>NC_140773.1:146381080-147767860 GCF_044657685.1 Stegodyphus dumicola
ATGTGTAAAATTAATAGCATGTTAATATGTTCTTGTATACAATGTGAACTGTTATTTTAAATGTTAAGAAATACCGTGATATGGTAAAAGTGAATGTTAATATTTTTTTTATTCGTGTGACTGTAAAAAGACTAAATCATGGTGAATATGTGTTAAAGGTTGAATGATGTAGTTAGGCTCTCTGACGCTACTTTTCAGAGTTAGACACTTTCAGAATAGTACCTCAGGGTTTAGAGTTGAAATTAGGGTGTGTTACGAGGTCTTGTTATGTTGAATTTTTACACGTTAGTGTTTTGATTGTAGGAGGAAGTGTGGAACACGTAGACAGAAGTAAGTTCGTGTTTGGTGTTCTTTTACAACACATGTCAGAGAGCACGGGGAGAGATAATTAAAATAGTCATGAATGAAATAAGAATGTTAAGAGAAATATAATTATACATGTTACTTGCCATTTCATTGTGTAACATTTCATTAAACTAGTTTTCCTTCCAGATCTCTGGAAGGAACCAGATTTGAACTAAAAGCTCCTGTTTAGATGCAGTACAGATGAAAAAAAATTGTGTATCCTGGGAGCTGCTATTGTAAAAACAAATTTCTTTCTTTTAAATTTCTAGTTTCTAGCGAAAAATATTTGTAAAAGATTGGCCTCGCGTTAGATTCTAGAGCTAAAAGTTTTCAACAAGGTCGTTTTAGACCTCAGTTTCAAACTAATTAACTCTGGCGGGAAGTATGTAAGGATCTTAAGTTTTACTAACGTTTATTTTATTTTAAATCTTTACTATCACTTCTTATTTTCTACTTCCGGCCAGAATTATAAGCGTTAAAGTATTTTATGCAAAGTTTGTTTGGCGAACGCCAAGTATTTAAGTTGTGGCTTTTTGCCAAGCGAGAGAGAGGAAGCAGGCCGCTTACCTTAGAAGTTATGCAGTTGCTGGTTGCCTTCCAGGCCAGAGGTTTTAATCCTCTTGATAAATTTAAACGTATTGTAGTGTTCACAGTTCTCTGTACTACATACGCCTCCTGTTAATATAAGGCCAATCTTCCACGTTTATTATTTTAAAGTTAAATTAGAGTTTAGTTCTATTTTTATATTTTACGTTAGACCCCAAGTAGCGGGTCTGTGTATTCCGAAGTACGGAAGTTATTGTAAATAGAGAAAATAAAGGGTTTTGTATACCCTTCTTGTGTATCCTGTCTACTTCCCACAATTAGTGAACATAGCTTTAGTAAGCTCTCTGTTCCGAGTCAGGTCCTTGCATGTTCCCGAAGAAGTTAAGAAGGAACATTGACCCTGATAATCTTAGAAAGGGTGTAGGGTTTATATTTACTTTAACTAACATTTATTTTAAGTTTAAACTATCTTTCCTGTCAATCCTTACTTTCCCCTGGAACTGCCAATGCCAGAATATGTAAATTTGAGTAGAACGCGCAAGCATTCAAATTATCAGCGGAAGTAGTATGATTTAAATAGAAGGGAAAAAGTTCGGTGAGAGAGAGTTATTCTTACTTCGCGAGCGCGGAGGTAGAAATCGAGAATTAAAGAACCCCGCGTTGCGGCCTATGTGCTTGGCGGGAAGTAGTTGCAATTGTTCCAGTGAGCTTCAAGTCTGCTGAATTAGCTGCGGTATTTGTAAAACGCGGTGAGTTAGTTATTTTAGAGAGCCTCGTAGTTAGAATCTTGTCTTTATTTTCTTTTCAGGTTATTATTTTATTTTGACTGCCTAGTTGGCAAAGTTTGTAAGCGTCAAGAGGACGCAATTGTAAATTATTACGTTGAATAAAAAGGGACTTAAACCCTTTATAAGACTCTGTGGTTTATACAAGCTTTCACAGTCACCTCTTGGTTGCGTGCTAGTTAGAGGCGCGCAACGTTATATTGGCGCCCGAACACTTATCGAACTGAAATGGCCGAAAACTGGATGGAAGCCGCTGGACAACACCAAGAAATGACAACTCAATTAGAAGGATTTGGATACCTGGTCCAGACTTTGAGAGCATCAATCAAGCCAAACGTCTATTTCGACGGAAAAAATTCGGTGTCCGTATTTTTAGAAGGTATAGAAAACCACTTTCAGCTCTACCCTGTGCCTGAAAGACAAAAAGTCGCCATCGCCACATCCGCACTAAGAGGACAGGCCGCGCTATGGTGGAAAAATATAGGCAAATTTCTTCTAGGTGAATTTGGAGGCCCGACGTATACTTTTGAAAATTTCAAAAAATCGTTAGTAAAGGCCTTCCCCATAGTGAAAGATCGCGCACGGCTGGAAGCCGAGCTATATAGTTTCTATCAACGGGATACAGCACAATTGACGGACTTTATTTTACGAAAAATCAAGCTAACGGATATGCTGTATGGCAAGAAACCCGATGCGGAGATTATTGAAATAATATTACCAAGATTGTTACCCGCTGTCCAAGACTACTTTGAAATTAGAAACCCAACCACATTGCAGGAACTTTTCGAATTGGCGATTAAGTTTCAAAATCGCAGAATCGCGGAAAGAGCGAGAGGGGAAACATATTCTCAAAGTACCAGAAGGAAGGAGGAAACAAGAAATGGAAATCGCTCATATGGGGGAAAGAACTATCAAGCTAACGCATCGAAACTCGAAGGTAAAGGCCCAAAAAGAAAATTTGAAAATAAGCATCCGCGTACCCAGAAGACACAGATTGAAAGGAAAGCTTTAAACGACTAGAGGGGCCTGTGAAAGGGAGGGTCCAGACCCCGGAAGTTTTAGAAAAACCCTCATATAGACATCTAAATACAGTCATCGTAAAAAACTCACAGCTACCAATTATACAAGTCCTGGTTGGCGATGTACCAGTAGAAGCCCTCATCGATACAGGAGCAGAAGGAAATTTCATGAGTGAAAAGTTCTTCAAAAAGAATTTTTATAGGATACGACTCTTTAAAACCAGAAATACGGAAATTATAGCGGCGCAAGGAAAAACATGTCACTGCATCGGGAAAGTATCATTAAACATACAGGTAAAAGAGGAAAATCTCAAAGTATTAATTTTTGTGGTGAAACACCTCCAACACTCTCTTATTTTAGGTATGGACTTTTTAAGGGCCGCGAGGGCCAAATTAAATTTTCAAGATAGTTCCGTGGTGCTGGAGATGGACCAGAGGGTGGTGGAACCTGCGGAGACACCTGAATTGGACCTTAGCCATTTGAATTACCAGGAAAGTAAAGCAATACAGCAAGTGGTGAGTAATTTTTCTCATTTGTTTTCAGAAAAACCGGAAAACTGTCAAATCGTGACTCACAAGATTCAATTAAATGCCGAAAAACCTTGTAGGACTAAACCTTACCGCTATGACAAACAAAAAGACGTAATCATCGAAGAACATATTCAGGAGATGTTAAAGAATAAAATAATAACGCCCATAAATAGTGAATACGCGAGTCCAGTCGTACTATGTAGGAAAAAGAACGAGTTTCCTCCTTCGGATAAAAGGGCTTGGAGGTTTGCTATCGATTACAGAAAACTAAATAGCATAACTAAATTCCCAGTTTACCCTTTGCCGGTTATAGACGAGATCATTAGACAGATCAAATCGACAAGATATATGTCTACTTTGGACTTAACGTCTGGCTACTATCAAATAGCTATGAGACCCGAAGATATACATAAAACCGCGTTTATAACAAAATCGGGCACTTATGCATTTTTACGCATGCCTTTTGGGTTGTGTGGGGCCCCATCAACATTCCAGAGAGCTATGGACATTGTTCTAAAGCCTGTCCTAGGAAAATCAACTTTAATTTATCTAGATGATATAATTATAACGAGTAGTACGTTGGAACAACACATTAATGATCTAGAACAAGTTTTTAAATTATTAAAAGAGGCCGGTCTTACAATTAAAGCCTCAAAATGCAAGTTCGTAACTAAAGAACTTAAATATCTCGGTTATAAAATTTCGCAAAAGGGTATAGAAACGCAAGATTCAAAAATAAAAGCTATCAAGAATTTCCCACCGCCCAACACCGCCAAGAAACTTTCGTCTTTCCTTGGACTATGTTCTTACTATCGATCTTTCATAAAAGATTTCGCTAATATTGTTGAACCACTCTTAGTAATCAAAAGAAAAAAGAGTAAATTTACGTGGACAGCGGAAGCTAACACAGCTTTTGAAAGATTAAAAGAAGCGCTTATTAATGCCCCTGTTTTAAAATTCCCTGAGGGGGACGAAAACCTGGAAATTGCGGCAGATGCATCAGACTATGCGGTGGGTGCGGTTCTTATGCAAAATAACCATCCGCTGGCATTTTTTAGTAAAACTTTGAATCAAACACAAAGGAATTATACAGCTACAGAAAGAGAAACATTAGCCGTATTGATGGCTGTACACAAATTTCGAGTTTATTTCGGCAAATCGCCAGTAACAGTCTTTTCGGATCATGCGGCTGTTGGTAGACTGTACTCGGGAAAAAACCTAACGCCCAGGTTAATAAGATGGGCTTTAAAACTCCAAGAATATAATATCACAATAAAATATAAACCGGGTAAGGAAAACAATGTAGCTGACGCACTTTCTCGTATAAAACTGGACGATGAAGGTAATGAACTTAAATGCGCTGTGTTGACTTCAAAAATTTTAGATTCTAGAGATACGGTTATTACTGAACTGAAAGCTGATCCTGAATTTGGAAATATCTATGCTTATTTGAAAGACCCCGAAAGCTTTGAGCATACAGATATCGATGCGATAAGAAATAGAGCAAAAAACTATGAAATAATAGATAATTTATTATTCTATACGAAAACAACGAACGAAAATCTTGAGTATAAGCCAGTCATCCCAGCCTCGCTTCGATTAAGCATTTTGAAGGAGTTGCACGAAAAAAAAACAGCGGGCCACCTCGGGGTCAGAAAGACTTTAAAAAGGGTACGCGAGGCGGTATATTTCCCGCAATTATACAAAATAGTAACGGCGTGTGTCAGGTCCTGCAATCAATGTCAGTTAATAAACGATATTAATTACAGCCCGGCCGGGTACTTAAATAGCATTCGCGCTACATTTCCGAATGAAATTTTAGGCATAGATCTCCTTGGTCCCTTCCCCCAGAGCGAGTTAAATAAAAATCGTTTTCTTTTAGTAATAGTAGATCATTTTTCAAAATGGATAGAAATTGTTCCACTTAAACGCGCGTCAGCCAAAACAGTTGCAGATGCATTCTTACACAGATACATTTTAAAATACGGTGCACCGATAAAAGTCATTAGCGATAACGGAAAACAATTCATTAGTCAAATATTTGAAAACATATGCAATGGACTTGATATACGCCATATCAAAATGGTTCCGTATAGACCACAGGCTAACATAGCAGAAAGAGTTAATAAAAACATTGTAAAAATAATTCGCAGTTACGTTAGCACACATCACAAGCGCTGGGATGGCTACATAAATGAATTAGCTTATGCTTTAAGAACGGCACATCATGATACTACGGGAAAAACTCCAGCAGAATTATTTTTAGGCAGAAAGTTAATTACGCCTTTAGATAAATTATTCTTTGTGCAACAAAGAGAGCAGGAATTTAGACAAAAGGACGTGCAAAAACTAATTGATCAGGCGCTTAAAACTTCGGATACGGCAAGAAATAGACAAAAGTTATATTACGATAGAAAACGCCGTGAAGCAGATTTTAAAGTTGGGGATAAAGTATTGAAACGGAAATTTTCTTTATCAAGTGCCCCAGACAATTTTATGGCAAAGCTAGCTCCAAAGTTTGAAGGCCCCTATGTAATTCAGGAAATCAAAGGAGTAGTCTTATATCTTAAAAACGAGAGAGGGGAAATCTGTAAAGCAAGTCCCGACCAGGTGAAAAAATACTATAATCCAAATGATTTTGAAATCCTTAAAAGTTTCTTGCAGGACTCAAGTCTAAACGAAATAGAAGGGCCAGAGACTGCAACAACTATTCCACCACCCAAGAAACGAAGAACTGAAGACAGACCTAGCACTTCTACAACCCGGACGTTGGTATCAAAAAGAAGAAATGAGTTTCAAACTCCGGCGTTTAAGAAAAACAAAAATACAGATGAACCGGGTAAAGAAACCGTGATAAAGACGAAAACACCACCTACAAAAGATGGCAGGAGAAATTACACATCAAGGAGAACGCGCACACGGCCACAGAGTCAGGTGCCAGCAAGGCCGCCGTTCCGGAAACTGAAACGCCAACAGGAGGCACAAAAATACGACGAACAGAAGAAATTCAAGAAGGACTCCAGACCGGAGGACGTCAAGACCAGCCGTCCCAGGCAGAAACGCAAAGAACAACAACCAGACGATTACTCCGTCAAGAGGCCAGCATGTAGAGGACGCAAAAGAAAGATCAACGGGGACGACACGCGGAGATCAACAAGGAGAAGATTGACATCCATGACACCTCTAACTTGGGATCAATTTTGTCAAAAACGAATGACGGAGTTTCAAGCATCGAAAACTCAAAGATAAGTTAAAACCTTCTATAAATTTTTTTCTCTTTTGTTCCGAAATGTTATGCATAAGTACGAAGTTCTATGTTTTGACGAAAGTCAATATGTCTCGGTTGAGACTTAGTTTTGTTTTACTTTATTTAGCTAAGGCAAAAGTATTATTTTCTTTAAGTGTAAAAGCTAAAAACAAGCATTTTCTGTTGGTCGAAAGACTAATTCTGTTATGTTAAAGCCAAAATTTGGCCGGAGATAAAAATAACTTCGTATTCTTGTACTAATAAGAATTTTAGTTTCAGTGCCGCCAGCTTGGCGAAGAATGAGTAAAGTAAAAATTTATTTTCTCTTATTCATTTTATGGTAAATTGTAAAAAGCATATGTATTAAACTTTTGTAAATGTATGTAAATACTTGCATGTTATGTAAAAGTAGAATTTAGTCTAGAAGCATAAAATTGAAGATGCTAAAAGTGAATGCTTAAAAGCAATGAAGTCAAAATTTAAGTATTAAACTGTAAAGTCATGCTTTAGAGCGAAAGCCTGCATGTTTAAAGATGAATGAGGGGGAAGTTAGAATGAATGTGTTTCGTAGGGTTCTCCACCTACATTTGAATTTTTAAGAATATTAAAGTAGCTCATTGAGTTGTAGAATGTCGAGTAAGGTGTGTCTATTTGGTTGTTGAATTCTAACAAATCATGGTGGTTAGGGGAAGTGTTGTAAGACTAAAACACGAATATTCCCGTTTGACACCACACACGGTGGAGAGCCAGGGTAAAGTTAAATTAATACTTGAAAAATTGAATGAATGTGAAGTAAGCAATAACTAAGAAAAACGAATCGTTAAAAACAAAAATTTATTGTGTCAAGAAAGTGTAAATTATAATGTATGTAGAAAGATACTGATACTTATTCCTTCCAGATGCTGGAAGGAAAGACCAAGATTGATTGATGAAGTCCAGGAAAAGTTGCTGTAAGAAGAAAGCTTTGTAACGACTAACAGAATTTTAATTGTTACATAAGATTTTTTTTTTTTTTTTTTTTTTTTGGTGTGTAAACGAGGCTTTCGCCAGTTAGTTCAGAAATAGATAAACTTACAACAGGTCGTTTGTAGGACCTGCTTCCAAGTTTTCCAAATTCTGGCAGCGGCAAATGTAGGGTTTATATTTACTTTAACTAACATTTATTTTAAGTTTAAACTATCTTTCCTGTCAATCCTTACTTTCCCCTGGAACTGCCAATGCCAGAATATGTAAATTCGAGTAGAACGCGCAAGCATTCAAATTATCAGCGGAAGTAGTATGATTTAAATAGAAGGAAACAAGTTCGGTGAGAGAGAGTTATTCTTACTTCGCGAGCGCGGAGGTAGAAATCGAGAATTAAAGAATCCCGCGTTGCGGCCTATGTGCTTGGCGGGAAGTAGTTGCAATTGTTCCAGTGAGCTTCAAGTCTGCTGAATTAGCTGCGGTATTTGTAAAACGCGGTGAGTTAGTTATTTTAGAGAGCCTCGTAGTTAGAATCTTGTCTTTATTTTCTTTTCAGGTTATTATTTTATTTTGACTGCCTAGTTGGCAAAGTTTGTAAGCGTCAAGAGGACGCAATTGTAAATTAGTACGTTGAATAAAAAGGGACTTAAACCCTTTATAAGACTTTGTGGTTTATACAAGCTTTCACAGTCACCTCTTGGTTGCGTGCTAGTTAGAGGCGCGCAACGTTATAAGGGTTTACTGTACTTTCGTTCCCTAACTGTAGCAATTTATTGGTATGAAAAAATTTCGTGTAGTAGAATATAATCCATTCATGCGAGCCCTGTCATAAGAATAATTTAATAAAGAAGCAAAATTATCATTGTATTCAAAATTGCATTTTTCGAGCGAGGTAGTAAGGAGTTATGACTTTCTTATCGGTTAAATGTTGCTATTTCCGATTTTTAACTTGCTAATTTAACATTTATTTTATTTTATTTTTTTTTAACCCAAAGAGGCTTTAGACCCAAACGGCTATTAGTCTCAAAACGGCATTTTGCATGGCTTCACTTTCTGCGTTGATTCACTTTCAAACTGTTGCTACAAAATATTATTTCCATGCATTATATTTAAAGAAACTAAATAATGAAGATTTTGCATGAATGTTTCTCGCATTTTCAAAAACAACGGTACCTAGAGCCATCCAATTTTGAATAACGTAGTCATCCAACCGAACATGAGCACTTGTAATCCCGAATTTGAAATTTGTTTTGTTAGCTATTTCCAATTTTGTAAAACTTTAACGAATTTTTTAGTAACAAACTCATCGATTTAAAAGCGTACAATGGGAACACTGTACGAAAAAAAAAGTATCTCCAGCGCCCGAAACTGTGTATCGGAAATTCTTAAATTATGCTCGTTTTAAATATTTTGTGATATTGCTGTTGAATTGAATTTTATGGTTAACTGCAAAGAGCATTATATTTAATAAATAAAGGTATCAGGTTCAATGTTCCGCCTTGCTTGCTTGGGGAACATTGAAGAACCTGATTCGGAACAGGGAGCTTACTAAAGCTATGTTCAATAAATGTGGGAAGTAGACAAGATACACAGGAAGGGTATACGAAACCCTTTATTTTTCACTCTTTACAATAATTTCCGTACTTCGGAATACAGAAACAAACCACTTGTGGTCTGAACGTAAGAATATAAAAATATTAACTAAACTCTAACTTAACTTTGGAATAATAAACAAGGGCCTACGTGGAAGATTGGCCGTATATTAACAGGAAGCCGTATGTAGTACAGAGAACTGTTAACACTACGATACGTTTAAAATTATTAAGAGGATTAAACCTCTGGCCTGGAAGGCAACCAGAAACCGAGTAAAACTGCTAAGGCAAGCGGCCTGCTTCGACTAACTCCTTCCTCTCTCTCGCTTGGCAAAAAGCCACAACTTAAGTACTTGGCGTTCGCCAGACAAATTTGCATAAATAAGTTAAAGCTTTTAATTCTGGCCGGAAGTAGAAAATAAGAAGTGATAGTAAAGATTTAAAATAAAAATAAACGTTAGTAAAACCTATGATCCTTACATACTTCCCGCCAGAGTTAATTAGTTTGAAACTGAGGTCTAAAACGACCTTGTTGAAAACTTTTAGCTCTAGAATCTAACGCGAGGCCAATCTTTTACAAGCATTTCTCATTAGAAACTAGAAATTTTAAAAAAATTTGTTTTTACAATATCAGCTCCATGAACAACCACTTTTCATCTGTACTGCATCTAAACAGGAGCTTTTAGTTCAAATCTGGTTCTCTCCAGAGATCTGGAAGGAAAACTAGTTTAATGAAATGTTACACAATGAAATGGCAAGTAACATGAATATTTATATTTCTCTTAACATTCTTATTTCATTCATGACTTTGTTTTAATTATCTCTCCCCGTGGTCTCTGACATGTGTTGTAAAAGAAAACACCAAACACGAATGTGTTTATGTATACGTGTTCAACACTGCCTCCTACAATCAAAACACTAACGTGTTAAAATTCAAGATACCAAGACCTCGTAACACACCCTATTTTCATCTCTAAACCCTGAGGTACTATTCTGAAAGTGGCTAACTCTGAAATGTAGCGTCAGAGAGCCTAACTACATTTATTCAACCTTTAACACATATTCACAATACTTTTCTCTTTTTTTTTTTTTTTTTCAGTCACACGAATAAGTTTAAAATATTTGGCATTACTTCTTTCACTTTTACCATATCACAGTATTTCTTAACATTTAAAATAACAGTTCACATTGTATATAAGAACATATTAACATGCCGTTAATTTTACGCATTTTAAAACATACATTAGTAGTACATTGTTAACTTCTATTCTTTTCCAAGCAAGTGCCAATTCTTCTACATTGAAACACTACATTTCAAAAGTCTTTCAGACTAAAACGTCTTTCTTGCCAGAATGTTTTAAATAAAATTTATACAATAACTTTTACAATATTCAAGTATTTACACATTCCTATTATACATCAACTTTAGTTTTACTCGCGAGTAATTGAAAAACATCATACCAAAATAGGTAACAACTCATTTCTCGCCTTTTTGGCGATAAAGGTAGACCTCACACGAGGTAAAATTTCTTGAAATCTGTCACTTGCAGTAAGAATGAAAGATTAACTTAAGTTTGCAAAGTAACATAAAATTTTACTTATCTTTGTGATATTCGGACATTCTTTTTTCAGCCCAGTCCTGGAAGGTAGCGAAGATTCTAGTTTGATTTATCCTCCTTCTTGTGCGGGCTCGCCCTTCAGTTCCTTCCTCTAGAAGCTTTCTTTTCCGTCCAGTTCGGTCACCCTTGAATACCTTCTCTTTCGCCTCTGCCTGTGGTCCTGGCCATTTGATGGCCGCTGGTCTTGGCGGAACCGGGACACTTCTCTCTCGTTCCTGCTTGGACCTCGTTGCTGGACGCCTATTCTATGATCACTGGATCTGTCTACAACTTGAGCGAAAAATATTGACTGAAAAGAACCGGTATGGACAGCCATCACAACTTATCGGAGAAAGCCATTCTGTGGTCCTCAGTTGGAGGGCGGGTGGGTCCATTTAACTTTACTGGAAGGGGACAAGGCTTCAAGGAGCTTTAGACCAATCGCAGTACAGACGAGTGACGAAATTTATAGCGCGCGCTGGCTGAAGTTCTAAGAATATTCTCCCATTATTTCACTAACTCACACGCTGCATTTGTAGTTCGAAAAAAAAATTGCACAAAACAGTATTATGACCAACACGCAGTAGAATATGCTGTGTTATGTGAAAGAAAATCTCGTTTTTTAATGGGAAAGTTAACGCAGGAATTTAGAGGTAAGAAATAAAGAGTGATATGGGATACCATGAAAGCAATGGTAAATAGATAAGAGTAAATGAATTAAGCTTACTTCAAATCCTTTTAGAAATAAACAATTTTAATTATTTAAATTTATAATATGATTAATTTGCATTACAATCTAATAGCAAACTAAGTTTTTTTTTTTTTTTTTTTTTTCCCATGTTTACATTAAAAGTGTTTTCCCGCAATTTATTTTACAGTTACTATTCGAAAAATATTTCTTTAAATAAGAAATTAGAAAGAAAATATTTCTTCCCTTTTTTTATTTTCTTTTTCTATGAAAATTATTTCTTTCAGGAAAAGAAATAAAATTCATTCGCTATTACAGTATGGCCGATTGCTGCTGCATTCAATTATCGCACACGCATCAAAATGCTTTATTTTAAATAATTTATTCTATAATTAACATGAAAGAAAATATTTTTTCAATATAAAATATATAACCAAAATTAATCTATCCTGTATGTGTGATTAATTCGTTTTGCAATTTTTGTCACACAATTACTAATACCTGTTTTTCAATATTACATTGCTGTTATTTTAATTTTGTATATAAGAACTGCTCAGTTTAAATATTCTTCCTTCTCAAAAGATTTTGTTCTTTGAAAATAATTAAAAGATAGTAATATTTTCACAATGGAAGTACTAAAGTAAAAATAATCAGTGCAGGTCTCCTGCAGTTCAAGTCCTTATCAAACCAGCGTTTCGACACATTTTAAATAGAAAACTAATAATAATCAATATCTCTTTTACAATATAAAAATGAGAATGCTATGAACAGTATTTTTATTTATTTATTTATTTATTTATTTTAAGTTTGCAAAGGAACAATGATTTTTAATACTATAATAGGTTACAAAAGTACTATTCCATGAACAAACCCTCAGTCTTATAGCATTGTTACTTTATAGCATAATACAATAATAATACAGTATAATTCTGCTAACAAGCCCACCAGCCGCCGAGCGGTAGAGTCGCTGAACGCAGGTAGTTTGGTCCGAGATTCGAATCCCGCGAACGAGCTGGACGGCGTTTTCGTGGCTTTCCCCATGTGTAACGTGTATACGAGCCAGTTTCCCTTAGAAAGTCCTCACTTAGAAACCAGTTTTAAAACGTATTAAAATTACACACACACACATACACACACACACACACACACACACAAAAAAAAAAAAAAAAAAAAAAAAGAAAGAAAAAAAAGAAAAAAGAAAAAAGTCTGAAAGCTTTCAGATTTTATATTATTTCCAAAGGGCCATTTTTTTAACGTTTTGCGTGTTACCTTTATTTATTAAATATCATGTTTTTCGCATTTAAACCATAAAATTCAATTCAACAGCAATATCATATAATTTTAAAAAAGCATATTTTTAGAATTTCCGATACATAGTCTCGCGCGCTAGAGATGAAAGTGTTTTTTGCCATTGCTCGCTTTGAAATCGTTGGGTTTCTTAATCAAAAACTCATAAATGCTTTACAAAATATGATATATGAAATGGATAGTAATACAAATTCCCAGTTCCAAATTTGGGCCTCCAGATGCCTGTATTAGGATGGAGGATTACGTTATTCAGAATTTCATGGCTCTAGGTACCGTTGTTTTATCACAGTGCGAGAAACATTCATACATTCTGCAGATTCCTCATTATTTAATTTCTTTAAATATAATAGAGTGCGATAATACTTGGTGGCAACGATTTGAAAAGTGAAACGCCATTTATCGTGAAACGCCACAAAATGGCAAAACGAAATTAATAGCCCCTCTGGGCTAAAACTTATTTTTAAAAGTATCACCCTAGTAGTAGTACAACTACTGAAAAAAATATTATAAATCTATTTTATAGTTTTATAATTATTATTATTATTATTATTTTAAAAATTTTTATTTTAGTGTGAATTTCGCGTAATAATGAACGACATTTTTTGTGTTCACAGTATTATTCGTAAGGTATTCAACTGTTAGATTTTAAAGTAAACGTAATTCTTGCTGTACATAAATCGAGTAGAAGCTTATCGGATGTCTATATTTGTATTTAAATGAAGAAGGTTTATGTGCTTGATAAACTTATTATCTTCTACATTTTTAAAGCGTACAATTACAATTTATATCTATAATTTCAGGAATAGTATAACCTTTCTTTCAGTAGAAATTGCGTTCTTGTTTTCTGAATGTGGCTCCAAATACTCTCTCAGTTCATCCCAAATTAAAATAACTATAAATTTTGGCAATCTGAAATACGCAATAAAAACATCTTTTGGCAGAGCAAAAGCATCAACATATTTTCTATAAATTCGCAATCGATTCAGAGATCTACGACGGTATTCTTCGTTTAAATATGAAAAAAATCAGCGGCGAAAACACATACAAAGCCATTGTCTACTTAGTACGTCAACTGGACAACCCTGATTGACGACGCGGCAACACTTTTTCACGCGCTTTCGACAACTTCCGTACTCAGAGAATATAGGATGTTGGGCAGACCTGTTTTTTACTAGCAGCGACATCTGGCGGCCCACAACTTGCTGTCGACTCTCGTAGCGTAGAATAACCGTCCTGGCCGTTCAAATTTTCCTTGTATCTTTTCCTCCGCCGCTGGTGGCCCTTCCGCAGTTCGGCATTTGCTGCGGAGAGTCCTGTCCGATGAGTAGATCTTCCGTTTGGGAGCCGGGTTATAGTTGCCGTTATTTCTCCTGGCTCTCTTTGCATTCGTCGTACTTCTCCCTTCTTCATTCTGGGGATGGTCGTGCGCTCTCTTTTGTGGTCGGTGGAACGGCTTCTTTTTCTTGTTACCTTCAATTTTCCAACGGGGAAACTTTCTTTTCAATTGCTTCTGCCTCCTAATGGCTTGTCCTTGTGCTTGACGTTGTTCCACCTCTGGAGTTTGTGCATGCCGTGCCTGCCGTGCCGGATCCTGCAAAAGATCTGTAAATATTTGCATTTTATTACGGTCATAGTATGGTTTTATTTGATCAATGTTTGCGGAGCATGTTTCACCATTCCTGGCTTTTAACACCACTACAGCCTGAGTTATTTTTTCTATGACATATGGTCCTTCAAATCGTGGAAAAAATTTGGCGGTTTTATCTTCTGGTGCTGAAGAAAGTGAATGCTTAATTTTTAATACTTCATCTCCTACTTTATAAGTTACTCCCCGTCGTTTCAAATCGTAATAAAGTTTTTGTTTTCTCTGTGCTACTTCAGTATTCGTTTTTGCTTCTTTAACTAATTTTTCTATATCACCCATTTTAAATTCTGGGGCTCTTTGTTGAACATAAAATAATTTATCTAACGGCGTTATAATCTTTCTGCCTAAAAATAACTCAGTAGGAGTTTTGCCCGTTGTATCATGTTTTGCGGTCCTAAGGGCGAAAGCAAATTCATTGACATAGTTTTCCCAGATTTTTATGAAAATTTTTAACATAACTACGGATAATTTTCACTATATTTCTATTGACCCGTTCCGCTATATTTGATTGCTGCCGATACGGGACCATTTTTAAATGACGTATGCCCAGTTTTTGGCACATGTCTTCAAATATATTACTTACAAATTGAGGACCATTATCCGATATAACTTTTAGGGGCGCCCCGTATTTTAAAATATATTTATTTAAAATAGAATCAGTAACTAATTTCGCGGAGGCTCGTTTTAAGGGAACAATTTCGGTCCACTTACTAAAATGATCAACCACAACAAAGAGATAGCGACTTTTATTTAACTCACTTTTTGGGAAAGGGCCCAATAAATCGATGCCAATTATTTCATTTGGAAAATCGGATTTAATACTATTTAGAAATTAATATAATTAACTGCTTGACATGTTGGGCAGGACTGGACATACGCCCTTGTTAACTTTTGCAGTTCAGGAAAGTAGACTGCCTCGCGTACGCGTTGGATAGTTTTTCGAATACCAGCATGAAAAGCTAAAGGGCTGTCATGTAACTCCTGCAGGATATTTAATCTAAGACTAGCTGGGATAACAGGTCGAAATTCGTTGTTGGAATTTGTAGTTTTTGTATAAAATAATAGACCATCTATTAGTTCGTAATGGGCCGCCCTTTTTCTTTTCGCCACAATATCTTGGTGGCTAAAATTTTCAGGATCCTTTAAATACTCATAAATGTTTCCAAACTCAGGATCCTTACCCAGTTCGGTTATTACAGTTTCTCGGGAATTTATTGTACATACTCTGAGCATTGCCACCTTTACAATATTACTTTCTTCATCTATTTTTATTCTGGATAGGGCATCTGCTACGATATTTTTCTTTCCGGGGGTATGCTTGATTACCAGATTATATTCTTCTAGCTTGAGTGCCCATCTTATTAACCTTCGGGATAACTCAGTAGAATAGTAACTAATTTCGCGGAGGCTCGTTTTAAGGGAACAATTTCGGTCCACTTACTAAAATGATCAACCACAATAAAGAGATAGCGACTTTTATTTAACTGACTTTTTGGGAAAGGGCCCAATAAATCGATGCCAATTATTTCATTTGGAAAATCGGATTTAATACTATTTAGAAATTAATATAATTAACTGCTTGACATGTTGGGCAGGACTGGACATACGCCCTTGTTAACTTTTGCAGTTCAGGAAAGTAGGAGTTCAGGATAAGTTTTTCCCTGAGTACAATCTAGTTACCGCCGCATGATCAGAATACACTGTTATTGGCGCCTTTCCAAAATAGACTCGGAACTTTTGCACTGCTAACAGAACTGCAAGTGCCTCTCTCTCAGTCGCGGAATAATTTCTTTGTGTTTGATTTAAAGTTCGACTAAAAAATGCCACGGGCTGCTGATTTTGCGAAAGTACCGCTCCTACCGCATAATCCGAAGCATCCGCTGAAATTTCTAAATTCTCATCCTTTTCAGGAAATTTCAACACAGGGGTTTGCGTTAATGCTTGTTTTAATTTTTTGAAAGCACTATTGGCTTCGGCCGTGCACGAGAATCTTGCCTTTTTCCTTTTTAATTTTAGCAATGGTTCAGCAATAGCTACAAAATCTTTTATAAAGGACCTATAATATGAAAAAAGTCCTAGAAAAGAAGAGAGCTTCTTCGCCGTATTTGGTGGCGGATACTTTTGCACAGCGATTATTTTTGATTCGTCTGTCTCGATTCCTTTCTGAGATATTTTGTAACCTATATATTTTAATTCAGGGGCTGCAAATTTGCACTTTTCGACATTAACTTTTAGACCGGCCTCATTTAATAAAGAAAACACCTGTCTTAAATCCTGTTCATGTTGGTCCAGATTATCACTAGTAATAATGATATCGTCTAAATAGATAAATGTGGACTTTCCAAGAACAGGCCTTAACACAATGTCCATACATCGCTGAAATGTTGCCGGTGCCCCTGAAAGGCCAAACGGCATACGCAGGAATGCATAAGTGCCAGACTTGGTTATAAAAGGAGTCTTAGGCACGTCCTCCGGTCTAACCCCTATTTGAAAATAACCAGTCGTTAAGTCTAAAGTCGTCATATATTTGGTAGACGTTATGTTCCTTAGAATTTCTTCAATAATAGGTAACGGATATACCGGATATTTAGTTATGGAGTTTAATTTACGATAGTCAATCGCGAAACGCCACCTTTTTGGATGTGTTAATGGGTAGTCATTGTTTTTCTTACATAAAACCACCGGGCTAGCATAACTACTTGAGATGGGCGTTATGATCTTTTTACGTAGCATATCGCTAATGTGCCATTCTATAATTTTTTTCTTTATTCTTATCATACCGGTATGCTTTGTGGCGAACTGGCATTGAATCTCCGGTGTCAATACTATGGTTAGTAACTTGAGTAAATCCTGGAATATCACTAAATAACGAAGCAAATTCACTTACCATTTGTCGGATTCTTTGTTGCTCCTCCTTAGGCAGGTGATCAAGGTTTAACATTGGCGGTTCCGATTTTTCTTCTCGAACTGGTTTCATCGTCAGCTTAAGGGACGCTTCATTAAAATCCAGCGTTGCTTCTGCCTCTGACAGAAAATCTATTCCTAAAATGATATGTGCTTGCAGATTCTTTACTATAAAAAACATAATTTTTACTTGTTCGTCCTTGATACGAACGTATAGCGGTAATTTACCTATGCACTTACATCTTTCTCCATGCGCAGCTAATACTGTCGTATTATCCGAATTATATATGCGGTATTTCCGAAAATACTTCCTAAAAAAATCTTCTGCCACACAGGAACACTGCGCGCCTGTATCCAGGAGTGCGGTGGCTGGGATGTTATTCACCAACACTTCAATCTTCGGAAGAGTCAAATTTTTCACCATTACTGTAACTTGAAGGAAGAGGAGTTTTCTTGGCCTTCGGATTTCTGCACCCTCCCGTCAGCAGAAATCCGTTTTAGTTTAAATCTTTTTTTATTTCCATGCTTTCCTTCTTTTTCCACTGGCCTTGAGACTTTTTTCCTGGATTGCTATTGAACTGTCGACGTTCGCCGGCTGTTTTTGGATGCTCGGGTTTCCTTCCCACTGATTCGCTTTGCTTCCGTAGCCGTGTGCTTGACTTTGCTGTGGTCTTGGCGCACCAAATTGGTTTCGTTGTTGATATTGGCGTCTTCTTTCAATGTCCGCCGTTCTTCTAGTTTCAAACTGGATTGCTAGCTCAAATAACTTTTCCAGTGTAGTCGGATTGCTTAATTCAATTCCCCAAGTGAAGTCTTGCACTTGGGGAAGTAACCTCGGCAAAATCACTTGAATTATCTCAGGATCCGGACGGTTTCCATACAAGAGTTTGAAGACGTGAATTTTTCTTAAAATAAAGGTGGAAAGATTTTCGATTCTTTGCTGATATATGCTGAAAAGTTCCGTTTCTAATTTCGCACGATCCCTTACGACAGGGAAGGCTTTTACTAGGGCAGTCTTGAAATTTTCGTAAGTATAGGTGGGACTTCCTGCTTGACCCAAGAGGCTTCTGCCTATACATTTGAACCAATTAAGCGCTTGGCCCCTCAAAGCGCTGGTAGCTAATGTGACTTTTTGGAACTCGTGCACGGGATACATCATGAAGTGGTCCTCCAATTTTTCCAAAAAACTGGTTACCGGTGAGTTTCCATTAAATGTTGCTTCTGGTTTCATCGAAGCGCGCATGGTCTGGACGATGTAACCAAATGCTTCCAGGACGGCAGCTGGCATTTCTGGATTCTGAGCCGCTTCTGCAGGCAGCACAAGTTCTTCTTGAAACTCGGCCATGGTTATTCTTCTTCGTTGGGCGCCACTATCAGGTTCAATGTTTCTCCTTGCTTGCTTGGGGAACATTGAAGAACCTGACTCGGAACAGGGAGCTTACTAAAGCTATGTTCAATAAATGTGGGAAGTAGACAAGATACACAGGAAGGGTATACGAAACCCTTTATTTTTCACTCTTTACAATAATTTCCGTACTTCGGAATACAGGGACCAACTACTTGTGGTCTGAACGTAAGAATATAAAAATATTAACTAAACTCTAACTTAACTTTGGAATAATAAACAAGGGCCTACGTGGAAGATTGGCCGTATATTAACAGAAAGTCGTATGTAGTACAGAGAACTGTTAACACTACGATACGTTTAAAATTATTAAGAGGATTAAACCTCTGGCCTGGAAGGCAACCAGCAACCGAGTAAAACTGCTAAGGCAAGCGGCCTGCTTCGACTAACTCCTTCCTCTCTCTCGCTTGGCAAAAAGCCACAACTTAAGTACTTGGCGTTCGCCAGACAAATTTGCATAAATAAGTTAAAGCTTTTAATTCTGACCGGAAGTAGAAAATAAGAAGTGATAGTAAAGATTTAAAATAAAAATAAACGTTAGTAAAACCTAAGATCCTTACAAAGGTACCACACAAAAAGTTAAAAAACATCCTTTTGGGCTATAAAATCCTATAAAATATGAAAAGCTTTCAGATTTTCCTTTATTTTCTTTTTATTCATCCAAATATAAACTGTAATATTAACAAAACTGACGTGGGTTCCTACTTACGAAGGGAGTTGAAAATTCATTGATTAAGCGGTAGAGGCTTTCTGCTTTGGAAAGAATGCTTTTAAGAAGTACTTTATAAAGGAATTCTCGTAATTACTTTGCGCACTTGAAAAGCACATAAACTCTATGCACTTATATCTATAACTTTGGATTCCGGTGTCTAATCAACACCTTGAAAGAACGGTAGTGTGCTTTACTGGATAAAATTGTATCTCCCATTAAGGCTTTTATTTATGGGTTCGACATTCCACATCGATGCTGCATATGATCGACAAGGCAAGCCCTGTTATAAGAATGCAAGCCCTCTTATAAGAATAATTTCGACACACGTAGAATCGACACTGACATACGAATGATAGTTATCAGCATAAAAGACCTGGTAAAAAAGAAATTTTAATAATAGTATAATAATAAGTATTGCACATTTTTTCTACGTGCACAGAGTCTTCACAGGCATACAGTCGACACCACATACAGTTTGCCTATATATAATCGGCATTTTCATAATAGCCAACCGTGTATAACCAAGAAAATAAGAATTTGATAAAATTAGCAATTCTCAGGGTAACTGCATAAGGTCGACAACGATGCAAATCGAAACCGGTTATTGAGCTGTTGTTTTGGTTTGGTTTATTTAATTACGGCAAAGCGCCCTAGGCAAAGCACACTATGGATATCTGCCTAAGGGAATGGATGCCTCCGTGGAGGACTTTCTAAGGGAACCTGGCTCGTATACACGTTACACATGGGGAAAACCACGAAAAAGCCCATGCAACCAGCCCGTTTGCGGGATTCGAACCTCGGACCGAACTACCAGTGTTCAGCGACTTTACCGCTCTACCGCTGGTGGGCGCGTGCTGTTGTTTTGATCGTACACATTACCGATCGTGGGCGTCATTTTCGTCGTTACGAAAGAAAGATTTTAAATATTAGAGGGAACTATTATGTGTCCACAGAGATAAAATTTTTCATTTATTTACCAGTTGTAAAAGTGAGCCACCTGTAACCGAGAGCTGAAGTCTGGTAGTTCAGTCTGAATCAATCCCTGCGAATGAGCTGGTGGTATAGATATTTTCAAGGTTTTGTCTTATGTATAATGTGAATACAAGCCAGCTTCCCTCAGAAAGTCCCCCATGATGCAACCCACCCCTAAAGCAGACCTCTCGCAATTTTCTAATAAACATACTAGTATAAAAGTTTTTTTTTTTTTTTTTTTTTTTTTTTTTAGTCCAAAGAGTCCTTAAATGACTATACTTTTCGTTTTGCGATTTTGCGTTGAATCACTATAAATGTCCGTTTCACTTTTCAAACTGTTGCCACCAAATGTTAGAGATATTTGAAGAAATAAATTAGTGAAAAATCTGCATAAATCTCTACATATAATAAAAGAAAGAGTCTGTCTGTGTGTGTGTGTCTTTTGTTTACGCTTGCGCGTAAGCTAATATACCCACGGCTACGAAATTTGGTACATAGGTACATCTACACAAGAGCCAGTGCACTTCGAAGCGGTTTTTTCGAAATTCGAATTCGAATTTTTTTTATTTCATGTTTTGTGACGAAATCGTGTCATTTTGAAACATAATGGGCTATAGGAAAGCGAGATTTTACTCTGCACACTCCATTTTCACATCGTCATGAAACGTAGGCACTTAGATATTTTACGAACTTAAAATAAATTTCGTTTTTCAATAATACGAATTTATTTAACAATGGGAGCTTAACACCTTTTCAACGGGATTTTTCTAAAAAAGTTTATTTTTAAAAATGGACGGTATAATATATTATTATTATTATTATTATTATTTGATTTTTGGACACGTTAAACTTTTATGCTTGCATTTTGGAAAAATGATATTTTGTATTTTTAAAAAAATTTTTAAATGAAGCTTCCGAGTACACTTCTCACATCTCACATCTTTAAAAATGTGATTTTTGGCAACAATTTTCCTTTCTTATTGTTGTTAATAGATTTTTGATGAAATCGCATCATTTTAAATAGTTTCATTCTTTTAGAAATATGGGTTTGGCAACAATTTTTCATCGTATTTCTTACGTCACTGTTTTTAAGAGATTGGCATATTCCATTGTCATTTTTTACTTCCTTGTACGAAGTAAAAAGGAAGTATTGTAATCGCGAAAAGTTTCAGGCAGCATATTTCAACGAAAATATCCATTTTGATCACTATCGAATGCAATTTAACGATGTTTTTGCGTGATATGTGTACGTATGGACAGAATAAAATACTCTTTTCCTTCAGGAAAATTATAAAACTGCTTTAAAATTAATTCTGAAGAGAATTTTTCGTGGCGTCTGTACGAACATATGTACGTACGTGCGTACGTACGTATCTCGCATAACTCAAAAACGAGTAGCGTCAGAATGTTGAAATTTTGCATATAGGACTGCTATAACATGTAGATGTGCACCTCGTATTTTGGTTGCAATCGGCCGCGCCAAACGTATATAAATATATTTATATATATATTCACTCTGTTACCCGGCTCAGTGATCTCAGTTTCTTTACTCTTATATGTTTGTAAATTGTGCATTTTTTGCTTTAAAAATGATTGAATTATGTTGTTTTTATTTTCCGGTTAAGGTTTTCATTCCTTTAGTAAATCTGTATGCAATATTTTTAGAATTATCAACAATTTTAAAGTTGTCTAAGTGCCGCTAAGCCTTTTTTTTTATGGCGGCCATTGATGTTTACATTTGAAACAGGAGACTAGTGGATTTGTTGCCAACCTAGAGAAACTTAGCTTCGCAACAACAAAGATAACGCATTCATTTATTATTGCCAATTAAATCATGCTTAATTCTTTCTGGAATTTTTTCGAGGAAATAAGCGTTTAAAATTTACTTCGTAATTTTTAATATAGATGTTTTTAGTTTTTATGTATTTTTGCCTTCTTGCGAAGTGAGAACTGAATTAATTAAATGAGAAATACTCAATCGTCTGTGAAAAACTGTTTCTTTTTTGTTTTGTTTGCTTAATTTCTTTTATACATCATTCTAGCTTTATTATAGTATTTGAATAGAACATGTGGCAACGATTAGGTAATTCAATTCGTTAAATGATATAAATTTTGTGCATTATGAATTATAATATGAACGAAATATATAAGTTAACTGTTATATAATTATTGGATTATATAACAGTTAACTTAATTTCCGTTATATAATTATTATATAAGTTAACTGTTACATAATTATTAATACTGTTAAGTGAATCTAGCGCCAGAGTGTCGCTATGGTAAACAAATATTGGAGTGAATTTTAAAGAATGCATTTATTCTATTGTGGTTTATGCGCTGTCGGCGAAGTAGATTTAATTCAATCCAATAATTTTAAATGAAATGCAAGAAAAAATGCGTATAATTTAATATTTCGTACAAGGAAGTCATGTGGTGTACACATCAGATTTTTTATATATATAATACATTTTTATTAATTTTTTTTTTGATAAAGTTGTTCTGCAGAGTAAAATTCTGCGCGGAATTTTTTGTTTTTCGAGTTTCTTTCATGTTATTTTTTGCTTATTTCACTGTTTGTAAGATATTGAAAAGTTTTACATGATTTTTTTTCTTCAGCGGAAAGTTGGTTAATTTTCTTTTTAAGAATAATTAATATTTTTACTAAGGGATATTGCTTATTTCATTGTAATTTTTTTATACGTAATATTTTTTTTTAATGAAGTTGTTCTGCAGAGTAAAATTCTGCGCAGTTTTTAAATTTAACGTTTGGTGTTCCCTTCAGTCACATTTAAAAGCCAGACGAAGGCTGACAGCGAAGATGATAGTGTATGTATATTTCTCGCAACAACGGTACATAGAGCCATCGAATTTTGAATGACGTAATCCTCCTGCGAATATGGGCATCTGGAAGCCCAAATTTGAAATTTGTTTTATTATCTATTTCATAATTTGTAAAGCTTTAACGAATTTTTGATTAACAAACTCAACGATTTAAAAGCTAGAAATGGTAACACTATAAGATATATATATATATATATATATATATATCCAGCGCGCGGAACTGTGTATCGCAAATTCTAAAGATAGGCTCATTTTAAAATTATTTTGCGACATTGCTATTGAACTGAATTTTATGGTTTAAGTGCAAAGAACATGATATTTAATAAATAAAGGTAACACACAGAACGTTAAAAAAACGCCCCTTTGGACGTAATTTAAAATCTGAAAACTTTCAGATTTTTGTTTTCCCAAAAGCGTGGTAAAATTAATCATTAAAATCGAAGGTGAGCTTCTTAATAACATTTATTTTGAATATTCTAAGAAAAGTAGTTTCGCATAACAATCCTAGTAATTTTAATTACTAACCACACGCTGATCGAATGATAAGATGGGTGATGAGATGATTTTCGTCAGTTTATTAAATGGGTGATGAGATGATTTTCGTCAGTTTTCGAGAAAAGGAAGCCTGAGAACTGAATTCCCATTCGAAGAAAATCTGCGAATTTCGCTTAAAAGAGTTTAAAGAAACTTATGCTAAAAACAAATTCTTTAATCTGCGCTGTCATCATGGCTAACCAATTTCCCTTTTTAAGTAATGAAAGACAGACATGATGTTCCACCGTCGGTTATCGACTGAATGCTATTAACAATAGACAGCCTGCTGTGGCCTATTATGCTTTTCATTATTGATCGGCTGTTAGAGGGAAGCCTCTTCCCAAGGTACAGAATATATCACTTTTATGTTCTAGCTTTCTGAAACATTTTAATTTCAAGTGCATTACTTGGAGATCATCAGGTGACAGTAATGAATCCCCCCACCCCTCCGGAACGTACAAGGCTCAGGTGCTGGGCACTTCAGCAGGCTCCTAGGCTGGGACAGCCACATCCTGTGTAGAATTCATTGTAGATAGGCATATCTTTCCTGGCATAACATATTGGAGAGTATAATAGAGGAAGAATAATTTTTTCCTCAAGAGAATTCAGTGGTTGTTGTATCATGGCATAGGTAAAGATAAGCAATTCCGAACGATAGTCAATTCATGAGTCTTGCGTACATAACAAATCGTAAAGTCAGAACGTCCGTCAAGAAAGATAGGCGTAACAGTTACTGCTTCGACATCCGGCGCTCAAATGAGTGAGAAACAGGTAACAGGGCAGGTCCATGGCTGGATGGGAGGAGCTACTGGTCATGTGATCCAATGGGAGTCCTGGAAAGAGAGTGCATTTTCTTGCTCGACAGGCATTGGTGAGGGGAAATTTTAAAGTTTAAACTTGGTTGAAATTCTGAGTTGTGATGTAGCCGTTCCTCAATAGACACTAATGCCGGCTAGCTTTAAAAGGATTTATTAACAGAGCACACAGGAACAGTTACAAACAAAAGAAATATACATAAAAATGAAACATATACCAAATGGAACATCAAACAGTTGAATAACAGAGACATAGTAAACTAACATCATCGCGGCTGGAGTTCGACTGACGTTTTTTCATATCGCCACGAGATGGCGTTTAAATAAAATAGTTCGGTTACAGTGCATGAGTTCATGGCGTGAATAAAATAGTTCAATTACACTTAAATAGGTCTGTTACATTCTCCCCCTCTGACTTCGTAGACGTCTCGGCAAGAAGTCAGGAACTGACATTTGTCTACTTTGTGCAGCGGGCGGAGAATCAGATGGACGGGCTCCAGTTTGACGAGGAGTAGATTTTGCGTCACCAGCACCTTGTGCAACAGGTGCAGATTCGGATGGTATTACACGTTTCGGGCGTCCTCTTTTCTTTAAGGGAACCACTGGAATTACACGAGCTGAGTTTTGCTTATTTCGATCTTGATATGGTTTCAAGGCTGAAACATGATACTTGCCGAGAATTTTGTCTGGTTCATGAGGATCGGCAATATCATAAGTGGTTGGAGATCTTGTAGTCACTATCACATAAGGACCATCTCTCTTGGGCATGAATTTAGCAGTTCTTCAGTGGACCTTTGCTGATTGGGTGGCGGGTGACCCAAACTTTATCTCCAGGAACGAATTTCGGTGTTTCTCTTCGTTTTCTGTCAGCATAACGTTTCTGTTTATCTTGATGCAATTCGACTCTTTCTCGTACCTGTTGTACATTTCTTGCAAAACGTTTCAAATATGGAGTAATTTCGGGAACAAAATTATCGTTCTCAATTACGGCTTTTATATCATGCTTTACATCATCTAAGGTTCGTAACTCTCGTGCAAATTGAAGAAAAGAAGCAGAATGTCCAGTTGAATCACATTTGGCTGTATTCAAAGCAAACCTTATTAATGGCAGTTTATCCTTCCATGACTGATGGTCGTTACCAACAAGTATTGCTAAACGTGGTTTCAGATCTCTATTCTTCCTTTCAACTGGGTTAGATTGTGGGTGATAGACAGGAGTAAGACTTTGATCAATGTTCAAAATATAGCATAGTTGTTGCATAACAGCACTAGTAAACTGGGTACCATTATCACTTATTATTTTCCTGGGTAACCCAAATCGAAGGGCAACTTCCACCAAAAGAATAGTGGCACATTCTCTGGCCGTGGCTTCCTTTAAAGCAAATAGTTCTGTCCACTTCGTAGCACAATCCTGCACAATAAAAATCCATTTTTCACCAGACGGTGTTTCAGGAAGGGGACCGAAAAGATCAATTGACAAGGTTTCAAAACGTTGAGCACAGACTGGAATTTGAAGTAAGCCAGATGGCTTTTGATTAGTGGTTTCTCCCCCTACTTTGAAGACAGTGTGATATTTGTTAAGCAATGCATCAGTTGCAAGCCGTTGGGCTGTAGTTAATTGCTGTCCTTCATTTTCTCGTAGTCGGCAGTTGTTTACAACAACTGCGGGTTTCTTCCAGTACTTGGGACTGATGAGGTTTCACGAAGCTATATTTTCTTCGAGGTTCATCAGAAAAGTTCCACTTATTTTCAGCAAGATTTAAAACAATTTTAGCTTTTTGAAGAAAGTCAGTTCCTAACAGAGTCGAGTTATTTTTGGCATCAGGCAACACAAGGAGCGGAGTTTTGAACTCTCTGCCTTCGAGAAGAATGATTTGTTCGGTGCGAAGTACCTCTTTTTCAGATACCAAACCATCAGCGAAAGACACCTGTAGTGTTGTCTTTTCAAATACTGCATCTTGTTTTTGCAGAATATGATAGAGGGATTCACTTGCAATTGAGTGACTAGCACCAGTGTCGGCGAAAGCTGTACCGGAAACACCACGAATACTAATTGGAAATACAGCAGTCCGAGTGGAAGATAAACAGAATCGGATTTGGATAGTGCCAAAATTTGATGAATTTGAAGTCTTTGGGGGTTACAGTCTGGACATTTAGACTTGATAAAACCAGTTTTTCCGCACCCATAGCATGTTAAAGGAGGTCGCTTTTCCTCTGTTTGTTGCTGAACACGATTTGAAAAGGTTTTGAGTTCCCTGTATGTCACTTGTTCGATTTTCTACTTTGTGTTTGGATGGGTTAGTCGGTTTGTAAGAATAGTTCGGCCTGCCAGGAAGTTCAGTTTTATAGTTCGTATTTTTAACACGTACAGCTTCATAATCATCCAATTTCTGTACTAATTCAGATGAACTCTTTAGTTTTCCCCAAGTATCAATAAAATGCTCCTTAACGTCACTACTGACTCTTCTTTTAAGCTGATCCGTCAGGACCAAGTCTTTGAGTGATTCAAAGTCTGTAACATCGAGACTATGAAGCCACTCTTCGAGACTCTTGTTTAATTCGTAAGCAAAATCTTTCCATAAGGACCCAGGGTGTTTTTGGTGTGTAGTAAGTTTAATTCGAAATGATTCAGCATTTAATTTGAATCTTTGTAGCAGAATCTTCTTGATGTAAGAATAATCTTCTAATTTGTCTTTTGGTTCTCTTAAAATAATTTGCGAAATGTCTATAGGCAGAAGAGGTAGGAGATGAGTGATGTAATCTATTTGTTTTATATTAACTTTCTCACATTGTCTTTCAAAAATTTTCAGGTAGGTTGCAATGTCAGAAGTTCCTGTAAATTTAGGGATTAGGTGTTGAATATTTGTTCCAATAGCTGCATTTGAAGCAAAGGCGGCATAGTTAGGGTTTGAGCTAGCAGCTGCCAGGTTTAATTTTAAACGTTCCAATTTTAATAAAAGTTCTTGTTCTTTTCTTTGACGTGTCTCCAGATCGTTGCTTTCACGTTGTTTTTGTTGTCTAGTTTCGATTTAAGTTTCCAGAAGATTCCTGGTAAAAGCCTCATCATAAGTGTCAGAATTGACAATAAGATCTTTAAGATCTATTACTCGCATAGTCTCGTTTACAGTGAAACCCAGTTCTGCAGCGAGAGTTTTTAAATCCTCTTTTCGTGCTTTGGCAAGGTAAGCCATAATTATATGAGAGGTCAGGGGGGGAGGGAAAAGATGAAGTTGAATTTGTTGTTATTTCGATTTTATTCACAATACAGTATTTTAGAATTAATAATTATACCTTTAAGTAAAATGTATATACCCTTATTAAACAGCATGTATGAATGTAAACAATGTTACTCGTACATTTATATACCACTATTAAACAGTATTTATAAATGTAAACAATAATACTCACAAAGTTTTTTATTTCGAAGTCGTAAAAATATCATAAAATGCCCTCCTAAATTCAACTTGTATCAAGAAAATAACATATAATAAATTGCTCAAAAATTGTTTACTACTTAGCAAAACATACAAAACATACATAAATGTCTTACCATAAGCTTTTATATTTAAGCTGAATTCTTCGAAATCTTAATCTTAACAAAATATTAAGCTGATTAAGCAACACACACTTAGTAACTCTTTTACTTTATTTAAATAGTCATTCGATTTTATTCATAATTATTTTCTTTTGCTTCAAGAAATATTTTTTAAGACATGCATTCATTAAATTGAAAACAATTATATTTACCTGAAGTAGTATATTATAATCATTTTCTCAAAATGTTCGTCGAAAGATAAATCAACAAGTACAATATTTTATTTTATGTAAAATAAAACATTTAATAAGGAACAACAGCACTCAAAGGAAATAAAAATAATAAAAGATTTGACGTAAACACATCATAAATCATCGCTAGTCTAAACATTTCCGCGGGGGGAAAACATCTGCTGCTGTATGTCAGAAGCGAAACTAATAAATTCTAATGAACAACGTCAATGAATATATTCAAACTTTAACATCAAAACATGTATTCAGTGAAACAATATTATCTACAAATTAATTTAATATGCGCATTAACATTTTAAAATAACGCGCATTAACATTTTAAAATAACGCGCATTAACATTTTAAAATAACAAATTACAGTTCAAGAAATAACGTTTGGTTAACAGAAAGCCGTTTGCTTTCGTTTAATACTCTTATGTAGTATCAATAAATGAGATTTCAGTAAAGAATTTACATTTGCTTTAAGAAGCAGTTTATAATAAATAATCAGTTTAAAAGAACTTTAAACTCAGATTAAACGATAATGTAAACGAAACTTATCTTTTCCGTTGAAATTGTCCAGTTGATGATTCGATGTGCTAGCAGCACGGTATGACAATTTTAATTCCAGAATTCGTTTCCAGAATATTTGACCAGTAGTCCACACCTGAAAAGAAACTGAGCCGATCTCCAGCAACTAAAAGTTAAATTCGGGAGTAAGAGCTTGTTAAAGCCAAACAGAAATTCTAAACATTTTGTTGCGCCATTTTGGATTCAAATCTAGTTGGGCGCCAATGTGATGTAGCCGTTCCTCAATAGACACTAATGCCGGCTAGCTTTAAAAGGATTTATTAACAGAGCACACAGGAACGGTTACAAACAAAAGAAATATACATAAAAATGAAACATATACCAAATGGAACATCAAACAGTTGAATAACAGAGACATAGTAAATTAACATCATGGCGGCTGGAGTTCGACTGACGTTTTTTCATATCGCCACGAGATGGCGTTTAAATAAAATAGTTCGGTTACAGTTCATGAGTTCATGGCGTGAATAAAATAGTTCAATTACACTTAAATAGGTCTGTTACAGAGTACATTTATTTGATATAATAAAAAGAAAGTTATCAAGATACAATACAATAATGAGAAGTAAAGGGATCCTGGACTGAAATAAGTTGGCCTAATTTTAATGCGTTCTGAACTAAGTATTAAAATAAGATATATTGTAACATACAAGGTGTTGGTGACATGAATTAGTGATTCTTATTCTGGAAGACAGATGGCGACACATGAGCGTGTGCTTTTAAGAGTTGCATATGTACGGTGAAGGTATGCAAACATAAAACAAATATGGAAATGCATAAAAGCAGTACTTAAAACAGTAGATAAAATTAAATTAAGTGCCGGAGAACTCCTCCGGGTCTTTTTTTGTTAGCTTCGCTGGTATAATCATAATTTAGTCTTGGGATAGAGCTGTTGTTGATCTTTTCGATGTTGTTGAAGAATTTCCGTGCTATTTTTGCTATGTGTATGCTAATGCTTTCAATATTTAACTCGTTCTGAATAGCCTCATTCCTGAAGAACCAAGGACTATTGGATATAATTCTCAGCATAACATTTTGACTTTGCTGAATTTTCAGCATGTGAGTTTTGCACACATAACCCCAGACTGGGCAGGCATAGGTGATAATAGGTCGCAGCATGGATCTATATACATGAAGTTTGTTTTGGATAGATAAAACGGAGTTTCGGGCAATTAGGGGGTTGAGTAAAGCTTTAGTACCCCGAAACTTGTTCAAAACAAATGTTATGTGTGGGGCCCAAGTGAGTTTTTGGTCTAAAATGACACCGAGGTATTTGGCTTGCTTGGCCCAAAGAATGTTGACGTCGTACATTTTGAGGGTGATACTTAAGTCGAAAATCCTTTTCTTCGTGAAGTAGACAGCTTCCGATTTTTCAATATTTATCTTGATTTTCCACTTAATCATCCAGGACTCTAATGCATGGATGTGTTCTTGAAGTGTCTGTACGACTGCGGCCATAGACGCAGCTTGGTAGAGGATCGCAGTGTCGTCTGCATAGAGTGCTAGTGTAGTGAGAGAGTTGTGAGGGATGTCGTTCGTATAAATAGAAAATAATGTGGGCGAAAGTAAACTTCCTTGCGGTAACCCCGCAAGGGTTACTTTCCGTGTAGAATGAGTGTTGTTATAACGAACGACAAAGTGTCTATCGTATAGATAGGAATTAATGATGTTAATGATGTAATCTGGGAAACCCAGAGTGATTAGCTTGTATGTGAGGCCCTGTAACCATACACAATCAAAGGCTTTCGAAATATCGAGAAAGAGTGCTCCAGTGATGTGTCTTTTTTGGAATCCTTCAGCAATAATTTCTGTGACTCTGTACAATTGATGAGTTGTAGAGTGTTTGCTCCGGAATCCGTATTGCTGTGGAATGAGAATTTGATTTTCTTCGAGGAACTCTTGGATCCTATTTAGAATAACTGCTTCGGCGATTTTGCTTAAGGTCGACAGTAAACTGATCGGCCTGTTGGAGGAAGCCAGCGTAGGTCTTTTCCGGGTTTCAGGATCGGTGCGATGATTGCAGTTTTCCAATTGGTTGGAAAGTGATGTAGGTGGAGCATAGCGTTCAATAATTTGGAGAATTTGCATAGCATTTTTGCTCCCATCTCCTTGATCATCTTGTTACTGATCTTGTCAATACCAGGGCTTTTCCGGTTTTTTCTCTTCTCGATATATCTAATAACCTCTGAAGGCATAATTAAGGGTGTGTTGTTTGTGTGTGTTTTTGTTTGGAATTGTGTGATGAGTGCCGAAACCGAGTGTTCTGTATGGGGGTTAGAAATGTTGTGAGTGCGAAATTGAGATGCATAGTGATCTGCAATAGACTCATCTTTCTCAAAATCGGTGTATGCGATCCCGTTGGGGCCATTAATGGGCGGAATATTAGTGTTGCGTCTTTTAAATTTTGATACAGCACTCCACAGTGAGTTATCATCTGTGGATAATGCTTCTAAGTGTCTGGCCCAGTCAAGTTGTGCATGTTTTTTCAGTAGAGTCCTGACTTCTTCGGAACCTACAAATGAGCACAACTGAACACATTTCAAACTTTTTCCCACACGTTCAGCGGATGTTAGGAAACATTCCCATAACTGAGCAATAAGACAATTTTATGGATGTTATGTCTGAATATGTAAATGTTAGCGTTAAAGCGTGGAATCCGTTATTTCATAAAATAACTAGGCATTCCATGAATTACTTCAGATAAAGTACATAAAGTTATTGAATTCTACACTTTAAGTAGTAATTTTATAGAATAACAATTTCCTAATCGTTAAAGAATTAGAAAACACCCTTCGTCAAAGTGTTAGTAAATGCCTAATCGTAAGTAAAGATGGTGTTAAAGCGTTAGTAAATGACGAATTGTTAATAAAGATTGCATGCGAAAGCCGCTAACTAATGTAGCAATAATAGTATATTATATGTTCCGGTTTTCTTTATTATTTGTAAATTATTCTATCCGTAATATGAAACATATTTTTGGAGAGAATTTCACCGCTTATCATTAGTTAATTTATCAAATAACGAATTGATTTGGCTAGCTATTTCATTAAAAATCAAGTTCTTCTATGAAACAACTGAATTATACGCTTTAAAGGTAACATATATTTGTAAAGTTGCATCATTAATAACGTCCACTGGCAAGACAAGATTCATGATGTGAAACTTAGTTGAAAATATCCTAGTCCTATCTATTTTCATGGTTTAAAATTTTAGCCATTTATGGTGGAATATTTTCAATTATAAAGCATTCGTGGCAGTTATTAATTATGAATGAAATAAATCCTAATATACAGATTTCGTAGCATTGCTCGCTTTTGTATTTGAATACAAATACGGAAGTGTTGCATTAGGTAAATATTTGATTAAAGGTATGTGGTTATGGCAAAGCCTCGAGGGCTATCTGCCTAAGGGGAGGGATGCCTTCGTGGAGGACTTTCCAAAAAAATGGCTCGTATACACGTTACGCATGGGGAAATCCACGAAAACGCCCATGCAGGCAGCCCGTTCGCAGGATTCGAACCTCGGACCGAACTACCACAGTTCAGCGACTTTACCGCTCGGCCGCTGGTTGGTCCATTGATTAAAGGTATAATTTACAACTAAGTGAGAACTCCATGAATCAAAAGAAATGTTATACAATGTCGCTTCTCAGAAATCATATGTAGAACAGAATGATTTCTGAAAAATCAATGAAATTTCAAGTTATTCTGAAATGTTTTCTACAACAAAATTTACTTGACAAAGCCATCGCATAAATGCTGCTTATTATTATTTTCATATTTCTTTTTCATAAGTGGCATTTTGTTGTACACCTTATGTCATTTGGTGATCAAAATATTTAGACCGAGTTTAGACACTTCGGCAAATATTCAGTGATTGCTATAAAATCTAGCCAGAGAACGGGAGACCACTAGAGAGGGAAAAATAAGCAATGAAAAGAGTCACACTGGTAAAAATTATTATGGAATACACCCCTTAGAATAATTAGAACTGATTTATAGGAATCTAGCAAAAGTAGTAACATATCATTGATAAAAGTATGTCCCAGGAGAAAATATTCATATTATTATATAATGTTCCCTTAAAAAGAATGTAATATTTAGCAATCATACTTAGTATTGCCGATTTTTCAAGAAACAAAATTCACAAGATTTTGTGAGCGAGTACACCATTCAATACTTTGCAAATGAGTCGCACTTGATCAAACAAACCATAGGCTTATACACAACCATCCAGGAGTAATTTAGTCAGGTACTTTTTTTAAGCGTTAATATGTAAAATATAGAATTATGGCTCAGTTACTTAACTCCCTAAATAATTGATATTACTACCTTTAGGATTTTTAATTTAATTTAATTTAATTAATATTAATATTTACAAAAAGTTTTTACTATAGCAAAGATAGCAGCTTGACACTCAACTTTACCTACATAAGCGCCATCTATATAATTTGAAGAACACACTTACTTCTCTTTCACAACACTTTTGCAGACCCCAACACTCATATAGTAGGTAAGTTAGAATTAAAACTTACTATTTACTTGCTTTAAGTATTTTTTTAAAAAAATTTTTATGTAGTATCTAAGTATTTTCTAAATATGAAATTATATTTTTAAATATATATTTATTTTAAAAATTGTGAATTAGTTCTTTTTGTTTCTTTTTGTTTTTTTATTTCTTATTCGTTTATATGAATTATGTATAGTTCTTTTATAGTTTCTTTTTATTGATATGCATATTCGTGTAGGGGAAGTTTCTGTAGACAAGGATTTCTAAAATACATTGGTTTCTAGATTTTTTATTATTTTATAAAAATTAATTTTTAAAAATTTAATTTTTTAAGAAAAAGTTTAATTCTTGACTTTACTTGCTTGTTTCTCAAAAGACTTAATTAGTATTTTCCTTTTTGAACTTTAATTCTTAAATGTTAATACTTAAATGTTAAATTCTAAGGGTACCACTTTATTGGAATTACTTTTGGTTTTAACTTTTACCCTTGCCTGCAGGAATGACGAAACACGAATTGAATGATTGGAGAGTTAGGTTTGGAGGCAACTTCCCCTTGATAAGTCTGTCTCCTGCCTACTCTACGATCATTCACATATGCATTTTTAAAAAAAATTGTTTAATTTAATTTTAATTTATTAAATTAGTAGATTTATTTTCATGGATAGATTTTGCACTTGATTTGCTTAGGCTTCTGAATTTAAATGATATTGTAGATTACTTCGAGAATTAAATCTTTTACATGTTTGCATATTTTAAAATTATTTTGGCTTTTTTCTTTTTTTTAGAATTTAAATTTGCTTTTTTACTTTTTTACTTTTATACGTATTTGTTAAGAATTTAAATTTGTTTAAATTTAAATTTTAGACTTTATTTTATTTTAATTATGTTATAAGATCAAGAACACTTATAACATAATATTCACGTCAAGAAGGCCTTGACGTGATGCTTTCGTGGTGTAGTGGTCTGTACGCTGGGTGCGTATTCCAGAGCTCAGCGGTTCGATTCCCGGTGAGGGCGTTGCTCATTTTTCAAGTCTCCTGCGCTTCCATAAAATATCGAAAGTCTCTACATGGAAGTCAAGAAATATTCGACATAACAGGTATTTAACTTTTTCTTATAATATAAATTTTGCGTGGGAACAGTTTTACATTGAGCTGGAAATAAGTTTATGTATTCTGCAGTAAAAATTTACGTTCATTCAATTAATTATTTATGTAGACTGAAAATTGTTTTTTCATTTTATGCAAAATTTATGTGGCGAAATTGAATTTAGAAATTTTCTGCATTGGCTATAACTTTCTTCCTTCTGCAGAGATTGGTATATAAACGAGACATATTTTGTCGAATGCCGTTACAACACTGCCGTAGCACAGTGTCAGTTGATTTATACGATGTTCCCATCATCGCATTTTTTGCGATCCTTTTGTGTTAATATATTCAAAAATTTAAAGGGCTATTACATAAATTACAGCATTATATGTTACATGAAGCGGATTAAATTGAATCCTAATTCAAAATATTTGCATGTCTTTTCACTCATATTTCTAGCAATTTCATTTTCACAGGGAAAGTTACCAAACACTGATGATATAATAAGATTGACAGTCATTTGTTTAATACGTAATACGTAGTCATTTGATTGACAGTCATTTCTATAATACGTAATGCAGCTCATCAGCGCTCCAGCGGTTGCTTAACACTTAGTTCGATAGGGGCTCAAATCCCAGCAAACAAACTGGTTGCAAGATAATTTATTTATTTCTTCATGTGCAAACTAAATACGATCAAGTTTCCCTTCCTCATACTTCGTGAAAACCTCCACGAAGGCATCCCTTCTCTTAGACAGACAGTTCACGTGCTCTGCCATGATTCAAATAACCAAAGCAAAAATGAGGAGAAAATGCAGTAGATACTAGCTATTCAAGGGATAGAACAATTAATAATAGATGTAGAAGAGAATTTTTGAAATCATTTCTTGTACCAATTCCGGGGAGTTCTAAATCACCGAGAGTTCTTAAATGTTAAATAACTTCAGTGCCTTTAATTGAGTCTGAAAATTGGAATGATAGAGTTGAATTTTTTTAATTTTAAAATTTGCAAATTGCTAAGAAAGACGAATCTTCTGCTCAAGTGCTTGCAACAATTTTGAAAATTCAAAATTTGCGAACCTATGGGAGACGTGCGTGGTTAATTACATCAAACGTACACACTAGGGTCGAAAAGAAACGCAAGAGTACCAGCTATTCCCCATCACAGATGCTCTTCGGTCGTGACCTTCGTCTGCCTTGTGATCTATTATTTGGTCGCCCTCCGGATGCTCCTTCATCGTCTGAGGAATATATTCAAGATCTGCAGGCCCGTTTTGAAGTGATGCACAATTTTGCACGAGAGCGAGTCAACTTGGCGACGGAGAAGATGAAGATCCGATACGACACAAGAGCTACTGAACATCAATTCCACGAAGGAGACAAGGTGTGGTTGTGGAATCCGACTCGACGGAAAGGACTTTGTCCGAAATTACAGTCACCTTGGGATGGTCCGTACACGGTCCTAAACAGGCTGAATGACGTCGTGGTTCGGATTCGTAAGTCTTCGAACTCTAAACCTAAAGTCGTTCATTACGATAGGTTAGCTCATTACTATGGCCATAGTACGTAATGTAAATAATTGTAAATAGTATAAGACCATGGTCCTTTTTGTTTTTAAATGTGTCTTTTATTTGATTTGTATTTAGTATTTGATTTGCATTTACTATTTGATTTGTATTTGATTTGTTTTATTTATTGCATTTATTGTTCATGTTGTTTATTATTGTAATGTAATGCTTATTAATGCATTTATGCCACAGTTGTAAGTTTAGCTTCCTGTCCAGGGATTGTACTGCCCGGGACGTGCAGTCCTTGGGAAGGGGGCAGTGTTACGAATTTGGTATTTAAAAAGCTAATGTTAGTTCAATTATAAATTAAATGGTTTTATTTCTCGCGCAGTGCAGCGCGTGACGAATATTAAAAGAAAGCTAAGCCTGAAAATTGAAAATATAAGAGCGCATGCATTAAATAAATAAATATCTCTTTTTGATTTCGAGAAAGTACTGGAAAATTCTAGCGCGTGATTTTAAAATCTTATAAAAGGAGGAAAACATCTCAGTTTGTAGTAGTTGCTTAGTTTGTTGTTGTTTAGAAAACTGCCGTTGTTGATTATAGCGAATTCGCGGATTAGCGTTCTTTAGCTGTTTTGAATTACGTTCTATTGTACATTTAAGTAGTTAAAAGATAACTACTGTGAGATATTGTAATACTACATGATAATTTGAGAAAATTTAAGCATTTTTGTTGTGATAATAATAAATTTTTGTTCATTTTTCATTGGACTTGTGCATTCATTTCATAACGAACCCGTACGCACGCAACAATACGTACAAAATAATGATCAACGATTGATTCAAGGCTTCATACGAATACAATAATCCGAATGGAGTGTAAAAGATTATTACTATTCTAATTTATATTGAAAGTTGTTACACGACCTTGAAAAATCAATATTATAATTTATAAGGCAAACATGTAACTGAAATTATTAAATGCCACAAAAATGCAAATATAATGAGTCTTTTCTAATGCGACCACTAACGGCGGCTTCAAGCGATTTTTAGGCCACTTATATAAGATGGTTGCATTAGAGAGGCAAATGTATAAAAGCCTGTTTATTTATGTTGTAGGAAACACTTGTAGTGTTCGCCGTCATGAGATTCTCTGTACTTATATGTAAAACAGTTACAAAAATATGTCTTACTAAAACGATCAGACATATTTAAGCTTCTAAAATAATGTCAAAAATTTTAAAAAGAAAATCTAACAGAAAAGTTGCTAAAATGGTTAATTTAAACTAGTTAACACAGTTTATGATAAATAAAACATTAATTAAAGCTTTGCTTCAATATGAGAATTAGCATGATCATCAAATTAGATTATTTAGGATATGGCAAAGTACCATAAGATTATCTGCCGAAGTGGATATGGATGCCTTCATGGAGGACTGTTTATAGAGAGGAGTTGATACAAAAATTAGCTAGGAATCTAACAACCAGGGTATTCAGCAACTTAACCGCTCGGCCGCTTTTAAGTTTCCATAAGCTTTACATGTAATTGTAATTAATATAACTACTATGAGTAAAAATCCTTTCTAAGATATCCATCCATGTTTCAACCTATCAGCGGCCGAGCGGTAAAGACGCTGAACACTGGTAGTTCGGTCCGAGGTTCCAATCCCGCGAACGGGCTGGCTACATGGGCACTTTCGTGGTTTTCCCCATGTGTAATATGTATACGAGCCAGTTTCCCTTAGAAAGTTCTCCACGAAGGCATCCCTCCCTTTAGGTAGATAGCCCTCGTGCGCTTTGCCATATTGAATAATCCTAATCCATCCATGTTTCTAGTTGATTTTTGGTATTCTGTGAAGATCATCACCCTAGAAAGATGATATTCAGTGCAAGTGTTTGTTTATACCTATAGAAATGCCTGTCACTTTTGGAAGTGATCGTCTTAGGGAAATGGTCGCCAATCGTTTATGGGCTACTAGATGGTCCGGCTCTGAGTGGATTACGCATTGGTGCATTGTAAAATGTATTAAATCCTCTCTAAGACGATCATCCACGTTTCTAATTATTTTGGTCTTTGGTGGAAGTGGTCGTCTTAAAGAGATAATGCTCGGCACAAATATTAATTTCTACTCTGGGAAATTCTTTTGGAAAAGGTCGCCATAAGAGAGTTCACTGCATATTAAATATTTAAATCCATTTCACGTGGTTATAGATTAATTAGATTTTATTAGATTTTAAATAGATTTAATTAGATTTTAAAATTTTAGTAAAATAAAAAATCTGAAAGGTTTCAGATTTTAAATTACGTGCAAAGGGGCCTTTTTTTAACATTTTGTGTGTTACCTTTATTTATTAAATATCATTTTCTTCGCACTCAAACCATAAAATTCAGTTCAAGAGCAGTATCGCAAAATAATTTTAAATTGAGCACATTTTTAGAATTTCCGACTCACAGTCTCACGCGCTGGAGATAAAAATGTTTTTTCTGTCCAACGTTACCATGGCTTGCTTTGAAATTCTTGAGTTTTTTAATCAAAAATTCGTTAACGTTTTACAAAATGTAAAATCGATAATAAAACAAATTTCAAATTTCAAATTTGGGCTTCCAGTTGCCCAAATTCGCAGTAGGATTACGTCATTCGAAACTCGATGGCTCTAGGTGTCATTGTTTTATCACAATATTTGGTGGCAACAGTTTGAAAAGTGAAACGGACATTCAGATTGATTCGACGCAAAATCGCAAAATGAAAACAATAGTCCCTCAGGGACTAGTAATTTTGGACTAATAATTTTGAAATAAACCTCTTAATTTTAATAACTGTGGTATTCTTGTTTTCAAACTTAAGTGCAAAATTAAACAATTCAATTTTTTCCTGTGCAGATACGTTACTTTTAATTAAAATCAAATGAGAAAAGAAATTATGCGAAAATTAATTAGCTAAAAAATTTAGTACTATTCTTATCGCAAACCGTAACTTGAAATTGCATCTACAACTGTTTCTTATACCAAAGCTCAGGATGAATTCGTTTTCTGTTATGCGTCAATCAATGTTTCACTAAACCGCAGCTTAAGGCTATAACTACACGCGGTGCGAGGAGAGTAATTACTAAAAACTGACAATGACCGATGCTGGACAACCCGCCTTCCCCGCTGGCTTCCATCGCGAAATCTTCTCCGTCTAAACACTCCTCTATTTTTAACCTTAAGGGAGAAAACAGCAGCTAGCAAATTGTCTTGCTTCTACTCACACGTTCCCGGTAATTCGAAGTTACGGTTGTTGAGATAAAACTTTTATCACCCAGCTTGGCGATCTTTCTAAACATGCCTTATATTTCCCATTGCAAACGAAGGGTGACATTTTTTCCGTTCCTTATTTTCCGGGGACATTCTTTCCGTTTCCCTTTTTTCCGGGTGACATTTTTTCCTACAACCATGGCGCTTTATCCTCTATTAGGGAGAAAATCGCAACTCCAATATGCTACCAAAAGAATAATTTATTTGCAATCCATTCGTCCAATATACAGTGGTAGCCAAAATTGTGGACACTTTTGGAAATTTTTATGTTTTTTAACTTTGTATGCTTATAGAAAACGTTACGTTTCACAAAATGCAAACTTGTATATATCATTTTAAAGAGAATTTATTACTGAATTCAATACAAAACACAAAATTCAATTATTTACAATACAAAAAAAGGTAAACGATAATAGTTATCGATATACATTAGATAGTGATGACTGCAGTGAGTTATCAGTACTTAGTAGGGTACCCTTTATTTTTGATTACAGCTTCACATCGACGTTTCATTGAGCTGACAAGAGTTTTAAGCTCTTCTTTCGTTATTACATGATGCCAGGAAACAATTATAGCCTCAATTAGTTCCCTTTTATTTGATGGGCGCCTCATTCGGACAAGAGTTTTCAAACGGTGCCCCAGATTTTCGATAGGATTGAGGTCAGGACTGTTTCCTGGCCATGACAACAATTTAATGATCTTTGTACGAAACCACTCTTTCGATATTTTGGCCGTGTGGCAAGGTGCAGAATCCTGCTGAAAAATAAACGAAGCATTGTTGGGAAAGAGATCTGTGATGGAAGGTTGAAGTTTTGGTTCTAGAATAGTGTCAATGTATTTTCTGGCATTCAGTGTCCCATCGATGACATGAAGGCGACCAATACCATCTGCTGACATGCATGACCAAATTATAACACTAACTGGGTTCTTCACAGTTGCTTGAATGCAGTCAGGATGTACCTCTTCTCCTATTCTACGTCTTATATATTTTCGCCCATCGCTACCGAATAACGATACCTTAGTTTCATCACTCCATATAACTTGTGACCGCTGATCATCCGTCCAATTAATGTGTTCCTTTGCCAACTGTAGTCTTTATTTTTTCGTTGCTGAAAATTAAGATAAGGCTTTTTTCGTGGAATTCTACCTCTCAGTCTAACATCTGTTAATCTTCTCCTGATTGTTCTTGAACTGACAGAAACACCAGCATCATTCAGACCACTTCTGATGGCCGCTGATGATATTTTTCTATCTTGGAGACATAGTCATTTATTTTTCTGTCATCAATAGATGTGGTGCACCTTTTTCGGCCTTTTTCTTCTTTGTTTTTTATTGAATTTGTCTCCTGATATCATAAACAAAACTTTCGGACTCCAGATGTAGTCACTGAACCACCCACCTGTCTTGCAATTTCAACACAGGAAAGACCACTTTCTCGTAACACAATAATATTACATCTCTTTCTAGGTGTCCAGTCTACTCTTTTATTTGATGTCATTGCTTCTTAACTAAATATTACAAATTTTTACAAAAATTCCTACTTGTAATTGCAGTGTATAAGAAGCAAGTCCTCCTTCTACAGAACAAAGCAAAATAATGAATTGTTTCAAGTGTAAACACGATGTCAGCTTCAACTGGCAGTTACTAACATTTGATTGGTTCTCAGAACAAGAACAGTGATTGGCCAGGAAAGCTAGACATTACAAACCACTTCATAACTGTGTTTTTTATTTATATTAAAGTACATATAACTTTTTTTGTATTGCATATAATTGAATTTTGTGTTTTGTATTGAATTCAGTAATAAACTCTCTGTAAAATGATATATACAAGTTTGCATTTTGCAAAACGTAACATTTTCTATAAGAATACAAAGTTCAAAAACATAAAAATTTCCAAAAGTGTCCACAATTTTGGCCACCACTGTAGTTCTATATGCATTTCCAGCTTGGGCTGCTACCGACAATGTCAAGGATTTCACCATTCACAAGCTGCTTGCCACAATGACTTTAGATGTGTTAAATGTGGTGATAACCATGACTCAAGAACCTGTCAAAAAGACAAGAATGTACCTGCTAAATGTGCAAATTGTGGTCTAGACCACACAGCTTCATTTAAAGGTTGTGAAAAGTTTCCGAAGCAAGCTAAAAAAGAACAAATTAAATCATATGCTGATAGGTTTGTTATCAATAAGTCTTTTGCTGAAGCCATCAAAGCTAATAACAATCCTTCTCCAAATCTTATTGCAGAAGCAAAAAAGATATTTGATGACCTTAATACTCTAGTCACCTTCCTGAAAAACTCAGGAATACAACTCCTTGCGCAAAACATCCGTCAAAATGCCACTAATACAGTATCAGATGAAACTAATTCTGACCAGCATATTCAATAAGTCAGATTCGCTTAAACTTTGCTATTGGAATGCTGCTGGCATTGTTAACAAAATTGATGAACTTTCGGACTTTTTTATAGAATATAACATAGATATTGGCATGATCTCTGAAACGCATGTTGTTCCTGCCGATAGACTGTATATTGCTAATTATCGCACCTACAGAGGTGATAGACTTTCACAAAGAAGAGGAGGAGCTGCAATTTTTGTTAAAAACTCTCTGCAATCCTGTCTTGTCTCGACAAACTCTGCTTTTGGATTCGAAAGTGTGACTGTTGCTGTTATACTCCCACAATTTGGTACCATCCATTTTACGGCTATTTATAATACACCACGAAACCGACTTTCTGAAAATATGTTAAAAAACTTACTTCCTGAAGATCAGCAAGTTATTATTGCCGGAGACATGAATGCTAAGCACCTCGAATGGGGATGTCGTCGTTCTAACACCAATGGACGTATTATGCATAATTTTATCTGCAATCATCCTGTCGCATTACATGTACCTTCTGAAGCCACTTATCGTCCTGCCTCTCCAAATCTCTCGGACATCTTGGATATTATCCTTACAAATACTTCTATCCCTATTTCCTTGGAAGTCAAGGCAGAACTTACATCTGATCATGTACCTGTCATTGCTTCTCTTGGTGTTTCTAAAGAAGACCCTCCTATTACCAGAAATAATACTGACTGGATTACTTTTCACAATATCTTAATCAAACATCCTCCTATTTTCACTTCACTTTCTACCAAACAGGATATCGATCTTGCCATTCATATCTTCACTGACAGTATACTGAAAGCTTTCAGAGATGCTACAGTTACCATTCAATTAACTAACAATAATATTCGACTTCCTCGCAGTATCAGAGACATTATCAAAGAAAGAAACCGATTGCTGAAGCTTTGGCACCGTAACTGGGACCCTGCCCTTAAAAGAGAAATCAATATTTTTAATAGAAGAATCAAGAAACTTATCACTGATTTTAAAAAGGAAACAAGAGAAGATTTTATATCTAAACTTAATATTAATGATGGTTCTCTGTGGAAGTATCTTCAAAATCTTAAAAGAAGTAGTATTAATAATAGACCTATTCATACGGATACTAAAATTGCCTACTCACTTAAAGATAAAGTCGATATTTTCGCTGAATACCTGGAAAAGCAGTTTACTCCTAATATGGAGCCTATGAATCAGACCTTTAAAGATGTTCTCGAAAACTATGTGTATTCCTGGCTTCATTCTTCTTCGGCTCATAACATCCCAAGGCTTACTTCTCCTATGGAAATTACTAATATTATTAAATATCTCAACATCAAAAAAGCTCCTGGAAGTGATCAAATTACAAATAAAATGCTTCGTAACTTACCTAGAAAACTTATCAGTAAATTCGCTAGTATTCTCAACGCTTGTCTTGCTCTCAACTATTTCCCTGATCCTTGGAAGCAAGCCAAGATCTTTCTTCTTCCCAAACCGGGTAAAGATGTGACCAAGCCTGATGGCTATCGTCCTATCAGTTTGTTATCCAGCCTTGGTAAAATTTATGAAAGACTTATTCTCACTAGATTGGAACCTTTTCTTCACCTGCTACCTAATGATCAGTACGGATTCAGAAAAAACCTCAGTACTACTCGACAACTAGTAAGAATTGTAGAATTTGTGGGATCTGCATTCCATAACAAGCAAAGTGTTGCGCTCCTTATGCTGGACGTGGCAAAAGCCTTTGACCGCGTCTGGCATGAGGGGCTCGTCTTTAAGCTTATCAACTTGGGACTTCCTAGAGAGCTCATTCTTCTGATCTTCTCCTTTTTGCAAAACCGCACTTTCTTCGTCGCTCAAGGAAATGAAAAATCCAATTCAAGACCTATAAGATCCAGCGTCCCACAAGGAAGTATTCTCGGTCCTGTACTATATCTTTTCTACATATCAGATTTTCCTCATCCTGGTTTGGACAATTACTCTCTGTTAGCATGTTATGCGGACGATACGGCGATTGCAATTAAATCCATTCAAGCTAATCATGCAATAGACAAAATGCAAAATTACCTCTATGCCGTAGAAGACTGGTGCACAAATTGGCGAGTAAAAATCAATGCTAGCAAGTCACAACTTTTAATTCTTAGCAAAACTAAGAAAAACATTGCTTTTAAAGACCTCTACCTTTTTCAGGAAGCTGTTCCTCTGGTCACTAAGGCCAAATACTTAGGAATTATTTTGAACCAAAGGCTCACATGGTCTAATCACATTAATAGTGTCAAGAGCAAAGCCATGGGCATAATATGCAGATTTCTCCCGGTCATTGGAAAATATTCAAATCTTAGCTTGCGTACCAAAAATCATATATATACCACTTGCATTCGACCGATACTTTGCTATGCTGCTCCTGCTTGGAACACGGTCACTCAAACTCAACTGCATCAATTACAAGTAGTGCAAAACAAATTTCTGCGCATTATTACTGATTCTCACTATCTTATCCGCAATAAACTTTTACACAGAGACTTAAAACTTGAGACGATTCCAGATTACATCAGAAGATCTAATGAAAAATTCTTCAACAAAGCTGTGCAAAGTCAATGTGACTTTGTTAATTACTCCCAAATTTTTAATTATGAAATTCTCTTCGAAGATAGAAGCGTCAGACCACTTGCAGCTCACACCTTCATGGGAGGAGACGACAACTTTTTCACTTAGATCCTCAATTGTTAGCTATTTACACTTCCAATGCATCTGATTTTGATTGAAGTTCTTCTGTTGCTTCGTTGAATAATTGTGTTGTATAGTTGTTTTGTATTGTGTGGTATTTAGCACTACTGATTGATGTTGTTTAATTATATTTGAATTTGTCATTGGAACTATTGCTGTAGTGTATCTTCTCGTATTGTTGTCATTGATTTCCATTGTCTTGGGTCCTCCTTGAAAGCTATGATCGCTCGTCACCTTTTGCGAACTTGTCCGATTGGATTGTCTTGCTCCTTTTGGTACTTCTCTTCTTCCCCTTACCTCCGTTTTCTCATCTGAGATTTTCTCCACGTCCGGATTTATTTATGTCAAGTGCCCTTGCGCTTTAATTTTGGAACCGGCAACATTGCTCTTCGCAATAGCTCGGTCAATTATAGAGTCTAAGTCTAAGTCTAAGTCCCACAGATCCAAATTACAAAGCCAACAAAATATTCACTTAAGAATTATGTCAGACTCTCAATGTTTCGTCAGGAACACCGTCATAAGAAAAAGTTTCAAGATTAACACCATCAACGAAGAAATTCTCAAATTATCTAAACATTTTCACTCCAAATGTGATAATCATCAGCACAATGCCATGAGATATCTAGAAAATTACGATCACCGCATTAACCAGCCCTTCAAACGTCCTAAGACAATTTTCTATAATAATAATTGGAAGTAGTCAAACATCTAAGTACGCATTTGTATATATTTACTCAAGAAATTTCGTTATTTATCCTGCTATCTATCCCAGAAGATCAAGTTTAATTAGAACTCGTAACGTGTTGTAAATTATCTTTGCTAAACTTTTTTAGCTCAGATTGCTAATATTTATCCCAGAAGTTCGAGTTTTATTGAAATCGTATCGTATTGTAATTAATCTTTGCTCAAGTTACTCAGAATGTGTTTTCGTTAGATGACTATTGGACATCATAGCATTGATCAAGGCTAAGTCCCGCCCACAATTTTTTTTTTCATTAATTCTACTTCATCTTTTTTAAAATTTTGGTATTTTTCCATGAATTTTGAACATTTATCTTACGAAAAATACAAAAACTTTATTACTCGGACAGTTTTTAATGATATTGGAAGTCATTATTCTTCACTTGACTACTCTGCATGTTCACTCAAACAGAATGCACTAGGTGTTGTATTTAATCTAAGTCTCGCCGTCATCTATTGCTTCGCCAAGGAAGACGTACAAATTATACTGTTTAAGATTTTCACTAAGACTGCCCAGTAGGGATACTAATTTTTCGAGTAAAGGCCGATACGCCGAATACTTCAGACTAATTCACCGTAATGATTTTCACTAGCCTTACAGCGCAAATCTGGGCGTTTTATTGCTATTTCGTTAAAAAAATAGCAATTTTATCACGTTTTTCGGTACCAAAATGGAATTGCATCGATAATTGTCGGCTGTGATAAAAAGACATCTCTTTGCGATCTTCTAGTCGACAAATCGGGACTTAACGTCCTGGTTATGTAACATTAATTCGTCTAGGAGTTATCCCATGTGAAAATCGATATTTAGCTGACATCTATCTATTCAAAAATCAGTATTTTGCGTAAATTTTGAGATTTTTACCGATTTTGGGGCAAATATAAGTATTGTTTCGGATTGTACAAACCCTGTTGTAAATACTCTTTTTTTGGGGGGGGGGAAATATTCTGTAGGAGAGAAGTATAATTTTTACTATTATTATTGTTCTAATTTGATGGCGCAAGATCGCCAAACTCATTACTGATTTTAACTGAATGTTGCTTTTAAAGCGATTGTAATTTGTATTCGCGCTTATAAGATAAATTCCTTTCATATAAAAATTAATATTTTAAGCGAAATTAAGATCGCATATGAAGAAAATTTTAAATTTAAGAAATTCTATACCGTCTGCAAAACGAAACGAAAGTTTCTACAAGTGATCAGCTTTTAGAAGAAGCACATCAAAAATATTTTTTAGTTTCTATCAAACTAAATTTTTTTAAACTATTTAATTTAATAGGGTGGTCCCTTGAGACCGAAGCAATTATTCCAGGAAAAAAATTAATTCAAATATTTAAATATGAGTTCTAAATCCATCAAGGAGTTTTTTATAAAAAATCCGTCAAGCCAAGTGTCAACCAGCTCAGAACCAAAGAATGAACAATCAGAAGAAACTACTTCTAAACATGATAAGTTTTTAAGTAAGTGGCTTAAAGAATTTCCTTGAGTTCTCTTCAATAAAGAGGAAAATAAAATGTTTTCCTCAATGTCATCTGCCAATATGAAGAATGGCTTTATCTAAATCTTTTTTGTTTGCTTTGTTCTATAATTGTTATATTATTATAGAACTATAAATTATAGTATTTGAATAGAACATGTCTAACCTGAAATCTCGCAACGTATTAACGACTTCTTCACACCTCACGTGACTAGGTATTCACGCCCTCTCAACATCTGCAATTCTGACTTAGGTCTCACTCATGCATTCTCCTACCAAGTATGTAAGCTTACATACAGCTTTGTCTCCTACTTTCAGCGCTCTATAGCAACTAATTCAGACAGCCGGAACAAAACTTGCAAATCCTGCAAGTTAATCAGCGGCGTATCCAGCGGAACTTGGAAACGATTAGATAATTCTGTTCTTTAAATGATATAAATTTTGTGCATTATGAGTTATAATATGAACGAAATATAATACTGTTAAGTGAATCTAGCGCCAGAGTGTCGCTATGGTAAACAATTACTAGAGTGAATTTTAAAGAATGCATTTATTCTATTGTGGTTTATGCGCTGTCGGCGAAGTAGATTTAATTCAATCCAATAAGTTTAAATGAAATGCAAGAAAAAATGCGTATAATTTAATATTCCGTACAAGGAAGTCATGTGGTGTACACATCAGATTTTTTCAGTTCTGTTCACCGAACACATCGTCTGTGCTACATTTTCAGGTAAGCACTGTTTATTGTACATTGAAGTGAATGATATCAGTAATAATTAAGATGTAACAATAAAGGCGTAATTTAAATGCTGTGAACAAAAAGAAATACTGGCAGTAGATTAACTTTTATTTGTATTACAAAGAGTGCGGAAGCAAAGGCCATTATCAAAAGTCATCTTGTTTTTGTCTCACTGCTTAGAAATTTTAATTTAGGGCGTCAGGTTTATTTGGTAGATATATTTCATTTTTTGCTGTTTTTAATGTTAAAAGATAAAATGTGAAAAAAACAATTGATTTTATGCATTTTACTGCAGTACTTTCATCGTGTTCAGCTATTTTTTGAAATTATTCACAAAATAATCCCTTTCTTCCATGCGTGGTACTTAGCGCCACATTATAACTGATGCAATACTTGCACAACCACGTTTTAGTTATATAGAACACATTTTTTTTTTCAATTATTACAACTTTACAAATGGTGTATTACTTTAAAACACTGAACTTTTCTACATGTTTCCTATATGTAAATTTCTGAGATTAGTTTTAAAATTTATTATATCAGATCTTTTCTTTTCGAAAATTATGTCCCACTTTTACGTATAATATATTTGTGTTGTTAAAGTAGCTCAATTTCCTAATTAAGAGATTTAGCTAGAGAAAACTATTTCCTAGTTTAGGTCAAATTATTTGAATACGGCAAAACATACGAGGGCTACCTACTTAAGAGAAGAGATGCCTTCGTGGAAGACTTTCTAAGGAAGTAACTCGTATTCATTTTACATATTAAGAAATACGTGAAATCCCGTGCAAAAGTATTTGTTACTTGAGAGATTAAGAAAATATATTTATGGTATTAATTTTTAAAATAGATATATAAATTATTGAAATGATAACAATATAAAAATAAGGAAATTACATTTCATCGTTATTTATATATGAAGGAAGTTAAAATTTCACTTGTGACAAAAGAATAAAAATTAATAGTAATTTGCCTCTAAAAGTACACTTGACTTCATGTTATAAAAAAACCGAATTTCATACTGTATTTTAAGAAAATTTAACCTATTGCAGACAATTTTATAAATGTAATGAAAATTACTATAAATAGAAATGTATATTTAAGCTTCACTGATAAACTTTATTCGAAATAATAATTTTATTTTAAATTAATATATTTCACTTCTGCAAACAAGATATTTTACTTTGTTATTATAAACTTAAGAATTACATCTAACCCTCTAATTACGTCTAATTTAATTATCTAAGCTTATCACATCTAGTTTGGCTTTAATGTATCATTTGCAGAAATATAAATTGAAAAGATACTAATTTCTGCGATCGTACCTAAAAAGCTTAGAAAAATTAAGAAAGGAATCTTTTACAAAGGAATTTAAAAATTTTATTGTGATAACTTGGAAATTCGCATATTATAAAACACTGATGAATTAAAGTAGTCTTTACCAAACAGGGGAATTAAAACTGATTTTAAGGTAAAATATAACTTCATGGAATTCTTTTTATTGGGACAGACTTCAGTACTTTGCGGCGTTTAAATAAGCAAATAAATTTGTTTGAAAACTTCATAACAGAAAGCCAATTGACGGTTCTAAAAACTCCGTATAATTGCGCTGCATTATACTGTGGGACAAACAAATATTTCTTTTAATGTAAGAGGAGGAGTTTTATATTTTTAATTTTAACAAAAGTTGTAAAGTTATTCCTACAAAATTAAGTAGTGGAATTACTTTTATTTTTCATAAATACAGTCAATTTCAATTTGAACTTAAGTACATAACTGAAATTCAGTTTTAATTGCGTAGTTTCTAAAATGAAAGGCATAAACGTGTTTTCATATTTCATTTCACATTGTGTTTTCATTTTTTTATATTAAAGAAATCAAATAATCTATTTCTCTTCAGTTAAAAGTACACTAAGGAAACTGTTTTTTTTAAATTTCCGTCTTAAAAAAACTATAACATCATAGCTAAAACATGTAATTGATGCCTTTTTGACATTTTAACAGTTTGTAATCATTTCTTTCAATAAAGAAATCAAATGAAAAGTTTAGAGAAAGTCCAGTTTAAAGAAAAATGAAGTACTTTAAAGAAAGTAAAGCATCAGATTTTAATATCTGAAACTAATCTCATAACTGCTTCTCCTAAACACTTTTATTACGTTCCAAATTCTTGTGCATACAGTATTATGTGTCCCATTATTTTCAAATGCCTGATTCACCCAAAAACGGTACGGCTCTGTGTTGTACTGATTCATTTAGATTAAATTAATAACTTTTTAAAAGTATGTATTGTAAAACATGATATCTTATTATTTAAATTAAATAAAAAACTGAATCGTGCTTATATTAAAGGAGAAGGATAGCAAGAATGCCTATATCTCATGTTACCTCATATTTACATCAAAACAAATTTTCCGAATCCCAATCTTTGCTCTGAAAAATCGTATTAAAATAATTCCAAATGCCCTAATTTCATTGTCTGCTTGTAGAAATTTGTGGACAGCAAAAAAATCTTCATTGATTTTTCTCGCGCTTCTATGAAGTTCATGCACTTCTGGTATTTTTCTCGTCGATAATTGCTTCATTCTTAATATTTTTTTCATTTATTTTCAATTATTATATATTATTTATTTCTGCTATCATTCAAGTCAGTATACAATAAGTGTTTACTCCCCATATGTGTTGATTAAATAAAGGAGCTTGTGTACTTTAATGCATAAACAGCCGAGAGTTTCATTCAGTTTACGGTATGACCTACGAATAGTATTTAAGCATTGCTGTGAAGGTCATAGTATAGTGTATATTCTCAGAAGTGAGTAAGACAGATTTTCCGTAAGTCAGCTTTGGTAACACTAATTGTTTTATGAACTGGAATAAATAATTCATGTAAATTTGTTATGCTTTTGCATAATACTCTGTTTGTTAAGAGAACGGAAAAATGCGTTTAGGAAATGCTGGAATATTTAAAACAAATGATTCACATTAATCATCAAATAAAACAAATTATACGATATTTTTACCGTAATAAAATTATTTAAATATACTGAAGCTGTGGTGTCAGACAGTTATTTTTAATTTATAGCTTAGAAATCTCATAAAATTGTAATTTGTTAATGGAGTAATAATGGTAAAAGAGAATGCCCGTTTGTATAACTAATATTAACTAAGTATAAATATTTATTTCCTGTAACTTAGTTTCTATAACCACGTTTCCCAGCTATTGACTTTTGTACCCATAACTATTTGTTCAGTATTACAGATTAAGCAACAAATCGCTAATTTGGAAAAGAAGATTGTAGTTAACTAATTTGGATTCTATGATTGTGTTGATTTATAAAAGCTTTTAATTCAAAACGAAACATTTCTTTATATAACAAGATAATAAAACAGGTAAATGTCCTATAAAATATAGTACTAAAAGTGTTTTTCTTTCATCCAGTTATCAAAATAAATTAGATCTTTTTCTAGAAAAAAAGCAATTAAGGAAAAACGAATTGGAGAACAGAAAACAGTATTAAAAGCCAAACTGTTAACAAAAAAAGTTTATACAGATATGTAATAAACATAAACGGATTACAGTTATATAACCTTAATAGGGTGAGATACAATCTCAGTAAGATGAGGAAATTTCAAATGATTATATTGGATATTTTCAATTATATAAAAATTTCGAATAATACGGAAGTATTTTAATACCTTGAAAAGTATAATACCTTACTGAATCATTAAAACATTGTTGTAGTTACCTGTTCTCTAAAATAGGAGTTCATCACTCTAATCATTTAGAAAGTAATCCAGTGTTGCATGACATCCATTTACATCTTTAGTGACATTATATACATGGCACTTTATTATGCTGCATTCATGTCACTCTATTTCCTTTTATTAAGTCGAAATGAGTTGTTACATGAATGTCGCAGTGTGACTTCACAACAATATTACAGTATAACTTCACAACAAAGTCGCAACGTGACTTCACATTAAGTCCCAATCTGAATTCACATCAACATCGCAAAAAGCGGACATTAAGCTATTTGTACAATGTTACTGCGACATTGAGGTCGTCACAATGCGACACGTTTGCAATGTTGCAGCGACGTGCTGTGCTGTTGGGGGTCGGTCCTCTTGCAAGACTTGTGTGGAATAAATTGAATATGCTCATATGTTCGCACTGCTTAGCAGAGTCATAGAAAGAGGTATTAACTTTCCTAAGAAATTCCTCGATAGTGTCAAACTTTAGATTCTCGTGAAGTTGCTTGTTTTTTTACATAAGGATGAGCATTTGTGATTATCCTGAGGAAGCGGTTTTGCACCATTTGCAGTTTTTTTTATGTCACTTTTGGTAGCAGACGTCCAGGCAGGGGGAAGCATATGACATAATAGGTCGAACTGTAACCAGATAAATGAGTCTTTTCTTTTCCAGAGTGAGCCTGGAGTACTTCCCAATGATACACCGCTCCTTATAACCGCTTTGTCCTTTACATGCTGAATGTGCTGTTTCCAAGTAAGTTTATCATTTATGATAATCCCAAGATATCTTGCCTGCTTCACAATGGGAACCGCTTCATTAAAAAGGAAAACACTTTTCTTTATAGGTACACTGCGTTTCTTTTTTCTTGCAAGTAGCAGCTGCTATATTTGTGCATTTATTCGGATTTTCCAGAAACTGCACCATTGTTCGATAGAGGGAATAATATCCTGCAGTTTTTTAATCGCGTGATTTATGTTCATAGACTTCATCGCAAGTGCTGTGTCGTCTGCATAACAGGCTAACAGCGAATTATGATTTAGATGTATTCGTGGAAAATCAGACACACAGAAAAGGTAGAGTAGAAGGCCGGTCACCGAGCCTTGGGAGACGCAACTTGCCATGATTTTTGTTTTAGATAATTCCGATCCAACAGAAACTCTACATGTCCGCTCACTGATGAAAGCGTGGATTAGTAAAATCAGTTCTCTGTCCAGGTTGAGATCGATAAGCTTGCCTATTAAATCCTCATGCCAGACGCGATCGAAGGCTTTCACCACGTATAGCATGAGAATAGCAACATTGAGCTTGCAATGGAGAGCTTCTCCAGCAAATTCGGTGATTCTAACGAGTTGCTTAGTCGTCGAGAGATGGGCACGGAAACTAAATTGTTCCGGCGGTAGATAGTGAAAGTAAGGTTTTAGCCTGTTCAGAATAATTTTCTCAGAATAATCTAAAAAAATTAAACAAATCGAATCTATACATCAAGCGCAGCCATTACTAATTCAAATCGAATTAGAATTTGGCCTCTACAATTTTTTTTATAATTGCAAAATTAAAAGAAATAATAAAAGCAAACTATAAATCTAATAAACTACCTTTTCCGATCAGCAGATGGAGCCACACATGCATGACAAGAAATCGGACGTTTACGACTGCTTAATCTATATGGATAATTTGTTTGCCTTTTCGATTCCTGCCTTGAAGTTAAAGCAACCATTGGATTTTTGAGGCTCTCTCATTTTCATAGTAGGAATTACTGTCATTTCGATAAAGCCTGGATATATGGCATTCTTTGTGACTGTTACAATAGTGGATTATGTGATAACATGCCAATTTTCATACAAAATGTTTTAAGGCTAGAGTTTTTCAGTTGAGAATTACTTCAGTGAAGGTGACTTCTCTGAAGAAGGTATGTGCCTCAAGGGCTTGTGTTCTAACTGTGACTAAAAAATAATTCAATCCCAAAGAAACTTCCTCTAATCATCTTTATAGTCTGATGACTTTCAAATAAGTTACCACATTGCAGATAAGAAGAAATTTTTATTTCACAAACTGAAGAACTGAAAAGGATGGAGTCGTCGATTTTTTGACAAAAATACACATAACATTTTATTGCATTACAATCTGCATCACACCAGCTAAAAACTACAGATTAGAAATTAAGCTTAAAGTAAATTCATTAATATTTTTTGTTAGTAATTACAGAACTTTTATAATAAGGGTAACATGATTATTTATAATTATAAATGTGTTTTTTAAATAGAGATGTGTCATTGCAGAGATGGGTTAAAACATGACATCTATACTACATAAATTATTTAGTAAAATTATTAATACAGGGTGAAACAGATAGGCAATGAAAGAGAAAATTAGTAAATTCATATACAGTATATCAACATGATTCGAAAATAAATATAAAGCACAGCTCGACACTCATGGAGTAACATTATTAGTAAATCCAGCACGTACAATATAAAAAACCTTTAAAATCAGCCTTCTTTAATACATGGCTGTAATGTTAATTTCAATTAATAATAAAGGGTACTCTTTAATTATTTCAGCATCTTCAAACATTATGTTTTCAAATGAACATCACTGAAGATTAACTAATTCCAAGCATTTTAATGTACACATATTATTAATTAATAAAGAAACATGTCTGAAATTAACATTTGTCCTTGGTTAATGAAAATATAAAACATTAACAAGTATTTTTCTTACTGAAATAGTTTATTTGGAAAAAATGTTCAAAATTTTAAGTCTTAATTTTTTTTTTTTTTTTAAATATGCTCCCATTCATTTCCAGCAAACATCTCATTCCCATTTATACTAATATAATTTGAAATACTACCTCTTTCAATAGAAAATTCAATCATTTTTTTGAGAGTATTTCAAGTAATTTTTTTTATTTAAAAAATAATAAATCAGATTTTCATTAACTCCCTTTATTTCTAGTTTACTTAAGCAATTTTAACTTACAAGATAAAATTTAAATGCACTATCGGTTGCATACAAGTTGTGGCTTGGTTTGTATATTTATTTTGATGGCATTAATTTTTACTTCCTTGTACTGATAACGTAAAAAGGGAGTATTGTAATCGCGAAAAATTTTAGCTATATTTTGACAGCTATTGAATGCAATTTAACGATGTTTTTGCGTGACATTTGTACGTAAGGACAGAGTAAAGAACTCTTTCCTCCCCCCCAAAAATTATAAAACTGATTTAACATGAATTCTGAAGGGAACTTTTCATGGCATTTGTCCTTACATACATTGCAATCGGCCCACCAAAAGCATATAAATGTATGTATAAATATAATCACTCTGTTACTCGGCTCGGTAATCTCAGTTTCTTTATATGTTTGTAAATTGTGCATTTTTTGTTTTAAAAATGATTGAATTATGTTGTTCTTACCTTCCGGTTAAGGTTTTTATGACTTTAGTAAATCTACATGCAATATTTTCTGAATTATCAACAATTTAAAAGTTGTTTAAGTGACGCTAGGCCTAATTATTTTTGCCATTGCAGCCATGTTTGTTTACATTTGAAAGAGCAGAATAGTAGATCTGTTGCTAATCTAGAGAAAGTAAGCTTCGCAAAAAAAATGATAATGCCTTCTTTTATTATTGCAAATTATATCACGCTTAATCCATTCTGGAATTTATTTGAGGAAATGTGTTTAAGATTTACTTCATAATTTTTAATACAGATATTTTGAGTTTTTATGTATTTCTGCCTTGTCACGAAGTGAAAACTCAATTAATTGAATGAAAAATACTGAATCGTCTCTGAAAACCTTTTTTTGTTGTTGTTGTTATTTGCTTAATTTCTTTTATACATTTTTAGATTTATTATAGTATTTGAATAGAACATGTGGCAACGATTAGATAATTCTTACGATGATATACATTTTTGTGCATTCTCAGTTAAAAAAATGAATGAAATGAAACACTGTTAAGTGAACCTTGGACCCGAGTGTCACTATGGTAAACAAATACAGTGAATTTTAAAGAGTGCATTTATTCTATTGTGGTTTATGCGCTATCAACGAAGTAAATGAAATGCAAGAAAAAATGCCTATAATTTAATATTCCATCCAAGGAAGTCGTGTGGTGTACACACCAGATTTTTTTTACTGATAACAGTAAAAAATTTCACTCTACCTTCTCTTCAATTTTGAATCATACATTGTGTAAAAATCGATAACTTGTATGCGAGTTATATTAATCCCCTATTTTGTTACTTTTTTCTGAGTAACAAAATATAATAACTATGTTAAAAATAACTCTGCATTTAATTAAAATGAAGGTTAACAATAATTTTCTAAAAATCACTACTTTTAATACATTATTTATTTAAAAATCAGCAGAAATAATTTTAGAATTTTAAACCAGTATTATACTAATAAAATCAGCATGAATTCTAGAAATGACCTTTAAAAAATATCCCAGATATAGATTTCACTGATTTTGCTTAAAAGAATTGGCTGCTTGGCATCCATTTTAAGTCTCTTGTAGCAATCAATATAAAAGTAAAGTGCAATTCGCTTTACATGAAACCTTTTGAAACATTCTAAATTCAGTACTCAGCAAGAGACTTACAAGAAGAAAAATTATACTTTTCACTCTAACAATTATGATTAAAAAAATTAATTCTATAGTAAATAATACGGGATTTCATATTATGCTTTACCCGGCATCATGTTGATTTACATTCAAATGGTATTTTATCTGTTGCTATAACTACCTATTAAAAATGTAAAGTTAATCATAAACAGATTGAAAACAAATTAAATTTTTTTATTACAAGCAGGTGCAGTGGCGTAGCTAGGGTGAGGCAAGGGGGGGGACACCTGTCCCCGGGCGCAGCATCCAGGGGTGCCAAATTGATGTTACGAAATTTTAAAATGAAATTGTCTTCATTCTTGGCACATAGAAAGGGGTGAAAGATCTTTAGTTGTTCCCAGGCGCTATGCTTCTGAGCGGGTGCGATTGTCTGACAACCTTTTGGAGGAATTATAACAATGAAATTTGTAAAGATTTTAGAACTCAAATTGGCTTTATCGAGGCCACCCAGGGAGAATCTGATGCTTTGGAACAAAGGCGAGATTATCTAATTTTACCTCCTCCCTATTGCCTCTAGAATTTTTGAATTTGAATATAAATCTTGTTTACACAGTCTTACATACATAACATGATTTTGTATTAGATTTTGCTTTCACAACATGTGTGATTTTATTTTATGTAATGATCGCACATAATGCTGTTGTATATACTTCTGCATTTACGTTTTGTGCATTGTTTACTTCATTTTGTACTTTTCTCTTTTGCTTATTGTTTTTTATATATACTGTTAATGTAAATTCCCAAAAATGTTTAAGTAGTAAAAACATTTATTTTTCATATAATGAAAATTCTTAGGAAACCATTCACTCTTAAAATAACAAAACTGGTCTTCCAATAAAAATTTACTGCTGCCATTCACCTCCTCATAAATACACAGCATTAAATCATAAAAACTAATAAAAAAATGAAAGAAGTAATGTTTACAAAGTCTCTTGAATTACAGAGAATGAGTTCCTTTAATTCCAATAGTTTCCCGGTATAAATGAGTTAAAACCCTGAAAATGACTGTAAGTTCCCGAAGAAGTATCATTCATTGTTGACCTACGTGTAGCAGTAGTGAAACCTGATGAAATATTAGATTGATCCTCGGATAAAGATAATCCAGGAATTGAAGTAGATGATGAAGGTCCAAATAAGGAATAAGTACTACATGTTTCAGGTGGAGGTAAAGAAGGACTTTTAGGTGATTTTAAAGTTGACTGAGAATAGCGTCCATCACCCACACAACCAACAGATCTATCTGAATTTGATACATCTTTGTGAGCTGAAAATGTATTCTGAAGGTTGGTTGAATTATTTCTCTGTATTTGATTCAATATATCCTTCCAACCTGGAATGGCAGCTGCGGGGTTTGACTTCAGAAGTTCAGACACACTCTAAAAAAATTAATAATATTCATATATATCATTATAAATATATGAAATTATAATATACTCAAAATTACATATTCAAGCACTGTTTATTTTTTCTTTTAAGTTTTAATGAATAAACAAATAATAATATGCAATGGCTGTAAAACATTTTCTAAGAGATAAACTACGATTTCACCATATTTAGACTTAAAAAAAGGGTGGGGGCAATTTAAAATAACTTAGCACTATTTTGAGATTTAAAAAATTAGAATTTTAAAAGTAAAAAATAGCAATTTCAATTTAAAACTGCATTCTATAATATGCACATATACACTCTTTTGAAAAAAAATCGAAGCACCAAGAAGGACTTTTGCGATCATGATGAAATTTGGTATGCAAAATCATCTTGATCGAACATGCAAATGGTCAAAGTTTCAAGGCAAATAAACAGAAATTGTGATTATAGCGCTCATTTCTAGTGTGCAATTTGCAAAGTATAGAACCAGGAACAGAGGCGGAAAATTTATCTCTTTTTGTTGCTGCCATAGTAATTCTGTAAAGGAGCTACTAAAGATGCCATTGCGACAATATTGAAGATACAATAACACGCCAAACAAATATTAATTTATAAGTCAAACAACAAAAATCAGTCCTGTGAAAATTTGAAAATATAATGCTGATTTTTGTTGTCTGACTTCTAAATTAATATTGAAGATCTTATAGACAACTGAACGGCTTTGAACGTGGTCGCATTGTAGGATTGCATGAAGCTGGGTGATCATACCGAGCAATAGGCTGCCATCTGCAGCATATAAGCACTGCTGTGCAAAGATGTTGGCAGCAATGGTTGCTATAAGGATATTGCTGACAAAATGAAGGCTCTGGAAGTCCAAGGATTACAAATATGAGGCAAGATAGGATGACTGTTCGCCAGGCCCGAATCAATGCCAGGCAGAATGTGTCGCAGGATGACATTAGAAACCTCTACCACTCCTTGCCTCACCGAATTCAAGCATGCATTGCCGGCAGGGGCGGTTTGACCAACTACTAATTTGAACACCCAATGGGTGATTGTGAGCCGTGACCAGGTACTACGACGTTGATTTTTTAATCATTTTATTATCTGTGTATGAACTATACACATATTCAGTTTCATCAAAAAATATCCACTTCCTTCATGGTGCTTCGATTTTTTTGCAAAAGAGTGCATATCTAGCAAATATAAAAGATCAAATCAAAAGTTCATAGTCAAATGAAGTATATATTTGAATCCATTTATCAACAGGATAAATGCAGATAGTTTATTTTTATATATTATTTATCTTGCACTTTTGCATTTTATATATACAGCTGGCACTGCTTGAATGCTTAATGTATCATGCTTGTTCAAGGCTATTTTGATAACAATAAGAGATATGAAAAATATCCTTCAAATTAGCAATGATTTATGGAATTTATCTAATTTAATATAACTATAAATATATAAATACTTAATTTTACAGCTTTTTAATTAGGGAAAGAAATCATTTATAATTAATTGCCTCCAACTGTTTGCAAAGTTTTATGTAATTCCCCGATATCATTATCATCATCCTCTTCATAAAGTTTATGACATGCTGTGCATGGATTTGTTTCAGAAAATGGAAAGCAAATATCTTCTTCTATCAATGATGCAACAACATGAGTTTTCAGGAGGCTTTCAAACTCCATGCTGCCACATTTACAGAAGTACTCCAAACTGACTGATATAAATTCACTTTATAATGCATAATTTGTATTACTGAACTATTTACAGTCAAAAGTCGTTAATCCGGACTCGTCGGGACTTCGGCGAATCCGGATTATAGATCATCAGTTTAAATCTCGTAAAATGGCATGCAGAAATTCTAAAATTAAAAATATGAAACCGTAATTCATGAAATAAAGAACAATTATGATCTAAAGGGTATCAAAATTTACAAAAAAAAAAAAAAAAAAAAAAGCTTAATATTTATTTGTTTACTTTATTAAACATTTCTTTCAATGTAAGTTGTTTAAGTTGCTTCGTTTTATGTGATAATACTTTCTCTTTAATTCTATAAACAGACATAATTTCTTGTTCAGTTACAAAGTTCTGCTGTTCAAGTCCCGTTAATTTCTTTGCCGAGAATACCGACTAACTTGTCAATCGAAATTTTTTCGTTTTCACTAACCTCTCTGTCACATTCTTCATGTCTTTATCCAATTTTTGCAGCAATTCCCCTTTTTGTTTGATGGACATCGAAACATACTTTCGTTTTGTACGATCCTTTGGGAGCTCCAGAATCGGAAATTCTATTTGACATAATCGAAAGTTCAAGTTTACTTTTATAATATTGCTCTTACAGTCTGAAAAAAAAATAACAAGCTGGATCCAATTCGAAGATTAAGGAACGCAATCATCAACATTAACTGAAATAGATAATTAGATAATTTTAGCTTATACCGTCCGTTATACATAAAACGCACACGCGAAAACGTAGTCTGCGCTTGCGCACACGCATATGCGCAGTCGTAAAAGGTCTTACGTGCACGCGTAAACACCTATGCGCGTGTGTCAACGCAGCGCATGCGCAGAAAGTTTTTAGCTTTGAGGTCCGGATTATAGATCATTCCGGATTATGGGCGTCCGAATTAACGACTTTTGACTGTATATTATGATTCTGTTGTAAAACATATTAATATTTAATTAGCTAAAATAATGTTCATTTTGTTACTTATTACAATCTTTTTATTCTAAGAAGTTCATGAGTAGAAAAAGAAAGCTTTTATTTATCCAAGTGCTTTTGAATACAATGAATATAAAATTGATAATTAACATGCATAGTATTGTATGAATAAATTTAATAATGTATCACTTACTGATGTAAAACAGAACAAATATTAATTAATTAAACAGTGTTCAGTCTTCATAAAAGTCTACAATCGTCAACAGTAGATTAAGAGAATTCAAATAATAAATAAATAAAAATCAGCTTTAAAAAAAAAAAAAAAAACACTATGTTGAAAATTACCAAGGATGGGGGGAATGGAATTAGCATAATTCAAGTTTCATTAAATAAATCAATTTCATCTATTGGTTGGAAACATTTTCTTTTAAGAAGGCTAAAAATTCAGAACAAGGAGACTAGATGACCCACAAAGAGATATGATGAAAAACCGGAAGATATGGCATCTATGCATAAGTTTATTAATTAAATAGTAATGTTAAAGAAAAGATATAAAGTATTTTCTAGAATAATAATAGACTTAAATATTGCATAAAACTTTAACTGTAATTCAAGGTATTTTTTTTTACACATGAATATATTTCAGTATTGTAAAAAATAAATTACCATATTTTTTCCAGTATTTTTTTCCTACGTAAGTTTATCTCAAAGTTGCAGTTTTTCCAAACTTCATCGTGCTAATACATGCTTGATTAACACAAAGACAGACTGGGGTTTTAAGCAAAATGTCTTTTCAAGTACCTCAAAAGTGCATTTGCCCCATTTTTATGAGGGTGAAAAATTGGGGGATCTCCTGAACCTAAAGCATGTGCTTAACCCCTTAACTGCCGCGGGTGTATATATACGCCTTGCTCAGCCGATGCGTTAACTGCCCCAGATGCGCAGCCGATGCGTTAACTTTGCGAATAATTTTAGGTGTAGCAGCGCAAAGCAAATGATAGCAGTTTGGAAGGACGTATATATACGCCTGGGGCAGTTAACGCATCGGCTGAGCAAGGCGTATATATACACCCACGGCAGTTAAGGGGTTAAAGCTACACGATTCACTTGGTAAGGTCTTACAAAAAGAATATTTCACAGTTATGAATACTGATTTTCTTTATTAATAATCTATCTCATACAGAATAGTATATTTCAAAACAGTCTAGAACAATGGTTCTCATTATTTTGACTAATGTGTACCATCCAAACAAAAACTGAAAAACTTTAGTATCACCACTACATTTTACAATGGATATTTTTCAATTTCACAAAAAAATATTAAAACAAAATACATTTTGCTATTGGCTATATTAAATGAGCATACATAAAAAATATTAAATTAAAAATTGGTTACCATTTTAATTATCAAAATTTAAGTTATAATACTCTAAATTCTAAAATTTAGTGTAAAATTTGGGCTTGTTTAAGAGAGATCAAGTTCTTTATGTCTGGTCTTATTTCATTTAATTTACGCAGTAAATTAGAATCCAATTCTAATTTTGTTCTGTATTTCTTTTTCAAATAAAACATGGAAGAAAATACTTGTTCATACAAATACGCTGTGCAAAAGGCAATAAAAATTCAACGGCTTTATTTGAAACGTCTTTAAATTCTTTTTTTAGGTTCAGCTTCAAGTTAGCAAGTGTGTTATTTTTAAAATCTTCAGTTCACCACAGGAAATTTCGATCAATTTTTCTTTTTCTTCAAGCGATATTTTAATTTAATATTTAAAAATAATTTGTTTCCTTGCATACCACCTATTTTTCTCTTGCGTATTACTGGTTGAGAATCACTGATCTAGAATATCTAATCGCTCAAAGAATTGCTTGCATTTCTATACAGTTTCAGTACATTTTTTAGCTTATATGGGTGGGATATTTCTTCAAAAATACTTGCATTGGTTTGTAAATGATGTAATATGTTACTAAGAGCCACCCTCTCATGTTCTGGATAATCAAGAATACAAATAATTTATAAAATCAAGAACAGTTTTATACTTTATAACAAAACGCAGCTGACAGCTAAAAATTTTTTTGAAAATGGTTATTTTTTACTTTATGCTATACCTATTTTGTTACATAACAAAACATACACATTAAAAAGTGAAACATTCATTAAGTAATTTCCCCCCCCACTTTTTACACATTTTCTCATCAGTGAAAAAGAAGATAAATAATTACATTGTACACTGCACACACATTCATGATAACACTGCTCACTCCATATCATTTTGAAATGCCACCATCCTCCTGGAGTCAAGTTATGCTACTAAATGCAATGAACCTCCAAAGTATATTTTAATAATTTGGTAATTCATTGAAAATATCCAAGCCACACCTGCTAGTGGTGGCATGTCTGTTGGAAACTACCTTTCAGGAAATAAGAGCCATTACTTAAGGTGAAGTCTCAAAAGTGCCATAATTCTCTTCTGGCATGCCAGATTCACCAATTAAACACATATAAGAATGTTACAACACCAGTGACCGCTTCTCAAGGTGGTGGCAATACAAAGGCGCAATTACAGCCACATATTAATTAATATGTTACAGATTATCTAACAGTTACTCTGCAGGGAAAAATTAGGCATATGTCTATGTGAATTCAAATATCCTGATACACTGTCGTCAGAGGCTAATAACAGTTCTGAACTTATGGAGATATTTTCATTACTGTGAAAAAATATTGCTGATTTCAAAATTGGACTGGACAGAAGCTACAAATGGATCTTCAGCTAATATACAATTGAAATTAACACAGAATTTGAATCCTGATCATGAAAAATACATAAATAGTTCACTAATTTGTGAGAAAAAAAAAACAAAAAAAAAAAAAAAAAAAAAAAAACAGAGACAACAGTAATTAAAGTCTTTTTATCACATTTTAACTCATTGACTTTATTTCTAAATGCCATATGGGAATAATAAAACATCCTTACTGAAAAATTTAACACTGAGCTTACTGAAAAAATTCACACTGCAACACTGAGTGGTGCAAATTCATTTTATTTCAAAATGCTCTCAATATTCTGGATTCTAATATATACATAGATATACTTACTTGTTGCAAATCTGGTCCGAGTTCATCCAATTGTCTTGACAATATAATAGCTTGAATTTGCTCATTCAGTCTTGTTAGTGCTTTCAGTTCTTCTTTAGTTTCTATGGATATTGTTTCCTAGCAGAAGATAAAAATCATTTTTTACAGTAAAATTTATGGAGGAAAGGTATTTTAAAATAAAAACAGAAATTAAATTAATTTCCAAAATACATAGATACAATCAAACTCCAAACACAAACTCACTAGCTTTAACAGCTAGTCAGGAAGAAATGAAAGTAACTGTTAAATTAAAAATTAATTTAAATTCAATTTGAAACAAAATACATAATACAAAGTATAAAAAATTTATTTCGACTTGCTAATTAACTAGCATGTCTGTATTTTAAACACACATAATACAGATCTAATTTTAATAAATTTTTAATGCAGTCCTTAATATTACATTTTAAAGTAATATAAGAAACTTATTTATAGTAATGAAAACATTAAAAAATCAATAAGTCTACCTAAGAGGTCATCCAAGTGTTTCTACTTCTTCCCCCCTCCCACATAATATAAATTCACTGGCCTCAGCAGATGTTGGTTAATTTTGCTTTCCACATTCCATGATCATTCCCAGAATGAGACAACACATAATGTTTCCAACACTTTCTGACTCACAAAGTTTCAACTTTTGAATCACAGTTTAAGTAATCTTTAATATTTTCCAACAGTATTATAAAAATGCAATTAATTCAGCTTCCAACACCTCATCCTGTTCTTAAACTGCAATAAAATTTGCTTTCAAAATTATAAATCTACTTCATTTTATATTATACAGCAGCATTCACTGCTGCCTTTTAAACATGAATTACTGCTCCAAAAATGAGTTAGACCATCTGTTATATCATTAATATCTTATAGAGACTTTTTAATTCAAAAGATGTTTTTTTTTATCAATTTTAAATATTATAACTTCACTTTTGGAATCACATGATTCTGTGTCTACTTTCTATTTGTCATAAATTTGTTTACTCGTTTCAGACTCATAAATTTCATATTTTAAATCACAATTTATATGAACTTATAAAATTCCTCTTTGTGGCAGCATTCTACGAGGGGTGACCCAAAAAAAAGTTTACAAGGCAAATGAAAAAGTATTTATTAACAATAGAAACAAGATACAAATGGGAATCAAGAGACACATCTGGCCTTCACTTTTCCACATAGTCGCCAAACCTGTTTAGGCATTTGTCAGAAGGTTCGACCAACTTGTTTATCCTGTCTTGGTAGTAATCAGGGCCCTGTTCATTGAGCCATTTCTCGGCAGCTGTTTTCACTGCATCGTCTGAGGTGAACTGTGTTCCGGATAAGTATCGCTTCAACGCCGGAAAAATGAAATAGTCATTTAGAGTTAAATCGGGGCTGTATGGGGGGTGATTTCAGACCTCCCACTTGAACCTTTGCAGCAATTCCTGAGTCTGGTGAGCTGTATGGGGCCTGGCATTGTCATGCAGAAGAATGACGCCTTTGCTCAGTAATCCAGGCCGTTTGCGGCAGACGGCTTTACACAATTTCGTTAAGGTGGCACAATAACGATCGGCCTTAATGGTATGGCCACACTCCAAATACTCAATTAGAATAACACCAGTCGTATCCCAGAAAATGGTTGCCATCACTTTACCGGCAGAGGGTGTGACCTTAAACGTCTTCCTCGTTGGTGATCCAGCGTGTTTCCACTCCATCGTGGCTCTTTTGGAAGTGGGGGTGAAGTGATGAAGCCATGTTTCATCACCGGTAACGATGCGATCAATGAAGTGTTGGCGGTATGAATGGTATTACTGAAGAAATGTGAGGCTGCACATCATTCGAGTGGCCTTATGCTCCGCAGACAATGCACGTGGAACCCAGCGGGCACAAACTTTGGAATATTGCAACACATCGGTTATGATACGCTGAACGTTACCATAACTCAGGTCCAACTCTGAGGCAATCTCACGCAAGGTTACTCGTCGATCCCTTTGGATGATTTCTTCAACACATGCCGTGTTGATATCCGTCCTTGAAGAACTTGGACATATTGCAGTTTTCCACATGCTCCCTGCCCGCTTGATAAGAACAACACCATTTCGCTACCTGTTGTCTACTCATTGCTTTGTCCCCGTATACCTCAACAATTTGTCTGTGAATTTCGGATGCGGCCACATTCTTGGCCCATAAGAATCAAATTACGGCTCGCACCTCTATGCGAGACCCCTTTTCTAGATGTCGTGCCATTACTGTCGTTCTTAAGTGTCTGTGTACTGACGCTACTTACTCGTAGAACCGCTGTAGGAAAACTAGCGCCATCTGTTAACCACCCTGGGTGGAAATATTCGCTCCACAATTATTACATTTCAAATGCTTCTGCTTGTAAACTTTTTTTGGGATCAACCTACGTATATAGCTAACTTGAGTGCTTCCAACTTTCCTGGCATTGGCTTGAAAAAGCAAATCTTTTGTGAAAACAATGTTTATAACTAATCTAACGTATCTTATTACCTGCACACAAGCTGAACAAATAAATACAAATGGAACAAAATTATTTGATATTATCTGCAAAATACTTTCAACAACTGAATAGTATCAGCTGTACAGTTACAATTAAAAATTACAATACTGCTCTGCTACTGAAAGCCCTGCTGCTAAATTCAGATACTAATAATTCCAGCCAGACTACACATTTAAAAGAATACATATACATATATATATATATATAAAAAAAAAAAAAAACCCACTGAAAACTATTAGATTTTACATTACGTCCAAAGAGGTTTTTCTTTTCTTTTCTTTTCTTTTTTTTTTTTTTTTAACGCTTTGTGTGTTAACTTTATTTATTAAATATCAAGTTCTTTGCACTTAAATCATAAAATTCAGTTGAACAGCAAAATTGCAAAATAATTTTAAAATGAGCATGTTTTTAGAATTTCCAATAAACAGTCGAAATCATTGAGTTTGTAATTAAGTATTCATTAAAGTGTTACAAAATATGAAATCGATAATAAAACAAATTTCAGATTCGGGCTTCCAGATGCCCATATTCGGGGCTAGATGTACATTATTTAAAATTTGATGGCTCTAGGTACCGTTGTTTTATCACAATGCGAGAAACATACATACAATTAATGCAGATTCTTCATTAATTCATTTCTTTAAATATAATACAGGGCTCTGATATTTGGTGGCAACAATTTAAAAATAGAATCAACATTTACAGTGAATCAATGCAAAATGCCAAAAAGAAATTAATAGTGCTTCTGGGCAAATTGACCCTTTGGACTAATAATATTTAAATATATCTATAATTAAATGTAAAACCCTAGTAATGTTATTCAGAAATACATCTTATATGAAAATAATCAAATATTTTTGCCCTAATTAGAATTCTTAAAAGACTTTTTAATAATACATATCTTCCCCCAACTTACAAAGCATGATTTAGGAATTTTCACTTTACTCACATAACCTACAACTTTTTCTCTGAATTCAGAAAACTTCTTGGCTTTTATAAATAAATATTATATTCCTTGGTTAAGGTATATGGTCACATTTTAATTGAAATTATGCAACAGTCAAAGTCAGAAAACGAGACGGTAAAAGTACAAATTAAGATCAAATTTTAGTTTTTAACTACCTATGAAACTAAGAACTGCAGTAGTAAATACTTTCTTTGAAGTACTTTTCACAAAACAATTATGTAATCTTTTATTTTCATATGTACTATACATATATAAGAAAAATATGAAAATCAGCTTTACAATTTAATTTGGTAATAGTCTCATAATTCCTCATTTTTAATTTGGGTATTTCGTCTCTCTGTTCTAAAAATAATAACATTTCTGGATTGCACCATTTCTAGATTAATTTATGCCACAGAGCTTGTCTAACGCTGATGATGCATTTCGGAACCTTAACTATGATAACTTTCTCTGAACAGGCTGCCATATTGGATAAATATGCACTTTTAACTTCACTCTCTGTGCTGCTTGGATGTAGTTTCGCTGTGCTCTCTTTCTATCGCCAATAGTATTAAAAAATGTAAATGATCTGGAAATAGGCACAATCGGAGTGCCAAGTGAATTGTGGTTACAAATGTCAGTTTAATAAAAAATGGAATTTAATTCACCAACTGCCAAGTTTCTTTGTCATTACGAATTTTACATTTTAAAAGATTCTATGCAATCAGAATACTTCCTCTTCAATATGCCATCTATGTGCTTTCCAATTAATATATCTGCATCTCAGTAATCCTACATCAGTCCTTCTAAATTTGTTCTCATTACATATATATATGTGGGAATTATCACTGCCTGATGCTGAATTAGAATACCAGGATTATGACGTCATCGCCGCTCAGCGCAGTAAGAATCATCCGAGACAGCGTCTAGACGTGGACGTGAGCAGACGGCTCTCTCCTCTTCAAGAGTTAAAGAAGACAGACGGTCTTCTTGTTCTTCTTTTGATTTTCGCCTTCAGCTGTGATGACTTTAGATGATCATACTATTTAAAACTAGCTGGAATTAATATATCCTATCAATGCCGGAGGAACTCTATGTGAAAGGACTGTCTGTGATTGTGCATCATTACATGAACCATTCAACATTTAAACTTTACTTAATTTATCATTATTACCCTTTATTTTTTATTGTTAAATAAACGCATATGTACAATGCCAAGATAGTGAGTGCTCTCATGATCTGATTTAAAAGAGAATTCCACAGAACATGGTGACCATCCGTGCGGCCTCGAACTCTAAAGTGTACGAGTAGTAGAACTGTGCTTTGAACTGACTGAGTGAACTGTTCTCACAAGTTATTCGATTTATTGGATTACTCGTATAAAGTGTGGATTGCCCTATTGACGATGATTATGTGTCGGGTGAGTACAAGACTTTCTTTCCAATATGAAGATAGTAAAAATTCCAGAATTGGAAGCAGCTTTAAAGAACAGTAAAAGTTCTGAAATCAAAAGTTTGCATAAGCTTATTTTTAATACTGATGGAGATTGAAATAATCGGAAAAGATTACGTGAATTTTCTGGCTTTATATTTAAACCAGATTCTGAAGAATTTAATAAGAAAATAGATACAGTGCAGAATAGTTTTACTTTGAATGAGTTAATTAAAGTTTGCAATGTATTGGACATAAATTCAGAAGGTTTAAAACCAGAAGTAGTAACCCCAATTGTCTCTTTCCTATGTAATTTATCTGTATTATTTGAAAATATTTTGCATGAAGAATATAGTGATACTGAAGATGAAACTATTAATAAAATTTCTGAAGTAATGCTTGATGATAATCGAAGAGACAATCCTGGTTTTAACGAGTCTCAAGTAAATAACAGTATGCAGCTTCCAATTCAAGATAATTTTAAACCTCATCTTAGTTTTTCGGATATTGAAAGTATTGTTAATCCTTTTTCTGGTAATGCATATGAAAATGTTGATAAATGGATTAATGAATTTGAAGATGTTATAAATTCTTTGAAATTGAGTGATTTGCATAAATTAGTTTTTGCTAAAAGATCGTTAAAAGGTAAAGCAAAACTATTTATTCAGAGTGAACCTAAGGTTAATGACTGGTGTAAGTTAAAAAAGCTTTTGAAATCTGAATATGGTAAAGCTTTTAATTCTGCTGAATTGCATGAAATGTTATGTAAACGTAAATTAATGCCTAATGAATCTTTAGATGAGTATTTTTTGAAAATGAAAGAAATGTGTTCGCGAGGTAACATTGAAGATGCTTCATTAATTAAATATGTTATTGATGGTATTCCCGATTCTGTAGTGAGGAAAACTATACTATATGGTTGCGAAACAATAACTGAATTTAAACAAAGGCTTAAAATTTATGATAAAATGAGATCGGACAATGATAAGTTTAAAAATCTGAAACCGAAAGTAGACACTCAAGTTAAAGATAGAAGTAAGCTTTCATCATCAAACCGAAATAATATCTAACGTTAATAAGGTCAAATGTTTTAATTGCCAGGAATTTGGGCATCTATCCAAGCATTGTGTAAACAAATCGAAGGGTATAAAATGTATAAAATGTAAAAAGTTTGGGCATTATTCAACTGACTATCCAGAGAAGACCCCCGAGAAACAAGCTTTAATTCAACGAATTTTTGACAAGGATAGAATTATGAAGACTGTAGAAATAAATAATCATTTAGTTGATAGTCTAGTTGACACTGGTTCAGATGTAACAATATGCAGCGTAGAGTTACACAAGCAGATTGGTTCTCCTAACTTAAATTGTAGCGATATCACATTAAACAGAATTTAATCAAAGCAAACGTACCCCATCGGCTTTTTCATTTCTGATATTTCAATTGATAGTTTTTTACTTCGTACGAAAATTTATGTTGTTAAGTCAGTATGTAATTAAATTGTATTAGGTTTGGATGTATTGAATCAGTTTAACTTCTCTTTTACTGAGAATGGTCTTCAAATAATTTCTCATCGGAATAAAAGTAATGTAAACTTGATAACTGCTGAGTCATCTCGAAATTCTAACGTTCATTGCGTTATGGGAAATTTGAATATTGCTGTGTCATTGAAGAATGTTTATGATCTTTCTCAGTGGTCCGGCGTCTCTGTTAATGTAAACAAAAACCCCAAAAGCGGAAGTGGCTTGAAAATTAATTACCTTTCACATCTGGTGAATGCTATTTCTGTCAACGAGATCGATTTATCGCATATTTCGAATGGAGAACATAAAGAAAGACTGTGTAATTTAATTAATTCGTACCAGCCTCAGAAAAATAGACAATCTGACTTCAAGATGCAAATAAATTTATGCGATGAAATTCCTGTCTGTCAAAATAGAAGATACATGTCTTTCGCAGAACAAAAAATCGTTGACGATCAAATTAAGGAATGGCTAAAAGAAAAAATAATAAAACCTAGCAGCTCTAACTATGCGGCCCCTATTGTTTTGTGTAACAAGCGTGATAATTCAAAACAATTATGCATCGACTATCAGAAATTAAATAAGGAGATTATTAAAGACAAATTTCCACTGCCTTTAATTCCGGAAGTACTAGATCGTTTAGAACAGTCAAAGGTCTTCACGACACTAGATTTGAAAAATGGCTTTTTCCATATAGACATAGACGAAAATTGCATCAAATATACCGCATTTGTAACGCATAATGTTATCTACGAATTTCTTAAAGCTCCTTTTGGTTTATGTATTAGTCCAAATGTTTTTCAAAGGTATATTTATTCAGCGTTTCGTGACTTGTTAAATGAAGGTGTACTAATTATTTATATGGATGATATAGTCATACCGGCTAATGATGAAGTTGAATGTTTAGACAAATTAGAAAGAGTATTCAAAACTACTTCGGAATATAGGTTACAAATAAATTTCAAAAAGTGCCAATTCAATAAAACAGAAAATTGAATTTTTGGGACATGTAATTGAAAACGAAACTATTCGACCATCGCCATCCAAAACTGTTGCTGTTCGAAACTTTCCACAACCGCGTAACTGTAAACAACTTCAAAGCTTTTTAGGACTAACAGGTTATTTCCGTAAATTCATTCCTCATTACGCTAAAATAGCTAAACCTCTTAGTGACTTACTTAGAAAGGGTATTGGTTTTAAGTTTGATTCCGAACAACAGGAAGCGTTTTGCAGATTAAAAGAAATTCTCTCTCAGGCACCTGTTCTACACATATTTAGGCAAGGATATCCATTAGAACTTCATACTGATGCTAGTAGTCAAGGCTTTGGTGCGGTATTACTCCAATTGTCTGATGATGGTAATTATCACCCAATCCAGTATATGATTAAGAAGACTTCACCACAGCAAGAGAAACTCTGTAGTTACGAATTAGAAGCCCTTGCAGTAATAGAAGCTCTGAAGAAATTTCGAAACTATTTGTTAGGGACTAAATTCAAAATTGTAACTGATTGTAGTGCTTTTCAGAAAACTTTAGATAAGAAAGATTTAACTCCTAAGATTGCGAGATGGGCAATGTTTATTGAAGAATTCGATTACGAAATTGTACATCGTTCAGGAAGCCAAATGAAACATGCTGATGCTTTAGAAATGCTTTAATTTTAACATCATACACATCTGATGTAACTGAGAAGATTCGGTTAGCACAACAACAGAATGAAGATGAACATGTGAAAATAATCAAGAATTTAGTTGAGAAGGGAGAAGAAAATGGATTCTTCGTGAGAAATGATATTTTGTACAAATTTGAAAATGGTAAAGATCTGCTAGTAGTGCCAGAATCCTTACAGACTGAAATCATACAGAAGGTACATAAAAAAGGTCACTTTGCTGTAGATAAAACTGTGAATGCTGTAGAGCAAGAATTCTATATTCCCAGACTGAAATGCAAAGTTGAAAAAGTAATTGCTAACTGTATAGAACATATACTGTACAACAAGAAGCAAGGAAAAGCAGAAGGATTTCTTCATCCTGTACCGAAAGAAAACGTTCCTTTGAGTACGTATCATATCGACTTTATTGGACCTCTTCCATCGACGAACAAGAGATACCAACACATTCTGACTGTTGTCGACGCTTTTACGAAATTTACTTGGTTCTATCCAGTGAAATCACCAACTATGCAAGAAGCTATTTCAAAATTGAAGCAACAACAGACTGTATTTGGAAATCCAGCCAGAATAATTTCAGATCGAGGTAGTGCCTTTACATCGAAAGAATTTTCAGCTTATTGCAAAGAAGAAGGTATAGAACATGTCAAAATTACTACCGGTATTCCAAGAGGTAACGGACAGATTGAGCAAATTCATAGAATTTTGATTCCTGTTTTGTCAAAATTATCACATGAAGATTCAACGAAATGGTTTAAGTATGTTCCAGATGTTCAGAGGATAATCAACAGTACAACTACGAGAAGTACAAAATATTCACCATTTGAGCTTCTCATAGGCAAGAAAATGAGGAATAAAGAAGATTTGAGAATTAGTGAGATATTGAATGAAGAATATCTAAAGCAATTGATGCAAGAACGTGATGAAATGAGAGAAGATGCTAAAAATAACATTTTAAAGATACAAGAAGAAAATCGAAAGCAATTCAACAAGAAACGAAAGAAACCAAAACTATACAAGATTGGCGACTTGGTAGCCATTCAGAGAACTCAATATGGGACTGGCTTGAAACTATGACCTAAGTTTCATGGACCGTATAAAATCATAGCTGTTAGACCAAATGACAGATATGAAGTCGAAAAAGTAGGATGCCATGAATGACCGAATTTGACATCTACTGCGGCTGACCATATGAAGCCATGGTCAAATTGATTTGATGTTTGTATCAGCTCAAAACCTAAGGACCTGATACTCTTTTTCTTTCTTTTTTTTTTTAATTCTCTTTGCAGGTACATGATAGTGATGTCCACTCAACAGACATCGAGGACGATGCCTCTTCAGGCTGGCCGAAGCTGTGGGAATCATCACCGCCCGATGCTGAATTAGAATACCAGGATTATGACGTCATCACCGCTCAGCGCAGTAAGAATCATCCGAGACAGCGAGAGATAGCGTCCAGATGAGACGTGAGCAGACGACTCTCTCCTCTTCAAGAGTTAAGGAAAACAGACGGTCTTCTTGTTCTTCTTTTGATTTTCGCCTTTAGCTGTGATGACTTTAGATGATCATACTATTTAAAACTAGCTGGAATTAATATATCCTATCAACACCGGAGGAACTCTATGTGAAAGGACTGTCTGTGATTGTGCATCATTACATGAACCATTCAACATTTAAACTTTATTTAATTTATCATTATTATTCTTTATTTCTTATTGTTAAATAAACGCATATGTACAATGCCAAGATAGTGAGTGCTCTCATGATCTGATTTAAAAGAGAATTCCACATATATATATATATACAGAAATCTGCAACGCTTGGGACCAGAGGTTGTGCGGATTTTAGGATTATTATATACATCAATACAATAATTAATTATATACATTTAATTATTATTACATATATAAACTGATTATATTATATTGTTCATTTACATTAAGCTTCTCTATTTTTAAATCAGCATGAATCTGCTTCCCCTTTTCTCTCAGGAGTAGTCCTGAAATAGGTACCCCACCACTCCGCCGCTGCCAGAACCACTCATACAAGACAGCATAGAGGTTTGCCCATTTCGCCTTATGTAAAGATTTCCGGTTTCAGATTCCGGTGTTAGAATCAATGCTGCTGTAAAATTTCAACAGCTTTTCATTACTGTTCTGTATATCATACACAGTCCATATGGCAATTCCATAAGATTCTGCTATAAACCGAGCAGTAGCACCTGCCTCCATCTTTAGCAGAATTTCCACATTTTTCATTACCATCAATGCAATGTGTTTACGTTTTTCAACAATGCAAGCAGTAAAATCACGAGTGCGTTTTTTATCTGTCATTGTATTAAAAAGTGCTGAAATTTAAAATATTCTAAATTTATCCAGAAAATATCTGGAATAAAAAAATGGCAAAACTAAATAATCTCGTGAAATAACAAAGCTCAGAAAGTACAACAATGTGAGTCGTGAACTTGAAAGAAGTGTTGAGTGAATCGTCTGTTTTTTTACCTTGATGCAGATTAGAGGGGAAAATTTTTTTGTCATGATGTCAATAATTTAGTATTTCTGTTATGACTCATTATTATTCGGTAATTATGACGTCATTATTTGGTAAGTATTTTTAATTCGATATTTCATACTCAATGTTGCGGCTTCCGGAACCTATAAACTGAATGTTTATATTTTGAGAGGCAATGTGGATTTCAGTAGTTGGCAGATTTTCGGTATTTGACTGTATTACCTTTCTGGAAATTTTTCTTAATGATAATAAAGATAATTCTTCCAACAATTTAAAACAGTGTTGTCCAACCTATCCAAAGGCCAATCAAACGTTAGTATAGGAGAGTGAGGGCCAAAGACATTAAAGGAAGAAAATGAATTACATATAAATCACTAGTTTAATATATCACGTTATTTTACAGTCTAGAAATCAATGTGATGATTGGCACTGGTTTTTTTAAACAAGTTTATCAATGTCCATTGTAATTTCAGTAAAGCAAGGTCTTGGGCTCGATTCCAGTGAAACACTTTCAATGCTATTCCGTCATGACAATCGATTTTCAAGAAAAACTTGCCGATGCTATGACTATTTACTTCCACAAGGTTCGTACACATTTCTGCACACGGAAATTAAGGACTTTTAAGGACCATTAATGAAAAAAATTAAGGATGTATGAGTAAATGAGAACTGAATAAATTCAATTAAAAATATTATCTATGCCTGAATTTCACTTTTGTAATACCATTCTAAAAATAAAATAGATCCCTAAGTATGACACAATCCGGACTTGTCGGGACTTTCTGGATTATCGATTTTTAGACCATCAGTTTAAATCTGGTAAGATGGCATGCAGAAATTATAAAATTAAAAATATGAAACAGTAATTTATGAAATAAAGAACAATTATAATTTAAAGGGTATTGAAATTTACAAAAAAAAAAAAAAAAAAAAAAAAAAAAAAAAGCTTATATTTATTTGTTTACTTTATTAAACTTATTAAACACATTTCTTTCAATGTAAGTTGTTTAGGTTGCTTCGTTTTTTATGTGATAATACTTTCTCTTTAATTCTATAAACAGACATAATTTCTTGTTCAGTTACAAAGTTCCGCTGTTCAAGTCCTATAATTGCTGTGTCGAGAATACCGACTAATTTGTCAATCGAAATTTTTTCGTTTTCAATAACCTCCGTGTCACTTTCTTCGCTATCGGAAGCGAACTATAATGACGAGGAATTTGATTTAAATCATATCAAAGACGGAGTACATTGAGATGAAATACTACATTTAGTAAGAAATTATAAGACAAATAAAATAAAAACATCTGCCCTGAAGATAAGGATAATGCTGACAGATCAACTTCCAATTCATTGCGTGCCGCAGCGCCCCCCCCCCCCCCGCAGAGCAGCGTGAAATTGATAAACAGATTTCGGAATGGTTAGATAAACAAAGGATATGCCTTTATCCATTTTTTGCAGCAATTCCACTTCTTGTTTAATGGACTTCGAAACATACTTTCGCTTTGTAGATCCTTTACATATTAGTAAATATATATCAGAAATTCTATTTGACATAATTGAAAGTTCAAGCTTACTTTTATAAAATTGCTCTAACAGTCTGCAAAAAATAATAAGCCGGATCCAATTCGAAGATTAAGGAACAACGCAATCTGCAACATTAACTGAATTAGATAATTTTAGCTTAGCTTATACCATCCGTTATACATTAAACGCGCATTCATAAACGTATTTTGCACATGCGCACACGCATATTCGTAGCTGTAAAGTTCTTACGTGCATGCGTCAACACGACGTATGACGTATGCGCAGAAAGTTTGTAGCTTTGAGGTCCGGATTATAGATCATTCCGTATTATGGGTGTCCGAATTAACGACTTTTGACTGTACTTGGTAATTATGACCTCATTCCAGTAAGTGTTTTTTCTTTGATATTTCCATGTTTCGGTTTCCGGAACCTATAAACTAAATGTTTATATTTTGAGAGGCAACGTGGATTTCAGGAGTTGGCGGATTTTGGGTATTTGAGTGTATTTACTTTTATAAGAATATAGTAAAGTTAAATTAAATTTAAATAATTCTCTTGTGCCATTGCTGCAAGGAAAAATTGAATTTAACAAAAATTCTCTATTCTATTTAATTAATTTTAATTCTAGTCATTAACTTGCTATTTTCTCAAAATTCTACTAGTTTAAATTTTTTTTTTTTTAGTAATTCACAACATTTGGTTTTACTTTTGATTTTAAATTTTACTTTTACCCTTGCCTATATGGATGACAAAACACGAATTGAGTAATTGAAGAGTTAGGTTTGGAGGCAACTTCCCCTTGCCTGTTCCTGCCTGCTCAACAATCATTCACTTCTGCAATTTAATTTTTTGGAATAATATATTTTTCATGGTTTTAGATACGTGAACTTAATTTACATATGTTCTTAGAATTTAAATGATATAGTAAATTAGCTCGCAGCAATAATAAATTTTATTTTTATTTTTGCAATTAAAATTTCTTAATTAAATTTTAATATTTTAGCTTTATACGAATAGAGAATTTTTGTTTAATTTATTAACTTTTACATAACCAGTCATTTGAAAAAGGAGTTATGGAGCAAACTTTTAACAGTTGCTGACTTCACTTCTAACACTCACAAGACTGTGCACATAATATTCTGTATGCTTCATAGGAAACACAATAAAGCCTACTGACTCATCTGAGACATGCAAGTCCCTTGTTGATCTATGAAGTTGTCAAAATGCCAATGTCATACAGATATGGGAAAAGCAAAATATGTTTTGTCTTATCATTAATGCTTAATCACCATATTTACAATATTTATGTCACTGAAAATGTATGTTTCAAGCTTTATAACAGCTGCTCACCACTGCCTGCTATTTAACCACTTAACTGTTTTGCCAGACAGAATACCATTTGGTTGCCACGAAAAGAAATTTTTATTTGCCCACACACCACTCGGGCAGTGTTGCCAGATCGTGCGATTTTTTGCCAAATTGCAACTTTTGACAAACTTGTGCTACTAAAATTTTAGTATTTGCAAATTTGCGACATCCATCATTTTCTTATGTTACTTTTTGCAACTTCCAAGATTTTTTTAATATATCATAAAACACTCTTATGTTAAAATAATGTATCAATTAAAAATAAGTTATATTAAAAAAAAGTTTATTTAGGTTTAAATAGAAGTTGGCATCTGGCAATATTGTTTACATGTGGGCTTTCCTTTTCAAAGCTGCACAATCTGACGCTGATATAACAAGAAGGGGGTAGGAGAAGGAGAAAAGCGCGAAAGAAAGAAATCTGCTTCAGACCTGTCATCTTCCTCTCCTCAACCCCGTGTGTTTTGTTTTTCAGTCAGTCTCTCCCCTAGCCTTATGGTGATAACAAACTGAACAAAAGAACTTGCACGTCATATATTGAGTATCCAAACACAGAAAGAAATGAAATTCATTCTCCTGCTTATGAATATTGCAAAGAATTAAGCAATGGAAATGACTTCAAAATCAAAGCAACGGCATTTTTCTAAGTAACAACACAAATAAATTTAACAGTGAAAGAACAAGACTTTCTTAATCAGAATCTGAAACGAATCTACTACCCAGAACGGAAATCTCACTGAAAAGCATTCCTCAATTAAAATGTTCACAATTAAGCAAAAAACAACAATAAATTATAGCCAACTTAAATAATCTTACAAAAGCACTAACACTCTAAACATGAGGGATCTCTTAAGAATGGATATACACAAATTAATTTACAAATAGAGACCTAAATTAAATTAGAATTAATTAAAAAAGAAATGGACATTTATATAATTGAAAATGAGCAATATAGTTTTAAAATTTTCGTTAAAGCTAAGATATATATAATTAAGATTAAAAATCGAATACAGTCTGTAACCAGGGCTGTGGGGTCGGTAGAGAAAATAACCGACTCCGACTCCCTCGTATTATATATATATATATATATATATATAAGCATATACACATGGGCTACAGCTTATTTTTTTAATATAAAAAAGTAATAGATGCTACAGAAAAAAAAATTGATGACATAGCAAATTATTTATATTAATTAGTATTTATCATGAAATGGAAAAACTGGCATTAGTTATTTCTAAGAAACAGTACAGCTTCGGCAAGATTTTCTCTGTTGGAGGGCCATAGATCCGATTTGATAAACTTCAGAGCTGAGAAGAATCTTTCCACACTAACTTGAGTAGGAAGAAGAGCTGTTACTGTTAGGGCTACTTCTTTTCAGAATGGATTTTTATAAGTTCTAAAAGAGGTGTCTCGCAAGCGCAGTCATATTTTTCTATTTCTTCAAAGGCCGTGTAGAAATCTTGTTTGTATTTTTTCATTTTCATATCTAAAGGCTCTTGCGCTTTGCCTTTTCAATATTATCCAAAAATATTTCTCAAAAATATAATTCATCACTGGAAAAGAACAATAGAGACTCAATTGCAATGTCTGCAGTTTGACTGTCCTGATTTGAATTCTCCAATTGTTCTGAGAATAATTTCATTCTTAATGAAAGTTCATAGATGACTTTATTTGCTTTTTTAATTTGTTTGTCATCCAAGAAAATTCGGTGTTTCAGATCTCCATATATTGAACCCAGCAAGATCTCATTGTCTAGCAAACTAGTTTCTCTTTTCTTCACTGAAGAAATGATTCCTTCTGCAATAAACCCCCCATTTCAGAAAGAACAAACATCCCATTCTTCCATTCTCGCCTCCTGTAAATTCTTCAGATTGCAGTTTTTTTGTGGCTATATACGGTATAGAAAGAATAGTTTCTTATTCTGTAAGATCATTGCACAGTTTTTCTGTTAGTGAAACTTTTGGGTTATCTACATCTCCTAAAAAAGTTCTTAATTCTAAAAACCTCTTTATCGTAAAATATGTACTTTCTTATTGTGTTGCTTCGTCAATAATTGCTCCTTTTTCTGCTCGCTTCCTAAGAATAACATCAATTTTCGAAGTTCATGCTGCTTACCTAAATTTACCAGTGAGATTTGTAACTAAATGAATCAGTTATATCACTAATGGATAGTAGATCCATCCATCCTCCTCGCTTATATTTACTTACTAATATGTCAATAAAATAGAAAGTAACATAAATAAAAATAACAACTCAGCTTGCCATTAACTTTTTTTAATTCATTTTAATTTCATTTCAAATTCAAACTGTCCAACAAAAACGAGTCGGAGTCGACCTGTTTTTAGCGACTCCAGCTCCGACTCCTTTGACCCCATGAAAGTTCTTTATAAGAATTCTCTAGAGGAGATGAGGAAATGGAAAGTTCAGATGATCTAATTCAAGTTCAGAACTTTAACTGAAACGGATACTAGTTAATCCTCCTCCCCCACTGTTGCGATTTCCTTTCACAGCAAATTCACTTCTTTTACATTTATCTACTGTAAAGCGTGTTTTCAAGTTCCACAATTTTGTCAGAAAAAAACTAACTTTAAGTAAAATGCCTTAATTTCGCTGTAATTAAAAATTATCTTAAATTAATAAATGCAGTACTTGTAACAGCTGATTTGAATTCATGTAATCAATTAGAATACAAAACTGTTTATAAAAATGTTGTTTCTTTTTTGGTCACAACATGGTAGGAAAATGAAACAGTTAAGTTGTTTGTAATAATTGGAAAAATTCAATATTTGTCTAGAGTCATTTTTATATGTAATAACCTCAACACATTTCTCAGGACAAAATATATACTGAATTCATCTACATATTTTTTCCTCATCATTTTAGGAAAAAAAAAAAAAAAAAAAAAAGAGTATTCACATAATTTTCAACTCCTTTAAAGCATTCAGAAAGTGAGTTCACCAAAATTTAAAAATGAATTTGTCCACGGTGGCTGTTTTCATATTATTAATTGATTTGCTCATAGATTTTGGGTGCATAGATTCCGATTGATGAAGCAATAGTAGTGAAAAATTTAAAGAAAACACAGATATCTGATACTCTTGATAGTTCTTGCATATGGCAAGAGAGATTGAATTGTGATGATAGTGATGATAATGGTGGCAATACCTTGCAAGCTGTAGCATATGGCATAGACAGCAATTCTACCATTGGTAAATAATTTAAGACTTTGAAAGTTGCTGTGGACAGCAATAACACCAGGCGAGATTCAGGACACACGGAAATGCAAATTAAAATATTTTTTTTGGATACTGTAAATTTAATATCAGATTTTAATGAAAGTTTCCCGCCATCACAAGTATAGTCTGCGCAAACAGTTCAAGTAGGCATATTTAATCATATTTTGTCAAGAGGTATTGAAATGGCATTTGAAAGAAGGAGACTTGTTTTAAAACAGTGTGTTCTGAAATTTGTAAAAACATTTCATTATCATTAAATACAAGGTGATTGAAATGGAAATATCCCGCTACCAGATTACAGCCATCACTTACTTGCAGTTTTGTTGCAAAAAGAATGCCACCAAATCATGTGCACAACTTCAGGTACTAATATTGTATTATATGACACCGTGAAGGTTCGGTACCGAAAGTTCAAAAACAAGGTCTATGACATTCCAGAAGCAGAGTGCTTTGGCTGGCCTACTGATATTGAAGAGACCTGCCTGGAAGAACTCGTGGAAGAAGATCAGTATGCAACCACTCGAGAGCTTGCTAAAGAGTTAGATATTAGTGCCATGTCCATTAGTCGCGTTATATATTGCATAAACTTGATGTTTTATGTTGAATTGCTGGGTGCCACATGAGCTGACTCAAGCGGATAAGGACAGACATATTCAGGACTGCACTAATCTGCTCAAATATCACTGCAAGACAAAATTCTGGACTGGATTGACACTTGTGATGAAAAGTTGATTTACTTCAACAGTACAGGCCGAAAAGGGGGTAGGTGCCTGCTGGCAGCGTTGCAAAGCACAATTTGACTAACAAAAAGATCATGCTTTGTATCTGATAGGACTGACATGCAATTATCCACAAAGAGTATCTGGAAAAAGATAAAATCCCTCAACAGTAAGGTGTACAGCAAGCAAGGAAAAACGTTGAACTGAATTCCGGGATATAAAGATAGGGCTTCATACCGATAATGCAAGATCCCATGTCTGTGCATTCAGCGACTGGACTCTGAATGGGATCTTTTGCCACACACATCACTCCTTCGAACTTCTACCTTTTTTCACAGCTGCAGCTACATCTTATTGGTGCTGTCTTTCATTCTGCACAGGATGCCTGACATGAGGTTGATCTGTTTTGACTCACGGCCATCAAGTTTCTGTGTCAAAGGCTTTGAAAAAACTATCAAAATGTTGGCAGAAAATCATAGAATTGGGTGGTGGTTACTACCCACATTAAAGGTAGTGTTTTCATAATTTTTTTAAATCCTAACTTTTCCCTAGAACATTTTTTCGGCAGAAAACTTTCGTTACAACCAGATATAACTATGACTTCTTATTGAAGTGTAGGTTTCTTTTAAATATATTATATTGTTGTAGTTACCGGCAGATAATCTCTTATTACTTTTAATTTTTTATATTCTTATTGTAACCGCTTCATTCAAAAATTAAATTATTCGCATAATTCTCCCCTATCAATTTTCACATGATAAAATGAATAAAGAAGGGAGAAGAGAATTCACAAGTAAATAGGTACTGGTCTGAAAAATGCCAGTTCTAGAGATCTGTTGTCAGTGTGTGAATAAATGTGATTTTAGAAATGGTTCCAAGTAATAAGTTCACTAGATCATAGAGGTGCACATATCAGTTCATTATTAATGATGATGGCAGATTTAATTCATGATGTTTCTCAGTGATGTGATGGATATTGAAATAAAGCATGATGTTAACATTAAATTATGCATTTAACTAGGACCAATATAACCACTAACATGAAATATGACCATAAGTCATCATGTCATGTATTTTAATGGCAGAAGCGATTTCAGGAGGATATTTTATGAAAAACTATTCATGATTAGGCTTTTACACTCATGTCCAAAATTATGTTTACATGCATAAATTCACGGATTTCTCAGAGACTATGACTTATAATTTAATTAATTTTCGTGTAATCATACATAACATGATGACGTATAAATGCAACCGAAAAAATGTTCATATGATATAAAATTGTAGCATAAAAAAATAAAAATGGTAATAAAGTGTGACAAAGAGAGTTAAGAAAAAAAGGAATGATTCAGAAAAAGAATTAAGTCTTACGAATTTAATATGGAACTGACTTGTACACACATATCACAACGTGTTTTAAGGCTGGAAATAACGTTGTTAACCACAGTTTGGGGAATTAATCTCCACTCTTCCAGCAATGCCGTCTTCAGAGCATTTACATCTCTAGGAGGAGGATGTATACGTGCAATTGCTCTTCCAAGGTAGTCTCATAAGTTCTCTATCGGGTTAAGGTCAGGAGAGTTTGATGGCCAAGGTATTCGCTTAATGTCTTCACTTTCAAGGAATTCATCAACGAGGTTTGCTCGATGTGGACGGGCATTATCATCCATAAATAAAAAGTCAGGTCCATATGCACCCCTGAAAAGTCTTCCATAAGGATCTAAGACCTCATCTCGATATACGAGGGCCATCCAGGAAGTAGATTACGTTTCCGTCTGTGTCCGCTAGGGGCGGGGCTAGCGCGGCCATCTTGGGGTCAGAGCGTTGCACAGCTCAGTCTGCATCTAGCCGTGCTAGTGAGAGGTTCGTGCTGTGCTCCGTTCAGATACTGTGACGGTTTGAAATGTCTGCGTTAATTGAAAATCCCGCGAGCTGCGAGGTGCGCTCAGTAATAAGGTTTCTGACTGCAAAAAACTGTAAACCGATAGAAATCTATCGGCAGCTTCGTGAAGTGTATGGGGACAACATTATCACTGAAGGTGGAGTGCGTCAGTGGGTCATAAGATTTCAAAATGGCCGAACCAATGTTCACGACGAAGATCGAAGTGGGAGACCCAGCATAGTGACCGCCGAACTTCTCGAAAAAGTCGATGCTAAAGTCCGTGAAAATCGAAATTTCACAATAACGGAACTTTCTTTGAGTTTTCCACAAATTTCGCGAAGTTTGTTGCACGAAATCATCAGCGAAAAGCTTGGTTACCACAAGTTTTGTGCAAGATGGATTCCAAAAATCTTGACAGAGGACCACAAAAATCAGTGAATGGCTGCAGCGTTGAACTTTTTGGACGCTTACCATAAGGATGGTGACTCTTTACTCGATCGCATCGTTACTGGTGACGAAACATGGGTGAAACATGTGAACTGTGAAACGAAATTGCAATCAATGAGTGGGGGCACACAAGTTCTCCCCAAAAACCCAAGAAATGCATGCAAACAATGTCGGCAAGGAAGATGATGGCGACTGTTTTTTGGGACAGAAAAGGTGTAATTTTGGTGGACTTCCTGGAAAGAGGCACTACAATAAACTCTCAAAGGTATTGCCAAACTCTCCAAAAACTCAGAAGAGCAATTCAAAACAAGCGCAGAGGAATGTTGAGCTCTAAGATCTTGTTGATTCACGACAACGCCCGGCACCACACGGCAAATGTCACTCGTAAAGTTCTTGAATCTTTTAAGTGGGAGTTGTTTCCTCATCCGCCGTACAGTCCCGACCTGGCACCGAGCGACTTCCACCTATTCCCAGCAATGAAGAAGTGGCTGGCTATGCAGCGTTTTGATGACGACGCACAGCTGCAAGAAGAGGTAACGAAGTGGTTGAAGGCGCAGGCGGCCGAATTTTTCGACGAAGGAATTTCCAAGCTCGTACATCGCTACGATAAATGCCTTAATTTGTATGGTGACTATGTAGAAAAGTAGTATTTGAGTGTGGCTTTCATCTGTATATAATAAAATTTGTTTCCTATACTTTGTTTATTTTTTTATTCCAAAACGTAATCTACTTTCTGGATAGCCCTCGTATCTGGCCTGTCACAGATCCGCTGCTGAACACATGTAGGAGCGTACGTCCATCGATCATTATTCCAACCCATACCATCACACCTCCACTACCGAAATGGTTACGTTCCACAATGTTTGAGGGATCATTTCGTGTTCCTGACTCCCTCCAGATGTAAACACGTTTAGAATCACCAGTTAAACTAAACCACGACTCATCAGTAAAGAGAACATGGGACCATTAATGTTCAGTCCAGTTTTGATGTTCTTTACACCAATTAAAGCGATCCCTCTTTTTCTGTGAAGACAGTAAAACACATACCCTTGGCTTTCTGGCATAAAGGCCTTTTTCATTAAGCCTTCTGTATATTGTTTGCCGTGATGCAACAGTTCCAGTGGCGGCTGCAAGCTCTGAACTTAACTGGCGAGCAGGAGCCTTTCTGTTACGACGGGCAGTTAATGCCAGATACCGATCTTCAGAAGCAGTTGTCATTCGTTTCCGACCTTGTCCAGGCCTCCTTACAACACTTCCATCATTTTGAAACAGTTTCCATAGCTTAGAGACTGTCTGTCTTGAAATATTCAGACATGTGGCTATTTCCATGATTGACTGCCCTGCTTCTAAACGGCCGATAATTCGCCACTTTACAGATTCTTCCAAATGATACTTCGAAGCCATAACAAACCACTTTGAGTCCCTACACACTGAAATCAAACGGTGTGTTGCAAAAATTCACTCAAATATTCAGTTTGAGCAAAGCGCTTGATTCACCCTTGGATGACGTAACGCCTAGATTTGCATATCACAAACCGTTTGATTACTTTTGATTGGATAATGCTAATTAGGCTTGTTTTTCACACATTCCCTGCAAATACGGATCACATTGATTCGATATTTCATTGAATATCATCATTTTTGGGTATGTAAAGATAATTTTGGACATGAGTGTATTTCAACCGTTCACATTTTGTTGAAAATGTTGTTGATGATATCAGATGTACTAACACTTAAAATGTTCTAAAACTTTCAGAAAATGTACAAAATTCCCTCAACAGAGTTTTAAGAGTTTAAAACACACCACACACACATTCTTAAGTGGAGCTTATGGTAAGTATGATCTTCCTATTGTACACTGACATGGGATAACAGGTGGGTTTATCTACAAAATCCAGCCAATCAGAAAAAAAAATAAATATTTAGCAGGTATTTATATTAATTAGATAAATTACAAAAATAAAATAATAATTAAAATTTTTAAAAAATTTGTTTATTCTTTCAAATTTTTCAGTTTATTGAACAACTGCAGACTGATTAAATTTGAAAGCAAAATAAAAAAGAAAATATCTTGTTTTGCCAAATGGCAACACTCTGAGAACTGATTATGCAGGAGGTATTTGGAAGATACATTAAATATATTATGTTTCACACAGTAGCAATACTTTAAAGGGTGTACACTAATTGTAGGATAGCAGTTTAGAGGTTTGTTTTTAAACTTTTGACTTTTAGAAATCACTGTAAATGAATGAGGCATTTCTTTCAACGAAACTCAAATTTTAACAGAGCAAAGCGAATTTTCTGGTTGCAAATGATCAGTGGCGTAGCAAGCATAACTGGCGCCCGGGGCCAAATACCTTTTTCACGGCCCCCCACACAAAAAAACGTTCAGTATATAATGTATAAAATATATTCGTAATAAGAAAATAATGCAAATAATAATAAAATGCTGAATCTGCCATAAAATACTCAAAAATATATTAAGAATAGTCACGAACTAACTACACTAGCCTTGGATCCGGAAATGCATCTGCGTCGGCGAAAAAAATCAGACATACGATGATCTAGAATTGGTTAAAAAGGGTGTTATTTATTTTACATATTTATAGATATGTGGCAACTTGCCTACTATAACTCAACTCTGCCAGTCTGGTAACCCATAGCAACCAAAAACAAAATAATATTTATTCTATTCAATTGTTATAATTATTTAATGATCTGTTTCAAAACATTGTACTACCATAATTGGTGACCCGTATTTATTACGAATAGCAACCTTCAATCTTGCACGAATATGGAGTTTATATGTCAAAATTCTGAGCACCAGTAAATTATCCAGTGTGATGAGATGCAAGCAAGACATTTCACCTTTGATCTCAAGCGTGGTGCTGCATTCCGGAGAGTCAACATATTTCTGTCATAATTTCAGCGGATATGTGCATCGTCTGCTGCATTTGAGCTGCCAATTTCTCTGATTTCAAGTACCAAGAAACTATGTCACTATATGCATATTGATTATTTTTCTATACATATTATTACTGTGCATATTTGATTGATCTAAACTTGTTGACAACGATGCTGCTTCACAATTGGTGCGAGTAGCAGTTAAGCCCCCACTTTTTTTGTCACCGAGACCCATCATTATGGTTCATTCAGTTGGATGCACAGTTTAAATTGAGTCACATTACTGCCGACGAAACTCAATTTTATACAGTGATCGCCACGTTAGAATCAGAGGTACTGCAATCAGCTCGTGAAATAATTTTGAATCCACCGGCGACAGACAAATACAAGTCTTTAAAAAAAAAATTATTTCTATTTATGATGAATCCGAGACACTTAAAATCAAACAGCTGTTGCACGATTTACAGTTGGGTGATATAAGGCCTTCTCAATTGCTCTCTAAAATGTCAGACTTAGCTGCTGGTAACTTAACGGATAACATTCTTAAAACATTATGGATGAATAGACTCCCATCTAACATGCAAATCATTTTAGCGGACAGTAAGCGAGCCACTTAAAAATCTTCCCGAAATCGCTGATAAAATTCACGAGCTGGCCATTTCTGCGCAAATACATGCAGTGCAGGCTCCTGGTCCAGGTATTGTGGCGTTAAAGGCTCAAATTGATGATTTGTCCGAACAGGTTGCTCAGTTAGTAGCCATCCAAGCTGAACCTTTTCAGTGCAACCGCTCCACATCACGTGGTCGAAATACACGTCGTAGCCCACTGAGGAAACATTACGAAACCCCTCTTCCGGGTATTTGTTTTTTACGTGAAACAAGGCAAACAAATGCCACCCACCGTGTGTCGTTATAACGACCTGGGAAACGAGAAGGGCCATTGTTCGAAGTCGTGAATGACAGCGGCCAGAATTTTGCATGCCTTTTCGTCATCGAAAAGAATTCGGGCTTACTTAAAGTTTCTTGTAGACACCAGGGCTGATGTTTCTGTCGTTCCACCACATTTTCACGAACAAAAGCGCCTTACCAAGTTACAACTTTATGTAGCAAATGGAACTCCTATTCAAACTTTTGGTGAACGCCTGATATCTGTTGACTTAGGATTGCACCGCAACTTCCAGTGGCCATTCATTATTGCTACTGTCCTATTATTGGCACTGACTTTTTACAAAAATTTTCTTTGCTTGTCGATCTTATGAATCGCCGTTTCATAGATTCCACAACCAACTTAACTTATCCGGGAGTATTCGCAATAGTCAAGATTTGAGCATTAAACTGATTTCGGGTAACTCCCCATGGCATCAACTTCTCAGAGAATTCCCTACAGTCATGCGCCCAGTTATGGGTATTTCTGAACCCAAGCACGATATACTATATTATATTGAAATTAACGGACCTCCATTTGCTGCTAAACCAAGATGCTACCTCCGGGCAAGCTTAAAGCCACCAAAGAGGAATTTCAATACATGATGGAACAGGGAATTTGCCGTCCTTCAAAAAGTTCATGGCCCAGTCTGCTCCATCTAGTTCAGAAACAAAATGGTAAGTGGCGATTATCGCCGTTTAAATGCAGCTACAATTCCTGATCGTTACTCAGTCCTGCACATTCAAAACTGTATGCAAATTTTAGAGGGAAAAGCTATTTTTACAACCCTTGATTTTGAGCGGGTATATCACCAAAAGCCCATTAACCTAGCTGATACTCTCAGCTGTTAATCCGTTAACCCAGCTGAAACTGCGGTTATTACCCCTTTTGGACTATTTGAGTTTCCGGTCATGACTTTATACTTAGGCAGTGCTCCTCAAATGTTCCAACGCTTCATGAATCAGGTGTTAATGGGCCTCGACTTTCGTCTACCTTATTTTGATGACGTCTTAATCACCTCGTCTTCAGAGCAAGATCACTTATCACATTTGAGAACAGTTTTTGAACGTTTTCAAAGGTACCGTGTCAGTCTTAATCCTTCCAAATGCGTTTTTGGCCAACCAAGATATCCTTTCTTGGTCATGAAATTTCCGCTGATGGCGTTCGACCCCTTACAGAGTCACCGCAATGTGCCCGAACCATCTATAGTGAAGGACTTAAGAAGATTTCTTGCTATGCTCAATTTTAATCGACGTTTCTTACCTCATGCAGCAACCATACAAGCACCTCTAAATTCTTTTTTAGTTGGAAGCAAGAAAAACGATAAACGTGCTATAACCTGGACCACAGAATCTCGCGAAACGTTCCAAAAATGCAAAAATGATTTAATTTCAGCAACAAATTTGCAGTATCCTTCCGCATCTAAACCATTATCACTCTACTTTTATAAGGTATTTCTCCCGCTTTCCTAGCGTGCCTTCGTGGTATAGTGGTTCTGCATGCAGGGCCGGTACTCCAGATGCTCGCGGTTCGATTCCCGGCGAAGGCGGTTGCTAATTTTTCAATCTCTCTTGCTTCCAAATATTCTAAAGTCTTTACAATGGCGCCCAAACTAAAGAGGTATTGGATTCTCCACACCCAGGATTTGGCGATTGGGTCCCCTAAAAACCCCAGTCGCCCTTTAAAAAGGGGAGTATATATGGTATTTCTCCCGGTTTCCTAGCCTGCCTTTGTGTAGTGGTTCTGCTCGCTGGGCCGGTACTCCAGATGTCCGTGGTTTTATTCCCGGCGAAGGCGTTGCATATTTTTCATCTCTTCTGCTTCCAAAAAATAACCTAATGTCTCTACACGTTGATGCATCAACATCAGGTATAGGAGCAGTTTTGCAACAGAAAGATCAAGAATTATGGAAACTCATATTTTCTAAAAAACTCTTACCAGCACAAACCAGATACAGCACTTACGATCGCGAATTATTAGGAATTTATGAAGCTGTCAAATATTTTCGACATATGTTAGAGGGACGCGTTTTCATGATCTTCACAGACTACAAAACCTTAACCCATGCTTTTTAACAAGATAAAACTAGACTTCATAGGGCAATTTTTAACAGCTATCCGTTATATTGAGGGTCTGCAGAATATTGTTGCAGACACCTTGTCTCGTATTGAAGAACTAGCCGTTCCTTCGCCAATAAAGTTTGCTGCCCTTGCAGATAAACAACACCAGGATTCAGAACTACAAACCCTCTTGAAAAGCAAATCTTCCACCAATCTCAACTTGCAGCCTATACAGCTGTCACCTGGAAAAGCACTTTATTGTGATGTTCAGGATTCAAGATTTCGACCTCATGTTCCCTCAGGATTTCGCCATGCCATTTTTAGTCAGTTGCATCGTCTGTCACATCCTGGCATCAAGGCTTCAAGGAAACTAATACAGCAACGTTTTGTATGGCCTAGCATGCAAAAGGACATAGCCAACTGGACACGTTTGTGCTTGGAGTGCCAAAGATCTAAAATTGTCAGACACACCACCAGCCAACTTAAAAATTTTAATTTGCCCTCATCTCGCTTCAATCACGTGCACCTCGACTTGGTCGGGCACTTATATTTATTAATAATAATATAATACATGAATACAATTTTCTTACCTTGGATGAAGCAACTTTATTATTTACTTCATGAAAGTCGACCCTTTCAAATTTTTCTCTTTCCAAACGTAAAAATGCTAGATGACTTAGGAGATCTTGTCCCATCGTTGATTGTAAATATGTGAAAATTTATTTTAATTTGCTGAACGAACGTTCATAGTTAGCATTTGATAATGAAATAGTAAGTAGTATTTGAAGTGCGACTCTTAGGTTTGGAAAAACATTTTCTCTAGAGTCTGTAGTGGAGTTTTAGGTTCCGTTTCTTTTCTACAGGGGAGTAACATCATGCAGTTACATTCACTGCTCAAAACAATTAGCGGATATTGTGGGCTCGGTATGAAATAACCATATAATCAACAACCTTTTTGAACAAAAGGAAATAGAAGAGATTATACAGGAAAATTATAACATATACAAAGTTGGGAATATGCAAATTTAGTCTGTTTAAAACTATGCATTTTAGATAAGGAGCGACCTGCAGTATTCCTTTTGTAATAGGAGATTAAAAACATTTGACATGCGCTGAATGCTTCGTAGCACTGAATATACGATGTCTCAGCAAGATGACTTAGTTGAATCGGTAGTGTAACAGCTTTAAATAATATTAAAATCTTGCAGTTTAAATAATTTAAATAGATGAACATTAAGGTATTTGTGAATGGCAATATTTGAAACCAGACTCGAGTGCCTCGTGCGACTCTCGCACGAAGAATGTAATTTATTTTTAAATGTTAGAATATGTTTTCTCTTCTTGTTTGTATGTCGCCATTTTGAGTGCTAAATAAAGTTTTTTTCTGTGTTCCATCATTGGAGTTGCTTCATATTGCCAAAGAAGTATCACAGTCTTAATTATTTTGGAGGCACTGACCGAGATCGAATAATCATGCGTATTTTAATTTTATTAGTTCATCACTGAACGCAATATTAGTGATACCAGGTTATCACTTCCTGTTGATATTGAATTGCCTTATTTTATTAGTTCATCACTGAACGTAATATTAGTGATACCAGATTATTACTTCCTGTTGATATTAAATTGCCTTATTTTATTAGTTCATCACTGAATGTAACTTCCTGTTGATATTGAATTGTCTTATTTTATTAGTTCATCACTGAACATAATATTAGTGATACCAGATTATTACTTCCTGTTAATAACGAATTGCTTTATGTTATTAGTTCATCACTGAACGCAACATTAGCGATACCGGATTACTACTTCCTTTTAATATTGAATTGTCTTATTTTATTACCGTATTGGATATTATTTTTAATATTCCTTTTAGTTGTCCAGACAGTAGATATATATATTGCTCTATGTTGTTATTCTTATTTTAGTCACCATTAATGTGGTAGAGAGAATGAACTTCATATAATTTAAATATTTCATTTTTGAGGTATACGTATTTAACAGAGTGCATATAATTTTGTGATTCCTGACTGCATTAATTAATTAAAGTAATTAATTTGAGCTATTTTGAGGAAGTATAAAGAACACAGTGTTCGTTAATTTTAAACATAGAAATGTCTTACTTGGGAAGAGCTCGTAAGGAAGATTTGCAAAATCTCGCGGCTGAACTGGGAGTTCATGTGACTGCAGATTTGAAAATAGTCGATTTAAAACAGAAAATTGTTGAAAGTAGAGATTATGATGAGGTATTCGTCAAAGGAGTCTTAGACACAATAAGAGAAGAACGGAAAGCGAGGGAGGAAAGAGAAGAACGTAGGAGACAGGAAGAAGCAGAAGAGCGGAGAAGGAACGAACAGTATGAATTAGAGAGATTACGACTTGAAGCAGAGACAAAGTCTCAAAATACCGGACAGATCCGGCCGAAAACGGAGCTGCGTCACCTTATGCAGAAATTCGATGACAAGAAAGGAGATATCAGTCTATATTTGCTATTGTTTGAAAGGCAAGCAGAATGGGCTAAAATTGATAAAGAAGAATTTGTATCTCATTTACTAGGACTACTTCCTTACGAAGTAACCCAGTTAATAGCTAGAGAACCCTCCAATAAAGCTAAAGACTATGAACACGTGAAAAATTTATTGTTAAGACGGTTTAAACTAAGCCCGGAAAAGTTTAGGCAGAAATTTATGAAACATCAAAAAAGTACCGAATCCACATAGGTGGATTTCAAATATGAAATAGAAAATTATTGCAAAGAATGGGTGACTGGTCTAGGAGTTAAGACTTTTGATCAGTTGCTAGATTTGATGGTGCTTGACCAACTTAAACGTCGAGTTCCTCCTGAAATTCGAGATCATTTTCTTGATGAATGGGTAGAGATGATTTCATCTAAAAAATTAGCTGAAAAACTTGATGCCTATGAAAACGTTTGCGGAAACTTTCAAAAAAAGCCTGTAGTGGATCGGCAGAAAGAAAGATACAATGCACTAACTCAAGGTAAATTAAGTTCAGATAATAAAAATAAAACTGAAAAAAAAAATTGTCATCAGGATTTAATTCGCAAAGCTGGTTTCATAGACCTAGAAGTCCACGTCCAGATGATAAATATGAAAAACGAAAAACGCCACAATGCTATCAGTGTCAACATTTAAGACCCCAATGTCCAAAACTTAAGAATAGTACTGAATCTCCTGCTAATCTTAACAGAATTAGTGCAAAACCAGAGGATAAATTTCTATTACCTTATACTAGTATGGGTTACGTAAATGGTCATAAAATTCCTATATTAAGGGATTCAGGTGCTAGTATCGATATAGTTTGTCGCAAATACATCACGCCGGAAATGCTGACAGGTGAATATGTGTGGGTGCAACAGCCATTAGATTTGAATCCAACCTGTTTACCATTGGCTGAGATCGAACTAAATTGCGATCTTGGGCGAGTAATAACTAAGGCTGCCATTATTAGAAATGAACTCGACAAAGGAAGGTATTTATTAGGCAATCGAACTTTTGCACTGTTGAATAAACAAAGAAAGGAACCTGATAATCATCCTCCCCAGGTTAATGCCGTCTCTACTAGAGTTCAAAGGAAAAGAAAAATAGCTGAAGAGAAGATCTTGGAACCAATGAAAGAAGAAAATAAAGCATCCAGAGATATCTTTGAAGAAGTTAAATCACCGAAATTAAACGTGGAAGATTTTCACGAAAATTTGAAAAACGATGAAGAAATTAATACTGAGAATCATTTTGCAATGCAGCGTTATCATCATCTTTCGGCTTTTGATTTAATATCAAAGCCGCTACTAATAGACGAAGAAAACAATTGTCGAAAGCAAATAACAAATGAATATTATCCGAAAGGCACAGATGAACTGAGGAAAGGCTTTGCTGTGAATTATAGCCGAGGAACTGGTCCACCATGGAAGAGATCTAGGCGCAGTCAAGAAAAAAAAAAAAAAGAAGACTAATTTGAACACTGGTCCATTTTCTTCCTATTTAAATGTGGTGTAAAAATACTTGTTTAAAACTTAAAATTTTCGGCCTGAAAATTTGGAAACTTATGAGAGAAGTTATCTTTTCTCTTTAAGCAATTGAGCAAGACGAGCTTATAAACTTTCGAATTTTACAGAACTTTTCCCTTCGGTAAAAGTCTCTTTGTTGGGGGAGAGGTTGTAACAGCTTTAAATAATATTAAAATCTTGTAGTTTAGGCAATATTTGAAACCAGACTCGAGTGCCTCGTGCGACTCTTGCACGAAGAATGTAATTTATTTTTAAATGTTAGAATATGTTTTCTCTTCTTGTTTGTATGTTGCCATTTTGAGTGCTAAATAAAGTTTTTTTCTGTGTTCCATCATTGGAGTTGCTTCATATTGCCAAAGAAGTATCACAGTAGCCAAGATGGCCATCAGTCGTTTACAGGAGAGTCAAATGCAATCAATTGTAGCGGAAGCATTACGATTTTCCTAAAATGTCATTTCCAGATTATGGAATCGGATTTTTAAAACTGGATATGTTTGAGAAATTCGGGACAAGATCGTGTTATCGCTTTAAAATAAAAAGGCGAGAGATATATGTGCATTTCATTTAAAAAAAAAAAAAAAAACTGTATCTCTACTTTGGAGAAATAAAGTGGTCAGGAAGAATGAAGTTTTGTATGGCCTAGCATGCAAAAGGACATAGCCAACTGGACACGTTTGTGCTTGGAGTGCCAAAGATCTAAAATTGTCAGACACACCACCAGCCAACTTATTGATATGTTTGAGAAATTCGGGACAAGGTTGTGTTACCGCTTTAAAATAAAAAGGCGGGAGATATACGTGTATTTCATTTAAAAAAATAAAAATATATCTCTACTTTGGAAAAATAAAGTGGTAAGGAAGAACGTTTTGGTTGATGTACTGCAAACATTTTATTACACAAATTAAGAAAATAAATAATTAATTATGTTACAATAGTTATAAATTTTAAATATATTATCAAGAAATTGATAAAAATAAAAACTGAAATTTTCCGGAAAATCTTGTTTGGAGACCATCTGGCGCCCCTCTACAAGCGGTGCCTGGGGCATCATGCACCCCCTTGTCCCCCTCGCTACGCCACTGCAAATGATCTACTAAACCAGTGTTTCTCAAGTGGATTTACTCCAAGGACCGGTAAAATATTTCAGTACGTTCTCGCAGACTGGTAAGTTTAATAATTCCACCCATCTGCACAATTTTTTCACATAAATAAATCATCATCGATCATATTATTTTCTAAACTAGTAAACTATTGTTATTGTAATGTAGGTGCTGTTGTAATATCGGTTGTCGGCCGATGACACTTTGGATTTTGGACAGATAGCTGATATTTCACTGACCAACAAGTATTTCTTGTAGACCGGCAGTTGAAAAACAATGTACTAGACTTCAGCTGAATTGAAAGATTGATTACTCACAAGTGAACTACAGCAAAAAGATGTCATAACTGTTAAGGTCATTGAGACTAAATGCAAAATTCTGACTGAAAGTGACAAACTTATAAGACTTTCAACAGTTTGATGACTTGAAAAAATTCATGTGGGAACCATAATTTAAGATCAACCGGTGATGTCTTATTGATTTCCTGCTGGTAGATATATGGCTAGAAAACAGACATTGAGGAACATGATTTTTTAACATAGTCAAACACTATGATTCTTTTCATGAATTACGCAAAATTTTAGTTGGCTAGTGCAATATTTAGGGAGATGACTAATCTCAGAGAAGGAACAAATTTACACACTATATATATTTAGACCAATCTTATCAATCAGTCTGAGAAACTATGCAAAAACAGTCCAACTAATCTGCAGTGTTTCAACTCATAATTTAGAAAATGTTGATGGTTTATGGACTTAAAATTGCAATGACACATTTTTAATTTCTGGTAACTTTGAATACACTTTGAAATTTTGCAGCACACTTCTAAAATTTTAGACAGCATTCTCCTAACAAAAGGAAGGTCCTACCAATCACATTTAAAATATAATTAAATACATCACAGAGTAAAAGGTAGAATTAAATCATCACTTAGCAAGTCAATCCAGCATCAAGAAGCAACAAAATCTGAAATACCTAAAAAAAAGTGCTCACTCATAATTTCAAAATGTCGATGGATTCACTTCTTTGAAATTATGATGATGATTAATTTAAAACTGCAGTGTTAGACACACTTTAATTCTGCCCACTTTGAAATTTTGCAGCACTTTCATAAATTCTGACAAAATTTTTAGAAGGCATTCTCCTAAGAAAAGGAGAAGCAAATCAATCAAAATTGAAATAAAATTACATACATCACAGAGTAAAAGGTAGAATTAAATCTCATCTGTCAACCCAGCATCAAGATGCACCAAAATTTGAAATATCTCAAAAGAAGTGGCACTGTGAAAAAGTATTCTACCAAAATTGAAACTGTAATGACAGCATGCATTCAGCTACAGCAGGAATTTTACAAGTGGTTAACACCATTCAAAATTATCCTAATTTCTACACTACTCAATAAACAGTATGCCAGTACAACAGTGAAAATAGCACTTTTGGTAATTCTCTGTGAAAGAACGGCTTGTAGTACATAATATAAACTTTTAATATTGTTACAAATGTTGTGTGTTTACACTTTTAATATACAGTACAACGTTCGCAATCCAGACTCGTCAGGACTTCGGCGATTTCGGATTATAGATCGTCAATTTAAATCTGGTAAGATGGCATGCAGAAATTATACAATTAAAAATATGAAAGCGTAATTTATGAAATAAAGAGCAATTATGATCCATAGGGTATAAAAAAAAGCTTAATATTTATTTGTTTACTTTATTAAATATTTCTGTCAATGCAAGTTGTTTAAGTTGCTTCGTTTTTTGTGCTAATACTTTCTCTTTAATTCTACAAAAAGACATAATTTCTTGTTCAGTTACAAAGTTCCACAGTTCAAGTCCTGTAATTTCTATGTCGAGAATACCGACTAACTTGTCAATCGAAATTGTTTCATTTTCAATAACCTCTCTGTCACTTCCTTCATTACCGGAAGCAGTATTTTCTGGATCTAGAACCATACTACAGATTTCACCGTCCGTTAATTTATTGATGATTGGGGCATTGTTGCCACAATGAAAAACTTCTGTTATATCATCTTTATTTATTACCGCTTCTTCACATTCTTTACAAAATCCAATAACTGGAAAATTTCACCTTTAGTTTGCGATGTCCAAAAACCTTCAAATTCGCGGCTATCATCTTCAGCGTTCTCACCATGAAATATGGTAGCTGGCCATAAATTATGCCAAGCATTTTTTAATGTATCTGGCGACACATCCTCCTACGATCTTATGATGCTCCACACAGCAGATTTTATACTAAACAGTTTCAAAAAGTCTTGCCATTGTTCAAGAAATTTAACATAGATTTTTAAAATGCTACTGTATATTTGCATTTCAGCGGCCGAACAGTTGTCAACAATCAGGACTATTTTTGAGTCATCAGGTAAACTAACTGAATTCAAGGGTCGCCAAGCCTCGGGTATAAAATGATTTTCAAACCAATCATTCACCAATGCTTGTGTCATCCATGCTCTTTTATTTGCGTGATATATAATAGGGAAAATATTTACTCCTTTAAACGCTCGAGCTTTTTCAATTATGAAAGTTTTCACCTGTGCACTTCTGCAGCATTTGCACACGCTAAAATTGTTAGTCTCGCTTTGGAATCTTTGACACCAGTTGGAGCTTTTTCTGTAGAGGTTGCCAAGGTATTTCGCAGTACATATTACCAGTAAAGATCAGTTTCATCAATGCTGTAAATTTGTTCTGGAGATAATTGTTCACTAGTAATGAGTTCAACGAATTCATCTGCAAATTGTTCAGCAGCTTCAGTAACAGCTGAAACATTTTCACCTGAAATTTTTAATTGTCTTATACCATGGCGATTTTTAAATTTGGTTAACCAACCTGTCGAATATGCACACTCAGTGTTTAAGTTCATTTCTTCATGAAATATTTTGGCCTGAGCCATTAACATAGGATCTATCAATGGCACGCCCTCGCTGAGACGCTGTCTGACCCATTCAATCATCACTTTTAGCATAACGAACCCTTTTTCTGTTATTCATTGCGAGTGGGGTGTCAGAATCCACAAAAAATTCAAAAAGTTCCTTTTTCATTTTGCTTATGTCATATACAGTTGACTTTCCAATGTCATACTCCTCGCATAATTTTGAGACGGATATGCCTTTATCCATTTTTTGCAGCAATTCCACTTTTTGTTTAATGGACATTGAAACATGCTTTCGCATTGTAGATCCTTTGGCAGCTCCAGAATTGGAAACTCTTCTTGACATAATCTAAAGTCCAAGCTTAATTTTTATAAAATTGCTCTAACAGTCCACAAAAAATAATAAGCCAGATCCAATTCGAATTTGCCTTACTGAAATTACAGTGCACATTGATAAACTTGTATAAAAAAAACCAGTGCCATTCATCACATTGATTTTTAGACTGTAAAATAATGTGAAATATTAAACTAGTGATTTATATGTAATTCATTTTCTTTCCTTAATGTCTCTGGCCCTCTCTCTCCTATATTAACGTTTGATTGGCCCCTGGATAACTAAAGGTTGGACCACACTGTTTTAAATGGTTGGAAGAATTACCTTTATTATCATCAATAAAAATTTCCAGAAAGGTAATACAGTCAAATAACGAAAATCCGCCAAATCCTGAAATCTGCATTGCCTCTCAAAATATAAACATTCAGTTTATAGGTTCCGGAAACCACAACACTGAGTATGAAATATCGAGGAAAAAATACTTACCGAATAATAATGAGTCATAACGGAAATACCAAATTATTGACATCATGATAAAAGTTTTTTCCTCTAATCTGCATCGAGGAAAGAAAGCAGACAATTCACTCAACTCTTCTTTCAAGTTCGTGATTCACGTTGTTGTATTTTCTGAATTTCGTTATTTCACGAGATTATTTAGTGCTGCCTTTTTTTTAATCTGGATAGTTTGTGGATAAATTAAGAATATTTTAAATTTCAGTCCTTTTTAATACAATTACAGATAAGAAATGCACTCATGATTTTACTGCTTGCAACGTTGAAAAACATAAACATGTTGCATTGACAGTAATGCAAAAAATGCAAATTCTGCAAAAGATGGAGACAGGTGAATTTTATAGCAGAATCGTAGGAATTGCGACATGATTGTGTATGATATACGGAAAAATAAAGAAAAGCTGTTGAAATTTTACAGCAACAGTGATTCTAACACAGAATCCGAAATCAGAAATCTTTGCACGAGGCGAAATCGGCAAACCTCGATGCTGTGTATATATAATACAATGAATGATATAATCAATTTATGTACGTAATAATAATTTAACGCATATAATAAGTCATTGCAATAATGTATATAATAATTTAATTAAATGCATCTAATATGGCTTATTTATTTTGTACTTTTATAATCTGAATATTATGATTTATCTTTTCTGTCTTGAAATCCGTAGAACCTCTGGTCCCAAGCTTTGCGGATTTCTGGACTTGTACTGTATTGAATTATAGCTTCACACACAGTTTTATGTGCCTCCCCCTCTGATGCTCTGAAAGATTCTATATTAGATTATAATTTATTTTGTTAGTTTTTATAATCTTCTGAATGCTTTGACTATGTTTGAGATGGAGATATCTATGGGAAGAATTCAATGGTTTTTTAACCTCCTGCAGCCCTTTGGTGGGGAGGATTTGGGAAAAGAATAATTCAGATGGTTAAAAACTTCTATGCAGAGAACTCAGGATTTTCATCACTGTATTATGAAAAATTAATGATTATTCCTTAAGACTGTGAAAACTCATGAACATTTAAACAGGTAGCTGAGAATTTAAACGAGCTTAATCCTTTGACACTTGGAATATTTATGGGTGTGATTTTTGAGTAAGTGTGCCAGATTTGGATCATATTGATTGTTTGCATTTGAATAAAAGGTTAAGATATTAGTACTGACTGAGAAATACTCTGAAGAAAAGATTTGTATTTCTTGACACACAACCGTCGTCTTTGCTTCATTTGATGTATCAAAAGTTTTTTTTAATTGGCTTTCTTGCTTTCTGATTAGCAGTGAGAAGTCTATGATGCATATTTGAAGAATGAATATCAATATCAATAGGCAACACATCTCTTTTAAGGTCTTTGCTAGTTTTTGTTCAATTAATAATGCTATTTTGGAACAGGAATTGGTCAAGTGGTTTTCCTTTTCCTTTCTAGAGAAAATGATCCAATTTTATTGTGTCCCCTTAGAATTTCAGAAATGCTCGATTTTTAAATGTCACCTATGGAAGCTATATTTCTTACAATCACAGATGTGTGATCATTAAGAGTGATAATCTTTGCTTTCTAGGAGTTATATTCATTTTTACACATAGTACACTAAAATCAATGAGAGCAAAACATATTAAAAAAAATATGGAAAAGTAACTTCCTCTTGTGAAGAAACAATGTTAAAAATGGTGCGATATTCCTAATTTACTGTCTAAACCAGTTCTAAATACAGTACAAAGTCCATAAGCCAGACGTCCATTATCCAGAATTATCTATAATCCGGACCTCAAAGCCACAAACTTTTTTTTTGTATGCTTTACGCATGTGCGTAATGTGTTTACGCATGCACATTTTGGGAGGATGTGTCTCCAGATATGTTAAAAAATGCTTGGCATAATTTATGGCCAGCTACCATATTTCATGGTGAGGACGCTGAAGATGATAGCCGTGAATTTGAAGGTTTTCGGACATCGCAAACTAAAGGTGAAATTTTCCAGTTATTGGATTTTGTAAAGAAATGTGGAGAAGCAGTAATAAATAAAGATGATATAACAGAAGTTTTTCATTGCGACGACAATGCCCCAATCATCAATAAATTAAAGGATGGCGAAATCTGTAGTATGGTTCTAGATCCAGAAAATACCGTTTCCGATAGTGAAGAAAGTGACAGAGAGGTTATTGAAAATGAAACAATTTCGATTGACAAGCTAGTCGGTATTCTCGACACAGCAATTACAGGACTTGAAGAGTGGAACTTTGTAACTAAACAAAAAATGATGCCTGTTTATAGAATTAAAGAGAAAGTATTAGCTCAAAAAATGAAGCAACTTAAACAACTTACATTGAAAGAAATGATTAAGCTTTTTTTTGTAAATTTGGATATTCTTTAGATCATAATTGCTCTTTATTTCATAAATTACGGTTTCATATTTTCAATTGTATAATTTCTGCATGCCATCTTACCAGATTTAAATTGACGATCTATTATCCGGAAAAACCCCTAATTAGGAATCGCCGAAGTCTCGACGAGTCCGGATTACGGACTTTGTACAGTAGTTGACAGCTAGCATCCAAATGACATTACAGCATATAAAAATTGCTTTGAGGAACCAGCTGCCACCAGATGGCAACCAACTTAAAATTCTGTGAAAAAAATCACTTTGTCTCAATTAATTTGCATACTACAGCATCATTAATGCAGATAGGCCTTGAAAAAGTAAGTTTAAAATGTCTATTTTTTAAAATTTTATGGCATAACCAGGGTTGCCACTTAAAGAGGAGAATGAAATTCCCTCACTTTTTCCAGGTTTTCTAGCTGTGTTTTGAGAAAATTATAGTCTATCCACATAGTGCGCGTTGGCTGCGCTGAGAGGTAAATTAATTATGGTACCACTTGAAAACACAAAAATTTGCCAATTGCATATGACTTATTATATATATAATACTGAAAGCATTACTATTATAGCTGTAATAGGAGTTGTTTTCTCCACTGAAGATTGAGATTAGAATCTGCCCAATCTGGATTAAAAAATGAGTTTTTTTGCAGACATTCTGCAGCTAAATGAAAGAAAGAAATCTATTTCATGATATTTTTAAATAAATTCAGGTATTTTATATTTATTTAGCAGCATACATAAACAAAAATATGTGCATTAAATTTCGTGATAGTATGTCATACTAAATACTGCTAGATTTTTGATTTCAGAATTATGCCAGAGAAAGTTGCCTGAAATTTGAAAGTATTATTAACTAATAATAAATAAATTTAGAGGAAAGAAGAACATTAAATGATATAAATAACATTAAAATGAAGTTAATTACTAAAAAATTGAATTACAATAATCAATGCTATTTTGGCGAATATTAAACTTTAGCCTAGATGACTGTTTACTATTTTTTTTTTATTTAACTTCAAAATGAAAAAAAAAAAAAAAAAGGGGGGGGGGAGAGTTTAAAAGATTTTGCGGTAAAATCCTAGTCTTTGCTACAGCCTTTGTACAATTTTCAGAACTGCCGCCAACACCAAAATGACCGATTTACTGCCCAACACCTTCTTAAACAGAGACTAAGAGACAGAAAGAGGTAATTGTTACTGCTCATCATAATGTCGCCAAATCCCATTTATACCATACACGGAGGTTAGAATAAAAAAATATGTATTGTTAGGATAAAAAAACTTCTCTGCAACAGGAATGGCTCCATCCCAACGTAGAGGGAAACAGCTGCATATGTGCGAAATATGTCGCCAAAGCTCATGAAGTTCGAAGGTCAAGTTTATTGAGAGTACATAAAACGAATATCATTTTAAATTTCCTTAAACTGTAAAGGAAAAGAAAATATCTTTTGCGCGAGTAAATTAATTGATAGATTAGCTATTTTGAGCAAAAAAGGTACGAAAATCCGAGTATAAACTATTGCGAAAGTCAAAGAACGTGTCTTCTTAACACATGCTCCACAATTTCCTGTACACATCGCGGAAGGGGAAATTCTCGCTGTCAAGTTCTGTCGCCAAATCCGCTGCTGAGTTTTTCCCTCTGCTTTCTAGCGGCACTCTAGCAAACTGATTTACATTACGTCTATGGAACCTTTCTTTCTTTACAAGGACATTCTTACATTAGAACAGAGTACATGGGTGCTATTCTAGCCTCCATAGTACCATATACTAGGATTAAACCGATTTTGTTGTATATGAGAATGGGAAGGTATTTTCTTTAGTTCAACATAACCTGCACATGCGAGTCTTAGGATTTTCGAGGTTACTGGAAACCAAACTTGCCTTGCCTTTCTAAAAGACAATCTGACTGGAGCTGCGGAAATTGGATCTACGCCAGCTGCACGAATGACGCTCATCCGATACATAATTCGCCAACAAAGCCATCGCTTCCAACACTGGCGCAAAACTCGCTTTTTAGGGGATTACCATATGACAATCCCTGACTTTTCCAGATTTTGACTAAAATATTTAAACTCCCTGACGTTTTTGGTCAATTTTCGAATTCCCTGACTTTTTCCGGTTTTCCAGGTAGTGTGGCAACCCTGCACAACCCTTACTGAATTTAAAAGTGGGCCCTTTGCAGATATAGTAAGTATATAATGAGACACATCTTGCTTACCACATAAGTTGGAAATGATATCTCTCCAATACAATGCTTATGTTGACATATTTTGGGCCAGTTCTTGTGAAACTTATAAAGTTTTTCTTTACCTATACTCTTGATAGCAGCACTTACTTTCTTTTTCAACTCTTTCAAGCTGTATGTACAGTACAAAGTCTGAAATCCGGACTTGTTGGGACTTTGGCGATTCCGGATTTGGGATTTTTCAGGATAATAGATTATCAGTTTAAATCTAGTAAGATGGTATGTAGAAACTATAAAATTAAAAATACGAAATCGTGATTTATGAAATGATGAAGTATTTATGATCTAAAGAGTATCAAAATTTATAAAAAAAAGCTTAATATTTATTTGTTTACCTTATTAAACATTTCTTTCAGTGCAAGTTGCTTCGTTTTTTGTGCTAATACTTTCTCTTTAATTCTGTAGACAGGCATAATCTCTTGCTTCGTGACATTGTTGAAGTCCTGTAACTGCTATTTTGAGAATTCCGAATAACTTGTCAATCGGAATTATCTCGTTTTCAGTAACTTCTCTGTCACTTTCTTCACCATCAGAAGTGTTTTTTTCTGAATCTAGAACCATACTATAGATTCCGCCATTCATTAATTGATTGATGATTGAGAAGCATTGTCATCACAATGAAAAACTTCTTTTATATAATCTTCCATTTATTATCGCTTCTCCACATTCCTTTATAAAATCTGTTAATTGGAAAATTTCAGCTTTGTTTTGCGATATCCGAAAACCTTTAAGATTAGCGGCTATCATAATCAAATTTAGATATTCTTCACTATACATATTTGGCTATGCATTATGAGCTTGGCGACTGACGACAAGTTGTTCCGTTAAATTTTATCTTGCTTCTATCACGCACTCAAACAATTAAGCCTGAATTGTGTTAGTTTAGTTATTTATTATATTTATGTCTATTTCTTGCACATGCTTATCAGAGTTCTGAATAAATATATCCTCACCATATACTTATTGACAGTCGGTGCTAGATATCTTACCGGCTGATGCAGTTTCTGTGGGTCCTAAATTCTCTAACTCGATGCGGCCACACGAGCCCTGGTGCTAGTTTTAGGTTTATGTGAATAACAAATCAATTATTCTTAATTCAAATAGACCTAAATGTAATCTTTGGGTCTATGAGTATCATCAATAAAATCTATTTTTAGCATATGGAAAGAAATTTTTGGCAAATTTTTCCTAATCAACATTTTTTAGCACATTTAAATCTGTAATCATCGCCAAGCATAATGTCAACATAAAAGGTTACCATACTCCTTTATTTTTCAGTTACTAACATAAAACAATTGTTTAGGCATCGCTACACGAGTCATTACTCAATTTGTCATGTTTTGATACACATGCAGTGTTGAAAGGAAAGTGCAATAATTTATGATTCGCCAGGTTGGTGTCAGATCAACGATGTATCTATGTGGAATGTTTGGGTTTGAGATGTATGCCAAGCACATACGCAGCAACAGAGCCAAATTACTAAACATACAAATTTATGCTAATTGTTTCTTCAGTAACAAGATATTTTATTTAGTGTTGAAGTGAAATCGTTGTGAATCCTACGAGAAAACGTTGGTGGTGGTTTTGAGGTCCAGATTTTAGATAATTTTGGATAACGGATGTCTGGATTTTGGACTTTGTACTGTATTGTTTAAGCATACAGTTTAAATATCACCACAAAAAGTACTCTCGACTGGTATTACATAGGGGACTCAGAAGACCTAAATCTTCATATATGGTAATGTCTCTATGATATTTCTTTAGCACTTTAAAGGTGAACTCTGCTGTATGACACATCATGCCACCCCATTATACCATATTCAACAGGGATGTTCCTTCTCTTGCAGTTACGCAAAGAACTTTCAGGCAATGTCTTGGTACATCTTACAACCCATGATTATTTAAAAAAACATAGGGGTCTAATAATTCAGTCTTGACATGGAACATCTGAGAACAATTTTTCTAAATGCAAAGACCAACAGATACAAAGTTTCAAAGCATGATATGTGATAATTTCTCTTATGAATTTTTCCTCAGACAAAAGCCACGTCTCATCTGCAAAAAATACTTATGTCACAATGAAACTACTACAAAATAGCAATGAGTTATGACACATATTATGAGTGTTCAGTACTTGCTCTACACCAAAAAATAGTAAAATCTGCTTTTGGCTTTGAAAAATTTATCTCTCCTCCATACACACTAAAATGATCTGTTAATTTTTTATGCATTACGAAACAATAGAGAAAGAGGGAAAATCAGCAAAAATGCACATAAGTATGTACCTTTAAACCGAACACTCTTCATATAAAATTGCAAATTTTTGGAATTATCTACACACAGGGTTCATACACATTTCTGCACACGGAAATTAAGTACTTTTAAGGACTTTTAAGAACCATTAATGAAAAAAACTAAGGACTTATGAGCAAATGGGAACTGAATAAATTCAATTGAAGATATTATCTATGACTGAATTTCACTTTTGTAATACCATCCTAAAAATAAAATAGATCCCTAAGTAGTATGTATGCATTATTACTAAACATGAATTAATTAACATAATTGTTAACAAGTTTGAGAATAAAATAAGCGTTTTGCAATTTATCAAGTAGCATTAAATATTTTACACATGTTATAGTTGGTCATATTTGAAAGAAGATAAGTGACATTTACATTTTACTAACAGTTAGCGTTATGTTGATTTCTTTTATATCTCATTTTGTCACATACTTGGTCAGTCTAGAGGTTAAGTAAATAGCAGGTAGATTTTGCGTCAAATGACATAGGTTAAAATGAGAAATAAGATCATAATCAGCATAATTCATAACAAAAGACTGAATGTTGTCACCGCTGCTTTTCTAGATACAGACCTGCTGATTAAAACAAGCCTGAAAGCTTGATGTAGGCACGGATGGCAAGTGTTGAAAGTTAGTCAGGCTCTGTTCGTAGCTTCGTGTAGAGTTCCAAGGGTTGTAACCCAATTAATATACTTTAAGGTTCCAATAAGCCATTAAAGCACCAGAAGTAATAAGTTGTTTGTATTATTTTAAATCTCAGTAGATGCATAGAATATGTTTTACTTGAATTTTTACATTAAAAATGTAATGTTTATTTTATCTTGCGACCAGTGAGTACTAATGAAATGCAATAACTCACTTTAATATGTAGAGATAATTTTAAAGGGTAAGCAGTTAGTTATAAATAATTAAATTAGGTAGTTTGATAACCTTAATCACTATGGATTTACATGACCACTATTAAATTTTATTTTTTTTTAAATATTTGTTAAAAAAGCCCTATTAAAATCAAAATCTAATAAAATTTCACAGTTTAAAATACATGTAATTTATGACACATTCTTAAACAATATTGAGATAATTACACATTTAATTAAGATAACAAAAGTCAACAAAATATTTATCCATCATTTTAATTTGAAGCCTTCCCAGACATTTGGCTAGTTTATATCGATTTCCTTCTCTTTTAAGCATTTTTTCTAACAATTAGAGATCTGTCTTAATGTGCAAACTAATGCTCTCGCTAGTTTCTGCATGCTTTATCTCCTAACTTGTCAACCTCTTCCCAATGTACCTATGAGGGTTTAATTGATCTGGTAAAAGTTAAATAGTCCAAAACCCCCAACAGATGTGAAGCATATTATCGCTATATCTGAAATTAACTACAATATGAGACAAAGGTAAAAAAAAAAAAAAAAAAAAAAACTAAATGCATTCATTTAGAATGTACATAAAAAGCGGAAAAGCGGCTATTTTTTTTCCTTTAGTAATATGAACATTCAGAAGAAATATGAAATATATATGTTAAAGGCTGGTTACAAAGCTGACGTGGCAGAATTTTTAGAATTTAGTGTAACACCAAAGAACAAAATCTAGAAATGGCAAAACTTTTAGAATTTAGAGCAGGCATTGGAAGAAGAATTTAAAAAGGCACTAGGCAGCAGAATTTGGAATCCACAGACATTGCATCATCATCATTGCACAGACATAAATGCCTATTGCCAGTTATGTGTATGATGCATTAAAACATATTAGATGAATCTTTTAAATTGTAGTAAGTTTTCAATTTCTTTATTAATAAAAAAATCCCTTTCTATAATGCCTGCTCATGTGATAAGATCAGAAGCATTTTTGATATTTTCCATGCTTCTGTCTAGTGAAAAGTAGAGAAAATAAAGAGAAGATAAACATGTTAAGATTCTAGTATTAGAAGTAAAACATTCAAATATTATGTTTATTATGTTTTCATTGTTCTTCCAGACATTCTCCCAAAAGTAAGAAATTCACTGCAAACTTTCTGTAAAATACATTCATTATGTGTTGATACCATGGAGACATTTTTCATTTTGTCACATATTTCTCGAATCTAATCGTGAGTCTATAAATCTTGTCTTCAAATCCTTCTAAACTTTCCAAGCTGCAATGTCTAAAATCCTAAAGAACAATTATCACTACCATTTTTATAACAGCAAAAAGAGAGAAATATTTTGGAGGAAAAAAGGAGGAAAATGGTGTAAAATTAATTTTACAGAGAAAACTGATGCATATTTTGAGAATTTTGAATATTCTGACACAATTACATGGGATAACCTCTTACTATGAAAAATTAAGAACAAGATATTTTTATTAATTACATAGTTAATTTTGCTTTTGCTAAGAGCTGTTTCGTAAATTGTGTTTTATAGCATTATACCGTGTTTATTTTTTAGATTTAAAATACTGTATAATAAGTTGCCAAAATGAAACTTTACAATATGACAGCGAAAAATAGAAATGTTTTATTTTAATGTTATTTTTAAATATAATTTCAATACACAGTCAAAAGTCTTTAATCCGGACTCGTCGGGACTTCAGCGATTCCGGATTATCGATTTTTCCGGATTATAGATCATCAGTTTAAATCTGGTAAGATGGCACGCAGAAATTATAAAATTAAAAATATGAAACCGTAATTTATAAAATAATGAGCAATTATGATCTAAAGGGTATCAAAATGTACAAAAAAGAAGCTTAATATTTATTTGTTTACTTTATTAAACATTTCTTTCAACGCGCGCATGCATAAAGCATACCTTACACGCATAGCCGAAATTAGAAAATTGCAACCAGAAAACTATTTGATTTGTATCCGTGATATTTATAATGATGAGGAATTTGATTTAAATCATATCAAAGACGGAGTACATCGAGATTAAATACTACATTTAGTAAGGAATTATAACCCGAATAAAATAAAAACATCTGCCCTGAAGATAATGATAGTGCTGACAGATCAACTTCCAGTTCATTGCGCACTGCGACGTCCCCCCCCCGCGCAGAGCAGCGTGAAATTGATAAACAGATTTCGAAACAATTAGATAAACAAAGGAATATGCCTTTATCCATTTTTTGTAGCAATTCGTTTTTTGTTTGATGGACTTCGAAACATGCTTTCGTTTTCTAGATCCTTTGGGAGCTCCAGCATTGGAAATTCTATTTGACATAATCGAAAGTTCAAGCTTACTTTTATAAAATTGCTCTTACAGTCTGCAAAAAATAATAAGCCGGATCCAATTCGAAGATTAAGGAACAACGCAATCATCAACATTAACTGAAATAGATAATTAGATAATTTTAGCTTACACTGTTCGTTATACATTAAACGCACACACGAAAACGTATTCTGCGCTTGTGCAGACGCATATGCGCAGTCGTAAATGTCTTGCGCGCACGCGTAAAACGCCTATGCGCATGCGTCAACGCGGCGCATGCGCAGAAAGATTTTAGCTTTGTGGTCCGGATTATAGAACATTCTGGATTATGGGTGTCCGAATTAACGACTTTTGACTGTATTACCATTATTTTACTGAAATTTATCAATGTTACGATGTTTTAAGAAAAATCGTTGAAAAATTCTCAGATCTCGGAATTAAAAAGTTTCTACAGAAACTGATCTTAAAATCACCAAAATGTTGAAAAGTCGCCAAATTTAGAACCGTTTAATGAAAGAATTCACATATCCAAAAGCGAAAAGTTGTTTAAGAGTTCTTTACTAGAAAAAATGAAGTTTCGAAATACACATGTTTCACTTCTTACTTAGAAACTTGAGTATCCCATCATTTATATTAGAAATGGAAACAAATTATATCTCATGAACCCATTCAAAAGATAACTATATGTACGACAGTGAATAACCAAAAATATTCCTCAAAATGCTAATTCACACTCAAAATGACAGTCGTAAAAACAGACAGAAATTTCAGATGATTAAAATTAAGGACCTTCTGCTGATTTTGGCCAAAATTAAAGACACCAAAAATCGATTCCAAAAAATCTAAGGACTTTTAAGGACTCTTAAGGACCGTACAAACCCTGTACACAACAGCAAGTAAGTACTCAGAAATTCGGCTTAGGCCACCTTTTTCCCTTCTAAACTAACAGCTATGCAGTTCTTGCTGTATTTATATGAAAATGCCAAATACACACCTATTAAAAATAACTAAACAACCATGGCTGAAGTAATGAAAGAAAGTTCAAAATCATACAATCTTCTTATCAGCTAAATTATTGAAAATAAAATCTGTTACAGTTACTTAACAACAATAAAACATCTCAGGAAACTAAATAAATAAAGAGGAACACATACATAAACACACACTATGTATAAGAAAATAACTTCTAATTTCATATACATTTTAATATTTTTGATACTTACCAATTTAGTCTTAACAATAGCAAAAAATTGAAGAGAAGGGAGAGAATACAGAGCTTTTAGAAACTCTGCTAGAGGATTGGTTTCCTTTTTGGTTTTTTCATATTCAATTTTTGGACTATCACCAGAATAAATACGTTCTCCCACAGTCCTTGATGCTCTGAAAATTATATAAATAAAAGTTAAATTGAATTATGTTTAACTATTTATTTCTAGCTTTTTGATTAATTAATAATACATTTAACTATAATATACAGGGTGTTCGGGATAAATTTGACATATTTATAATTGATTATATTTTTCTGTAGGTTGGAGGTATTGACACACACTACTCATCATTTAAAAGTTTGGACCCTTCTTCATTCATATACAAGATGTCAGAAATGATGGGTGACTGGAACCCACCTGAATCATGGAAGAGAAATCATGATGACTCATGCCGGCCATCAAAATAAGGATATTATGACTGCTGCCCAATGCTCCCTGAACACAGTAAAAACAATCAGGCATGAACTAGATAGTTGCAATGGTGACTATGATGCTGTAGCAAGAAGAAAGATCCCTAGCAGACCATCTGATTGCGTTCGTACAGCAGAATTCCTTGCAAATCTGCAGGAACAGGTGTTGAAGAACCCTGGCATTGGAATTCAGCTTTGTCACGTGCTAAACACTGTAGTCAAGCCCTGGATGAGAAGGGTAGCCAAAGGCAGGCCGTATGTATGAAAGTAGGATTCAGCCCCTTACCACACCTCTGGCAAAAGTAAAAAATGGTTGTTTGAAAATTTCTACGACTTCACCAGTCCAAATATTTGGCCTCCAAACTCCCCAGACCTAAACCCCATGGATTATTTTGTATGGGATGCAGTTGAAAAAGATACCAATCACACTTCCAGTAATACAAAAGCCCAATTAATGGATAAAATTAAAACAGTTTTTGAGGCCCTTCCCAGGGAGACAGTAGCATCAGCTTGTTTGAGGTTTTGAAGCAGGATTAAAGCTGTGATCGATGCTAATGGTGGTTATTTTGAGTGAATATCATGTTGATAGTATTGTAATTTACTTTGCCTGTAATTTTTTTTTGTCAATTCATTAAATTTAATAGATACAAAGCGGATTTTCTTTTTCCTTACGAAACTGTCAAATCCCAAACACCCTGTACATATTAAGATAACAGTCTAGTGTTACCTTACAGAAAGAAGGGGCAATAAAACATTGCTTATTATTATTATTAAAGAAAAGAATATATTAAAATAATAGGAGACTATTATAAAGAAACACAAAAGACTTAAAACAGACTTTATTATGAAAAGACCTTAAAAATAGCATTATTAATTTAATTTATAAATAATATTTATGAAGTCACATATTACATATCATGCAAAAGAAATATATTCAAGTGGCAGAAATTCTTGTAGAGGAAGAAGTACATAAAAACCAGAATTTTCACAATTGGCCAGAAGTTCCATCACACTAACTGTATAGCTCCATCCCGATTCTGATGATGAACATATTGAGAGATGGATCTGAGGGTTTCTCACCCTTCTTCCTCTACCACCAAAATCATTCAAGAGAACTTTTAGCTCACCAGTTTTTTTAAGTGTCCCTATGCTACATAGGCGCTATATATTTACAAACATCTATGCCTTCTCCGGAATTCAAACCCGGGCCCATTGATACAGCAGCCAACATCGCTAAACACTATATTGATTGGGGTGGCAGAAGAGTTTTTGTAAAATGCACAGCAATGACACCTTTGCACATATACCATTACATTTGTCAATGTGGATTACATTATTCATCCCAGTCAGCCTTCAAAACTGTCTATGGCATGAGAATGAAAAATAGCAATGTAATTTAAGCAATTTTCAGTGTGGTGTCATAGCTGGTATTCATGAGGATAGGCATAACATTTTGGAATCAGATATTAAGTTTGGATTTTCATAGACAACCATTGCAAAGAAGCAGTGTGAGTACAAGAATTCTGGCTAAATTTCCAATTTATAATACCATTGCTACCTTAAAGAGATAATGGCTAAATGTGATCATTGTCAGCTGTCAAAATTCATTCACAAGTCTGGAAGATAATACCACAGTGGCAGGTAGCATGTTAATTCAGTATTGCAGCCTCAACAAGCATCAGCATCTCGATTATGCAATTTATCCTGAAAAATACAGACTGTAAAAACTGATAACCATCTTGTGTTTCCTTGATGACTATACAATACAGAGCTGTCAGGAGACAACAGTACAATACAGATCATTTCGCTTAAGCACAGCAACACCAACACTGGATATATGATGACTAAAAGCAAACAGCATGGTCTGACTGAGGTTTGTTTAGCTGAAAATCAATGAGAGCCCTTTTACATCTACCTGCCACTCAAATCAATATAGTAGTTGCCGATGCTGGCTGTTATACAGTTGCACATACACACACAAATATACACAAATGTTGTAGCACTTGATCTTCACTACTATCTAAAAGTAACTAGAGCTTTCCACGGAGGATACTGCAATAGCTCTAAATTAACACAGAAAATATGAACTTTAGTAGCTATGGTTCATATTCTTTTTTTTAGGAAAAGAGAAGCATCTTTTGATGAATTTAATGGTATATGAATGAAGTTAAAATGAGATAAAATGTTTTAGGTTGATGTACTGAAATCATGTTTAAATATAAGCAGGAGCTTTCCTCGATGATAAAGTTTGTTTCATGATCTGGAGTAGCAATGGATCGCCTAAACAAGTTTCCCTCCTTTTACTGTTTTCTGCAAAGCTGCAGTACTCAGAATCGATATACGTAAATCTCAGAAAAGTATTTAACCAAAGAAACACTGTTTTGGTTCATGAATTCATTGGCAGAGAGTTTATTGATATCTTTGCTAATTCTTCCTGACAGTTTTTCTAGATAATGAACATTGAGCTTCTAAATTTGTGTCTTCATTGTGAATCAGGATAAGCTTCTGCAGCCCATTGATACTGCAAAGAGCTTCAATACAAAGATTTCATAGATAAATTTCATCAGCATATTATTACAGGAAATTTAGCAATAGTTCAAAACCAGCATTTAAGAATTTTAATGGAAAAAGTACCAAATTTAGACCAGTACTAAATATTAACAAACCTCACAGTTTTTAAAAATTTCATAAAAAATATACACAAATTTATAGTTAAAACTAGTTTCAAATTAAATATTCCAAATTCTACCTTTATGGCTTGAAAACATGCAGTATTAGAAGAATTCAAGCAAAGAATTTGAAAAATTGAATTGTATAGCAATTTACAGTGGAATATGCTCATTCCTCTTTTACAGGATTTAAAAGAAAAGTTCATAATCACCAAAATTGACAAACCAATAATAATTTTAGCATAATATGAAAATTTTTTATGTCTCATTAATTAATACTGAACTAAATAATGCCATTACTTACAAACTCACCAATATACAAGAAAATGCTATTGCAAAAAAACTAAAAGCATTTCATAAGAAACTGCAAATTTCACAACCATCTAGCTACAATAGATTAGCAAATCTATATGCTCTCCAAAAATTTCATAAATCACCACTCAAATTTAGATTTATTGCTAATGGTACAAATAATTATAAAAAGAATATAGATCACATATTTGCAATTATACTTAAAAAAATCTTAAAACAACTCGTTAACAAACAACACAATTATAGTTGGATTATTTATAATAATGATCCAGTTCTCAGCAGTTTTAAAAGTTTAACAATCAAGAACATTAACTGATATGACTTTGAAAACCTTTATACTTCTCTACCATTACAAGAAATTTTTAGTAGTTTAATGCAACTCCCACAACTTTTTCCTGACATACTTGACATCCTTAGTATTGAAAGATGGAATACTTATCTGAAATGTGCATTATTTAATAACTACATTAAATTCAATCATAAGATCTTTCAGCAAGTTAGAGGAATTCCTATGGGAGCAAACAGTTCTACACAAATTTGTAACCTATTTCTTTTTACATTTGAATATAAATTCCAACTCAGTTTAAATAAAAACGAATTAAAGCTATTTGCTCATACTTTTAGATACATAGATGATATTATAACTTTCAATAATAATTCTACTTTTGAGAAATTCAAAATTTACCCAAATAGTTTAACACTTAATAAAACGAATACGAATCAAGATACTATTGAATTCCTAGACCTGCAAATTATTAAACACAACAAAATTAAATTATTTGATAAAAGAAGGAATTTCCATTTTCCTACTATTAAACTAATTAATTGGAACTCTAATATCTCTAGAAAAGTAATAGAAAAAAAGTTTCATAGTCAAATTATCAGAATAAAAAATATATGTACTGAAAATGACGATTTAAAGGAAGAAATCACAAAACTAATTAATGTACAAGTTGATAACCAAGTACCACCAAAATTTATTAATTTATATATTAAAAAGGCAGGCCTTGACTTTACTTTATAATTTTTTGGCTCTTTTGGATATGATAACATTACCTTAAACCTTAACTGGAGGGTAATGAAGGATATAAAAGAGTAGAGAAATTATTGTAAATTTTTATTGTAAATATTTTGTAAATATGTATGTTTAATCAATACTGGATTCTTTCCTTTTACTAATAAAGGGCCAACTCTTTTGAAAAGTCTCAATTATAGCCCGAATTGAGTGAAGATTTTAATCTTCTTCTTCTAATTTTCCATACTTTAGCCAGTATTTAGTTAAGTTTTGATATACCAATTAAATCACGTTCACTAAACTTTCAATTTTTTCTTTCTTTAAATTTAACTTCTTTAAGGATTTTTTGGAAATTACTGGGAATTTTTTTAGAGGTTTTTTAAGGACTTTGTTTCACGAAATTTTTGAAAATTTTTTTGACATTTTAAATTTTGCTTTAAAACATTTCATTTTTACTTAATTGCCTTGCAATATTTACACAATTTTTCAACAGAACACACATTTCACATTACAAACAGTTTACATTTATTAATTCACAATACCACTTAACTCTATTTTACTTCAAGCAAACTTACCTCTCTTGATTGGCTTAACTCCCTAAATAATTTATCGTTAAAATTAAAACTTAATTACATACCTTTAGGATTTTTAATTTAATTTTTTCTAGATTTATTTTTATATCTTTTAATGTTTGCAAAAAAAAATTTCAATACAACAAAGATAGCAGCTTGGCACTCAACTTTACCTACATAAGCACCATCTATATAATTAATTTGAAGAACACACTTACTTCTCTTTAAAAACACTTTTGCAGACCCCAACGCTCATTTAGTAGGTAAGTTAGAATTAAAACTTACTATTTACTTGCTTTAAGTTTTTTTTTTTTTTTTAATTTTTTATGTAGTATTTAAGTATTTTCTATTATATTTTCTAGATATGAAATTATATTTTTAAGTATATATTTGTTTTTTTAAAAATTGTGAATTAGTTCTTTATGTTTCTTATTGGTTTATATGGATTGTCTAGTTCTTTTTATTGATATGCATATTCGTGTCGGGGAGGTTTCTGTAGACAAGGGTTTCTAAAATACATTAGTTTCTATATTATTTTATAATTTTTTTAAATTTAATTTTTTAAAAAAGTTTAATTTAATACTTGACTTTACTTGCTCATTTCTCAAAAGACTTCATTAGTATTTTCCTTTTTAAACTTTAATTCTTAAATGCTAATTTATAAGGGTACCACTTTATTGGTATTTCTTTTTGGACTTTCTTCACTTTTTGGTTTTGATTTTTACCCTTGCCTGCATGAATGACGAAACACGAATTGAATGATTGGAGACAACTTCCCCTTGATAAATCTGTCTCCTGCCTGCTCAACAGTCATTCACTTATGCATTTAAAAAAAAATTGCTTGGATTAATTTTAATTTGCTTAAATTAGTGAATTTATTTTCATGAATGGTTTTGCACTTGATTTGCTTATGCTTCTGAATTTAAATGATATTGTAGATTAGCTCAAGAATTAAATCTTTTAAATGTTTACACATTTGTTTAAATAATTTTTTTAATTTTTAAAAAATTTTTTTGGCTTTAAATTTGCTTTTTTACTTTTATACACGTTTGTTAAAATTAAAATTTAATTTGTTTAAATTTACATAATTATATATATAATTATAACACTTTCCACATGGATGGAGCTAGGACAATGCCAAGTTTATAACCAAATCTTTGAAAACAAATCTGACGAATGGGGTGATTGGGTATTGAGGGGAAGTTCTAATAAATTTACTGATGGATCTCCTACTTCTCATGGTTGCTTCTTTTCCTCAGTTGCAAGCACTTCTCAAAATTACTCTGTTTCCAGTTATAATGAATTCAGTTTCAACTAAATTCCATGACCGAAAAAGAAATTTATGTCTGCCTCCAATTATCTCCAAGTTATACCGAAGGAGACAAAGTTTCGCCTCACTGAAAATGATATCAATGATCACTCCAGCACCCTAAAGAGACTTGAATTTCTATTCTTTTGATGCTATAGAAAAAATAATGAGTGTTCTTTTAAAAATTGAGACTCAGTTTTTCACCTTTAGAATGAAAGAACTATCTACCATCAAAATTGTTATCGACAGACTTACGGATGGAGAAAACCCTGTTTACATAGGTAGTGAGCTCATTGCCAACGGTTACATGGTCATTAATGCTATCTGAACTTAAATGATATTGTAGATTAGTTCGAAAATTAAATCTTTTATATGTTTGCACATTTTAAAATTATTTTAACTTTAAATTTGCTTTTTACGTATATACATATTTGTTAAAATCGGTAATTAATACATATATATGTATGTTGCATAGATGAAGGGATCCTACAAATGAGCAAGCAAGTACTCAAGTCTAAACTCAAGACATTTTAACAAGTCGAACTGAATGAAGAGATACTTATATACAGCTGGTGGACATGTTGGAGCATTCCAGACTCAAAATGTTCTGGAAGAATAAAAAGGAAATTTACATAAATAAGATAACATTAACAAGAAGGAAATTTACATAAAAACCAATTATCAGGAATCTTGCTGTTGATGGGTTTCGAACCTGGGACCTTCAGGTTTCGAGTCGTGCGTCTTCTCCGCTAAGCTATGGGGAGCTTGGTCGAAAAGAGCAATTTTTGCTACATTTCCCCCTTCTTAGGTAGCAGCAGCATCCCGCTGTGATCTGGTCTGTCTTCTTGTAACAGGTCTCCTGAAAATATTGGGCTTTCTTTCATCGTCTAGTGGTACTTTTGGATCAAGATACAGCTTCAATCTCAATATGTGAATGATGTCTTTTGAATTCCGTCATTTCTTACTTTATTCCATACTTTCTACTTCGTACATCATCAGAAAGCTGTCGTGTTATTCGATACGGTTCAAAGTAACGTCTTAGGAGTTTTTTGGATAACCCAACCTTTCGTACTGGAGTGAAGACCCAGACAGTCTCCGATGTTGTAGCTGAGAGTGACAGGTCGATGCCTCTTGTTGTATCGGCGCTTGTATATGGTTTGTGCTTTAAGAATATGGAGTTTTGCAAGCTGTCTAGCTTCTTCAGCTCTAGTGATCAAATGTTGCACATAACTATCTTCAGAATCTTCGATACTGTATGAGAAAATTACGTTGAGGAGTCTGGATTTCTCTGCCATAAATGAGAAAGAATGGGCTGAATCCCGTTGTGTCTTGTTTGGCTGAATTATAGGCATAAGTTACAAGTGGCAGAAGAGTATCCCAATTTTTCTGTTCAACGTCCATGTACATGGACAACATGTCTGCCAGTGTCTTATTGAATCTTTCAGTTAAGCTATTGGTCTGAGGGTGGTAAGCAGTCGTCAGAAGATGAGACGTCTTGCATAGATGAATTACTTCTTTAACAACGTTGGATAGGTTGCATCCTCGGTCACTTATCATTTTTTGGGGGGCACCATGCTTCAGTACAATTTCTTCAACTATAAGCTTGGCAATTTCAGTGCCCTCAGCTGTCAGTATTGACTTTGTGACTGTAAATCTGGTAAGGTAATCTGTGCAAACTATAATCCACTGGTTCCCACTTAGTAACAGGACAGCGTCCAAGTAGATCTATTCCAATTTTGGTAAACGGTTATCTATAGACTTACGGATGGAGAAAACCCATATGCAGCGAGCTCATTGCCAACGGTTACCTGGTCATTAAGTTCAAATAATTCACTAGAAAAAACTAGATTGGTTTGATTAATTTCCCCATCTTTTTTCATCAAAATCAATCGGATGAAACTGCACTGGTGGACGTTTCAGTGGCGATTTCCGTCTTTGGCATTCTCGGCAGTATGGTGCTTCCATATAGCCCTGGCCAATGGTACTTCTTCCTTATTCGGTCGTACGTTTTGGCAAATCCGAGATAGCCAGCGGTTGGAGCACCATGAAGACTTCTTAGAACCTACGAAGTTGCTTTGGTACTACAAAGAGCCATTGCTGTCCTATAGGATCATAGCTTCTTTTGTACAGTATACCATTTCTTATTTGATAATCTTGAGAGTTGTAATGATGGATTTTAATCGTTTGTCCTTCTGCTGCTCTTTTCAGTAATCTACAATCGCTGCAATAGTGGCTATGGCATCGGAATGTGGGAACAAAATTTAATACTTTGTATTCATACCATTTGCATTTGAGAGTCCACCGTGCAAGTCTTCCGGATGGATCTTGGCCAGCCAACATAAAGAGTGGTGATCTGTGACTACCGTGAAGGGTTTTCTGTAGAGGTATGGCCTGATTTTCTAATTGCCCAGATGACAGCAAGGCAATCTTTTTCGGTGGTGGAATAGTTCCTTTCAACTGCAGTAAGGAACCTGGATGCATAGGCAATTGATCTTTCTTTGCCATCCTGGATCTGAACCAGCACTGCACCGATGCCATAGCCACTAGTGTCAGAATGTATCCTCGTTTCTGTGGCTGGGATAAAATGTCCCAAAACAGTGCAACTGGTCAGCAGCCTTTTGAGCATTGAGAAAGATTTAATCTGTAACGTGTTCCAAGAAAATTTTGCATCTTTCTTCCACAAATCATGCAGGGGCTTTGCGATATCTGCAAAATTTTTGATAAATCGATGGTAGTAGGAGCACAAGCCCAGAAAACTTCAGACATCGGCTACAGTTTTCGGCACAGGGAACTTTGCTACAGCCTCTACCTTTTGTGGATCGGAATATATCCCATGCTGATCGACTAAGTGTCCCAGTATAGTCACCTTTCTTTTTGCCGAATGAACATTTCTTGAAATTTAGCATCAGTCCCGCTCTTTGGATACATTTCAGTATTTCCCTCAAATGCTTTTGATGTTCTTCGAAATTAGGTGCGCACATGATTATGTTGTCGAGGTAGCAAAGACAAATATTCCATTAGAGACCTCTTAGTACCGTGTCCATCATCCGTTCAAATGTGGTTGGAGCATTGCATAATCTGAACGGCATGACTTTAAATTCATAGAGACTACTGGAGTTACAAAAGCTGTCTTTTTCATCAACCTCTATTTGCCAGTAGCCTGACTTCAGATCCATCATACAGAAAATTTTTGTACCAGCCAGACAGTCCAAAGCATCATCGATGCGAGGTAATGGATATATGTACTTTTTAGTTACCCTGTTCAATTTTCTGTAATTGACTCAAAAACGCCCTTCATCGTTTTTCTTTTCCTCAAGCAGGACTGGAAATGACCATGGACTGTCTGACGGTTGTATCACATCTTTTAGCGTTCGTTGCACTTCGTCTGTAATCACATGCCTCTCAGTGGCTGACACATGGTATGGCCTTTGTTTGATTGGTGCACTGTCACCTGTATCAATCTTGTGCTTCACCACATCACCAATATTGTGCATCGGAATTTTTTCGCAATACTGTTTAAGTAAAAAATGTCACTAAATTCATCTAGTAGACTCAATAGCTGGTCTTTCTCAGCATTTGTCAAATCAGTATCGAAAATTTCTTGTAAGTTTTCTTGAGATAACCTTTTCCTGGACCTATGTCCCTTGGAACCTTCTGGAGCCTGAACACTTTGAGAGCAAATAGCGTCGTTTTTTATGGTCGTTAAAAAGCCTACATTCATCCCTTTCAGGATCAGTTGGGTTCGTCGAGAACAATTAGCTACCCATAATTTACCATAACCATCCTCTATAGTGACAATTGAAGCTGGTATCGATAGTTCTTTTTCACACATCAGAAATCTATTTCCAATAATCATAGCTCCATCTGCTACGCGTAGTTCTGAATTCAGGGCACATATTCGCTTTGCGATGTTTGCTTCAATTACATAATCGGTTGCGGCAAACAAGGAGGGCTCTGACTTATTTAAATATTCATTATCTGGAAGAATTTCTATAAGTGTAAGTTCTTAATTTCCACAATTGATAATGGCATCGGTGGCACGGAAAAAGTTCCATCCAAGTATCATTTTATGACTACATTCAGGAAATACAAGGAATTCAAATGGCTCCTTAATCCCATTCAAATCAACTTTTAATACACAGCGTCCCGAGGCGACTACAGGTTTACCACAGGCAGTTTTCAATGCAGGTCCATTCTCAGCAAACATAGAAGCAATTAGCTGTTGACGTAACTTTTCGGATATGACAGAATAATCGGCACCCGAATCAACAAGGGCTTTCACACACTGTCCGGTGTTAAAAGTGTTATTCTTTTTCAACTTGGCTGTGGTGTACATTGGAGGATTTTCTTTAACTGCAGTCTCACCTCCTGTACAGGTTGCTTGAGCTAGTTTTCCCCATTGGTTCAGCGTGGGGAACGGCTGGAACGAAGTACTGGTTATTGTGACTGTCGGCGGTTGAGAGAGTGTTGCGGATAAGGTGAATTACTCCTTCTTCGGGAAGAACTAGGTTATGCATATTCGTCGTCGAAGCTGTATGTAGATTCAGTATCCCTGTCCCGTCGAGTGATGGACGTCTTTGCGGCTCTTGCATTTTCAAATATCTGGCGTATCTCCCTACAGTACCTCAGAACATGTCCAGGGCATCCGCAATGAAAACAGAGAGGCACATTATCGTCAGTCCTCCACAGATCTGTCCTACGTTATTGAGCAGTTCATTGGCTGGCTTCACGTCTTGGCTGCGACCTAACTGGAAGTGAACTTTGGGTGGTGTTTTTGCTTCTCCCTGCTCCTGTGAGTGGTGCCAGCGCCTCTCTAACCTCTTCCCGGACCACAGACACTATGTCATTCAGTGCTGCGGATTCTATTTCCGTGTAGTCATGAACTTGCGGCACGATCTTCTGAACCTCTTCCCTGACTATGGCGCGCACTATAGAACTGCATTCGTTGGCGTCTGCATCGGCCGACACCGCAGAGACATTAGGCAGCCTTTGGAATTGGCAATACGTTTTTGTCGAAGACTTTCTATGTGACGGCAGCGTTTCACAAAGGCATCGACGCTGTCATAGTCCTGGGATGACAGGACCTGGTGTAAGTCTTCAGCAATACCTTTCATGAGATAGGCCATTTTCGCGTCTTCAGACATGGATGGGTTTGCTTTTCAGCAGAGAGTTAGAACATCTTGAACGTAAGCTTCAGACGGCTCATCGATTTGCTGGGCACACATGAGAAGTACTCGTTGAACTTTGAGCTTTACATCAGTTGCTCGGGAAACTGTGTTCTTAAGAGCAGTCCTGAAAACAGTACAATAGGTGAATATGTCTTCATTATTATCGAACCACTGTCGAGCAGTTCCACCAAGGTAAAAAATGACGTTCGCTAGACACATTTGATCATCCCAGTGCTTATAGTTGGCAATTCGATCAAAGTCCTTGAGCCATCTATTAGTATCTTCTTGGCTGTCCACGGTGAATATACATGGCTTCTCGGTAGTTGGTATGTCAGGATCAGTATTGGTGCGATATTACTCAAAGCGGCACTAGCTGCTGGTGGAGGATTCTGCTCAGTTTCCTTCTCATCAAAAATATTTCTCTATCTTTTACGCAAATCCTGTAAGAGTCCAAACTCAAGAGGAATTCCTTGAATACACAGGGTTCAGCGTAACTCTGCCGTAGTAACTGAGTGATACCCGGCACCTCCACCAAACTGTCGCGTAGATGAAGGGACCCTACAAATGAACAAGCAAACACTCAAGACTTTTTATCAAATCGAACTGAATGAAGAGATACTTATACAGCTGGTGAATATGCTGGAACATTACAGATTCATAATGTTTTGGAAGAATAAGAAGGAAATTTACATAAAAACCAATTATCAGGCATCTTGCCGTTGATGGGTTTCGTGTCCTGCATCTTCTCCGCTAAGCTATGAGGAGCTCGGTCGGAAAGAGGAATTTTTGCTACATACACAGTCAAAAGTCGTTAATCCGGACTCGTCGGGACTTCGGCGATTCCGGATTATCGATTTTTCCACAATATAGATCATCAATTTAAATCTCGTAAGATGGCTTGCAGAAATTCTAAAATTAAAAATATGAAACCGTAATTTAAGAAATAAAGAACAATTATGATCTAAAGGGTATCAAAATTTACAAAAAACAAAAAACAAAAAAAAAAAAGCTTAATATTTATTTGTTTACTTTATTAAACATTTCTCTCAATGTAAGTTGTTTAAGTTGCTTCGTTTTATGTGATAATACTTTCTCTTTAATTCTATAAACAGACATAATTTCTTGTTCAGTTACAAAGTTTCGCTGTTCAAGTCCCGTAATTGCTGTGCCGAGAATACCGACTAACTTGTCAATTGAAATTTTTTCGTTTTCACTAACCTCTCTGTCACCTTCTTCATGTCTTTATCCATTTTTTGCAGCAATTCCACTTTTTGTTTGATGGACATCGAAACATACTTTCGTTTTGTAGATCCTTTGGGAGCTCCAGCATCCGAAATTCTATTTAACATAATCGAAAGTTCAAGTTTACTTTTATAAAATTGCTCTTACAGTCTGCAAAAAATAATAAGCCGGAACCAATTCAAAGATAAGGAACAACGCAATCATCAACATTAACTGAAATAGATAATTTTAGCTTATACCGTCCGTTATACATTAAACGCGCACGCGAAAACGTATTCTGCGTTTGCGCACACGCATATGTGCAGTCGTAAAGGTCTTATGCGCACGCATAAACGCCTATGCGCATGTGTCAACGCGGCGCGTGCGCAGAACGTTTTTAATTTCGAGGTCCGGATTATGGGTGTCTGAATTAACGACTTTTGACTGTATGTATATATATATAAAGCAGAAAAATTTATCATGAAAAACTTCTGCTCTCCAACTTTATTATAATCAAGAAATTTTGTCCTGGCAAAACACCAAAAATCTGCTTTAGATAGTGATATGATGGTTGACTGATCATTCTTCCTAAACAAGAGAGATACCAAATCTAAACGCATTAAACACAAATTAGATCATTTAGTCACCTTGATTAAATGTAGATACAGAAGCAAGAACTGAAGACTTACAGCAAAACAACCCATGATGTAAATTCCTTCACTACTCCTAAATCAACATTACCTTTAAAAAATAAAATAAAAAGAGAGAGAGAGAGAGAAAGAAAAGAGATTCCAAGCCAAATTTCATTGTTCAATTTTTTTTTCAAGATGTTCAAAGCTCTTTCAAAAATTCTTACAAAAATTTTAGAGGACTTTTAAATTGTGCAAAGTTACTAACTCTCCACTTCAAAAATTACAGTACATAATAAATTTGATGAACTTTTTAGAAAGACTTGTAATTTTGTAAATTTCAATTCCCATAAGATAATTAGTAGAAATATCAATGTGATCTATCTCTCCAAATTCAGTGATGATTCTACACTTTTTTAGGCTTTTTCCAGCCATCAGTAGATGGTGCCACATTCACAGCTCAGACTGAATGACCGTTTCTCTTTCCAGCTTTCTGCACACTAACCAAATCTTCCTCATTCAAGCCTGTTTCTTTGAACACAAAGGTGCTTATTTTTCTCTTTCCCCATACTCATGTCTGCTTTCTCCAATATACTCATGGAAAATTTGTCATGACACCCCCCCTTTTTTTTTAGTTATAGGGAAGTACTACACATGTAGTAGAAATCCTGTATAAACACAAAAGCATAAGCATCAAATCATCCTTTCTACCTTTGATTGACAAAGCACACAGATTGTTTGTGAAAGCTTCAACTTCTGCTTAATTGTGGTTATGAGATGTCAACCTATCTTGGTTTCAATTTCATTTTAACCATAAATGCCAGTTTACTCTTTAATATACTGTGATTTATCTGCAATTATACATTTACATTAAGTAAAAATTCTAATCTCCCACCTTAGCTTTTTCTTACCTTTATATAACATTTAAACCATACAAAGAAGAAAAATATTCCTACATTTGAAACTAAAACGGCTGCACCTGTGCATTTATCCTCAAATGAGACAGAAAACAAATGCACAGCTGTCACAGATGAAAATAATCTGATCTTCATTTATCTTAGCAACCTCACCAATGCATAGTAATAAGAATAATGATAGCAAAAATGATTTGTTTTATTCAAATAATAGAAAACAAACCTTTCATTAACACGTTGAATGAAATTTGCCACTTCTAGCTCATGTAGATCAATTTTCTTCTGAGAGGCAGAAGAATAAGGATTATTTCTACTTGACTGAATCAGATTCTCCACATCTGCCATCCAAGGAATATGATCATATTTATGTTCAGAAGAATATGATGTATTATTTGTTTTCCCCACATTAAGTTTTCTATCATCATAACGACTGTCATCAAGCGATGTTACCCTTTGTTCTTCTGGATATTTAGGAAAATGCAAAAGCTTCTCCTCTGGTGGATGGGGATAATATATTTGATCATGTCTCATTTCAGAATCCAAAGGTTTCCAATGTCCAAATGTTACAGAATCGTTCCTTATTAAAAAAAATATATATACATATAATACATAAAGTAAGAAATTTAGAGCTAATGTTTCACAAAGATGAAAATTTTGAAATTCATAATTAATAAATTTCAAATAATCTAATAAATGCAACAAAAAATTTAATAAATGTAAAAACTAAAACTTATAAACCCCGATTAAAAAAATTAAAAGTAAAAAGAACACAACAGAAGAGTAATTCAATCAACTTCAATGCCACTTCATCAGGGAAAATCAAAATTGAAATCTTTCTTCTACAAAAATCATTTCTTTACTGTATTCAGAATAAGCTGATGAACCATTTCAATGTATTTTAATTATAACAGCTCACTTGAAAATTCTGCCAGAATTTTTGGGTGAAAATTTTTGATGATTTCTTTTAATGTTAAACATAAGTCCTTCAAGGGTTGATTCCAGTGAACATCCTTTTCAATTAAAAGCTTCACAATAGCAGCTATAGAATTTAAACTGTAAATTAGGATTAAAATTAGATATTTTTGGCCTACATTTTTGTATATGCATATAATTAAGACATTACAAGTATATAATAATTAAAATTGCATAATATTATACTTTTGAATTGGTTTTATATGCATTGACACTTCTAAACTCCCCATCAGTTTTTATAAAAATCTTTTTGCAAATATGTTCTTTTTTGATTCTGTCGGGAACCTTCATGATTTAAGATTATTAATTATTAATTTAAATACAAGTTTAGCATATTAATTTTTTGTGATTAAAAGAATTCATTCAAACAAGTGAAGGAGAGAAAATGTGATCGTACTCAAATTGCTGCGAATTTCTTGCAGGAAGGACAGTTGCTTTTGATAAGACAACCTCTTCCAGGAAATCAGCAATAATTTACTTGCTGTTTTATGAATGTACTATTATTCTTTTTCTTAAATGTGCAATTTTAATGCACACCATTCCAAATTTTAAACTTACCATTTTAACTAACCATTACAAATTTTTAAGTTTCTGAAAATGTTTTAACAGTTTAAACACAATCCTCTTAAGTATGAACATTTCCTACTTTCAATCTGTAATACGTAGGTGCGCATGCATATATATAAACACTGGTCAACAAAATAAGAGAAGCATCCTTGTTAAATAATTTTATTCAAAAGTGGTTGAGTAAAATATTAGTGAATTGTCAAAAAATCCTTCTGAATAATGAAAGAAAAGCTGCAGAAAGCTGCTTGAAATATTGTCTAAACTCATGTTAGTGCATAAGTCACACAAAATTGAGTCTTTCAAAATTGTAGTCTAGAATTTCTTTTCTTGACAGAAAAAGTAATTTGCATCTCTCTCTAACTGAATCAACATGATCTGCTAGAAAACACAGCGAGACAAGTCATAAGATGACAGGAAACTATTCAAAATCAACAGATCATAGCACCCACAGCTGAAGGCTAATTGTACACTTAGGTAATGAGTTCTAGAGATGGGAAGTGCTCGAAGACATATTGGTTAAGGTCAATCTTCAGCTACTATCTCAGATAAACCATTATTCATCAAACACAATACTTTAAAGTTGGTTCAAAATAACCTTAGCTGCAAAGATAACTTTTAATGGCACCTAGAAGAACAGTATAAATAAAAACAATTAACACAGACCCTCACACATTTAGAATGAAGCATACACGTTGTTTGTGTCCCAATGACTTATTAACATCACAGAGCTCAAAGAAAATAAGATGAAGAACATTGTGATAGGAGACTGGCCAAACAGAAACATGTAGTTCTTTTCCCTGACTAATTTAGATTCAGTCTAGAGCCATATAATTGATAACTCTCAGAATTTGACTCATATTTGGTTGGATGCTGTATAATACAGGAAGAGCTAAGCTCAAATGGACATATTGACTTTTAAGTTATTTAGAATGGGTCTCTGACAGCTCTAGTACAGAAAAGAAATTCTTGGACCATTGGCTGTGCCTTAGATAGCTGTCATTTGCAAGCAACATATTTTTTCTATGTATAATAATCCCCAAACTCTTTGAGAACACATAGTAAATCAGAAAAATGAAGAGAAAGCGACAGAGCATATGAAGTGGTTGTATGCTCCTTGGATCTTGATCTGACTGAACATACTTGACACATCCCACAGGTATGCTGATACTGGACCACAACCTCTATTGACATGCCTTCAGTTGGAAAATGTCTTATTGAAAAATGAGAAAGAATCTCTCAAAACCTCATTCACAATTTCATTAATTTGATGCCTTGTGTGAAGGCACCTTGCATACTCAAAGTAACATGTGCCTCATTAAACAGTTGATAAAGTTTACCAATACTTAATTTTCCCTTTCAAAAGATATGAGTAGTTATGTTTTTTTATGGTAGTGAGTGTTTCCTATAAAATAATCTATACATTCAAATATGACTCTTCACTGAATTTCTAAATTTCTGATTCCTTTAATAAATATATTTCAATTAAAATTAAGGGTTTGGCATTTCTGCTGAAGATGCAAATACAGATCTAGAAAAAGTGTCAGCAGTTAAAGACTGGAGATGTCCAGAAAATGTCCATCACCTGAGAAGTTTCCAGGGGCTTTACGATTATTATGAGATTTGTAAAGAACTTTTCTTCCACTGCAAGACCTCTACTTAGACTGAGAGACAGCAGGGAAAAGTTCTCTCGGACAAAAGAATTTGAGGATGCATTAAAAAAAATTAAAGAAAGCTTTAACATCTGTGATGAATCTGACATTCTTAGCTCGACAAACAATTTATTCTTGACACAGAAGTGAACAATGAGAGTGTCAGTGCTGTTTTGTCCCAAGAAATAAACAGTCAAGAATGTTTCATAGCCCACTAGAGAGAGCATATATCTAAACCAGAGAGGAATTACTGTGTCAACAGAAAAGAGCTCATCATATCATTATAGCTGTGGAGCTCATCATAGTTACAGCCGTAGAACATTTCCATAATTACCTCTATGGAAGGAAATTCTTGATCTGCACAGATCATACATTGTTCACCTGGCTTTAAGTTTCAAGAATCCTGAGGTCAAATAACCAGATGTATACACAGACTTCAAGAGCATAACAACACTATCCATCACTGGAAGAGATCTTTACATGGAAACACAGATGGCCTGTTGATAAGATCCTGCTCAAAAAGCTGCTGATATTGTTCCAGGGTCGAAACGAAATAAAAGCTGCTTAATCTGGTCATAATTCAAGCTATGATTTCAACATCATTTGACCCAGACCCATGGAATGGCAAAGAAGTCAGGAAAGACTAGTTGGAAGACAGCGACATTAAACCCACAACTGACTGAATGGAATCTTCAAATAGGAAACCTACTTGGCAGGACATTTCAGACTATAGTCCCAAGACAAAACAAGATTGAAGTGCATGGGATTCACTCCATATTCGAAATAGTGTCTCGTACCAGAAGTTTGAATCAGACAATGGAAAGACATTCTGATAGCAGCTAATACTTCCAAGATCTCGGATCCTGAACGTCCTCAAAGAACTATACAGCAGTCCAACAGGAGGTCACTTTGGAATAATATAGACTTCGCATAGATTTCAAGAGCACTTCTACTGTAATAATGCAAAGGCGCACAAACTAAAGTAGTGCTAACCATGCGATGCTTATGCGGATCGGAAAGGAACAAAGAAACACAGCCAAGAGAAGCTGCAACATTATAATATAGGAGCACTTTTTGAACACGCTGTAGCTGACATCCCGGGACCTCTGACATGAGCTGCCAAATACATCCTGGTTATCACTGATTAGTTTACAAAGTCGCCTAAAGAGTATCCTATTCCTGATCAAGAGGTTGTTACAGTAGCAGACATAATGATATAACACTGAATTTCCAGGTTCGGAGTGTCTCTTCAATCACATTCCAATCAAGGAAGAAATTTTAACTTGGCTGTAATTAAAGAACTCTGCAAACTAGACTAATTACAGAACTTGGCATCGGGAAAATCCAAACAACATTTTTACATTCTTTTGATGCATTCAGCCCACATGCAATTTGAGTTTTAAATACAGAAGGCAATAAGATGATAAACTGTATCTAATTAGTTGCACTTTTAACTGTAAAAAGGACGAACAGGGTATAATTTAGAAATTTAAAATACAGAAAGGAAAAATTAAATTTTTAAAATTGAGAAATAGTAAAGTGAAGTATATAAGTGCTATATTTAGTCGAAGACAGCAATGTAAGAAGAATACTGAATAGTTTCTGAAACTGAGAAGCTAATGATATCACAGAGTACAAACAAGATTAGTTTCATGGTTTAGTGGCAACAGAAGTTTTAACAGAAAGAAACCACTGCTTTAGGCAACTTTTTCACATTTTAATTGTTAACCTCCTGTTCCATAATTTTGCCAAGGAACATAACATCATAGGTAATAAAAAATGTCTTAAATGTGTGAAAATGCTGAATGTTTCTGCCTGCAACCCAATCTGACCATAATTTCCTCCAGGCAGAATTGTCCTCGAGTGTTTAATTACATAAAATATGTTACCTCAAAACATCTTTGAAACTTGTATATTGTCAATCTGACTCAAGACACTGTTCATTATATGAGGCAGTTTTGATCACAAAATTTGCTTGTGATCTAAGGTTCAATTACACTAAATTCAGCACAACAATTAAAAACAATTGATACTATTTAATAAATAGCAAGATAAAACAATATGTTTGTGATAAGGTATGTCTATCTCTCTCAAAAAAGAAATGTCATGTTTAAATTATCATCCCTCAAAAATAATGAATTTAAATGACACTTCAATTAACTTCACTTAGAGGTGGATAATAGCATATTTTTGTAGCATTCATGAATTTACTATGAATACAGAGTAAGAAATATTTTCATTAGACTCAAAATTATTACCCTTACTTTGTTCTTTTTGGAGACATTCTATCTTCTTCTACAGCTGGTCTTTTATAAGGATCAACTATTAAAAATATTGTATATTACACAACTATAAATAAAATTGCCTTTCATAAGATTCACAGCAAAAAGTATGATTTCACAAAGAAACATTACCATGACCTAAATTATAATGCTTATATCATATTTTGTTCTCCCATCTTTCTAGTGTGAATTTATTGAAAACAGGCAAATGTCATTCTTACACTGAATTATATTTAAATATGCAAAATATGCATAATGATATATGAATTACGGAAATGTATTTAAAAAAAGTTTAAAAATTACTGGCTTCATGGGATAAACTTACCTGAACACGGATATAAAGTATGATTACAGTTTGATGAATGATTATTGCTTTATATACTTTCTGTTTTCATTTTTCTGTAGAAGGCTGTATTATTTCGTAACATTTTTAATTTATTTACAGTTGAGGAATGTTAGTCATAATTGCTATTTGATGCTAAACTAATAAAGCAAACTGCATTATCAATTTGTTATTGAGAGTATATTTAAAAAATATCAATCATTCAGAGATTTAATACATTTTATTTGGCCTGATAGTTGTTGCCAATCTCCATATATTTTCTAGTTATTTAAAAATATTCCTTGCTTATCTTCGCTAATGACCTAGATATCATCCTAATGAATGGTAGTTTATGGATTATATTCAAGATAAAAAATTTGAAATCAAAATTATAATTTAAATTAGTGGTAACCTCTTCCCCCTCTCTATTTTAAAAATCGTAATAACTTTTCTGGACTGCACCATTTCTAGATCAATCAAAGTCATCAGTGCTATGCAATTCACTGCATAACGCTGATGATGTAGCTAATTCAGAACCTGAACTCAAAATTTCAATAGTTGAAACCTTTCTAGCCTAAACCAAAACCTTTCTCTTAGTAAGTCTACACATTGGATAATTGCGCACTTCAGCTTCATCTCTCCCGAACCGATGATGCTACTTCACCCCCTTTGCTTTGTTGTTCTGCTAACTACACTGTTATCTAAAATATGATACTCTATATAAGATGTGGGGTGCGTATTGCACCTATGATAATATGTAATGAAGAATATGTTTCAATAATTAGTTCGTGGCCAAGTTACCGAAGTTCTCCGTTCTTCTTATATATATATATATAGAGAGAGAGAGATTTATAAGAAAAAGAGAGGTTAAAAACCTAGCTACGTCCTTAAAGAATATTTGAATACCCTATCTAATTTCAAATATTACATGTAAAACAATATCAAATTATCTAAAAGTAAAATGAAAAAATGTACGTGAAAAAACCTATCTAATTTACACATAATATAAAAATTGTACATTTAAAAACATAATTAATTTTCTGTGTTCAAGGCTTCAAATAGAACTTATCAAGGGAAAAGTGCTTGAAGCCCTCAACTAAGTTGATTAACCCATACATTATATATATATGTAATCAATAATGCTGCACAAATGCAGATTTACATGACCAAATCCAAAAGCCTACTGCATTGAGAAGGTTGAGCATTAATTGTAAAAATATATTTTTAATCTATTTATTATAAAAAAATAAATAAATAAGAAAAAAAAAATAAAAATAAAAATTCAACATGATTAATAAAATTTTTGCAACACATGCTATCATAAAGTAATATAAATCACATAATCTAACTTAAATTTTAGAGCACAGCAATTGTTACCATCCACTAAAACATCATCCATAATTCATATAGATCAATTAGTATTTTAATCTGTTCAGAAATTTATCACAATAAATAGAGATCATCTGTTATGTTGCATATTTTATTATGCAAAAGTACTTCGTTTTGCATTCCTATATTGTTCTATTTTATTGCAGTTCCAATTTTAAACAGTGCCATAATGCAGAAATTAACTTAAAATCAGATTTGTTTAGTCATCTGTGGGAATGGGAATAAATGCGAGAAGAGAAGATAACTTTTGCCAAAAATGTTGAAGAACTGATAAAAATGCAGAACTGAAAATCAATACTAGCTCTTAAATAGACTTATTTAATGAAAATTTTACTAATTATAATGAAATAATTTCTACTAATGAACAGAAATTTGTAAATTAAAAATCAAAAAATACAGAAACTGCAAACTATTCAAAAGTAACATTATGAAATACTGGAAAATAATAACTAAAACTTAAATCAGATACTAAGGGTACTTGTGGGGGAAAAAAAAAAAAAAAAAACTAAGGCTTTTCTGAAAATTATTGACAGTGGTATGAGTGAAGAAATAATACAAAGCATAAAAATATAATGGCTAGTACATTTGATTTAATATATAAACCATTTTTATAAAATGTTTGCATCAAAAGTAGATTTTAGTCTTTTGTAAGAAGCCATGTACTTTTGAAGTCAGTAATATCAGTAAATATAAGGCAACAAACTACAAATAATGATTTTAAATGAAAATGTGTTCCATTAGGAAGAAACATGAATAAAGCACTGTAATATAAGCTGTATACCTTGTAAAAATAACTTTCATGTATTCACATCAATGATAGTAACAGAAGATTGATAAAGTTAAAACAACATACTACAAATGGCAGTCAAATTCCTTTACATATATGCAAACAACTCTTCTAAAGCTCATTTTAATAAAACACAATAAAGCCACAAATTCTTAGTAAATAGAAACCTCTGTACTCAGTTACTGGAATAAATCACTTTAAATAATACTTTGTATTTCATGAAATAAGTTCATATAAGGTAAAATATATTAAAATATCAACTATTTCATGAACAGCTAAAAGAGATCATGCAGCTCACAATGTTATCCACTTATATTTGAATATCATATGGCCAAGGATTTTGTCAAATCTGCAGTTTCAATTTTTATTCTGATCTAAATATGTAAAAAATAAAGTTACATTAAAGTACATCACACCAATCATAATTTTCAAATGGCAGAAATGTCACATTCTGACTCCACTGAAGGTCGAAAGTTAGATAAAAATATTTAATTGAATAAAAATTTTCCAACAATGAAAACATATCATTTTAATACTTTTCTTTAATTCATTTATTTCCGAAGATATTTTAAATGTTAGAAACAGAAATACCTGATTCATGAACATGACATTTATTGACGTAAATAAAGAAAAAAGTAATGCATGATAACTTATACATTTTACTCTGAAAAGAAAATATGTTTTTACACTTTAAAGTGAAATTAAATTTTTCCCAGAAAATTTCCCCATAGCCTTAAATTTTTCGATGAAAATCATATGCTGCACTAAATTCTATATATTATTTAACATTTAAAGCAAATTTTAACCGGATAAAATTGTATGTAGCACAATACAGAAAAATTTTGACAGTACCTGAAACATGTTTTCCTTGATTTTAATTTTGCTTCTTTTGTGCACTGCTCCACATCCTTAGACTCAGCTTCTTTTCCTAAAATCCGCTTTATCGTCAGGCGCAATTCTCGATTTATTCTTGGATTTTTCACTCTCGTGTGTAGTAGTGGTTGGACTAATTCTCTCGCTAATTCTTTCAAAAACACCATTCTGGTCATAACAGGGTTTTGGTTATAACCTTGGTGCAAAATGTATGTGTTTACTCATATCTACTAACTGGTAGAAAAGAGCCATAGGCCAATGCGTTGTTCTCCTACTACAGGAATGGACAGAACATTTTTCATCTAAAGCATCAACACCACCTTTGGTTCTGTTATAAAAAGCAATTATTTCAGGTTTCTGTGTTTCCGAGTTTGTTTCTATTGAATGATGCAATGATGACATCAAAACCACTGCTCACCTTTTCTTTGGAACAAATGAAATCAAGGTTATGTCCTTAGTAAATCCATACAATGTTGAATTCTTTTTTCTTGACTTATATGGAAGAAAATTTTCGGAATTTCTTTATTTTTTTTAACAGTTCCAACGTATGTCAGTCCATTTTTCAACAATTCTGTGGTAAGTTCTATGGAAGAAAACCAATTGTCTGCTGTTACATTCCTGTTCGTATTAAAAATTGGTTTGCTCAAACGCAGAACAGCTTGACTTGGTTTGCTGAATTTTTTCCAACTCTCTTCTACGCTAATTCCATCAGAGTCTTTTCCACAATAAAGATATGCATTGTAAGCATAATTATCCCGGGCATCAGTCAAACACATAACTTTTAATCCATATTTCACAAGCTTTTGGGGCATATACATTTTAAATCCAACAAGCATTTCATCAATACAGACACAAGTGCCTAATGTGTATGCTTTCTGGGAGTTATAAATGAATAAATTCATCACTTCAGAAATAAGTGCTGCCGGATCAGATTTCTTTCATTCTTCCCTATCATCTGGGTTATCAAATTGCAAATTTGAAAGTAAAAATTTAAAACGTTTCATTGACATAACTGCACGAAAAATATCGCGGCCAGTTCCATCCGTGGCAAATAAACATTCAATATCTTCATGATTGGATTTTAAGACTGATGTGCAAACATTCAATATCTTCATGATTGGATTTGAAGACTGATGTGTAAGAGCTCTCAGTTCATCAACACAGGTGTAGTCAATTTTACCTTTAATCGGACCACATATATTTTTTATTTTTCTTTCAATTTTTAGATTTGTCCATTTCACAATTATGCTTAAAAGTTTGTCAGTAAAAAGTAGTTGCCATACATTTTTTGGATCTGAATTATCAATTTTTCCGTAAGGTCTTACTTCAGGAAATCTTACGATATTGTGAGCTGGCCTTCTAACTTTTTGATTTGGTTCAACGGATGACCATTTGAACCGATTTTTTCCATAGTAGTAGTTTACGGAATTAGTTGTTTCTAGATCAGAGAAATCATTGCTGTCTGCAGAAAATTTAGAGTCTGTTGAGTGGGCACCCTTTTGCAGAAATTTTCTTCACAGTCATCTTCTTCACTAACATCACTTCCAACTTTGTCTAGAATTTTTTTCAGTTCTTCTGCATAATGCGGGTCAGAAGGATAAATGAATCTCCACCGACCTAACTTCAGAGCCATGTGTTCACTAATGCCGAAAATTGTAACACTGAGAGGGAGGTGAAGTCTCACAGACGGCTCTAGAAGAATTTCAACAGATACACTTGCTAAAGCATTCCGATAAGAAGGGGTCAGAAAGAAGGTCACGAAACGTGAAGATAGGGGAAGAATCCATTCAACTGGACAAAGCATGCAATAGGGGTGATGGGAGGAACATGTGGTGCGGTCGGTCAGACCGCACGTCCCTTATTACGGGTTAAAGAAACAAACAAAAAAATCATTATTACCCACGATATCACTATTAAAATTTCATGGAACAACATATAAATTCTGCTAAGTACGTTTCTAAATCACATTTCACAAAAACGTTACAAGAAAAAATTTTAAAGATGTTACAAGATGAAAATTTAAAAGGAAGTGGTTTTAGTAGCATATACTTGAAAAAAATTTTAGGGTCATTTTTGCAAGTTATAGATTCTACCACCATAATACACATACTTCTTTTTCTCTGAAAGCTCTTGAGTAGGTTGACTGATAACCTAATGATTAGTTTTTGGAGCTTTCTTTTTAAACTGATCCTATAAAAACTTAAAAATTGTATACTACTAGGTCACACATTATCAAAATTATTGTATCTAATTAATCTAAAAGCCTATGTCATTTGATTAATTTTTCAAACTAGAACTAGTGACACTGATCTCTGTCATCTCCGTTCATACACAGAAATATGATATATATATACCTGTCACCATATTCAGTTCTCATCCAATGATTACTTTTCTTTATAAAAATCTTATAATATTTCATTTGATCTTGCTTGGTATACTGTTGCAAAGGCAAGACTAGCTTATCAAACTACTGCTTTTGTCTGTTTACATGGAATATGCATCTTAGTATCATCTGTTAGTATCTTAATATACATTAAGCAGGCAGTGATATCTGCTATATATTTGACTTATGATGCAGAATTCTTGTTCCCAGCTGGATCTATAAATGACAAAATTCTTATTTTAATTTGTAGCAGCTCTTTAAATATCAGTTTTAATTTGGATACTTTTCTTTTCTATCGTAAAATAATAATATGCTTATAATAAATCTTTCTGAAGTGAGTCATTTCAAAGTCCCAACAACTGTTTTATTTTTTAAATATAATGCAAAACTCAGTTTTAATTTCTGCAAAAATATTCGTATATGCCATCAAAGTTGCAGCATATAATTCCAAATGTACGGCATTCCAAATTAAAGAATGTGATACCTATTTCTCTTTTTTTTTTATGAGATTCAAGTGCACTATTAAAGAAACTTGTGAATATTAAACAATATTGCTTCATCTATTAGAAAAATATGCAAACATTTAATTTTACTTTTCCAAAGATTCTTTATAAATTATAATGTTTTTCCAAAAAAAAAAAAAAAAAGTAAACCATTACTAAAAAGGGAAAAAAATGCTTTACTAGAATCAAAAGTAGAGCATATGAATTTTTCTTTAGCCAGAGGAATACACTGAGATTTCTTTTTAATCATTTTAGAGGATATAAATCAGGTAGGCATTTATAACATCAAACACGCAATTTTCAAACATAACATAAAGCAGCAAAAATATAATGAGATGTTTACTGAATTATTTACCCTAGTGCATAATTAAAATTTCAGCAACACATTATAAGCATCTGAAAGGTTGCATAAATCACTCCCTTAGTTTTTGTTTGCAAATTTCAGCAACACAGGAGAGGGGAAATAAATTCAACAAATTTTTCATTTATCCTGTAGTAAATAAATGTAAATATTTAAATCCTTTTTGATGGTATTATTGATTTTTCCTGGATTATAAGAACGTTGTGAACTGTTTTACTTAGCTATCTGTTTATTTATTACATAGAACTGAAGATCTTTCAATTCTGACTGCAATAATGTTTAACTCGGGAAGACGTGCGTGGAGTGTTACGCCACCCAACGCTAAAAAAAATTCACTGGCAATCTCCTCCTTAATCCGAAATGCTTAGGTCCATCAGTAGCTGCCTTCAAGGTCATGTTCTATACGTCTCGAGAGGAAACGGCAAATTCTGAGCATTTATTGTTGCTTAAATAATAGTTTGGGGTGTAATGACACCCGTCGCGCACTTTCGTGTTACTACTTTTCAGTGTGAGCCATGGCGTGTGCAAGTCAGTCTGTTCGGTCTTTTCCTTATTTGATGTATGATCAAGAAATAAAAAGACTTCAAAAATTATTAGAGGGGGTTTCGTTGGATGAAGATTCTATAGAAGAAGACTTAGAAGATTCTGATAATGAAGATATATTTAGTGATCATTAGTCTGAATCAGAAGAAGAGTGTGACTCTTCAGAAGACATTTCTTGTGATCAAACTATTTTATAAGAAAGGATAAAAATTAGCTCTAATAAGAGATTTATTTGAAAATTTTGTCAAGAATTGACAGAAATTATATCATGTAGGGGAATACATGACTTTGAATGAAAAGATAGAACCTTTTCAAGGACGATACTCCTTTCGGCAGTATATATGTAAGAAACCTGCAAGATATGGTATAAAGATTTTGCTATGGTTGATTCTAAAACCTTCTATGCTTTCAACATGGAAATTTACACATGTCAGCAGCCAGAGGGCCGAAAAAGAAAGTCAGCAGTTCTAGTGAAGTAGCAAAGTTCATCCTAGCTCCATTATACAAATCTGGAAGAAACTTTACCACAGACAATAGTACACCAGTTATGAGTTGGCCAATTTCTCACAGAAAATGATTTGATGAACCACCAATATATATATATATATATATATATATATATATATATATATATAATAATACAGGAGATGTTGCATGTGCTCAAGGGAAAAAGACAGAAAATCAAGAACTATATGTGGGAAGTGTAAAAAACACATGTCAAGAATACTGCAAAATGGATGCTTCATGTAAATATTGCAAAATAACTAATGCTTCTTGAACCTATTGGATTTCAATATTAATTACATAACTCGTTGTTCATGTAATAATTCTGCATAGATTGGATTATAATTGCATTTACAAATAAAAAAACATTTCTCATAGAAATCAATGATTCCTAGACATAGAAAAAATTATTAATTTTAAAATTAGCATTATTTTAAGCTATTTTAAATAATAAATGTTGCAATTAATATAGAATGCATTCTTTTGCTGAATTGTAATTGTAATCTATAACTATGTGTTTAATATTTTAATTGCTTGGGGTGTGTTGACACCCCATGCGCGCTCTCGTTTTACATAATACAGTGCACGTCCTCCCGTGTTAAATTGTAAAAACACCTCAAGAAAAATGCAAGATATAAGCAAATATACTTCTGATGGGCCTTGGCTATGATTTTGTAAGCCAGTTGGCAACATCTCGTGATTTCACACCAACCTGACAAAATTTCTGGAAGATTCGGGAAAACATATTTTTGAAGCCCAAGAACTGCTTCTTCCTGATGTCCATACTATTGTATATATATGACTTGAAGAGCCTAGGAATCAGTTCTTAATCAGATGCAAGATTCAGCGGTTCACTTAATTGCAATTTAGTTCACTCTGCGAGTGATTTTAGGAAGTATGATAATTCTTGTGCACTAAAGAGGAACTGCTGAATCAGTGTGTTGTTAATTTTTTTAACAATGAACTGTCAATTTCTTCCTGCTTACCTGGAGTGGTTACTTAATGAGACATCAACATATCTGTAACTTAGAATGATATCTTTACCATATCATGAAATACAACAATATGGTTTGAATACTAAACTTAATTTCTTATCTGTATGCAATGCCACTTATAATAGAAATTCTCGAAAATGAAAATCAGTCACATCATTTATAAGAACTAAGCTGATGCAGTTGAAAATGCACTTAACAGATCTTGTTTATAGAAAGGTAATGCAAGAATTACAAGCGAAAATTCTCTACTACGGTAAAAGGCTGACTATCTATCTAGCATTCAACTACAAAAAAAATTTTAGAATTTCAACTTTTTTTGGAAGGGGAGAAGAAATAATTTCCAAAATATTAAGCAACTTGTAAAGCCATAATAAAACACAGGTAAGATTCTCAAAACTCCAATGCAATTCATAAAATGTAAACAGAATTACATGGGTCTGTTTCACAAAGCTGTTGCTTCATCCTCAACCCCCCTCGGCAGCAGCAGGGTTTTACAAGGGAATTGAAACATATGAGCGATTCCAAAGTTTTCATTCACATTTAGTTTGTCTACTGTGATCACTTCTCTAGCCAGCACGTTTAATCGAGACAGTGACTTGAATGATAATTCTTATACACTTAAAGAAGAGATGAGTCAGCTGAAAGTTTTATTGTTACTTTTTTGGATGGAGAGGCAAATACTGGCCTTGGGAAAGACAAAAGACAAATTATAATAATACTTAATTTTAATTTTACTTAACGCAAAAATAATGAAAAAAGTGTCACAATTCGCCATTATATGCACAAAGATGGCAAGTTTATATGCATTTTTACAAGTCAGCATAAGAAAAATAGATCAGGGCTCATTTCTATGACAACAGATAGCTCTAAACATTTTGTTGAGAGGTATGTATTCTTGTGGTGAGAAGACAGTGCCAAAGTAAGGGCATTTTTTCAAGTCACCCCTAAGGAAAATGGATCATTGGGCAAAAGACTTTAGTTTCACTTTTGCCCTGGGATCTTTAGCATTATATAATATCACAGTGATTAATTTTGAAATGGCACATAGCAAACATTTATTATAACCACATTATTGCTTTTAGGATACAAAGAGAAATAATCAAATTAATGATGACATTTATTAAGTGGTTATTGACATGCTAAAGTTAAAATTTTATCTCACAGATACATATTTCTGAAACTTCTGTATAAAAAAACATCTAATTTTGAGAAAATATACGTAAAAAGATATCTATTTTTAGATTGCATGCAAACTTCTATAGGTTATAATTATAAAATAAATAAATAAAAAAGGTTTCTGAAATGTCAAATTTAGTACATGCTAGCACAATACTCTTACTAAATCACCTAGAAAGTTCTGCTTTAAAAAAAAAAAAAAAAAAAAAAAAACTGGGTGCCGAGCACCCAATTTTGACTTTTTTGATACCAAATGATAGAAGACACATTGACGATTATGGAGTAATGTGCACTTTGCTTCCATTTCTGCTTTCAAAACTGCCATTTGGGATCAATACTTTTTTAAATTAATTATCTGATTTGGTGGCAAAAATTCATAGTGTACCACTGCTTTTTATTCAAGCTAGCATATTCTGCTGTGTAAAAGTATGGGGTGCCCATGCATCATAGCGGAATACATATCCAATTTTCTCCAAATGATTGTGTACTGTACTTTTTGGAATATTTAATACAGCTTACAATTGCTGAACTACTCTGCCCTCCAAAAGTTAAGGAACAGCATGTTTGTCAAAGCTCGCCATTACAAAAATGTGTCATTAAAGTTTAAATTCACAGTTCATGTGCATGGCAGTAATGAAGTTTAAGAAAATATAATGCAAAAACAACAGCTATCACTCTTATTTTATAGAAATGAATACTTTATAGGAGTTTGGAAACAAATGCAAAAATCGTAATTTTTGTTAACAAGTGTTCATCTTCAGTTGCTATTCAACCCGTCAACAACAGGCGTCTGTTCTCTTCACAGATAAGTCCAGGTTCACACTGGAAAGTGATTCGGGTTGTTAGCTGATCTGGAGAGAACAACACACCAGATAAAACCAATCCCACATTGTGGAAAGACACAGTTACAGAGGCGGTGGAATAATGGTTTGGGCTTGGATCTCTCTCAGCGGTCACACTGACTTGCATGTGTTCCATGGAGTAACTTTGACCGGTGAGAGATATCGAGACGAGAACCTTGATCAATATGTCTGCCCATATGACGCTGCTATTGGCCCTGGATTTCTGATAGATGACAATGTGCGACTGCACAGAGCTCGGGTTGCTAAAGAATATCTTGAGGGTCATAGTGTGGAGCGGATGGAATAACCAGCTCAGCCCCCAGACCTGAATCTGACACAGCATCTTTGGGGCTACCTTGAGAGACAGGTTGCTGCTTTAAGTCCTCTTCCAAGGTCGTTAGATAAACTTAAACAAGGATTACTCTGTGTCTGGTCATTGCTTCCCATTTCACTGACCCACAAATTAACAGACAGCATGGAACGTTGCTACCACCAATGTATTGCAGCTAGGCGAGGACACATTCCTTATTAGAACCCATTTTTGTAATGTTACCACTCCATTTTTCTTCAAAAAAACTGTGATGTTCTGTTTCTCCAAGACTGGATTTCTCTGCCAAGAGTGTAATTTTTTGTTGTAATTTATCTTTGTGTTAAACTTTAGAAACATTCTATGTCACATTCATTAAAAAACTGTTGAACATGTCCTGTAAATTTCTTGTTTCTAAGTTGCTTCCTTTTCAAATTACACACAAGAAACATGCTACTCCTTAACTTTTGGAAGGCAGTGTATATAATGTGTGGATTTTCAATGATAGCTTCTTTTAATGGGTCCTTGTTTATAGAAGATGGTCATTCACAACAGACACCATCTTCAAGGTTAAAATTTTTGCACTCCTCAAATTACCTTTGAATTGTCATCAGACACAGCATTTGGCACTATATAGCATAAATTTTATGAGCAGTCACACAAACATTTTCCTTTCTGAAACAAAAGATCATAATATAACAAAAATGAAATTCTGGGTAATAAAAACTATGTCCCCACACATACTAGAATTATGCAATGTGAGCAGAAAAGCCAGCATTTAAACATTTGCTTCAATCAAGGTCACTCAGTAATAAAATAATTAGAAGAAAAGTGCTTTGATTTGAAAAACTACAGAACTTTCTGGATGGCTCAAATGAATTAATGTATACCCTAAATAAGAGTTAAATAAGAGTTAAGTTCTCAACTGGTGGTATGCAAGAGAAAAATAAATGGTACGAGGAGAAGCAAAGTATTTTTAACTTTAAATTCTAAAATTAAAACCCCAACATCTTGACTGATTTTTTTCTCTAATACTTGTAAATTTTTGCGATCTGAGCTTTGTTCAAAGTCAATAGATGCTTAGACCACGAATTCTTAACTGGTGGTACGCAAAAGAAAAATAGGTGATACACAAAGAAACAAAGTATTTTTAAAAATTAAATTCAAAAATCTCCTGAAGAAAAAGAACAATTGATGGAAATTTCCTGTGATCAAACTCTACCTGAAGATTTCAAAAATAATATGCTGTTAACTTTTGACTGAACCAAAAAGAAAGAATTTAAATGCATTTCAAATAAAGCTATCAAGTTTTTATTGTCTTTTTGCACAATCTATTTGTGTGAACAAGGATTTTCTTCCATGTTATATTTGAAAAATAAAGACAGAACAAAATTAAAAGTGCATTCTAATTTACGGTTAAAGCTAAGTGAAATTACGACCAGACGTAAAGAAATTGATCTCTCTTAAACAGACCTAAATTTTACACCAGATTTTAAAATTAAAGCATTATAACTTAAATTTTGATAATTAAAATGGTAACAAATTTTTAATATTTCTTTAATGTGTGCATATTTAATTCAAATAGTGAATAGGTTGTGCAAATGGCAATATATATATATATATATATATATAATAATTCTATTGAGAAACTGAAAATTAATCATTATAAAATGCAGTGGTGGTACTAAAGTTTTTCCATCTTTGTTTAGATGGTATGCGTTAGTCTCCTGTCAATCTTTTTCTGCACTTTTTACATCTCCAAGTAACATATAACATACTTTTTAACAGAAAAATAACATTTCATGCATTATATGAAATGTTACGACTCCCACAATATTATAAATCTCTTGATATCCTACCATGTCATAACTCTTACAATATCCCAATATCAACTATAAACAATTACATAAAACCATAAAATATCTAAATATACATTGAAGTCATATTAGTATATGCACTGTTTCAATATCATATTGCTTCACCTTTTGCATGGATTACAGCTGTAATATGTCTTTAAAGGAATTTAATGATGTACTGAAAGCGACTTGGTGGTGAAAGTAAAATGCCTGGTGCAGCTCATTTCACAGATGCTCAAGAAGATGCCAGATGAGTATTCCAACAGAGAATGATTTCTTTGAAGCCCTCCTTGTGACTGATGAGATGCAGCATTATTCACTGGAATCAGTATGTTCAGCTAACAGTTCAACATACCTCGAGCTCATCAGGTCTCCATTCAACATGCTGAAGATCATGTACAGATATCCCACACAATTACACTGCTGTGACCAGAGTGCTGCCCCGTTAGTGTAGTGGTTAGCGATACTGACTACAGTACCGAAGGGCCCAGGTTCAAATTCCAGAAAAAGCATGGATGTTGCAAATAGAGTGTCTTTACAGCATGGGGGCTAGCCAAAAGTTGTCTCAAGAAGTTGGTGACAGGAAAGAGAGATGGAAGACTTTCACCAGGGTGTCCTCCCTCAAAGCTGTGGTGAAACTATACATTTACTGTGTCAGAACTATACCATAAAACCAGCTGTGAATTTCTACTCACTTCTATCTGTCAGGGCTGTGGAGTCGATAGGGAAAGTGACCAATTCTGACACTGAATCCTGGAATTTTAAACTTAAAGACTCGACTCCCTCATATATATATGTACATATATACACGTGCATTACTTTTTTTTTTAATATATATATAAGAAGTTATTGATGCTACTGGAAAAAAAAAAAAAAAAAAAGATGGCATAGTAGATTATTTATATTAATTAGAATTTCATTTAAAATGGAAAAACTGGCATTAGTAATTTCTAAGAAGCAATATAGCTTCAGCATGATCTTCTTTGATAGAGGACCATAGATCCGATTTTATAAACTTCACAGCCGAAAATAGTCTTTCCACATTAACTTGAGTAGGGGGAAGAGCTGTTAGTATCAGTACGACTTCTTTTAACTTTTCAGGATAAATTTATACAAGTTCTAAAAGAGGTGTCTTGCAAGAGTTATCTTATTTCTCTAATTCTTCAAGGGCTGTGTTGAAATTTTGTTTCTATTTTTTTAATTCTTTCATATAAAGGCTCTTGGTTCTTTATTATAATTAGCTTTGCATTAGCCTTTTCAAAGTTATCCAAATATTTCTCAAAATCTAATTCATCACTGGAAGATGATGACAGAGACACAATTGCAATGTCTGCAGTCTGACTTTCTTGATTTCAATACTCTAATTGTTCTGAGAATAATTTCATTCTTAGGCAAAGTTCATAGATGGCTTTCTTTGCCTTTTATATTGTTCGTCATCCAATAAAATTCAAACACCAAAACACTTGGAGTGTTCCTTGATAAGCGTCGTGTAAGCTTTATTTCTCAAAATTTTTTTATATTTTTATGTAAAAAATAAGTAACATGTTGCAAACAAGAACAGAAATTGTAAAAATATACATGCTGTTTCTTTTAAGAACAAAATAAGCATTTATTTCACTTAAGAAATCCTATGGTTGATCAGTTTCAATTTCGCTTATTCAACAAATCCACAAATGCATTCTGTATGGACTTGTTTCGTATGAAGAGCATGCTCACTTTCCTTACGAACATACAAAGCTCCTCTGGCATACCGAAAGCTATTAAATTATCATTGTTCACAATATAACATTCTGCACCTTTAAAGTTCACATCATATCCATTATCAGTCAGCTTCTTTACGAATAATAAATTTCCAGATAGCTGTGGAACAAAAAGCACATCTCTGATTGTAATCTGTATTTCCTCATTTTGATTATTCTGGTATTTTACCAAGCAATTACCTTTTCCCTGACTAAGCACGGTATATCCATTAGCTAAAGTTATTCTTTCAGGAACAGAATTACAATCAAAACTGCTGAACAGAGTTTTGTCATTGCACATATGAATGGTGGCTCCAGAATCAATACACCAGTAACCATGTAAATTATTCACACTTGTAAAGCAATGCTGATTAGAAAATTGTTTTGCTTCATTAATGTCACTTGAATTCATAGTTGCGTTGACTTGTTGCTTTTGATTATGCTTAAGCTTCCATTTTGCATATTTCCTGCAGTCAGTCTTTAAATGCCCAAATTTCTTACAAAAGAAGCAATTAGGTACTTTATTCTTATCAGCTGGAATCTTATGCATTAAAGAAGAATATGACTTCAAAGCTTTATTCTCGCTTCCTGTACAAGGTTCTTTATTTTCGCCTTGACGAGTATACTCTTCCAACAATTTGTTTTTAACCAATTCAACAGTTAAATCTGCTTATGGTCGTCTTTCTAAAGCTGTTATTAACGTAGCATAATTTTTAACTATGCTACTTAAAATAAATGCAACAAATAAAGGTTCTGTAATTTGCTCACCTAGCACTACTACAGGGTTCGTACACATTTCTGCACACGGAAATTAAGTACTTTTAAGGACAATTAATGAAAAAAATTAAGGACCTATGAGCAAATGGGAACTGAATAAATTCAATTAAAAATATTATCTATGCCTGAATTTAATTTTTGTAATACCATCCTAAAAGTAAAATAGATCCCTAAGTAGTGCGAATTATTACTAAACATGACTTAATGAAAATAATTATTAATAAGTTTGAGAATAAAATAAACTTTATGCAATTTATCAAGTTGCATTAAATATTTCACACTTACAATAATTGGCCATATTTGAAAGAAGATAAGTGACATTTACATTTTAATAACAGTTAGCTTTATGTTGATTTTTTTTATGTCTCATTTTGTCACATACTTGGTCAATCTAGAGGTTTAGTAAACAGCTGGTAGATTTTGCGTCAAATGACATACGTTAAAATGAGAAATAAGATCATAAACAGCATAATTCATAACAAAAGACTGAATGTTGTCACCGCTGCTTTTCTAGATACAGACCTGCTGATTAGAACAAGCCTGAAAGGCTTGATGTAGGTACCGTTGGCAAGTGTTGAAAGTTAGTCAGGATCTGTTCATAGCTTCGTGTAGAGTTCCAAGGGTTGTAACCAAGTTAATATACTTTAAGGTTCCAATTAGCCATTAAAGCACCAGAGGTGATAAGTTGTTTTTTATTATTATAAGTCTCAGTAGATGCAAAGAATAAGTTTTACTTGAATTTTTACATTTTTGTATTTTATCTTGTGACCAAGTGAGTATAAATGAAAGGCAATAACTCACTTTAATATGTAGAGATAATTTTTCAGGGTAAGGAGTTAGTTATAATTAAATTAGGTAGTTTGATAACCTTAGTCATTATGGATTTACATGACATCTATTAAATTTTATTTTTAATAATATTTGTTACAAAAGCCCTATTAAAATCAAAATCTAATAAATTTTCACAGTTTAAAATACATGTTATTTATGACATTGATTTTTAAACGATATTAGAAAAATTACACATTAAAAGCTACAAAACATTTATGTTTTGTAACAACAACACTCAACAAAATATTTATCAGTCATTTTAATTTGAAGTCTTCCCAAGCATTTTGGCTAGTTTATATAAATTTCCCTCTCTTTAAGCATCTTTTCTAACAATTAGAGAATTGTCTCAATATGCAAACCAATGTTCTCGCTAGTTTCTGCGTACTTTATATTCTAACTTGTCAACCTCTCCACAATGTACCTATGAGGGTTTACCTGATCTGGTTAGTCCAACACCTTCGACAGACATGAAGCATATTATCACTATGTCTGAAAGTAACTACAATATGAGACAAAGGTTTAAAAAAGCTTCTTATTTAAAAAGAACTCGGAACATAAAGGCATGTTCTGATGCTAACAAATTCAATTACAGCTCACAGTGACGTAATTAAACAAGAACAGTCAAATTCAAACTAACAATATGGACAAGTGGTCAAAAATTATACAATTTTAATTTAAATTTAATCCTGCACAGTAACTCTATCATATCAGGAAATAGAAATGGGAAATTATAACAAAGGCTGAAATCATAAACAATTGGGTAATTTACATAATAATAACTGCACATATCTTTGAAGAATAATTTTCTTTATGTACTCAATTTCTTTCTTAAACATGTTTCTTCTTCATTTTAGAATTTTTGGATTTAATTAAGGATTTCTGTTACTCCAAAAAAAAAAAAAAAAAAAAAAAAAACTAAATACATTTAGAATGTACAGAAAAAGTGGCTAATTTTATATCTTTAGTAATATGAACATTCAGAAGAAATATGAAATATATATGTTAAAGGCAGATGCGGCAGAATTTTTAGAATTTAGTTTCCCATCTAGAAATGGCAAAACTTTTAGAATTTAGAGCAGGCATTGGAAGAAGAATTTAGAAAGGCACTAGGCAGCAGAATTTGGGACCCACAGACATTGCATCAGGTGGAAAAATGCCTATTGCCAATTATGTGTATGATGCATTAAAACATATTAGATAAATCTTTTAAATTGTACGTTTTCAATTTCTTTATTAATAAAGAAATCCCTTTTTATAATGCCTGCTCATGTGATAAGATCAGAAGCATTTTTGATATTTTCCATGCTTCTGTCTAGTGAAAAGTAGAGAAAATAAAGAGAAGATAAAGACGTTAAGATTCTAGTATTAGAAGTAAAACATTCAAATATTATGTTTTCATTGTTCTTCCAGACGTTCTCCAAAAAGTAAGAAATTCATTGCCAACTTTCTGTAAAATACATTCATTATGTGTTGATACCATGGAGACATTTTTCATTTTGTCACATATTTCTCGAATCTAATCGTGAGTCTATAAATCTTGTCTTCAAATCCTTCTAAACTTTCCAAGCTGCAATGTCTAAAATCCTAAAGAACAATTATCACTACCATTTTTATAACAGCAAAAAGAGAGAAATATTTTTGGGAAAAAAAGGAGGAAAATGGTGTAAAAGTAATTTTACAGAGAAAACATGCATATTCCGATAATTTTGAATATTCTGAGACAATTACATGGGAAAAACTCTTACTATGAAAACATTAAAAAGAAACATTTTTAATTAATTACATAGCTAATTTTGCTTTTGCTAACAGCTGTTTTGAAAATTGTGTTTTATAGCATTATACCGTGTTTATTTTTCAGATTCAAAATATTGTATAATAAGTTTCCAAATTGAAAGTTTATAATATGACAGCGAAAAATAAAAACATTTTATTTTAATGTTGTTATCTTAATGAAATTAATCAATGCTACTATGTTTTAAGAAAAATTGTCGAAAAATTCTCATCTCAGAATTAAACAGTTTCTATAGAAACTGATCATAAAATCGCCAAAATGTTGAAAAGTTGCCAAATTTAGAACCGTTTAATAGAAGAATTCAAATCCCCAAAAGCAAAAAGTTGTTAACAAGCTCTTTATTAGATAAAATGAATTTCGAAATGCTTATGTTTCACTTCTTGTTTAGAAACTCCAGTATCCCATCATTTATATTTGAAATAGATACAAATTATAACTCATGAACCTATTCCAAAGATAAACAAATATACGTCATTGAATTGCAAAAAATATTCCTCCAAAATGCTAATTCACACTCAAAATCGTGGTCGTAAAAACAGACAGAAATTTCAGATGATTAAAATTAAATACCTTCTGCTGATTTTGGCCAAAATTAAGGACTTTAAAGGACCAAAAATCGATTCCAAGAAATCTTAGGACTTTTAAGGACTCTTAAGGCTCGTAAGAACCCTGTACTAGTTGCTCCACAATAGCTTCCATTTTCATTAGATGATCGTTCCCTTGCTCTTTATTGCTGTACTGCAAATTAGACAGCTTTTTCAAAAGCCCAACCTTTCGGGACAGTGTTGACTTTTCATGGTACTGTTTGAGAATATTCCATGCTTCTTTCGCAGTCATACACTTTCTAATATGTCCTAATTGGTTATCTTCTAATAAAAGTCCTATAGTTGCTCAAGCTTTTCCGTCTTTCGAAACCCACTTTGCAGTTACTGTAGATGGAGGTTCTGTAATAATAATATCCCATAAATCCTCTTTAATCAGCAAGAATTACAGTTTAAATTTCCAAGTATAGCAATTTCGGTCATTCAACTTTTTGATGCAGATGCGGTTTAAATCCATAGTCGCCATTATATACTCCATAAGGACAAAAGAAGAAAACGAACGTAATCACTGTTAATCAATTTTAATTCACAATGCTGATTCAAAATATTACTATATTACTATATGCAAAAACTGGAGTCTGATTGTTTTTAGTGACTCCAGCTCCAAATCCGTAATTCACATTGATTTTGAAGTACTGTTGAAATGCAAGCTCTGTGTAACATTTTAAAAGTTCAGCAACTGGTGATATCAAACATCTGGCTTTACAAATGCCGACAATTTGTGTGCAAGCAGCTTGATCACATCACTGCCTTTATTCATGATAAAAATCTTTTGTGTATGCGTCAAAAATCTACTATTTACATACTGTGGCACCAACAATGGCTTGCAGTGCGAAAGTCATTGGTTTCCATTGTTAATAACAGTCAAATTAACATAGTCAAATGGCATGTGCATAACTGATTACCTTTTCAGGATATTATATGTAACTTTTTAAAAATGCCAATGAGTTTACAATGCACATTAATTTTTCATCCTCCAGTTACGTATGTTATTCTTCTGATGATTCACCATAAAATATAATTATTGAATGTTTCTGCTTTTGGAATATAAAGTTTTTCTTCATTATGAAGAATCATATAATGTGAATTAAGATTTCTGTTTATTCAGAAAATGTGAGAAACAAAATTCTAGATAAATATCATTCTCATTACATTATCAAATAAATCTAGATTATTCACTTCCCCAATAATAAATAAAATTTTAAGATGCTATTATGATCAAAAACAGATTGCTTTAACAATAAGAAGAAACAATACTGCTTAATAATTGATATTATCATTTTAGGAAATCAAACAAGCAAAATTTAACACAGATATTTTTAAATATTAAACTACCTGGTTTGGGTTTTGCCAGTTTTACAGCAATTTTCCCCCTTCCAAGCTTTCTTTCGAGTTTAGATATCTCTTCTTCAACAATAGGTTCTAGTAAATTCTTCTTAAATTTAGTTTTTTCAAGCAGTTCAAACTGTTCAGGATTATGTTTACTCTGTCAAGGGAGATAGGGAAGAAAGGTGTAGTTTATTACATAAAAAGAAAAATATAATTTATATATAGATAGCAATATTTCAGATATATCTACATATATCTGAAACAAACATAACAAAAAAATAATTTCCTATCCATGATCAGTTAAAATATTTTTAGTACAAGAAAAATTACACAAGTCAATTACAGATCTAAACATAAATATTAATTGTTCTCAGGTTAAAGATATTAATATCACCCGTTGTTATAGATTAAAACCTTTTTCTTCTAAGTATAAATCATACATGCACATTTATTGCTTTTTCAAAATTTTAACAACAGCCTCTTCACAACTATAACAACCTCATGTCTGTTATGCACACATGTATAATACATAGCAGACATGAAGCTATGCATTATACATGTGTGTATGTTCATGCACTTTTTTAGGGGGGGGGATCAGCTTTTTTTTTTTTTTTAAACCTTTGATTTCATATACAAATATACACTACTGATTTGACTTAAATTTGATGACACATTACAGAGACAAAATAACTAAAATCTGTTATCAAGTTCAAAATTGTACAAACTGATTCCTAAATTTCACCACAAAAGCGATTAATAGATATATATATTCAATTTTTAATATTCTTAAAATTACACCACAGAAAAAAAAATATGTGATCAAGAACTAATACTTTTCATTATCTATATCATTTACAAAATTTTAAAATTTTCAAAGACTAATAAAAAATTAAGGCAACTTTCATGGAATTAAATACTAAAATATAGGAAACAAACATACAGTACATTTAATGTACAGTGAAATACGTTTAAAGCAAAAACTCTTAAGATGAAATATTGGTTAACACAAAATACTAAATGGTCCCGAAAAACTACTATGTATTTTCATGCATTTTTTTCTTTTAACACAAAAGGAAAAATCGCTTAACATGATAAGATTTTCCCTTTTGGGAATGAACAAAATACAGAAAACACCAGCCTCACTAGCAAAAAAAGGTTGTTTCACATGTTTCGTAGAAAAGAAGCTAACTTGGCTTTGAAATACCCTCAGAATAGCCTGTGATACGAGCCAATTTTGTTTATCTAAGCTATTTCACCCTCCATCCCTACAAACACCACACAAAAACATCTCTTCTTTCACCAGCTGGCTTTGGAATTTGGTGACGAATACATCATAGTGTGTGTAAAAATAAGTAGATTTGGTTCGCGCCAATGTCTGAGAAAGTTTCTGTATTATTGGATTGTCCTACTGTATCATTGGAAGAATTCGTTGCAGTAGATTATGATGATAATGTGTGTACAGCCCCAATTATTACAGACAAAGACATTTTGGAGTTTGTCCAAAGCTAAAAAGATGTCATTGATGCAAATTCCAACGACAAAAATGAAATGATTAATGTAGTTCCTGTTCCCACGTCATCCAAAATGAGGAACATCATGAAAAGTATGCACAGTTATTTAGATGCACATTCCAACGGTGAAATGAATAACAAAATGGATGACATCGAACAATTTGTTGCTAAAAAGACAATGCAAAGAAAAATATCAGATTATTTTCCAAAACCTTAATAAATGTTTTGTTTTTCAAAAAACTTGAAAATTTTGTATTAAATTAAGTTCTTGTGGATGTTTTTGTTTCATTGATTTTATTAAATACATGAATATATAGATATCTATGTAAAACAAATAAAATCTAATAAACTTAATTTTGTTGAATATTTTTTTTCGGGGAGGGGGGAGACAATATCCTATAACACGAAAAAGTATCTCAGTCACCTCAGTTTCGTGTTAAACGATTTTCACTGTAAAATACTTACATTATATACTTACTGAATAAAAGCTTTTATTATAGACTACAATTTCTTAACGAAAGGTATATAAGAAACTACTATAATCTTCTGAGATGTAGAAAATAATTTGAAGAGATTTTAATTTATAATGCATTAATGATAGTAATGGAAATAAAATGAATTATGTACACTGCTCAAAAAAAAAGGGGGGACAGTTCTATATCTCCCATTCTGCTGGGCCGATCGACAAAATTCAAATTGCGTTCTGCATGTCTCGAAAGCGCGACTTAGGATATATATTAGATTTATATATATATAGCACTATTCTAACATAGGTATTTTGACAGAAAATCAGACTTTTTCTGAAATAAAATACCAATTTTTTTACATATTTTGATTCTACAACTCAAATTATGCCTAAATATGAAATTTTGTCAAATTTGGAGCAAAATTTATGGAGAAATTCACAAATTTATGTTGGCACTTTTTTTACAGTTTGCACCAAGAATAGTTAGTTCACTTGGCGAACTTCTTAATATATGGTAACCTAGTTTCTTTCCCGTAAGAGGAAAAAAAGTCACCATCGTTCCTTTTTTCCAAATAATATTCTTTATATTATATTTTTAATTATAACTTATTATTTTAAGTAATTTTTTCTTTTTCGAATTTCATTTTAATTGTTTAAGTTGCATGTTTTTTTTTTTTTTTTTGAATAACTGTTTTAAAAATTTCTATTTACCTACTCAAACTGCGTAAATAGAGGTGCAGCATTTATTTTTTTTTTCAAATAGTTTTTTTTATATATATATTTTGTCATAGTTATTATTTTAGGTAATTTTAAAATTTTTATACTTTTATTTTAATTGTTTGTGTTGCAATGTCTCTTCAGATAATTGTTTTAAAATTTTCTATTTATTCCTTTGAAATGAGCATTTAAAATATATTTATTAATATAAATTTTCCAGAATTTGATTTTATTTATTTGAATTGCGTTTCTTTCGGAAGAATACCTTGTAACCCAGACTACGATCAGTTTCAAAGCTGCATATATTAAAAGAGAAAATACAGTAAAGACAGTTAACACACCTTTCATTGTTCCGTTCAGAAAAGATATATATAAATAAGAGAGATGTATAACCGACATTTTAACTTAGGATGACTTGCATACACTGCTTTAAACAGTTTTATCATTGTGTCCATTGCTTTACACAATTTTATCCTACATTTGGTTTCTTAAAATGTTATTCATATTTTAGTCAAATATTTTATTTTTGAAATCGCAAGAATCAAATATCATAAGATTAAAAGGTTTTAAATTTAAAAAAATTACTAATACTAAATTTTACGCTGAAATTTATTTTTTCTTCTCTTTTTCTTTAGGCATTCTGCAAGTATATTAAAAAGCATCCAACTTTTCGAAATATCTTGATATTTCTGACAATCATTTTAAATAAAGTTATCGCCTTCCATTTCATAAAGGCCTACAAACGGCCGAGCGGTAAAGACGGTAAACACTGGTAGTTCGGTCCGAGGTTCGAATCTAGCGAACAGGCTGGCCGCATGGGTCTTTTCGTGGTTTTCCCCATGTGTAATGTGTATACGAGCCAGTTTCCCTTAGAAAGTTCTCCACGAAGGCATCCCTCCCTTTAGGCAGATATCCCTCGTGTGCTTTGCCATAGTTAAATAATCCAATCCAATCCTTAATTAAATATAATTGATTTGTAACATCTACTAGAACTGACGGTAAGAATTCAAGTGCAAATAAATAATATTGTGTGCAATCTTGATTAATAGAAAATTAAAAATATTTGCATTCAGAGAGAAAGTTTTTTGAAATATTTGCAATTCCTTTATAAGAAGGATTTATTAATAACCGTAATAATTACTTATTATATTACTGATGATTAGGATTCGGTTCTTGACAATTACATTCTAAATTAGAATTTTAAGGATATAATGAAAATACGCTACGCACAAAAATACATTTTAGGATAAAAAATTAGTTGATGTTTTATGTTTTAAAACTTCTTAAATTCATTTAATAAACATCGTATCCTCGTTGTTAATTGAATCCAGAATGTTGGGTGTCGTTTATATAATTATTCTTACTTGTCCACAGAACCTGCTGACTTATCCAGCCATTAAGTAGCTGCAGATCATTTCTATATAACCATTGAACTTCCGTTAATTCAGTCTCTAGAGGGTTGTATGTTTATATCATAATTTGACTTTTATAAAAATGATTATTCTAAATCTTATGTTTCTATAAAAATATACTGTGCTTTAAAAATATGGATGATAGTATCAGCCGCTCTTTCAGTCACTTCATAAGCAACAGCTTGTTTAGAAATAAACTATGCAGTTAATGTCATAAAATATTTTCATAAAATTCAAATAAACATCAAATGAAAATTCTCAGTTTTAGACAATTCGATTTAAACGAAGTAAAGTAGCAGATGATAAAACACTGAATGTAAAAATTTACTCTTATTTTTTTTTTAAAAAAAAGAGAGAGAGAAATTTAAAAAAAAAATAGTAAATTTGAATAATATCATGAATAATTTAGAAAAATAGCTTTCATATAGTATTAATGAATATTTATTACGCATCATTGAGGGGAAAATGTCATATAATTAATTCTCCGTAAAATTTTAGGTTAAAAAAAGCTGTGGCAATTCACTGTAACAAAAATCCATAGACCACATTTGGCGCTATTATCGCTAAAAAAAAAAAAAAAAAAAAAAAAAAAAGATGCCAAATTTCAAAACGCAAAAATATGTAAATTCGTGTATATCTTAGAAAATTTTGAATAAAAAAGCTTGCTTATGTGCTTAAAAATACACCTACTTTAAGATGATGGTAAAAATTTTATAGGTTATAATTCAAAATTTTTTTCGAAAAATTTATAAAAATTATCTAAAAGTAGAAATTTAAAAAATAAAATAGAAAAAAATGGGTAAATTTTATTTGGAATGAACCTAAATTTCGAAATGTGAGAGAAAAAATCAAAAACGCTTAATAAAAAAAAAAGAGATATTAATCAATATTTGGCAAATTCAATTAACATTGAGGAGCTAAAATTTTGAGAGCTAATATTTTAAAAACTATTCGTACGATTTTTACAAAACTTGGTATTCTGGCACAATTTGAGTCGTAGAATCAAAATATGGAAAAAAATTGGTATGTTATTTCAGAAAAAGTCCGATTTTGTGTCAAAATACCAATATTAGAATAGTGCTACATCTAAGTTGTGCTTTCGAGACATGAATAACGCAATTTAAATTTTGTCAATCGGCCCAGTAGAACGGGAGATATAGCATGGTCCCATTTTTTTTTTTTTTTTTCTTGAGCAGTGTACATTTCAAAAAAATACGAGTAATAATTAGACATTAAAACTCTGTGAAACAAAAATATAAAGTTTTCTGTTTCTGAAGAAATTTTTGTTTACAGTTTCAGGACCATTACTGATTATTAAAGTCATATTTAATTAATCATTATACTTCACTGTTTTCAATTTATTTAGAGGTACTTTTAATTGCAAGTAATTATTTTTACTTTTCTTTTAGTCATATTTTTTATGTAATTTTAAAATGTAGATTCTTTTTTAAATTCCTTATTTACTGCATGCTAAGTGAATTTTCCTCTATATGTTTTTTCATTATGGAACTGAGTACAATTTTAGTCAAATATTCCTAGACTAAGCATTTCCCTGTAGCCTTTTTAACCTCCTCCCCCCAAAAAAAAAGAGAAAACTCCCAGTATACAGAATAATTGCAAATTTCACTTTAATGAAAACTGAGAGTAATAACTGCTTAAGCTGTGAACTACAGCTTGAAAAAATTAACTTCTAATAGTACAATTAGAAATAATTTTCATTGCATAGTGTAGCGTAGCGGTATCTTAACTTTAAATTAATAAACCTAAGAATACATCATTGCGAGTGGACTGTAAATTAACCTTTATTCGGTAGTTTGAACTTTTGAACACAACACAGCACAAAGTAAAATGACAATTACACAATTACAGTTAGAATTAGCGGTTTTAAGAATGCAAGAACAAAATGCGAGCTGTGCATACAATCTGCGCATTGCGAAATAATATCTCACAGACAGGCAGAGAGCTCTGGTTGCCGAAACATTCCACCCGGCATTGAAACATCGTTTAAAACTAAATAGCTTTTACAAAATGAAATTATCATAACAATATTAAATTATGCCAAAATGTATCATTAAAATATTCACAAGAAAACATAATATGAAATTATGCAATGAAACTAAATTGTTCTCAAAACAGATGCACAGAAGCCTTGATAAAATTCAGGAACTTAATTATAGTTAAAGTAAAGTACAATATTATAATGCTTCAGGGAAAAAAAAAAACTTAATCATTGATAGGCAAAACACTAAGTTTGTGAATTGGCCTTTTGAAAACTCCATTAGCAGTTTTGATCTTCACGATATGCACAATATTATCTAAGGTAGGAAGAACTTCCAGCACTCTTCCCAATTTCCATCGTAGCGGGGGTAAATTGTCTTCCTTCTGGTAAGGCAGTTAGCGGGGTACCAATTAAAAAATGGCCTGGTGTAAGTGCAGAAAATTCTGATGGATCTTCAGACAGTGGACACAAAGGTCGCGAATTTAAACAAGCTTTAATTTGAGCTAGCAATGTCGTAAATTCTTCTTACGTTAGAAGTTGTTTACCTATGGTTCGCTTGAGATGTAACTTTGTAGATTTGACTGCAGCCTCCCATAATCCTTCAAAATGTGGCGCTGCGGGAGGATTAAATATCCACTTAATACCTTCAGTAGAGCAATATTTATTAACCAATTCATTTTCATTCACGGAGTTTATTACTCTTTTCAATTCCTTATCTGCAGCAATAAAATTTGTGCCACAATCGCTATGCACTTCTATTGGTTTTCCTCTTCGAGATACAAAGCGCTTCAAAGCGGCAATAAATGATTCTGATGTAAGATTACCTACTAATTCAATATGTATAGCTCTTGTAGTAAAACACACGAATACACAAATGTAGCATTTTATTGGTTTTACTCCTCGACCTTGCCTGGGCTTCACTTGAAATGGCCCGGCGTAGTCAATTCCAACTTTGGAGAAAACCTTTGACGGAACGACTCTAGATGATGGTAAATCAGACATTATCTGGGTAGATGTTTTAGCTCGTACACGATGACATTTCACACATTTCCAAATCTGTTGTCTTACAACTGACCTAGCGTAGATTATCCAGTATTCTCTTCTAATTACTGATAGTAATAGCAGGGGGCCAGCATGAAGATGGGATTCATGAAAATGATTCACTATAATCTGTGTTATGTGATGTTTCTTGGGCAACAAAATAGGATATTTTCTGTCCTGCGCGATGTTGGATTGTCTTAATCTTACTCCAACGCGTATAAGTCCATTCTTATCGATAAAGGGGTTCAAAGAAAGGATCTTACTATTTGAGTTTAACGGTTGATTCTTTTTCAGAAGATTATATTCATTAAAAAACTCATCCATTTGAACTACTCTAACAACTGCATTTCTAGCGTATTGCAATTCTTCGGTTTTAAGGTAACCTTTAATCCTTGTTGCGGTAGATTTAGCTGAATTATTCGCAAACTGAAAACACCATGCAATGATTCTTTTAAGTTTCAAAAATGCTGAAACTTCATTAAGGACTGGAATTTGCGAAGCGACTGTTCCAATTGAACAAGAAATATTTTTCCGTAGTTCCTTTAAAGACTCTTCTGAAAATGAAAAGTTGATAGAGAACGGAATATTATTGGAATTAAGCCATTGAGGACCTGTCCACCATAAGTCATGAGTAGAAAGCTCTGAAGGCAAAAGACCTCTTGATGCACAATCAGCTGGATTCTCGTTTTCCTTTATGTGATTCCAATGCGATGAAGGTAAGACTGATTGAATTTCTGAAACGCGGTTGGCTACGAAGGTTTGCTAGCGTGTTGGTTCTGATTGTATCCAGGACAAAACTATCATTGAATCACTCCATGCGTAAATATCGTCAACATAAATTTGCAATGAATTTTGCACAACTTGAACCAAATGCACCAATAGAACTGCAGAGCAGAGTTCTAAATGAGGAATAGAAATTACTTTCAGGGGAGCTACGCGAGTTTTTGATGTTAGTAGCTGCACCGAAAAGAATTATTTGAATAAATCACTGCGGCGTAAGCTTTCTCTGATGCGTCACAGAAACAACGAAGTTCTACCTTTATAAATTTGGGCAATAATACTCTCCTAGGAATAGGTATGCATTCAAGATTTGCGATATCCTCACAATAGATTTTCCATCTTTGATTGATTTCATCTGGCAAGGGATCATCCCAGGAGATTTGTAATTTCCATATATCTTGAAGCAAGATTTTTGCTGCAACTATAAAAGGTGCTAACCAACCAAGTGGATCAAAGATTTTCGAAATAGAAGATAAAATTATTCTTTTAGTAGAACACTCTCTGTTTTCGAGATTTCCTAAGTGACAAGTAAACTCGTCTTGCGTTGGATACCACTCCAAACCCAATAATTTTATTGATTTAGTATCAACTAATGTACATGAAGAATTTGAGTTCCGAGTACTCAAAGCAGTTTCCAAAATCGAGTGGTCATTTGTACACCATTTATGCAATTGAAAGCCACCTTTTTGTAAAAAGTTCACTCAGTTGTGAAATTAACTCTACTGCGTCCTCTACTGTGTCTGAACCAAATAGGACATCATCAATATAACAATTGTGTAATATTATTTCAGCTGCCTTTGGGAATTTAGTTCCTTTGTCAATTGTTAGTTGTTTGAGTACGCGAGTAGCCAGGTATAAAGCTGAAGTAGTGCCGTACATAACTGTGCACAACCTGTAAGTTTTAATCGGCTTCGATGGATCATCTCTCCAAAATATCTTTTGGTAATCGTGATCTTCATCATGAATTTGAACTTGTCGATACATTTTCAATAAGTCACTAGTAATGGCTATGGGATAGCATCTAAACCTCAAAAGAATAGTAAATAAGTCATCTTGCACCTTGGGACCATTCATTAGCGTGTCATTAAGCGATATCCCTGATGCAGTTTTGGCACTAGCATTGAAAACGATTGTGGTAAGACTCGATTCTTTTAGCACGTGATGATGAGGTATATAATAATGAAAATTTACTTTATCTAGATTATCATCAGATAATTCTTCCATGTGTCCAAGTCATAAATATTCAGACATGAAGTCTTTATACTGTTGATATACTTCAGGAGTTTTTATTAGTTTTTGTTCTAAACTAAGAAAGTTGCGAAAGACTGATGGTCTGGAATTATCCAACTCATTTCTTTTAGGCTTGAATGCCAATTTTACTGAGTAACGACCATTTTCACTACGGATGTGATTTTCCACGAAATGGTTTTCACACAATCTTTCCTCTTTAGTTAAAGGTTTCGATGTGGGAATTTGTTCCAAATCCCAAAATGATTTAGCTAATTCCTCCGTGTTGACATTTAGTGTATTGACTGAAACCTGCTTACGGTTTGGGAATTCAAAATGTGTAGTTCCAGCAATTACCCATACTAACTTAGAACAACATGCAAGTGGAAGATTTTTGCCCCTTTTAATTACCTCACCATTGATTAAAATAAGGAATACATTAACTCCAAGCAAAATATCAATTTCTCCCGATTCATGAAATGTAGGATCTGCTAAAGTTAAATCTTTAGTAGATCCTACCTTTGAAACTTTCATATAAATTCAAAGGTAATGTTACACTTGGAATGTTTCCTGTAATTTTGTCTATTATGTAAGCGGACGTTGAAATTCTGTAATTAGTATTAAAATGAGGTGTAAACAACAACTCAACTTCTCCAGTAGCAGTTGTATTGAAAGTACCTGAGCATGACACTAATATCTTCGAATCCTTTATGCTCAATCCTAAATTGATAGCTGTTTTCTGACGAATTAATGATTTTTCACCACCTGAATCTAGTAAACATCTACAATTTATGAATTCATTTTTTGAGTTTTGAACCTTAATTAAAGCAGTACACTAAAGTACACGACTACGTTTACCATTAGCATGAGCTCCAAAATGTTGATTTTCATAGTTGTTTGCACAAACAGTTGGAGAAACCTCACTCAAGCTGTTTTCTGGTTTAATTTGCGATTTCAGAACAAACACTTGTGCTTCCGGTGAAGGGAATCTAGATGCATTTTTTGGTTTGAAATTATTTTCTAAATGCAAAATGCTATGATGATGCTTAAAACAATGCGTGCAGGTATTTGCACTCTTACACATTTTAACTTTATGGGCATTAGACAAGCAATTAAAACAAAGTTTATTAGTCTTAATAAACTCTATTCGTTTTTGCACTGGTAAATTTAAAAAATTAGAACACCTGTATAAAAAATGATCTTCTTTACAAAATAAGCAAGTAGAATTAGTAATGAGAGAAGTAACCCTATTATACACTGGTTTATTTGATTTATGCGTTTTACTAATTAAAGGTTTACTGTTCTGTAATGTTCTAGCATAATTCTTCAAAAATTCTATCAAGTCATTCAACTTTGGTATTTCATCTTTTTTTAACTGACACTCCCACCACAACTTTGCCGAAACATCAACTTTTTGCAAAATAATATACAACAACAAAGTATCACTAAAATTATCTATCCTTTGATCTAATATTTCCAATGAGCGAGTTATTTCGTTTACGTTATCTACTAAATTTAATATCGAGGATGCAGATTCCGTTTGTATTTGTGAAACATTAAGAATTCTTTTAATAAAAGCAAATATCTGTTCTCTCTTATTAGAAAATCTCTCTTCTAGTAAATTCCAAGCAATACTGAAATTTTGATCAGCTATGGGACTGAATAATGCGATAAGCATCATTTTTCAAAGAACTCTTTAAATATTGTAATTTTTGAGCTCCAGATAGATTTGGATTGTTGCGAACACTAGCGTTAAATAAATCTTTAAATGTTATCTATTCTGTTAAATTTCCGTTAAATGTGGGTAAAGATAATTTCGGTAACTTTAAACTTTCAGAAATTGATTCCGGTACGACAGGTTTATCGCCATTTGCATTTACGACCTTGTAAATCTTTAAGTTATGAATAATTTTTAAGTGAACCTCCTCAATTTTCTCTAAAATCGACTGTTCTTCCTCAACGAAAGTGTCTATTTTATCATCATCACAATTTGTATAAATTTCTCTAAACAGAGATTTAAAATCTTCCTTAAAGATTTTATATTTTTCTAAGATTAATTCAGCTTCAGCATTATCTAAATTATCATAATCTATTCTCTCGATGAATTTCGTTAACTGTGATTTCAAAATTTTCTTTCGTTTTTTTTTTCTATATCTGACATTTTGAAAATATTCTAAATTCTCGATTTTACTAATACTTTAAACACAAAAATAGCAGCAATAACGAAATGTCAAATGCAATTAAAATGCATTAACTATTTCACTCACCTTGTACACTGCATCCATTGCGAAACTCTTGAGAATTCTAAACCGAAAGTAACACCATTACGAACACATGGAATTCTTATTCACAAGCGCAGGTTTTTCTCGAAGTTCCGGCGTAGGACGGAACAGAATATTGTAGCTTAGCGGTATCTTATCTTTAAACTAATAAACCTAAGAATACATCAATGCGAGTGGACTGTAAATTAACCTTTATTCGGCAGTTTGAACTTTCGAACACAACACAGCACAAAGTAAAACGACAGAGTTACAATTAGCGGTTTTAAGAATGCAAGAACAAAATGCGAGCTGTGCATACAATCTGTGCATTGCAAAATAATATCTCACAGACAGGCAGAGAGTTCTGGTGGCCGAAACACATAGTCTACAACAACATTAATTTTAATTTACTGAATTATTTAGGAAATAATTTCTTTCCCCTTCCAGATTTTGATAATATGTATTGACTTGATTTTCAAAATGAGTATTTTACCTTACATTATTAAAGGTAATAAGTACTCAGTGCTTTATAGAACCAAAAGAGAAAAATAAGTCATTTTTATAATTTATGCGCAATTAAAAATATCAATGCCATTTTTGTATTTTATTAATTTAACTATAATAATTCTGGCTCCAGGTTCTAGCTCTTTGCTCTTGGTTTTAATGTTCAAATAGCTGCATGAAAAATTTGTGAACAGAAAAAATAGAACTTGCTATTTTTGAAGATGCTTTTATAAATTCACTAATCATATTCACTTGAAAAAAAAAATTTAGACAGCAATATTTCAGATATATCTATATATCTGTACCTATCTATCCGTACACACATACACACACACATATAAGTAAAAATCTACAATATCATAAAATGCAATAAATTTCTCCAAGTTACTTATAAAACACACTGAAGAATTCCATTTGCTTGTTTAGTCATGTCAATTAATGATATTTGTTGGAATTTGCATTACTATGTCTGTGACTGTGATGAGCAGAAAAGGTTAACTATATAATTGCGCAGAAGAATCCTCCCGACAGAGAAAGAAAGTTCCTGATTCTGATGGCGCTGAAGACTGACCTTCATGCTATACCTAACCAAGCTGTTTGTCGACGTGGCCAGTAGCCATGATTCTCTCGAGCATGGTGCAGCAACGTGATGCATAGAGTCCTAATGGAACAGCGCAGTGGAAATATGAATCTAGCCATGTATTCCAAATAACTGAATGTAGCCAAGTATTCCAGATAATTGTTCTGCATCGTTAAGTATCTACCTGTCTGAATGAACTCTTAAGCAAGCCCAAATCATGTTGTACCAGTCAAGTACATTTGTATGTTACCCATTGTACGATTTCACTAATGTGTCATAGTCTGACACGATATGCTCATCTATTTTATTAAACTTAAAGTCACTAATTAAATCTTATGTTTTCAACTTAGTGCAATTAGTACTTCTGCAGCAAAGAACCTCAGTTCTACATGTAGTACTATGTTTAACTCTCAAGACCTTTTAAAGAACAAAACTTTATAAAACAGGTTATGGGCCCAGAGTGAGCAGAGTAACCAGGCAACTAGGTGCACAGGAGTGCAGGACTCTGTCTACCAAGTCAACCAAGATTTGCAAGAAGTGCAATAGAGGAACATGCCTAAGCAGTAAGTTGAACATTGGTGGTTTTTTGTTGGAAAACAAGGTAAGCAAAAATTACTCTTTCTTCTTTCTTTGTTTTTTTCTAAAACTGTATGTATCTGACAAAAATGATGAACCGAATATTCAGACTGAAAAATTTGATAACAGTTATTTTGAAATATGGCATTTTCAAGTGAAAATAGTTTCAATCCAGTCAGAACTTTGGGATGTTGCGAGTGGGCCCTGTTTAGTCAAGCCAGAAATGTCCAAACGAAGAAGCTAAAAGTTGCCAATTTAAAGCGCAAGAAAACAGTCAAGAACAGGATGCATTAGTTACTAAATATAACGGCAACGCGAAAAAGTCTGTGAAGGTGAAAACTTCCAAGTGTTATGATCATAACAGAAAAGGCCCCAACGCATTATAACGTAGACAAACCAAAAACAAAAATCCTAATAACGAATCCTCTAGAGCAAGTTCTCTCACGATTATGAATACAATGTGAGAATTAGGAACACATAATTGGTACCTTGACTCGGGAGCAACCGCACACATGTGCATTGGCAAAAGTATATTTACATCAATAACTGATATAAAAAGTAAAGTTCAGTTAGCAAATAATGAGTTTTTAGAGGTTAGAGGAAAACAGAAAATTGAAATTTATGTAAGTATTTATTTAAGTTCTCAACACATAGTACATAATTTTCCCAATCTAAAAATGAACTTAATTTCAGTTAATGCAGCAACGCAACGTAAATATACTGTTTACTTAAGAAATAACCATGTGTTGATTAAAGACAAAAATAAGCATAGTTTTATATGCAAGGAAGCAAAATGGACTGTATGTTGTAAATCAACAGGATGTAATCAAGGTTTCAAATGTGGCGAAGGATAACATAATTCAAACAGTAAACTGAAATTAAGGGATGAGAGATGTGGTCGCTTAAATCTAGCTGACTTAAAAATAATGCATTCCAATAAGTTGGTACATGGTCTAAAAATTCCAAAATTCCAAAATCAAACTCTACTTTATGAAACTTGTAAAAGATGCAAACAAACAAGGTTACCATTCCCAAAGGAAATGCGTGCAGTAAACCACGATGTACTTGAACTTGTACAACACCGATATATGTGGTCCTCTGAATGTCACAACTTTAGGTGGTGCAAAATACTTCATAACATTCATCGATGACAAATCGTGGAAAATTACTGTGTACACTTTATGGAAAAAGATCCAAAGCTCTTGAAGCATTTAAAAAGCAAAAATTTCAGCCTGAGAAGCAACTGAATACACTCCGAAGCGATAATGCAAAAGAATTTAATCAATTCTTAGAATAAGAGGGCATTAAATGCCAGTTTTAAGTGGAGTATAGACTGCAACAGAACAGAGTTGCAGAACGTGCCAATTGTACCCTAGTTGAAATGGCCAGATGTCTGCTGTTCAAATCAAAATTACCTCAAACATTGTGGGCAGAAATGGTGAAAACAGCCGCTTACATTCGTAACAGATGTCCGACTAAAAACAGATAAAAAACGGCAGAAGAAATATGGTCTAAAGGAAAGCCCACACTATCTCATTTCAGGATCATAGGAAGAAAGGCTTTTGCATTAACAACTTCAAACAGGAAAAACAAATTTCTCCCAAAAAGTGAATACATTCTTATTGAATATTCTGAGGAAGTTTATGGAAAGCTGGAACTTGTGAAGTAACCCAAAGTCGTGATGTCAGACTTTTGGAACTCCTGGAAACAGAAGCCAGCTCAAAAATCTTTAACTGAGGGTGAACAAGAATTCACAGAATTTGTTCCTATTGAAGAAAGTTCAGGAAACAATAATTCCAAAATGCCAAATGAAGGGAGAGCAGAAGCTAAAGAAAACACACGGTCAAAGTTCAGAAAGAGGACCAGGAAGACTTAAGTTTCTGAAAACAGGAAAACGAGGTGGACTAAAAATGTCTAGCAGAAAAAAATGCTAATTTAATAAATTCTGAAGTTTTTGCAGATTCAGATACTGCAGAAGAAGCTTTATTCAGACCAGATGCAGATAACTGGAGAGCAGCTATGAAAGAAAATACAATTTGTTAATGAAGAACAATACGTGGGAATTAACCAATTTGCCAGAAAATAGAAAAGCCACTAGTTGCAAATGGGTACTCTGAATAAAGCGAAAAGCAGATGGCACAGTCGATCAGTACAAAGCCAGACTTGTTGCCAAAGGATGCTTGTAAAAGTATGGAATAGATTATAAGGAAACCTTTTCACCCGTAGTTCGCTATAACTCTGTACAAACATTACTTGCTTTAGCTGCCAAATATGACCTGAAAATACATCAAATGGGTGTTCAAACAGTTTATCTGAAAGGAAAGGTTGATGAAGAGATCTTCATGTCTCAGCCAGAAGGTTTCATAACTTTGGAAGGCAAAGTTTGCAAGCTGAAGAAGTAAATCTACGGACTTAAGAAAGCAGGAGGTATGTGGAATAAGAAATTAAATGAAACTCTGCGAAAACATAAATTTGAAAAGTTTACGTCAGATAACTGCAGATATGTTCAAAAAGGAATAGATGACTGTGTCATAATCGCTATTTATGTAGATGACTTAATAATTCTAACTAAAAGCAAATCTTCCATGATACATATTAAGAAAACTCTCAGCAAAACTTTTTAAATGAGGGATTTAGGTAAAATAAAACAGTGTTTAGGAATTAACATCGATAATAATGAAAATAGAGAGCGAGAGACAGAGATAAATAATGGTCTAAAGAACATTCATTGGAAAGGGAGGAAAGAGGCAGCAAACGAAAGCGTAGCCATGAAAGAAATCAAAGTCACCCCATAAATCTCCTGTAGTGATCAGAGAGCATAGAGAGAGATCAAGGGAGACATGCTGAAAGATAAAAACCCGTTTCCAGAGATAGTAAGAACTGCAACCAAACACAATACAATCAACATTGCAACATTGCTTCACTCAACGAAGTAAATGAAAAAGAATCTGGTTAGGAACAGGTCTCGAGCTAAGACCCTTCTTAGGACCTTATAAAGTGGTGAAGATAAAGCCACATGACTGCCACAATATAGCAAAAGTAGGATATCATAATAGACCTAAGCAACTTCCACTTTGGTTTGGTTGATCACATAAAGCCCTGGTCTGATCGAATAATGGAATTGCAAACCCGAGATCATTTTACTACAAACTTTGCTTTCTCCCCCCCATATCACCTCCTTTTGGGGGGGGAGGCAAGGTATCATTTTTTTTCAAATATTTTATTTTTCTTCTTCCTTTTATGTGTTTCAGTGTTCAGAGGACCTCAACACGTTGATGGCGAAGCACTGTGAGAATCAAACTGCTAAGGAATTAAAAACTAGCTAACACTGGCAACATTACAAAAGATAAAAATCACATTACAGAATTCTGGAGATCAAATAGTTTGTGAGTTTACTGTCTACAAATTGACATTACTGAAAGCAATTAATGGGTTTTTTTTTTAACCCAAAGGGGAAGGTTGCCCAGAAGGGCTATTAATTTCGTTTTGGCATTTTACATTGATTCACTATAAACAAGAATTACTTTTTAATTGTTGCCACCAAATATTAGAGCCCTGTATTATATTTAACCCATTAGCTGCTGGTGTTGTGTTGACGCAACGGTCAAAATAAATGCGTATATAAATATAACTACCTAAGATATTTTATACCAGCAGATGATTTTTGTGTAGGGAATACTATGAAGATTATTTCTGTAAAAAAATATTTGCCTTCAACAATCATTTTGTTTATAATAATTAATTTCATATTTTAAGCAAAACTTAAGCAAAATTTTTGACCGGGTATTTTTGCTGAAAATATTTAACGAAAGAATCTCCGTTTTATGAGTGATCTATTTTTAGTCAAGGTCACCGTTTATCAGAACATTACATCAGTCAGATATTTATATTTGTGTTAGGAAGGAAGGGAAAACAGGTGTTGCGTTGACGCAACGTCAGCAGGAGACGGGTAATCAATCTCCTTTTTCGCTCATTCCTTTCGATGTTCTGGTTGTTTAAAAATACCTAGAACGAGGTATCTTACATTAGAAGAAGCCCTTCAAAGATTTTTTGATGAAGAAACAGATGATGATAATGTTAATAATGACCAGAATGAAACTGATATTGTTGTTGTTCCCCCAGAAATTGCAGAGGCTAGTGACGAAGAAGAAAGAAATGGCAATGTTTTAAATAATGATAATGATATTTTACCAAATGCTACTGCTGAGGAAGTTGAAATTCATGTAAGAAGTAAGTTTCAGCCTTCTAAAAGCAGTTATAGTCATACTAAAAAGTTTAAAAAGCAGAAGACTGAAATCTTGAAGTGGATAAAAAAGGAACTGTTAGTTATGTCTCAGAAAGAACATGAAGAAAGAGATAGAAGAGAAATTATAAAAGACAAAACAGAAGGTAAAGCTAGTGCACAGATTTTCGATTATCTTTTTGATTTAGACATTTACTCTCTTCTCGTTGAACAGACAAATATATACGCTCAGCAAGAAGGGGGTGGGGAAAGGCCCAGAATTTATTGCATTTGAAGCCTATATGAGAAGATTTATTGGAATATTATTGCTTACAGGATATTATTCTTTACCCTCAAGAGAAAATGTATTGATCTTTTGATAAGGACATTTCTGTTCCTGTTGTACGAGAATTGATATCACGTTTACAGTACAGGAATATGAAGCAGAATTTGCATTTGACAATAGTCAAATTGACAATACTAATAAATTATATGAGGTGAGACCGTATCTAAACTTACTAAATATCACTACTTTTTACTACTGGAAATATAAAGTCTCTTTTAGATTTCAGATGCGAGAATGCATTATTCCTATTGAAAGTGTAGAATTAGCCAGAAATAGATCAGCTACAGAAAGACCTAGTAAATTCAGCATTCAAAAACTATTGCATGGAGATGGTAGACATTTTATCGTAAAGTCCATTGATAACAAAAGACTTTGTTGTAAAGAGTAGCATAGCCAGACTGTTTATAGATGCAAAGTATGTAATGTAGCTTTACATCATGATTGTAATCAAGCTTTTCATCTTTGAATCTTTCAAATGAAATAATCTGTATTTGTAAAAGAAATACAATGTTTATATTAATATTAAATTAATTACAACTAAAGTGATTTGTAGATATATAAAAAGTTATACAGCTAAAAAGTAATCCTGCGCTCCACTCAAAAGAAACATCACACGAGTACAATCCTACTCACTAAACATCCGTAGTCTTATTCCGCTGAAGTTGCGCGAACGCAGCACTCGCTTCTTCCATAGGTAAGAGCATTTTTTTTAATTTTCAATGCAAATTTTTGTTATAAATGCTTAATTTAACATTTGTTATTATTTTCATGAGAAAAGAAACATTCCTTGTAGTTTTGGCGGTTAATGGGTTAAACAAGTTAAATAATGAAGAATCTGCATAAATGTACATATGTTTCTGGCACTGTGATAAAACAACGGTACCTAGAGCCATCAAATTTTAAATAATTTACATCTCCACCCAAATATGATTATCTGGAAGACCAAATTTGGAATTTGAAATTTATTTTACTATTTCGTATTTTGTAAAGCATTTATGAGTTTTGATTAAGAAACAACAATTTCAAAGCCAGCAATGGCAACACTATGCAGGGGGTATTTTTTCTCTGGGACACCGTGTATCGGATAAACTCTTTTAAAATTATTCTGTGATATTGCTGTTGAATTGAATTTTGTGATTTAAGTGCAAAAAATGTGATATTTAATAAATAAAGGTAACACATAAAATATTAAAAAAAAGCCCCTTTGGGCCTAATATAAAATCTGAAAGCTTTCATTTTTTTTACACAAGGCTTTACTGATTGTGCACAGGCTATTAGACCTAGACAGATAAGACCTGAAAGAAATATACACACATACATACGTGTGTATGTGTGTATATATACAATAAGAGTTGAGAAATTTCAAATTAAGATGATATAGTACAAAGTCCGTAATCCGGACTCATCGGGACTTCGGCGATTCCGGATTAGGGGTTATAGATCATATATTTAAATCTGATAAGATGGCATGCAGAAATTATACAATTAAAAATATGAAACCGTAATTTATGAAATAAAGAGCAATTATGATCTAAAGAATATCCAAATTTACAAAAAAAAAAAAAAAAAAGCTTAATAATTTCTTTCAATGTAAGTTGTTTAAGTTGCTTCGTTTTTTGTGCTAATACTTTCTCTTTAACCCCTTAACTGCCGCGGGCGTATATATACGCCTTGCTCAGCCGATGCGTTAACTGCCCCAGGCGTATATATACGTCCTTCCAAACTGCTATCATTTGCTTTGCGCTGCTACACCTAAAATTATTCGCAAAGTTAACGCATCGGCTGCGCATCTGGGGCAGTTAATGCATCGGCTGAGCAAGGCGTATATATACGCCCGCGGCAGTTAAGGGGTTAATTCTATAAACAGACATAATTTCTCGTTCAATTACAAAGTTCCACTGTCCAAGTCCTGTAATTGCTGTGTCGAGAATACCGATTAACTTGTCAATAGAAATTTTTTTGCTTTCAATAACCTCTCTGTCACTTTCTTCACTATTGGAAACGCGCACGGGTAAACACTTTATGCGTATCCGTGCACATTAAACGTGCATGCATATGTTTGTGCCTTTGAGGTCCGGATTATAGATTATTCCGGATAATGGACGTCCGGATTACGGACTTTATACTGTATATATTATTAAAGTCAAGCAGAATACCATGAAATTAATTAATTAATCAAGACACTAAATTTATATCAAAATTAAATTATCAAAAGTGAGCTGCTCTCCAAAAGGAAATATACAAAGCATAAACATATAAAAATACTAAAGAATAATAAAAAAGTACAGTAGAGTTAAGCAAACTCGATTCCCAATATCTCAACATTCCGTATAACTCAAAAACTTTTTAGGAACTTTTCAAAATATTTCTAGGCCAAACAGAGCAAATATTACATACAGTACATATAATTGTTATTTGTGCATATGTCTTTCCAGTTCTGTTCAAGAATTTGAGTGCTCTTTTTCTGTAATTTTTGCCGTTTTTGCACTGTGCCATTAATTCTTGTAACTGCCTAGCAAATTTCAAGATATGTTGCAATACTTGGAATGCTGTGTGCTTCTTTCGAGGATATGAAGAAAGTCTGGTAGCGGCTGGTCACTAGCGCACATTCCTTTCTATTGCTGTAAAACATTAGGATACTTGTCTAAAGTTATATGACTGCATTTTGTTGCAAACTAAACTCGCACCCGTTCATTTCGGGTATCGTTCTTCAGTTCACATCCAGGCGTATAAGTGTTAGCATATTTTGGGGAACTTTTGATATTCTGTGAAGTGAAAATATCATTCGAAACTAAAAGAAAATAAATTAACGTGACAATGGAAATGAAACCAGATGCCTTAAAGAGACTGGACAAAGGGGAAAGTGTAAACAAAATTACCACGGATTTAGGTGTTAGATGGGCTACTTTGATAGGGTGGGAACAGAAGAGGTCTGAAATCGAATCTTCGTGTGTGAAAAGAGCATGTACAGATAGTTTAAAGGAAAGAAAAATCTATGAAAGGTGGTGAGTATGAAAAAGTGAATGAGGCACCTTATTTGTGGTTCAGAAAGCAAAGGGAACAGTGAAGACCCATTTCAAGACTAATTTTACAAGATAAAGCCCTGAAATTTTATGATGAATTTCAAGAAGGAGAGCCTGGATTTACTGCTAGTTCTAACTAACTCGACAGATGGAAAAGCAGTAACACCACTCACAGATCAATGGGCAAGAGTAGATATTTTTAAATTCACATAATATTTAACTCAATTTTTCGGAAACTTGACAGACTTTCAGTCCACATTTCGTCAAGTTTGTGGGACCCTACTATATTCCATAATTTAATTTTTATCTCTCCCTTATATATATAGATTTGCACTGCAACCAGAATTTTAACATACTAAACATATAAGAATTTAGTATTCATGCAGCATTTTTTAAATTCTGACACTAGAATCTGATCTAAATTTTAAAAACTTATTAAATAATCTGCAAAAAACTTTTCAGGTAATGCTATTTAAATTGCAAGGAATAGTATCTTAAAAAGCTTCCTTGTACATACTTACTTTCACTAATATTGATGTATTTTAAAAAAAAAATCAATAGCTTTATCATTTTCAATAATTAATTCAGTTTATTAAAATATTCAATGAAAAACCTTAATTGCAGATTTTACAGGAAAGCATTCATAGATTATTACCTTGTAGAGATAGAACATATTGAAGTATACTAAAAGTAAATCATAGTCAGTAGCAATTATTCAATTTAATTAAGCATGTCAGTGACATAACTCACCTGCATTTACATAACAACAAAATGCTGTAGAAATTTGAAAATGACTACAAAATTAAAATATTAATAATACTGATAACCTGCAAAAGTTTTTTTTTTAAAAATAAATCCAAGATTAAAATGAAAATAAAAACTAATTTTTAAAATTTACATGTTGTTTTACAGGTCTTTGAAATCTCCACTTTTAAAAGTTTCATTTCGAGGGGGGATCATCCATTTTGTTGACGCCCAAATTATTTGCATACTGAAACTTGGAAATGAACATTTTCAATAAATTTCATATACTTTCATTTTACAGTCAAAACTTTAACATAAAAATTATTTTACACTATTAAAAAAAAAATTTTTTTTCTTACTAAGTAGGCCATTCGGTGCTTAATCCCAAGTAAATGCTCGATTACTAATTCACTAGAAGCAAGATTTGCATTGCATAAAAAACACTGGAAAAGAGGAATTTCTGTATCACATTTCTGAATTTCAATTACATAATCCAAACCTAATCAGGGGAAGAAAAGGCTGTTAATAATATTTTAATGCAAATATAAAAATTACAGCCAAATTAATTTGTAAAAATAAAATTACTGAAATTACCAACAATTGGCCTCTTTATTGTATCAATTTCTTCTTGAAGTTTACTGTCTTCATCGATATCAAAGTACTTTTTCTCTAAAAATAAAAAAAAATTAAAAAAGGATTTGATTAGCATCAGTAACAGCATAAAATCAATTTTAAAATGGAGAAAAACTGATTTAAATTCTTATATGCTAGTTCAGTTTTAGAGAGAACTCTATGTAGAAAGTCTACATAGAAGCATATACTATACAGTGGCATAACCAAAGCTCTTGTGACCTTGTGCAAAATCATAATAATAATTCTGGGCTTGCAAATCTCATGGAAAACTGTAAAAAGGGCCCCAAGGGCAGAGGTTTTCACTCATGCTGATTTTTTTTCACAATTATATCTCGACTAATTATTTAGAAATGCAAACATGGCACTGGAAAATGCACAACAGAATTTTCTTGCAGAAAAAAGTGCGGAATGTCTCTTCTCTTTCTTTCTTTTACACATGAATGAAGTTTAACAAAGACACAAATTTTGAGACTTTAGTTTCGAAAAGGCTTTATGTTAATGTGTATATTTTGAGTTTTACATGAAATCTGCATAAATCTAAAATGTTATTATTATTATTTACTATTTTTACAAAAATAATCTAGCTAGTTATGCAAATTATTGATTTGTTGACAGACTGCATAACTGGTAAATATAGAAAAAAGGTAGGAAATTAGTTGATTTCAGATTGTAAGTTCGATTTGCAGCAGAAAGCTTGCAGCAGAGAATAATAAAGGCACAAGCTGTCAAACTTAAGATGTAAAATGGAGATTTTTGCATTATCTGGTGATGCCTTTTCAAAAGAACTCCAAACTGACTCATATTCATTTTATAATGCATGATTCAAGTTACTGAACTTTTATAACATGACTGTGACTTCAACCTGAATTTTAACATTATTTGGCTAATTTTATTTTGTTATTTCTTTATATATTTATACTTAAAATATCCCATGTATGGAAGGAAAACTTTTATCATCAAAATACTTTAAAATACGATGAACATAACATTAATAATTTATGAAAGTACTACTATGCACCATTATGTTAATGTAAAATTAAATGAAATACAAATAGTAACTAATTAAACATTGGTTGAACCTTCACATAAAATTTTGCAAATATCTACAGTACATAAAAGAATTCATATCAAAACAATTTTAATAAAAATAATTACTGAAAATCATTAGAAGGTATAGGAATGAAATTTGCACAATTTTTTAAAGTTTCCTTAATTCAATTAATTCATTTAGTGATAAGAAACATTTTTCTAAATAAAAGTTCAATCAAAAAAGGGAAAATATGAAAACCCAAGAATATCAATAAAACCAGGAGAGATGCAGCAATGCATAGTTAAAATCATGTCACCCAAAGCAGCAGAAAAATTAAAATTTAGACATCAAATAAGAGCAGCGAACTTAACACGTTTACATTGTTTTTATTAAATATATTAGTATTTTACATAATAACAAAGTGTATAACATATTTTAAACTCATGTAATTTTTCAGAATACTGAAATAAAAAAAAAATCAGTTTTAAGTTTTACATCATGTTATTTGATATGCATCATTAAAAGAATGCTTAGAAAGACGACACACAATGCACTGTGATTAGTTTGGTTAGTTGATAATGGCTACGCATGCCAGGGCTATCTCCCTAAGGGGGGATGCTTTCATAGTGAACTTTCTAAGGGAAACTGGCTCGCATACACACTACACATGGGAGAAACATGAAAACACACATTCAGTTAGCCTGTTCATCTGGAATCAAACCCAGGCCAGAACTGCAAGTCTTCAATGATTTTACCACTCAGCCACTGGCGGTAAGAGGGAAAGAAACAAACAAAACAAAAAAACAAAAAAAAAGAAAGAAAGAAAGAAAGAAACTGAAACCTAAAACTATCCTAAACAATATTTTGGTAGGCCTCAGTATCTGTGGTTGCTTTAAAAAACAAAGGCCCAATTATTTATCACTTTGATATGGCACACCAGACACCAATTTCAAAGAAGAATTGCAAAGAAGACCAAATAACTATAGGTAGATTTTTACAATTCAATGCTAGATACCTTTGCTACAGATACATACTACAAGTCAAATTTATATAAAGTTCATAATTTTAATGTACAGCATTAGCACTTTCAAACATTTACATTGCAGAAATTGTTCCAATACACATTGCATAGATTTAGTTTTACAATAAATAAACATCAGAGATTTTTTGTTACAGCACAAAGCATATTTTTAAGCATAAAAAATCTTTGGAATATCGGAATATGAAAATAAGACACTCAGAATCACTGAGAGGTTGGCGATTCCGGAAATTTTCGGATTTTAGATCATCAGACATGCAGACACCAGACATGTCATGATTTGACATGCAGACATGGCAACAATGAGCAGGGCTAAAAGGCTGGTTCTTCAGCTTTTTGCAAATGAAACTGGAAGAAGAGACTGATGATGTAGTTGGGTTCGCTTGCTGCTTTGACAGCATCTTATTCCGCCTTCAGTTTCATGAATACTTTCTTGAAAATCAAAAGGTTTTGAACAATTATTTGGTAAATAATATGAGCAAGAGATTTTATCTCATGAAATTACTATACATGTTCATTTTATATCTGACCTAGTAATGTAGCTATGGCACATTTAATTAAACTACAGTATGCATAAAACATAAGCTTAAACTATTATTTAAAGTCGAATATACATTAAATATGGTTAATTTTTTCCACAATATTTTTTTGAAATGTATGTAAATAGTAATCCATCTAAACAAAAACATTGATAAATTTCTATATTTACAAAGAATCCTTTTTGAGTTAAAATAGCACAAATAATGTTACAAGTTGTGTTATAGAAATATCAAATAAAACTATGCTCACTTATTTTCAGAATATGTCCTTACAAACCCATCTGGTTAAAAGCTAATTAATGCTAACAATAAATTTCATAATACATTAAATCCAAACAAATTTCACTTCATTTAATTTTGTGTTTCAATTAGCACAGGAAATGAGTCAGATTTTTGTCAGTCTTGGAAATGACTATTATGAAAGCATTATTATGGATCGTCAGGTTTACAATGCAGCATCCATTACGCATAAAATAATACAAAATATTTTAAATTGATATTCATATACTTTCTTATTCATACTGCTCTATTCTTATATTTTAAAAGTATGTATTCTAATGCTAATTTATTTCTATGCAGAATTTCATGATTTATTTTGCATAATAATATAAATAACTAAAAAGTGCATAAAATAAATTACATAACATATTATGTGAATAATAAACCAAATAATACTTTAAAATCGTATTTTTAATACAATAAAATGAATTAGTTTACATGATTTATTTCCTCTATTTTCTGGTTAGCTTTTCTTGCTAACACAAGGGATGCATTCTAATTCAAGTGTCAAACTCTTATGAATGTCCGTAAGCAGCAAAATAAAAAAATCATATTCTTAAGAAGGGAAATTGTTTTTCAAGTTTAGAAATATGATTTATAATTGCTCCCATACATTTACAAAAATTTTCTTCAACCTTCATGGAGGCTTTTTAAAGAAAATGGCTCTTATCTACTTATTATTTTACAGATAATAATCTGATTACAATGCTCTCTGAAATGCCATCTGGAGACAATTTAATTCACTTTTGTTTTATTAACGCACTTATTTGTGTTTCAGTATATATGTTTTAAATGTACCGTTTTTATACATACATTTTCCTTTTCCGTAATTTTCCATTTTGTTGATTAATTTTTCACCCGAAAGATGTTAGTTACAAATGGGATACTAGTCTCAAAACGGCATTTTGTACTGAATCACTGTAAAACAGTTTCAAATTGTTACCACCAAATATTATCACCCTGTATTATATTTAAAGAAAATAAATAATGAAGAATCTGCATGAATGCATGCATGTTTCTTGAACTGTGAGAAAACTACCTAGAGCCACCAAATTTTAAATAACATAATCCTCCACCTGAACATGGGCACATGGAAGCTGGAATTTTGAATTTTGAATTTGTTTTATTATTGATTTCATAGTTTGTAAAACTTTAATGAATTTTAATTAACACACGAAGTCTACAAAGCAAGCAGTGGCAAAATTGCATGGAAAGCCACAAACTTTTTTTTTGGGGGGGGAGGGGTATGCTTTACGCATGTGTATTTGATTTTTCCTTCTATTATAAAACATGTAGAGATTTTTACTTAAAAATTCTGATTCTTAATTTCACTTACACACTAAATAAAATACCTCGTTATGGAAAAGCAATCATGTAAGCATAAATTTATGAGATTAATAATTTGGCTCTGTAGCTGAGTATCTGCTTGGCATACATCTCAAACCCAAACATTCACCTATTTTACATGCCTCACTGCTATCTGGCGAGTCATTATTTATTATATTTTGCTTTCATCTCCGCATGTTTATCAATACTTGGCAGCTTCAGTAATAACTCATGCAGCGATGTCTCAACTTTTTTTTATATTGGGAATTGAATAACAAGAGTATGGCAAACTTTTATGCTAACATTACGCTTGGCGATGATTATAGATTTTTTAAATGCTCTAAGAAATGTTGACAAGGAAAAATTAAACAAAAATTTCTTTTCATATGCTGAAAATAGATTTTTTTAATGAAACTCATAGGCCAAAAGATTACATTTAGTGCTATTTTAATTAAAATAACTGATATGTTATTCACCATACACCCAGAAGCGGCAGCAGAATATGTTGGCACCAGATGCCAAAATTTAGGAAAGAGGAAATTTTTGGAATTTGGGGAAGCACTGAGTCGCAAAATTAAGGGATGAGAAGTTTATTTTATGATTTAGGGTAAGCACTGGGATCAAAAGTTTAGAACTTAGGAAGGCGCTTTGTAGCAGAATTTAGGACCCATAGAGACTGCACCAGGCGGTATCTAGCGCCTGCCCTAGATAATGCCTTAAGTATATGTGGGAGTTTATTTATTCAAGACTCAGATTAGTTTTAAGCATGTGCAAGGACTAAACGTAGGTATAGTAAATAACTAAACTAATACAATTCAGGCTTAATTCAATACGCGAGAGGAGCAAGCGTGATCATCGCCAATCTTGTGATAAACAGCCAATTATGCATAACCGACGCTGTTAAGCTTAGCTAAAATTATCTTTACTAATTCTAAAGCATTTCAGTTAATGTAGCAGACTGCGCTGCTGCCTAATCGTCTAATTTGATCCAGCTTATTATTTTTTTGCAGACTGTTATTATTATGGCAATTTTATGAAAACTAAGCTTGAACTTTCGATTATGACGGAAAGAGTTTCCAATTCTGGAGCTGCCAAAGGATTTACAAAACGTCTCAAAATTATGCAAGGAGTATGGCACTGGAAAGTCAACTATATACAGTCAAAAGTCATTAATTCGGACACCCATAATCCGGACCTCAAAGCTACAAACTTTCTGCGCATGTGTCGCGTTGACGCATGCGCGTAAGACCTTCACCGCTGCTAATATGCGTGTGCGCAAAATACGTTTACGAATGCGCCTTTAATGTATAACGGACAGGATAAGCTAAGCTAAAATTATCTAATTATCTATTTCAGTTAATGTTGCAGATTGCATTGTTCCTTAATCTTCGAATTGGATCCGGATTATCATTTTTTGCAGACTGTTAGAGCAATTTTATAAAAGTAAGCTTGAACTTTCGATTATGTCAAATAGAATTTCCGATATATATTTACTAATATGTAAAGGATATACAAAGCGAAAGTATCTTTCGGAGTCCATTAAACAAAAAGTGGAATTGCTGCAAAAAATGGATAAAGTTTATCTAAACTTTAACGTTTGTTTATCTAAACTTTGATTATCTTTAACACCGCAGCGCGGCGTGCATTGAATTGGAAGTTGATATGTCAGCACTATCCTTATCTTAAGGGCAGATGTTTTTATTTTATTTGGCTTATAATCGCTTACTCAATGTAGTATTTCATCTCGTCTTTGATATGATTTAAATCAAATGCCTTGTCATTATAATTCGCTTCCGATAGCAAAGAAAGTAACAGAGGTTATTGAAAACGAAACAATTGCGATTGACAAATTAGTCGGTAGACACAGCAATTATATCACTTGAACAGTGGAACTTCGTAACTGAACAAGAAATTATGTCTGTTTATAGAATTAAAGAGAATGTATTATAACATAAAAAACGAAGCAACTTAAACAACTTACATTGAAAGAAATGTTTAATAAAGTAAACAAATAAATATTAAGCTTTTTTTTTGCAAATTTTGATACCCTTTAGATCATAATTGTTCTTTATTTCATAAATTACGGTTTCATATTTTTAATTTTAGAATTTCTGCATGCCATCTTACGAGATTTAAACTGATGATCTATAATCCGGAAAAATCGATAATCCGGAATCGCCGAAGTCCCGACCAGTCCGGATTAACGACTTTTGACTGTATGACATAAGAAAAAAGAACTTTTTGAATTTTTTGTGGAAGCAATTTACATTGAAAGAAATGTTTAATAAAGTAAACAAATAAATATTAAGCTTCTTTTGTAAATTTTGATACTCTTTATATCATAATTGTTCTTTATTTCATAAATTATGATTTCATATTTTTAATTGTATAATTTCTGCATGCCATCTTACCAGATTTAAATTGATGATGTAGTATCCGGAATCGCCGAAGTCTCAACGAGTTTGGATTTTGGACTTTGTACTGTATTATGTAAATATTATACTAAGACTATGGCCTACGTGCATATAAATTTGCAAATTCATGCATTTATTTACTGTTTCAGTATTGCATTGATTTTCCTTAGCTGTCTATAACTATGGCTTCCTTTTCAGAGATAGTAGTGACTGAGATGTGCAGTCCAGGAAGAGAGCAAAGTTACAAATTTTGTATACAGTCAAAAGTCGTTAATTCGGACACCCATAATCCGGAATGATCTATAATCCGGACCTCATTGCTAAAAACTTTCTGCGCATGCGCCACGTTGGCACATGCGCACAGGTATTTTATGCGTGCGCCTAAGACCTTGACTACTGCGCATATGCGTGTGCGCAAGTGCAGAATACGTTTTCGCCTGCGCGTTTAATGTATAACGGACGGTGTAAGCTAAAATTATCTAATTATCTATTTCAGTTAATGTTAATGATTGCGTTGTTCCTTAATCTTTGAATTGGATCCCGCTTATTATTTTTTGCAGACTGTGAGAGCAATTTTATAAAAGTAAACTTGAACTTTCGATTATGTCAAATAGAATTTCCGATGCTGGAACTTCCAAAGGATCTACAAAACGAAAGTATGTTTCGATGTCCAACAAGCAAAAAGTGGAATTGCTGCAAAAAATGGATAAACCCATGAAGAATGTGACAGAGAGGTTAGTGAAAACGAAAAAATTTCGATTGACAAGTTAGTCGGTATTCTCGGCACAGCAATTAATGGGACTTGAACAGCGGAACTTTGTAACTGAACAAGAAATTATGTCTTTTTATAGAATTAAAGAGAAAGTATTATCACATAAAATGAAGCAACTTAAACAACTTACATTGAGAGAAATGTTTAATAAAGTAAACAAATAAATATTAAGCTTTTTTTTTTTTTTTTTTTGTAAATTTTGATACCCTTTAGATCATAATTGTTCTTTTTCATAAATTACGGTTTCATATTTTTAATTTTAGAATTTCTGCATGCCATCTTACGAGGTTTAAACTGATGATCTATAATCCAGAAAAATCGATAATCCGGAATCGCCGAAGTCCCGACGAGTCCGGATTAACGACTTTTGAGTGTATATGGTAAATAATTTCAGTGAAATTATATGTAAATTGTACTATTTCTTTTATATTGTAAGATGAATTGAACTGAATGTGAAGCTCTGCCGGAAAAATAAAATTATAGGGACATGTCTATTAAGCACTGTGATAACTGGCTATCTTGCTGCATTGACCACAAAGCGCCAAGCTGGCAATAGTTTTAGCAACTATTTTTTTTCCAAATTTGGCGAGAAATTGCTAAAAGTTGCCAGACTTGGCAGGATCCAATTCCAGTATAACTGTAACTGGTCTGATCTCCACTAACTTTAACCTGTCTCTATGTCATTGTAATTGCATATGCCTTCCAGCAATGGAAATTTCTTGGCTGATGGAGAAAAACTAAGACTGGAAGAAGCACCAGTCCTAGTTTAGTCCAGAGTTTAGCTGAGAGTAAAGAGGGTAATGAGAGATCACTCTACGAATTTACACACTAGAGATTTTTTATATTACTACTAATATTTTATACTGTTACATTTATTTTTAGGTACTTATTACTTTTGTCTTTTTTACTACAAGTATTTAACATCCTCAGTAGTTTAAGTACTGATTGCACTCTGTCATAATCAGAAGAGCTGCACGAGTACTCTCATTCCAGAGTTGTAAAGTGTTTCTTTTGGAAAAATAAATTTTATCAAGGTATCATCGATTCTCAGGGCATTCAATCGATTATGACCCCATACAAACTAACAATATTTTCCCTAATGTCACCTCAATGGTTCGACAAAGAAACAGATTTTCAGTGGAGACAACCGAAGCAATTTTAATTTGCCATTATAATTTTAAAATGAATTACACATTTCTTACATGACATTCTTTACATGACAGAAGAAGAAGAATATAATTAAGAAGATAAAATCAATTTTAAAATAGAACTGGGTTAAAAAGCATTAGCCTTGCATCTTTTTTAATTATTTTTCATATTTCTTTTATTAGATGGGTTTATCTATTTTTTATCAAAGTAAAACAAATCATTACCTACGAACTTGTTTTATTTTACTTATTTAGAACTTGAATATCTCATACCAATGCTTGACAATAATAGCAACCTTACCGATAGTGAAGTGAGTAACAGAGGTTGTTGAGAACAAACAAATTATTTTTTTACTTTATTAAACATTTCTTTCAATGTGCGCATGCGTAAAGTATACATTACGCATAGTCAAAATTAGAAAATTGCAACCAGAAAACTATTTGATGTGTTTCCGTGATATTTATAATGACGAGGAAATTCATTTAAATCATATCAGAGTACATTGAGATGAAACACTACATTTAGTAAGGAATTATAAGCCGAATAAAATAAAAACATCTGCCGTGAAGATGAGGATAGTGCTGACAGATCAACTTCCAGTTATTTGCGCACCGTGACATCCCCCCCCGGCAGAGGAGCGTGAAATTGATAAATAGATTCCGGAATAGTTAGAGAAACAAATCACCTCTCTGTCACTTTCTTCATGCCTTTAATCCATTTTTTGCAACAATTCCGCTTTTTGTTTAATGGACATCGAAACATGCTTTCGCTTTGTAGATCCTTTGGCAGTTCCAGAATTGGAAACTCTTTTTTGACATAATCGAAAGTTCAAGCTTACTTTTTATAAAATTGCTCTAACAATGTGCAAAAAATAATAACTCGCATCCAATTAGAAGATTAAGGAACAACGCAATCTGCAGCTTTAACTTAAATAGATAATTTTAGCCTAGCTTATACAGTCCGTCATACATTAAACGCATATGCGTAACGCATGCGCAGAAAGTTTGTAGCTTTCAGGTCCGGATTATAGATCATTCTGGATTATGGATGTCCGGATTAAAGACTTTATACTGTATATCTTTCTAAAGTAAGCATCTCTTTTAGGTGTTTCCAGTTTAGTTGTGTTTTTAGTGAGCAACTTAAAATATTATTTACTAATTTATTTTGTTTCTGAATTCTTTTGACTTAAATGAACTAATATCTTTATTCTGATTAGTATTATTCGTGACTTTTAATTTAGCTCTGCAGAAATATAATTTCATGCTTATTTGGAAGAAAAACGAAACACTCTCACTTAATTTAGTTGTTCTTAATTGATGGTAGATTGGTTTATCCCCCTTGATAAGTTGATTAATCTAGGATCAACAATAGCTACTTTTTTAATACTTTTGATTTTGGTAATTTTGCAATTAAAAATTTTCCTTTACAGATTTTTATGCTGTTAAAGCAATTAAGTTTTTGAAAATACTGATTTAAAATACGGAATATTTTTTTTTTTTGTTTTAATTGAATTTCTGTTCCTTGGATATGGTATATAAAAAGTTTTCTAATTATATATATATTAGGATTGTGTATATATATATATATATTTGCAAGATATAGTAAAATATGATGGCTACACTAAGAAATGACTGGCAACTTAAAAATTGACTATTCTAAATTTGGTGCTGTCTCCCACCTAAATTCATCTGTTCTCCCAAATCTCGAGATCTTTCCAAGTTACATAACACTGCTTGAAAAAAGGAACAAAAACCTAAAATTAACCAACCACAGCTTAACTTTACTTATACCCCTACCGTGAAGCAGTATAACTACTGCTTCACGAGCAATTATGTCATTCTTTTCCTAACTTCTGCCATGCAAACATATCCACACTGCTATGCTTTCCTAAAATACTTACGTCACACTTTTAAAACCCATGTACATAAAAATTATTGTATTGAAAAGTAATTTGTTTGCCAAAAAAAACAACTTGATGTGTGTAAAAATAAAGACAGTGATCCTTAAAATTCACTTTTGTTAGCTTCGTTTATATGCCTTCACTCTCAGCCATGATGACTATGCATTAAAATATCATAGATGTAAAATATACAAAATATGATGGCTTTGCTCTACGCAAACAGGCAGCCTCTAATTAACTTGCCGCAATTTCAAGATCTTCTTCCTAGACCAGTACTTTCGAGAATATTCAAGCATGTTACATAATCGTTGCTATAAATGAAGAGTTTGTGCCATTTTTCATCAGATTGCTTTTCTCCACCTGCTGCTGTAACACCTTATTGCTGCTGCTCTGTCTTTCTTTATTTTAATAGTATGATGCAGTAGATTTAAAATTAATCATATTCAGTCTAAATTACTATCGCATATGTAATCTTCAATGATCTGCTATTTGCATTGAATAAAGATATGGAGCTAAAAAGTTAAATTCATCTGTGCCAACGTTGGATGTCTTACACTCAGCCAGAATACTGATGCCAAGTTTCGTCATTGATGTGCCCGACTACACATATATGTAATACGGATAGTATATATATACTATCCTAATATCTATTATTTTACGTATAATAAGGTCAGTAAAAAATCTTAAATAAAAATCTAAATAATACAAATACACTCACTTCCAAAAGTTAAGCACGAAGATGTAAAATGCAAAAAAATCAACAAACACTGCTTTAATTGACACAAAATTCGGCAAGAAAGTAGCATATATATTTACGCATAAAACAAATTCAATAATTATATACAGAAATGAAAACAATATTATTAAATTTTTGTAAGTTATTAGATAATGACATACTGAAGACTTAAAAAGAATTATGTATAAAGTGAAAATAAACAGCATAAAATGAAAAAAAAAAAAAAAAAAAAAGGACATTAATAGGGTATGTGACCCTCCTCATCTGTATACAAAGTTTACATCTTGTGACCATGCTTTCAATTAGGTGGTCAACCACTGCAGAATTAAGCAATCGCCATTCTTCTTGTAGAGCAGTTTCCAGCTCAATAAGAGCGGCTGGAGGTGGGAAACGTGAAGATACAGCACGGCCGAGAGCATCCCAAAGATTTTCAATGGGATTAAGGTCGGGCGAATATGCTGACCACGCCATACACGCAATCCCTTCACTCTCCAGGTAGTCATTGACGCTTATGATGACTCTAGGTAGTCATCATAAGCTCTATAGGGACGTGCATTATCGTCAATTAAAACAAAAGTAAGGCCAACTGCTGCAGCATACAATCTCACAATGGGTTCTAGGACTTCATCTCAATACCAGACAGCCGTCAAAGAAGTGCAGGTCTATGCGGTATTCTTATGAAATCCCTGCCCAAACCTTAATGCTTCCGCCTCAGAATGCTTGATGTTTTGGGAGTGAATGCTTTTTTTTAATTAATGAGCAAAAATTGAAATAATTTAAACAATGCCATTGAGATTTTTGTTAAAAAACTGATTTTCTAAATAATTTAGTATCTAACAATATCAATTTGGCAAATACACAAACTTCTCTTACTTTTTCAAACTGAATTAAAAATGTAGATTTTCCTTACCTGGGCATTCTTTCTTTATATTCTAGAAAGAGAATTAAACAATTAATTTTATTGCTATAATCATAATAAACTTTAATTCTATTCACAAGAAAAATTGCACAATGGTCAATGCATTTGAAAAAATACAGCTTTAATACTAGACAAAGTAACTCTAAATTACAAATAATTTTGTAGACAAATTAAAATTTGATGCTACTCTCCCATTTACATATGGTTTGCATTCCACTGGAAGAATATAAGTTTATGCAAGTGAAAATCCCTCTAATGTTTTACATAGCACACATCCTTAAGCAAGATAGGCAATTAACTATTCAAACTCAGATACAGTAACTGTCTACTGAATTAAACAAAAGCAAAAAAGAAGCAAGACAATAATGACATCTTATTGAGTATAAAAAAACACTTAACATGTGAAACATAATTTTACACCTATTTTATTTACTTTTTTTATAACTTGGTTCGAACATAGTTCTGTCCCACAACAGGCATCTTCAATAAATAAATTTTCTTGCACAAATCTATCATTCAATTATTGCCATTTGTTTCAGATTTGCATACTGTAATATATCCATTTAAGTAACAACATAATACAAATTAACAATTCCTAAGGAAAGTGCAGTAGCACCAGGGATAATATACATCAATAATTTAACTATATGTCAGGTGAATTTAACCTGATAATAAAAACAAGACCTAATCACAAGTAACCTAATCACAACTTTCATCCCTGTTCTTCAATTAATCCATGCACAGATCAAATTTCTTAAATCTAGCTTGTAAGTTTCGCCACCACTTGCCAAGATTGCCATTTAGGTAAATACCATATTAAGCAACTCGCACTGCTGGATGCATAGTGAAACTAGTTAATTTGACATATAATTTTGGAATAACAATCTGCATTTCTTTCATTCTCTATTTTCTACAGAGAATCTCTTAGCAATGTTAAAATACACTAGGGAGAAATTTAATCAGAGCTAAATTGGTATTTAAAACTGAACGATTCATTATTTATTATTTATGTTGGATTTCAAATGTATGTAGTTTTTATTTTATACGTGCTTCAATTTAACTTTATTTACTTTCCTGTAATTTTCTATTTAATGTCCTTTGGCCACTAATAATTATTGTTAGTTTAGTTCCTTAGAAGTGGCAACAAAACAATTCATAGAATTAATAAAATATGCTTCTGTAGTTAGTTAGTTAGGCTTATTGAAGAAGAATGACATGTTTTATACCTGAGTGATGTTTTATTAAATAAATGAATACTTTAGAATATTTTTAGTAGTCTCTTAGAGTCTGTGATATGCTGGTAGTGTAATAGCTTAATTTGACGCATAAGCAAACATTTTATTGGTACCCTCAGCGGGACCCAAGAGACATTAGTTTGGAATTCTAAAGTATAAAAATGGAAGCTAAAGAAGTTATTTAACTTGAAAGGAAGATTCATAGAGCTGCTTTTACAAAATCCTTCAACGTTTTAGAAGAAATTTTAAAGAAATGTGAAATAAATTCTTCTGAATTACAGTCGGAGCTTAATGTTTTTGTTTCGAAAGCTCAACGTTTGGAAGATATGCACGTACGATATCTTACTCTTAGCACACTGTCAGGAAACGAAATTGAAGCAGAATTCGATGTTATTGAAGATTATCGTGACAAGGCTCTTAGAATTGAAATTAAACTGAAAGATATTCTTCAGAATCTACAAAATGTAAGTACTTCAAATTTAATTTTGAATGAATCTGTTAATAAGAATGTATGTAAAAGTAAATTTAAACTTCCAAAGCTTGAATTACGAAAATTTGATGGCGAAATTAAGGAATGGTTGTTTTTTTTTGAGCCAGTTTGAAAAAATTGACGATTTCTGTTACAAGTGACTGTTGAGAGTTCACGTGCAAGGGAGGTTATAGAAAGTTTTCCCCCTACATCTGCTAATTATGCCAAGGCCATAGGATGTTTGAAGGCTCATTTTGGTCGAAATGACTTACAAGTGGAAGTTTATGTGAGAGAATTGTTGAAATTGGTCCTGAGAAATACAAATTCTAGTAATTCCTGTAATAAATTATGTGCATTATATGATAATTTGGAACAACAAATTCGGACTCTGGGAACCCTTGGCATTACTACAGATAAAAGTGCTGCATTACTTTATCCTTTAGTTGAATCTTGCTTGCCAGAGGATTTATAAGAGCCTATCAAAGAAGTGCAAATGTTGATAATGGTCCAGACCCAAAATGTAGACTGGACAATTTAATACAATTTTTTAAATCAGAAGTAGAATTCTAAGAACGCATAAGTTTAGCTATGGCTGGTCTTGGTTTGAAGAACAAAGTGACCCGTGGGATTAAATTTATAAAAACTGTTCACAATCGACCATCAACGGCAACAAGTTCGTTGAGTGCTGATTCTCCCACTAAGAAGTGCATGTTTTGCAGTGAAAAACATGATTCATTTAATTGTTTGAAGGCTAAAAAATGCCATTTTCAGAGAGGCAAGATCTCTTAAAAGATAAAGGGCACTGCTTTTCGTTGTTTAAAGGCTGGTCACTGTGCAAATAAATGCAGGAGTTCTATTAAATCTGCAATTTGCCATGAAAATCACAGCGTAATTATGTGTTTAGAATTGCTTAAAAATAACACAAATTTTAAGAAGCCTATTTTAAACGACAATGAAAAAGAAACTAGCGAGGGAGAAAGTTCTGTAAACTTTCTAGTGTTAATAACACACCACAAGTACTTTTGCAAACCCTGAAAGTAAAATTAATTGGAAATAATTGTACACTTTGTATTCGAGCTTTATATGACACAGGATTGCAAAAAACATATTTAAGGAAGGATTTAATTTCTACTTTAGACCTGATACTTTCTAGACAATAGATTTTGAGCCACACTCTGTTTGGAGGAAAACGAACATCTGAAAATTTACATAATGTCTACAAAATTAAGCTAAAGAGTTTAGACGATAACTATTGGTGCTTTTGGTAGAGCAAGATACAATTTGTGATGCTGCCTGAAACCTTCTGCCTTAAATGGACCATGGATTAAAGAGCTCCAGTCCATGAATATACCATTTTATGACACTGAAGATACATCAGGGCCTGTTGATCTTTTAATTGGTGCAGATGTGGCTGGTCGACTTTTCACCGACAAAAAAAGAATACTTTCTAGAGGTACTGTAGCCATAGAAACTTACCTGGGCTGGAGACTAATCGGTAAAGCACCAGTGAATGCTGATAGGGAAGATACGGCGATGACGATTGTAACGATGTTTGTGAAAGATGCCAATATTTCTGACCTTTTTTCCTTAGACATCTTAGGAATATTCGATCCCGTCAGAGTAAAATCATGAAAGGAAAAGGAATTTCTTACGAAGAAATATTTTCAAGAGACTTTAAGAATTAAGGATGATGGTCAGTACGAAGTTGCCTTACCGTGGAAAGATGATCACTTGCCTCTCCCCACCAACAGAGATATAGCGATAAGAAAACTTGAAGTCTCAACAAAAAGGCTGAATTCAGAAAAATTTTTTGATACCTATGATGATATCTTTAAACAATGGACTGAATTGGGTATAATAGATGATGTCACAGATGTGCATGTTTCACACCAGCACTTTCTTCCTTACCAACCTATAAGCACTTTCTTCCTCACCTACCTGTAGTCAAGGAACAAGGCACTACCGAAGTACATCCAGTGTTCGATGTGTCTGCTAGGCAAATTGGATCTCCATCTTTGAACCAGTGTCTAGAATACGGTCCCAATTTATTAAAATTAATTCCAAATCTCCTTCTGAGATTTAGAGAATTTAAATATGGTGTTATTGCAGATATTGAAAAGGCCTTTTTGAAAGTGAGCGTTTGGCCAGAAGAATAAAACTATTTGAGATTCTTCTGATGGAATGATAGCGGCTGTAAAGAAATTAAGGTAATGCAGCATAATAGACTGGTCTTTGATGTAAAGAACAGCCCTTTTCTTTTGGGAGCAGTCTTAGATTATCATTTGGGAAAATATTTGATTGATGCCAGATATAATCAAGATTATGGTTAAGATTCTTCTTTCGAGTTCTTATGTTGATAATTTAGTAACGAGCTTAAATGATACATGTGATATATTACCCTTCATTAAGACGCCTCAAGCCATACTGAGTGAAGGAAAATTCAATTTGAGAGACTGGCAGTACACCAATGATAATAGTCCTCAACCATTTACTTCTGTATTAGGACTTTTATGGGATAGAAAAAAGGATACGCTGATGATAAATCTGGACTGGTTAGACAGCTATAAATTTGAAACTTTGTCCAAAAGAATAATTCTTTCTGTCATGCATAAGGTGTTCAATTCAGTTGGTTTATTATGTCCTGTTTTGCGGATACCCAAATTGTTATTGCAAAAGATGTGGAAAGAAAACGTACCTTGGGACTCTGAAGTCAACGATAATATAAAAGAAGAATTTATGAGCTGGTTTTCAGAACTTCATTTGCTGAAGGAAGTGACCGTATCACAGTGTTTTTCAATTGGTCTATGTAGACAAAACATTTCTCTGCATATGTTTGGTGATGCTTGTCATACGGCCTTTGAGGCAGCTGTTTATATTCATGTGGAGACAGACATCAGAGAATGTCCAAGTTCATCTCTTAACAGCCAAAGCTAGAGTGGCTTCTGTAAAACCCATGACTATCGCTCGACTGGAGCTGATGGTTGCTATGGTGGGAGCTCATTTGTGTGCATCTGCTGTGGAAGGGCTTCAATGGAAAGATGTTGAACAGCATTATTGGACTGACACAACGGTTGTTTTAGGGTGGATTCAACGTAAAGAATCTTGGACGATATTTGTGAAGAACAGAGTGAATGAAATAAATAGTTTAATGGATCCTCTTGCATGGAAACACCTTCCTGGGATCCAGAATCTAGCTGATTTGCCTTCTCGAGGATGTTCCGCTAGACAACTGTTATCAAGCAAATGGTGGCAGGGGCCAACTTGGTTATTAGAACCTTCTTCTAACTGGCCCATCACAGAAGAAAGTTTTGATGAACATTCTATAACTAAGGAAAAGAAAAAAACAAGATCTGATGGGCATTATTCTATCTGTTCTCTAAGTTACTGAAATACTTGTAGCTGCAAAACTTATGAAAAGAAAAATGGATGCAGGCATTACGGATCAAGTTCATACTATTATTATTTTTCAAGCTATGACAAAGTGATATGGTTGATTGCTTGGATAAAAAGATTTATCTTTAATTGTCTAAATGCAAAGTCTCTGTGAATTATTGAAGAGTTATCCTACAAAGAAGTCAAAAATGCAGAAAAGAAAGTCATATTGTTAATACAAAACGAATACTTTTCTGATCATTTAAACAAAAGAAATTTAGAATCTTTGGCAACATACAAGGACGAAGAAGGAATTATTAGTCTGCGAACAAAAATTACATTTCGGAAGGATATAGAGCACTTTAAACATCCTTTTGTTTTACCGGGAGAACATCAGGCTGTCAAAAGGTTAATTATAACAGAATACCAGAAGAACTCTCATGCTGGTTCTCATATAATGGCGAGCATTCTAAGAGAATATTATTGGATTTTAAACACGAAAAAAGTCATTAGATCTCTTTTATCCAAATGTGTTACTTGATACGCAAAGAGAAATTTAACAGCACCAATATCTGCATTACCAGAAATTGACATGGCTGGACCTGTGTATTTAAGAGGAGAAACAAAGGCTTGTATTTGCATATACAGTCAAAAGTCGTTAATTCCGACACCCATAATAATCTGGACCTCAAAACTACAAACTTTCTGCGCATGCGTCGCGTTGACGCATACGTAAGACCTTTATCGCTGCGAATTTTGCGCAAATTACGTTTACGAATGCGCGTTTAATGTACAACGGACGGGATAAGCTAAGCTAAAATTATCTAATTATCTATTTCAGTTAATGTTGCAGATTGCGTTGTTCCTTAATCTTCGAATTGGATCCGGATTATTATTTTTTGCAGACTGTTAGAGCAATTTTATAAAAGTAAGTTTGAACTTTCGATTATGTCAAATAGAATTTCCGATATATATTTACTAATATGTAAAGGATATACAAAGCGAAAGTATCTTTCGGAGTCCATTAAACAAAAAGTGGAATTGCTGCAAAAAATGGATAAAGGCATATCCTTTGTTTATCTAAACTTTAATGTTTGTTTATCTAAACTTTCTTTATCTTTAACGCCGCGGCTGCGTGCAATGAATTGAAAGTTGATCTCTCAGCACTATCCTTATCTTAAGGGCAGATGTTTTTATTTAATTTCGCTTATAATTGCTTACTCAATGTAGTATTTCATCTCGATGTACTCCGTCTTTGATATGATTTAAATCAAATGCCTCGTCATTATAATTCGCTTCCGATAGCGAAGAAAGTGACAGAGGTTGAGGTTATTGAAAACAAAAAAATTTCGATTGACAAATTAGTTGGTATTCTCAACACAGCAATTATAGGACTTGAACAGTGGAACTTTGTAACTGAACAAGAAATTATGTCTGTTTATATAATTAAAGAGAATGTATTATCACATAAAAAACAAAGCAACTTAAACAACTTACATTGAAAGAAATGTTTAATAAAGTAAACAAATAAATATTAAGTTTTTTTTTTTTTGTAAATTTTGATACCCTTTAGATCATAATTGTTTTTTATTTCGTAAATTACGGTTTCATATTTTTAATTTTATAATTTCTGCATGCCATTTTACCAGATTTAAACTGATGATCTATAATCCGGAAAAAGCGATAATCCGGAATCGCCGAAGTCCCGATGAGTCCGGATTAACGACTTTTGACTGTATATGTGTGCTGTGCATAGAGCTGTCTATTTTGAGCTCAATTCCTCGCTGTCTACAGAGGCTTTTCTATAGAGTTTCCATTGGTTTATAGCCCACAGAGGCCGTCCTTCTGTAGTTTATAGTGACAATGGAAGCAACTTCATTGGAGCATCAAAATTGCTTGAAACTTGTTAATTGGAATGTCATTACTCAATACACCACCACTAGGAAAATTCAGTGGTTTTTCAATCCCCCAACTGCCTCTTCGTGGCCGGTTTTTGGGAGCGATTAGTTGTATTGATTAAAAAAATTCTTAGAAGAGTTTTGGAAAAATCTTTGCAGTCTTTTGAAGAAATGACAACAGTATTGTGTGACGAGGAATTTGTTATTAACTCTCGTCTACTTACCTATGTTTCAGAAAAGGAGTCTGAAATTGTTCCTTTATCTCCCAACTCATTTTTACAAGATTTCCGAAAGTCAGGCGTTCCTGATTTGGATGAGATTGATCAGCATTCCCTCAACAAGAGATTAAAATATCAACAACTAATCACGGATATACAAAAAGATTCAGATCTGAATACCTAGGGCTTTTAATTCCAAGACATGATCCGAAGAAGCATGAGTAAAGTATCAAACTTAGAGACGTAGTTCTTGTTGGAAGTGATAATGTTAAATGTACTGAGTAGCCATTAGCTGCTGTTATTGAATTGTTATCTGGAAGAGACAACGTCGTTAGACTGGTACGATTGAAAACTACAAGTGGACAACTTTTACATCCCGTATAAAGAATTTTTCCATTAGAACTTTTATGCAATTGGTTCGAAGATCTAAAAAATGAAAAATTTGAACAAGCTAGAGTTGAAGCGTATTCAGTGGAAAACAGCCAAAAAGATATAAAATTTGTAAAAACCAGGAGTGGAAGAGAAGTCAGGCCTATACAAAGACTAGACTTATAAACTTTATAAATGTTTGGACTTTAATTCAGTTCTTTTACGTTTTTCCATTTAATTTTAAGTTTTTCTTTAATATTTCTAATAGGTTAAGTTGTTTCCAAATAGCTTAAGGTGGGAGGATGTTTGATTTCAAATGAATGTAGTTTTTATTTTATACGTGCTTCAATTTAACTTTACTTACTTTCCGGTAATTTTTTATTTAATGTCGTTTGGCCACTAATAATTATTGTTAGTTTAGTTCCTTGGAAGTGGCAACAAAACAATTCACAGAATTAGGAAAATATGTTTCTGTAGTTAGTTAGGCTTATTGAAGAAGAATGACATATTATACACCTGAGTGATGTTTTATTAAATAAATGAATACTTTAGAATATTTTTAGTAGTCTCTTAGAGTCCGCGATACGCTGGTAGCGTAATAGTTTATTTTGATGCGTAAGTGAACATTTTATTCACAGTTTGGGTTTAGAAATACTTTTTTTAATGCATAGAAATATGTATAGATTTACATGGTGCATCAACAAAGTTTTAGGGCTAATTTTTTAATAAACTTTTATAATTCTGGCAAATGATACTTAAACAGATTTTATTACTATGTTATCTCAAATTGTTCTCCCGAAAAAATTGTCTGCTCACAGATAGATGATCCCAATGAATAGTTCATGTATTCAACAGTTGAACAAAGAATAGCAATGCTGCAAACGATGAAAAAGAGATATTTGAAATGTGGTGTAAAGCATACATGGATCAATCATTAACATGATTAATGTTTTTGTTGGTACAGGCAATTTTGTAATGGGAGTAAAGAAGTTTATAATGAACTCATGAGTGCAAACATAAAAAATTCTAACTGAATGAAAAACATACTAATATAAAATTTTATATTATTTATTCTGAAAGCAACTTTAGATAGGCATAGATTTAAAAAAAAAATCTACCAATTTTGAATGCGACCAGATATAGGTGATTTTTCTTCAAGAGCAAAAAAAAGTTTTTTTAAAGGTGGAAACATCAATGGAAAATTTCATATTAAATCTATTATTACTTAATAACATTTTAATTAAAAAAATAATAAAATAACTCCTATTTCAATTTATTTCAATTCAATATATATGTATATATATATATGTTTTTAACCCTCTGAAAATTGATAGTTTTAATTTTGTATTATGTCTGCCTTATATATATATATACATACATATATATATATATATATATATATATCAGGTTTTTATCAATCTTAAGAGATAATATAATAATTAAAACATTAATACATAAAATACATGAGTACAAAACATACCTAATTCATAACTTCTATCTTCTTCCCATCAAAAGTTTAGAAATCGAGAACAGCTGCTGGCAGGCAATTTCAAAGAAAATGCAATTAAAAAAACAAGCTCTAACTTTTTTTTTAATTGCCTTTTCTTTTAAACAAACTTGCTTTTTCTTCAAACTAAAGAAGACAAATAGCTTAAAGGAAGGCTACAAAGCCATACTCCTAAGCTATTTAAGTGAACACTGAATAGTAAAAAGTGTAGATAACCAGCTTTGGGTTTGGCATACAATAATTTGAAGCTTGACATTAGTCTGCACTGATAATTTCCAATTTTCTTTTGAAAATCGTTGACCTTAAAAATCAGAAAGCAAAGAATACAAGCACTGACACTTTGCTTTCATTTACTTACAGAAAGCTGATGTATACCAGGTGTACAAGCATGAAATTCGGATTTTTTTTTTTTTTTTCCTAAAAAAAAATGTTAAATTCGGAAGAATGAAAAGTGCTCCATGGCTTGTTATACATTTTTTCATCTTTCGGGAAATTTGTGAATACCATGGCAGTAAAAATATTTACTTTTTGCTGTGAACCATTCACTGAATCATTTTTTCACATCTTAATAGGAACCAAAGGGCTATTCAGCAAGTGTGTGACCCATCAATGCAAATAGTGATAACTGACAGAGCCAAAACTGGTGAGTAAGCCGCAAGGGGTATAACGTTCCAGTTGATTGCTTCCAATGTGACAGGAACTGGTTTTGCCATATGTGATGGAGCACTGACATGAACAAAAATGACTTTTGGTTGCCTCTTTCAGTATTCTGGCCTTTTTTTAAGCAGCAAATGGTTCAAATCAGCCAATTCTTGTTGGTAACATTTAGTATTAACCGTTTCCCCAGGTTTTGACACATGTCCATTCGCCTGTTATTCAACTAACGTTGTACCCATCTATCGGATTACATTAGCCGCTTAGAAACAGCTTGTTGACTAACATCCAATTGCTCTGGGAGTTGCTTTTGTGTTTGTGAATCATCTTCATCCAACAATGCTTGCAATGCCACATCTTCATATTTTTTTGGTGGTTTCCATGTTCTTTGTCTGCAACATCGAAGTCACCGCTTTTGAAACACCGAAACCATCGTTCACACCTGTCTTGCCACGGAGCATGTTCACCATAAGCTTCTCAAAGGAACTGAAATGATTCAGCAGCAGTTGTCTTCAAATGGGAAAAAAAATAGTGTTGTCTTTCAGTGCTCTTTGTTCGGTATCAATTTCGACGTACTGAACACAACACTATGCACACACTTTCCCAGTTTATCACTTGTGCATGTCTGATACCTGTTGGTGACACAACAAAATGGTGCAGTGTCAAATCTTTATAGCACAAACAGCATTAGTATGCTGTAGTCTAAAATCCATATTTCATGCTTATACACTTGGTAATCCATTACTCAAATTCACCACGGTGAATTCAACTGCATCCATCTTGTAAGACTTGTTCAGTCACAATTTCTGCTAGTGCAAAAACAGTTACGTGTAGACAATTTACTGCACCTTCATTAGTGAGCCTCTTCACTGAACCAATTTAATACACACCTTTAAAATACATGTTTGCACACATACGGGAATATCCTTCACTTCAAACATTAGCACAAAAGTTGTTTCCCATTGAACTGTACCAGTGAGCTACAATTTCTTGGTTAAGGGGATAAATTGATTACTTACATGCTATATAGAAAATTATTAGTCAGATTAATACTGAAAGTTCTGCAAATGAAAACTCAAACTGTGATGACACTTACTCTTAATTCCTTGATTCGATGAATTTTGTCAAATATTCATAGGTAAAAAAACTATCCATAATTGACTTCAAAAAGTTGTGATTTTATTATATTATAAAGTGCAACTGAATGCAATCTGCTCTGTATAATAGAAATTTGCTTCCATAATGGGAAGGCACCCCAATTCTATTAATAGGAGTGTAAAGATAGTTAAATGTGGACCATTTGTTAGCTTTATTTATACTTTGTGTTCTAATCAACCCAACTTCATCTGGTTATTATTGCATCTGGAAATAACTCTGCATGCACTTTTGACTAGAAATGAAACTTATCAAAGCAAATAACAGATTTCCAGTCATTCAAGATGCAATGCTGATTTCATATTCTTTAACTAATACAGTATCAGCAATGGGCTCCTGATATGTTGGCAGGTACATTTGGTTTCATACATTGATACTTCTAAATTCCCTAAAAGTTTAAAAAAAAATCTTTTTGCAAATACAGTGAGTGAAAGTGAAACTTGTACACTATGATATTTTTCACGCAATCTAAGATATCAGAAGCAATAAAAAAAAATTTAATATTTTTTTAATTTAGGCAACAAGAAAAACACTCCATATATTTTTTAACAAAAATAACTTTTAGATTTACACATTATCTAACCAACACATCACTTATTCAGATGATTATTAAAAAAAAAAAAAAAAAGAGGAGGAAAGAAAGAAAAGAAAAGAAAGAAGGAAAGAAAAGAAAGAAGGAAAGAAAAAAAGAAAATGTCAAAATAAAACTCACATACAGTACAGAATTCTCAGATAAATAAAACATAGAAATAAGATTGTTTAGTTTCAGTACTTTGTTGGGCATCCTTTATTTCTAATTACATATTCCAAACATGTTGGCATAGACTGAACTAGAGTTTCACAGTAATTTTTACTGATTTTGTCCCATTATTCCAATAAGGCTATTTTTCAGCCTTTCTTGTTAGAAATATGATGACTGCATACAGCAACTTCTAAGTGACGCCATAAATTTTAAATGATGTTTATATCTGGTGACTGTGGAGAACATTTACCAGGTGTACAAGTATGAAATGCAAATTTTTTCCTCCCTAAAAAAAAAAAAAAAAAAAAAAAAAAAAAAAAAAAAAAAAAAAAAAAGTTATAAATTCAGAAGAATGATAAAAAGTGTTTTATTCAAAGTATGCTCCATTGCTTGCTATACATTTTTTCCATCATTCGGGCAATTTGTGAATAACACACACAGTAAAAATCTTCCCATTTTGCTGCGAACCATTCATTGAACCATTTTTTCACATCTTCGTACAAACCAAAACACTGCTCAGCAAGTGTGTGGTCCATCGATGCAAACAAGAGATAATTGAAAAGAGCCAAGTCTGGTGAGTAAGTTGCAAGGAGTAGAACTTCCCAGCTGAGCGCTTCCAACTTGTCACTAACCGGTTTTGCCGTATGTGATGGAGTATTGTCATGAAGAAAAATGACTTTGTGTTGCCTCTTTCAGTATTCTGGCCATTTTTCAAGCAGCGAATGGTTCAAATCAGTCAGTTATGTTAGTAACACTTCGTATTTACCATTTCCTCAGGTTTTAACAGCTCATAGTAGACCATGAACATCTGGTCCCACCAAACACAGAGCATCGACTTTCTGCCAAAGCGATTCGGTCTTGAGGTCGATGTGGATGGAGTGCCTGGGTCTAGCCATGATTTCTGCACTTGGAATTCTCAAAATAAATGAAATTTTCATCCCCATTAACTATATATATATAAATAAAAAAAAAAATAAAAAAAACCTATCTTCCGTACCGAGCGAGCAAAATGTCACATGCCCATTCACCTGTTGTTCAACTGATGTGGAATCCATCTACCGGTCTCTGAATCTTTCCCATCTCTCGCAGCTGATTAGAAACAGCTTGTTTACTAACACCCAATTGCTTGGCGAGTTGTGTTTTTGTATGCGAATCATGCTTCGTCCAACAATGTTTGCAATACCCCATCTTCATATTTTTTTGGCAGTTTTCCACGTCCCTTATCTGCAATATCAAGGTCACCACTTTTGAAACACCAAAACCATCATTTACACGTCTTACCATGGAGCATGTTCACCATAAGCTTTTGGAAGTAATCAGTATGAATCAGCAGCATATTTCTTCAAATGAAAACTAAAAGTTAGTGCTGTCTGCGAAGGCTCTTTGTTGGGTATGAATTTCAATATGATGAACACAATACTATGCAAACACTTTTAAAATTCATCACCTGTGCATGTTACTTGTACATACTTGTTGATGACACAATAAAATAGCACAGTGTCAAATCTTTACAGCATAAACTGCATTGGTGCACCCATCTGTTGTCTGAAACTCACATTTCATACTTGCAATACTTACGTAATTTCATACTTACATAATGACTTTAGGGAAATTGTACAGTAGCCACACGCAGGGATTGAGAGCAGAATGTTTTGGGTCATTATCCTGATAGAACTGAAAAGTGTTTGCTATTCCAAGTTGTTCACTACGTTTAAAATTATATTTCAACACATTGATATAAGTATACCAATTCACCATAGATTCTATAAATGCCAACTGGCCAGCACCTGCTGTGGCCATGCAGCCCCTTACCATCATGCTTCCTCCATGCTTTACGTTTTTTCTCATACTTGCTGGCTTTAGTTCTTGTTGGAGTTTTGCCATACTTTTAACTTTGCCTTTGAAGAAAACAAATCGAATTTAGACACAACAAAAACTACGTTCTTATAAAAGATTTCTTTTTTTTCTTTTTTTTTTTTTTTCTTTTTTAACTCTTTAGCAAAACATAATCTTTTTAATTGATTTTGTTTATATAGGACTTGCTCCTTATAACCCTACTGGGACAATTGTATTTTGATAAAATGATTCATATGGTCTCAGAATGAGCACTCTTATTTAAAAATATTTTATCTTCAAGAACTAATTTAGGAGCACTATTGATGGGATTTATTTTTTACTTGGCAAATAATCCAATGCTCATCATGAGAATAAAATATTTTTCACTTGCTCACCTTGGATTTGTTTTGTGACCCTTAACCATGTTTATATCTATTAATAACACTTTGAACTGTAAAATGAGTCCTGTTGAGCTGATTTCACAGAGTGATCAAAAGATGTTTGTTCACACTGTCCCATGGTTTAAAAAAATTCAAACAAAAAAACCTTTTTGGACTGACCGAGCCTGGTTTCAACATGACTCATAATTTTTATTACAGATTTGTTTATCTTTCTGTCATTCATTGCAAGACTAAACTGCATACGAGTTTAACATTCAAATTATCGAAATGTACGAGTTTCACTTTCATTAAATGTTGGGGAATTACATTCTAAGCTCGAAAATTATTATTCATTTAAATACTAATTTTATATACTAGCTTCATGTGATTAAAAGAATTCATTCAAGCATACAAAGGAGATGAAACACGATCATGCCTGAATTATCGCGGATTTTTTGGGGTAGGGTTACTTCCTCTTAACTCAACCATCTTCTGGGAAATCAGAGGAGGTATAAGGTGGTATAAGCATGGGTTTAAAGCCTCCACCGTAACACTTTCGTTGCCGATCTTCTGCGAGCACAGGGTGTGCTGTCAACGCTAAAGAGAAAATCGCATGCCAGCACTATGTGTGTAGTGATGTCCAAATAGCTAGACATGTGCTGCTGCGGGAAGAGCTGCGCCTTAATATTTAGTCTCAATCAGCATTCTATGTTAGGTGTGTCTGCTGGTATTGGCATGGAGTAAAGGTTAAAAACCGGTTGTAAAGGTACGTAGTTTCGATTTTATAGCTTTATTAAAAAAATCTTGCAATATGAGTAGTAGAGATCATATTTCTGCAGGGCCTTCACGCCCCAAAAAGAAAAAAATGCAATGTAATAAGCCTCTAACAGATGATGAAATAGCAAATTTGTCGGCTGAGCTTTTTGATGAGTACCCAAGCGTTGTTAATTATGACAGTGATGAAGATTTCATTTCACCCCGAAATGTCGATAATATTTCGGATTGTGAGAAGGAAGATGAAGAGTTGCAAGATAAACAAGAAGTGACATGTCATTAGCATGATTCTGCTATGGTAGGAAACATAATTTGGGAAAATGACTCCACAACAATGGAACAATTTCCTTTCACAAAATCAGAGTGCTTGTTACAACCTGTTTCAAATAACAATCCAACTGATTACAACTGATTACTTTCGTCATTTATTTATCAATAATATCTTGGATGAAGAAATCGCTCAAACCAACGATTATGCTCATAAAGTATTTTGTTGCCCTGAAACTAGAAACATTCTAGAATTAATGCTTGGAAGGAAACTATAAAAGATGAAATGTTGATAATTGAAGGATTAATTTTACATATGGGAACTATAAGAATAAACCACATTCAAGATTAATGGAAGAAAGATAAGCTTTTTAGCTTGACTGTATTCTCATATATGAGCAGGATCTGTTTTCTTTTATTGCTGAAGGCATTGATTGCACTTTGCAAGAAATCCAGAGCAAAATGCAGAACCCCCAAAAGATCAACCATGAAGTACTAAAGTATGGTGAATTTGTTCAACATTCAATTGGCTGAACACAGGACCAGAAAATAGTTTACATGAGTATATGTTATTGTGGTGTGGACAACTCATTTTTAAATAGCATATTCCATACAAATACCATAAATATGGTATCAAGTTATATATGATCAAAACACCTAAATGGTATGCTGCTGTATACTGGCATGATGGATGATTCTGGAGGGAAAAGACATGCACAAAATGTAGTGTTTACTGGAAGGAATGCTAGATGTTGGGCATAGCGTATTTATGGACAATTATCATAAAAGATATGACCTGTCAAAATGTCTTGCCGATAGAAAAAATTTTACTGCGACAATTAAATAAAACAGAGACACTTCTGTAAGAAGTTAGCACGAAAAAACTAAAGAAAGGGGAAACTATAGCGAAGTATGCTAATGGTGTTATGATTGGCAAATGGAAAGATAAAAGAGACATTACTTAATTTCTAATGAATATAAAAATGATATTGAAGAAATGACAAACAAAAGAAGCGAAATGAAATCAAAACCACTTCCTGTCATTCAATGTAATATATTTGTGGCAAGTATTTATAAGCAAAATCAGATGCTTGCCTATTACCCACGTGAAAGTAAAGCCATTAGATGGCCTACCAAAATATTTGTGCATATTTTACAATTAATGATTTTAAATTCGCACTTTTCTACAACAAATATTCCACTGGAGACATGTCACTTTATGACTTTCATTTATCAGTGATTATTCAAAATACAACCTGTCCTTTGTGCTGTGTGTGATTCAACTAAATCAGAAGACATGCTCAAAATCATGGGAGGAAAAGAGAGGCAGAAAAATAGTGCAAAAGTTGCTATTATCAGGGAAAACGTAAAGACGCCATTCATATCTGCAAAATTTACAATGGATCTCCCTGTTATTACTTAGATTAAGCAAAAGAAAAATTTTCAAAATTAAAGTTAATTTTACTTCAAAAAAATTTTTTGTACTTTTTTTTAAAAACATTTTTGATTTTTAACAATCCTTAAAAACAAATTTGCAACAGTACACGCATTTTACATTACTTAAAAGGTTATAGAATAGGTTTTTAAAATAGATCTAAGAGATAGCAGCTTAACCTTTTAACTGTCATGCCCGAGATTATCTCGGGCACAGCACTGGTGTTCGAAAATGTCACGCCCGAGTATTTCTCGGGGTAATTTTTTTTTTTTTTTTTGAGTGCATCGTATTGTCATACCCGAATATACGAGGGCTATCCAGAAAGTAGATTACGTTTTGGAATAAAAAAATAAACAAAGTATAGGAAACAAATTTTATTATATACAGATGAAAGCCACACTCAAATACTACTTTTCTACATAGTCACCATACAAATTAAGGCATTTATCGTAGCGATGTACGAGCTTGGAAATTCCTTCGTCGAAAAATTCGGCCGCCTGCGCCTTCAACCACTTCGTTACCTCTTCTTGCAGCTGTGCGTCGTCATCAAAACGCTGCATAGCCAGCCACTTCTTCATTGCTGGGAATAGGTGGAAGTCGCTCGGTGCCAGGTCGGGACTGTACGGCGGATGAGGAAACAACTCCCACTTAAAAGATTCAAGAACTTTACGAGTGACATTTGCCGTGTGGGGCCGGGCGTTGTCGTGAATCAACAAGATCTTAGAGCTCAACATTCCTCTGCGCTTGTTTTGAATTGCTCTTCTGAGTTTTTGGAGAGTTTGGCAATACCTTTGAGAGTTTATTGTAGTGCCTCTTTCCAGGAAGTCCACCAAAATTACACCTTTTCTGTCAAAAAAAACAGTTGCCATCATCTTCCTTGCCGACATTGTTTGCATGCATTTCTTGGGTTTTTGGGGAGAACTTGTGTGCCCCCACTGCATTGATTGCAATTTCGTTTCACAGTTCACATGTTTCACCCATGTTTCGTCACCAGTAACGATGCGATCGAGTAAAGAGTCACCATCCTTATGGTAAGCGTCCAAAAAGTTCAACGCTGCAGCCATTCGCTGATTTTTGTGGTCCTCTGTCAAGATTTTTGGAATCCATCTTGCACAAAACTTGTGGTAACCAAGCTTTTCGCTGATGATTTCGTGCAACAAACTTCGCGAAATTTGTGGAAAACTCAAAGAAAGTTCCGTTATTGTGAAATTTCGATTTTCACGGACTTTAGCATCGACTTTTTCGAGAAGTTCGGCGGTCACTATGCTGGGTCTCCCACTTCGATCTTCGTCGTGAACATTGGTTCGGCCATTTTGAAATCTTATGACCCACTGACGCACTCCACCTTCAGTGATAATGTTGTCCCCATACACTTCACGAAGCTGCCGATAGATTTCTATCGGTTTACAGTTTTTTGCAGTCAGAAACCTTATTACTGAGCGCACCTCGCAGCTCGCGGGATTTTCAATTAACGCAGACATTTCAAACCGTCACAGTATCTGAACGGAGCACAGCACGAACCTCTCACTAGCACGGCTAGATGCAGACTGAGCTGCGCAACGCTCTGACCCCAAGATGGTCGCGCTAGCCCCGCCCCTAGCGGACACAGACGGAAACGTAATCTACTTCCTGGATGGCCCTCGTATATCGGGAGATGTTTATTTCGGCTACATTTGTTTTTTCCAATAAAAAAATTTGACAATTTGTGTACCCAAATCATCAAAATAACTTGACAGTTAAAGGGTTAATACTCAACTTTACCTTATATTAGAGCCCTCTATTTATAAAGTTAGAAGAAACACACTACTTAACATCAGTTAGTTCGCATGCTGCTCCACTCTCTAAATACAAATATAGTTGGTAAGTTAAATTAAAACTTACTATTTAATTGCCTTTTTAGTATCATTTATGTATTTTTTATAAATAGTATCTAGTTTCTTTTTTATTTATTTGCATAATTTGTGTCAGGGAAGTTTTTTTGTAGGCAAGAGTTTCTAAAATACTTTGGTTTTCTACTCTTAATTTAATTTTAATTCTGTCTTTACTTGCTAATTTCTCTAAATTCCACTTGTTTAAATTTCTTTTTAGTAATTCTCAACATTTGGTTTTGTTTTGGTTTTGAATTTTCCTTTTACCCTTGCCTACATGGATGACGAAACACGAATTGAATAATTGAAGCATTAGTTTTGGAAGCAACTTCCTCTCGATAAGTCTGTCTCTTGCCTGCTCATCAATTATTCACTTATGCATTTTTATAAATTTTTAGGATTAACAAATTTATTGGAATTATATATTTCTTCATAGATTTTGATATTTGCACTTTATTTACATATGCTCTCAGAATTTAAATGATATTGTAGGTCAGTTCGTAGCAATAATTAATCATTTATTTGTAATTCAATTTCATTTCAAATTTAATTAACTTTAAATTTGCTTTTTACAAATAGAGAATGTTTGTTAAAGACAAAAAAAGAACACATAGGTGTGCAATAGAAATGCATAATGGATAAATATATTTAATACCATATAAATAACGATATATGGTTGTTCCCGTCTAGAACCCAGTTCATATACTACAAAAACATTCGATATATAAAAACTGTTTGTAGATACAGCATATATGTACTAATACATTTCTACTGGAAATACTTATGAACCCTATATTTACAGTCAATCAAACCTGAGAAAAATTGATGTATTAGAAAGCATATCATCTGCCAAAGACTATAATTCAATCATTTCTATTAGTTCTGTTTTAAAAATTATGCAGTGAAACATGAATATTGTTACAAAAAAGGTGAAGGACACAATTTGACTTCTAAATTTCTATTTACAACTGTATCACTATACATATATTAATTTTTTGATGACAACTGGAACAGATTCCATTTTTGACATATTCTGAAAGCCAGAAAACTGAAGAAACCAGTGGCAAAACTAAAGCCCTTGGGCCATGCAATAAAAACTATCAATGGACATAAAAATAAATAATTAAACAGTACATTTCCAGAAGTCTCTTAAATGCTCTATTTTAAATTGTAAAGTTGGGAAGTCCAAAAGGTTATATGTGCTTACTTGATTTGAATACATAAGTTTATATACTAATGGGCTTTTTAAAGAACTCTCCCCAATATTTCAAATGTTATTGAATCAATAGTAATTAGTTACATAAACCATGATCAGACAGATTCTATTTCGAGTAATGACTCAAAATGGAACTGTCACTTGAGAAATGCAAGTGTTTATTATCCGGACTCCAATTCTTACTTATTCAAACTTTTTTTAATAAATCAAGGGGGGGGGAGAGAAACTGAGTTTTATTTCGATTTACTGTTAAATTACAGATTATTTAAAAAGAAACAAAAAAGTTTAATTTAAAACGTTATATTATTAAATAAATAGCATTACTGAAATTAATTACATTCAATTAACATTACTGAATTAAAATTTTGTGTGCTTAATTTTAAAAAAGGCTTGTACAATTTTTGCGAAACTTGGTATAATTTGAAATATAAAATCAAATCAAGGAAAAAAAAAATCAGCACATGGATACAGAAAAGTCCAATTTTGTGTCAAAATGCAGATATAAAAGAACTGCTATAGATAAATCTAATATATTTCAAGACATAAAAAACACATATTGAATTTTGTCAATTGGCTGAACAAAATGGGAGATATAAAATAGTATAACTCTCCCCCCCTCCTTACTGCACTACATCGAACTAACCTAACCTAATTTCAGAGATAATACAACAATCATTGTTTAATTCTGCACATGAGAATCATATACAGCAAAAAATATCAATGAGCCATAAGTAATGAAATCAAAGGGTACATTTCTAGAAGTTCTTTTAGATGCCCTATTTGAACAGCACAGCTGAGAAGTTTAAGAGGTTATATCTGCTTGAGTTGAACACGTAAATTAATGTAAGACTGTTTTTTTAAAGAACTATCCCTAATATTTCAAATGTGATCAAATCAATAGTTATTAGTTATACAGTCAAAAGTCGTTAATTCGGACACCCATAATCCGGAATGATCTATAATCCGGACCTCAAAGCTACAAACTTTCTGCGCATGCGTCGCGTTCACGCATGCGCACAGGCGTTTACGAGAGCGCATAAGACCCTTACAGCTGCGAATATGTTTGTGCGCATGCGCGTTTAATGTGTAACGGAGTTATACGTTAAGCTAAAGTTATCTAATTCAGTTAATGTTGCAGATTGCGTTGTTCCTTAATCTTCGAATTGGATCCGGCTTATTATTTTTTGCAGACTGTTAGAGCAATTTTATAAAAGTAAGCTTGAACTTTTGATTATGTCAAATAGAATTTCCGATATATATTTACTACAAAGCGAAAGTATGTTTTGAAATCCGAAATCTGTTTATCAATTTCACGCCCGCGGATTGGAAGTTGATCTGTCAGCACTATCCTTATCTTCAGAGCAGATGTTTTTATTTTATTTGGTTTATAATTCCGTACTAAGTGTAGTATTTCATCTCGATATACTCTGTCTTTGATATGATTTAAATCAAGTTCCTCGTCATTATAATTCACTTCCGATAATGAAGAAAGTGACCCAGAGGTTATTGAAAACGAAAACATTTCGATTGACAAATTAGTCGGTATTCTCAACACAGCAATTATAGGACTTGAACAGCGGAACTTTGTAACTAAACAAGAAATTACATCTGTTTAATAGAATTAAAGAGAAAGTATTATCACATGAAACGAAGGAAATGTTTAATAAAGTAAACAAATAAATATTAAGCTTTTTCTTTTTGTAAATTTTGATACCTTTTAGATCATAATTGTTCTTTATTTCATAAATTACGGTTTCATATTTTTAATTTTGTAATTTCTGCATGCCATCTTACCAGATTTAAACTGATGATCTATAATCCGGAAAAATCGATAATCCGGACTCTCCGAAGTCCCGACGAGTCCGGATTAACGACTTTTGACTGTATAAACTATGTTTGGACAGATTCCATTTTAAGTTATTATTCAAAATGGAATTGCCACTTAAAAAATGCAACAAAATGTTCACTATCCGGACTTCAATTGTAGTAGTTAAAGACGTTTCTACCACACGGCTACAAATAAACATTTTAAGGAAAGTTTTATGCAGTACTGGAGAATTCAATCATGTAAATGCAACATCAGCCTCCATTTTATAACAAATCATTAAAGCTTTGTTCACACAAGAACACAGCTACCAAAAATTAAACATTTTCAACTAATTCCACTAGCAGTTCCAAGGTAAGCACAAAACTGTAATAGATGAAAACAATTATACTGTTACATATTAAGATGTTTATATACTAGCTATGAAACTGTAATCAAGGTTGTGAAGTTGTTGCTCTGCCTTACCAATAAGACTCATAAACCGAAAAACCATTAGAAATTGGGAGAACATTTACAAAAAGAAAAATCATTTTTAAGCTTTGTCTTCCCAAAAATTAACCTTACATTCATTTTCAAATCAAGAAATATTCAAACTTTAGTTATCTTTAAAAAAAGAGAGAGATTATTATAAATTGTTTTTGAGGGTGAAGCAAGTACAATTAGTTAATGCATTTAACTCCATGGTTGTTCGCAAAAATCCCAACATGTTAAGGAATGAAAGAAAAAAATTGTGGATTAAAAGACTAACATTCGCTTATAAAAGAAGACTGAACTTAAAATAAACAAAAGATGACTACAGTTATATATACAGCTGCAAAAACACTACAGTTATATATACAGCTGCAAAAACCAGATATTTATTAACAAATTTTTGCAAGTGGAATTAATAAAATCAATAACTATCTTTATTCGTGCACATATTTTTTTCAATACTAGACTGAATATTACACTGAAATACCTCCAAGTTTGGTTGGTTTATTTAAGTATGGAAAAACATGCAAGAGCTATTTGCCAATGGGGAGGTATACATTTGTGGGAGACTTTCTAAGGGAAACAGGGTCAGGATAACCATAACACTCAAGCAGCCAGCCCGTTTGCCTGGAATTGAACCCAGATTGGAATTACCAGTGTTCACCGACTTTACCACTCAGCCATTGATGGGCCTCGAAATAACTGCAGTATCCTGTTGAAAGGGATAGATGGAAGTACTGGAGTTTACTTTAAACTCACATTCTGTTATAACATTTAGAATTTACCCTAAACTCTTGTGTGTATCAAAAGAAGAAAATCAGTTTAAGAGGGGGGAAAGAATTATCATTTCTTAACTGAAAAAACACATTCATTCATTATGACCTTGCAGAATAAGATGGATTAGATATAAACCATCAGATGACAACTCTTTTATGTAAAAGGCAACAAGAAGTAAAATTCATCTGCATAGAATGCCACATTATAAGCTACATAATTAGAAACTTAATTGGGAAATTAGAAAATGAATCTATAAATAAATAAAAAGAAAAACAGATATAAAATATCACACCAGGAAAACTATAGTACCACAAAAAACATATATGATCTTATTAAATGATTTCATACTGGCAATGTTTATAAATTCGCTTAGAGTGACTAACCAATCATGGTAAAGTCTGTATTTATGAATGACACTCAGAACACCTTACATTGCTCTTCCATGAAAGTCCTCTCATTTGGCATCCATTACAAAAGTCAGGAAAAATCTTCTCTACATGTCAAAGAGCTTATAAAGTCTGACTAGAGCCATTCAGCATTCACATCATAAAAAAGCTAAGTCTTTTTAATTTAGAAAAATGCATCACTTATTGCCATGGACTTACTATATCTTTATTCAGCAATGGGAGTTACCAGCTTAATAATAAATTAATAATAATTTACAGTAAGCAGCATGGTTTCATTTGGATTGGTAAACAGATTTAAGAGCTGAAAAGCAGCAACATCACAAACATAAATGTCATTTCAAGTAACAAACTGAAAATAGCAGCTACAAGTATATGCTGTAAAATGAATCAGTGTACATAATATGTAACAGAATACCAACATTTTTTTACATGTATTCTCATTATAAATATTTAAACTCGATTCCAGAAATATTTAAAATGGGTCTCACATACAAGCTATTTATATAAATAAATAGGTGTCTATTGGCCATTTTAAGAGCAATTTATTCTTTGAATACTGCAGTGCTTCTATGCCTTGTATTCATTAAATACATATTTTCACAATTTTCAGTTTTTAAAAACACTGTGCCTACGGCAACATATCTAGTTATCATGAAAGTCTATAACTCCACTGTTCTCATGTTTAGGGATTTGTTCTGATAAGAATTTGCTTTGGCCTATGTTATTTATAACCTTTATAGCTGTTTTAATTCTTATATAAAATTTAAAATTTGCTAAAATTATTTTAAATTAAATTTAAAATCTGAAATAAAGGCTTATGTTTCCTTCATTTCTTCATGCAAAGGCATTCTGACAACGTTAACACATAACAATATTGATTTGCAACAACTATTCACTTCTTTTATCATCATTGGCAGCTTCTACAGATCCACATTAAATTTCTAAATTCTCAAGTTTTTGTTCCGATCTGTACTTATTGTGTTTTCAGTAGCTCAAAAAGATACGAGGGCTATCCAGAAATTAGATTACGTTTTGGAATAAAAAAATAAACAAAGTATAGGAAACAAATTTTATTATATACAGATGAAAGCCACACTCAAATACTACTTTTCTACATAGTCACCATACAAATTAAGGCATTTATCGTAGCGATGTACGAGCTTGGAAATTCCTTCGTCGAAAAATTCGGCCGCCTGCGCCTTCAACCACTTCGTTACCTCTTCTTGCAGCTGTGCGTCGTCATCAAAACGCTGCATAGCCAGCCACTTCTTCATTGCTGGGAATAGGTGGAAGTCGCTCGGTGCCAGGTCGGGACTGTACGGCGGATGAGGAAACAACTCCCACTTAAAAGATTCAAGAACTTTACGAGTGACATTTGCCGTGTGGGGCCGGGCGTTGTCGTGAATCAACAAGATCTTAGAGCTCAACATTCCTCTGCGCTTGTTTTGAATTGCTCTTCTGAGTTTTTGGAGAGTTTGGCAATACCTTTGAGAGTTTATTGTAGTGCCTCTTTCCAGGAAGTCCACCAAAATTACACCTTTTCTGTCCCAAAAAACAGTCGCCATCATCTTCCTTGCCGACATTGTTTGCATGCATTTCTTGGGTTTTTGGGGAGAACTTGTGTGCCCCCACTGCATTGATTGCAATTTCGTTTCAAAGTTCACATGTTTCACCCATGTTTCGTCACCAGTAACGATGCGATCAAGTAAAGAGTCACCATCCTTATGGTAAGCGTCCAAAAAGTTCAACGCTGCAGCCATTCGCTGATTTTTGTGGTCCTCTGTCAAGATTTTTGGAATCCATCTTGCACAAAACTTGTGGTAACCAAGCTTTTCGCTGATGATTTCGTGCAACAAACTTCGCGAAATTTGTGGAAAACTCAAAGAAAGTTCCGTTATTGTGAAATTTCGATTTTCACGGACTTTAGCATCGACTTTTTCGAGAAGTTCGGCGGTCACTATGCTGGGTCTCCCACTTCGATCTTCGTCGTGAACATTGGTTCGGCCATTTTGAAATCTTATGACCTACTGACGCACTCCACCTTCAGTGATAATGTTGTCCCCATACACTTCACGAAGCTGCCGATAGATTTCTATCGGTTTACAGTTTTTTGCAGTCAGAAACCTTATTACTGAGCGCACCTCGCAGCTCGCGGGATTTTCAATTAACGCAGACATTTCAAACCGTCACAGTATCTGAACGGAGCACAGCATGAACCTCTCACTAGCACGGCTAGATGCAGACTGAGCTGCGCAACGCTCTGACCCCAAGATGGTCGCGCTAGCCCCGCCCCTAGCGGACACAGACGGAAACGTAATCTACTTCCTGGATGGCCCTCGTATAATAGGCAAGAAAAAAATTTTAATAAAATAAAAAAATGAACATGCAAAAAAGATATATATTTTTGGTACTTTTTGGTTAACAGGCTACTATCTGAAACCCAGCATAAACGTTGGTGTGAAATTTAACCAAAGATAGGAATTTTAAGTCTTCTTATTTTTAATATCTAACAGTAAGAGAATTCTGCGACAATCATTAACCACTTACTACTTCCTTGTATTGTGTTATACAGTAATTCTAGTATTGGCTATTTTTTCTAACTGTGGATTCCTTGACAGGAAATTGGTCATCAAATAGGGGTTGGGCTCCAAAGTTGACTTGGGAAATTCAAGGAGAAAAAAAAAAAAAAAAAAAAAAAAGGATAAGACCTTTTCGCTGTCTGTGTACATTCCAGTGACAATGAAATTGTTTTCCCCTTCCTTAATGAGAACCTAGCCACTCGGCAGTCTGTAGGAAACGGTGTATGGACAAACGTTGAATATAAAGTTAAGATTGTTAGGTTGCTGTTTTTACAGAGTTATTGGCTGGGATATGGTCATGACAGACTCAGATTCACCAATTAATATGAAATGAGGTGTGGTTGCGTTGGTCATTGTTGTATAATCAGTAATTAAGCTAGAAGTTAAAAGAGGGAGATGCGGTTGAATGGGATTTTTTTTTTTCCCTTCAGCTAGCTGTTTTTGAGTTGGATTGTGAGAGTTTTCAAGCTGCTACTTTGTTAGCTAAAATGAAGAAAAAGGAAAAAAATGGGGGAAGATTTGGTTGAAAGCAGTCACCCCCCACATGTGTCTTCAACAAATGGGTTTGCTTCTGTGACTTGTTTTGAGTAGAGCATGCAGTTTTAGATGAAGGAGAAGTGTTCCAGTTTCCAGACTTTAAGAAATGATTCTCACTAGTAAGAATAGAAGGGATCACTGGCTGAAAGATGTGTTAATGGCATGAAAGAAAAAGAACATATTTTGGCAAATATGCCTTGGAAAAACGAGAGAAGTGTTTCTGTTTCGACATTTTAAGAAATGATTCCTACTAGTTATGAATAGCAAGACAGCACTTGCTGAAAGATGTGTTCAGGCCATGAAGGAGAAAGAACATAATTAGTTAGTTAGGAGTTAGTTAAGTTTAGTTAGGACTGAAAGTTAGGCCTTGTAATCTAAGTATGCTTTTGGTTATTACTAACTGTATAAAGATTATTTTATTATTGATTTGATTGAAAGTTAGGACTTAGAAATCTAAGTATGCTGTTGACAGCTAGGAATTATTTGATCCATTGCATTAATGTTTAATAACTTGAATATATCTTTGTTTAAGCTTTAATTTAGTAATGAGTGATTTTTGTTTACGGCTTTGTTTCTTTAGTACTAAATTGTTTTTAATTCTTATTCATAGTTATTGTTGCATATATTTCAAAAATGCATATTTCATGGAAATGTAAAATTGATTAATTCAGGGCAAAAATTGTCATGGATGTGAAAACATAAATATTTATTATACTGCCGGGCTATATGAGGAATATAATAAATTTCTTGTGTGGCCTACATAAAAGCTTTATTGTTGAAATGAATTTTAACATTTTAGGTTACTGTTAGTTTAGAAAACATTTGTCTCTTGCGTTAAGTAAAATCTTGTTATGTGGCAGGCAGATGAAATTATTACTTTGTATTTTGTATGTAAATAATACAAGATAATTGTTTTCTGTGCAGTGCTGTTAGATAATTGTTTTATATGTATATATTCCAGCTATTGTTCTGCATAATTAAGTAATCCTGCAGTTTGCATTGTTTGAGCTTAGTGTCTGTTAATTGGTTATAGACCTAATTTATACTTAAATTAATTTGCCTTTTTAGAACGGATTTTGAGTTTGGCATAGAATAATTTGTGGCGTATTTCAACTGCTGAGGTTGTAAACAATTGTTTTGTGGTACTTACCTTAAGTTTTGTGCGTTCTGAATTTGCTTAGTATCGCACACAGTAGCTAGAACTTGATTAATCTGTGCTGTGTTATGACTGTTTTATTTTTATTTCACGAATATTGTGTGTTTATTCATGATTGAGTTGGATGTTCTTATAATTGAATGGTAATTGGAGGTTGATTAGTAAATATTTCAGAGTTTGTGTGTTTTAGCGCAAGTATTTTAAAATGACTAAGGAGAATTTTTACTCTGTAGAGTTGTATACTTATGCTGTCAAAAATTTAAAGATTTTTACTTGATTTGATAGGAATCTGGTTATCTTTTTAATGGCATACCTTACTGTGCTGTTCTAATGCTTTGGCAAAATTACACATTAAGGCTATGTGTCTGTTTGGTGAACATTTCTTTCTGTGAAAATGGTCATTTAGTGATGCAACGTAAGTGAAAAATGTTCATTATCAGTGGTTATTTGTCAAAAGAATTGTGTAGAGTTGAGGTAAAAGATTTAGTGTGGATTTTGAGAATATGGATTATAGAAAGTATTAGTCAAGTAGTTAGCAGTCTTGCTGAATAAGAATTGTGGGTGTAATTAATGATTTACAATCAATGAACGTGCAACGGCCCTGGAGGAACAGTTTGTGATACCTGAGGACTTATAATAGACCTGCTGAGCTGAAGTTCCCCTTTTCCCTGCAAGAAATGAGAGGGGTGGTTAATGATACTCCAGTCGGTCAGATGTGTTGAAAACTGTAAACAGTTGTATGTGCCGAGTGAAATTGTTAGACTGTGAAAACAGTTAATAACTTTAAATTTATGGTGCTTCCTTTTCTTTCTTCCTCCTAAGTTTTTCCCTGTATTGTTAACTACGTGAATTGGTCATGTGTCACTTAAGTAGTTTTGCACAGAAGGAGGCTTTTCTTTTCAGTGCGTAAATTCGTTAAGGGATTTTTTAGCACTTTGTCCTGAGCTCCAGTGGGATGGCTAGTGAAAGTATTATTAGCTGTTTGGTCAAGTAATGGAAATTGGAGCCAGTGAAAGTACAGTTGTGGTTGAACAAATGAGTAAAGTTGGTAGATGAAAGAAAAAAAAAAAGGAATAAAAAGAAAAGAAAAATGAATGTAAACAAACATTTCAAGCACAGACAGCATGATAAAATTAAGGCAATTGAATTCTGGTAGTATTTTAATTAATCTGTTATGTCCTTTTGTGCTTGTTGAGTCATCCTAAGCATTTACTGTGCTTGTTGAGTCAGCTAGAATCAAATGAATTTGCAAAGAGATGAACCGGTCCCCTGATTTGAATTTTAGACTGAATCACAGAAATGCTGTTGTTCTTTGAAATAATTTGTTAGACTATAGATTCCCATTTATATCTTTGTTACTAACACGCACAGTACAAGCAAATGTGATGCATTATTTTTAAATGTAGCGTTATTTTGTAACTAATATATACATTATATAATTTTTATTGATTCTTTTATGTAATCAAGTTGTGTTCCTTTGTATTCCTACTAAGAGAGGCGATGGGACTTGCATGTTATTTACTTGAAACAGTTATGAATTTCCCCCCCCCCTTTATTCCATTCCAGAGGAAAAAAAAAAAAAAAAAAAAACATTCTGCTAGCCCTAAAGGAATTGCTATGTAGTAGTTCTGGTCTCAGGGTTTTTTCCTATCTGTGGATTCCATGACAGGAAATTGGTCATCAAATAGGGCTTGGGCTGAAAATTGACATAGCATAGTGGGGTGGTAGTGTTTTTTTTTGGGGGGGTTGTTGTTGCTGTTTTGGGGGTAGGCTTTTTGTTGCCCAGTAGGAAGTGGCATTTGGACAAAGAGTTGAAGAGAAAGTTAAGATTGTTATTGTGCAGAGCTATCTTTGTAAAATAAGACTTGAATGAAAATAGGCACCTGTCTTTGTTATGCATTGCTTGATCTGTGATGCAAACAGAACAGTAAAGAAAAGTATTGTTCATCACAGGAGACGTTTTGTCAGGCATATAGTTTTTAATCTTTTTCCTCAGGATAGTTTTTAATCTTTTTCCTCCTTTTTCGCATTCCATTAATAAAGAAAGATGTGCGGCACATACTCAAATTTTTACACAGTTATTATTGGCTGGGATACGGTTGTGACAGACTTAAACTCATCAATTAATTTGAAACGAGGCATGGTTGTGTCAGTCATTGTTGTATAATCAATAATTAAGCTAGAAGTTAAAAGAGGGAGATTTGGTTGATAGGAAAGTTTTTCCTTTCAGCTAGTCGTTTTTGAGTTAGATTGTGAGAGTTTTTAAGTTGCTAGTTTGTTGGCTAAAATGAAGAAGAGGAAAAAAAAAATGGGAAGGATTCAGTTGGAAAATTTATAAGTCTATCAAAGTTTACATGTGATTAGTTGACACAAAAAACTACGACTCAACAATTGGCAGAACCAGGTTTATGCATTTTTTCCTCTTCATTTCCTTGTGCCTGTAGGACTATTGCTTTCGTTTTGCGATTTTGCATTGGTTCACTATAAATGTCAGTTTCACTTTTCAAACTGGTGCCACAAAATGTAAAGAGTCCTGCATTATATTTGAAGAAATTAAATAAGGAAAAATCTGCAATAATGTATGTAAGTTTCTCGCATTGTAATAAAACAACGGTACATAAAGCCATTGAATTTTGAATGATGTAATCTTACTGCGAATATGAACATGTGGAAGCCCAAATTTGAAACCTGTTTTATTATCGATTTCCTATTTTGTAAAACTTTAACGAATTTTTGATTAACAAACGCAAGGATTTCAAAGTGAGCATTGGCAATTTTGTAAAGGGGAAAAAAAAAAAAAAAAATTATATCCAGCGCACAAGACTCTGTATCAGAAATTCTAAAGATATGCTAAATTTAAAACTATTTTGCGATATTGCTCTTAAACTGAATTTTATGGTTTAAGCGCAAAGAACCTGATATTTAATAAATAAAAGTAACAGGCAAAATGTTAAAAAATGCCCCTTTAGACGTAATTTAAAATCCAAAACATTTCAGATTTTTTTCCTTTACCATGATGATTTTTGTATATAGGTATTAGTTGATTTTTGCCCTTGTTTTCACTGATATATTTAGCTGATGTACAGTCCTTGTGCAGATGCTGAAGAATTACCCGCATTAAAATGTGGCATGATCTGGTGTTAAATGCTTCTTACCATAGATATGATACAGTTAAATCTCGGAGTACTTCGCGCAACAGTCGCTTGTTTATGGCGTTGTTTTGCATGACTCAATCCAGTTTTTCCGCTTTTGATGTACTGCTGGTACAGCTGTGATACACTACTGCGTGACGTGTCGAGAAGTTTAGCAGTTGCTGATATAGAGCATTTGCTCTTCCGAGTGCCATTGGTTTGTATGCTATCAAAACTTGCTTAAGATCGTTGCTTTTACCCATGATAACAATATTCCGCATGCCCATCGAAGAAGCTCTAACATTTGTGACACAAAAGACAGTAATTTGCCTTTTGAGTAAATATCTTCAAATATGCTAGTGGCAAAAATTTATGGAAGCGGTCTTTTTTCGAAGTTATTCAAAATTTTTTTAATGAATTTCTGAAGATTAGAAGCTACTCGTATGAACTTTTTTTTTTTTTTTTTTTTTTTTTTTTTGTGTGGGTGGGTGTGTTTATTATTTAGGTAAACTTATGCTTCATCAAATGTCATAATGTATTTCTATTTATCTCCTGTTAAATAGTTTTCATACAGGGTTCTACAAATTGTTCTGCACTAACCCACATGCCTCAGCAAATGTTGGTGAATATCAAGTTTCTTAGCTTTTCCTGGTTGTAAATCTTTGTTTATTATTTATTGTTGCTACAGATGTATTTAAAAACTTTACAATATATTTCTTTGTCAGTGGATTTTCTCTTGTTACCAATGGTTCAACATTACAAACATTAGAAACAGTATTTACTTATTTATTTATTATTATTCCGCCTGCTTCACCCCTCAATGGGCACTACAGGTCAGTCATGTTATTCTGATCATTGCTACAGCAACCTATTTTGGTTGTTTATCCTTTCAATCTCATTATAGATAAACAGATTTAATAATAGTTATTTCTTTTGTTGGGTGCTCCAACTTACAATTTTTTTGGGAATGTTCATATAAAATTAGCAAAAAGTGTTAGTTAGCTTAGAGATATTTACATATATATATATGAGTTGAGGCTTGCTGCCTTTACATTTCGTCAGGTGCTTAGACCTGGTTATCTATTATTAATTTTCTCTTAGAATAGACATACTCTATGATAGTTCTGATGCCCGCTGTCCATAGTAATCCTGAAGATTTTGAGGCTATGTGATCCCTGAAGCTGAGGAAGAAAGTGATGGGAGAAGTGAGTGGCCAGTCGTGGATATTTTTGGGTATTCGTTTGGACTTTTCTTTCCACGCAGAAGTAATGATTTTCCCTTTCCGCTTAATAATGTTGCTTTTTTGCACTTAGAAAATTTAATAATGTGCATTTTATAACATTTTTGAATTATGAAATAGGAATATATTTCTTTGGAAAATGCAAAGACATATCTTTCAATCCACAACTTATTTACATGCAACATTTTGAAACAAGAATAAATTTTAAAGTAGTAGACGGTATTTCTCATTTCAAATAAGATGTTGCCAAAAACTGTTATTCCAAGCCACCTGCTTCTTTTAAACTTTTCATCAAAATCATTCAAAGAAAGTGTAAACAGACTCTTTATGTTAAGTCCAAAATACACACAACACGCCCAAACATACCGGGTGACCCATTAAGTTCATTAAACATTTGAAAATTCAATAATTCATGGAATAGTGTAGGTAGAGAGCTAAAAATTGACACACATGCTTAAAATAACATGGGGCTTTATTGAAAGTAAAAAAAAAAAAAAAGGGGGGGGGCAAATATAGCACTGGGTAGTAAAATGTCAGTGATGCTGCATAAAATTCATGTATGAAATGAGCTTTAGTGAGAGAAGGAATTGGTCCCTTCATGACTTTGTTACTTTTCTCTCCTTGCTTCCAGATGTTGGTCACGATGTGATGTGGATTTTATCACATCAATCGTCATCTGACCCTTTTTCTTCGAGGAAATGCATGGTTCTGCTATTCAAGCTGTCAGTGTGACAGCTACGAGGTACTCTGATATATAGCAGAATCGCATCATCCCTAGTTTGGCTGATAAACTAAACACCTGTTGGAAGGTAGAACTTTTATGCAAAATGGCACTCCATCCCTATGCATGAAAGACCTCTTGCGCACATTTTTTGGTGAGGATCGCATGCTGAGTTGCCACTTTCATCATGCTTGGCCTCTCAGGTCCCCAGATCTCAATTAATGTGGTTAATGGTTGTGGCATTACTTGAAATCGTAAGTCTACTGTGATCATCCGATCTCATTAGGGATATTAAAAGACAACATTCGACAGCAATTTCAATTTGTACAGATAGGCTATACAGCATGGTTCCCAACCTTTTGACTAAAATACCATCTAAACAAAAATTTAAAAATTTTCGTACCACCACTACATTCTACAATGTTTATTTTTCAATTTCTCAATAGAAATATAATTATATATATATATATATTGCCATATGTACAACCTACTGGCTATTTGTATTAAATACACACACATAAAAAATATAAGATTAAAAATTGGTTACCATTTTAATTATCAAAATAAGTTATAATACTTTAATTAAAAAATTTATTGCGAAATATGGGCCTGTTTAAGAGAGATCAATTGCTTTATGTCTAATCTCATTTCACTTAGTTTTAACCGTAAATTAAGCTCCACTTTTAATTTTGTTCTGTAATTATTTTTCAAATATAACATTGAAGGAAATCCTTGTCCACATAAATAAGTTGTACAAAAACGCAATAAACATATAATAGTTTTATTTGATATGCCATTAAGCTCTTCTTTCCTATTCAGCCAAAAGTTCACAAGTGTGTTATTTCTGAAATCTTCAGTTAAGAGTTCGATTACCAGAAATTTCTCTCTCAACTGTTCTTTTCCTTCACAAGATAAGCTTTTACATACATTTGAACAAAATATATTTTTAATGCAATTTTCTTTTTCATAATCCTCGGGAAAATGCATGTTTAAATTATTTATCAATGGAAAACAATGATTTTTAATGCCGGATGCTATTTCTTTTATTTTCAAATTATTTTCGGTGAGAAAACTTTCTAAAAGTGATAAAAAGCTTAAAATATTATTATCCAATGCTTTCATTTTTAGCTCAAGTTTTTTATAATTGCATTTATTTTATCTCTAATGATAATTAAATTAACTATTTATCCTTGTAATCCTAAACTTAATTCATTTAACGTTCCATAAATATCAGCTAAATGCAATAACCATAATTTAATAAATACACATATTTGCAATTCAAATTTTGAGTCACAGAGGGAAATTTTATTTCTGGTCAAAGTTCAAAAAGATGATTTAAAACTTTGCCTCAGGAAAACCTTACTTTAGAATGTAACAAAAGCGTTTCATGTTCATCGCCCATCTTGTGGCATAAAATCATAAATATTTTTGAATTTAAAAGCTTGGCTTTTTATAAAAATTAACAATTTTCACAGCTTGATTCAAAACAATTTTTAGGTTTTGGGGGATTATTTTGGCAACTAAAGCTTAACGATGAATGGAAAAGCGAAAGGTGCAATTTTCTTTATTTAATAAATAACATCACAATACTTTGTTTCTTTAGGTACCACCTTATTTTTCTCTCGCATACCACTGGTTGAGAATCCCTGCTATGCAGTGCAGTTCACAACACTGTCCTTCAACTACAGGTATTATTGATGAATGACGGCCGACATGTTAAACATTTGCTATAAAATAGTCTTTGCTAAACATAAATTGTTATGCTAATTATTGCTTTCTTTATCATACAAAGCACTTTCTCTTGCCCCCCCCCTTTTTTTTTTTTTTTTTTTTGTCTTTCAATAAAACCTTATAACATTTCAAGCATGTGGTGTCAGTTTTTACCTCTGTACCTGCATTTTTCAGTGAATTATTGAATTTTCAAATGTTAACAGTCTCTTGGGTCAACTGGTATACATATACATAATTTTTATGTATACTTATGTATTTTCCGAATATGTATGTATAAGTAAGTTTGCTTCGTGATTTCCATGATAGAATGCTTTTCAAATAAGAACTCATGAAATTATTCTAGGTAACAGATTAGAATGATTAGTCAGGTTAGAAATTATTCTAACTTCAGTGATTCATTCCTATTTGCAAACTGACAGAATTTTTTTATGTAAGCTCTTGAAACCGAAGTAAATAAACAGAATAGCTATCTGTAAAAGAATGCAGCAACTTTTGAATCATGCAATAATAAAAATTAATTAAAAACTCATAAGCTTATAATATTTATAAGTAAAATACTTACTTTTAGATGCCTTTTCCCTTGAATATGCGCTGTCCACATCATATCTGAGTTCATATGAGCATCACAAATCTATAATGAAAAAAAATTGGAATTTGGATAAGAAATCAATATTATACATTTATTAGCATAACAAATTAATCATGAAAAACAATAAAGTTATCTAACAATTTAAAAAAGCAAAAGTGAAACATAAATATATATATATATTAATTACTTTTATTTTGAATATATATATATATAGGTAATAGATAACATTAAAAAATATCAATGCATAAAAAATTTCCTGGTACATAATGTATTGGGAAAAATTTCACAAACAGAATTATCCTTTCTAATTATATACACAGAAATCATATTTTAAATTTCCCCGAATTTCAACAACTGTTAACAAACAAAATAAATATCCCCCTCATTATTAAAAATAAGACTTAAGAGACTTCTTTAGAATTGTTTTTATAATGGCTTAAAAATAAATATAGCAATATTCTTGCACATGAATGGTTCATAATGCATCCAATGCAAGCAGAGGTGATGGTAGCTTGATAAAATTCATTTTCCCAAAAGAAACACTTTACAGTTCTAGAACTTTTCACAAAAGTACTCATACAGATCTTCCCAGTATGACAGAGCATGATCAGTAGTTACCACTTTATTAACAATGCTAAACAGAATGCTAGGCAAAGCATATATAAACAGCAAAGCTCACACGCAGATCTCTCAATACTTCGAAGTCGACTCTGAACTAATAAATTATGTTCCCTTCAGTCTTAAATAGTTTTCTAGCAGTCAATGCGAAATTTCCAATTCTTGAATTTTGAAATTCTTCAATTTCTTGAAATTGCTGGAACGTATATACAACTACAGTTACAATTACGCATAGGGCTGGATATAGTTACAGTTATATAGAGGGATCAGACCAATTACAATCATGCAGGGATCAGACGATAACTTCCAGAAATAGTCACCACATTTGGCAATTTATCACCAAATTTAGCAACAAAAATTAGTCAGCAAAATCATCACCAGATTTGTGCTATCTCGCAAATTTGGCAAGATTGCTATTTACCTTAATATTAAATGGACTTGCCCCTGTAACCTTATTTTTCTGATGGAGGTTTGCATTCTCGAGGCATTTCATGCTACATTATGCATTATTATATTATTATTATGATATATTTTACAAACATGCTACAAATTTACATATAATTTCACTAAAATTATTTACATACACAAAAAATTTATAACATTGCCTGCTTCCAATGACTGCATGTCCCTGGCAGTAAGTACAATGCCTGGATACAACAATGCATACTTACAATTAAGGAATATCAATGCAGTATTCAGTAAATAACATAAGACAAATCATGTACTCTTTTTTTTTATTTCTAATGGCACATTACAAAACAAATGAACATCAAATAATATACAAAACAAAGACAAGAAAACCAACATCAGTATATTTATAAAGTCAGGTATTCAATCAGTATATTCATTCCTCATCACTCAATAGCGCTCCCAAATCAAAATACAAGCAAGGACAGGACATTCGCAATGATGTGCCAAGTCCATGTCTTCCTTAAGATTGCATTAGGGACAAAGAGAGTAGGGAGCAACACTGATGCATTGCAGGGTCTTACAAAGGCAGTTGTGGCTAGATATAAGATGGAATAATGCAACAGATTTTTTTTTTAGGCCGTTCGGGTACTTCAAAAATCTCTTTAAACCATGGCTTATTTAATTCAGAAGTCAAACAACAAAAATCATTCAAAAAAATCTTTCTGTTCTGGTTAACAATCCTAATTCCAATCTATCTTTGCCTTCGGCCTTTAAAGAAATTATGTTTTAGTTCTGGTTTCATCAACAGATGGCAACACTTGCTTATTCTTCTCCAGGTTTTCTTATCTTATCTAATCATTATATCCTATCTCGTTCATTTGCAGTTTTCCAGCTGAGGATGGTGGTTCGGTAAAACCATCAAAACTAGTCCGGTGAAAATTTTGAAAATACAATGCTGATTTTTGTTGTTTGACTTCTGAATTAGTATTTGTTCAGAGTGTTATTGTGTCTTAATCATGGTTTATTTTTCTTTCTATATACGAATTCTTGGAAAAGGAAGTCCCAGGGGGCTTTTCTAACAACTAACATAATTGGAGTTGCAGGACAAACCAGGTTGTGATGTTTGAATGGCAGAAGCTCCATTCTTAGCCAAAAAACTGGCTGCCTCATTACCATGAATTCCGGAATGGGTAGGAATCCATTGAAGTATAACCTCTCTGTCATTACTTAACAGCAAGTTAAAAAAACCAAAATAGCATTCAACAATTGAAAAGTGGGAATCACTCTGAAAGTTAATAGCTTGAAGGGCGACTCTGGAATCTCATAAAACCACCTTAGAAAAAAATTTCAGATAAGTTTGTAGTTGTAGCATGGATCAGTGGATGGCCACAGTTTCACCATCACCGCTCCTTGAAGGCATTACACCGGAATCATTTACTCGCAGAAGTAAATCAGCTCTTTTTAACGATTCACCGCTCACTAACAATGACCTTGATGAATGCACTCGGAACAAGCGTGGATCTAAAGCGATGTGCAGAAATGGGGGGGGGGAAGCAGAAAGAAGAGAACAAGGAGAGGTATCACTGGAGTCAACTCAACCAAAAAGCACCACTTCCACTCTGAACTAAATTCTTTCAATTGTACTTTTGAAATTCCCTAAAAACACATTTTTACATAAAACAATAAAAGTTTTGAATCAAAAAAATGCTAAAACTTAAAAAAATAATGAAAACTAAACTCACTTTTGTCAAAGATTATATTATTTTATTACTATAATTTATATTTTATTGCTGCTACAAAGCACAGTGTAAAAATACACTCACTTCCAAAAGTAAGCACAAAGATGTAAAATGAAAAAAAAAAAAAAAAAATCAATAAATACTGCTTTGATTGACACAAAATTTGGCAGGAAAGTAGCATATATTTTTATGCATAAAACGAAATCAATAATTATATACAGAAATGAAAATATTAAATTTTTGTAAGTTATCAGATAATGGCATACTGAAGACTTAAAGAGAATTATGTATAAAGTGAAAATAAACAGCATAAAATGAAAAAAAAAAACGGACATTAATAGGGTATGTGATCCCTCCTCATCTGTATACAAAGTTTACACCTTGTGACTATGCTTTCAATTAGGTGGTCAACCACCGCAGAATTAAGCAATCGCCATTCTTCTAGTAGAGCAGTTTCCAGCTCAATAAGAGTGGCTGGAGGTGGGAAACGTGAAGATACAGCACGGCCGAGAGCTCCCAAAGGTTTTCAACGGGATTAAGGTCGGGCGAATATGCTGACCATGCCATACGTGCAATCCCTTCACTCTTCAGGAAGTCATCGACGATGTCAGCTCTATGGGGACATGCATTATCATCCATTAAAACAAAAGTAGGGCCACTGCTGCAGTATACAATCTCACAATGGGTTCTAGGACTTCATCTTCATACCAGACAGCCATCAAAGAACCCCGTTTAAAGATGAGCAGGTCGGTGCGGTATCCTAAAAAATTCCTGCCCACACCATAATTTTTCTGCTTCAGAATGCATGACATTTTGGGACTGATTGCATGTTCCTTGTTCACGCCACATCCTTATACGCTTGTCATCTGGCTCCAGAACAAATCTTGACTCATCAGTAAACATGACATTGCCCCAGTCAGACACATTCCGAATGACATGTTCCCGGCACCACTGCAATCGTGCCCTCTTGACTGGATGAATAGAGGAACACGAACTCGAAGTACCTGGGCATACAGTCCACTCATATGTAATCTTCGGCGCACAGTAGCTGCAGATATCGCCTTACAAATGGATGCTGTAACCATAGATGTCTTGCGTGTGGAGGTCGCTCTGTGATTCCGCTTGGCTACAATAGCAATATATCGATCTTCCGCGGGACTTGTAACTCTTGGACGACTGGCTACGGGCCTTTGGACAACTGTCTGTGTAGTTTGGAATTGTTTCCATAAAAGTGAAATTACAGAATGATGAACGCCGAAGGAAAGAGCAACATCTGTGATCGACTGTTCTGCTTCAATGTGCCCCACAGCATGCCAACGCTCAGAATCAAACATTCGTCTTCTGGAAGTCAGAGAAACACGTATGTCTTGAAAACAAATTGTACAAAAGTTTTAAACACCTTCTATCAACACTTATAATCAACTTCTGTAACCCTTCATAAAGCTGGCTTCTTATAAGACTGCCTTTTTAGTGTATTTTTTGACATGAAAGCGCGATTGACTGTTGCCTAACATATTTGCATACTTCTCTCTGCAGCGAATTTCATTCTCTTCAATTTTGCTTGGCTTCCTGAAATTAGCATTTTCCTCTCCGTGCTTAACTTCTGGAAGTGAGTGTAAATTTTTAGATTGGAGGCATATCCCAAAGAACAGGAAATATCTGCTAACAATACTGAAAATTTTTCTTTTTCTATCTAATTTGCTAAAATGATAACAAATATCGCTTAAGGTTCTTCTATTCAGTAGAGTCCACATTTTGTTCTGCAACCTTGAAAAAATATATTTGATAGAAAAATTTATGTTTATAAATAAATATATACTAATTCTAAAGAAGATTTAAGAGACATTAACAGCTCTTGATTACAAGATGTTAATAAAATAAGTAAATAAATAAAAATAAAATTTATTATTTTACATAAATATTACAGTAATATTGCATAAAAAATGTTTTACCTAAAATACATAGCTATCCTATGATAAAGTATTCAAAGAATCAAAATGAAACTCAAAGGAACAGCTCTAAGGAAGCGAAAAGAGCAAATATAATTAAGACACCACAGGAGCCAGATTTGGGGCTAGAACAAGAGTGAATAAAGAAGACTGCATTGGAATCAGGTCTACAGCTACAACAGGAGTGAGGAATGACGACTCCACAAAACCCAGATTTGCAACTAGCGCCAGAGCATTGACAGCTGGGAATCCAAGGTTCCCAGCTGTCAATGCTCTGGCGCTAGTTCCTCTAAAGTAATGGAGTTACGTATTTACAGATCCTCACACTGCCAGATGGGGGGGGGACTCCATCCATTTCCAAATGGGGGGTCAGTTTCGCTGAGATGGATCGGTTTATTTAATGCTTTGTGTTTTACAGACTAGATGGAACACAAACAAAAGCATACAGATATACATACACAACAAACACACACACATAAAAAATAGGTCAGAGACCTTTCCGGTAAACAGTAAAGGAAAGAATACTAGTGTTTACATTAAGAGGAAATCAAAGCTTTGGGCAAGCTTCCCAACAACAGCTCAGTGAACTGTTAAAGAAACAGGGCTGTGGAGTCGGAGGCAGACAGATTTTAGGGTAAAAGGAATCGGAGCGGGATTCGCTAAAACAGGTCGATTTCGACTGCAGTTTTTGTTGGACAGATTGAATTTGAAATGAAATTAAAATGAATTGACAGATTGAATTTGAAATGAATTGAAAAAAAATTAATGACAAGCTGAGTTATTATTTTTATTTACAAACTGTACATTAATAAATAGTTATTTCCCATTTTATTGACATATTAATAAATAAATATAAGAGTGGAGGAAGGATGTGATATATTCCATTAGTGATTACTGATTCATTTAGTTACAAATCTCACTGCTAAATTTAGGTAAGCAGCAACAGAAGCAAGAACTCCCAAAATTGATGCCATTCTTGGGAAGCAAGCAGTAAAATAAGCAATTATTGATCAAGCAACGCAATAAGGAAGTACATATTTGATGATAAAGAGGTTTTTAGAACTAAGAACATTTTAGAAGATGTAGATAACCCTAATGTTTCATTAACATAAAGACTGTGAAATGATCTTGCAGAATTGGAAACTTTTCTTTTTACACTGTATATAGCTACAAAAAAGCTGCAATCTGAAGAATTGACAGGGGGTGAGAAAGGAAGAATGGGATGTTTGTTCTTTCTGAATGGAGGGTTTATTGCAGAAGGAATAATTTCTTCAATGAAGAAAAGAGAAACTAGTTTGCTAGACAATGAGATCTTGATGAGTTCAATATATGTAGATCCGAAGCACCAAATTTTCTTGGATGACAAACAAATTAAAAAGGCAAAGAAAGCCATCTATGAACTTTCATTAAGAATGAAATTATTCTCAGAACAATTGGCGAATTCGAATCAGGACAGTCAAACTGCAGACATTGCAATTGAGTCTCTATCATCCTTTTCCAGTGATGAATTAGATTTTGAGAAATATTTTTGGATAATATTGTAAAGGCTAAGGCAAAACGAATGAAAATAAAGAACCAAGAGCCTTTAGATATAAAAATGAAAAAATACAAACAAGATTACTACACTGCCTTTGAAGAAATAGATAAATATGATTGCACTCGCAAGACACCTTTTTTAGAACTTATAAAAATCTATCCTAAAAAGTTAAAAGAAGTAGCCCTAACAGTAACAACGCTTCCTCCTCTCAAGGTTGTGTGGAAAGACTCTTCTCAGCTCTGAAGTTTATCAAACTGGATTTATGGCCCTCCAATAAAAAAGATCTTGCCAAAGCTATACTTTTTCTTAGAAATAACAAATGCCAGTTTTTCCATTTCATAATAAATGCTAATTAATATAAATAATTTCCTATGGCATCGATTTCTTTTTCTGTAGCATCTATTACTTCTTTTGTATTAAAAAAATAAGCTGCAACTCATGTGTATATGTTTACACATACACATGAGTTACATATAGTCTTTAAAATTACAGGAGTCGGAGTCAGAGTCGGTCATTTTCCTTACTGACTCCACAGCCCTGTAAAGAACTGCCATTCCGTTTTTGCCAGAGTGCCAATCATTCATTCAGTAAAGTGAATTCGTTCTTTGAATCAGTTCCAGAGCGGATCATCAATCTCTAGTCAAGAACAGTTGCATATGAGTCAATGGGTACGTACAAAATAACTCACAATGAACACCTGCACCAGCATTACTGAAATCACCCATTCTGGAATTATCAGTATTATACTCACAACCATTCTTCTGTGTAGAAAGAATTTATAGTTTCTTACATCAAAGTTTTAGGCACAAGTATACTGTTCATATTATAAATATTATGGGGACTATGTACTATGGTCATGGAAAGGGGCTAACTTGCCTAACGAATAGGATTTGATGACTTATAGATCTGAACTACAACGTCGTTCATCCCATTTAAACTTGTGTAAGGACCATCCCAGAGTGACTGTAGCTTAAGAGGAAGTCCTTTGCATTGAATTGTATTCCATAACCACATTTTGTCACCTTCACTGAATCGATGCCTTGTAGCTCTCATGTCATATTGAAATTTCATCTTCTCCATTGCTAAGTTGACTCGTTCTCATGCAAAACTGTGCATCACTTCAAACCGTGCTTGGAGTTTCTGAATGTACTCAAACAAGAGATCAGAAAGCAGATGATCATGACCGAGAAACATCTGGTATGGGAAATAGCCGGTAGTCTCATGGACAGTACTGCGACAGGCCAGTAAGAAAAGAGGTAACTTCTGGTCTCAGGTCTTTTGATTTCCGGAGATGATCAGCAAGAGTTTATTAAGGATGGTCCTATTAAACCTCTCTGTCATACTGTCTGACGCATACTGTCACTGTCATACTGTCTGACTTGCTGGAGATGATCAGCAAAAGTAACTTCTGGTCTTAGGTCTTTTGATTTCTGGAGATGATCAGCAAGAGTTTATTAAGGATGGTCCTATTAAACCTCTCCATCATACTGTCAGACTCATACTGTCACTGTCATACTGTCTGACTTGCTGGAGATGATCAGCAAGAGTTTATTAAGGATGGTTCTATTAAACCTCTCTGTCATACTGTATAACTGTAGATATAAAGGCATTGTTTAGCTTTTATCTATGCCAAGTACTCTACAAAGTTATTTTAATTACAGAGATAAACTTTCTTCTATGATTGGAATGTAATTAAAGAGGCACTCCACACCAGGAAAGCCAATGCTATATCATTGTTTGTTACAATGATAGCCTCCTAGTTAGCGATAGGATACACTCGCAGGGCACTTTGTAAAGTAATAAATAACAATGAGAATGCATTTCTTGTCATCAGCAGTTTGTGGGCACACTTGCCAACCTATGACGGTAAAAAATCAGGAGATTTTTTGCAAAAGACTTTTTAAATGATAAAAATGTAGTTTTTAATAATGAATTAACTTTCAATAGTTACTAATTCTTAAATGCAAGCAACACAAAAATACCTAACACATAAAAAACATTTTTATTACTTGCATTGTTTAAGAAAACAAAAACAAAAAACAAACAATAACAACAGCAAAAAAAGGACACTTTAATCAGTTTTCGTACAAATGTTATGAACAGTGGCAGATTTTGCTTTCGTTAAGAAAGAAACTTCACAATTTTGTTCATAGCAATTGCCACGTAGGTCTGCTTTCACTAATAAAAGTTTTTCTAATGTGTCATCACTAATATTAGATCTAAATTTAGTCCTCGTTTTTGCAACAACACTTAAAATCCTCTTACACTCTGCATTACTATGGGAAACTGTCAAGATGGCCAACATAATTCTAGACAGTTCACTATATTTTAAAATTCCATCAGCACCTTTCAGTTTTCCAATTAAACTCCACTGGGTGTCAATCCGAGCTGATTTTATAACTTCATCTAAGTTTTCTAATTATAAACTGCAAAATTGCGACTGCAATATTTTTATCAGTGGCAACAATAATCTCATCATCTTTCATGACTAAATGAAGTAACAGAGGAAATCTGTTCAAAAAGTACCTTACATCATAAAAAGATGCATTTGCTAGAGCAGAAACATCAGCAACTTTAGCATGCAAAATCACTTCCTTCGTTGACTGGAAATTTATGTAGTATGTAATCACATAACCGACAGAAGTAACTTCTAACATGAAGATAAAATTTATTTTTGTCTTCTTCTGAATGTACTTCCACTATTTTTGTAGTTGCAGCTCCCATTAACAAATCTTCATTGTTCTTCTAATTTTCTATTTCACCATAAATCTCATCATATATAGAATTACAAGACAAAACACAGACTGGTTTTACAAACTTTTATAAAATGTCTTTAAACAGATCATAAATCATTGATTGCAAAACATGAATTAATAGAATTCTGCTTTGCAGAACTATGTTAAAAACATCGAATGATGGCAAAATGAATTGTAAAAAAAGCAAAAAGCTTTGTTAAGGTCTGAAGAAAGAAACATAAATATTCGTTCCTCACAAGATAAACTTACAGTAATCGGAAAATGTTTCGTGTGTTGAGCAATTTTTTTTTATTTTGAGAGAAATTTGTATCAGCTTTATGCTTATATTTTGCAGTATTATTTTGAGAACTGCCAGTTGAATTGCTGTGAATGGTGCAGAAATTACTTTATTTTTCTCAAACCTATTTTAAACATTGGAAGTAGTAACTACATCTCCATTTACTTTAGGTATTTTATACCTTCAATAGAGCCTTTTATCTTAACTCTCGAAGCATATACTTCTTTAAAAAATGCAAGAAGTGGGTTCCATTGATCAAGGATTCTAGATAAGCATTTCTTTAAAGACAGCCAGCATGTACATACATGTTTCAAAATTTTTCTCATTTCAGTATTATGCAGCTGTTGGAACTGTTTCAATTTTCCCTTCCTTTTAGAACTCCTTTCAAGATAATAATAAATATCAACAATGTGTTCATCTGCATTTATTGGTAAAGAAGATGCCCCTTTTTCAGCTGCTAAATTTAAGAGGTGACAGGTGCACCTCATAATCTGCAAATCTGAATTTTCCTTTCTTAAGATGCCTGCAACACCAGTCTTCAAAAGCCTACCATTACTGGTACTTTATCGACACAAAGTCCTAAGCAATTATCCAGAGGGACTGCATTTTATTTTAAAGTTTTAATAATTAGCTGTACTATATTTAAACCTGCCGAATGTCTTTCTGTGGGGACAGAAAGTAAGCTGCACTCAATTTCTGAAGATTCTGGATAAAAAAAACAAGCAACAATTGGATACAGTTTTGATTCGGTATTGCTTCCATCCGTAGAGAGGCAAAACGGAGCTGTTTTAATGCAATAAATAACTGAAGATTTATTTTTCAAACCCATTTTTTTTTTTAACAATTGCACCTGTTTTGGTCCTTGAGTATTTCTTAGTGATTTCACTATCGAGAAAAATTTCTCTAAATAAAGCTGCAGTGTGATCCGACGCATTCAGTGGCAGGTTGTGCTCCAGTAAAAAGACAGAGAACAGACATTCTGCATTAATAACTTTTTGGTCCTTTGTTTCCGAAGAAAAATTTAATTTTCGTTCCCCCCCCCCCAAAAAAAAACAACTTATGTTGTCCTTGTGTTTTTGTGTGCACACACGTTTGAGAACATCCACCCTTCCACCATGCGAAATCGAAAAATCGCAACGACAGACAGTACACATGGCAAATTTATTACATTTCCTTGAGGAAATAATGGAAGGAAAGTCAACTGTGTACAATTTTTGAATCGTACACGAGTATTTCACCTTTCTTGCAGACATAATAAAAGATGATAATTTCTAAAACTATTTTCCGAAGGCACATGTACTCAGACAACTCAGGACACGATGAACGAAATAACTAAAGAACATCCAAATAACAGTCTTGAGCTTGCTTTGTGCTCATTGGCTAATATATGCCAGATGACACGCAGTGGAGCTCGATGCCCATTGGAGAACTGGAGAACGACGTTTCTGGATACGTATATGCTCTCACTCACAAAGCAGAAGTTCTCATCTGATTCGCATGGTTTTTGTTCTAGATACAATCTAGAGAGAATTCAAATGCTTTCAGACGTCCAAAATCACTTTTTTTTTTTTTTTTTTTTTTTTAAATTCATATAATGAAGTATTAAGCCAAGTTCCATAAAAATTGTGAGAAATTTTAAGAATAAGAAGTCGGGAGAAATATATTGTAAATCGGGTTGGCAGGATAGCGGTCGAAAATCGGGAGAGTTGGCATTTCTGTGGGAGGAATGCCAGAATGTCAATGGCAATGTGTTAAAAAGGTGCTTCTACATTGTAGCATTGCAGCTTTCCTCGGCTGCATTTCTCCGATCCCTTCCAACATGCACAAGCATCACACGATTGGCACCTCTGCCCTTGTATAACTCTTACAGAAATGCTCTCGAGCACTTGAAAAGTCATCGTTATTCTGAAGTAACTTCCTATCGGGCAACTATATAGTTCTTTAACAGCATTTAGGTTCTGGGATCTTGGAACTATCAGCAGCCATCAGAATGACTTATCCAGTTCAAAGCTCCGGTACAAGACGACATTTCAAATACAAAATGAGTCTAAGAGAGACCAATACTGTTTTACTGTAAGACTATATATCTAAATAATCTGCCAGGTAGTTTTCCCATTTCAAGACTCCATTAAATCAATTATTAGGTTTAATGTCACCATCTTCTAACTGGTCTTTCCTGACCTCATTGTTACTCCATGTATCTTGGTAAGGCAATGCCGAATTTGTAACCTGACGTACAACCCGATTAAACAGCTAATATTTTGCTCTGGACCTGGAACTATATCGGCAGCTTTCTGGACAGGGTCTTATAGATATAGCATCTACATTCCCATGTAATGATCCTTTCCAACGACTGATAATGATATCACATTACAGCAGTCTCTGTATCGATCTGGCTATTTCGATTTTGTGATTCTTGCAATTTGTAAACCAGGTCAATTATGCATATATTCAGAGCATAAATTTTCTGTTGATGAAATAACAGTGTAAATGTTCTACAGCTTTACCTAAGGTAAGTAATTTTTTTTCTGATGACATTGTAATTCCTCAGTTTAGATACATACTTGCTCCAGTATGCTAGATTAATTCTGACTGTTTATTTCTTGGGGAAAAACAGCATCATATTAAGAATAAATGGTTTGTCCAGATGAGAATATATCAGGATTGTGACAAATGTTAAAGCATTCTTCAATTTGTTAAATGTATCCTCAAATTCTTTAGTCCAAGAAAATTTTTGCTTGCCATCTCTGAGTCTGTGAAGAGGTCTTGCGATGGAAGAAAAGTCTTTTACAAATCTCCTTTAGTACCTGTCACAAGAAGTCACTCAGCTAATGGATATTTTCAGGGCATCAGTGCCAACAGTTTTTCTGGATCCGCACACATACCTACAACAGAATTCACTTGCTGTCAGAACAATTAATTTACATTTGGCAGGACATGAGATTAGATTAACTTCCTTCAATTTCTGATGCACCTTCTTGATATTTTCTAAATGCTCTTCAATACATTTCCTGATGAGGATAAAGGCATTAAGGTATACTAGACAGGCTTCGTACGAGAGACATCTCAGCACAGTCTCCATGAGGTGTTTGAATGTTGCTGGCACGTTACATAATCTCAACGGCATGACCTTCAGCTACCTGTCTGGTAGTATACAATCAAAAGTCTTTAATCCGGACCTCAAAGCTACAAACTTTCTGCGCATGTGTAAACAAATAATGCGTTTATGCATGCGCATAATACCTTTACGCATGCGCGCTTATGTATAATGAAAGGTATAAGTTAAGCTAAAATTATCTAACTATCTATTTCAGTTAATGTTGCAGGTTGCGTTGTTCCTTAATCTTCTAATTGGATCCGGCTTATTATTTTTTGCAGATTGTTAGGGCAATTTTATAAAAGTAAGCTTGAACTTTCGATTATGTCAAAATTCCAATTCTGGAGCTGCCAAAGGATCTACAAAGTGAGAGCTTGTTTCAATGTCCATCAAACAAAAAGTGGAATTGCTGGAAAAAAAAAAAATGAATAAAGGCATATCCTTTATTTCTCTAAGCATTCCGAAATCTGTTTATCAATTTCACGCTGCTCTGTGAGGGGAACACCGCGGCGAGCAATGAACTGGAAGTTGATCTGTCAGCACTATACTTATCTTCAGCGCACATGTTTTTATTTTATTCGGCTTATAATTCCTTACTAAATGTAGTATTTCATCACGATGTACTCTGATATGATTTAAATCAAATTCCTCGTCATTATAAATATCACGAATACACATCAAATAGTTTTCTGGTTGCAATTTTTTAATTTCGACTATGCATAATGTATGCTTTATACATGCACGCGTTGAAAGAAATGTTTAATAAAGTAAACAAATAAATATTAAGTTTTTTTTTTTTTTTTTTTTTTTTTTGATACCCTTTAGATCATAATTGCTCTTTATTTCATAAATTACGGTTTCATATTTTTAATTTTATAATTTCTGCATGCCATCTTACCAGATTTAAACTGATGATCTATAATCCGACGAGTCTTTTATCTTTAAGTCCCGACGAGTCCGGATTAAAGACTTTTGACTGTATGCTGTCTTTTCTCAGTCATCAGGGTGCATCTCTACTCGCCTATAACCATTTTTCACATCAAGCACCAAAAACATCTGTTTCAGATAGTCATCAATCCAGGGAAGAGGGTAGCTGTCCGCCTTTGTAATATTGTTTAGCTGGTGACAGTCAATGCAAAATCTAGTTGAATCTTTTTGACCAGGACGAATTGAGATGCCCACATGCTCCCTGCAGGCTAAATAACATCACTTTCTTGCATGTCCTTTAGAAGTTTTCTTACCTTTTCCTGTTTAGCAATCAGTAGACATCTTGGATGTTGCTGGATTGTTGAATGATCCCCCATACCAGTGCTATGCTGTGTCAAACTGGTTCGACTTACGTCAACTATATGGAAGAAAACCTCTTGATATTCTTGAATGACATGCTCTGCGCACTTCTGTCTTCATTGCTTATTTGTGAATTCTGGAATACTCTGATGTTGGGCTTTCTGAAGACACAGAGACTGGAGGATTACTGGTTGGTTTGATGCAGGTCATTTGAGTACATAATGCATCCACTTTGGCTTTCCTAATGATTTTTGCTTTATGACTAACCTTGGCAACCCTCACCAGGATTACGATCCTTGATAGGTCAGCAAGTGCCGAGGCTATTAGTACTCCTTTCCAGCTGTTACAGTTCTTAGGATATTCCATTATGCCACACCCAAAATTTTGGTTTTCAGTCATGTATCTAGAAAGTGAAAATTCTGTTCTTGCTGGTACTGTGATACCATCTTGGGCTATTATTTGGTGAATGGATTCAACTCCTTTATCTTTAATTCCAAACAGGGTTATGTCCTCAAAGGTAGAATGCAGTTCATTATTTTTAAAACTTCAGGGGAAAATTGTAGTCTAATCTAAATATGCAAGGGTCTGTCACATATGCTGTGTGGTTATAGGCAGCACTTCCAAACATGATGTTAACATTTAAGTTTCCATGAATGTTGATTTTATCATCAGACACAGTCTGAAGGGTAATGTAGGATGGCATACAAATGTGTTTACCCCAGCTGTTGAGACAAATCTTTTTGGATGATAGTAACAATGACTCCTGTATTGATAGTCAAAGTACCTGAAACACTACCCATATGTCCCACCATCCATAAGTCCATTACTGCCAGCATTCACTGCAGGAATCTGAAGTGCTTTAAAATGAAGCTTCTGAATATCTGATGATAAGATGCTCACTACTTTGTTCCCTACCTTTTTGCTTAGGAGCAATCTTAGCTTCTGTGCCTTGGGGTGTTCTGCCGTTCCTTTGTATGTGGCCTTTACCACTGCAGTTCCAGCACTTTATGGTTGGCTTGTTGCTTCTACTATTCCACCTGCATTCAAAGTGTTGACTTGCCTGTTTAAATCGTTTAGATGACCAGTAAGTTGATCTATGGGCTCCACCATATGAGCAGCTCTGACTGTGTGGTGGTCTCTACATATTATCTGCATATATTCTTGATTACATTTTAGGCCTTTTATTAAATTATTATTAGAACATTATGATTGACGATATAGAGACGCAAACAGTAATGTGAGAGCTGGAAGCAAGCAAATTAGCAGTAATGTCTGGCACGTTCAAAAGAGACCCCAGGAGCAAAGTCAAAATATTGATTCAAATGTTAGCTTCGATTTCAAATTATTGTGAATGGCTAAAGTGTTTATGTAAGTATCTGAATCAGCAGGGTTATGTAAGATCGTACTACATCGGTTAATTTGGGAAAAGCACAGCTTTGAAATATATATTTTTAGCAGTTAATATTTGGTTTCAACGAAAGTTTACTGCTACTGCAAATATCTTCTGCACAAACAGTTCACATTGTCATGTTTAACCAAATTTTGTCAAATGATTTTTGACATTTGAAAGAAACAGACTTGCTTTAGAATACTGTGTCGTGAAATTTGTAAAAAAATATCGTTATCATTAAGTACAAGGTGTCTGAAATAGAATTATCGTTTACTTCCAGTTCTGCTGCAAAAAGTCAGTCACAGAATGTCATCAAATCATGTGTACAGCTTTAGGTACTAATGCTGCATAATATGTGAAGGTTTTGTATACAGAAAGTTCAAAAACAAGGACTATGGCATTCTAGAAGCAGAGCGCTTTGGCTCGACTACTGATGTTGATGAGACTCGCCTGCGAGAACTTGCGGAAGAAGATCATTATGCAACCTACTCAAGAGATTGCTAAGGAGTTAGACATTAGTCACATTATACACTGCATAAACTTGAAGTAGAAGTTCAATCCCATTTTGCCACATGAGCATCAAGCATATATGGATGGACATGTACAGGCCTGCACTAATCGGCTCTAACAACGCAAGGATAAAATTCTGGACTAGATTGTCATTTGTGATGAAAAGTGGATTTACTTCAATAAAACAAGCTGAAAAGGGGATTGGTCCATGCCCAGTGAGCCCGTTAGCCACGACGCAAAGCACAATTTCACTAACAAAAAGATCATGTGTTGTATCTAGTGACATTGCTGTGATACTACCCACAAAGAGTGTCTGGAAAAAGCTAAAACCCTCAACAGTAAGGTGTACAGTGAGATGCTAGTCTGTGTTAATACTGCTATCAAGGAAAAACATTGAACCGAGCTTTGGAACAAAAAGGTAATGCTGCATCAAGATAATGCAAGACCACATGTGTCTGCATTCATCAACTGGACTCTGTGCGTACTCAAATGGGATCTTTTGCCACACCCGCCATACAGCCCAGACAACACTTCTTCACACTTCTACCTTTTATCACACCTGCAGCTACATCTTGCCAGTGCTATCTTTCATTCTCCACAGGAAGCCAGAAATACGGTTGATCTGTTTTTGAACTCGCAACCACCAATTTTCTGAGCTGAAGGCTTCGAAAAACTACTAAAATGTTGGCAGAAAATCATAGATTTTCGTGGTGATTACTACCTGCACTAAAGGTACTGCTTTCATGCTTTTTGGCGAAAAACTTTCCTTACAAGATATTTTTAGGACAAAAAGGGAAAATATGCAAAATAAATAGACTGTTAAGGGAAGTACTGCAAATTAAAATCAGAAGTTTTATTTACATATTTTTTATGTTAGATATTCTCCTCCTTTTAGAGAGATAAAAGACTAAGCAACAGAAATTCCTTATTTAGGATAAAGCAATACAGCATTAGCAAACGAAGATAAATATTACTATGCTCGTTTTGTTCACCTCTTTCATACATAAATGATAAAAAATGATGCATAAGAATGTAAATTAGAAATGATACAAAAAATATAACATTATACAATATGTAAAATGTTAATTTAAAGGTTTATAAAAACTCATTTACTCTCATACAGGTTTTTAAGTTCTTCAAATAATTTACTTTTAAAATTTCATAAAAACTGCCCAAATTTTCGAGTATAAAATTTTATCAAGGAATACTGATAAAATTCGAAGTTCTTATTTGAATATCATAATATAAATTTTTCAATTCTTTTCTTTTAAATCTTTTATAAACTTGTTATACTAAGTGCAAAACATAACTACAAAGGAACATTGGATCATAAACAAATCTGTTTTCAAATTTTGCAAACAAAAAATTTCTTGTATAATAAAGATGCCTTGAAATATGAACATGATAACCACAACCGATACTTTAAAATGCAGAGGGTCACTTGATGTGTGAGCTCCACGTAAAATGACTTCACAACAAAAAACATCTGTGTATAAACATCATATAGTGACAAGGTATGAAACTGCCAACTGCTAGGTGGCTTTCACTCAGGTGTTTTGTGTACATCTGTACTCTTGCTTTCACTTAAATTTTATTCTGATTTGTATTTTGATTTTATTTCTGATTTGTAATTAAATAAGATACTGCATGGCCAAAAAAGGATAATGATAGTAGTTAAATAAAAAAAAAAAAATAATAATGACTAGAATCATAATACAAGTGAAGAAAGATATTATAGACAATTACAAATATGGCGTTCAAACATCTGCTCAGCTCAGTACAGAAAAATCAATGATCTGCACTATTCTTAAAAATAGGGCACAATCAAAGACACTGATGTTGCAAGAGGAGAAATACACAATTGAAAAGTATGAAAGAAAGAACACAAATGATTGAAGAATGCTGATAAATCGCCGCTCATTTGGATAAACAAGCAAAAGTTAGCTAGCAACAGTGTTTGTGAAGGCATCATTTGTGAGGCAGCAAGGTGACAAGACGATGACTTGATAAAAATATTCCACATATAATTGGAGATACTGAGGATTGAAAGCTAGCAGAGTGTTGAGTAGTTTAAAAAAACAAAATTGCATATATAAGGCAATTAGGTATGCAAAGCTGTGAGTGAGAACCAAAAAAGTGCAGAAGAATTTGAGCAGGATTCATACGTAAAAACTGAAGAATTTCTTCTTCAGCAAGGATTCAACTGTGAAAAAAACCATTTCTTTGTGAAAAAACAGCAAAAGAAACATACCTCATTCAAGTGGAGGTAGCATTACCTGGATATATAAGTATCAATGAAAGATAGTCTAACACTTTTGCTACATGAAAAAACAAGTGGAAATTCAGGGCAAACCGTTACTTCTGTACCACTAAGAAAATACTACAGCATTTAAAAAAACAATGCGATCAAAATTACACTGGCTGTTATGTGGAGGGCTAATGGTAAAGCTTGAGTAAGTAGGCAACTTTTCTCACTTTATTCATGATGGTTTTTGCTTAATCCTGAAAAACTACTTCCAAAAAAACTATTCACCTTTAAAGTGCCTTCTTATGACAGATAACCCATCTGATCATCCTCAAAGCTTTGCAGAGAAGTTAGTGGAAGAGTTGGATTTCTTTACAGTAAAATTTCTGCCTTCTGATATCTCTAATGCAACCACCCAAGGATCAGCAAGTTAATTCAAATTTCATGAAGCTCTACACCAAAACACTTTTGAAAAATGTTTTCAAGTAATCCCTGAAACATAAAAATAAGCTCAGCACAGAAGTGAAGTAACTTCTGAGGTAGCAATAAAAGACAACTGTACAACAAATATTTTCAGCTGAAAGATGACGGAAGGATGTTCCCAATTACATGATCAGAGAAATTCAATATCAAATAGGATGAGGTGCAGTTTCATAGAACATGCTAAATCAAAAGTAAATTGCAGCATAAATATTTTCGATGACAATATGTCTTGCTCTAGGAGCATTTTAAAAAGTAGACAGAAATACAACACATTGGAGAAAAGTAATAGGACTAAGGCCCAGCCACTGTTCAAGCAGAGGACAATACTGTTATTTATACATTTAAAAAAAAAAAAAAAAAAAAAAAAAACTGAAATGTTTCAGATTTTAAATTATGTCCAAAGGGGCATTTTTTAACATTTTGTGTGTTACCTTTCTTTATTAAATATCATGTTCCTCGCACTTAAACCATAAGATCCAGTGCAACAGCAATATCGCAAAATAGTTTTAAAACGAGCATATCTTTAGAATTTCCGATACAGAGACTCACGCACTGGAGATAAAAATGTTTTTTCTGCACAACGTTGCCATTGCTCGCTTTGAAATCCTTGAGTTTGTTAATCAAAAATTCGTCAAAGTTTTAAAAAATAGGAAATCGATCATAAAACAAATTTCAAATTTGGTCTTCCACATGCTCATATTCGTTGGAGGATTACGTTATTCAAAATTCGATGACTCTATGTACCGTTGTTTTATCACAATACGAGAAATATACATACATTTATGCAGTTTTTTCATTATTTAATTTCTTCAAATATAATGCAGGACTCTAACATTTTGTGGCAACAGTTTGAAAAGTGAACCGACATTTATGAGTCCGACGCAAAATGCCAAAACGAAACTAATAGTCCTTCGGGATTCAAATCCCTTTGGACTAAAAAAAAAAAAAAAAAACACTAAATCCCACAGATAGTAGTTAGATTACATATTTACAGAAAATCCCTTTTAAAAAGCAATCTTTGGCCCCTTTCACTGCTTTACCATTCTCTGCTTACACTGTCAAACTTCTTTTTTCATATATAAGTAAGATAAGTTTTCCTGTTTTTTATATGCCTATTATTGTGTTAATTTTGTATATATGTTAATAATATATATGCTCTGTATTTAATGAATTCCACTGGTTTTGTTTTATGAATTCATGTATAAAAGTTCTCTATTATAAGCATTCATTTGAAGCATGGGAACAAATTAAACCATCTTGCATTAACTCCTATGGGAAAAAAAAAAAAAAATGTTTCAGTTAATAAACATTTGGGGTGACAAATTATCTTCATTGAAAGAGTAAAGTTCATGAAATAAGGTTTTACTGTACTTCTTTTATATATTCATTAAACTATATTAAAATGGTGAGTTACTCATTATTAAGACAATTCCTATTTTGTATTTTACAGAATTGTAAAATTAGCTGACTAAGAAAAATAACAGAATATAATATCAAAATAAACACGGATAAAAATGGGCAGGTTCTCTACAAACAAATCACTCTTAATACTTGCTTGTGGCTTTGGGATACAATAAATAATATTTAATATTTTAAATACAATAAAGCCCCGTTCACGAGAGCAGATTCGACAGGTAGCGAAAACCGGTTCTTCCAACGTGTCCCGTTCACATGGGACAAGCATTAACTGCCTCGCCGAATTGGAGGTAGAACTCGGTTGAATGTTCCTTACCTCTCGGGAGCAGGGCAAATGGGGAGATTTCCCGTACTATACTGCGCGGTTCACTTAATTTTAGTTACTGCTCGCTGGACTGTCAGCGAAACAATCGCGCTGATAGATATCTGGGGATTTGATAGCATACCCCCAAAAATTAGATAGAACTGTACAAGATACGCAAATTATACACAAATACAGACAAGGTTATCTGATGCTCGGTATTCCAGAAATATCGTTCAAATTAAAACTAAAGTTAAGACAAGTGAATATCGGCTTCAACGCGACAAGGGACTCGGTACCTTTTGAATGATTTTTTTTTTTTTTTAATTTAAGCATTTTTGTCTACTTTTTATGAATATTATTAAATGGTTTAGTGAGACAAAATAATTTTAAACTGAAAAAAAGTTTTTGCTAGTATTTTTTTAAATTTAATTTTTTGAAGAAAACTTTTACAATTAAAATGTCTTTCTTCTCCTACAATTTTCAATGTATCTCCCCAGTTTTTTTATTATATTTATTACACTGTTCTTAATAACTTCAAGGAATGATTTTGCAATTAATGAATTAGTTTCTGAGAAAAAAAATACACTTTTATCTAAAATTTTTAAAACAAATATGATCTCAGTCACATTTGCATTTCAAATAATTTTTTCCTTTCAGTATTTTGCAAAACCCATCCTTGTTTCTATAAAGTATATAATTTTAAATAAGCAGTAAAAATAATAAAAAATTCAGTCCATACCTGTATATGTTTTAGGACTTTAAGTAAAAGGATTTATTGAAAAAAAAATACAAAAGGTTTCTCAGTTTGCATTTGCAGTTTAAAGAATACAAACTGTCTAAATAGACATTTAATGATTTCAAATCTTTAAAATTTTATTACTGAATTTCTGTACAAATATATATATATATAAATCAAACCTAGTGTTATTTATTCAATTGGTAAATATAAACATAAATTACAAACCTTTTTTTAAAACCTTATGTGGCCAGAAAAATTGCACAAACTCATAAAATGCAAGCAGAATTTTTCTTTACCTCTTTTTGTTTTGTAAAACACGTTCAAAACAATACATTTATTAATTATAGTATTGTTGCGTGCGTACAGTGTTGTAATAGATCGTAAATGATTGTTATTGCATTCAAATCTGATGATAGCTTAATTAAATTTATTTTATCAACAGAAACACTTCAAAGTTCTGAAATTTTCCACAGAAATACTCGTACAAGTGTTTAGAATATCACTAAGTATAATCAGTAGTTATGCTTCAATCTAATAAGAACGTTAAACACAACGGAATGCAAAACGCATCTTAAGAGAAAGTTAACTCAGAAATATCTCCAATCTAACGCTGAACTAACAATTGGCAACAATAACAACTTATATAGCATAAATAATGTCATAAAAATAGTGTGGTATAATGAGATTATTACTTTGAAACCGATATTTCGAATTGATGTCCAAAAAGAACCAATATTTCCCATTCTCTTTTATTGCACATCTTTCAAAAAAGTAAAAAAACTCATTCAATTAATTTCCTGTATAATTTTTTTAAATGCGAAACATTTGTTTTATAAGCTGTAAAAATGTTGGAAGTTTGTAACCGATATAGTTTTAGATATGAAATGTTAAAATTAATGGGCGTCAAGCAGTCTAAAAATATGAACGATTTTCAAAAATTCTCCCGAAATATTTTTAAAAAAATTACGCTAAAAATTTCATTTAATTTTTTTTTTTCTAAACAGTGTGTTATGATGCAAACTATAATATTCTGAGATTCTCAGTTTATTTGTGAATATTTGCAAAAATTCATTTCAACTTTTAATTTGAAAAAAATCTAATCCTCTAAAAATCAAAAGTGTGACACCACATCCACAAGCAGTGTATGTACAAAGTTTGAATTCTATATCTTATCGGAAAGCAGTTTAAAAATCCATGATCATCTTTTAAAAATAGCGACAAGCACTAAGAGTGAACTAAATAACACCTTATAAAATAATAATAATAATAATTAAAAAGCATATATTTTTCAGGAACCATTACGAAAGTTCAGGTACCAGTTGCGAAAGTCCAGATTACAAAATTAACAACAGTAAACAATGTTAAAAATGTGTAAACAGTATTAGAAATCTGCCAATTCGGAGACGTGATTGTTCACATAGGCTTAGGTGTAAAGGGGAAGGAAGACGGTGGTCTTCTGAACGGGTCCTAAAGACGAAACTCTTTCATGTTTCCTTTTTCTCCCCTTGCTAACGGCAGCTGTGCGAAGGAGCGTTGCATGTGAACGGGGCTTAACAAATAAAAACCTCTTTTCTTTATATAAGGCTTTTAGCTGTAAATAATTAATCAAAGTTACTAATTATGAATTATTTACGCTATGGTAAACAAATTTACTCTATTTGTTTACCATAGGGACACTCTGGTGCTAGGTTCACTTAACAGTATTATATTTCGTTCATATTATAACTCAGAATGCACAAAATTTATATCATTTTAAAGAATTATCTAATCGTTGCCACATGTTCTATTCAAATACTATAATAAATCTAAAATGATGTATAAAAGAAATTAAGCAAACAAAACAAAAAAAAAAAGAAACAGTTTTTCACAGACGATTCAGTATTTCTCATTAAATGACTTCAGATCTCACTTTCTGACAAGGCAAATATACATAAAAACTCAAAATACCTATATTAAAAATTTCGAAGTAAATTTTAAACACTTATTTCCTCAAATAAATTCCAGAAAGGATTAGACATGATTTCATTCGCAATAATAAAAGAAGGCATTATCTTTGTTGCTACAAAGCTTAGTTTCTCTAGATTGGCAACAAATCCACTGTTTTACCAAGATTGAAATGTAAACAAACATGTCTGCCATCGCAAAAATTTTAGGCTTAGCTGCACTTAAATAACTTTTAAATTGTTGATAACTGCACAAATATTGCATGCAGATTTACTAAAGGCATAAAAACCTTAACCGGAAGATAGGAACCACATGATTCAATCATTTTTAAAGCAAAAAAATGCACAATTTACCAACATATAAGAGTCAAGAAACTGAGATCACTGAGCCAGTTAACAGAGTGGATATATATAGGGTGTGATTCAAAAGTTTCAAGAGTTACCTCAGAACTAGAAATTTATTGGACGTTTAAGTACAGCTAAAATATGATCCTTCAGCATCAACAGAGCGCTGCCAGTACGTCTTCCACTGTTCGTAGCCCTTCTGAAAAGCCTCGGGTGTGATACTGTCAAGGGCTCTTGTCGAAGCCTGCTGGATGCCATTGATGGAGTCGAATCGCTTCCCTTTTAGGCCTGTCTTGATTCAGGAGAAGGGGAAAATGTCACTTGGTGCCAATTTGGGGCTGTAGGGTGGCTGTGGCAGTGTTGTCACGTTGAACTTGGCCAAAACTTTGGCGGCGGCACGTGACGTGTGAGCGGGCGCGTTGTTGTGGTGGAGAATCCAATCACCCTTGATAACCGAGCGGACACGGCGGACTTGAACCCTCAAGTACTCCAGCATAAAAATTACCTGTGACAGTCTGTCCACGAGCAACTAACTCCTTGTGAATTACTCCTTTACCATTAAAAAAAAAAAAAAAAAAAAAAAAACCACCATGCACTTTACAGGCGACTTGCTCATGCGAGCTTCCTTGAGCTTCGGCGAGGAAGCAGTGTGACATTCTGAGCTTTGATACTTCGACTCAGGATCGTATTCGTAGACCCAGGTCTCATCACCACTAAACACTTTCTCCAGAAGGTTCGGATCAACATTCAACCGTTGGAGCCTTTCCTGGCAAACAGTCATGCGCCGTTTCTTCTGATACACGGACAAAACTTTTGGCACCAGTCTGGCACACACTTTTTGCATCATCAAATTCTCCGTCATAATCCTCCACATCATACTCTGACCGAGTCCCAGTTCATCGGCAATTAATCTAGTACTAAGTCGACGGTCATTGTTTAAAAGTTCCCGCACTCTCTCCATATTTGGATCCGTTCAGCTTGATGATGGCCTCCCAGAGCGGTCGTCGTCTTCAACATTCCTGCAGGCGTCTTTGAAACGTTTGTGCCACATGAAAACCATTGCACGGGACGTGGCTTCTTCCTTAAAAGCCTCTTGAATCATACCGAGAGTCTTTATGGCGGTTTTGTTCAGTCACACGCAAAACTTAATCGCATAACATTGCTCCATTTTTGCCTCTCCCACTTTTTGACCGAGGTCAATGACACGCACTCAAGCTGCAAAGTGATGCGCACTCTCCGGGGTTCCGGAGGTAACTGCCGTAGCATCAGTTTTTTCCCTGAGACCTCCCACTACTTCCCTCACCTGGCAGAACCAGTCCGCGCTCGCTCCCCTACTCAGAAATAAACCAGTCTTGAAACTTCTGACTCACACCCTGTATATACATATATTTATTTATATACGTTTGGTGAGGCCGATTGCAACCAAAATACAATCTACATGTTATAGCAGTTCTATATACAAAATTTCAACATTCTGAGGCTACTCGTTTTTGAGTTATGCAAGATGTGTACGTATGTACAGATGCCACGAAAAATTCTTGTTAGAATTAATTCTAAATCAGTTTTATAATTTTTTGGGTGGAATAGAGTATTTTTTTTTTTCTGTCCTTATGTACAGATGTCACGCAAAAACATCATTAAATTGCATTCGATAGTGGTTGAAATGGATATTTTCGTTGAAATATCATGCCTGAAAATTTTCGAGATTACAATATTTCCTTTTTACTTTGTACAAGGAAGTAAAAAGAACTTATGTCAGAAAAAGATGCACTTGTTTGAGCAGAAACATCTGCAAGTTTAGCATATAAAATCACTTCATCATTGGTTGGAAATTTATGTAGTATGTAAGCACATACTTGGCAGAAGTAGCTTCTAACATGGATTTAAAACTTATTTTTTTATTCCTCTGAAAGGTCTTCTACTACTTTTTTACTTGCCAAATCATCAACTTTCTTCTGATTTTCTATTTTTTCATAAATCACATCATATATAGAATTAGAAGACGAAACAATGACTGGTTTTACAAACTTTCATAAAATGACTTTAAACAGTTCATATATCATTGATTGCAAAACATGAATTAATGGAATTCTGCATGGTAAAACAGTGTTAAGAACACTGAATGATGGCAAAGTGAACTGTACAAAAGCACAAAAAACTTTGTTAAGGTCTGAAGATTTAAAAACATAGATATTCGTTAATCAGAAAATGTTTCCCTGAGAAATTTTTTTATTTTGAGATAAATTTGTATCAGCTTATCTTTTGCAGTATTATTTCGAGAACTGCCAATTACATTTCTCACTGCAGCAGAAATTACTTTATTTTTCTCAAACCTATTCTTAACAGTTGAGGTAGTAATGTTGCGAACTGCCCATAGAGGGCGCTGCACCTTGTCTTTTTTTCAGTAGTGTAGGATTAGACTTTGAACTGTAAGGAGATGCTAGACGTTCGGTCGATTTGATATTTTTATAAATCTTAACACTGAAATTAAAACTTTTTCTTTCTTTCTCAAGAGATAGAATTTTATTGAATGGATTTCAGAAAATACGAATCGGCAAGCTCATTCCAGGCAAGAAATTTAGGAAGGAACAAAGGTAAATGAGACCTTTTTCCTCGAATTTTAGAACGTAGAATTTTGAAATACTACGAAATTAAAGTTCTTACAGTTTTCTATATGGCATCCTAATGCCGCGATATGAGCTTGATTTATAGAATTTGGAATGAATAATTAATATTAATGAAAGCAAAGCTAGAAATAATTTAAAATAACTTGTGTTTATTTTATCATTGTGAAACATTGAAGCTTAACCTGTAGAATTTTTATTTGAATTAATTGATAGTGATAAAGTGTACTGTACTGTGTATACTTTAAAATATAGCCATTTACTGAATCTTTTCATATTTTGAATTGAGTTGATCACATTCTCAGAAATTTTGTATGTTTTTTAAAATATGGCCGAAACACAATCATACGAGTTATTAAAAAAGAAATGTTACTGGGAACAGAGGTTATGAAGGCAGTTAATGATTTAGAAGCTGAATTATCAAACACAGATTTAAATACTGGAAAGATAGATGAACTAATAGAAATTCGGTTCATTAAATTTGAACCTCTAGCTTTAGTTGATCAACAACTTAAAATGCTTTTGAAGCCTGAGGAGTTTGATACAGAACTCGAAACTACACAAGAATATAGAGAAAAAGTATTGCTTTGGCAATTTCATGTGAAAAAGAAAATCAAAGAGTTTGTGAAATAGCAAATCATGACAACTTTTGAGCCTCCAAAAGCTCCTCGATTAGAACAAATTTCGAATTCTAATAACCTTTGTATTAAAGTCCCCAAATACCATACTGCTGATTCTATGGTGATGGCGGCTCCAAATGGCTTACCTTTTGGAATAGCTGTGGATAATAATGAGTCCCTAAACAAAATAGATAAATTTAATCATTTAAAGGCTCATTTGGGGGATCTGCTTTGAACACTGTGGAGGGTTTTCCTATTTCAGCAGAAGCCTATGATAAAGCTGTACAATTATTAAAGGATAAATTTGCCAACTCCAAAATATTGCACACATGAACAAGATTCTAACTATGCAGCCACTGAAACACTCTAATGATATTAAGTCTTTTAGAATGTTTGCAGATAACTGTAATGTGCAATTAAGAAGATTAAAATCATTAAACGTGTCTCCCAAACATTATGGCAGTATTTTATGTCCTATGCTATTAAAACTTATTCACATGAGCTGTCGTACTAAAGAAACGTAATCGCCTTGTCGCCTAATTGAGTCACTCTATAGGTATCACCTGGTAAAACTTCTGTAACTACCAAAGGTCCTCGATACTTTTGTTTGCATTTTGGTCGATTCTCCAGTTGATTTAGGTACTTTTCTCTAACTACTATTTCTCCTCATTTGAATGTTAAAGAATTGCTTTTCTTCTTGTTATAATTTGCTTTAATTTTCATCTGCACATCTTCAATTCTCTTCTTTCTATTCTTTAACGTATAAAATTGTCTCCTTTTTAGATACTCTCTTTTACCAGTTATTGCTTTCCTAGGAGATCTGTCTATTCCCTCATTTATCTTAGATTGCTTTATAGATGGATTTACATCTTCCCGAGGTTTATTTCTTTTTGCAATATCTTTCTCCTGTTGTCTTTTATTGTGTTTCTCAACAAACCTCTTTCCTTTTAATTTTGTTTCTTCACCAGCAAAATTATCTAATACAGTTTATTTTTGTGAACTTCTTTCTTTCCCTGTATTAATCTCTTTCTCAAGTGCTGTAATTTTACAAGTCTTGCTATATTTCTTAAGCTTTTGATTATAATGCTTTTCTTGAATAGACTTACATTCTTTAACATCATTGATATCATCACTTCTAGTTTCTTCTTTAGGATATTTATTTTCTTCACTTGTAGTCCGTTTAATGATTTTCTTTGAAGTCCTTTTCCTTTTCAGTGACTTTTTACCTTTGGAATTAGAGACTTTTACAGTATTTGGATTTTCAAACTTTCCATCATAGTCCAGAACTATTCATCGTTGTAGTCATCACCCTAGCCTTTTCATCATTGTAGTTAGTGACTAGTATCACTGTTTCTTCCTGTATTACTTCCAATAATGAGCCCAACTCATCTTCCAATCCACTTATTAAAACTTCCAATAATGAGCCCAACTCATCTTCCAATCCACTTATTAAAACATAACCGTTATTTACTACATCAGTTTTAACTTTCATGAAATTAACCGTATTACTTCCAATTTCAGTTTCTTGGGAAGCCTTCAGTTTAATTCACAGAGTGTTGATCTCATTTTGCAATGGTGAAAATGGACAATCATTAGCATAGCATATGTGCAAGGTATTACCTATCTTGGCATATGCAATATGTGGTAAATCAATCCATGTTCAACCAACTAATAAGTCATATGGTTGCGTTTCATCTCCTACAATTAGAACTGTAATGTCCTTTCCTTCCACATTATCAATCTCTAAATTAACAGTTACTTTTCCCAATGCTCTAGCGGCTGGTTTACTCTGGTTCCCAAAGCCAAACAATTCCTCCACATCAGGTTTTATAATAAGATTCAGTTTCTTAGCCACAGACTGTTTCAATAAACACGAACTAGAACCCATATCTATGATTGCAATAATTTCTTCTCCATTACTGATGCGAGAATACTTTAAATATACAGTTGGTGGAACACCTGAATTCTGGTTCATAGATAAATTATTTTTAACATTTGTCAGTCTGAACTCTTAGACTTGCACTTTTTAAAAGTATGACCCTTTTCATTACATTTCCTGCAAATAATTTCTTTTTTAGGTTTGAGGACAATCCGTCGCTATATGTCCACAATCATTACAATTGAAGCATTTCGGCTCACCCTTTTCATTGCGGATACCAAAATTATATTCCCTTTTCCTATCATCTATTTTATAAAATTTATCTCTCAAATTGTATTTATTATCAAATTGTTTTTAAAACCCACTTTAAAATTACCGTTTGCATAGTCATTAACATTTCTGGGTCTTGAATACTGATTATAGGATACCTCAGAAAATTTAGAACCAAATTTAGGATTAGGATTATGCCTAAAGATTTTGTTTTCTACTTGAAGTACTTTTACCCCTATATTTTCATATTCATCTAGCTTTTCACCCAACTCTTCAGGATTAATGAATTTAGACCAATCATCAATGAAATTATCTTGTATAACAGTGAGGACCCTTTTCTTTAATTGATCCGTAATAATAAGCTGTCAAAATCTGTTACATTTAATTCAGCAAGCCATTCTTCAAAATAATTTTTTAATTCAAACGTGAAATCTCTCCATGTATTACGCAATGTTTTAATATGATCAACAAACTTTTGCTGAAACTGTTCAGGGCTTAACTTAAATTTTCTCAATAGCAGTTGTTTAACGTGCTTAGAGTCGTTAGCTTTTTCTTCTGATTCACGGGCAATTAATTGAGTTATTTCATAAGGCAATAGACCCAACAGCTGAGAAACTCAATTTTGTTCTAACCCAATACGTCGTGCCTGTCTCTCAAATAAGACTAAATAAAAACTTATATCACCTTCTTTCAAATCATACTTATGCATTAATTTACTCATATCACAAATATTATTTCTACTAACATTAGAAGCACCAGAAATCATTTACATCACTACTTCTGATTTCCGCTTCTATTTTCAAGGCTACAATTTTTATATCAGAACGGACATCTACATCAAGTTCTTTGTCACATTTCTTGCCCCTTGCCAAATAAGCCATCTTCAATTTTCAAACAATAATACATTAATTATACTTAAGTTCTTTCCATTTAATACTTAAACATAGCATAAACAGTTTATAAATGCACATACTTTTCTACCTTCAGTTTTGGTGAGCTTCTGCATTCAATTTAGGCTTAACGTACAGTAAGGCAATATGTTGTTAAATCCTAGGTAATAAATCTATTTAATCCCACTTCTGAAATGTTAGCTTTACTTCCTTTATTCTGAAACATTGCCGTCAAACATTACCGTTAAAAAAAAACTGTTGTTGCCAATCAAAAAAATACATTTGGGGGGGGGGAAATTACAGTTCTGACTGTTGCAATGTAGTGATGAATCTTACTTGAGATTGAGGAAGAGCAGAAAAGTATCTTATCGTGTAAAGGAGCCCATTTTAATTGTTTACAAAAATCATAGCATTTATCGCGGACATGCCCCATTAACCCCTTCGCGCCAACTGTCACGTATACGTGCCAGCAACGAACACACTTATCTACCGGCTGACACGCAGGCGTGCCAGAGCATTGTTGTGTTTTCTACTGACTGTCACATATTTGTGCCAGTACCTTGGAAAGTTTTTAAAACTATAATTTCTGCCACAAGATAGCACTGTATGTCCATATGGTTTCAGATACATGTACATTAGACTTTCTACTCGAAATGAGAGAAGCATGACTCACATACACGTGTTTTTGATTATATAAACAAATGGGGAACTAAATGTTTCCGAATGGCGTGATTTATGACGTCTCTTTAAATCGCACTTTATTCGCACGTGGTAGTTGTTTATTGTAAGTAGAAGTTTTATATGCGCTAAAGCGTTGAGTATTTCCGTTTACAGTTCAGTTTTTAGAAAATAATTAGATCTTGTTAGACGTGAATTCTTTCTGTTTTTACCATTTCAATGTCGAAGCGTCGAAAATGTTTAACAGAGCATGAAATAGCAGAAATGATGCAAAATATTTCAGATATTGATTCTGAAAGATTAACTGAAAGACATTTTCCAAAACTTTGTTCAGAAGAGACTGATAAGAAAATGACACGACGATGCTTCGTTTGTTCACATTCCCGGAAAAATCCTCCAAAACGGCAAATGAGTTATTACGAGTTCAAGAAATGTAACGTAGGACTGTGTGTAGATCCCTGTTTTAAAATTTTTCATACGAAAAGAGAATTTTAAGTAATATATTTAGTTTTCAGATGTATAATGTTAAAAGTCATAAAATGGTGAGTAATTAAAATAAAATGTGTAAAATATGCATTTAAACAAGAAATAAGGTAATTAAAGTATATATATAAAAATATCTATAAGCCGTTTAAATACTCTATAGAGCATTATTAAACAATGCATTGATACTTCGGAAATTTTATGGATTTAGGCTTAGTAGCAAACAAGACCCGGCCCTGGAGAGACGCTCGCGGAAGACACTGCCGGCCTCCGCGATAAGCGCGCATTTTCGCTACCCGGCTCGAAGGGGTTAAGAAAACTAAATGTGAATTCTGTTCTGGATTACATCACAATTTTTTTTGCTTTAAACAACAAAAAGGGGGAAGAATAAATAATGGGGATTCAGAGTTTACCGATCTAACTAATCAAAGTCAGGGAGAGGTTTTTTTTTTTGCAAACATTAACTGTTTACATTGAAAATGAAAATTTAAGGCAACTGGTGAGGGCACATACAGACACTGGGAGTTACATTTCAAAATATGCTGCAAAAACATGGGTTTGAAGAGTAGAGGAAAACACATATTTTAATATATTCTTCTTGTATTTGCTTATACTACAGAAACTTCAACTTGTATGTTTCTGTAACTACAAAACATCTAATAATCTGTTAAAAACACGATGTACATGATTACAATGAAAAAGTACAAAAATAACAAAAATTCATACTTAAAAATATACTTACTTGGCAGTACATATCACCAAATGAAAGATCTGGTTTATTATAGTCGATTTCTTCTTTAGGTAGTCGTTTCTTATCCTTTTTTCCTCTATCTTGTAAAGTAAAATACATAAAATCAATATTACATAAAAAGAGCTTTAATAATTTTAAAAGACATTATAAAATTATTTGGGCATTCTGTGATGGAAAAATCTGACCAGTTGTCATTTTTTTATACTTATTTTAAAGCTTAACATGGACTTTCTTGGTTAATTAGAAAGTAATTACAGTAATTACAGCATTATTACAGAAGGGGAAAGACATCAGTTTTCCCGATGTGTGATGCATCTTACTTGCTTTGCATAGGCTCGGTGAAAAAAGCCGGCATTGTCCTGTGTGTCGATCAATGCCGGCTTTTGAATCGTTTTGAATTATTCTAAACACAGCAGAAATATTAAATTCAAATTTAATTACCTACAGATAATTTTGTTTCATTTTCTTTTACATTTTGTATTTGTAATTTTGTTTTCATGTGTATAGTTAAAATTTTAGTATTTTGCATGTTTCATTTATTTCTATTAATGTGATATTCTTCATATTAATAGATATTAAGAATTAGTTCGTTCCTCGCCAACCAGGCTTCCGCCCTAAGGTGAAACCAATCAGAATTAATACCTGATCAGCGAAGATAAAATCTACTTTTACTACCAGCAGCCACCATAACTAGGTGGACTGCCAGATCAGTGATGCTTATTTTGTATTAGCAAATTTTTACAAAAATTTAAGAATATGTATAAATGACATCTTTGCACTTTGTGCGACATATGTACAAATGATATATTACATAACCAAAATTTGCATACAAGAGCTAAGCAGTTACAAATGCTGCATTCAACCATATTTATATATATATATATAAATACAAGTTTTAAAGTTATTAGAAACCTCTTAAAATCGTGAAGGCTTGAATTCATATTTTGTTCCAAATCTTATTTTGTTCTTAGCTAGTTGGAAACGGCCACACAATTAAATCCCAGTCAAAGCAATTAGATCATAATTACATAAAAAAATATGGTCACTACTTATGAATTAGTATTGAGAATTAGTATATTAAGTACAAACTTCAAAAACTGAGGTCATCATATTAAAATACTGATGTAGGCTTAACTGCTGAAAATGCGTGGGCTGGTGCGACGTTCCATTTCGGGGGTTCAGTCCGGTGGCTGTATGTGCTGATCCTCAAGGAGATAAAGGCATGGAAGCAAGCAACTCACCAGTGCACTCTTTCAATCAGAGAAAAAAGGATGGATGAATAGAATCATATTTCAGCAGTGGTTTTATATGAAATTTGCACCTCAGGTGACAGACTTTAAAATCACAGGGCCTTCATGAAAGAGCATTGTTAGTTTTAGACAATCTGGCATCTCACTCAATTGAACTGACGTTAAAATCAAGAGACAGACAATTTTTTTTGTAAAATATTGCTACCTAAGGTGACAGCAATAATAGAGCCAATGAACCAAGGTGTTATTACGTTGGTCAAACGAAACTATTGTTCTACCATGTTATGTAAATTGATCAAAGAAGACCCATGATCTTAAAACTTTTCTGAAAAATTTTTCAATTCTGGATGCTATCAATGAGAGTGCTGCTGCATGGCAGAAAGTGAAATCCTCAACACTAATCAAATCTTGGAGAAAAATTCTTCTGGACCTAGAAGAACATGAAAGTTTTTTAGGTTTTGATACAGACACAAAGGTGTCACCAGCTTAACTCGCGCAGGTTGCATACAATGCACCTGGTAGTAAACATGTGGATGAAGAAAATATTTCTGAATGATTGGAGCCTGACTGCAAACTTGCACTCATTAGAAATTCACAAAGATGAGCAAATTATTAGTTGTCCAAGGGAGAAAGAAGTATGAAGTGGCAGCCAAGGGCAGGAGGGTGGAGGCAGGAAGCAGTCAGCTGATTGATAAGCTCACACATGGAACTGCTCTTAATCATCTCCAGTGCCTTATGAACTACTTGGAAAGGCAAAAAGAATGGTCTGCTGACTAACAAAATGGCACTATGCAAGGCCATTGATCTTAAAAAAAGCTAACTCCGCAAGGAAAGGGAAAGTTCTAACTCACTTTTTCTGTCTGTCAAAGTGATAAATTTTGTCGTCTGAACAGTCAAAGTGATCCCCCCCCCCCCATATTTTACTGTACTGCGATTTTTGTTTGTTAATAAAACTGATTTAAAACTTTCTTAAACCACAGTTCCCCCAAAAAAACTATATAGGCAGTATTTTCAGGAATTACTTCTAAGAAAAATGCCTTGTGGCATTTTTCTTTTCATATGTTATAGTTACTTATCTCCACCTTTTTTTTTTTTTTTTTTTTTTTTTTTTTTAGGGCCTTGAATTAACCATGATTTTGAGTTAATCGTACACATCTTCCCATATATTATTGTGGTAAATCAGAATTTGGCTTTATTTTGTAACTAGTGAAAAAATAAAAAATTAGAATCCTGAACGTGGTAGAGAAATACAGAAAATAATTTTAAATCTCACTCCTCAAGTTACCATGAGTTTTTTATGGGTTAACCTTTAAAAGGTTAAAAGACGGGTGGCCTAATAAATATCGGCCAGAACTGCAGTGTCTCAAAAAGATGGCTGTGGCCGAAATATCGGCCAGCGAATTCCCCCCCCCCATCCTTCAGGGTGCGGAGATAGTCATTGTCCGAATAACCTCCCTTGCCATTTATGCGAGATGACCTTCGTGCGTCCCAGCTGTGGGGTTTCGTAAATTCCCTTTGGTTTCCCTCAGCAGTGAAATCTTAGCAATTTGACATTAGTATTAATTTCACCAACTTTTAAGTGTCATTAAAAATGTATTTTTTCTTTATATTTCCCCTTTTTATTGTAATTTTTGTATTTAATATTGCTGTTTGAAACAAGCAAAATGCAATGGAGTGCAATACAATGAAAATATAATCAATAAAATTTGTTTTTAAAGTAAAGGAAAATAATTTAAAAAAAAAAACCTTTATCACAAAACTGCAAGAAAGAACAATGAACAATAATGTCGTTGAAAGATGAAGTAACGATACAATGGGGGGGGAAATCAATAAATTAAACTGAGTAAGAAAGAGTACTAATGGAAAAGGTAAACGAAACTAATGTAAGAAAAATACAACGGGATTTGTTTGATATATAAATATAAGTTGTTACACAATGCTTGGAAACAAATAAAAGCATACTGCTGATTTATACGAAAAACAAATAATCAAACATCATTTTCAAGTATAAATTAAAAATGTTAATTAGTACATATAATTCTAAACTAAATTCAGTTTGGATACACATAAAAATGGAATAACTATGAACTGATTATAGGCGTGCATTTGCTGCTAAGGCGTATTTTCATTATGATGCAATGTCAAAAGTTAATATTCCAACATACGACAATTATTTAGCTACGAAATCTCATTATAATATATGTTTCTTTAGTTTAGGGAAAAGAAACAGCAGAAAAGAGAACAAATTCAACAAATTCTTTTATATTATTCCCTAGTCCCTTATCTGAAAATTAACAAAGGTGACCTACAGGAAAAGTTGCAAATGAGTAGTAGTTTCCCTTTACAATAGCAGCTAAAAGGGGGTGGAAATGCATTTGGATTTCCCGTCTTTTTAAGTGAAACCTTTCCAAACTGCCCCGTCTCTTAAAGGTTAAGCTTAACTACACAATACTGATTTAAAAAAAGTCCGAAGTTTTGAAAAATTACATACCAGTAGACCTGGATGAACCACCTTCATACCTGGATGAGCTACTTTCTAGAAAGAGAGGGAAAAGTTGACATATAGAACAATATAATTTTTTTATAATTTCACATGTACAAACTACTATTAAAATATGAAATTCATCAAATAGTAAAAGTTCGTTCACAACATTTTCTTCAGAATTTAATGACTGAGATTGTTAAGATGCGACACATTATTTCAAATTTTTTAATTAAAAGCAATTCTACAACATCTAAGAACATAATATATACCTTGCTTCAAAGCAAATCAACATTATCCTTGAACCAAAACATACTCAAATATAAAGATCTGAGCTTTAGGGATATGCAACCATCATTCTGATAAAAAAAAAATCGTTTCATTTAAATACATTGATACAAGCTTAAAAAAATAAAAGCGATCAATTTATTGAAAGAAAATTTCATAAATATTCCATTATTTAAAGTTACTTGGGTTAACATATCCTATTTGTACAGAAGACAGCCCATGTTTACAGAAGTTTCCTGTGAAAACATAAATATATAATCAAGAATTTTAAGTACACTTCTGACTTTTATTCAATTCTTCTTTTTTCACTGACAGATGATCCAAGATTTCTACCTTTATCCTTATGGCTTTGCCGGTCAGAGAGTTTCCATTATTTAATGTTATTCGGTTAATATATTCTATTTTCCTATACAGAAGTCAATCCATGTTCACAGAAGTTTCCTGTGAAGAAGTAAATATATAATCAAGAATAAGTACATTTATGACTTTTAAGTCTATTCTTCTTTCCTCACTGGCAGATGATCCAAGATTTCTACCTTCCTCCTTATGGCTTCGTCAATCAGAATCATATATATATATATATATATATATATAACAAATATTTCATGATGTCTTTTAGAAAGTATATACACACGCATTTTGAAATATGTCCAACAAATTAAGACACTATATTAAACATACATAAATCCAGGAGCATTTAGCATTAAAATCAAGAAAATAACCCTTTCGCATGGCAGTTTCGAGATATTGGGACTTTCTTAGCGAAACTATGTGCCAGTTAGAGGGATAATACCATAAGATGCTTCATAAAAATGAACTTGCACAATAAATAGATAACATATGTTTAAATGCACCAGGTAAATGAAACTAAATTTATTTATAACCAGAAATTTTTGGAGAATGGAAATTCATCCAAAGTATTACTAATGGCAATTCAATGACAGCCTATTAAAAAGCAGCCTTTACTCAAATAATTTAAAATATGAGAAAAACTTAAAAAAAAAAAAAAAAAAAAAAAAAAAAAAAAAAAAAAAAAATTTCATATTTTTGCACAAGTGGCTTAGGCTATCTGCTTAGTAGGCTGCTTTCAATCTTACAAAGAATGTGACAGATGACTAATGAGAGCAAGGATACACAATTTATAAGAACTATTTTTTCCTCACAACTTCTAGTAAAATAAATTAAATATAAATGCCTCCTTTTAAAAGGAGCAAGATGAAAAGTGGGTTTTATGCTAAAATAGTAAGACATGACTAATGGTGCAATATATGAAATACAGAATATATGAAAAATGTATGTTGTCAAATTGAGAAAACTATTAAAGTGTGCCAACTCAGGCCTACCTACATGAACTCACTTCAGTTTTTATATCCGATCTTTCAAGTTGAACAGATATTGGGGTAATATATTTTGGCTTAAAACATCAAATTATACCTCAGAAAATAAGATATGTCTTCAGCAAAAGCATAATACTTAAAAAAGAAAACAAACTGAAATTTTAACAAGACATGCAAGTTCACTTTTTTTTAGATTAAATCTCGTTAGCTATAATTTGCTAACAAATGCATGGATGATGAAGATTAAATTCTGCTATATATTAGATTTTGTATAATTTGACTCATGCAATACTTTTGATATGATGCCCAGCACAATAAGTCAAATGAGTGCTCGAAACATTACATGTTTTCAAATCAATATTTTCTGGCATACATTAATCGCAATCAATTTCTGAGACACTAAGTAAATTTTTACTTATTACCAAATTGATAAGTTTGGTAAATGTCAATGAAGTAGTACTAATTATGATGTCATGGTTAACAGAAGTGACTCTTCAATCCCATTCAGGCCAGATTTTAGCTAGAAACAACACATTATTCTCATTTTACAACTGACAGAAGCAAGCTTTAGACAGTACTCGAAATGAATTATCTGTTAGGTGTTTTACTATAAATTAATATAATTTAACATGTAATTATAGTTTAATATACAGTAAGACCCTGCTTAACGCGGAGTATACATTCCATTAAAGTAGAGTGTAATATGAAACAGCGTTAAAGGAGGTTATCTCATCATATAAATAATGGGGTTTCGAAAGATGGGTAGAAAACTGGTCACGTATTTTACCAAATTTTATTATATTTTTTATAACAATAAAACAAAAATTTATTTCTTACAAATATAGAAACATAATAAACGAATAAACATATAAAAATAAATAAAATTCTCAGTATGTTTACATTTCAGATCATTCAGTCTTTTCTGTATTTCCAATTTTCTGCCTTTTTATCAAGTAGGTATCTAATGTAATTTGCGTTTTCCTTTTGCACTCTGTCAGAAGTTGTTGGTAAGTAGATAAGGTATCCATAACACCTCGTCTTGCCTTTGAACTCCTGTCAAAATTTGGGTCATTTTCAATAAATCGGTCCATAATTTCTGTTATAGTGGTCAAACTGGTTTTTGAAACACTATTGAAAGTTCTTTTTGCTCTTCTTCAGAATCACTACTTTCAATATCTTTGTGTTCTTCTTGGTCCGCTAATTCCTTGAGCTCATCATTAGAAAGACTTGCTGCTGTTTTTTGCACTAATTTTTTGACATCTTCCACATTTACCTCATCTAAACCGGTTTGTTTCACTAATTCCACTATTTTTTCCACTGTTTCATTCATATCGACAGAGTGTCCAGTGTCACCGCCCTTGCTTAGATCTGGCCAAATGTTCTTCCCCACCCCTTTCAAACATTTTTCTGTTACTTCATCTCAAGAAAGATCTATATTTTCTACAGCATTCATGATATTGCAGTTTTTCCAAAACTCTCTTATTGATTGTTTATCTTCTCCCTCTGTTTTTTCAAACATCTGTCTAAATGTTCACCGCAGGTAATAAGCCTTAAAATTTGATATAACGTCTTGATCCATTGGCTGGATTAAGGCACTTGTGTTAGGCGGCAAGAAAACCACTTCGACTTGAATGCATGTTATTAAGTCAGATAAATTCGTTAGATGGCACTACTTATCAATTAAAAGTAGTGCACTTGATTCAAGTTTTTTAATTTCGCAATAGCATTTAACAGACGGGCAAAAATATTCAGTGAACCAATTCTGGAAAATTTTCATAGTTATCCATGATTTTTTATTAGACCCCAAATTACAGGTAAAGTTGATTTGGATATTCCTTTCATAGCTCTTGGGTTTTTGGAATGGTAAAAAAGTAGTGGTTTAATTTGAAATCTCCACTTGCATTACCACCCAGTAGAAGTGTTAAGCGATCCTTTGCAGCTTTAAATCCTGGTGCACGTTTTTATTTTTGCACGTTGGGATAGAAATATTCGTTTTGGCATTCTTTTCCAAAATACGCTTGTTTCATCAACATTAAAAACCAATTCTGGAGGATAGTTTCCTCTTTCAATTATTATTTTTAATGTCGCTGAGAATTCAGCCACCGCTTTCGTATCATCACTTGCTGCTTCTTCTGTAATCTGTAAGTTATGAAGATTATTTCGATGTTTAAATCTATTAAACCATCCTCGACTTGCAACAAAAGTTTCGCTTGTGTGACTTGCCTCAACCTGAATGTAATTAAAAATTCTTCTTGCTTTTTCCATTATAATAGATTGGCTTAATGGCATATTGCGTTCAATTTCGTCATCAATCCATATAGAAAGTCGTTTTCCATTTCCTCTATTGTATTATTTCTAAGAACGGGTAATTCTAGTTGCAGAGCTTGTCTAGTTGCAGTTGCCGATGGCAGTACTTTTTCTTTATTCTTAAGAATACTTATTGCTGAAGTTGCCAAATTCAATGCAGCAACAATTTGAGATTGACTTTTACCAGTATCTAATCTTCTAATCACTTGCATTTTAGTTTCTAGTGAAATGCTTTTTCTTGTTGCTTTATTTTCTCGTGTTTTTTATTATCATCCATGATAAAACCTAAAAATCATAATATTTGTCACTACATCAATCATTATATTATATAAATTTATACTTACAATAACGTCAACAAATGTTTGAAATGATAAAAATACGTTCTTATAACACCGCAGAAAGAAGAAACACAGATAAACTGCTTCGGATATCAGAAAGCCTAACACTGCGTGCAATATCGAGGAATCCCACAATTTAAATAAAAGAGCATTAAACCAAAACAGCATTAAGTGGGGTCTTACTGTAATTTATATTTAATTATAATTTAATTCAAACTATAATATCATTTAATATTATAGTTTCACTAAACCTTTAATGTTACTGCATTTTATTTAAACACATTTTAGAAAGAATGATTACTTATGTTAATAACCTTGAATGATAATGAAAAAATGAGAGAATTAGGCAGGATGAAAAAAGGAATGAAACATGAAACTCTGCACGAAATAGGGCATATTTTTACCTTATTTGTACACAGCAAACAGAATCCTGATACTTTTTGCTTGAGGTTTTTTAAACCTTTTTAAATATAACTTGCCAGGAATGAGCATTAGTTGCAATTTTTAAATACACTGCATTTTCAAACAGAAACCATGTTACAACACTCTTTTTTATCAATTCAAAATTTAATTTCTTAGGTGACATTTATGCGTGCAATAACTTAACCAATCTTAAACTGCACTTTAATCATTAGTCAAAAAAGGGGGGAATTATTCAACTTCTGAAAATTTCTTAATGGCTATATTATTTTTACAGAAAATAACTGCCAACAGAACAGCATAAAAGATAAATGTGAAAGTCATTTAAAAGTAATGCACTCATGCCTCTTTCCCCACTCAGGTTTTATTTTAACTCAGATAGTTTTTCTCCCTACAATCCTATTTAGGCTTCTGTATTGGAAGATTATTCTTCTAGAGTACTACGTTTTTTCAGTCCTGGATTGGCCCAGGTAATTGCTGAAGAAACTTCTTTTAGTGTTTAAAGACACAGAAATTCAATGGCTCTTTCGAAATGAGAGTATATGAGGTTTGGCGGACTCATAATTGGTTTTAGGGCACATTACATATGAAATCTCGATATTTGATGATCAGACCTATCTGAACCTTCTCACACATGTAAGTTTTACACAATGCCCATCCCCAAGCAGGTCAGGTGCTTCTGTGTATTCTTCCACACAGTTTTCATAATCATTCATTATAATATGCTGCAGTCGCACTTTTTGTAGTTGGAACTCTTATTTTTGGTAATGATTCCTTGGTAATCTATGGCACAGATATCATCATTTACTTTAACTATGATTGCATATGAGAACATTTTGGGTATCATGAGAAGGATGGATGTCTTCTTTGGATTGACTATGATTTTAACTCTAGTTCAAAGTCTCTCCTCAACATTTTATCAGATTACTTCAGACAGAAATTTTTCAACTTTATCATCAGATCCTTATTTCAGTACAGTCATATCATGGAATAAGGTACAAACTTTTCTTTTAATAAAGCTTTTCTCAAAATACAATATACTGGTATTAATGAAATTGATGTAGCTTAATCCTCTGGAGTTGCAAGATTAAGAAATTCTTTCTTCCCAAAATGTGCAATACTTGTAAATCTGTAATACGAGCTGTGTTTGTTTGTGCCTACCACGACGCATAACTGGAATGCAAGCTGAGCTCATTACTGACCATTAAAAAGGTTAAAATTTTTTTCATATGCTACATGGTGATCTTGAGCCAATTATGAGAATTGCACTTTATTTAGCTGTTAATATTTCTAGTCTTTCTAGCTTTTGGTCATCTTGTACAACCGACACATTCTTCACAAAAGTGGAAGCCCAAAGAATATTACAATCCACAGCTGATTAACACAAACTTCATGCAATGCACTGTAAAATTTTACAGAAGTTTTGTCATGTAAACATTATGTTTTGAAATATGATCTTTGACTTTCTACAGCCACAGTTCTCCAAGCATAATCACAGTCCAATTCAAACACTAATCGCTTTAAAATGCTGTACTCTAAAGATTCCAATTGTCCACTTGCTTTTGTCTCAACTGTCAACTCCTAACAATATAAATGTATGCAAATCATTATGCCAAGAAGAGTTACCAAGAATTAATTCACTTCACCAAGAACTTCATAGTTGGCATAAAAAGTGCATCTATTAAAACATATTAACATTTATAGTAGCACCTTTTAACCCTTTAACTGTCAAGTTATTTTGATGATTTGGGTACACAAATTGTCAAATTTTTTTATTGGAAAAACCAAATGTAGCCGAAATAAACATCTCCCGATATCGGGTATGACAATACGATGCACTCAAAAAAAAAAATTACCCCGAGAAATACTCAGGCGTGACATTTTCAAACACCAGTGCTGTGCCCGAGACAATCTCGGGCATGACAGTTAAAAGGTTAAATGGAACTCAGTCGCCCAATACCAAACAGGCTTATATAAAAAAACATGGCAAGATTTTAAAACTACATATAAAAAAAGCTAGAACTATAGAAAAAATTACATGTATTATGTAAAAATAGCAAAAGTTTTCATTCTGCTACTAATGTGCAACATTCACAACATTTAATTACACAGACATCCTTCTTGTTTAATCCCCACTTTAAAATTTTTTAAGATCATTAGTTAATAGTTTCTAAATATGATTTTAAAACAAAGTGAATTCCAGAATAATTTTAGTAACATCAGTACCCAACCTACAATACGAACATGTATAATACTTTACATTAAATCTTCAAAAAGTTACAGGAAAATGACCTTCATTAGTAAAATCTCGATTCAAATATCTACCAGAAAATACATTTTCATTAAGATTGTGTAATGGCAGGAATAAATCTTCCTTTGTATAACTGATCAACCCATTTGTTCTACCATTCAGTTACACTTAGATCTTGACACTTTGTTTTTACTGTTCTGATTGGAGTCAATACTAGCAGGAGGGGTAAATTTCTTTCTGACTGCATGACCCATTTGGTACTGTTGCTACTTCAAACTTTATTTTTTAAAAGAACCTACATAACTGGTATTACGATGAACTGATGATTTATCTCAAAGTTTTCTGAACAGTAATACAAACATGTACAGTTTCTAACTTGCACTGAAAAATCTAATAGTGGGTCAAATTCTAATAACAAAATTTAAAGTTTTTAAATAAAGCAAAATATGAAATCTACATTTGTAATCCACGAACAGATGGCACTGCAAAAAAGCAGCGATTAGAGGGTGCAAGAACAAGAAGTGACAATTAGGAGAGTATGAGTAAATGCAATACAGTCAAAAGTCATTAATCCGGACTCGTCGGGACTTCGGCGATTCCGGATTATCGAATTTTCCGGATTATAGATCATCAGTTTAAATCTCGTAAGATGGCATGCAGAAATTCTAAAATTAAAAATATGAAACCGTAATTTATGAAATAAAGAACAATTATGGGCTGATCTTTACAATATGGTAACTGGTGGTTTGGCGACATTTTGGAGGCGATAAAGGTTACTACCTGGGACTTTGGTAATAATGTGAGCAGTACTCAGTTCCGATTACCCATTATTTTGTGTGAGGGAAATGAGAGATCATGGGATATGTCATGTGATATTAATGGACGAATTACAGTTCTTTAATCGGAAAAGGGGGGAAATCGGGAAAAAATCTGGAAATTTTGTATTTGGCTTTATTCTGTGTTGTGTGAAACAGTGTTCGTTAATTTTTGGATCCCATGGCCCTAACTAAAGTGAATTCGAAATGGGTATTTAGTGGGATTGAAAGCGGTAGTAATAAGTGTTTCTTTAAGGTTGTGCGAGATAGAAGTAAAGATGTTTTATTAAGTTATTTATTTTACCTGGTACCTTGCTGTGAACTATAAGTATGATTTTAAAGATCCTGAAACAGGCGCACATACGCTTGCTTTTTATTTAGCGGATGAAATAAGAAAAGTTTATCGGACACGTAATCAAGATTCTGAAGAAGATTAGGTAAGTTAGTATTTTTAATTATTTAAGGACATTATTTTTATGCATTGTTCTAAATGTAAGGTGTGTAATACTTCTTTGGCGAAATGAAGCAACTCCAATGATGGAACACAGAAAAAAATTTATTTAGCACTCAAAATGGCGACATACAAACAAGAAGAGAAAACATATTCTAACATTTAAAAATAAATTACATTCTTCGTGCGAAAGTCGCACGAGGCACTCGAGTCTGGTTTCAAATATTGCCATTCACAAATACCTTAATGTTTATCTATTTAAATTATTTAAACTACAAGATTTTAATATTATTTAAATCTGTTACAACCTCTTCCCCAACGGAGAAACTTTTACCGAAGGGAAAAGTTCTGTAAATTTCGAAAGTTTATAAGCTCGGCTTGCTTAATTGCTTAAAGAGAAAAGATAACTTCGCTCATAAGTTTCCAAATTTTCAGGCCGAAAATTTTAAGTTTTAAACAAATATTTTTACACCACATTTAAATAGGAATGGACAGTGTTCAAATTAGTCTTCTTTTTTTTTTCTTTACGGCGCCTAGATCTCTTCCATGGTGGACCAGTTCCTCGGCTATAATTTACAGCAAAGCCTTTCCTCAGTTCATCTGTGCCTTTCGGATAATATTCATTTGTCATTTGCTTTTGACAATTGTTTTCTTCGTCTATTAGTAGCTTCGTCTATTAAATCAAAAGCCGAAAGATGATGATAATGCTGCATTGCAAAATGATTCTCAATATTAATTTCTTTATCGTTTTTCAAACTTTCGTGAACATCTTCCACGTTTAATTCTGGTATTTTAACTTCTTCTTCAAATACATCTCTGGATGCTTTATTTTCTTCCTGCATCGGTTCCAAGATCTGCTCTTCAGCTATTTTTCTTTTCCTTTGAGCTCTAGTAGAAACGGCATTAAAATGGTATCACTAAGTGTACGTTCAAGTGATAAACTAATAAAATAAGGCAGTTCAGTGTTAACAGGAAGTAATAACCTGATATAACTAATATTACGTTCAGTGATGAACTAATAAAATAAGGCAATTCAATATCAGCAGGAAGTAATAACCTGGTATCACTAATATTATGTTCAGTGATGAACTAATAAAATAAGACAATTCAATATCAACAGGAAGTTACGTTCAGTGATGAACTAATAAAATAAGGCAATTTAATATCAACAGGAAGTAATAATCTGGTATCACTAATATTACGTTCAGTGATGAACTAATAAAATAAGGCAATTCAAAATCAACAGGAAGTAATAACCTGGTATCACTAATATTGCGTTCAGTGATGAACTAATAAAATAAAGCAATTTGATATTAACAGGAAGTAATAATCTGGTATCACTTATATTATGTTCAGTGATGAACTAATGAAATAAAAATACGCACGATTATTCGATCTCGTCGGTGCCTCCAAAATAATTAAGACTGCAATACTTCTTTGGCGAAATGAAGCAACTCCAATGATGGAACACAGGAAAAACTTTATTTAGCACTCAAAATGGAGACATACAAACAAGAAGAGAAAACATATTCTAACATTTAAAAATAAATTACATTCTTCGTGCGAAAGTCGCACGAGGCACTCGAGTCTGGTTTCAAATATTGCCATTCACAAATACCTTAATGTTTATGTATTTAAATTATTTAAATCTGTTACAGGTGGAAGTAAAGTAATTTGGTATTATTGGAAAAATTGTTATTAACAATGATTTAGTTTAACGTAATTAGGATTGTAAGGTAATTTTTATTAATTTAATGTATGTGTTTATTTATATTTTAAGTAGTGTTTTTGAATTTAATTATATTTTAATTAAAAGATAGTTATTTTGTGAATTTTATGTTTGTAGGAATTTGGTATACGTTTTAGTTTAAGTAAACGTGCATGGAAATAATTTAAATATTTGACACTAAGTATTTGTAATGTTTGCGGTATGAATTCGTTGGTGACGTTTATAATATAATAGATAATTTAGAGGTAAAAGTTTTTGGATATTTTATTTATTTTATACGTGGAAATGTTCATATTTGGAAAGGGTATATACTTTTTCGTTATTAGGTAATTTCATATATGTTCTTTTTAACGGGTTTAAAGATTCAGAAAATTGTCATGCATTTTCGTGAAATTTTTCTAATTTATGAGAAAAAAGGAGCGTACATGGATATGGTGAAGAGTGTGCGCAATGCCATTTTTGTGCAATTCTGGGATTTTTTTTTTAAGTAAAAATAAGTCGACGTGTACATGGTTTAGTGTTATTTTAATTAAATGATAGTTATTTTGTGAATTTTATGTTTGTAGGAATTTGGTATACGTTTTAGTTGAAGTAAACGTGCATGGAAATAATTTAAATATTTGACACTAAGTATTTGTTATGCTTGCGGTATGAATTCGTTGGTGACGTTTATAATATAATAGATAATTTAGAGGTAAAAGTTTTTGGATATTTTATTTATTTTATACATGGAAATGTTCATATTTGGAAAGGGTATATACTTTTTCGTTATTAGGTAATTTCATATATGTTCTTTTTAACGGGTTTAAAGATTCAGAAAATTGTCATGCATTTTCGTGAAATTTTTCTAATTTATGAGAAAAAAGGAGCGTACATGGATATGGTGAAGAGTGTGCGCAATGCCATTTTTGTGCAATTCTGGGATGTTTTTTTTAAGTAAAAATAAGTCCACGTGTACATGGTTTAGTGATATTTTAATTAAATGATAGTTATTTTGTGAATTTTATGTTTGTAGGAATTTGGTATACGTTTTAGTTGAAGTAAACGTGCATGGAAAAAATTTAAATATTTGACACTAAGTATTTGTTATGCTTGCGGTATGAATTCGTTGGTGACGTTTATAATATAATAGATGATTTAGAGGTAAAAGTTTTTGGATATTTTATTTATGGAAATGTTCTTATTTGGAAAGGGTATATACTTTTTCGCGATCAGGTAATTTCATATATGTTCTTTTTACCGGGTTTAAAGATTCAGAAAATTGTCATGTATTTTCGTGAAATTTTTCTAATTTATGAGAAAAAAGCAGTGTACATGGATATAGTGAAGAGTGTGCGCAATGCCATTTTTGTGTAATTCTGGGATGTTTTTTTAAGTCAAAATAAGTCGACGTGTACATGGTTTATGTGTATGTGTTATTTTGAAAAATGCGTAAGGAGTATGGTATTGTGCACTTTTTCCCAATTTTGCAGTGAATCTTTGTCATGATTAAGCAGTTTTGTTAGATAAAATTTCTAGCATAAGTGTAATTCGGCTAGTAGATTGTTGGAAGAAGTGTTCAGTAGATAAAAAAAAAGAAACATGTCTTTACTTCGTGAAGACAAAATGGCGGTGGGAGAAAAAAAATAGAGGGTTGCTGTAGGAGAGTTGGTCACCAAATTTTCACCAAGTTACCATAAACTAAAGATCAACCCAATTATGATCTAAAGGGTATCAAAATTTACAAAAAAAAAAAAAAAAAAAAAAAAAAGCTTAATATTTATTTGTTTATTTTATTAAACATTTCTCTTAATGTAAGTTGTTTAAGTTGCTTCATTTTATGTGATAATACTTTCTCTTTAATTCTATAAAAAGACATAATTTCTTATTCAGTTACAAAGTTCCGCTGTTCAAGTCCCGTTAATTGCTGTGCCGAGAATACCGACTAACTTGTCAATCGAAATTTTTTCGTTTTCACTAACCTCTCTGTCACATTCTTCATGTCTTTATCCATTTTTTGCAGCAATTCCACTTTTTGTTTGTTGGACATCGAAATATACTTTCGTTTTGTAGATCCTTTGGAATTTCCAGCATCGGAAATTCTATTTGACATAATCAAAAGTTCAAGTTTACTTTTATAAAATTGCTCTTACAGTCTGCAAAAAATAATAAGCGGGATCCAATTCGAAGATTAAGGAACAACGCAATCATTAACATTAACTGAAATAGATAATTAGATAATTTTAGCTTACACCATCCGTTATATATTAAATGCGCAGGCGAAAACGTATTCTGCACTTGCGCAACCGCATATGCCAGTAGTCAAGGTCTTACGCGCACGCGTAAAACGCCTGTGGGCATGTGCCAACGCGGCGCATGCGCAGAAAGATTTTAGCTTTGAGGTCCGGATTATAGATCATTCCGGATTATGGGTGTCCGAATTAACGACTTTTGACTGTAGTGATGCTTTGTGTTTGATAAACCTCCCAGGATACAGCTGGCTGTACATATGCATAATTAATAATAATAATTATATAATTCTATTAATAAATCAAAAGTAATAATTCAATGTGTCATTCCAATGACTCAAGCCAGAGAGAACATCTAGCACATTAAAAAGGAAATTTAAGAATATGTTTCTAAAAACGCATCTACATTTATTTTTAAAAAATATCAATAAAATTTTGTAAATAAACATATTTAAATGCTTGAAGCTTGAAGTTTAGTTTCTCAACATAGATTTATACAAATGTTATATTAACACTTCAGATTGCAATTAACAGCTCATAACTGAACAACTAAAACTGAACTGTTGTGAATTTAGTAATTAAGATACTACTGAAAATGTAACAATTGCATAAAGTGTGCATTTCTGCAGCATTTATAAAATTAATCTTTCAAAAGTTTTGAGTTGAAATGTTTGGCCATTTCCCAGGTGAGAGATTTGAATAAATTAAAAAAAAGAAGTCCTAAGATTTGGGTTTTGAAAATTCAAATCTTTTTGAAGATTTTCAGGATCTGAAGGTTCAGATGTTCCATCCTAAGAAGAGACAATCCAGTTTATATATAAAGAATTCAATCAATTATTTAGGTTTGATCTCGGTATGCTAGTCCTTGTGCTAATTGTATGCAAAAACTAAATTAGAACTTCTGTGCAAATTCCCAAAAATTAAACAGAATATTTTTTAAATTTTCTTTTCTTATAATTATATAATTATTATTAATATATATACAAGCTAGTTTTCCTTAGAAAGTAGTCCATGATGATACTTCCCTTTCCTTTGGTAACTAAACCATGCATGCTTTAACATATTCATAAGCCTTTCTCAAATAGCAATTTCTCTGTAAGGCACGGCATTGTTCCATTTGTTTTACACAGGATGTCTGCAAAGTTCCTGAACAACTTTAACAGCTTGAAAATAGAACAATTTAGACCTTTGGTACTTTCCATACTTTCACAAGCAAGCTTTCAAAATTATTGTAACAAGTATCATAAGGTACACAATCTAGACATATACACAACTAGTCGAAAGTCCTCTAACTGTGGGCAAATATAATTAATCATTGTATCGAGGTATACTCTGGCTGTTATTTTTTGTTTGTAGAAGAAAAGTAGTCCTAAAATCTTGTCATGCAGCATTTCGCACCAACCATTCACTTTAAAGCTTTCCTACTTGAGCTCCCTTGTGACACAAGAAATTTCAGATCCCCAATTCCTCACATTATATGTATATTAAACTAAAACGAACTGATATGAAAATTTTAGATATACATATAACAGGGTTCGTACACATTTCCTTACATGAAAATTAAGGACTTTTAAAGACCACCAAAGAAAAAATTAAGGCCCTATCAGCAAACAAAAAAATGAATAGAATTAAGCAATTATCCATACAACCGATATACTGATGTTTCACTTTAAGAAACTAACAGAAGTGTTTATTATGCACTATTATTAAATTCAATTTAATACTTACCATAAAGCAATTTTTAAAATTAAACTAACTCCCTACAAGTTATGAAGTAGATAACATTAAATTAGGAACATAATTTCTTGAAAAATATGTATAAGTGTATTTTACACTAATAACAGTCACTATTTTAGAGATTTATATGATTATTATTTAACTTATTTGATATTTATTTAAACACAGTCAACTACTATTATAATCACAACGTAAGAATATTTTGCAGATTAAAATAACTGATTTGTAAACATACAATTTATTTCCTTGGTTTTTTGAAAGATAGTAGAATAATAAACTGTACAATAAAAGATACAAAACATTTGTGCTTTTTTTAAATCTGAAATCTTTTCAGCTATTTTAACATCTAATTTATTTATGTCTATTTCCTTTTCTTTAACTATTCTTCTAAGTTCATTTGCTTTGATAAACAAATCAATGTTCCTGCTGGTCTCGGCTTCATCTGCTAAAGCATCTACTTCTTCATTAATATCTTTAATGTCCCTTTGAAGAAGTTTTTTCTTCTGCTTCATATAATCAATTTCTTCCTCAATAATATTTCTTTTCCTCTTTGAATTTTCAGATTTAGTTAAAGATTTTTGTTCTTCTAAATACTGAACGTTCTTCTAAATACTGAACTTCTAAATAACGAACTCCACTTCTTGCAGGAGCTGCTGCTGATCTCATTTCTTTATTAATTTCAATATTTAGAACACCTCCAGAAAATTTTATGTAATCAAATACTGTGCGTTGAAAAATGTATGATGAGTCACTTAAATTTTCAATTTCTGCTTTCTGCTGTACTACTGCTTACTATAATAACAGCTATTTAAAATTAATCAAAAAACAATAGTTTTAAACATGTATGGTTATATATGGCAAAATTTCTGCTAATCAAAGTTTGAGTTTCAGCCTAATTGTAAATTTTACATTGGCATATTTTTCTCCCGATTCAATATAATAACATATATTTTTTTTTAAATAATTTTGTAACTTAGGCTTACATCAATATTTCATGCTTTATTTACAGAGAAGCCCCTTTCCACAGAGGCCTGTTCATGTGACAAGATAAGAATACTTGTCACAGTGAATACTTGAATAGTGAAAATATACATTTTTTACTATATATATATATAATTTATTTCCTACACAATATTGATTAATTGATTATATTATCTCCTAATTTAATTAAAGTAGAATTATTTTAAAAGAGTGAATCCATACTGGTAAGTTATATTTTGAAAGATGTATATATATACACTCATGTCCAAAATTATGTTTACATGCATAAATTCAAGGATTTCTCAGAGACTATGACTTATAATTTAATGAATTTTCGTGGAATCATACATAACATGATGACACATAAATGCAAAAGAAAAAATTGAAGATCACCTCATATGATATAAAATTGTAGCATGAAACAATAAAAATGGTAATAAAGTGTGACAAAGAGAGTTAAGGAAAAAAAGGAATAATTCAGAAAAAGAATTAAGTCTTACGAATTTAATATGGAATATGATCTCCCCTGACTTGTACACACATATCACAACGTGTTTTAAGGCTGGAAATAACGTTGTTAACCACAGTTTGGGGAATTAATCTCCACTCTTCCAGCAATGCCGTCTTCAGAGAATTTACATCTCTAGGAGGAGGATGTATACATGCAATTGCTCTTCCAAGGTAGTCCCATAAGTTCTCTATCGGGTTAAGGTCAGGAGAGTTTGGTGGCCCCCTTAATGTCTTCACTTTCAAGGAATTCATCAACGAGGTTTGCTCAATGTGGACGGGCATTATCATCCATGAATAAAAAGTCAGGTCCATATGCACCCCTGAAAAGTCTTACATAAGGATCTAAGACCTCATCCCGATATATCTGGTCTGTCACAGATCCGCTGCTGAACACGTGTAGGGGCGTACGTCCATCGATCATTATTCCACCCCATACCATCAAACCTCCACTACCGAAACGGTCACGTTCCACAATGTTCGAGGGATCATTTCGTGTTCCTGACTCCCTCCAGATGTAAACACGTTTAGAATCACCAGTTAAACTAAACCGCGACTCATCAGTAAAGAGAACATGGGACCATTGATGTTCAGTCCAGTTTTGATGTTCTTTACACCAATTAAAGCGATCCCTCTTTTTCTGTGAAGACAGTAAAACACATACCCTTGGCTTTCTGGCATAAAGGCCTTTTTCATTAAGCCTTCTGTATATTGTTTGCCGTGATGCAACAGTTCCAGTGGCGGCTGCGTGCTCTGAACTTAACTGGCGAGCAGTAGCCTTTCTGTTACGACGGGCAGTTAATGCCAGATACCGATCTTCAGAAGCAGTTGTAATTCGTTTCCGACCTTGTCCAGGCCTCCTTACAACACTTCCATCATTTTGAAACTGTTTCCATAGCTTAGAGACTGTCTGTCTTGAAATATTCAGACATGTGGCTGTTTCCATGATTGACTGCCCTGCTTCTAAACGGCAGATAATTCGCCACTTTACAGATTATTCCAAATGATACTTCGAAGCCATAACAAACCGCTTTGAGACCCTACACACTGAAATCAAACGCTATGTTGAAGAAATTCACTCAAATATTCAATTTGCGCAAAGCGCTTGATTCACCCTTGGATGACATAACGCCTAGATTTGCATATCACAAACCGTTTGATTACTTTTGATTGGATAATGCTAATTAATTAGGCTTGGTTTTCACACATTCCCTGCAAATACGGATCACATTGATTCGATATTTCATTGAATATCATCATTTTTGGTTATGTAAAGATAATTTTGGACATGAGTGTATATATATGTATATACACATACAAAGTCCGAGATCCGGACATCCAATATCTGGAATGATCTAAAATCCGGACCTCAAAGCCACCACCAACCAATTTTTTAGGGCTTTTTTGAAGGGAATGGGTATGCTTTATGCAAGCGCATTAGATTTTTTTCCTCATCATAAAAAAACATGCCGGAAATCCCGATTCTTAATCTCAGTTTGGCGCTAAATAAAATATCTCATTATTGAAGAAATAATTATTTTAGCATAAATTTGTGTGATTAGTAACTTGACTCCATAGCTGCATATCTGCTTGGCATAATCTCAAACCGAAAAATTTGTTAATTTTACACCAACTAATATTTTATATCCTTGATGCCGAAATCGCGAATCATTATTTATTGTATTTCGCTTTCATCACCGCATGTTTATCAACGGATGAAAACTTGAGTGATGAATCATGCAGCGACGCCAAATAACAGAGTATTATCCGATTACAGATTTAAGTTTAATGCGCTAAAATGTTGACAAGGGGAGATTTAGCAGAAATTTCTTTCCTTGTGCTAAAAATAGATTTTGTTAATGATACTCATAGGACAAACGATTATATTTAGTCAGGACTAAAGAGAAGGGCGAGCTCATAGGGCGTTTCTCCCTGAAACAGGCAGTGGGGAGTGATGACGTAGCAATGATGCCACTGAGCGCGGAGAAGCAATCGACAACATAGAAATTAGCGTTTTAAATTTGAAGAACCAGCGTTTAAAATGAGCTGTGTGTGAAAGATAGCTATAATTTGGAAGAGACAATGTTACTGCAGTATGCATTTTACACTGAACATTAAAAAATTTAATAGTACTTACTCAATTTAAAAATAATAGATAAAATGCACTACTCTTAGCATAAAGTTCCTTTTTTTATTTGCAGGGTTTTTTTTTTCCTTTAAATCCCTGTTTGTTTCTAATCATTTCTTTATCTGCATGTTAACTAAGAGAACTGTACTACTGCTTCTAAGATAACTATAATAACAGCTATTTAAACTTAATCAAAAAACAATAGTTTTAAACATGTATGGTTATATATGGCAAAATTTCTGCTAATCTAAGTTTGAGTTTCAGCCTAATTGTAAATTTTACATTGGCATATTTTTCTCCGATTCAATATAATAATATATATTTTTTTTAAAAATAATTTTGTAACTTAGGCTTACATCAATATTTCATTTATATAAATACATGTAAGATTGTTATCTTAATTTAGACTAAACAACTTTACTCACAGTACCTAAAATAATTATTTAATTTCTCAAGAGTGGGGGTTAAGGGGGCAGGTCGTCTTATGCCAATTACTTTAATATTATACTTTATATATATTTTATCTAGAATTCTAAGCTAGCACACAATCGAATCAATAATAACAGAGGATACAATAAAAATAACTGTAACAATAATTTAACAGAATTACTTCTCATTTGAAATATGTTTTACGCTATTAACTTCTAAAATGCCATATAGAAATATTTCAAATCAGAACATATATATGCTTACTTGTACAGTCGCAATGCAACTACAAGTTGCTGAAACATTATTTATTGGCAGCCACATTCGAAGCAATCCATTTTTTTTGCCTTTTAAGTTGCTTTTCTTTGGGAAAAAATATATGCATTTCTATTTAAGAAACGTATTCTAATAAAAGTTCTCACTCTGCAAAATAAACTAATTGCTTCTCTGTTAACTTCAGGATAATGTTTCTCCAGTTTATTAATTAAAGAGCTAATTACATGCTTTCCTTTATAGTAAGTTGTACCATGAACTGCACAAAATATGTTTTCGAACTCATAAACTGTATTCATCCATGAATGAGAAGGTGTAGTCAAACCTCCTAAGGACAATAATTTAATCCATTCTGAATTAAATATTGGTTCATCAGCACTATTTTTAGATATTGTCCCCAATGATGGGTCTTTGTCTCGCACACAATAAACAACATATGTTAATGCTTCTTTTTCGGCTGTCGAAAATTGTTTGTCGGAATTCAATTCTAATTCCCAAGCCATAGGAGAAGGAGCCATAGGTTCCTCTATGAAATCCAAATCCAAATTATCAATAGTATTTAATGGAAAAGCATCTTCCTCCTCAGTTTTCAAAGCCCTTTCAAGTATTTCGGATATTAAATATGAATCAATATTTCTGCTTTCTTTAGTCATGCATACTTTTGAAGATAAATTTGGCAGCTTATTAGTGAGTATTAATTGCTTTAAGCGGCGTATAACTTCACTAGGTGATGGATGGTCATTAAACCTACCAAGCCCTCGAATCTGACTAAAGAGACTTTCAAGTGCATCCTGAGTTAATCTTAGGTTAAAATATATTTAGCATCATACGATGATTTCAAATCCTGGTGTAGGCCAAAAAGAGAATTTATTGAAATTATTATTCCTTTTTGGAAAGGCAGTAAGTTGGCTTTTCTCTGAACTCTTAATCCACCAATGACTTTCTTCGTTAATTCCAAAACTTGAATTTGTTTTTCATGATGTTCATTTAATCCAAATGCTGCTTTAAGTATTTTATCTGAAGGGGGGTATATTTTGGTACTATTCATAATATCGAAAAAATTGTCAATTAACTCAAAGAAGTCGGATGCTTTTTTTATTTCCTGTGAGGTGGAGTATACCTTTTGTTGTAGTTCTTGAAAATAATGTTTTCGCTGGAGCGACTTTTTGTCTCTCGTTTCCCTTGACCTTTAAATAATTTGGTTTTAGTTTGTGACACAGTTTAATTTCTCCTGAATCTTTATTTAAAACCTCTTTAATAATATCAACATTTAAAACAGTTCCATCTTGTAAAACAAATCCTTTATCTAAAAAGTGGTTTCTCAGTAATTTGAGGCAGTGCGCTAAATCTGCAAAAACCCATATTTTTTTTTTTTTTTTTTTTTTTTTGTTTGCAATACTGGATTTGGAAACTGAGAACTATTAATCGAAATCTGTAACACTTTCCACAAAGTATTAGATCCTCCTAAATCAGACATTATTGCTTTCACTTCTACTCCAGATGATTGAATATGTCTTATGAGTGAAAAAAGTTCTTTCTTCATTGGAGAGTTAAAATAAAAAAATATTGGTTGTTTCCACTGTGAAATGAGACCTCTGATTAAAACAAACTGCACTTTTTGAAAAGGACCGAGAATTTGGTCCAGTTTAGAGTCATAGCAGAGTTTAGAATCTACGTGCATTTCGTCGAAACTGAGAACGCATATTTTTTCTACAGAATTCAAATATTCGCATCTTTCCTTCATTACAGCAAGAACATCACTCTGAATTCCTGGACTACATGAAAATTTAGCGCACCATCTCTTTAATGTGCTAGTGCTAGGTAAAGGAATTCCCATTTTTTCTTTCCAAAAATCGTAGCTTTTAGATGACAGAGCTCTTATGACAATGCAACGTGAAATATCTTCACTAGTCCACCTGATTTTTTCCTTCTTTTCTAGCAATGCGTATCTGCGTCTTTGTAAAAATATGCTTTAGACATTTTTCCAAATTCTCTGATCTGTGCTGTTTTTTCCTAAATTTCGCTGTTTGGGATTTTAATTTCTGAATTTCCGATACAAATTTCTTTCTAGATGTCGTCCACCTTCTTTGTCGCTGAGCAAACATTCTAAAATTTTTCTTTTCTCTATTTTTCAATATTTTATTACAATTTTCTAAGGATATTATTTTGTTCTTCAAATTATCAATACATTCTTGTTTACCTTTACACTTAGGGCACTCAGGGATATTGTCACATAGGGCATTGTCACTTGTGAGTTTTATTTCAAAATCATTCACATTTGATTTATTATTGTCAGCTTCAATTTCGTTCTCGGCCTCAAAATAAATTTTCTTTGGGCTTAATTCGTGTAGTCTTTCAAAAGCACTCTGCATTAGTTTTCTTTTCAAATGTCTCTGATTTCTTGGTGTTATTTCGTTTACTGCACACGATAAATTTACTTTCGGCACAGCATTGCATTTCAACAGTTTCTTTTGCGGCAATCCAAGCAAGCGATTTCTCACGTCATCTTCGTAATCACTGCACAGAAAATGTTCGCTGCAAATTCTTGCGTTTTTCACATTAATAGAATCCTGTCTTCGACATTTATGTATCCATTCTTTCGTCAAAAGCAAATTGTCCTTGGGGAAAGCATGAAATACAATATCTCTTCCTTTCGTACTTCTGTAAGTGTTACAGCACAAGAAGCCATATTACATAAAGGATACTTTAAATATAGAATTTAAAGGAAAACTGACTAAAACTATATATACACACAAATTATTTTAAATATTTGCATTATTAGAAAACAAATATGTATGATTAAAATTAATTTGGGATATGTGACTTCCAGAAAATTGTCTCGCAACTGAATGAAACTACAGTTTTAAAGGCGCGAAATCAGAGCAGGTGCAACAGAGAGACATCAGATTACTTCCGGTTCCCCCCCCCTCCATGAGGCTCGCGCCGGCGAGGAGTCGAACAAAGGAATGACCTAGCCCTTCTATTTATCCCTGATATTTAGTGCTATTTGAATTAAGAATAACTGATTTGTTATTCACATAAAGCCAGAACCAGCGCCAGAGCTTGCATGGCCGCACCAGGCGGCAGAATTTAGCAAAGTTAAACAGAAGTTTTTCATTGCGATGACAATGCACAATCATCAATCAATTAACGGAGGGCAAAATCTGTAGTACGGTTCTAAATCCAGAAAATACAGCTACCGATAGTGAAGAAAGTAGCAGAGAGGTTACTGAACGAGAAAAAATTTTGATTGACAAGTTATTCGGAATTCTCGACACAGCAATTATAGAACTTGAACAACGGAACTTAATAACTGAACAAGAAATTATACGTCTATAGTATTAGTCTGAAGTATTAGCAGAGAAAACAAATCAAACAACTCACATTAAAAGAAATGTTTAATAAAGTAAACATATAAATATTAAGCTCTTTTCTTTTGTAAATTTTGATACCCTTTAAATCATAAATGCTTCATTATTTCATAAATCACGATTTCATATTTTCAATTTTATAATTTCTACGTGCCACCTTAGTAGATTTAAAATGATCTAATATCCGGAAAAATCTCAAACCTGGGATCGCTGAAGTCCCGACGAGTCCAGACCTCGGAATTTGTACTGTATATATATATATATATATATATATATATAAAATACGGAATGTATATTTTCAGTTAAACTTCTACTCAATAACTTTAGTAATTCATGAAAGTTAATTTTGCGTCTAGTTAATTCAGGAAAATTAGTTTCAATTAGTTGTTTTCAGCTTTAAAAATATTAAAAAAGTTTTAATTAGTTAGTTATTTTCAACTAATAATTGTATCGCCATTAGCAAAAATTATGCATTACTATCAACAACATAGGTTTAAACCAAATACTTAATTGTCTATTGAAGCTTCAAAACGTATTTCCGAACTTCACTTTTTCTCAGCTAGCGTTACCGAATTTGCCCCTGGTGACCTAAAATCGAAATGGAGCCAACAGATTTCCCGCGAAATCGATAACAGACCCTCTGCAGAAATAAACTCATAATCCCTATATCCCATACATATAGTATGTGCAAAAGAGAATAAACTCCGTAGAAGGTGATAAAAAATTAATTTAAGAATTTAAACTTAATTGAAACAAACACAGAAATTAAGCTAAGCAAAACCGTGTAAAAACAAATTGAAATGATAAAACAAAACTTAATTTTCATGTGAATTTTCAGCGCTGACTCTCCCATTCTAGAAATTTCAATTTGTTTCAGACAAAGACCACATTTAAGGATTGCCATCCATCAATATCCAGTCTTTGTAGTCAGCTTGATGAAGCCACAGTTTATTGAAAATGCACTTTCCAGGCATCTCGTTCCTATTGGTGTCGGAAGAGTTGTGGCCTTCCAGGTTGGAATTGCTCTAATTTTGGCAAATATTTTCAGAATCCCAGCCCCCTTTTTTTTTTCTCGAGCACCTTCATCATCACTTTCGCCTCTTAAAGAACTTCCGGCTTCACGCTTTCGTCACAATCTGCCTAAATTTATGGATAACACCTGTTTCGAAAGATTGGGTGAATAGCCAATCAGACACCGATACTTTCGTTCGGGTAGCTATTTTTTTTTTTTTTTTTTCGTTTTCAACGCAAATCCGCCAACAGATTGGTTAAGAGCCGTGTAATTTTAATTACATATTCATGAGAAATCGTAATTCACTCTTAGAATGGCAATCATTAGAAATGATAAGAAATGTCAAATGAGCAAAATTAAGGACCATTTATTCATTTTGGCCAAAATTAAGGACTTTTAAGGACCAAAAATCATTTTTGAAAAAATTAAGGACTTTTAAGGACCGTACGAACCCTGAATAAATAATACAACAAAAATATACAGCACTACCTCTTACAGGACACCCACAGTAAGAAGATAAAGTTACTCACGGACTTTGGTCAACACCCTATACTTCAGAGAAATGCATACCATTTGAAAAAAAAAAAAAATCACTGAATCTATTTTTCAAATTAGTGCTTTATTACACATTTCTGCATACGGAAATTCAGTACTTTTAAGGACCATTAATGAAAAAAAATTAAGGACCTATGAGCAAATGGGAACTGAATAAATTCAATTAAAAATATTATTCTATGCCTGAATTTCACTTTTGTAATACCATCCTAAAAATAAAATTGATCCCTAAGTAGTATGCATTATTACTAAACATGAATTAATTAACATAATTATTAATAAGTTTGAGAATAAAATAAACTTTATGCAGTTTATAAAGTAGCACTGAATATTTTACACTTATAATAGGTTAGACATATTTGAAAGAAAATAAGTGACATTTACATTTTACTAATAGTTAGCTTTATGTTGATTTTTTTTTATCTCATTTTGTCACATACTTGATCAGTCTAGAGCAGAGGTTCCCGACCAATGTTACGCAAGAAAAAATTAGGTGGTACACAAAAGAAGCATTTTTAAATATTTATTTCAAAAATTAAAACCCCAACATCCTGATTGAGTTTTTTCTCTAACACTCATAAATTTATTCGATCTGAGTTATGTTCAAGAGTGGTGGTGGTGGTAGTACTTTGTAGTAGTGGTACTAAGGATTTTCAATTTTTGTTTAGATGGTACACGTCAGTCAAAAGGTTGAGAACCGCTGGTCTAGAGTTTTAGTAAAAGCAGCTAGGTTTTGTCAAACAGCATAGGTTAAAATGAGAAGTAAGATCATAATCAGCATGATTTATAACAAAAGACTGAATGTTATCACCGCTGCTGCTTGTCTAGAGGGAGACCTGCTGATTTGAACAAACCTGAAAGGCCTGATGTAGGCACAGTTGGCAAGTGTTGAAAGTTAGTCAGACTCTGTTTGATGCAGTTAGTGTCATAGCTTTGTGTAGAGTTCTGGGGATTGTAACCCAGTTAATATACTTTCAGGTTCCAATAAGCCATTAAAATTAAAGCACCAGAGGAGATAAGTTGTTTTGTATCAAGTCTCACTAGATGCAAAGAATAAGTTTTCTTGAATTTCTACATTTTTGTGTTTTTATCTTGTACAGTGAATATTAATGAAAGGCAAAAACTCACTTTAATATGTAGAAATAATTTTTCAGGGTATGCAGTTAGTTATAAATAATTAAATTAGGTAAATAGGTAATCTTAGTCATTATGGATTTACATGACCACTATTAAATTTTATTTTTTAACAATATTTGTGAAAAAAGGCCCTATTAAAATCAAAATCTAATAAAATTTCACATTTTAAAATACATATAATTTATAATACTAATTCTTAAACGATATTAGAATAATTACACACTAAAAGCTACAAAACATTTATGCTTTGTAAAAACAACACTTAACAAAATATTTATCCATCATTTTAATTTGAAGCCTTCCCAAACATTTTGGCTAGTTTATATCGATTTCCTTCTCTAAGTATCTTTTCTAACAATAATTAGATATTTGTCTCAATATGCAAACCAATGCTCTCGCTAGTTTCTGCGTTTTTTATCTCCTAAGTTGTCAACCTCTCCACAATGTACCTACTTATGAGGGTTCACATGATCTGGTGAAAGTTAAACAGTCCAAAACCCCCGATAGACATGAAGCAAATTATCATTATGTCTGAAAGTAACTGCAATATCAGACAAAGGTTTAAATAAGCCTCTTATTTAAAACGAACTTAGAACAAACATAAAGGCATGTTCTGATGCTAATAAAGTCAATTACATCTCACGGTAAAATCATAGTAAAGGTTCAAATCATAAATAATTGGGTAATTTTCTTTATGTATTCAGTTTCTTTCTTCAGCATGTTTTCTTTTCATTTTAGAACTTTTGGATTTAATTAAGGATTTCTGTGTTTTTAAAAAGCACTAAATGCATTTAGAATGTATAGAAAAAGTGACTAATTTAATTTCTTTAGTAATATGAAATATATATGGTAATACGGTTACAGAGCTGGTGCGGCAGAATTTTTAGAATTGAGCGACACACCAAACAACAAAATCTAGAAATAGCAAAACTTTTGGAATTTAGAGCAGGCATTGGAAGAAGAATTTAGAAAGGCACTAGGCAGCAGAATTTGGGATCCACAGACATTGCATAAGGTGGGAAAATGCCTAGTGCCAGCTATGTGTATGATGCATTAAGACATATGAAATGAATCTTTTAAATTGGAAGTTTTCTATTTCTTTTATTAATTTAAAAAAAAAAAAAAAACCTTTCTATTACTGCGATGTGATCCCCATGTGATAAGATTACAAGCATTTTTAATATCTAGAGAAAATGAAGTGAAGATAAACATGTTAAGATTCTAGTATTAGAAGTAAAACATTCAAATATTATGTTTTCATTGTTCTTCCAGACGTTCTCCAAAAAGTAAGAAATTCATTGCAAACTTTCTGTAAAATACATTCATTATGTGTTGATACCATGGAGACATTTTTCATTTTGTCACATATTTCTCGAACCTAATCATGAGTCTATAAATCTTGTCTTCAAATCCTTCTAAACTTTCCAAGCTGCAGTGTCTAAAATCCTAAAGAAAAATTATTACTACCATTTCTGTAACAGCAAAAAGCCAGAAATATTTTGGGAAAAAAAAGGAGGAAAAAGGTGTAAAATTAATTTTATAGAGAAAACTGATGCATATTCTGAAAATTTTGAATATTCTGAGGCAATCACATGGGAAAAAACTCTTACTATGAAAAAATTAAAAAGTGGACATTTTTAATTAATTACATAGCTAATTTTGCTTTTGCTAAGAGCTGTTTCATAAATTAAGCTTGGTAGCATTATACCTTGTTTATTTTTCAGATTCAAAATATTGTATAATAAGTTGCCAAAATAAAATTTTATAATATGACAGCAAAAAATTAAAATGTTTTATTTTAATGTTACTTTTTTACCATTATTTTAATTAAATTTACCAATGTTATGATGTTTTAAAATAAATTGCCAAAAAATTCTCAGATTACAAATTTTCTATGGAAACTGATCTTAAAATCGCCAAAATGTTAACAAGTAGCCAAATTTAGAAACATTTAATAAGAGAATTCACATCTCCAAAAACGAAAATTGTTTAAGAGCTCTTTACCACCAAAATGAATTTCAAAATGCTTATGTTCCACTTCTTGCTTAGAAACTCCGAGTATCCCATCATTTATATTAGAAATAGAAACAAATTATAACTCAAGAACCCATTCAAAAGATAAACATATATACATCAGTGAATCACGAAAAATATTCCTCTAAAATTCTAATTCACACTCAAAATGGCAGTCAAAACAGACAGAAATTTCAGATGATTAAAATTAAGGACCTTCTACTGATTTTGGCCAAAATTAAGGACTTTTAAGGACCAAAAATTGATTCCAAAAAAATTAAGAACTTTTAAGTACTCTTAAGGACCGTAGGAACCCTGTTTATATCTCTCAAATGAAAAGTGCTTTACACTATCACACTTGAAAGACAATTAGAATGCCTCCTATTGATTCTAGTTTACTTTTGATAAACCAGTCCACAGCTACAAAGAGAAGGGGGAAACCAAATGAAAATATTCAGTTTCTGTCTGAAAAAAGGATATTACAATATTCTCTTGTGTATAAGCTGCCCTTTTTTTCACTAAAAAGCAGATAAAAATCACAGATACAGCTTATACACTCGAATGATTAGAAACTAGTATGTACAAACATCTAGCATGACAGCAGCGCATATTTAATGACCGAGTGCAAAATACTTTGTTGGGTTAACACTACATAGGATTCATTGAGTAAGTTTAGTTGCAGTTGCAGGTCTTAGTGGCATGCTGTGGGATACTGGTACCTGCGGTAATAATACTAGTAGCTTCATTTTCTGCCTCTCATTCTTATAGCCTGAGCACAGACTTCTCTTTCGCCATTTGCACTTTTAATGGCATTAGCAGCTTCATTTCCTACTTCTTATTCTTACAGCCTGAGCACATGTTTGTATTTTTCTTTGAACTTCTTCAGCGGCAGAAGAATGTTCTATATTTAAACCTATATAGTCTGAGCACAGACTTGTATTTTTCTTTGAACTTCCGCAGATAAAGAAGAAATGTTCTATATTTAATTCTTCGAAACCAGCTTTGCAAATTTTTTAATATAACACAGATTCTTGTTGCTTTAACATCGCCAATAACTGTTATTCAGAGTGTTACTTAATCAGCTATACTGACTAAAAATCTTGTGATCAGATAAAAGCAGTCATGCCTCGGAGTTAAAATTATTTTAAAGCAAACAAGCTAAGCTCTATAAGCTATCACTGGCTATAGTAATTACTGAGAAGATACAATGAGACTCCCTTAAAAAAGTAATCAATCTTAATTTTGCAAATGATCTGTTAATTTTACAATGTAACTCTTTTTAAAGTTCAAATGTTATTTGGTATACTTAAAAAAAAAATGTATATATATGTACCACTTTAACTTATGAGAATATTAAAATAATATACTATCATCAAATTAACATAATAAGAATTTCAAAGATATAAGTTTAAAAAGGAAATCATCAAATAAATAAATACTCACCATTGTATGATTTTTTGCTTAAACTAAAAGTCTGAAAAACAGAAGAAAGAAAGAAGAAATTATTTACATAATAAGTATACGCTCCAAAATTATAAAACTTTCTACAATTAAACAACAAACTACCCAAAAAAATCATAGCACATTTATATCTAATGCATACAGAATTACCCAAGATGATGTCATACATACTTATGTACACTGGAAGAAAAAAAAGGGGGACAATTCTATATCTCCCGTTCTACTGTGCCGATTGACGAAATTCAAATTGCGTTCTTCATGCCTCGAAAGCACGACTTAGGATATATATTAGATTTATATATAGCTCTATTCTAACATAGTTATTTTGACACGAAATCGGACTTTTTCTGAAATAACATACCGATTTTTTTCTATATTTCAATTCTACAACTAAAATTATGCTCAAACATGACATTTTGTAAAACTTGGTGCGAAATTTATGGAGAAATTCACAAATTTATGTTGGCGCTCTTTTTTTCAGTTTGCGCCAAGAAAAGTTCACTTGGTGAACCTGTTAATATATGCCAAACTATTTTCCTTTCCCGTGAGAGGGAAAAAAATCACAACGTTCTTTCTTTCAAATACTGTTTTTTATATTATATTTTTATATTATTATTTTAAATATTTTTATTCTTTTTCAAATTTCATTTTAATTGTTTAAATAACATGGTTTCTTTCGAATAACTGTTTTAAAAAATTTCATTTACCCATTCGAACTGCATAGTTTAAATATAAGGTGCATTGTTTATTTTTTTTCGAATAGTTTTCTTTATAATTTTTTTTGACACAGTTATTATTTTAGGTAATTTTTAGACTTTTATTTTAATTGTTTGTGTTGTATTGTCTCTTCAAATTTTCCATTTATTCATTCGAACTGAGCACTTTAAATACATTTATTAATATAAATTTCCAGGATTTTATTTTATTTATTTGAATTGTGTTTCTTTCGGAAGAATACTTTGTGTCCCAGACTATGATGCATATCAGCAACCGGCGAATGGGCTGGTTGCATGGGTATTTTCGTCGTTTTTCTCATTGTAATGTGTATGCCAGCTGGTTTCCCTTAGAAAGTTCACAAAGGCATCCCTCCTTTTAGGGCAGATAGCCCTGCTTTGCTGTAACTTAATAATCCAATTCAATCCATTTCATCAGTATTTGGTCAGAGCCTTTATCAGTGTTTAGAGGCTAAGCATTTTGAAGGCATGAGAAGGAAAGACTGTTTTCATCAAGAGGGATCATATCCACATACATCACTGAATAAATTCCTCAATATTCAAATAATTTGACTAAGAAATCATGGAATTCTCTGTTTATGGTGATATGATGTTCTATACCATAATTTAAATTTATACAAACATCTAGTTGAAAACCAGTCACTCTTCACTTTAATCTGCAATGATATCGTTTTTGTCTTTTCCGTTAGCACAAGCTCAATTGATGGTATTTGCTGGTGTACACATCCAAGTGTTTTCCCTTTGAACACCCAAATTCCTTGAAGTATTCTGAAAGTATATTCAAAAGCATCCGATTTTTCGAAACACCTTAATATTTCTGACAGCCAAACTCCCCTTCAAATTTTTGCTTACTTTTCTCCCTAAAATTTTCTTCTTTCCTTCTACATTTATTTTCAGTGCTCACCACAAGAAAATTAAGATTTTTTGATTGTTACACTTCCATAAATTTTGCACTCCTGTCATTTTTTTTTAATATCAATTACATCAACTGCATTTCAGTTGAAGACAGCTTTTCATTTTCTAGGCATTTTAATTATAAATATAGTTTAAAGCATTAAAGCAAACTTCAAAGGATAAATATCTTAATTAAAAGATTTTTTGCTAAATGACAAAAAAAATAAAACAGTCCAGCAATGTTTATTCTGTACCACTGAGTAACCCGATTATTATATCGGCTACAAACAATCTAAATCACATGAAAGATTATGTTTTTTATACAATCTATGACACGAGAGAAAATTAGCTACTTAAAACATTCTTTCGAAGAGGATTAATGTAAAAATTTATACTTATATATATAATTTTTAAAACTGGGACATGACTCAAACTATCAATGTCCTGTTTACTTAAAAACATTGTAAAAATACAATCTAAGTAAAATACAATCCAGTCAAAATATAGTAGCAGATGATAACACGGCGAAGGTAAAAATTTACTCTTACAAATATTTTTTTAAAAAGGGGGGAAAGAAAAAAGTTAAAAATTTTAATGATATCATCGATAATTTAAAAAAAATAGCTTTTCATATAGTATTAATAAATATTTAATACGCATCATTCTGGAAAAAATTTCATATAATTAATTCTACCTAAAAATTTATTTGAAATTTTAGGTTAAAAATAGCTGTTGCAATTCACTGTAACAAAAATCCATAAACCACATTTGGCGTTATTATCGCTCAAAAAAAAGATGCCAAATTTCAAAATGTAAAAATATATAATTTTTTGCAGGTATGCTTAGAACTACACCTACTTTAATATGATGGTAAAAATTTTATAGGTTATAATTCAAATTTTTTTCGAAAAATTAAAAAAAATTATTTAAAAATAGAAATTTTAAAAATAAAACACAAAACATAGGTGAATTTTACTTGGAATGAACCTAAATTTCGAAGTATGAAAGGAAAAAATATATAAAGTTTAATAAAAACAGAGATACAATCAAAAGTCGTTAATCCGGGACTCGTCGGGACTTCGGCGATTCCGGATTATCGATTTTTCCGGATTATATATCATCAGTTTAAATCTGGTAAAATGGCATACAGAAATTATAAAATTAAAAATATGAAACCATAATTTACGAAATAAAGAACAATTATGATCTAAAGTGTACCAAAATTTACAAAAAAAAAAGCTTAATATTTATTTGTTTACTTTATTAAACATTTCTTTCAATGTAAGTTGTTTAAGTTGCTTCGTTTTTTATGTGATAATACGTTCTCTTTAATTCTATAAACAGACATAATTTCTTGTTCAGTTACAAAGTTCCACTGTTCAAGTCCTATAATTGCTGTGTCGAGAATACCGACTAATTTGTCAATCGAAAATTTTCATTTTCAATAACCTCTGTCACTTTCTTCGCTATCGGAAGCGAATTATAATGACGAGGCATTTGATTTAAATCATATCAAAGACGAGATGAAATACTACATTGAGTAAGCAATTATAAGCCAAATAAAATAAAAACATCTGCCCTGAAGATAAGGATAGTGCTGACAGATCAACTTCCAATTCATTGTGCGACGCCGGCTGCGGCGTTAAAGATAAACAAAGTTTAGATAAACAAAGGATATGCCTTTATCCATTTTTTGCAGCAATTCCACTTTTTGTTAAATGGACTCCGAAACATACTTTCGCTTTGCAGATCCTTTACATATTAGTAAATATAAATCGGAAATTCTATTTGACATAATCGAAAGTTCAAGCTTACTTTTATAAAATTGCTCTAACAGTCTGCAAAAAATAATAAGCGGGATCCAACTCGAAGATTAAGGATCAACGCAACCTGCAACATTAACTGAAATAGATTAGATAATTTTAGCTTAACTTATACCGCTCGTTATACATTAAACGCGCATTCGTAAACGTATTTTGCGCACGCGCACACACAAATTCACAGCTGTAAGGTCTTACGCGCATCAACGCGATGCACGCGCAGAAAGTTTGTAGCTTTGAGGTCCGGATTATGGGTGTCCGAATTAACGACTTTTGATTGTATTAATAAATATGTGCCAAATTCAATTAACATTGAGGAGCTAAAATTTTGAGAGCTAATTTTTAAAAACTACTTGTACGATTTTTACAAAACTTTGCAGTCTGACATAATTTGAGAGCCGTAGAATCAAAATATGTAAAAAAATTAGTATGTTATTTCAGAAAAAGTCAGATTTTGTGTCAAAATATCTGTTTTAGAATAGTGCTATATATAAATCTAATATATATCCTAAGTCGCGCTTTCGAGACAATAAAACGCGCAATTTGAATTTTGTCTATCGGCCCAGTAGAACGGCAGATATAGAACTGTCCCCCCTTTTTGTGTGTGTGTTGCGGTGTACATTCTGACACATTTTACAAAAACAAATTTGAGAAGTTTAGATTTTTCTATAATAAATTTTTAACTGTATTTTTCAATTATCTGATATACAATAAACATCGAAATATTTATTTAATAATATTTATTTTCCATTTGCTTTCAAATTTTAAGTTTATATTAGAACTCTATCTTTTATACGGCGGTTACCTCAGTATACAACTGCTTTGAAATAGCCCAAAATGGTTAAGAATGCAAGAATTGTTTGAATGCAAGAATTTCTGTTTGTTCCTTATTTGGTATATGACTCATTCAACGAGTTATGAATGCAAATACTACCTTTATTTACCTCTTTTCAAACAATGCTAAGATAGCCCATGAGCATCAGAACATCTCCTGCTACTGCTCATCAGTAAACAACTTACACTCTGAATTTTTATTCAATTTTGTGTTTTTTTGTATGTATTTTTTATAAGTACATTAAGAGTGTTGTGTTTTAAGTAAGCTAACAAGAAAAGTCCATGCAATTTTGTGTTTTTTCATGTATAGTTTTGATTAGTACATCAACAATGAGTGTTCATAAAGTTAACAAGAAAAGGTAAGCAATGAAGAAAAATGTTAAGACTACCATCGCACTAAAAAAAAGGTAATACAGTCAAAAGTCGTTAATCCGGACTCGTCGGGACTTCGGCGATTCCGGATTATCGATTTTTCCGGATTATAGATCATCAGTTTAAATCTGGTAAAATGGCATGCAGAAATTATAAAATTAAAAATATGAAACCGTAATTTACGAAATAAAGAACAACTATGATCTAACGTGTATCAAAATTTACAAAAAAAAAAAAAAAAAGCTTAATATTTATTTGTTTACTTTACTTACATCTTTCAATGTAAGTTGTTTAAGTTGCTTCGTTTTTTATGTGATAATACATTCTGTTTAATTCTATAAACAGACATAATTTCTTGTTCAGTTACAAAGTTCCGCTGTTCAAGTCCTATAATTGCTGTGTCGAGAATACCGACTAATTTGTCAATCGAAATTTTTTCGTTTTCAATAACCTCTGTCACTTTCTTCGCTATCGGAAGCGAATTCTAATGACGAGGCATTTGATTTAAATCATATCAAAGACGGAGTACATTGAAATGAAATACTACATTTAGTAAGCAATTATAAGCCAAATAAAATAAAAACATCTGCCCTGAAGATAAGGATAGTGCTGACAGATCAACTTCCAATTCATTGCGCGCTGCCGGCCACCGCATTAAAGATAAACATTACGCTAAAGTTTAGATAAACAAAGGATATGCCTTTATTCATTTTTTGCAGCAATTCCACTTTTTGTTTAATGGACTCCGAAACATTCTTTCGCTTTGTAGATCCGTTACATATTAGTAAATATAAATCGGAAATTCTATTTGAAATAATCGAAAGTTCAAGCTTACTTTTATAAAACTGCTCTAACAGTCTGCAAAAAATAATAAGCCGGATCCAATTCGAAGATTAAGGAACAACGCAATCTGCAACATTAACTGAAATAGATAATTAGAGCTTAGCTTATACCGTCCGTTATACATTAAACGCGCATTTGTAAACGTATTTTGCGCACGCGCACACGCAAATTTGCAGCCGTAAAGGTCTTACGCACATGCATCAACGCGACGCATGCGCAGAAAGTTTGTAGCTTTGAGGTCCGAATTAACGACTTTTGATTGTATTGAAAAGTATGAAGATTGCATGTATATCTTAGACTCAGCTACTACATACAATACACCAAGAACAACAGCATCTATGACTGTGAAAAACAAAGATGAAACAAAGATCAGAGACACTAGGGTATGTTGAGAAACCTTTTTTTGTCTCGATAGCAGAAAAACATTTATGTACCATATTTTATTCATGTCAGTACCTATTTCAAATACTGCATTTGTATTTTAGTAATAAAAAGTGTTATAGTAATAATAATAATTTTTTTCTGCGAATGGAATAATTATTTTTCCTTATTTCGTATTGAAAATCTGAAATTGATCTGAAATGAATTAATGACATCTACCACTGGCAGTAAAATTGTAAGAACACTTAACTTTCTTTAACAGTAAGCCAACAATGTAAAATGGGAGAAAAAATGTGTTATTTATTACATAACTGAAGCAGCATTTCTTACATAATTAATGAAATTCAATCTAAATTTCCTTTCCTTTATTTCTATTATATACATGAAATTTCCATGAAAGACACTATATGCTGTGATATGCAAATGATTAGCAATCCAACGCATGTGCACAACAAACCAAGTATGAATAACACCATCTACATTGTGCATAAGTGAAAAGATTGCACAGCAAATTTAGTATGCAGGATCTCGGCAGCCCCAGATGACGAACACCTAAGACAAAATGTAGTCCTCTTGGCCTTGTGAGATTTTACAGCTAGATCATGTACCAAGTAAGGAATTTGGCGAAATAAGCGGACAACATGTCCATATGGAAAGTGCAAAATATCCGTCAAATAATGCAAAATATCTGAACCATCACTGCAGCTTCCCTTAATGCTGCATCAGAGACAAGCATGAATACAGTGGAGCAACAATGCTGACACAGGACACAGGAGTGGCATCACATCATCTTTTCAGATGAAGCTCACTTTTGAGTACAGCATTATGCTGGATAATCGACGTGTGTCGGTAACAAACAGAACAAAGTTTGCCAGCTTGTATTCATCATCATCAGGGCCTAGGACCTGGCAAGCTGGTATGTGGTACCACTGGTACACATCCTGGTCACCCCTTGTTCACAGAGCCGTTAATGTGAACAATCCTGATTACATTTCTAATGCGTTAAGACCAATGGCTGTGTGCCCTATCTTCGAGGCCTTCATGACATCATCTTACAAGATAATGCACAACCGCATTTTGCCATGCCGTCCTGACCTTCCTCAGTGCAGAAAGAATTTGACTGTTACCCTGACCAGTAAATTCTCCAGATCTCTCACTCACTGGCAGTTACTTGGAGGAAGCATGCTATTACTTGCCAACTACAATTCACGAGTTTCCAAAGACTGATATGAGGTTTCTCGATTCTGATTTCTAGAAGGAAATAAAATTTTTTAAAATTTAAATTTCAAGTACTCAAGAATTAAACGTATAATTATAAAAAAATATTATTCATAAATTATGAATGATGCTGCTATCAAAGAAAAATGTCAAACTGAGTTCCGGTGCAAAAAAGGTGATGTTTCATCAAGATAATGCAAGACCACATGTTTCTTCATTCATCGGTTGGACTCAGTAAGGACTCTAATGGGGTCTTTTGCCACACTCACAATACAGCCCAGACATTGCTTCATCACGCATCTTTTTTCACACCTGCAATTTCATCTTGCTGGTGTTATTGTTACAACTCGAACGCGAAATGAGCGAAAGTTTCGCTTCTGCCAGTGGCAACATAGAGTCGAAAAACGAACTTGGGAGGGAGCAGTCACACACTCTGCTTCGCTTAATAGAATTTGATTCAAAGCAGGGATTAATCCCCATCTTTTGATTTAAAATTAATCTTTATGTAAAGATTGTAAAATAACATATGTGCGTAAATAAATAGTCATTTAGACTTACTTGAAGTTGTGATTCGAGTTTGAATTGAATATTGAAATCGAAAGCTCTCTCCCAATAGAATCTTTGACATGTGGATTAGAAACATTTTAGTGGTGACGAAACCTGGGACTTTTGGATTAGAATCTCGAAGATTAGCAGATGGATTAACTGTAAAGAGGTAAGCAATTTCTTTTCCTTTGAAAATTTGGAAAAAAACTGAGTTTTAATATTGTGATTAGTCAATTTTAAACATGGAAGCTTTAGACAAATTGAAGCAGAAACGTACGAATGAACGCAGTAGCGTTACAAAATTAATTACAAAAATAGAAACTTTGTTATCAGAAAATATCGAAAACACAAACATTGAAGAATTGCAGGAGATGAATGAAACAATTCTCGAAAGAGAAAACATGTTGAAAATGTTGAATTCACAAATCAAAACTCAGTAAAAAGATGCTAAAGAATTTGAAAAAGATATTTCTGCAAGTGGTAAATATAATGAAAAAATTATGTCTGCAAAGTTTAGAATTAAAATAAGATTAAATAAATGTAATGAAAATTTATCTGTGAAAAATGCATCAGATGCAAATTCTTTGAAAACATCTGTTTCTGTAAATTTATCGTCATCAGCTATGAAATTGCCAAAGTTAAATATTCCAAAATTTTCAGGAGATGCAGGTAAATGGTTAGAATTTTTTAACAGTTTTCAAGCTGCGACTGATCAGACAAAAGCGCTAACCAAGATTGAAAAATTCGAATACTTGAAATCTTTATTGATAGGGCAAGCATATAATGTTGAAGGATTTCAGTTAACTGAATACAATTACAATTCATGCTTAGAACTTTTAAAAGAATGCTTTGGAAAAACTGAGAAAATTATAAAATCACATATGAATAATCTTTCAATCTGTAAATTATATAGAACCAGTTAAAAATTTTTCTAACTTAAATGCATTAAGAAGATTACACAATGCTTGTGAAATAAACATTTGAAGCCTAGGTAATTTAGGAATAACTTTGAGTTCGTAGGGACACTTAAATCCGATATTATTAAAATTATTGCCTCATGATTGATTCTCAAATATCACCGAAAGCATGATCCAAAAGAGGAATCTGATGTTACAGGCTTAATTGCTTTCTTGAAAAAAGAAATTGAATGCCGCGAACAAACGTATGAAGTTAAAAAACCAGAATCGAAATACATTCCATCGAATGGAAAGAATAAACATTTTGACAAAACAAAAGTAATTTTAAATACACAAACAATAAGTTTAACTTTAAAGTTAACCCCTCGTTGGCTGCAGAGTCATTAGCTCTCGTAAAGGAAGATAATTGTATATTTTGCAAAAATAACACACATAATTGCGAAAAGTGTAATACGAATGTAAATGAAAAACAAAATTTATTAAAGATGCAGGGTAGGTGTTATCGATGTTGCCATATAATTTCAGATTGCTCTGAGAAAAATTCTTGTGTATACTGCCACAAAAACATTATGCAACACTTTGTTACAAAAATGAGAAAATAACTGAAACATCACAACCAAAAGGCGTAGAAAATTCAGAGTGCAATCATATTAGCATCGGTAAGAATTAAAATATTTTTACATACGGCGACAGTGGAAATTAAAAGTAGGTCACACAATAAATCAGTTCGTTGTTTATTTGACAACGCTAGTCAATACTCGTACATTCAGAAACGTCTGTCTAAACAACTGGGATTAAAAGTTGTGGGAAGAGAAGAAATATTGATTCACACTTTCGGATCTCAAGTGCCTACCAAACAGAAATGCGTGCGAGTAGAAGTGAAAATGAAAATCATTTTTGATAACCAGGAATTAATTATTAAGGTTTTTAGAAACAGATGAAATATCAAATGCTAAGCTAGACTATCCTCCGAAAAATATTAAGGAGTTGTTCAAAGATAAGGGAATAATTTTAGCAGATGTCGATCACGAATCTTTAGATAACAACATATTTTTGCTCATTGGAGCTGATAATTATTAAAAATTAGTAAAGGACAAAATTGAACGTTTGAACAGCACATTAGTTACAATGGAAACCAAAATGGGTTGGATTTTAATGGGAAAACTGTTTGATCATACTGACAATAGGAAAAATGTGACTCATGCCATCGCAGCGATTTCTTTATTAATTCACTTGTCAAGAAATAAAAATTTGTGGAAATTAGATTTATTGGGTATTCGAGACACTGTTGAAACAAAACGCAGAAAGGAAATTGCTGCTTTGAATCATTTTAACGAAACTGTTACCTTTAAAGAGGAAAGATATGAGGTTCAGCTGCCTTGGGTAATAGAAAAGGACTGTTTAAGTCAAAACTTCGATATTGCTAGGCAGCGTTTAAAGACTATGACACATTAGTTGATACAAAAGGGCAAATTAGACGATTACGAAAATGTTTTCACAGAGTGGTTAAATAACAGCATTATAGAAGAAGTCCCTGAACATAAAATGAATAACCAGTGTCACTATTTACCACACAAAGGGCTATTCAAAGAAACTTGACCACAAAACTATGACCAGTGTTTGATGCTTCCTGAAGCCGGATCCAACTCGAAGATTAAGGAACAATGCAATCTGCAACATTAACTGATATAGATAATTAGATAATTTTAGCTTAGCTTATACCGTCTGTTATACATTAAATGTGCACGCGCACACGCATATGCGCATGCGTAAATGTATTATGCGCATGCGTCAACGCATTATGCATTGACGCATGCGCAGAAGGTTTGTAGCTTTGAGGTCCGGATTATGGGTGTCTGGATTAACGACTTTTGACTGTACTGCTATTTCAAATTTCATTTCACAATTGTTTTGATTTTCTAATACTTTGTTGAAAATCAAAAGGTGGGAGAAATGTTACAAGTCGAGTGCGAAATGAGCGAAAGTTTTGCTTCTGCCAGTGGCAACATAGAGTCGAATAATGAACTTTGAAGGGAGCAGTCGCTTACTCAGCTTTGCTTAATAGAATTTGATTCGAAGAAGAGATAATCCCTATCTCTTAATTTAAAATTAATCTTAAATTATGTAAATATTATAAAATAACATATGTGCATAAATAAATAGTTGTCAAGACTTAATTGAAGTTGTGATTCGAGTTTGAATTGAATATCGAAATCAAAAGCTCTCCCAATAGAATCTTCGACATAAAAGAATTCGTGGATTAGAAACAACAGTTATCTTCCATTCTGCACAGGACGTCGGTAGAAAATGATAGATTTGGGTGGTAATTACTACCTGCACTAAAGTTACTGCTTTCTTGTTTTCCCCACTAACTTTATAAAAAATGTGTTTTTTTTGGGGGGGGGCAGAAAACATTCATTACAACCAGATATTTTACATTAACGTGCAGTTACAGAAAAGCTTCCATTGAAATGAAAAATGCCTTCACTTTCATTCAAATCACCACTTTTTATATATAAACTTGTTTCTACACCAATCACTAAATTTTCATTTCCTTTTTGTTTACTGCACATCTGAAATGGAACAGATGTCAAAGTAACATTTGCATTTTGTTCAGAAATTACTAACTGTTTTATGAATCTACAAATACATTCATTAACAATTCAACAAGTTCTCTTCCCAATTTATGTATATAAGGAGCTTGTTGTTATAAATTAATTAAACAAAAGCGAAGTATTCTTAAAAAGTAAATACAATTTCATAGTAGGTGATTGCAACATCTTTTTAATGTTTTGCAATCTCTTTCCTTCATTTTCACTGTTATCTGGTTGTTTACCAAAAAAAATTATTCCGAGTATCTCCCTGCTCCAAAATTCTTGTTATAGACCTAGAAGAGACAACCACTTTGCACTGCAGCATTTTTAAATTTTATGAGGATTTGCACTCCATCCCAAAAATTGTTGAGCAAGTTTGAAGCTGTGCTTCCTTTTTGAACTTCCCTCTAAATATACATATATATCTATTAACAACATTTCTATTTTTAAGTCAATAAATTTTTCAATAGCTTTTTTTGCAGCTATTTTCAATAGCTTTTTTTGCAGCTTTTCAATACTTTTTTTTGAGGTGACATGGATAACCTTGGATGACTATATCTAGTTGATGCATTTCGATAAATAATGCTACACCTTTAAATTTTCTAACATATTACTAGTATTGTCTGAAGAAAATTATACCTATTTTTTTCCATTCTAAACCTTTGCTTATTAAAGTTTTCATTTACACAATAAAAAATACTCTCTCCAGTATTATTCATGCAATTAGAATAGAAATTACTGACAAAACTGAAATAGAAATCAATCAAAATTTTCATCAGTACTTTGAGCAAATGATGTATGTACACTGATTTACAATAACGGGAACAGCACTTTCTACAAGGATTTTCACAATTACAGCACTTTTGGTATGGCCACAGGTCAATTTTTTTTGCACTGACAGAATTTGGAAACACTGCATCAAAAAGCTGTTTCAAATAGTCCGAAACTGAAATTAGTAGATTATGTTCAATCAAAAATCGAACAAGACAGCATTCGGCTTTTATGGCATCTGTTTCATCATCTTTCATGAAAAAATTTGCTATTTCCTTTGGAATTCACAGCACCAATTAACTTATGCATATGAGAAAACACATGCAATTCACAGTCATCCTTTCCATCATGAACAACTTATAGTCTTTGTTGCATAAGTTACAGTATGTATGTTTCATGGAGATTTCAGATGCTTTAATGCGTGCAAATTCTGAAGAATATGAACTTTTAAATTTCTGGATTGATAATTTTAGCTTCTTATTTTGAGGCAGCATAATTCACCAAAAAAAAAAAAAAAAAAGTAAACTGAACCACAATTTATAAGATACATGTGCTACACACTCACCACAATCTAAAAGAATGACCCCAAAGCAGAGCAAACAAGTCCTTCACTGACTACTCTTCAAAACCAGCAACACATTCAACATGTGATAATGATGTCCTGAGAATTCAGCGAATCATTGGATGAATTAGTTGGTTCCGTTTTGTATACTATTTCTCCTGCCCTCTTTCTATAAAATCTCTAATTTTTTTCATATTTTTCAAAGCTCGTAGTTTTTAGGAACTTCGTAGAAAATACAGAGAATCTGTAGTAGTTGGAGTCTATATATATACACTCTGTCACATATATATATATATGCATCCAAAATAAATTGAGCCACAATCACAAAACTCAGCAGGAATGTAGTATGGTAAGAGATACGTAAATGATTCCAATTTCGACGGCAATGAGACAAGGGTAAGCGCGCTATGCGCATAAGAGATGTGCAGCTAGGAGAATTTATGAATTTTAATGCCATAGGACTATTCAAATGAATCTGTCAACCTGTATGGATGATGCTGTGACTAGAGATGCCTCTGAGATGTAACTGATGGCAGTTATTAAACTTTGAGTAGGGGCATATAAAAGAGCTCAGAGAAGCAAGCAGATCAAACAGACGTATGAGGCGCCATCTTGGTCAGAGCGATATGGTAGTGGCTCAGTGTTGGCAATAATGAATCACAGAAGGAATAGTCTACCGTCACGGAGGGTCAGAGCATCACAGGAACACAAAGGAACTCGAGAATCATGCAATCATAACAGTGGCCACATCCATACCAACAACATCACTAGTATTGATTCTACGCCACTTACCATCTTCTAGGCATCCAGTGGTATCAAGGGAAACCATAAAGGGAGGTGTCTGGGCGATGATGGTATATGCTAATATATAATGCTGGTCAATTAAGATACCTATCACTCACTCCATATCATTGGCAGTGTCGTCAGCTGGATTTTTGCCAAACTCGGGCAAGCTGGAGTGCAGACGAGTGAAGGCGTGTGATCTTCAGCAATCAACCCAAATTCAGTCTCAATGCTGATGATCAATGCACATGTGCATGGAGGCAGCCATGCCAGTAGTCCGATATAGCATTTGTTGTCGAGCGGCATACGGCGATTACACTAGGTTTGACAGTGTAGGGAGCGACTTGTTGGGACACGCGATCACCTCTAGTCGTCCTTCAATGCATCATGATGGCTCGTATTTATGTGGACGACATTTTAAAGCCAATTTTACTGCCTATGCTATTAAGTCGCCCAAGTGCCATTTATTAGCAAGACAGTGCTCATTCACATACGTGTAAATCTCCCAACAATGTCTTCAAGGATAAGACGTACACCTGGTGACCTTAGGTCACCAGACTTCTCACCAATACAGCATGTTTGGGACATGCTTGGAAGGCAACTGCAACCGTCCCAGATTATAGTTGAATTAAATGCCCAGTTGCAAAGATTATGGCATGATCATCCACAGGGGCTCATAGGTGACCAACTTAATTTAATGCCATGCAGTGTTTTGGCTTGTACAGCTGCCAGAGATGGCTGGTTATACTACTTACTGATATGTAACCTTTTCCATGCCATAACTTCTTAATAAAACCATCTTTCATTCTGAATTTGTAAACATGTTTCCTCATACACTACATACTTGTTCAATTTTGTACTGGCAGTTCATTTCCTTTTATGTGCATATACTTTTCTGTAACCGAGTGTATTTATCTGAGGCTTTGGGAATGCTGCAGACATGAGATACTGAAGCACGAATTGCAGACTTAACATATTTAATACAAAGCAGTCATAGCAGATTTAACTAATATTAATTTTATTTTAGTCAAATATTTTGCAGCAACAAATAACTTGCATAATAATCATGCCTGTTCCAGAACATAAAATTTTTTAGGTTTCTTGTGATAAGAAGAGAAGCAGCAAGCAACATTTTTTAGGTTTCTTGCAGTAAGAAGAGAAACAGCAAGCAATCTAGCTAAGACAAGAAACAGGAGCAAAGTGCATTGTGTTCAGGAAGAAATCTCAATTCAGAATTGCTTAGTTTCAGTTTCAGTACCATTTACCTGGACAATTAATAAAACTTCCAAAATTATTACTGGCAGAAGGTAAGTTGTTTTTATCAGAGCATTAAGTAAAAATTATATGATATGGATTAATCTAGATATGATGAAATCCAAAGAAAGCTGTTATAAGCAATTACTATTTTTAGAATAGACAGAGTAAACACCCAAAATGATACATACGGAGGGCATTCACACATTTTTGTAACTATTTTGATTTTCTCCATGAATTTAAATATTTATTTTAAATCAAATAAATATAAATGTGACTTGGATCATACTTAAATAAGGTTTTATAGTCTGCAGCATTAAAAATATTCTTTTCTTTAAAAGGTCGCTGAAAAATAAACAATGGATTGAAGGCTAGATTTTTGCACAGTCTGAAGAGAAATACTCTTATTCAGTTATTAAAAAAAGATGTGAAAAGCATAATTTTAATATTTCTACAAGTAAAATAATTTATATGAATATGAGAGGAAACATCAGTTTACCTCTGACTGGGAAAAAGGCAAAAAATGCATACCCAACAAAGGCACATACAGCTCTTATTAAATCTAAAATCACATCTCATGTCTACATTCAGATTTCCATATGAAAATTATTTGGCAGGTGAAAAATGGAAATATATAGTTACAATTGACGAGGCTTGGATATACTTACCTGATTGAAATAGAAAAAGATCGATTTAAAATCAAAAAAGACGAGAAAAAGACTTGTTGGTTCAGAGAAAACAAGGAAAGTTTTTCTAAAAGTTTTATGGTTATTAGTGGATTTTCTTATAACTTTAAGGAAAGTTAAAAAAAAAAAAAAAAAAAAAAAGTCAAAATTAATTATGAATGCTATCAGAAATATGTTTTAGCACCTATTTTTAAAGACAAAATTCTATCTCGTTACACAAACAATCTTCACTGTGTTAAGTTCCATCAGGATAAGGCTCCAAAGCATACCTCTAAATCTACTCTCTATTTTTTGAAAAAATGAGAAATGGAACTGGAACCTTTAAATGCATCCCATCCAAGTCCCCTGATGTGTCTCCTATGGATTACTGTGCATTTGTACTTTTAAAACAAGCTCTTTATAAGAGGCATCCCAAAAAATTAGATGGACTGTGAAAGATTGTGAAGGAGGGCATCAATCCTGATGCTTTTAAGAAAAGGACTTTTATCTTGGAAATAAAGATGTAATATAATAGTTCAACAAAAGGGCTATCAGACTGAACATAGAAAATAAAATTCTAAGGTTTGTTAATATATAAATCTTTGCAAAATTGTTACAAAAATGTGTGAACACCGTCTGGATACCAATATTTACAATACATATATGCAATGAAAAAAATTTTGGTGATGCAGATGCTGCATGAAAAAGTAAATGCATGATGAATAGGTTTTTGCTGAAGCCTACTTCATTGACTGAAACAATAAAACAATGCATACATAGATTTCAAACATTCATAGAAATACAAATGACAGCAGAACCAGAAATATCAAACATGACGTTAACAGCACACTGGCAAGCAAGCTAAAAATGTGCAGATTATGACACTTGACTAGATTCAAGAATAAATAGTGAAGCTATGGTTCTTCTTTTTATGCGATTAAAATTTTGATTTTCACATTTTAACATTATTATTGGCTGAAAGTTTTTGAAATGAATTTTAGCATTTTGTACATTATATGCGTTAGCAGCATTATACAGCAGTCATATGACACGGATTAATTTTGAAATCGATTATTTCAAAAAGATTTGTTATAAGCATAATATTATTTCTAGAATATGAATGGAAATTAAACAGATAACTTATACGGCGCTCACAAGATAAAGTTAGAATTCTATTTTACTTATCCTTTATCTAGTGCTTCTCAATTATAGTATTTGAATTTTTATATTTCCACAATAATCAGGTGTTACCAGTTTGATTTGGCTTCTTTATAATACAACTCAAATTTAATTACAACTTTCAAATGGAAAACGTCCCTGATCAAAAATAATTAGCTGTAAGTAACTGATTATTTTTATACATTCAAAAGAAAGAAATCACTAAATTAATTTACATCCTTCGTTATTGTGAAACATATGAAAGAAATACAGTAAATATACATCTAAACCATTCAACATAGTGAAAACGGTATTTAAAAAGAAATATCCAATTCTGAAAAACTTCATTTTGCAAGAGAAAGTTATAACAATAGAACATTATTCAAGGTAAATTTTATTCGTATATCACAATTTTTTAAAAAAAAAGATGATCTTAAAATTAGACTAGTTTGAAAAAAAGAGTTTAGTTAATAAAGTTATTTATTACAACAAAAAAATTTATACACAGTATAGTAATGTCTAAACTGCATCACTTATTCCTTAATGGTTGTTACACTTTTAAAGATAGAACAGTTAGATATCTAAAAAGAATAATAGCACAGTTAGATATCTAAAAAGAAAAATGAACAGCTCATCAGCATGTGGGGAATTGAGCTAATTATGTTGATAAAATTTAGAAAAAAAAAAAAATAATAATAACATGAAAGCAGCAGCGTTAATGCAGGTAGTAATCACTACCAGAGTATCATTTTCTGCCAACATTTTGGTAATTTTTCAGTCTTCAGCCCAGAAACTTGGCGGGCACGAGCCTAAAACAGATCAACCTCATTTCTGATGTCCTGTTCAGAATGGAAGATAGGATCAGCAAGATGTGGCTGCAGGTGTGAAAAAAGGTAGAAGTGCGAAGGAGCGATGCCGGGGCTATATGGTAAGTGTGGCAAAAGATTCCATTCAAATCTGTACAGAGTCCAGCCAGTAAATACAGACACAAGTGGTCTTGCATTATCTTGATGGAACATTACCTTTTCCTGCCAGAACTAAGTTCAACGTTTTACCTTGATAGCAGCCTCAACACGGACTAGCATCTCACTGTACACCTTACTGTTGACAGCTTTATATTTTTCCAGATACTTCTTTGTGGATAATACCACGACAATCCCACCACATACAAAGCATGAGCTTTTTGTTACTGAAATTGCACTCTGCAATGCTGCCTACGAGCTCACCGGGCAGAAACCAGCTCTCTTTTCAGCCTGTGTTGTTGAAGTAATACCACTTTTCATCACAAGTGAAGATCCGGTCCATAATTTCGTCCTTGTGTTGATATTCGAGCAAATTAGTGGAGGCCCAAATACGTTTTTCCTTATCTGCTTGTGCATCATCTCATGTGGCATCCAGTGATTGAACTTGCACGTCAAGTTTATGCGATAAATAGCGCAACCATTAGACATGGCACTAACGTCTAACTCCTTAGCAAGCTCACGAGTGGTTGCAAACTGATTTTCTTCCACAAGTTCTCACAGGCAGCCCTCCTCATTAACATCAGTAGGACAGCCAGAGCTCCCAGCTTTTTTATTGTCAAAGTCCTCATTTTTGAACTTTTGGTACCAAGCCTTCACAATGTAAGTAATATGATACAAAATGGAGCTGTTTACACGATTTGGTGGCATTCTAACTTTTTGTAACAGCACTGGAAATAAATGATGGTTCTAATCTGGTAACGTGATAGTTCCATTTCAGAAAATTTCAACACCTCGTACTTAACTTTCAACACTCGTTCCATTTCAACACCTCGTACTTAATGATATTTTTTTAGATTTCACAACACCACATTCTACAGCAAATCTTTCTTTCAAATGCCAAAAATTATTTCTCAAAATATGATTAAACATGCCAACACAAAGCCCAGATGTTACTTGTGGTGACGAGAAACTTTCATTAAAACCCAATACTATCATAATTCTTTACTTAATTCCTTTTTAAGACAGGCAATTTTTGTTTGCAAGTTACCATTTAAAACATTTTTAATTTACTGTGAATTTTTCATTATCTTATTAATTGATATATCTTCACAGTGTCATATGATACAAAATGAGTGCTTAAAGCTGTACACATGATTTGGTGGCATTCTGACTTTTTGTTATAGCACTGGAAGTAAATGATGGTTCTAATCTGGTAACGTGATATTTCCATTTCAGACACCTTGTACTTAATCTCCCTTTCCCTGGCTTACTGGGTAAAATTTCTGATTTTCCTCAACATTTTTAAAGTTTAAATTTTTTACGCATTTTTCCTAAAAAATTTTCATTTATGCATTTTTCCACAAGTGAGAATCTGATTTAGCATAATGAATCTTGAACTGATCAACAACCAAGCATAATGAAAAGATAATCAATTTATTATCAAATCCATTAAAGAAACATTTCGATACCATTGATTAAATGACAATGTGTTGCCCCAAACTGTGAAGTGGTTAGTGTCGCTGACTGCCCTGTCAAAGGGCCCTGGTTCAAATCCTTTAAAAGGCATGGATGTTTGTAAATGTATAGTGTTGGTACGGCATGGTGGCACTATAAATATGCGGCAAGCCAAAATATCCTCTCGTGTGGTGTTGTGGAAGGGGAGAGGGGTGGGAGACCCTCGGACCCATCCCCATGGGATGCTCTCCGTCAAATTTTGGGGTGGAACTGAACTAAATCGCACTGTCACTTGAATGGTGCTCAAGGCTGTTGCCAACGGGAGGCACATTCTAGCGCTCCTTGCCATAAGGAATTTCATGGGCTTGGGTTAACTACGTCAAACAAGTGAGCACAAGCAACAACAACAAATGACAACTTTATTTTATGTATGTTATGAATAATAAAGCCTTTTAATGATTTGTTAGGTTTATTTTATGTGATTCTTAAAGTTGCTGAATAAATTATATAATTTAAAATTATTCTTCCTTAAACTTCACTTCTTTATTAAGAAAAATTACAATTGGAATTGCATAACTTTGTTTCAGAAAAACTGATTCTATAATAAAATTGAACTTGGGAACCAATGAACACTGATTTCTCCAAATATTAATATTTACGAAAATATCAAGTACCTTTTTCTTTCCAGCTGAATTACTCTCATCCAGTTTTCTTAACAGAGAATATGAATTTGCAGCTTTCTGTTTTTCATCCATTTTTTCTTCTTAAGAGCTATAAAAGAAATAAACAAAATAATAAGAAGGAAATCATAAAAAAATATTATCATTTAAAAAACAAACTTTCTATGCTTCACTGAAACATCTCTATTGCTTAAAAAATACATTATGCATTAAAAAGGGATACTTTCTAACTATCCGCATCCCCAGCAAAAAGTCATGAACTTGTTGCCAACTTTGGATAGAAACATTTGCTTGAGTATCTTTACATCAGGGCCAGGACGAGGGTGAGGCACTTGCCTCAGGTGAACAAATAGAAGGGGTGCCAAATTACAAATTAGCTATTCGATCAAAAATTCAGAATTTTTTTTTTAAATTTATTATTTTTAACTTTTAATTTTGGAATATATCAGTGAACAGTAAAAGAATTTTGTGTTATAAACAATCCAGTTAAAAAAGAAAAACTAATAGCATTAATTTATCCTCAAAAGATATGAGCTTTCACAGTAGTGTACATAATATTTTCTAACCTTGAAATTTGTTATTGAAAGTAGCTATAAGGAACTAATTACACTTTGTGTAATGAATAGTTACAGACTAAAAGTTCATAGAAAATATTATATTGCCCACATTAGTTGTTCTTTGCTCTTTTTACTTAATCATAACAAACTTGCCAAAGTCCACTAACTGAAAATAGACAGGGATATAAACTGCTGAGTTTAGCAATTTCATAAACTCCTTCTAGAATAGTATCTGAAGAATAAACAAAGGTGACTGAAAATGAAATGTGCCATATTATTATTAATTGCACTTTTTTCCCTCTCTCTCTCTCTTTTTTTTGGGGGGGAGGGAGGAGGTATAAAATTTCCCAATAAAGGAGGTGCATAAATCGAAATTTTTGTCTTGCATTCATAGTCAAGTTGCATGGGAATTGTTCTGTTTCGTTTAAAGTTAATTCTGAAGCAGATGCTGAAAGATTAAAAAAATGCTTCATTCTTTGTTAACTTAAATGTAAAGATATAAGGTAAGAAAAATGTTTTTAATAATTCTATTGTTTATATTGAAACAATAAAATAAAATTTTCAGTTTCAGAGAACTAAAAAACGAGGGTTAAAATTTTGAGTACTTTGTGGAAGATTTAAGACAAACTGTTCTGGCTACTTCTAATGTATTTAACTGATTTTGACATAACAAATATCTTTTAAAATATTTAGTTTTATTCCGTTGACTCTAACGGGATGGATATAAAAATATACTTAAGAGATATGCTTCTTGCTAAAAAAAAAATTTAAGAAATACTCGTTGCTGTGAATAAAAGTTAATGATAAACACCTGTCATAAACGCAAAATTTAACACAAAGAAGTTTCTTGAGTTAATTGATGAAGCACAATAAAAGTAAATATAAAATATGTGATGCAAAAAGAAAAGTTTAAAGTTATAGAAAACATTTAGCAGAAATAGCAATAGAAGCTCCCTAAGATTATGTACTGTGCAGACATAGATGACAATAGTTTTAAACTTAATCAATTTATTAACAATATGTATAGAAATATATTACAATATGTAAGAAATAAATATATAACATTATATAACAATATGTAAGAAATAAAAATACAATAAATATATTTGATCAATAACAGAAACTTAAAGAGTGCAACATAATCATTGTCAAAAAAAATTACACTTCGTTAACTATTCATTGACCCCAAGGGTTTTTCCTTTAAAGAATATTACACTATTAATGATACAGTAAATATATTACCTGTTCTATGAATACTGGCATTCAATACACGAATAACCACAGACAAAACTATGCGATTAATTTGAATTTCACTTGACTAAAAAGATCTATGTTTTTGGCCAAGAAGGCTCCTGAAAAATTAAATTAAACCTTGAATGCACTTGAATTGGTAAATGCCGCTCACTGCAGTTGCTCACAGGAAATCACAGCTTGGAAAAACATCACTGCTAGACCTGAAAAACACTTGTATTAATGCTGCCGCCTTCAGCAGTTGCTCACTGGAAACCACAACTTGAGATTTGGTGCCACTTAACCATGGAACAGGATGCCGCCCATGGCAGTTGCTCACCCGAAACCACAACTTGAAATCTGATGTCGCTTAACCTTGGAAACAGGATGCCGCCCATTGGAGTTGATCACTGGAAACCACAACTTGAGATTTGACGTCGCTTAACTTTAGAAAAGCCAACATGGCCCGGAACCACGGTACTTATCGCTGGACGACACGCATCGCAATAACGTCTTCCAATGAGCGCTGGAACAGCACACCAGGAACAATGAAAAACAGGAACAAAAAGGACTAAGCCATTTCCATTCCATTTACCGCTGTTATACTGGGCCTAGCCTGCATGGATTTTTTCTGCATTTTTCCAGTTGTCTTTAAATATGGCATCCTGGAGGTAAAAATATCAGTGAAGGTGTCACAGAGACAAGATATGAAAAATAAAGAGAAAGGTGGCACTTTGCCACTGCAGAGTATTACATCATGGGGTGGTGTAACATGCAATTCAAATACAAGTGGAATATGCAAACATAAAGAAATTACTAACATAAATTTAAATAGCAAAAAACAGTTCTTCAAACAAAAGTACCAGATAAAGAGTCTTGAATAAATGTAAGATGTTCAAGTATTTACATTTACATAGAGAAGATAGTCCAAAGTAGAGCCATGTCATGTGATGTCCAAGAGTACATGTCATTGGCTAGGGCAGAAAACATAGTAATTTTTTTTAATTATCTGCCGTGTAGAAATATGAAAACATATTTTTTTTTTTCATAATTGTAATAGTCCTGGTAAGTGAATACTGCGATAATTGTACACACAGAGTTCATAAAAAAGCTGTGATTTTCAAATTGAGCGATGGGCGGAGCTTAGTAGTTAAAGTTCATCAGCCGTAGGCACGCCCAGATAAAAGGAACTAATGCATGTAGATGTATTTTAAATGCAAAAAAGGTTTTCATACTTGAAAAATTCATCAGAGATTAAACAGCAATAAATATTTACAGGTATATACAAAGAAAACATAGAATGGCTTGCAGGTATAAGATAAGCAGCAGAGAGATGAAGAAAACACGAAGTCCATAGTCACGTGGGAGGTCACCCTCCCGAGCTGTGGCTCCGGTGAATGCTGCTTGGTTTTAGAAGCACAATCTATGATGGGTAGTTTTGGTCAGAATTTAAATAAGAAGCTGCGAAAGGTCGCAGATATTGATCCTCTGGGAGGATGACATAGTTGAAGATCTTGAAATAATTTAAGTGTTCACAATCGAGAGCTTTATGGTAGAAGTTTTCATTTCTCCTATGGAGACTGAAGGGTTCAATTCGAAGATCACTGTGAAGCACAGAGTTCCTTACGTAGTAAGGAGCATTCATAGCAATATGGAGAAATTTGTTTTGAACCACCTGAAGCTTGTTGATGTCGGCTGGCTTGGCCGCATACTAAGCAGGTGATGCATAGGTGAGAATAGGTCGTACAGTAGTTAGGCAGATGAGTCGCTTTTTGTTGAGATCAAGATTTGAAAATTTTCCCAGGATGGGGAGGAGGCAGTTGATTACTTTCAGGGCTTGATTTCTAATATTACTAATATGCTGGGTCCAGGTGAGCTTGTCATTCATTGTGATTGATGCCAAGGTATTTTGTCTGATGCACAATGGGAACTGCTTTGTTGAAGAAAAGTAAATTATTCGTGACAGGGCAATTCCGCTTTTTTTCTTCTAATCAGAAGGAGTCATGATTTGCTGGCATTTATTTTAATCTTCCACATACTGCACCAGGTTTCCATTTTCAGGGTAAAATTCTGGAGGACTTTGATTGAGTGATTGATGTTAGCAGATTTCACAGCTATTGCCGTGTCGTCTGCATAACAGGCCAAGATGGAATTTGAAGAATATATTTCAGGAAAATCAACTGCGTAAAAGAGATACATAACCGGGACAAGAACACTTCCCTGTGGGATGCCACTTTTGATATTTCTTTCAGCAGAAAAAGCATCGTTTACGCAAACTTTAAAAGTCCTTTGGGTAATGAAGGAGTAGAGTATGTGGAGAAGTTCAGTTTCGAAGTTGAATTTCATGAGCTTGATGATTAAATCCTAATGCCAGACATGGTCGAAGGCTTTCGCCACATCTAATATGAGGATAGCCACATTTAATCTATTGTGCAGCGCTGTACCAGCAAATTATGTGATGCGGACAAGCTGTTTCGTCGTGAATAACCTTCAATGGAAACCGAATTGCTCAGGAAGGAGTGCGTTGAGATGGTGCTGTAATCTTGTGAGGATTATTCTTTCGAAAATTTTACTGAGAACTGGGAGCAGTCTATATCCGTCTGTTTGAGTATGGTTTTTCCCCGGTTTCGGGATCATGATAATCTTCGCTGTCTTCCATGCAGTGGGAAAGTAGCAGTTTGTAAGTGATGCATTAAAAATGCTGGTGATTTTACAGATGAAATTAGGTGGCAAGAATTTGATAGATTTATTTGTGATTCTGTCGATTCCAGGGGCTTTTCTAGGTTTGAGCTTTTTAATGATAATGGAGACTTCTGCCAGAGTAGTTAGTGAGATCAGGTTCTTGACAGTGGGAGAATTAAGCCAATCTTGGATTTTAGTAAGGGATGCTTGTTCAAAATTTAAGTCACATGGTGATAAATTAGGAGAGAACTGCTCCCCAGATGTGAGGCAAAAGAATCAGCTTTTTCCTGGTTCATAATAGCTGGGTTCCCATTGTGAATGATAGGTCTATTTGTAGCGTAAGAATTTTTAAAATTTTTAACTATTTTCCATAGTGAACCGTCCTGTGCATTAAGATTGTTGAGTATTTCAGTCCAAATTTCTTCTTTGAAATTATTAATTTCATTTCTGATTTTTTAACTGAGCCGATTTCAATTTGTGGATCCCATGTCATGATATTCCTTGCGTTGTCGTATCTTGTAATATGTGCTGCAAGGGAGGCATAGAGCATTATCCTTGAGCACTAAGTCAGAGCGATGCGAGATATTTATACATGAAGGAGGCATGACGTCCTCTCACAGCAGCCAATCAGCTGTCAGCACTACTCAGCTTTCCAGATGATGTAACTTCGAGTTTCGTTTTTGCATTTTAATTAGGCTGGAACAGTCCGTTCTTAATACAAACAGCGGCAGTGGAAAAGAAGTAGAAGTAATTGCTATATCCGTTTAAAATAAGAACTAAACCTTATGTAAAAGTTAGAATTATTTCAAGGAGGAGAGATGATGCAGAAAAAGGGTTACAATAGATCATATTTTCAACAATATGAAATTTCATTAAATCTTGTTCATTAAATCTTGTTATGAAATTTCATTAAATCTTAATTTTAAAATTATGCTTTTATTGTCAAGATATCATCTCGAGATATTTAGGAAAAAACGTGTATGACAGCCAAACTACTCGTATATTTAAATTAGATGGCATATAAATTTCTGCTCAAGCTTAAATAAACTTTTCCACAGGGGTGGATAGTTTAACTCATGAAAGGTCCTGTGAATATTAAAGACTGATTTCAGTCATTAATCTATTATAACGATGCTCGCAAAACTACAGTACAAAGTCCATATTCCAGACTCGTCTGGACTTCGGCTATTCCAGATTAGGGGTTTTTCCGGATTATAGATCATCAATTTAATTCTGGTAAGATGGCATGCAGAAATTATAAATTAAAAATATGAAACTGTAATTTATGAAATAAAAAGAGCAATTATGATCTAAAGGGTATCAAAATTTACAAAAAAAAAAAAAAAAAAAAAAGCTTAATACCGTTGCTTTTTTTCTTTCTGACACCAGTTGCTACGTTATTTTCTTCCTTCACGTTCGTACGGGGTTCGTAGATTGAGTAAATAACGACGACACTTAATGAAGTATCAAAACACACCTTATTTACCAATATCAATCAGGACAGCTCCAAAAGAACTTTTACAGTCGTCGAACATCTACTATAAACATGCTGATACGATCAGCTACACAGCCTTCAGGTTATTAGGCTATCACGGTGAAGACAGCTTCACTGCAAAGCACCAGAGTACAGCACCCAACTTTGCTTGGTCGTTCTCGGAACTCCACGTACTCTCAAGACTCTCCACGCTACAACCTGCGATGCACTCGACGACACACAGAGCACTGCTCCCGACTCTTCAGTTCGGTCGTTCCCGGAGCTCAACACGCTCTTTCGACGATGCACTAACTGCATTACATTAAGAGACCCCTTCAGTGAACTGGACGACCCACTCAGCACTCGCTGCCCAGCTGTCAACTCGATCGTCTCCGCAGGGATTGACTAACTAGGTGAGACACCAACTCGATACTGACTAGACGAGGCACACTCACTCGCCCTCTCGATAAAGCACACTGACTGACTGCAGACCAGCAGGGTTTATATAGCTTTCGGCCTGCGTTCAAGAACATTCTGGGGTAAACCGGTAAGAATTCGTTCCAGAAGGTTCTCCAAACATCCATGGTATATCGCTAATTTTGTCGCCGAATGCCACCAAATGGTTGATTTCTCGCCAAATGTGACAACCCTAAAACTGCTTTGCGGGTAAGCCATCTTCCCGCACCGGTACATTTCATAACAATAACAATATTTATTTGTTTACTTTATTAAACATTTCTTTCGTTGCTTCGTTTTTTGTGCTAATATTTTCTCTTTAATTCTATAAACAGACATAATTCCTTGCTCAGGTACAAAGTTCCACTATTCAAGTCCCATAATTGCTGTGTCGAGAATAACAACTAACTTGTCAATCGAAATTTTTTTGTTTTCAATAACCTCTGTGTCACTTTCTTCACTATCAAAAGTGGTATTTTCTGGTTCTAGAACCATACTACAGATTTCGCCATCCGTTAATTGATTGATGATTGGGGCAAAGTCGTCACAATGAAAAACTTCTGTTATATCATCTTCATTTAATACCGCTTAAGGAACAGCACAATCTGCAACATTAACTGAAATGCCTTAGAATCAGTAAAAATAATTTTAGTCTAGCTTATATCATCCGTTATACATTAAACACGCATGCGTAAAGCATACGGAAAAAAAAAGTTTGTGGCTTTGAGGTCCGGATTATAGATCATTCCGGATAATAGACGTCTGGATTACAGACTTTGTACTGTATACGCTTCAGAAGCGATGCTTTTGTGGAAGATGTTCTGATAGAATTGTCTGATATTCAAGGTACAGAAGACTAAATGCAGTCAATCTGATCACTAAAGTAAACTATTTGAACAAGTTTCCTATGTTACCACTCGGCCACTTCTGAACGTTAACATTAATGGAAAGACCAGAAATGTAGAAATTATTACTAGTACAGTACAAAGTCTTAATCTGGACTCGTCGGGACTTCGGCGATTACGGATTATAGATAATCAATTTAAATCTGGTAAAATGACATGCAGAAATTATACAATTAAAAATATGAAACCGTAATTTATGAAATAACGAGCAATTATGGGTAGGGTACGAACTGCGCCAAATTTGATCGAAAATCCCCGTCCCCTCTTTTTTTTTTTAATCTACGAACTGTGCGACGTTTCCTGTCCCCCATGTCTTTCCAAGAAGATTGGGTGCTACAAAAAGTCGTTTATCGCCATTAATGGGACATTCTATTGAGACAAGCCTTTATTTTCATTTATCAATATTGTAAAAATTGTGCATGTAAAACTAATATTAATTCAAAGTCTGGCGTGTGCTAAAAAATAAATTTCTTTTACACTCATTTTAAAGTTTTATGATGCTTAAAAGAATGATAAGCCAGATCTTTTTTATTCTCTGTAAGAATTAAAAACTTTCCAAACTGTAGATTTTAGTCGCTGATATATATATTAGTTTTGAATAGTAAAATTGATAGATTAATGACTTACACAAAATTGATACATAATCAGCGTATCAGATAACGGATTTGTAGCTCACCTTAAATAAGTTTCTTGTCTAGAAAAATATTAACAAATCTTCTTAGATAGCAGAATGGTTTTAACTTTCAAATTTACCATTTTAGGTAAACAGTTCTAATTTAATTATAAAAATTATCTTTATTAAATCTAAAAATTGGACTTCTTAAGTCGTTCTAAATTCACACTAATATTATTGAAATATATTCCCGTATTAAGATTTCCATTTTTAATCATGGAAGTTATTTTAAGGTTATTTAACTTTGTTACAAATTCCATATTTTAATACTAGAAACATTTAAATATTTATTCTGTTTTCCACCTGATGTACTTTGGCATGCATTTAATTAATAAATTGATAATTATGAGCGTAATCAGAATTTTTATAATTAACAAAAAAAAAAAAAAAATTCAAACTCCCTTATATTCATATCCTGGGATTTTCAGTCTCTATTTTAATCCATTCCTTTTTCACATATTGTTGCACTGTACTCAAGTTTTCATGCATGTAAAATTTATATAATTTGTATTGTATTTATGCCAATTTATAATTAAATGATAATTTTTACAAATTCTTGCTTCATAACTCTAGTTAACAGAAGATGTTTCTAACACCTTGGCAAAGCTTAATCTTCAGCATGTAGCTTATTTTCTAATCTAGTTTCAGGCTGAATTATTTGTAAAATTAGTTACTTGAAATTATTTGTTAACAAAGATGGTCGCTAAATCACGCTAATAATATTTCTAACTGTTGCAATTTATAATGCAACGAGTTCATACGATTTATAATATAATTCATTTATAATTTTCTCAGCAGTATTGAAATTAATAGCAGCTGCTGATAATGTTATACATTTAGATAATAATGATTTAGATTGCCATTGCCTTCTTCACTCATGCTTTTATGCTACTTCCTAATATTTCATAATGGCATACAGGTAAGTTTAGCTTATTCATTAAACATGTAAATCTCTAATTCAGCCCACTTTTGTTCTTACATGTGCTGTATCTTCTATTTTCTTTAATATATTGTTCAGCCTAATTTCAAAAGGTCTTATGATCAAGTGGAAAAGTCACTAAACATTGGTAGTTCGACCTGAGTTTCTAGTCCCAGTGATCCCCTAGCTCTTTCTTTTTTTGTACTTATTTACTGTGTAAAAATGTATAGTAAAAATTTCAGTTCATGAAGTAAAAATACTTTTAAAAGTTATTCTTTAAAAATATTGCAAAATTTTTCACCTTAGTGTATCTTTTTACAAATTCCTCTGATAAGAAAAAGTAAGGAAAGAAATTAACTTGGTTTCGGTGATTCATACCTCAGTGCAAATTATGTGTAACTTTTTCCAAAAGCATAGAGTTTAGTATATGGATATCAATAAATTATGGATTATTTCTCATCTAATTTTCTTAACATTTTTATTCCAGAATTTTCCTTTCACACTGTAGTGTTTAACTTTATGCATTTTGTATAATAATTTACATTTGTTTATAATTTTACGCGAATGAAAGTGATTATTTAATTGTATAAGCTTTGCTGAAACAAAATTCTATCACTTGCGGTCAAGAGAGTATTTGATGTAATAACTCTTATATATTTTCTTTGATAATTTTTATTTAATTTCTTTCATTTATGCATTACTACATATGTAGTTCTTTTCAAAAAATATTTTTCTGTGCCGCTATGTCCGTATTTCAGTTTCAAGGAATGCGTGCTCCATGTAGGGTATATAATGCTTAATAAACTTATGATATGAAAGATATCTAAATTCTCTTCTCATTTTTACTGTATTTTTTAAATTTCGACCCCTAAGAAATTTACTCTAGAAATTGTTTTCATGATTTAATATTTTATACTTATTTATTTATTTTATTCATACTTTAGCATTTTCTTTAAGTTTATCCTTTATCATGCTAACCTGTTTTTAAATATTTTTCTCAGCAAATATATTTTTCACCAAGATAGTCAAAGAATCGTTCGGAACTGATTGAAAATTTAGCTATTTAAGTAATATACACTGACTTCCTGTTGTAGGGGTGAAAAAGGTCAGAGCCAATAGTTGTGCTCATGAAAAATGCCTTGTAGCCCCCATATGTTGCTACAAAGATGAATTTAATGCCTGCAAGAGTATTACGAAAGTCCTCTGAAAATTTCTTTTGTGTTACAGAGCAATTAACAAAAGTAAATCTAAAGTGATGTATAAAAGAAATTAAACAAACAAAAAAGAAATGATTTTTCACAGACAATTCAGTGTTTCTCATAAATTAATTCAGTTCTTACTTCACGACAAGGCAAAAATACATAAAAACTCAAAATATCTGTATTAAAAATTACAAAGTAAATTTTAAACACTTATTTCCTGGAATAAATTCCAGAAAGGATTAAGCATGACTTAATTCGCAATAATAATAAAAGAAGGTGTTATCTTTGTTGTTGCCAAAGCTTAGTTTCTCTAGATTAGCAACAAATCCACTATTCATTTATAAAAAATATAGTTCTTCATTTTTATTTTCCTCTTGGCTACAGTTGGCTTCGAAAAATAAAATTGTAACCCTGTAGGCAACGGGGGAAAGAAATTTTGATCGGCGCACTTGGACTATAGCAGGACGAGGGGGGTGATTTTCATCAGCGCAGTTGGAGTACACCCCAATTACAATCTAAAGCAGTGCTCCGCAACCGGTGTGCCATGAGTAGGATATAGGTGTGCCGCAACCAAATACATGTATTTGACATTTTGCAATTTTTTGTATTTAATATTGTATTCATAATGTATTTAATACACAATGACAATTTTTTTTTCCTTAATAATGTCTATTTTAAATGTTTTTATATATTTCACCGTTGTGTGGTTGTGTGTGTGATTGTAAGTGTGTCAGCATTTGAATTTTTTCGGCACTTCCTTGATAACTTGGAACTCAAAAATATATAACTTTTTTTAAGCGCAGGTATCACATTGATAATTATTATGATTGCATATAAATAAATATGTTATGGTTTTATAATTGTATATTTTTCAAATTAAAAACAAAAATTTATTGTAAATTTTGTGTATAAATCAATACATATATATACATTAGCTTTTGGTGTGCCACGAAATTCCAGAAAGATTTTTTGTGCGTCGCAGGTGAGAAAAGGTTGCGGAGCACTGATCTAAAGGGTATCAAAATTTACAAAAAAAAAAGCTTACTATTTATTTGTTTACTTTATTAAACATTTCTTTCAACGCACGCATGTGTAAAGCATATGCTATTCATAGTCGAAATTAGAAAATTGAAACCAGAAAACTATTTCATGTATATTCGTGATATTTATAATGACGAGGAAATTGATTTAAATCATAGCGGATTACATCGAGATGAAACACTACATTTAGTAACGAATTATAAGCCGAATAAAATAAAAATATCTGCCTTGAAGATGAGGATAGTGCTGACAGATCAACTTCCAGTTCATTGCACGCTGCGACGTCCCCACCCCCACACACAGAGCAGCGTGAAATTGATAAACAGATTTCGGAATGGTTAGAGAAACAAATCACCTCTCTGTCACTTTCTTCATTCCTTTATCCATTTTTTGCAGCAATTCCACTTTTTGTTTGATGGACATCGAAACATGTTTCGCTTTGTAGATCCTTTGGCAGCTCCAGAATTGGAAACTCTTTTTGACATAATCGAAAGTTCAAGCTTACTTTTTATAAAATTGTTCTAACAGTGTGCAAAAAATAATAAGCCAAATTCAATAATAAGATTAAGGAACAACACAATCTGTAACATTAACAGAAATAGATAATTGTAATGCTATAATTAGCTTAATAAAGCATTTATAAATAGTTTTCAAAAGAGAATCTTATTCATAGTTGAACAGAAATACGAGTATTAAATGCTACGTCAAAAGAAATTTATGGCACAATAATATTTTTAAAATATTTTCTTAATACTTTTCGTTTCATATTTTTTCAATTTTCTTAATACTTTTCGTTTCATATTTTTTCAATTTTAACATTATGTAAATTTCACTCAACAATAAATTTTTATTAACTTTCTTATGACAAAAAGCAAATTTCTTAATCAAAATCGTTCAAAAATTGATTTTTTTACAGATGGCATCGAAAAAAACCCAGTGCTGCTGAATACAAAAGAAGGGTAAAATTAACCCCTTAACTGCGATGGGCGTATATACGAGGGCCATCCAGGAAGTAGATTACGTTTCCGTCTGTGTCCGCTAGGGGCGGGGCTAGCACGGCCATCTTGGGGTCAGAGCGTTGCGCAGCTCAGTCTGCATCTAGCCGTGCTAGTGAGAGGTTCGTGCTGTGCTCCGTTCAGATACTGTGACGGTTTGAAATGTCTGCGTTAATTGAAAATCCCGCGAGCTGCGAGGTGTGCTCAGTAATAAGGTTTCTGACTGCAAAAAACTGTAAACCGATAGAAATCTATCGGCAGTTTCGTGAAGTGTATGGGGACAACATTATCACTGAAGGTGGAGTGCGTCAGTGGGTCATAAGATTTCAAAATGGCCGAACCAATGTTCACGACGAAGATCGAAGTGGGAGACCCAGCATAGTGACCGCCGAACTTCTCGAAAAAGTCGATGCTAAAGTCCGTGAAAATTGAAATTTCACAATAACGGAACTTTCTTTGAGTTTTCCACAAATTTCGCGAAGTTTGTTGCACGAAATCATCAGCGAAAAGCTTGGTTACCACAAGTTTTGTGCAAGATGGATTCCAAAAATCTTGACAGAGGACCACAAAAATCAGCGAATGGCTGCAGTGTTGAACTTTTTGGACGCTTACCATAAGGATGGTGACTCTTTACTCGATCGCATCGTTACTGGTGACGAAACATGGGTGAAACATGTGAACTGTGAAACGAAATTGCAATCAATGAGTGGGGGCACACAAGTTCTCCCCAAAAACCCAAGAAATGCATGCAAACAATGTCGGCAAGGAAGATGATGGCGACTGTTTTTTGGGACAGAAAAGGTGTAATTTTGGTGGACTTCCTGGAAAGAGGCACTACAATAAACTCTCAAAGGTATTGCCAAACTCTCCAAAAACTCAGAAGAGCAATTCAAAACAAGCGCAGAGGAATGTTGAGCTCTAAGATCTTGTTGATTCACGACAACGCCCGGCCCCACACGGCAAATGTCACTCGTAAAGTTCTTGAATCTTTTAAGTGGGAGTTGTTTCCTCATCCGCCGTACAGTCCCGACCTGGCACCGAGCGACTTCCACCTATTCCCAGCAATGAAGAAGTGGCTGGCTATGCAGCGTTTTGATGACGACGCACAGCTGCAAGAAGAGGTAACAAAGTGGTTGAAGGCGCAGGCGGCCGAATTTTTCGACGAAGGAATTTCCAAGCTCGTACATCGCTACGATAAATGCCTTAATTTGTATGGTGACTATGTAGAAAAGTAGTATTTGAGTGTGGCTTTCATCTGTATATAATAAAATTTGTTTCCTATACTTTGTTTATTTTTTTATTCCAAAACGTAATCTACTTTCTGGATAGCCCTCGTATATGCCTTGCTGAGCTGGTGCGTTAACTGTCACAGGCATATATATACGACCTTCCAAAATACTATCATTTGCTTTGCACCGCTACCTGTAAAATTATTCGCAAAGCACCACAATGACCTTGACAAAGTATGCAAAGGAGGATACTATTTCAGAGAAGTGGGGGGAGAAATTGGAGGAAGGGATGTGTCTAAAGCCCTGTGTTAAGGCAGAAGTGATCTGGCAACCACGATGGGAGAAAACGACAACGTGGTTAGCTAGCGGCCCTTATTAGTGTGCTTGACTGCGTGATGGGAGGTGCACCTATGCGATGGCAAGAGTGTCCATCCAAACAGAAGTTAAAAGAAATAAAGCTACAGTCCATTAAAGCTTAGTGTTTGTGTTTCATGAGTATGTTTATTCTCGAACACAAATTGTGGTCCGTGCAACCCGGTAGGAAGATTAGTGCCTATGGATAAAGTGCTGGTTAAAAAGCTTAAAGGTGAAGTGTTAAATTGATAAAAAAGTGTGATATGTTACTTCGCATTCGACATAAAAATTAGTGTGTGTTTGGATTTACAAATTTCGGGTTCATTTGGATTACCTCAAACGGAGGTAAGTGAATTTGCTCATATGTTCGGTATTATTAATTAACGTTAATTATGGAAGCATTTTTAATTAAGAAAAGAATTTTAAAGTCAAATATAACAAAAGCGACATCAGATTTCGAAAAATATACTTGTGATGAATTTCAGTTACAACTTTTTGAAAATAAATGTGCAAAATTTAATAATGAATGTTCAGATATTTTTGATAAATTATTTGTAATAGTTGATGAAAAAGAGTTTGACAAATATGTAACTGAACAACAAACTGTTCAAAACAGTATTGATACTTTGTGGGTTAAGGTTAAACGGCAAATGTCAAAATTTAGTGCTAAAGATGCAAGTAATGTAAAGATTGAAAATACCAGTGCACAAGGTATGAAATTACCTAAATTAAACTTGCCGTCTTTTAGTGGAAATATTCAAGATTGGTTAAGCTTTTGGGATCTTTTCATTTCAAGCATTTATAATAATAATGCATTATCGGATTCCCAAAAGCTCTCGTATTTGAAGTTATCGCTTCATGGCGAAGCAGCTAGGATTATTCAATCAGTCACAATTTGTGACAATAACTATAAAATTGCTTGGGATTTTTTAGAAGAGAGATACTCCAATAAACGTGATCAGGTTTTCGCTCAGATAAAGCGTTTCATGTCAATTTCTCCCATACAAAATGAAAGCCCGTCTTCTATTTTGAAATTAGTAGACACGGTGAATGAAAGTGTAAGGTCTCTGGAAATATTAGACCAAAAAATAGAGGGATTCGCAGAAACATTTCTTGCATATATTTTGCTGCAAAAATTGGATGTTTCCACTCGTCTTTGGTGGGAAAGAGATTCAAAAACAAGTGAGTTACCTAAATTATCTGAGCTTATTACATTTCTAAAAAATCATGCTAGAACTTTGCAGTCGTCAAAGTCATCTAATGTGTTTAATGCAAAAAAGGGTCAACCTATTCAAAAGGTGACTGCCTTAGTGTCAAATGTTAAAGGTCAAGATTTTAAATGTATTTGTTGTAAAAGTATCAATTTTCACAAGTTGTATAAATGTAATTCTTTCTTGAAAATGACTGTAAGTGAACGTCTTGAATTTGTTAAGAAACATAAATTATGCTTTAATTGTTTGGGTTTTAATCCGACTCATACTGCAAAGAACTGTCGTTCAGAATTCAGCTGTTCAAAATGCATGAAAAAACACCATAGTTTACTGCATTTTCCCAATCAAGACATTTCGCATTCACCTGCTACTATAGCGAGTTGTGTGGGGAAGGAGGAAGCACCGGCTAATAATTCTGACCCTCCTTTAGTAGACAACTCGAATCTAAACCCTGACGCCAGATGTTTTGAAATGTTATCTAATTGCAACCAAATAAACAATTCGGAATTTAGTGGTTCGTCTGTAACTGCTTCACAAGTGATTTCGAAGGAGGTATTACTATCTACTGCTATTATTTATGTTAAAGATTCTTGCAGGAATTTTATTGCTTGTCGAGCTTTACTTGACTGCAGAAGTCAGTGTTCGTGTTTCACCTATGATTTCGCTAATAGGCTTGGAATAAAAGGGAGTAAAATTAACATATCAATTTCATGTTTAAATGGAAAAGCTCTATCGGTAAAATCCAAGCTTACTGCTGTGATATCAAACAAGCGTGATTACCACCGTGCTCTCGAATTCTTTGTTGTACCTAAAATTAATGATTTGGTACCAGTGAATTATTTTAAATTTTCATTTTCGCAGCTTCCGCAAAAGATCAAACTAGCAGATCCTCATTTTAACAAGCCCCAGAAAATAGATGCCTTGTTAGGTGCAGAATGCTTTTATGAACTATTGAAGGCTGATCAAATTCATCCACGAAATTCTAATTTAACTCTTCAGAATTCCGTATTTGGATACATTGCTACCGGTGTAAATGTTGGTTCAAATTCAGGCAATACAATTCAGTGCGGATTTATGAAAGTCGAAGAAGACTTAAATTCACTAATCAAGTCCTTTTGGGAAATTGAGGCTGTTACAGAATCTCTCAAACTAAAAAATAAAGAAGATGTAGAATGTGAGGAGCATTTTAGAAAAACCCATCAGAGGGATATTGAGGGTAGATATGTAGTGACGCTACCATTAAGGCAAGATGTTCATTTGGGTGATTCTTCGCAAGTAGCCACCCAGCGGTTAAATAATTTGTGGAAGAGACTAGACAAAACCCCTGACATGTCTAAGATGTATTGTGAGTTCATGAGTGAATATGAAGCGTTAGGGCATATGCAAAAAATGCAGAGTGTGACGGAAACTCCTAAACACATAATGCCTCATCATGGTGTTTATAAGGCAGACAGCAGTACAACTAAGTTACGAGTGGTATTCGATGCATCGGCTCCTGTATCGTCTGGTGTTTCATTAAACGACTGTTTGATGAATGGAGGTGTAGTTCAAGATGACCTGTTTGCTATCTTGCTATGATTTAGAAAACACAAGGTGGCTTTCACTGCTGATATATGCAAAATGTATCGGCAGATTCGTATAGATCCTGAGCAACGAAAACTTCAATGCATACTTTGGAAAAATACGTTGAATGATGCATCTAAACTTTATCAATTACTTACTGTAACATATGGAACAAAATCAGCGCCTTTTTTAGCAACAAGAGTGTTGAAGCAGTTAGCCTTAGATGAAAAGGATAAGTATCCATTGGCTTCTAAAACGACACTCAACGATTTTTATGTTGATGACATTTTGTCTGGTGCAGAAGATGTCACCTCTGCTGTAGAATTGCAGCGGCAGTTAATAGACATGCTACAATCTGCGAAAATGGAATTGCACAAGTGGTGCTCAAACAAAAAAATTCTTTTAGAACAAGTTCCATTCAAAAAACTAGAGTATCGTTTTGGAGAATCTTCACAAAGCACCGTAAAGACTCTGGGTTTAAGATGGAATCCAGAAGAAGACTCTTTTAGTTTTACTGTGTCTAGTTCGTCAAGATTCTGTACAAAACGCACGGTTTTGGCTGATATTGCTAAACTGTTTGATCCTTTAGGTTTCCTAGGGCCTGTAATCATGCGTGCTAAGATATTCCTGCAAAGGCTGTGGCTTTTACATCTAGAGTGGGATGATCCACTTCCTTTGAAAGAGCGACAAGAATGGGAGACATTTCAAAAGGCCCTACCAGAGTTGAAACAAATCAAAGTCCCTCGTTGCACTCTAATAGAATCAATTAAAGAAATTGAGCTCCACTGTTTTGCTGATGCTTCAAAGTTTGGATATGGTGGAGTAATTTACTTGCGCTGTGTCTCTAAAATTGGCGAAGTTAAAGTGACTTTACTTTGCAGCAAATCTCGAGTATCGCCTATCAAGGTAATAACCATTCCTCGTCTGGAGTTGTGTGCAGCAGCGCTCCTTTCCAAACTTGTGTGTAAGGTAATAACATCTTTGAGTTTATATGTTGACAAAGTTATTCTGTACACAGATTCAACAATTGTGTTAGCTTGGATTGCTACATCTCCTCATCTTCTAAAAGTGTTTGTGTCAAATAGAGTAGCTCGTATCCAAGAGCTAACTAAGGATTTCTGTTGGCAACATGTCAGAACAGCAGACAATCCAGCTGACCTAATTTCTCGCGGTCTGAGAGCGGAAATTATTGCTAACAACTCTTTGTGGTTTCAAGGACCAAATTTTCTGCATCAACAAGTCATTAATTATAGTGTTAATAATAACTTTAAAAATTCAAATGAGAACTATGTGCACGAACTGAAACTTATTTCTAATGTAAATTTGACTGTAACTGTTAAAAATTCTCTTTGGGATTATGTTTTTAGTATTACTAATTGTTATGCTAAATTAATTAATGTTTTTGCTTATGTTTTAAGATTTATAAGAAATTGTAGATCCAAGGAAAAACAAGTAGGTCATCTGACAGTAGATGAGGTTTCGTTAAGCGAAAATAAATTACTTTCCTTAGTCCAATGTCAAAACTTTCCTGAAGAATTCAAGAACTTAAGTAAGAGAAGGGAAGTATGTAAAAATAGTCAGTTAAAATTTTTATGTCCCTTTTTAGATGAATCTCAAGTTATTAGAGTAGGTGGTAGACTGCAGGAAGCTAACTTACCCTTTAACACAAAGCACCCTGCTGTCCTGCCAAAAAATCATAAACTGACTCATTTAATTATGTTACACTACCATATTCGAAACTTTCATACTGGAGCACAAGCGCTCTTGCATAGTGTGAGACAAAAATTTTGGCCGATAAGTGGGCGTAATCTTGCTAGAAAGATAGTAAGAGAATGTGTTACATGTGCCAAAGTAAAACCAGTATTGCTGGATCAAAAGATGGGAAATTTACCATTAGAGAGACTGAATCCATCCTTTCCCTTTAACCATACTGGTGTTGACTTTTGTGGTCCTTTTGGTATAAAGTATACAACTCAGAAGAAGAGCGTAGTGCACAAGATTTATGTTGCAATTTTTGTTTGCCTCTTGACTCGTGCAGTCCACCTCGAGATCGTTTCAAATTTGTCTACAGAATCATTTATTGCTGCTTTGAAGCGATTTATTTCTAGAAGGGGTAAATGCGCAACCTTATTTAGCGATAACGCTCGAAATTTTGTTGGGGCTAGCAATGAATTGAAGCGACTCTACAATTTGTTGAAATACCCTGATGAATTCTTAACCAAATATCTGACATCTGAAAGAATTCATTGGAAGTTTATCCCTCCCAGGGCTCCTCACTTTGGAGGTATCTGGGAGGCAGGTGTTAAGTCGTTTAAGTTTTATCTTAAGCGTGCAGTTGGGAGATTAATTTTTACATTTGAGGAGTTTCTTACAATTTTGAACCAGATTGAAGGAATTTTAAATTCACGTCCAATATCCCCTTTGTCAAATGACACTAATGATTTAGAAGTTCTTACACCCGCACACTTTCTAGTCGGGCGACCTTTAACATCAATAACAGAGCCTGATTTAACTGATTTTTCTGATAGTTCTTTAAAGCGCTGGCAGCGCACTACTAAAGTAACGCAATATTTGTGGAAAAGATGGCAAAATGATTACATCAGTCATTTACAGCAACGATTTAAGTGGTATTTCTCTAAGGATAACGTTAAAAAGGGCACTATAGTTTTAGTAAAGGAAGACAACATGCCCACTTCGACTTGGTTACTGGGTAAATTAGAAGAGGTAATTTATGGTAAGGATAAAAAGGTTAGAGTTTGTATTGTAAGAACCAAGTCAGGTTTTTTAAAAAGACCAATAACTAAATTAGCTGTACTACCAGTAGATGTTACATAATTTCATGTATATTTCCTGAGTTCAAAAAATTGTTATATATATGCATTGTATTTTAATTTAGATGCTGTGCATTTCATGTTCTGTGGTTAATTATGTTTATTGCTTTTGTTCATGTGTATCAATTTAAATTTTCTGATATATGATTTGGACTATACGGTGATTTAAAACTGTTTAATTTTGGTCATTGTTAACTATGTAACAAATGCCCAACCCGGGCGGTATGTTAAGGCAGAAGTGATCTGGCAACCACGATGGGAGAAAACGACAACGTGGTTAGCTAGCGGCCATTATTAGTGTGCTTGATTGCGTGATGGGAGGTGTACCTATGCGATGGCAAGAGTGTCCATCCAAACAGAAGTTAAAAGAAATAAAGCTACAGTCCATTAAAGCTTAGTGTTTGTGTTTCATGAGTATGTTTATTCTCGAACACCCTGAAAGTAATGAATGTGCGGTATTGGCTACTGTTGTTTGAGTAAAATTTTTTTTTTATTATTCTGTGTCCTCCATTTTCGTTTACTTTTTGTAGTAGGTTCCAGGAATAAAGAAAGATATAACGGATGTTTCAAACCCATTTAATCTTTTTTGAATTATTTTTTTATGAACTGCTCATGCTTCATATTGTTACTGAAACTAACGGTTTTGTAGATGAGTATATGAACCAACACCTTGCAAACGAAAAATCAAGAACAAAATCGTGGCATTCAACCAGTTCAGAAGAAATATGTGTTTATTTAGGTATACTGATTTCACAAGGTATAACACTGAAACCTGATATTACACTTTACTGGTATAAAAATGAATTAGTCGAAATTCCATTTTAGGGATCTTTTTTATTACAAAAACATCATTTTTATTATAATACATCTTTTTATTATACTTTTACTCAAAATATTAAATTTTGTGCATTCATTTTTTTTCTTTTATTTTTTATTTTGTGAAAGTAAACAGTTTTTAGAAAGTAAAACTTACACTTATTTTTCCCCTAATACATCGTATAACTACGTGTGCCTGTGTGAAAAACCATGGCACTGGAAAATGAATTTTGTACGTTTATCCAAACTGCGCTTTACAGTTACAAAGCTGGCTGGTGAAATGCAGGAATTCAAATGAAATAAGTAATTGATCAAAAAATTAATAACAGATAGCTCCGAAGAAAATGTGGTTGAAATTTTTCTTAATAGAATGTGGACCGGATCAAGGACAAGATGCTGATTTCAGGAAATCTACTCCAGAAGATGGCAGAAGATTTTTCAGAGAATGGTTTTTTTAAGAAGTGTTCCAATGTGGAGGTAATAACATCACAACTGGCTTATTTATTCAAAAAGATCTCTCTCATTATTCTGTTTTCCAAACATTCTTTTTACTAAAAGTAAGACAGATTCTACTATTTCCAATCCAAAAAGAGGTTTCAAAGATTGGAAAAGCTTAAACCGAATTTCTGATCACAAAAATTCTGTTACATCGTGATGCTTATCTTCAATGGAAATGCTTTGAAAAAAACTTAAAGGAGGTTGAAATGAAATCTCCTCCCATTTTCAGTTTCTAACTCATGAACAATTTAAATTAAGAATTGTAATGGATTTTGATGCATTAATAACATAACTGTGTAAAAAAATATTGCGAACTTTATATAACAAAACCATAGCTCGTATTAAAGTATGTGGTATTTTTTGTTTCATAACAACTCGAACTGCACAATTTTCTACAGAGAGCGTTGCCTAGTAAGCACAGTTAAATTCTTATCTCTTATGACTATATTGTTTTTCATTCAAAGTAAGTATTGTGAATAATTTTTTTGGTAATTCGCTGTTCTCCGTTTACTGAGACCATTAACTCTAAAGACAAATTTTACTGTGGTTGACAAGAACTGATGTCACAAAGTATGTTTTTCTCACTGAAAATATCAAGTTGGCAAATATATCTTTCTGGAGAAAAATGTTTAGTGCATCTTCTCTTTTAAGCGAAAAGAGCAAAATTTGCGGGGAAGGAAAATGAAACGTTATAATTAGCTAAATAAAGCATTTAAGCATTTCAAAAGAGAATCTTATTCATAGTCAAATAGAAATATCAAATGTTACACCGAAAGAACTTCATGGCACAATATTTTTTTTAATATTTTCTTAATACTTTTCGTAATGCATTTTTGGAAAATGTGAAATTTCAGCTTTAGAGATGAAAATTATCAGAATTTGAAAAGAAATGAAAGTGAAAAGTTAATAAATCAGATTGTGAGGAATCAATTGATGTAAATTGTAGTTTTTCAGAAAAATATATTTTTATAGAAATTAAAGAAGTGTTCAACGTTTTAATTTCACAATTGAAATGGCAATATGAAAAGTTAAATGAAATCTCTTCCGATTTTCAGTTTCTAATTGGTGAACAATTAATGCCATTAGATTTAAGTAATTTAAAGGCAGCAGCTTATAACTCAGCACTTAAATATCCAAATGATATGAACGCTGAAGAAATTCAGCTAGAAATATCTGGTTTTAAAAATTTCAATATCTATTTCAATGATTCCAAACACAAAAGCAGCTACAAGCTTAGAACTTTTAAAAATAATTCACGATTATAATTTCAGCCCTATCTAAATTTGGAATCAGCGTTAAGAATTTTTTTTAAGTTGCCAGTTACTATTGCTAGTGGCAAAAGAAGCTTTAGCAAACTTAAAATAATAAAGAACTACAGTCAAATACCGAAAATCCGCCAACCTAAAATCTGCCAAATTCTGAAATCTGTGTAGCGTCTCAAAATATAAACATTCAGTTTATAGGTTCCGAAAACCGCAACACTGAGTACGAAATATCAAAGAAAAAACACTTACCGAATAATGACGTCATAATTACCGAATAATAATGAGTCATAACAGAAATACCAAATTATTGACATCATGATAAAAGTTTTTTTTTCCCTCTAATATGCATCGAGGTAAAAATAAATGCAAACGATTAACTCAACGCTTCTTTCAAGTTCACGATTCACGCCGTTGTATTTTCTGAGCTTTGTGATTTCACGAGATTATTTAGTGCTGCCTTTTTTTTTTAATCCGGATATTTTGTGGATAAATAAAGAATATTTTAAATTTCAGCCCTTTTTAACACAATGACCGATAAGAAATGCACTCAATGATTTTATTGCATGCAACGTTGAAAAACGTAAACACGTTTTATTTATACTACTTAATATTATTTTCTATTTTTCAAAAAGCATATTTTTAATGCTTTCCATTTCAAAACTGTTAATCATTATACATGTTTCATTTTGTAGAATTTACAAAGTTATAATTAAATATTACTGGTTTTTCACTTGAAATAGTTACTTTTCATGAGCATAAGATATATATATATATATTGCATGTGTTTGTATGATGTCATGTTTTCAAACATCATTTAGTATTATTTATTTATTCTTCCCCTCCATACACACACAAATAGGTAAATAAATAATACTGCATTGTATACAGGGGTGCAAATTTACTGCTTTGCCTCAGGTGAAAAAATATGTAGGCACGGCTCTACTTTATGTATATTTCAATGATGCATTCAATACCACATGCTTTTTTACATTCCTTACAAAACATGCGCACTTCTTAGTTTTTGCACTTTTTCTCCAGAGCAATCTGTTTTCACTACAAAACGTCAGAGAACTGTGCAAATTTAGCATTAAAATCCTACATCAAGAAGGGAAAAAAGAGGTGCATGATGCCTTTAAACTAGCAACGTTTTGCTCTATATGTGCAGAAAACTAAATGTGAGACTTAGATAACAAAACTGGAGTTTATGGTCCCTCACTGTGCTAAAATGCTGAAATTCCCGGGAATAAAAATCTATAGTCACACTGATGAAAAATGTCTGAAGAATAGGAAAGCCTTCTTGGGGGATGCTATGTGCATACCTGGCTGGCCACATAAATACTTTTAATAAAAGTATATTTTAGGGTACCCCTTGGCGAAACTTGGCGATTTTTGGCGGTAATATGAATACCGAGTTTGTGCAATTCTTTGACTTATTATTTTGGCTTGCATAATGGCGATTTTTGCCCCAAAAATTGCCGCTACACAAAGCTTAAATAACAAAACAAAGAATTGCACAAACTCGGTATCCATGTACACATCGACCTATTTTCACTTTAAAAAAAATCCTCGAATTGCACAAAAATGGCATTGCGCACTCCCTTGACTTGTACATGTCGACCTATTTTTCACTTAAAAAAATCCAAGAATTGGACAAACTTGCATTGCACACTCCCTAGCACCCAATTCTACAATATAGGAAAACAAAAAAATACATAATCTCAATAAAATACATTTTAAACGAAACAATAAAATAACATAAAATAAGAAAAACATGTTATACATTTAAGCACTACAAAAAGCAAATATCCACTTAGCCTATTTAAAAGTTCCTTCATCTTTACACTGTGACATACAAAATTCCTTAACAGCATCCAAAAACTTCTTAAATTATCTGAACACGAATCCGTATATCAGCATCGCCACATCTGAACCTTTCTTTCTACAAACCCATTCAAATCCATCTAAATGGTTTTTACATTCGACTAGACGCATATCCTTCCTACGTACAGGACACTTACAATGGCTACTAAGTAAACCTTCACTTACACACCAGTCAATTAACGCTCTTTTCCCCTTTCATTCCAAATCGTACAGAAACTTCAAATTAATCTTACTACATTCAGCCATTCTACCATCAATAAAACCAACACACGCCACAAAAGCGCTTACAAAACATCCTACGATTCAAATTTTCCCAGGTTCATGCACCCGATTACATCACAATAGGGTTTCCATAAAATTCAACTACTCTGGCTACCATAAATGAAACAACTTGGCAATAAATGAAACAACAACTTCGCCATAATACAAGAGACACCTTAAAGTCTACTCTAACCAAACTTTCTAACAACATGATGCATTTTCTTATAAATACTTTTTTGCTGCTTTTTCATGGAGATGCAAATAATCAGAAAGTAACTGAAAAAGTAATTTGAGCACAATAAATTTTTGTTCATTTAAGTTTTAATGCAAATATTCCAGTTTTTGTTTATCTGAAAAAGTAAAAGTGGTATTCAAAATGAATAAAGGGGAGAGGTATGTAATTCATTAATAATTTAACACTAGAACCGCAGAGCAGGTCAATTTGACTCAAACTAATGTTTCATTTGTCATCACGCGAAATATATCGATTGAAATACTAATTCCTTTCATGACTTTTAATAATTTAAGGCAAACAATAACTTACCGAATTTGAAACTGCGTTAACATAAATTTCGGATTATTACCATTTATACCTAGAACCGCAAAGCAGGTCATTTTGACACCTAAGAAATGTTTATGCTTAAATGACAAATAACAGATGCATTTTCTCGGAAGTAAAGTATATCTGCCTTACCCTCTAATTCCTAAAATGGACTGCACCAGGAAAGGGAATAGTTTGGTTTTCAGTCCAGGTTTGAAACACAAACTGAGTTAAAATGCAGTGGAAAATTACAACGAATATTTTGAAAGATTTTTTGAAGTTGCTTTTATTCTATATTTAGTATAAGGATAGAAAAAATGTCACGACGTCATTTGGGATTGTTCAATAGTCTTCAGGAAGATTTGAAATATTTACAACAATTATCTGAAAATGATTCAGAAGATGATGATAATGATGACAGTGTTTTAGACTGGAGTAGCCAGTAAAATACCTATCACTAATGAAGAAAACTCTAATTCAGATGAAGAAAATGAAAGTGATGATGACTCTGGCAGTGCGCTAACAATCACTGGACCTTCACCTCACAATAATGATGATAATTTATTAGATAAAAAAAGCAAAAAAATCTAAGAAAAGAAGCATTCACTCAAGGAAATCTGAAAAGAAATCAGCAGTAACATTCAAAGTTGGCAAAGATGGGATAGTTTGGAATGTAGTACAATTTGGAACAAATGATAAAGGAAGAAAAGTAAAATATTTTGAAGGAAGTTCGGGGCCCAGCACCACATGGTAAACGCAATATGATAGACAACAGTCCGTCGAGTACCTGGAGACTTTTCATAGACGAAGGGGTATTGAAGCATATAACTGAAGATGAACTGAAGATGAAGCTCACTGACATATTCATGAAAATGAATGGAATATAAAAGAAATGGATGCTTTAATAGCAATTTTATATGCACGTGCTGTATATTGTGCAAAATGACTTGAAATGGAATTTGAATAAATTTGGAATAAAGTTCTGGTTAGTTGCAGATGTTGACTCAAAATATCTAATAAATGGGTTCCGGCATCTTGGAAAAGATAACCCAACATTTCTCTGTCTGAACATACAGTAACTGCGACTAATTAAGTCCATATGAAAACAAAGGTAGAAATGTCACTGCAGATAACTTTTCCACAATACTGAAGCTCGCAGAGGCACTGAAATTCAACAAGACCAGCCTTGTAGGAACTAAAACGCTGAAGAAGAGAAATACCAGTCTCTGTAAATGTCAAAATCTGCATTGCATGCGACTACGGTATTAATACAGTGTTTATCAAGGGGAAAATGATAAAAATGTTTTGTTGCTAAGTGGTCTATCCAACTGTAGAAATTATAGATAGTAAAAAAAAAATAAATAAATAAAAAATTAAAAAAAAATTGCCAATTGCTACAACGCAACTAAATTCGATGTGGATGCGATTGAACAAATGGCAGTGAAGTATATTGTCAAATCTGCTTCCCGTAGGTGGCCAGTGAAAGTTTTTTATAATAGTTTGGACCTTATTGCTATCAATGCCTCGGTTTTATACAACGCCGTATCTGGAAAATTTATTAGTAGACGGCAATTCATCCAAGACTTAGTTGAAGAACTGAGAGAAAAGTTTGTTCTCTCCTGACAAAAAAAGGTGACATATAGGTGTATAGCAAACCACTAAAAACAATGGAAAACCACAAGTTAGATGTAAACCAGTCCGACGCCACAGTTCAAAATGCGAAAATAAAACCCAAGATATTTGTTCAAAAAGCACCCATTTATGATAAATGTACAAAACTTATTAAAAAATTTTGTGAATAATGCATACCGTATTTGACGGCATATAAGACGCACCCTTATTTAGAAGGCCAAACACAAGGATAAAAGTTTCAATAGTCCACACGACAGCGTGGTACCACAATAACTTAAAATGTGGTTTCTTTTAGTTCTCACGTTTCGTAAAAGCCAAATAAACAATCATTGAATGCAATTACCAAAAATATTTTTATTAAGGAAAATTAACAAATGGCAAGCTATTTTGAACATGATATGTAAATTTCAATAATAAATAAATGAATGAACGGCAAGCAATCAAACATAATACAAAATAAAGCAGAAACAACAAAAAAGACAGATTCAAGGAAAACATTGTCTATCATGAAATTAGACTTTAATCACTTTCAAAACCATAAAAATCCTTTTTACTATCATCATCATCGAAAACGAGAATATCGTAATCACTATTGTTTCCGTCATTGCTAGTATCACCTTCTTCGAATAATGCGTCGTCTTCTGTTCTGTCGAGAGCATTACTGATTCTGCACTTCTTAAAGGACTTAACAATTACAGTCAAAAGTCGTTAATCCGGACTCGTCGGGACTTCGGCGATTCCGGATTATAGATCATCAGTTTAAATCTGGTAAAATGGCATGCAGAAATTATAAAATTAAAAATATGAAACCGTAATTTACGAAATAAAGAACAATTATGATCTAAAGGGTATCAAAATACAAAGAAAAAGCTTAATATTTATTTGTTTACTTTATTAAACATTACTTTCAATGTAAGTTGTTTAAGTTGCTTCGTTTTTTATGTTATAATACATTCTCTTTAATTCTATAAACAGACATAATTTCTTGTTCAGTTACAAAGTTCCGCTGTTCAAGTCCTATAATTGCTGTGTCGAGAATACCGACTAATTTGTCAATCGAAATTTTTTCGTTTTCAATAACCTCTGTTACTTTCTTCCCTATCGGAAGCGAATTATAATGACGAGGCATTTGATTTAAATCATATCAAAGACGAGATGAAATGCTACATTGAGTAAGCAATTATAAGCCAAATAAAATAAAAACATCTGCCCTTAAGATAAGGATAGTGCTGACAGATCAACTTCCAATTCAATGCACACCGCCCAGGCGTTAAAGGTAAACAAAGTTTAGATAAACAAACGTTAAAGTTTAGATAAACAAAGGATAGGCCTTTATCCATTTTTTGTTTAATGGACTCCGAAAGATACTTTCACTTTGTATATCCTTTACATATTAGTAAATATATATCGGAAATTCTTTTTGACATAATCGAAAGTTCAACCTTACTTTTATAAAATTGCTCTAACAGTCTGCAAAAAATAATAATCCGGATCCAATTCGAAGATTAAGGAACAACGCAATCTGCAACATTAACTGAAATAGATAATTAGATAATTTTAGCTTAGCTTATCCCGTCCGTTATACAGTAAACGCGCATTCGTAAACGTATTTTGCGCACGCGCACACGCAAATTCGCAGCGGTAAAGGTCTTACGTCAACGTGACGCATGCGCAGAAAGTTTGTAGCTTTGAGGTCCGGATTATAGATCATTCCGGATTATAGGTGTCCGAATTAACGACTTTTGACTGTACTTCAGATTTACGTCCTCTCAAGATCTTTTTACTTACTCGCACACTTGTGAAATAGAGGGCCACTTCATTTTCCCTGAGGGTCTCAGGGCGTGATGTGGCTCTCCTATCCACTTGTTCCATCGTTCTCGCATTTTTTTCTTAAATGGCTTATTCACGGATATGTCTAAATGCTGCAATTGGCAAGTCAGTCCACCAGGAATGACAGCTACCTGAGTTTTTAATTTTCTCGCTTTAGTCTTTATGGTTTCAGTTCTATGGGCATTAAACTGGTCCAAAACCAAAAGAGAGGGTTTTCTTATGAGTCCACCAGGTCGCCTTGCCTATATGTTCTGTAACCACAGTTTCATTCTAGCTTCGTCCATCCAACCTTTCGGATGAACATGAACAATTACACTCTTTGGAAGTTTTTCTTTCGGATGAGTTTTCTTTTGAAAAATGGCGGTAGTTTTGTGCCATCAGCACAACATGTTAGAACTACCGTATATCGGGTTTTTTCATGACCTGTGGTTTTTATGGTTACTGATTTAGACCCTTTGATACTCACAGTCTTGTTGGATGGTACATCAAATGCGAGTGGAATTTCATCCATATTTCCTATTTCATCGAGCTCAAAAGAAGTTTTCTTGCATACATTTATAATAAACCTATGAAAGTATTAGTATTTTTTCTTCATAACCTGCTGGCATTTTCTGTGCAATAGTTGTTTTTCTGTGCATTGATAAGCCTTGCCTTTTGATGAACCTGTAGTACCAGCCCTCAGACCCTGAAAAAGTTCTGATTCCCATGTTTTTCTGCAAATCCTTTGGCCTCATTGATTATCATTTTGGTTGAAACACTTATCCCAGATTTCCTCTTATCTATCACCCACATTTTTACGGCATTTTCAAGTTCAGGCTAAGATGGAGCTGGGCATCGAAGGTTATGTTTTTGTTTTATAGCAGTCTTCAGCTGATCTTCCTTCAGTCGCCAAGTACGTGTCATTTTTTTGGTAGGTGGTGAACCAAAATGCCTTGCTGCTGCTCTGTTTGCATGCACTTTGTCGTAGTTTAACACTCCTAGTTTAAGCTTAATCTCTTGTTTCCTGTAGTCATATTTTTCAGGGTAATTTTTTAAAACAAATAGTTTTAAGCACCGATACCGACACGTTTATACAAAGTAGCACCGATACTGACATGTGTGTCGGCTGAGTCAAAGAAAGTCTATGTAAAGAAGGAAAGACTCCATAGACGTAATGTGACAGTCGAACCTGTTCGAACTTCGACATCAGCTTCGAGCTTTGGCGCTTTTTGGTGACAGATATTTCACGCATGCGCAAAATAATTATGGCAGATGTAGAAAAAGTTATGTGTGTCTAGACCTTTATCCGGGCTAAAAATAGGATTCAGTATTGAAAGTTAACCGTTTTTGAGACCAAATTTAGGAAAAAAGTTCGTCTTATATGCCGTCAAATACAGTACAAGAAATTGGATTTTTAAAAATCTGTAAAACTAATAATAAGTAACTGGTAAAATTTTTATTTTTTCTCTAAAATTATACCTAAATTTATTTAAATAATATACTATGTTTTTCCATCAAAATTAGAAAAATTATGTTTTATTTTGTTTAAAAGACATGTTATTGTACTTAATAAAATTTTAAATATGATTTTCTAAAAATTAAGGTAATTTCTGTGGATTTATATAAAATATGTAACGTAAATTCTGAGAAATATTGATTATTACAAAGAAATAAAATGTTTTAGTTACCTAAAGTAATCACTTGTGCATATTTTTTGGTATTTTGCATCTATTGTCCAATTGACCCATACCGTGGTTTCAGGTGTATCGAAAGAGTACCGCGGTTCTAGTGTTAACAGCAAAATAGTGTTACGAAATGTAGAGGTGCGATAAGATGGCAAAGCAGTTTTAGGGTTGCCAAAAAATGACAAGGGAAGGCAGAATTTGATGAGAAATGGCTCATATGGCAACATTTGGCGGCAAAATTAGCGATATGCTATGGACAGATGGAAAACCTTCTGGAACGAATTCTTACCGGTTTAGCCTAGAATGCTCTCGAACCCAAGCCGAAAGCTATATAAACCCTGCTGGTCCGCAGTCAGAGTGTGTACCTCACATAGAGTGCAAGATAGTTAGTCTCGAGTTAGTCAGCCCGTGCGGAAACAATCGAGTTTACAGCCGGGCAGCGAGTGCTGAGTGGGTTGTCGAGTGCACTGAAAGACACTTGTAGTGTATCGTCGAGAGAGCGTATTGTGCTCCGGAAACGACTGAACTGAAGATTCGAGAGCTGTGCTCTGTATGTCGTCGAGTGCATTGCGAGTTATAGCGTGAAGAGTCTCGAGAGTACATGGAATTCCGAGAACGACCAAGCAGAGTCGGGAGCTGTACTCTAGTGCTTTGCCATGAAGCTGTCTTCACCGTGATAGCCTGATAATCTGGAGGCTGTGTTTCTGATCGTGTTTATCGTAGTTCACCACCGACTGTAAAAACGTGTTTTGGAGCTAATTAATTTGATTAATATTGGTAAATAAAGTGTGTTTCGATACTTCATCACCAAGTGTCATCATTATTCACTCCAAATCATCACGAACCCCGTAACAATAGGTTTTATGTTTCGTGAATAATAAATATAAAAAAATAGTAAGTTATAGCATTTATGTTTTTTGAAAATCACTTGAAATAGTACAGACACTTATAACAGAAACTAAAAGCTACTCTAACATATAATACACATAAAATGCTACCCATAAGAAAAGATGCTCTTGAAAACAGTACTTCATTTCTAACATTTTATGATTATTTTGCTCATTATTCAAACCTAAGGCAAAATATACACCAGCAACTGTTATGAAGCATGTAGTATCTACCCAGAAATGCCTCTGAAATAATTTCAGAAGACACTAGGCTTAAGGAATTCCCAAATAATGCAATACAAAAACACACAGCAAAATAAGGAGGAACAGCCTGATGGTTGCTTGGAAGCATTCAAATGAAATGTCCTACAAATATTTTAAACTTATGATGATGATATAAATGAAAAAGGAATGGCAGAAGTGATAATTATAATTATTATAATTAAAAGGAACACAAATACTTGTTGTAGCTGTTAAAACACAACATTGCTGCAAATAAGCACAGGTACTTGCATATTAACATAATGGTAAAAATGCACTTTAGTCCATTGCTTGCTACGGTTTTTAAATTGCCAATTTGGTACATTTCCGGAATTCTCCTGAAGAGTAAAGCATCAAGAGACACTGTAAGGAAACATGCCTGAAATGACAGTACAGTATAGAAAAAACAAGATTTCTCCTTTCAGTTTTCTGATGCATTTTTCCCACCAGTTGTTAAAGTTTGATAAAGTCTCACTGGAATGCATGAAAAGCATCTTTTATTACATGACTGCACAATCTTCACATATATTCTCTCAAAAAGGAATCGAAATCATCCTACACACCCTTATTTTTTCTTATGTTTTTGACAATTCTCAGCACTGACAAGCGACAGTCATATTGCATGTTGAAAATCTCACAGGCAACATACCTCTTTGAAAACCATAAACCAGTTACAAACAATGTTTGTAAACTTTCGTCTGATTCATAATCATGTGATCCACAGAATGTTACATATGCTAAAATGACTTGAGTTTAAACCATGAACAAACCTCTTTTAACAGTCATCAAGCAGATTCCTGCTTCTGACAATATTATTCATATTCATTAATTTGCCCACTTCATTCACACAAATGCATACTGTTTTTACACTTCGAACACTAATGCTTAAGACACAATCAAACTCGCTTTCATACACCAACCTAGAACATCTTTCTCTCCTGGCATCCCCCCCCCCAAAGAAAATAGTACAATCACTCACCTCTTTTATACCTTAAATCTATTCCATAACTTGATACCACTTAAAACATAAGAGAAAAAAATGCACTACTGCTCATCTAAAACTTCCAGAAGAGTTTGATCTTTGGATTATGGTAACTTGGCGATTTTTTGGCGAAAATTTGGCGACCAAGTCTGCTACAGCAACCCTCTATTTTTTTTCGCCGCCATTTTGTCTTCACGAAGTAAAGACATGTGTCTTTTCTTTTTATTTACTCAACACTTTTTCCAACCATCTACTAGCCGAATTACACTTATGCTAGAAATTTTATGTAACAAAACTGCTTAATCATGACAAATATTAACTGAAAATTGGGAAAAAGTGCACAATCCCAAACTCCTTGTGCGTTTTTCAGAATAGCACACACACATAAACCATTTACACGTCGACTTATTTTTACTTAAAAAAACATCCCAGAATTGGACAAAAATGGCATTGCGCTCACTATATCCATGTACGCTGCTTTTTTCTCATAAATTAGAAAAATTTCACGAAAATGCATGAAAATTTTGTGAATCTTTAAATCCGGTAAAAAGAACATATATGAAATTACCTGATCGCGAAAAAGTATATACCCTTTCCAAAGATGAACATTTCCACATATAAAATAAATAAAATATCCAAAAACTTTTACCTCTAAATTATCTATTATATTATAAACGTCACCAACGAATTCATACCGCAAACATTACAAATGGTTACAAATACTTAGTGTCAAATATTTAAACTATTTCCATGCACGTTTACTTCAACTGAAACGTATACCAAATTCCTACAAACATATAATTCACAAAATAACTATCATTTAATTAAAATATAATTAAATTCAAAAACACTACTTAAAATATAAATAAGCACATACATTAAATTAATAAAAATTAGCTTACAATCCTAATTACTTTAAACTAAATCATTGCTAATAAAAATTTTCCAATAATACCATATTACTTTATTTACCCTTACATTTAGAACAATGCATAAAAATAATATCCTCAAATAATTAAAAATACTAACTTACCTAATCTTCTTCAGAATCTTGATTACGTGGCAGATAAACTTTAATAAACTTCAGGATCTTTAAAATCATACTTATAGTTCACAGCAAGGTACCAGGTAAAATAAATAACTTAATAAAAACACCTTTACTTCTATCTCGCACAACCTTAAAAAAAACACTTATTACTACCCCTTTCAATCCCACTAAATACCCATTTCGAATTCACTTTAGTTAGGGCTATGGGATCCAAAAATTAATCAACACTGTTTCACACAACACAGAATAAAGCTAAATACAAAATTTCTAGATTTTTTCCAGATTTCCCCCCTCCTTTTCCGATTAAAGAACTGTAATTCGTCCATTAATGTCACATGACATATCTCATGATCTCTCGCACAAAATAATGCGTAATCAGAACTGAGTACTTCTCACATTATTACCAAAATCCTAGGTAGTAACCTTTATCGCCTCCAAAATGTCGCCAAACTACCAGTTTCCATATTCCAAAGATCAGCCCCAGAAGAGTTATCCATGTACACATCGACCTATTTTCAATTAAAAAGTCAAAGAAAATTGACAAAAATCCAATTCTTCTTACTCTTGTAAAAAGTGCCAAGCAAATAAGCGGGCGATTCTGCACTTTACCGAAGAATATTATGATCATCATTCATATTCTATTAGACTACTATACTGGTCGAGCGTGCATGTTAGTTCGCTAAAATTTTATTTCTTTAATCATCAGTCAAATTCACATAAAACCACTCTTTAATATCAGTATGCACATACACTGTGCTAACAGCTCATTAAGTTCCTTGAGCATGAAATATAAAGGTTGCCAACTGTGACAATCTTTTCACATAGAAAACATTTCATTGCATACTTGGCAATGAAATGTTTAACAGCATTCGACTCAATACTACCACTTTAGTAGAAGTCATCAAATTTTCAGAAAACAGTACTTTTCCGTTTTGCCGGCGCAACCAATAAGGTCGCCAATAATGGTACAACTGATGTCAAACCATGATGAACCAACCAGCAATTAAACCAATCCAGCAAAGGAGTATTCAACGTCAAAAGCCAGGTGGTGACTTTAGGGTACCCCTTGTATTATCTGGAAGTTGCTGTTTCATTTATTGCCAAGTTGTTTCATTTATGATAACCTGAGTAGTTGAATGTTATAGAAACCCTATTATGATGTAATCGTTTGCATTATTCCGGGAAATTTTGAATCATGGGATGTCCTTACAAAACATCCCATGTGTGTGTTATGTGTTATTAGGAAATACATTACTTGTTTGATTTTTTAGAAGGTAGAAGGCTGAATGTAGTAAGATTTAATTTTATTGTTTCAGTGCGATTTGGAACAAAAGAGGAAAAGTGCATTTATTGACTGGTGTGTAAATGGAGGTTTACTGAGCCATTTTCTGGACAGTCCGGAATTACGTATGATATTTTTTACTCTTATTTTTGTGAATTTATGTGACGCCGCCAATATATGGATTCGAGTTCAGATAATTTTAGGAAGTTTTTGGACAATGTTAAGGAATTTTGTGTGTCACAGGCTGAAGGTGAAGGAATTTCTAATTAAGGTAAGTGGATATTTGCTTTGTGTAGTGCTTATATGCATAACCGGTTTTTTCTTTTTTATGTTATTTTATTGTGTGGTTTAAAATGTAGTTTATTAAATTATGTATTTTTTGTCTGCCTCTACTGTAGAATTGGGTGCTTCTTTCTTTTCTAAGTGAAAATATATCGATGAGTACATGGACAAACTCAAGGGAGTGCGCAATGCCGTTTTTGTGCAATTCTGGGAATTTTTTTAAGTGAAAATAGGTCGATGTGTACATGGATAAAGTCAAGGGAGTGCACAATGCCACTTTTGGGCAATTCTGGGATGTTTTTTAAGATGAAAATAGGTCGATGTGTACATGGATATGTAGTTTGTGAAATTCTTTGTCTCATTATTTTGGCTTTGTGTAGCCACGATTTTTGCACCAAAAATCGCCGCTACACAAGCTAAAATATCAAGTCAAAGAATTGCACAAACTCGGTATCCATTTACTGCCAAAAATCGCCAAGGGGTACCCTTAAATATACTTTTACCCATTTGGTGATCTCAGGGCGCATATAAGAGTAGAGCCATAATTACTGAGAGAATTAGACTCTTGTAGCGTAGTTTACATGAGATGAGATCATTTGGGGTCACGTGATATGAACCAGAGAATCAGCTTGTTGAACCATGAAAGCCTAATAAATTCTTAAACAAATTTATTGTCTTTTTACAAAATATTAAACAATATTAAAATGCCTATGCCTTCAAAATAAAAATTTCTTAGTAACATTTTTTATGTGTATACTGTATGTTGTTGCCAATAGAGTCTGCTTGGCGAGATTTGCGCCGGTGAAACGGAAAAGTACCAAAACCACATTCTAACCACTCTGAACATAATAATTCTTCAGTTTAAGCAAGAAACATCATTACCTTTGTTTTATTAAATTCAAACTTCCTATGGTTTTTGTATGTTCTAATGGCTTATTCTACTAGAATACATTTCCCTCTACTACTTACAGTACTATGATCAATTTTCAGTTATATGATGAGTTTTTACTAATTAATAGCATAAACCGGATTTTGTCATGCCAGTTATAACTGACAGGTTTTAACTATTTGGGCAGAAACTTGCCAACATTGTTTCCAACATTAGTTGAATATATTAACCATTTATACCACAAAAGCTTACACGGGAGATAACACTAACCGCGATACACTACAAGACCCTTTCGGTGCACTCGCTGTCGGGCTGTCAACTCGATAGACCCCGAACGGATTGACTCGCTAGACGAGACACCAACTCGATACTAACTATCTCGCACTCCAGATGAGGCACACTCTCGATACTGCGGACCAGCAGGGTTTATATAGCTTTCGACTTGTGTTCCGAACATTCTGAATTAAACCTGTAAGAATTCATTCCAGAAGGTTCTCCATCCATCTATGGCATGTTGCCAAATGGGTGATTTCTCACCAAATGTGGCAACCCTGTCTTCCCTTGCCATTTTATGGCAACCCTAAAACTGTTTTGAGGGGAAGCTATCTTACTGCGCCTGTACATTTCGTAACACTGCCCCCTCCCAAGGACTGCACGTCCCGGGCAGTACAATCCTTGGTCAGAAGCATAATTCGATACAAACAAAAAGCAAAAAAAAAACAAACAAATAACATAACTAAAGAAACAAACATTTACACTACATACAAGTTATATACACAAATTAAATACATAACAATTTTAAATTATACAAATTAAAGTTCTGAATGAATTTCAGTCTCAGTCTTTTCATTATTTATACCCGGGTCAAATATTTTTCCACTGCAGTTCTCAGATGCATTTCTGTTTTTCCTGTCACAGTCTGAAATTCAGTCCTTTCAGACTTTTCATCTATTGGAAGATCTAAAACTGTTTGTTCATCACTCTGTGGTTTATTCGCATCATATATAAAATTGACCTCAGCATTTTCAGCAGCTGGTACATGCACATTTTTCTCCGTTTCCTGAGAACCAGCTCCAAATTCTGCATCAGAGTCAATGGAGCCCGATACTTTACAAACGCAAGTATCCTGGTCTAAAATCAAAAACAAGTCCTTGACTGCAAAACCTGCACTATGAGACACACACATAGTTTGTGAAGTGGGTTAATTTTCTTGCAATACTGGAGTACACTGCTTCAGCTGTACATCAGCTTTTTCAATCTCAGTATCACATGAACTTTCAGATGGTTCAACACTTGCTGACTGCGTTTTCATAACTTCACTATCAGTTTCGAAGAACTTAACAGTCGCATTTTCACTTTTTTCTATCTCTACTTCAGGCACGTAAAAACCAAAACCTTCTTTCGCATCTTTTATTTCTTAATGTTTTTGTTCTTTTTCTTTCATCCCGTTAGATATTTCATCGATCATTTCTGGATCTTTCTCAGGCAGTTCATTAGCTACTTCTTTCATTTCTTCATCCTTTGTTTCTTCAGACGCCACATCTCTCATTTCCACATCGTCTTTTATGGCTCCAGTTTCTTCTATAAACTTCGCTTTCACCTGCTGGAGTTGCTCTCGCACCTTTTCTTGGCTGACATTTATTTCTTCTCTTTCAGTCCGGCTTTCATCTCTTCCAGTCGGGCTTTGATCTCAGCCCTCATTGTATCATATCTGGGTTTTATCTCTGCATATCCTGCTTTCATCTCTTTCAGACCGGCTTTCAACTCAGCCTTCATCTCTTGATATCCGGTTATCATTTCAGCTCTCATCTCTTCATATCTGGCTTTCATCTCAGCCCTCATCTCGGCTAAGAAGTCCATCAAAGTCTTTGTTTTTTCTGCCATGCCTTTTTTCTTCAGGCGGGTCACTGGCATTCACTCGCAAATCCCACTTCTGACACCAGTTGTTAAGTTATTTTCTTCCTTCACGTTCGTATGGGGTTAGAAGATTGAGTGAATAATGACGACACTTGATGAAGTATCGGAACACACTTTATTTACCAATATTAATCAGATAGCTCCAAAATCACTTTTACATTCGTCGATCTGTTATAAACACGCTGACATGTTCAGCGACATAGCCTTCACACTGTAAGGCAATAACGGTGGAGATAGCTTCACTGCAAAGCACCCGAGTACAGCTTCCAACTCTGCTTATTCGTTCTCGGAACTCCACGTACTCTCGAGACTCTCCAGGCTACAACTCGCGATGCACTTGACGACACACTGAGCACAGCTCTAGACTCTTCAGTTCAGTTCCCAGCTTAACACGCTCTCTCGATGCACTAACAGTGATACACTACGAGACTCTTTTGGTGCACTTGACGACCCACTCGGCACTCGCTGCCCGGCTGTCAACTTGATTGACTCGCTAGACGAGACACCAACTCAATACCATCTCACACTCCAGACGATGCACACTCTCGATACTGCAGACCAGCAGGGTTTATATAGCTTTCGGCTTGTGTTCGAGAACATTCTGGGCTAAACCGGTAAGAATTTGTTGCAGAAGGTTCTCCATCCGTCCATGGCATGTTGGTTGGTTGGTAACGGAGGACGGGGACGCCTGATGTCTAGCAGAGGTAAACAGGCATGTGTCCCGCGCCCTCCACTAACCAGGAACAACTCCCTGGGGCCTCAAGAGGCCACCTCGGGAGCTTTTTAGGATGTTAACAAGATCATTTACATGGCCATACAAGGGCAGATTGCATTCGTTTTACCGTTTTGACATTTGTTGTTGCAATTTGCTATGGTAATTTTGCACATTCACAATAAAATTCTAATAAAAATACAAATTAAATATACAGATACAAAAATACAGTTACAAAATAATAGGATCAAATTACAGGCTCATAGGGGGAAAAAAATAAAAAAAAAAATAAAAAAAAAAATAAATAAATAAATAAATAAATAAATAAAATAAAATAAAATAAATAAAAATAAAAAAAATTTAAGTATTATGCATATACAGAAGAGGAAATGTTAAATACATTTGATTGTACATTATTTGAAAGGTGTCTGACTTATGTAAATTTTAGGAGTAGACTTATGTGTCTGAGAATGTGGAACTGCATGCTGACTTAGTTAGTGTATCATGATGTCTTGAGAGTTTTGGTTAATGAGGAGAGCACAAATCTTGGCCCATTCTCTTGAGCTTGTTAACAATTTTGCAAATTATATTTACTGCCGGTTTGTGCTTTATAAGGAAGCGGTGATAAGCTTCACTATTGTTGATAGGAAGAGGGAGGTGATTTCCTGCTGTCAGATGGCATTCAAAAACATAGTGGTCTGGGGAGCCTTCCGCTCCGCAGGCGCATATGTCCGTGGTTGTTATGCCATGTCTATTGAAGTAGGTCGGGAATGGGCCGTGTCCTGTAATATAAGCCGTAAGAGGAGCTATTGCAATGTTGCGTTCAGTGCTGACTTTCGGGAGGTAGCTGTATGTACGTCTTCCAGTTGTGCAGTGCATCCAGTCTTCCTGCCAAAGATTTAGGCCTTGACCCCGTAATAGCCCTTTGAGGTAGGAAGGAGGGGCTGGGATTGTGATTTTTTCAGCTTCTGGATCAGTGGCTGCTTGCTTGGCCAGGCTATCAGCTGCTTCATTCCCCTCATTTTCTGCATGTGCCTTGATCCATGTTAAGGAAAGATGTTTCTGCGGGTTGCGCTGTAAAAGTTGTAAGTTGATGATCAAGGGCGAGGTGTGGTTGTGATTATCTAGTGCTAGAAGCGTTGACATACTGTCAGTGAAAATTTTCGCCCGTTCTATATTATTATTGAAAATGTAATCTACCGCGGTTATAATTGCTTGCACCTCCGCCTGGAACACACTGTTGTTTAAGTCAAGGCGTCCTTTCCATACATGGATGATTCTTCCTTTGTCATAGTGTGCAAAGGCGCTGCCTACTCCATCTTCCTGTTTAGAGCCATCGGTGTATATTTGCGTATCCCTTGAAACTCGCGTCATTGACAGTGGCTGTATCCGTGAGATGTTAATTCTTATTCCTGTGCCTTTACGTGCAGGATGAGCGTGAAGAGTGTTACCTGGGCTTTGAAATTGCAGAGGGCTGTATGTTATGTTGCCAAATGTTGCATCTTTGCGGAGGTATATGAGGGTGGTGTACACTGCCTCTTGTTCTGCCCGTATGTGGAGTGGAATGAGCCCTGCAAGGACTGTCGCTGAGCTGGTGGCTGTGGTGCGGTACGCTTTACAGAGATTCAGGGCGAATGGTCGTTGAAGAGATGTAAGATGTTTGATCTTTCGTCCTCCCATCGGTTGGGCCCATACGGCAGCAGCATACAAGACTATTTTTTCAGCTACCACATGGTAGAGGATCTTCTGAATATGATGATTCTGACCCCAGTTTTTACCTTGGAAGGCGCGGGCCTTTCTGGCTATAGCTGATGTTTTGTTTTTTAGTTCTTGGATGTGAGGGATCCAGGTTAGTTTTTTATCCCAGATTACACCTAGGTATTTTAGCGTTTGGACAATCTTTATGTTGGCTCCTTGTAGTTTGATGCAGGGGCGGCGCGTTGGATTCGTGCCTGCTTTGGGTATTATTATTGCTGATGACTTTGCGGTAGAGATTGTAAGCTTTAAGTTGCTGCAGATATTGGCGAGGAGGGAGCAGACTTCGGTGCCGTTTTTCTCGAGCTCCGCACGAGTGCGACCTTTGACAAGAAGAGCTGCGTCGTCTGCGTAGGCGATGACACTTGTATGTCGTGGCCAGTTTGCATCCAGTACAGAGTTGAATGTTAAATTCCAGAGAATCGGTCCAGCACAAGAGCCTTGGGGACATCCTCTTTCTTGCACTTTGAAGGTAGTGTCATTGTTGATGACTATGAGAAGACTACGATTCTCTAGATAACTACTAAAAACGCTGAAGAGGTTGGATGGACACTGTGCGTCTCGGAGGGCCCGTCTTATCGTTGGCCACCAGAGTGTGTCAAACGCACTCTGGAGGTCAATGGATATGAAAGCTGTATGGAAACCTGTGGTGCTATTGCGTTGAATTGTTTCACGAATTTTGCAGAGGGCATGGGTAGTGGACAGACCAGTGCGAAAGCCATACTGCCTGGGGCTGAGATGATTGTTGCTATGGAGATAATATTTTAGTCTGTTAACAATTAATTTCTCGTAAATTTTGCCCAGGGTTGGCAAAAGGCATATCGGGCGAAAAGAGCGCAGGTCTTGCGGGCTTTTATTCTTTTTCAGGAATAGGACAACTTGTCCTTTCTTGAATGCCTGCGGGAATATTTGGTTGTCAAACAGTTGGTTAAAGAATTTAGAAGAAGGAGGGACGTGCTTTGTAGGCAACTTTGATGATGCTATAGTCCAAGCCGTCTGGACCGGGGGCCTTTTTCAGGGGTAGGTGTTGGAAAATTTGCTTGACTTCCTTGTCACTAAATGGTATATCATGTGGAGTCGGTGGGATGGTGGTATTCATGCGAACAATTTTCTGTGCTGGCGTATCTTCCTCCACGTTGTCTGTGGGGAAGACTTCGTTAAGGATTGTGGTGGCTGTATTTTGTACTATGCCCTTCCTTGCCATTTTATGGCAACCTTAAAACTACTTTGCACGAAAGCTATTCTACCGCGCCTGTACATTTCGTAGCAATATATATATATATATATATATATAATGTTGTATGATCTTAAATCCATTTAGTGCGAAAACAAGTTATTACTACTTGCGCAATTGCTGCAAAGTTAATAATAATTTATTTTCTAAACAGTATTGATTAATTGATTATATTATCTCCTAAGTTTAATTAAAGTAGAATTATTTTAAAAGAGTGAATCCATACTGGTAAGTTATATTTTGAAAGATGTTTTGAAGTAATTTGAAAGCAAAATGTTAATAATATTTTAACGGGGACTGGAGTTAAATTATCATGAAGAATAAAATTTCAATTGTAAAAGGAAAAATTAAAAACATGTAATCACTGTCATTGATCGGAAATTAGTTGACTTTTCAAGGGGAACAAACCAACTCCCGTTCAATGAACAATAATTGATAAAAATACGTAAATACGAAAGTGTTTCATCTTTACTCGAGTTATAAGTTAAAGCCAAACCGAAAATTCTAGTCAGGCCAAATATTTCCGCGAATAGAAGGGATAATGAACCAATGATGATACTCAAAGAACTTATTCTTATGAAGCATTTTAGTCAATTCAATTTGGAGTAAAAAGCAATTACTGTAGAGAAATCCTTATATATATATATATATATATATATATATATATATACCATGTTTAAGTGTGTAATAGTCATACCCCCGTTTTTCAAGCAGAAAATGTCATCAAAAGTGTATAATATTGTGTAGCAGATTTCTCCACATAATAGTCGCACCTAGACTTTTACAATGAAAAATCGGCAAAAAAAGTACGACTTACGTGAATAAACACGGTACTAATTAATCAGTTATTTTTTTAATTAATAAACTGCTTTGTCTACTTTTACTTTATAAAAAGTTTAATATTAATAAAATAGTAAAAACTGTAATTGTCTCAATTGGGTGCCCCTTGTTTATTGGCGATTCTTTTTTGACGCCAAGAAGACACAATTTCAAGATGGACGCTACACAAAACCAAAATAAGAAGTTGAAGAATTACATAAGATCTGTGGGTTGATCTTTACAATATGGTAACTGGTAGTTTGGCGACATTTTGGAGGCGATAAAGGTTACTACCTGGGACTTTGGTAATAATGTGAGCAGTACTCAGTTCCGATTACGCATTATTTTGCGTGAGGGAAATGAGAGATCATGGGATATGTCATGTGATATTAATGGACGAATCACAGTTCTTTAATCGGAAAAGGGGGGAAATCGGGAAAAAATGTGGAAATTTTGTATTTAGCTTTATTCTGTGTTGCGTGAAACAGTGTTGTTTAATTTTTGGATCCCATGGCCCTAATTAAAGTGAATTCGAAATGGGTATTTAGGCATTGTGATAAAGAGAAGTTTGCTTTTTATTCAGCGGAGGAAGTATGGAGAAAAAATTTGCAGAAAAAATCTTTCAATAATTTTATTGAATGAATTAGAAAAGTGTATCCGCCACGTAATCAAGATTCTGAAGAAGATTAGGTAAGTTAGTATTTTTAATTATTCGAGGATATTATTTTTATGCATTGTTCTAAATGTAAGGTGGAAAGGAATTTGGTGTTATTGGGAAAATTGTTATTAGCAATGATTTAGTTTAAAGTAATTAGGATTGTAAGGTAATTTTTATTAATTTAATGTATGTGCTCATTTATATTTTAAGTAGTGTTTTTGAATTTAATTATATTTTAATGAAATGATAGTTATTTTGTGAATTTTATGTTTGTAGGAATTTGGTATACGTTTAAGTTGAAATAAATGTGCCTGGAAATAATTTAAATATTTGATACTAAGTATTTGTAATGCTTGCGGTATGAATTCGTTGGTGACGTGTATAATGTAATAGATGATTTAGAGGTAAAAGTTTTTGGATATTTTATTTATTTTATATGTAGAAATGTTCATATTTGTAAAGGGTAAATACTTTTTCGCGATGAGGTAATTTCATATACGAGGGCTATCCAGAAAGTAGATTACGTTTTGGAATAAAAAAATAAACAAAGTATAGGAAACAAATTTTATTATATACAGATGAAAGCCACACTCAAATACTACTTTTCTACATAGTCACCATACAAATTAAGGCATTTATCGTAGCGATGTACGAGCTTGGAAATTCCTTCGTCGAAAAATTCGGCCGCCTGCGCCTTCAACCACTTCGTTACCTCTTCTTGCCTTCCATCTTGCACAAAACTTGTGGTAACCAAGCTTTTCGCTGATGATTTGTGCAACAAACTTCACGAAATTTGTGGAAAACTCAAAGAAAGTTCCGTTATTGTGAAATTTCGATTTTCACGGACTTTAGCATCGACTTTTTCGAGAAGTTCGGCGGTCACTATGCTGGGTCTCCCACTTCGATCTTCGTCGTGAACATTGGTTCGGCCATTTTGAAATCTTATGACCCACTGACGTACTCCACCTTCAGTGATAATGTTGTCCCCATACACTTCACGAAGCTGCCGATAGATTTCTATCGGTTTACAGTTTTCTGCAGTCAGAAACCTTATTACTGAGCGCACCTCGCAGCTCGCGGGATTTTCAATTAACGCAGACATTTCAAACCGTCACAGTATCTGAACGGAGCACAGCACGAACCTCTCACTAGCACGGCTAGATGCAGACTGAGCTGCGCAACGCTCTGACCCCAAGATGGCCGCGCTAGCCCCGCCCCTAGCGGACACAGACGGAAATGTAATCTACTTCCTGGATGGCCCTCGTATGTTCTTTTTACCGGGTTTAAAGATTGAGAAAATTGTCATGTATTTTTGTGAAATTTTTCTAATTTATAAGAAAAAAGCAGTGTACATGGATATAGTGAAGAGTGTGTGCAATGCCATTTTTGTGCAATTCTGGGATGTTTTTTTAAGTAAAAATAAGTCGACGTGTACATGGTTTAGTGATATTTTAATTAAATGATAGTTATTTTGTGAATTTTATGTTTGTAGGAATTTGGTATACGTTTAAGTTGAAATAAACGTGCATGGAAATAATTTAAATATTTGATACTAAGTATTTGTAATGCTTGCGGTATGAATTCGTTGGTGACGTGTATAATGTAATAGATGATTTAGAGGTAAACGTTTTTGGATATTTTATTTATTTTATATGTGGAAATGTTCATATTTGTAAAAGGTAAATACTTTTTCGCGATCAGGTAATTTCATATATGTTCTTTTTACCGGGTTTAAAGATTGAGAAAATTGTCATGTATTTTCGTGAAATTTTTCTAATTTATGAGAAAAAAGCAGTGTATATGGATAAGAGTGTGCGCAATGCCATTTTTGTGCAATTCTGGGATGTTTTTTTAAGTAAAAATAAGTCGGTGTGTACATGGTTTATGTGTATGTGTTATTTTGAAAAACGCATAAGGAGTATGGTATTGTGCACTTTTTCCCAATTTTGCAGTCGGTGAATATTTGTCATGATTAAGCAGTTTTGTTTGATAAAATTTCTAGCATAAGTGTAATTCGGCTACTAGATTGTTGGAAGAAGTGTTCAGTAGATAAAAAGAAAAGAAACATGTCTTTACTTCGTGAAGACAAAATGGCGGCGGGGAAAAAAAAATAGAGGGTTGCTGTAGGAGAGTTGGTTGCCAAATTTTCGCCAAGTTACCATAATGTAAAGATCAACCGATGTGTGTCCATGTACACATTGATCTGTTTTTACTTAAAAAAACATCCTAGAATTGCACAAACTAGGCATTGCGCACTGCCTTAAATATGTCCATGTACACATCAATCTATTTTCATTTAAATAAAATCAGGAAGCTAAAACAAAGTTAAAACTATCGTGGTAACTAGAAGTGAGGTTTCATTGCCAAAATTTTTTAAAAAATGTCGCCAATCGAAGAGGCACCCAATTCTACACTAAAGCCTTGTCTCAGTTAAACAAAGGGTTTTAAACAGCAATAAGACAAAATTTATGAATTTTGCCTCTTTAATTTTTTATTTTCTTTAATTTATACATTTACTGTAAATAAATTAATATATATACATATTCAGAGCTTGTTTACCAACCATGAATAATTAAAATGGATATTAAAATTTTATAAACTGAAATTGTTACATTCACTTTAAATATTTGCATGTTACATATTAAAAATTCAACTTTTTAATCACTCCTGGCATTGGGAATAAGTTTCATTAAGGATGAAATTATATTCATTATGTGTTAAAATAAAATGTTTGCAAATATTTTTGCAAATTAATTTTATTTTATCCTAATTTCAGAATTTCTATGAAAACTGGACAAACTGATGAATCACGATATGTTATATGTTAATATGAATCATTAATCCAAAAATCAAACAGCTTGTCCAAAAGAAAATCGGGTTTAATCCTAGTATCTGGTGCACAAGGGATTTGGCTACTTTTGGTGACTTTATGACGAGCAGTAAACGGGACATATACGATGAGTAGTTAAACGGGTCATCTTGGTGTTGGCGATAATTTTCAAAATCGCGCCAAGGCTGCACCATATGCTAGGATTTTACCGAAAATCGTAACAGTGGCAACAATACTGTCAGATTACTCTCAAAATTTGTCACTTTGCCTTATTTTAATTTTTGATTAACTAAATATTTTGCTTAGTTAGCATATACAAAACTGAAAATAAATCTTGACATTACTTAAATACTAATTATACATTTAACCTGGTTCAAAAATTCCTTACTATTAACTCACACTTTCAGGAACTATAGTTTTTAAAATAAATAGAAATTTTGTTATTATTATAACTAACTTCATCATGAGAAAAGAAAATAGTGAATAAACACAAAAATAGAATTATGAGAATAATTCAACAGTTAGTGTCAATACAGATGTTCTTTTCACATGAATCTTTTCCTCATTAACATTTGCAATGAAAACTATTGCAGAAATTAGGTAGAATGTTTGTATTAAATGCAGAAAAAGAGTGGGAAAAGCAAGAATCATGAAAGATTTATGACTTTACAGACAAAGCCATCTCTCTCAGTTGGATAAGAGCATTACAAAACCACATAAGGCTATGAATATCCCAATTCCACACACATGATGTGTATTACACAACACAATCTACAATATTCAAAAGGAAAAGAATTAATATAGTACTATTACTCTATTCTTTCTTCATTGATCTAAATTAATTCTTCCGAAGATCATGGTTTACCAATTTGTTACGTGAAACTATTTAATCTTTTGCATTACTTATAAAGTTTGAACAAAAACGAACTTGATAGGAACTTGATTTCTGAAACGGAAACGAAACTACTATAACTGTAATCGGCAAAGAAAGAATTTATTCTTTAATGAAGTAAATTTAAAAGATCTTAGCTGCGTTTATGTTCTATCCTGTAATGCTATCATTTAATACGTAAAATTAGCAGAATGTAGTTGAGATATTAATTGACTTACTTTTATTCCTTTTCGTTCAAAATGCAAAAAACAAAAGTGATCCTTTCTCAAATAAAAAAAAATAAAAGGTTATCAATTACGTAGTAGATCGTTTGTCGTCGGTATTTCATAAAAAGTCACACACTAAAAAATATATGTAACAGCACTCGTTGTGAAATTTTCTGGATTGATGAGTGTTGCCAACATTTTTAAGCTAAAGCAAAGAACGTAAATGCGAAGAAGAAAAGCTTGGTTAGGCTGCGTTCACACTGGTTCGTTGAGGCGAAAATACTATCGCAGTAATATATCAACCAAAACTTCTTAGAGTTATCAACATTATCACCGAAGGCAACAACTGCAAGCTTCCGACCTGTGCTATATTCCTCGATATCGCGAAAGCTTTTTGACAGGGTATGACATCGAGACCTTATTTACAAACTAATCACTCCCAATTTTTCAGATCATTTTATTCGCTTAATAGCCTCTTTTCTCAGCAACAGAACATTCAGAATCAAAATCGGTACTGCTTACTCAACCACCAGAGTAATCAATGCTGGTGACCCACAGGGGTCGGCACTTTCGCCGTACCTTTTTAATATTTATACACAAGACATCCCTAAAGACACTTCTGTTCGTCTTGCACTCTTTGCGGATGACACCGCCGTACTTACTAAAGCCTGCACAGTTTCGCTGTAAAAACTATCTCATAAAACTGGAAAAATGGCTCACTCTTTGAAGGATTAAAATTAACACTGATAAAACCAAGGCAATAATTTTCCGTAAGGGAAACATGAAATACTATCCTTCAACCCCTGAAATATTTGACGAAGAAATAAACTGGATTAATGAAACCAAATACCTTGGAGTCACCCTTGATCAAAAACTTACCTTCAGAACCCACTTCCGCTCCGTAGTACAAAAATTTAAAATCACCACTATGCGACCTCTTCTTGAAAGAAAAAGCAACTTATTTACTACAAACAAATTAATTTTATATCGCTCCATACTTCGTCTAGCCCTTCTTTATGCAACTCCGATCTGGGGACATGCAGCTAAAACCAATATTAAACAATTACAAATTCTGCAAAATAAAATTCTACGAGAAATTATCAATGCTCGTTGGTATATTCCAAACATCTCCTTTCACAGAGACCTTCAAATCGAAGTTATTCAAGAGTATATTAAACGATTAGCGGTCAACTTCTTTTATTCAGTACAAACCCACAGTAATAGCCTTATTAGCACTCTCAGACACTCCCCGCATCCCAGTGAAAAACATCGGTACCCTAGTGACATCCTACCCACATAAGAATTACAACCATAATTGATTCATTCACGTTAAACTGACTCTGCGGTTTTACCACCCGCGGCTACATCTTATTACGACACTGAACTTGACACCCGCCCTTTTTTCGCCGCCGCTAGTGCGGACCTCACTCTCTTTCATCCGCCTCCCATACTCCTTTCACTCTACTCTTTTTCCCCCCTCACCCGATCCCTATCAGAAGTCGAGTAAAAAGATGTTTCTACATCTTGACACCCGAGGATAAAATACGATCTGTGTGTGTTTGTGTATATCAACCAAAAAGTTGTAAAATAATACACATCCAGAAATGAGTGTCAAAGTAGCTAGTTATCTGATACATATGTAGATCATATGAGTAGGAATGTGATATATTAAAACATATATGAAATCAAATCCAAAAGTAACTGCCTTGCGTTTGTGTCATAAATGCACATTACTTGAATTTTAATACTAATTTAGCAATATAACAGAACCAAATTAGTAATCCGTTACCAAATAAATACAAACACTTCATAATCCCGCTTCTCCCCATATATTTTCCTTTTCTCTCTAGCTATTATTCCTCACATGATATATACTTCATTTGACATAATGAAATGTCTCATATATCCTTCAAGCAGCCAAGCTGCAACACCTTCTTAAATACAAGCCTCTCCTAAGGCTACTATAAAGGCTACTATCCGTAGTAGCTCTAGACTCCCTAATGAAGGCTCGTAGTTTAATTGTTGGCTATCTCGATGGGGTGCGAAAGATAGCCCCTTCGGCAAGGCCAATTAGATATCTACAGTCCTGCTCGACCGATTTGCAACGTCACAATCGAAGGCGATCATTGCTATGGTAGATGCAGGCGACAGTTTCCTTTATGTCGTACGCAGCTTTTTTTATTTCAAACACAAAAGTCAAGTGAAATTAATTTTTACAACTAATATTTTGAATTTTAGGATTAATAACGCTGTCACGAGCAACTCATCGATTGTATAAATGCAATTTCTTAAAAGATTAAGTTTTTACGGTTGGGCAACATTGAATCTTTTTTTTTTTTTTTTTTTTTTTTTTTTTTTTTTTTTTAATGTTTAGAATAAATGAAGTAAAAATACACCATGACTTTGCATTAAGGAGGATTGCCTGTTTTATAGTGAATTAATTAAAGTGGATTGCCTGTTTTACAGTGAATTAAATGTGTGGATTGCCCGTATTACTTAATTATAATTTTCTCTTTACGTTTCTTTTAACCCTTAGCCTGTCGAGTGATTATCTGCGAATCTCTTTAAAACTGTCGCTAGTTTTGTACATAAAATGTCTCGAAAATAACCCTAAACCTCTGAAAATTGTCAAGCAGTTCTTTTGTTATTTCCCATCCCTCACAGAATTTTACTTCAATGATTCCGCTAAGTAAGATTGATTACACTAGATATTTTTCGGTAGATGTGAGCTCTCAAGAGAATTGCAAAAGGCTAGACTCTCCGTGATGATCGTCTTAATGCCGCAGGCTACAGCTGCGAAACTTGAAAGGTTCCTTCCCTTAAACAATCTTATCTCTACATATGTTCTCTACATATAATAAAAGAAAAAGTCTGTCTGTGTGTGTGCGCCTTTCGTTCGCGCTGCGTGTAAGCTAATAGACCCACGGCTACGAAATTTGGTACATAGGTACATCTACACAGAGCCAGTGCACTTCGAAGCGATTTTTTCGAAATTCGAATTCGAATTTTTTTTTTATTTCATGTTTTGTGACGAAATCGTGTCATTTTGAAACATAATGGGCTATAGGAAAGCGAGATTTTACTCTACACACTCCATTTTCACATCGTCATGAAACGTAGGCACTTAGCTATTTTACGAACTTAAAATAAATTTCGTGTTTCAATAAATCGATTAAATACGAATTTATTTAACAAAGGGAGCTTAACACTTTTTCAATGGGATTTTTTCTAAAAAAGTTTATTTTTAAAAATGTACAGTTTATTTTTCTTTGATTTTCGGACACATTAAATTTTCATCCTTGCGAATGCTTTTACAAAACGAATTTTGGAAAAATGATAATATTTTGTATTTTTAAAAGATTTTTTAAATGAAGCTTCCGAGTACATTTCTCACATCTCACATTTTTAAAAATGTGATTTTGGCAACAATTTTCCTGTCTTATTGTTGTTGATAGATTTTTGATGAAATCGCATCATTTTGAATAGTTTCATTCTTTTAGAAATATGGGTTTGGCAATTATTTTTCATCGTATTTCTTATGTCACTGTTTTTAAGAGATTGGTATATTTCATTTTCATTTTTATATAAATATTATATATTTTTATTGATTTTTTTTTTGATAAAGTTGTTCTGTGGAGTAAAATTCTGCGCGGAATTTTATGTTTTTTGAGTTGCTTCCATGTCATTTTTTTGCTTATTTCACTGTTTATAAGATATTGAAAAGTTTTGCATGATATTTGTTCTTCTATGGAAAGTTGCTTAATTTTTTAATTAGGATAATTAATATTTGTATTAAGAGATATAGCTTATTTCATTGTAATTTTTCCCTTGAAAACATAAGATAAAATATCATTAATTATACTTTGCTTTTCAGAATTTTTTGTTTTTTGCATTTCCTTATTTTATTTATTGCTCATTTCACTATTTTTAAGATATTGAAAAGTTTTGACTGATTTTTCTAGGAAACAAAGTTATTAACCTCCTTTATACCATTTGAGTTCTTAAGATTTTGCAAAGGGAATTTGGTTAATTTATTTATTAGGATAATTAATATTTGCATTAAGGGACATTGCTTATTTCATTGTAATTTTGTTATACGTAATAACATTTTTTATGAAGTTGTTCTGCAGAGTAAAATCCTACGCAGTTTTTAAATTTAACGTTTGGAGTTTCCTTCAGCCATTTTTCTGGTACATTTAAAAGCCAGACGAAGGCTCGCAGCGAAGCTGATAGTTTTCAAATAAATTGGTTTTAAAATTTACCCGGTTAAATTTTAAATTATTACGCATTTTTAACCTAAGTAAGCTAAATCTGTATGTCACTGATTATCACCGGAATTTCAATGCAGACTGATTAAACTGCTATCACTAAAATTATATTCTGACAAATATCTGGTGCAATTTTCATTCCTTCTGAGATATTGCTGAAACATTTCGTATTATTTCCGATTTTCTGTATTTTTGTCATTAATTAAAAATCTTTAAAACTTTCAGCATTTTCCTATATTCTTCAACTGCAGGCAACTAATAATTATTTTAAATAATTTCTTTTTTCCTTAATTATTACGTAGATTTAAGAGAGTAATAAACGAAATATTTGGGTGTTTTTAAGGGTGATAATATTAATATTAAATTTGCATTTTACTTTTTCATATACATTCAAGATATTCAGAAAGGGAATTATAACATGAAACCGTTTTCAGTGTATCATAAATTTATGGATTCAAATTAAAAATTCTTGCTTTCCTGTCCAAGAAACACTAGTAAATTTTATCTGAAATAGGAAAGATGAGACATATTAATAACAAACAAAGCAATTAATTTGGAAGTCGAAGAACAAAAATCAGCGTTATATTTTCAAATTTTCACAGTACTAGTTTCGATGGTTTTACCGAACCATCATCTTCAGCTGCAAAAGCGCAAATGAACGAGATAAGATATAATGAAAATTAGATTGTGAAAATTTGAAAATATAACGCTAATTTTTGTTGTTTGACTTCCAATTTAATGTTTGTTCGGTTTGTTATTGTATCTTAATTAAACAAAGCAATGTTGTTACTTATTAGCTTACAATATAATTTATTCAATATGGTATTTTTGTAAAGAAATAGTGTTGCTGTACATTTGGTAAAGTATAAATAAGCATTTCATTTAATAATTATAAAAGTTATTAATTATTTAATAATTAATCATAACAATATGAATAATTAAATATTTTTTCGGAGATATATTTTCCGGCGATATTTTTTTTCTAGGGATCCCAGCTTACATTTTTGAAGCATTATGCTCTAAATAAATGTCTTGTTTGAACATAGCATTTATTGTTGACAAATCTCCAACCAAAGGAAATACCTTACTAGGGAGGATATTCAAACAAAAATTTTTATTAGAATAAATATTTTCGTTATTTTGATACTACTAATAATATACAAACATTAGTTTAAGTTCACTATAGTTGAGTGAATGGATGTTGGTAGTTTGTTGTTGGCAACCGAACAGTTTAGCTGCTTGTGGTCTTTATGATTTTCCCGATGCGTAGCGTGAATTCAAGCTAATTTATTTAGAAAATTGGCCACGAAGGTGTTCTCTTAAAGCAGATAACCTATGACTTCTTAAAAACTGTAAAATATAATCTGTGGATATTTTCCGTTATACGATAACACGAAGAAAATGATTTCCTATAACAAAACATATGATCAGCGCTGTTATTGCGCGACGTTTAATTAAATGCATCCATCTTATTCCTTACAATTAATTTTCCTTTTTCAAAGAAAGTTTGATTTCAGTAAAATGTACTATTTACAATGTGTCATTTTATTTTGCTCGTTTTTTATGCAAATATTCAAATTCAGATAGATATTGCTAAGTTCAGAAAGCCAACAAGTCTCCAAGCGGTAAGATAGCTGAGCACCGGTAAATTCCAGCGGCTGCATGGAGGGTTTAGGGGTTTTTCATAAGTACAATTGATTGTGAGTTAACAGTTTGTATTCCACAAAAAAAATCTACCCCGAAGACTTCCTTTCCCTTAGACAAATAGGTCCTGTGTGCTTTATCATAATCCAAAATCTTAAGCGTAAAAATCTTTTATCATAGCCGATGATGACGATAAAATATTTTCTATCTGATGTGTCAAGTTAGCATAATTGTATATTTCTAACGAAAATTGTTTGGCTCATATTAACCTATAATGAAAAAAAGATTCAAATCGGTATTTTCATTATTAATTATATCACGAATTTTATCAATAGTATTCTTAGTATTAATTGCAGGCATGTATTTAAGAATATAATATACACAAAGCTGTGTCTAATGATTACGGCTAATTTTTATATAAAATTTTATAGTATAAAAATTTAGGTTCATAGGTCAGCCATATTTGAAAGAGTACTTGTGTATTATAAGAAAAGAGAGAGAGAAATTTAAGAATCAAAAAATTTACCACGAAGTAATATAAAAATGAAGTCGAATACAAAAGAGTACACTACTATTTCATGTTTTGTGGATATACTTGAAGACAGAAACATGTTTCAGCTGTATTCGTTCATCGGAGGAAAACTTTTCATATGAAGCTATTTTTTTTCAAATCTTTCAATATACAAGTAATACAAAAGCAGTATAGGAATTTCTTTTCTTAATACCCAACCGAAGAGCTGAGGGGACGTACAATGATTAACATACAATATGTGCCTTGAATTATTTTGCTTTACATGCAATTTCCTTATATATGTAAAACAAAATAAACTTTCACCCATTCCAAGATTTCAAGAACTTACAGAGAGAGAGAAATATCTATAACAAGTATATCATGTCAATGTGGTTTAAGATATATTGGCCAAACAAAAAGAGCGTTGAAGTTTCATATCAAGGAACATGAATCTTATGTCAAAAAGGCGAAATTAACAAGTTTTCAATAGCGTATCATAGTTGGACTTTTAACCATAATTTTGATTTTGGGTCTGCAAAAATCATCCAAAAGGCTTCTTCCATAGGTGAATTGGATTTTCTTGAGGCTTTCACATTCACAAAGATTTAGCAAGTTTAGTTAATGATTTTGAAGTCCAATCCAGTCCTTCCTAATGCCTTTAATATTCTACTACCTTAATTCAGCTATTTTTGCCGATAGATGGCGTTACCTCCTCGCGTTTGGTACTACCAGAAGGTATAAAAATCCGTTCAGTGGTTGCTTTCCATTATTTGAAGTTCAGATTTTGAGCGTAAGGTGCATTTGCCCCTCGCTCTCTATTTTAACTTCGCTAATATTTCTTTATGCTTGATCCTAACTATGTTAGCCTGGCTCAGTAAAAGTAGGCTGCCAGTGCAACTCTGATTAAAAATCTAGTTATAACCACGTGCAGTGCTGATAAGTACCACGTGTTTCTGTGACTCCTTCTCCTATTTTCTTCTTTCTATGTATTTCTTTCTCCTGATGAGGAGGGACCTTTAGCAGCCTTCGAAATCGATTGAGTGATTCAATATACCTACGCTAAACACAAGGTTGTATTTTACGATTTTGATTGTCACATTAGCGTGTTTCTCTTCTAGTCTAGTTTGTGCTATCAACCGGCATTTTCGAGAATATTTTACTGTTTATTGTTTTACCACGTGCACCATTTTATTCACTTCTTTCCACGTGGCCATCATTTTTTCGGATTTGGTTTATGCTATCAACAGGCATTCTCGAGGTAATTCTATTTTTTTTTCGGTTTACCACGTGCACGATTTTGACTTTCGTTGCTTCTTTCCACGTGTCTATTGATTTTCAGTATTGGATGTTTCTCTCCTTTTGGAATGTTTTTGTCATATGTTGATGAAAATTGTCTTCATTATTTATTGGTGTTTTTTTCATGTTATAAGTAATTACTTGTTTGGACTTTCGGAATTACATTTCTTTTGTTCTCTTTGTAGCGTTGCGCGCCTCCAACTTGCACGCAACCAAGAGGTGACTGTGAAAACTGAAAAAAAGACAGAGTCTTGTTAAGGGTTTAACTCCCTTTTTATTCAACGTAATAAATTACAAGTGCGTGCTCTTGACGCTCACAAACTGCGCCAACTCAACGGTCAAATAAAAATAATAACCTGAAAAGAAACTAAAGACAAGACTCTAACTACGAGGCTCTCTAAAAGTAACTAACCTCCCCGCGTTTTACAATACCGCTGTTAATTCAGCAAACTTGAAGATCACTTGAACGATTAACAATTCTTCCAGGCAAGCACACAGGCCGAAACGCGGGGTTCTTCAATTTCTGGCTAACTACCTCCGCGCTCGTGAAGTAAGAACAGCACACCTCGAACTCGTTTCCTTTCTATTTAACTCAGAATACTTCCGCTGATAATTTGATTCCTTGCGCGTTCTACTAAAATTTACATACTCTGGCATTGGCAGTTCCAGGGGAAAGTAAGGCTTGACAGGAAAGATAGTTTAAACTTAAAATAAATGTTAGTTAAAAATAAATATAAACCCTACATTTGCCGCTGCCAGAATTTGGAAAACTTGGAAGCAGGTCCTACAAACGACCTGTTGTAAGTTTCTATAATTCTGAACTAAATCTCGAGAACCTCGTTTACACAAAAAAATCTTATGTAACAAATTGTATACTAAATTTCTGTGTATACTTATAACTCTCTCTTCTTACAGCAACTTTTCCTGGACTTCATCAATCAAACTTGGTCTTTTCCTTCCAGCATCTGGTAGGAATAAGTATCAGTATCTTTCTAAATACACTATAATTTACACTTTCTTGACACAATAAATTTTTGTTTTTAAACGATTCGTTTTCCTTAGTTATTGCTTAATTCACATTCATTCAATTTTTCAAGCATTAATTTAACTTTACCCTGGCTCTCCTCCATGTGTGGTGTCATACGGGAATATTCGTGTTTTAGTCTTACAACACTTCCCCTAACCACCATGATTTGTTAGAATTCAACGAACAAATAGACACACCTTACTCGACATTCTACAACTCGATGAGCTACTTTAACATTCTTAAAAATTCAAGTGTAGGTGGAGAACCCTACAAAACGCATTCATTCTAACTTACCCCTCATTCATCTTTAAACATGCAGGCTTTCGCTATAAAGCATGACTTTATCTACAGTTTAATACTTAAATTTTGAATTCATTACTTTTGAGCATTTTACTTTTAGCATCTAAAATTTTAAATAAAAATTTTATGCTTCTAGACTAAATTCTACTTTTACATAACATTCAATTATTTACGTACATTTACAAAATTTTAATACATATGATTTTTACAATTTAACATAAAATGAATAAGAGAAATAAATTTTTACTTTACTCATTCTTCGCCAAGCTGGCGGCACTGAAACTAAAATTCTTATTAATACAAGAATACGAAGTTATTTTTATCTTCGGCCAAATTTTGGCTTTAACATAACAGAATTAGTCTTTCGACCAACAGAAAATGCTTGTTCTTAGCTTTTATACAGAATATAATACTTTTACCTTAGCTAAATAAAGTAAAACAAAACTAAGTCTCAACCGAGACATATTGACTTTCGTCAAAACATAGAACTTCGTACTTATGCATAACATTTCGGAACAAAAGAGAAAAAAAAATTTATAGAAGATTTTAACTTATCTTTGAGTTTTCGATGATTGAAATTCCGTCATTCTTTTCCGGCAATATTGTTCCCAAGTTAGAGGTTTCATGGACGTCAATCTTCTCCTTACTGACCTCCGAGTGTCGTCCACATTAGTTTTTCTTTTGCGTCCTATGCATGCTGGCCTCTTGGCGGAGTAATCATCTGGTTGTTGTCGTTTCCGTTTTTCCATGGGACGGCTGGTCTTGACGTCCTCCGGTCTGGAGTCCTTCTTGAATTTCTTCTGATGTTCCTGGTATTTTTGTTTCTCCTGCTGCCGTTTCAGTTTCCGGAACGGCGGCCTTGCTGGCACCTGACTCTCTGGCCCTGGGCGCTTTCTCCTTGCTGTATAATTTCTCCTGCGATCCGTTGTAGGTGGTGTTTTCTCTTTACCACGGTTTCTTTACGCGGTGCATCTGCCTTCTTGTTTTTCTTAAATGCTGGAGTTTGAAAGTTTTTATTTCTTCTTTTTGGTACCGTCGTCCGGGTTGTAGAAGGGCTAGGTCTCTCTTCAGTTCTCTGCTTCTTGGGTGGTGGAATAATTGTTGTTATTTCTGGACCTTCTACTTCGTTTAGAATTGAGTCCTGCAAGAAACTTTTAAGGATTTCAAAATCATTTGGATTATAGTATTTTTTCACCTGGTCGGGACTTGCTTTACAGATCTCCCCTCTCTCGTTCTTAAGATATAATACGACTCCTTTGATTTCCTGAATTACATAGGGGCCTTCAAATTTTGGAGCTAGCTTTGCCGTAAAATTGTCTGGGGCACTTTATAAAGAAAATTTCCGCTTCAATACTTTATCCCCGACTTTAAAATCTGCTTCACGGCGCTTTCTATCATAATACGCTTTCTGCCTATTTCTTGCCGTATCCGAGCTTTTAAGCGCCTGATCAATCAGTTTTTGCACATCTTTCTGTTTAAACTCTTGCTCTCTTTGTTGCACAAAGAATAATTTATCTAAAGGCGTAATTAATTTTCTGCCTAAAAATAATTCTGCTGGGGTTTTTCCCGTAGTATCGTGATTTGCCGTTCTTAAAGCATAAGCTAATTCATTTATGTAGCCATCCCAGCGCTTGTGATGTGTGCTCACGTAACTGCGAATTATTTTTACTATGTTTTTATTCACTCTTTCTGCTATGTTTGCCTGTGGTCTATACGGAACCATTTTGATATGGCGTATGCCAAGTCCATTGCATATGTTTTCAAATATGTGACTAACGAATTGTTTTCCGTTATCGCTAATGACTTTTATCGGTGCACCGTATTTTAAAATGTATCTGTGTCAGAATGCATCTGCGACTGTTTTGGCTGACGCGTGTTTAAGTGGAACAATTTCTGTCCATTTTGAAAAATGATCTACTATTACTAAAAGAAAACGATTCTTATATAACTCGCTCTTGGGGAAGGGACCAAGAAGATCTATGCCTAAAATTTCATTCGGAAATGTAGCGCGAATGCTTTTTAAGTACCCGGCCGGGCTGTAATTAATATCATTTATTAACTGACATTGATTGCAGGACCTGACATACGCAGTTACTATTTTGTATAATTGCGGGAAATATACCGCCTCGCGTACCCTTTTTAAAGTCTTTCTGACCCCTAAATGACCCGCTGTTTTCGCGTCGTGTAATTCCTTCAAAATGCTTAATCGAAGCGAGGCTGGGATGACTGGTTTGTACTCAAGATTTTCGTTTGTTGTTTTCGTATAAAATAATAAATTATCTATTATTTCATAGTTTTCTGCTCTATTTCTTATCGCATCGATATCTGTGTGCTCAAAGCTTTCGGGGTCTTTCAAATATGCATAGATATTTCCAAATTCAGGATCAGCTTTCAGTTCAGTGATAATCGTATCTCTAGAATCTAAAATTTTTGAAGTTAACACAGCGCATTTAAGTTCATTTCCTTCATCGTCCAGTTTTATACGAGAAAATGCGTCAGCTACATTGTTTTCCTTACCCGGTTTATATTTTATTAGTCCAAAGGGGCTTTGTCCCTGAAGGACTATTGTTTTCGTTTTGCGATTTTGCGTCGGACTCATAAACGTCGGTTCACTTTTCAAACTGTTGCCACAAAATGTTAGAGTTCTGCATTATATTTGAAGAAATTAAATAATGAAAAATCTGCATAAATGATTGTCTATTTCTCGCATTGTGATAAAACAATGGTACATAGAGCCATCGAATTTTGAATGACGAAATCCTACTGCGAATATGGGCATCTGAAATCCCAAATTTGGAATTTGTTTTATGATAGATTTTATATTTTGTAAAACTTTAACGAATTTTTGATTTACAAACTCAATGCTTTAAAAGCGAGAAATGGCAACGTTATATATAAAAAAAAAATACTTTTATCTCCAGCTCGCGAGACTGTGTATATCGGAAATTCTAAAGATATGCTTAATTTAACATTATTTTGCGATATTGCTCTTGAACTGAATTTTATGGTTTAAGTGCAAAGAACACGACATTTAATAAATAAAGGTAACACTCAAAACGTTAAAAAAACGCCCCTTTGGACGTAATTTAAAATCTGAAACATTTCAGATTTTTTTTTTCTGATATTATATTCTTGGAGTTTTGAAGCCCATCGTATTAACCTGGGCGTTAGGTTTTTCCCCGAGTAAAGTCTACCAACAGCCTCATGATCCGAAAAGACTGTTACTGGCGCTTTGCCGAAATAAACTCGAAATTTGTGTACAGCCAGTAATACGGCAAATGTTTCTCTTTCTGTAGCTGTATAATTCCTTTGTGTCTGATTCAATGTTTTACTAAAAAATGCCAGAGTATGGCTATTTTGCATAAGAACCGCACCCACCGCATAGTCTGACGCATCTGCTGTAATTTCCAAGTTTTCGTCCCCCTCCGGGTATTTTAAAACAGGGGCATTGATGAGCGCTTGTTTTAATCTTTCAAAAGCTGTATTTGCTTCCGCTGTCCATGTAAATTTACCTCTCTTTCTTTTGATTACTAAGAGTGGTTCAACAATATTAGCGAAATCTTTTATGAAAGACCGATAGTAAGAACATAACCCAAGGAAAGTAGAAAGTTTCTTGGCGGTGTTGGGCGGTGGAAAATTCTTGATAGCTTTTATTTTTGAATCTTGCGTTTCTATACCCTTTTGCGAAATTTTATAACCGAGATATTTAAGTTCTTTAGTTACGAACTTGCATTTTGAGGCGTTAATTGTAAGACCGGCCTCTTTTAATAATTTAAAAACTTGTTCTAGATCATTAATGTGTTGTTCCAACGTACTACTCGTTATAATTATATCATCTAGATAAATTAAAGTTGATTTTCCTAGGACAGGCTTTAGAACAATGTCCATAGCTCTCTGGAATGTTGATGGGGCCCCACACAACCCAAAGGGCATGCGTAAAAATGCATAAGTGCCCGATTTTGTTATAAACGCGGTTTTATGTATGTCTTCGGGTCTCATAGCTATTTGATAGTAGCCAGACGTTAAGTCCAAAGTAGACATGTATCTTGTCGATTTGATCTGTCTAATAATTTCCTCTATAACCGGCAAAGGGTAAACTGGAAATTTAGTAATACTATTTAGTTTTCTGTAATCGATAGCAAACCTCCAAGCCCTTTTATCCGAAGGAGGAAACTCTGTTAGCATAAATTTAGGTATTTTGCATAATGAAACTCGAAAGGCATACGAAACGAACGTGCGCCAAGGTATATATTGGCGAGAGAAAGTAAAGCTCGTGTGCAATGCAGAATATTTGATTTTCACCCTAGCTACTTGTACCTGGCCAAAGGTCTAATCCAGTAGTACTTTCTTCTCTTTCAGGTACTACGGCAAAGTATATTCCTGTTTATTTTTCTTATTGCCTAATATAGGTAAGCCTGATGATATTTAGTACTGATGTTGATTCTCTGTAAGTTATTCTTTTCAATACTTCAGAATTTTAATGTACGTGAACATTATTACTTTTGTTATGCTTAAGTTAAACCAAATTATCCTATTAAATAAAGATTTCGTAGTTAAAATTTTTGACTTATGATTCTTTAATTCTGTGCTTGAGGAAACGTACTCATTACGCCTTCAGTGCTAATGCACAACCAACAAGTGATTATGAGACTGAGAAATTGAAATTTTGTAATGTTGTAAGATTCCAGGGGCATAAAGTGTTAAAACTCTTTGTTGAAAATACTAGTTACAAAGTTTATATGAATAATTGTAACAAGTAATAATGTCTATTCTAAAAGAATCAATTTGGATAGAAAAATTAACAGATGAAAATTATTCAGTATGGAAATTTAAAATAAAACAACTTCTAATAAAAGAAGGTTTAGATGATGTTGTATTCGAAGAAAAAGCGGAAACTGATACTGATATTTGGTTAAAGAATGATCGTAAAGCTAAAGCTTTAATTTGTCTAAACATTTCGGATTCGCAAATTATCCATGTTTTACATAGTAAATCTGCAAAAGTTTGGCAGAAGTTAAAATGTGTCCATGAACGTGTAAATTTAACAAATAAGTTATTTCTTCTTAGAAAATTATATTCCATTAGATATAATGAAAGTTCTAAAATGCAGGAACATATCAAAGGAGTACTAGAATTGGCTGAAAAGCTGCGTAGTATAGGTGAAGAAATTAAAGAAAATAACTTAATCGCAATACTACTATGTTCTTTACCAAATTCATACAACTCCTTAATAACTGCAATAGAAAGTAAATCGGAAGCTGAATTGTCGCTAGAATATGTTAAAAACAAACTAATAGATGAGTATTGTAGAAGTGTAGAAAACATAACAAAACTTAAAGAAAATAAGTATCTTAAAACTATTGAAACTGAAAATTCGCAGATTCAGTTTAATCAAGTTCTAAAAGTGGAAAATAAACATGAAAATACGCAAACGCAAGAATGGGTTATCGACTCAGGAGCCTCCAGTCATATGACGAGTAATAAAAATTTTTTCTCTCAGTTAAATGACTCTAATAAACAATTAGTAACTGTAGCCAATGGTGCTAAATTAAATTCTTATGGTATTGGTGAAGGTTATTTTAAAGTTCAAAACTTAAAGGGTCAGGTTACACAAATAAAATTGGAAAATGTATTGTATGTACCAGGTTTAGATAGTAATTTACTTTCTGTTCAATCTGTTACCAACAAAGGTTGCATTGTTACATTTGATAGTAATAAGTGTTACATAAAGCGTAACAATATACTCGTAGCCGACGGCAACGCTCAGCAAGGTTTATATAAATTGACCGTAAACCCAATTGATGAGAAAGCATACTTAGCTAATAATGTTTCATGTTCAAATACGAACTGTATACTAAAATGGCATCAAAGATTAGGCCACAGAAATATAGATGCCATAAAAACACTTGAGAAAAATGATTTGGCAGACGGCATTAAACTTGGCAAATGCACTCATAGTGTGGAATGTTCTACTTGTGTAAAAGTGAAACTAACTGAAACACCTTATCCCAAAACTAGTTTTAGATCTAAAAATCCACTGGATTTAGTGCACACAGATGTGTGTGGGCCAATTGAAGTCAACAGCTTAGGAGGGAAAAGATATTTCGTAACTTTCATTGATGACTATTCGCGTTATACTCAAATTTATTTTATTACTTCAAAAGATGAAGTATTCGAGAAACTTAAACAGTATGTTGCATCGACAACAAATAAATTTAGAAAGAAAATAAAGGTTCTCAGATCCGACAACTGTAACGAAAGTACTGAAAATTATTTAAAGAAACTCGGCATTTTTCACCAAACTTCGGTTCCTTATTGTCCGGCACAGAACGGCGTCGCAGAAAGGAAAAATCGCTCTTTAATAGAAATGACAAAAGCCTTGCTAATAAACTCTAAATTACCGAAAGGATTCTGGGCTGAAGCAGCAGCTACTGCTGCATATCTTCAAAATAGGTTACCAACTAAAGCCACAGATAGAACACCATATAAATTGTGGAATGGTAGAAAACCAAACTTAAGTCACTTACGAGTATTTGGCTGTACAGTATTTTATTATGTGAACAAATAAAAACGGCGTAAATTCGACAACAGAGCCGAAGAAGGAATATTCGTAGGATACGATTTACGAAGTAAGGGATACAGGATTTATGTAGGTGGAAGAAAAATAATAGTAAGTAGAACTGTTAAATTTTCAGAAAACTCGTCTTTACCTGACAAACGTGCAGAAAATAATGCTGAAGATTTAGAATTAATTCACTTCAATAACTCGCAAGATGAAGAAAATAATGAAGAAACATCTCTTGGCGATGATTTTACAGAAGATTCAAAAAGTTCCGAAGAGTTAATTAAATGTGAAGAAAATGTAGAAAGAAGGGTTTCTAGCAGATCAACCAAAGGGATCCCACCGGAAAGATTCTCTTATAAAGCAGAAGACGAAGAATCAATCTTACTTAAAATTAAAGATCCAGAAAGCTTTGAAGAAATTCTAAACTTACCAAAACGTGAACAAGAAGCTTGGATCAAGGCTATGCAAGAAGAAATACATTCTCTAAAAGAAAATGAAACCTATAAACTTACAGAATTACCACCAGGAAAACATGCAGTAGGCAGCAAATGGGTGTTTAAGACAAAATATGATGAAACTGGTAAAAATATAAAATACAAAGCACGCTTAGTAGCCAAAGGATTTACTCAAAAATACGGCAGTGATTATGATGAAACATTTTCACCAGTAGTGAAACACACTACGATAAGAGTTTTCTTAGCATGGGCAGCGTATAATAATGCCAAGGTACATCAACTAGATGTTAAAACAGCTTTTTTGTACGGCAACTTAAATGAAGAAATATATATGGAACAACCAGAAGGATTCGTGGTTCCGGAAGAAAGACATAAAGTTTGTAAATTACAGAAATCGATTTATGGTCTCAAACAAGCAGCTAGGTGCTGGAATGCAGAAATTGAAAATACACTGAAGAATCTGGAGTTCAGTCAAAGCAAAGCAGATCCATGTCTTTTCACAAAAGTGGTTCGTGATAAAAGAATTAATTTAATAGTGTATGTTGATGACATCCTAATAAGTTCTACAGAAGAAGGAATAATTCTTCAATTAATGATTTAAAGAAACGTTACCAAATAACGCATCTTGGTGAAGCTAAATATTTCTTAGGCATGGAAATAAATCGCAAGGAAGATGGAAGTTATCTCTTATCACAGAAAAATAAAATAAATCAACTTGTCAAGCAATTTCAACTTGAAGAAGCGAAATACGCCAGCACACCAATGGAAACAAACTATTATAACCTAAACAAGGAAGAAAATCTCCTAACTTCAAATGATAAATTTCGCCAAGCTATTGGAAGTCTTTTGTATATATCGTCTATCACAAGACCAGATATCACAGCTTCAACTCACATACTCAGCAGAAGGTGTAATAATCCACGTCAAAAGGACTGGAATGCTGTTAAAAGAATCATTAGATACTTAAACACGACAAAGAACCTATCCTTACAAATTTCGTCGAGTGAAGAACCTAATATCACAGTTTATTCAGATGCTGATAAGGGACAAGATATTGAAGATAGAAAATCTACACCAGGAAGTGTTATTTTATTAGGAAGGAACTCTATTTCATGGTTTTCAAGAAAACAAACTTGTGTTTCTTTATCCTCAGCAGAAGCTGAATATGTTGCACTATCGCAAGCTACGCAAGAACTATTATGGCTATTAAAATTAACAGAAGATTTCAATCTACCCCAAACTCTACCGATAAAGGTATTTGAAGATAATCAGTCTACTATAAGACTTGTAGAATCTGAAAAATTCAGTTCACGCACTAAACATATTGATACAAAAGTTCATCATATACGCGACTTGAATAACAAAGGAATAGTAAAACTTGCTTATCTTTCAACAGAGGAAATGGTTGCTGATATTATGACTAAACCAATTCCTAAAGCTAAATTTCAGTTTTGCAGGAATGAATTACAATTGGTATGAGTTTCATTAGCAAAACAGGGGCAATGTTAGCATAAATTTAGGTATTTTGCATAATGAAACTCGAAAGGCATACAAAACGAACGTGCGCCAAGGTATATATTGGCGAGAGAAAGTAAAGCTCGTGTGCAATGCAGAATATTTGATTTTCACCCTAGCTACTTGTACCTGGCCAAAGGTCTAATCCAGTAGTACTTTCTTCTCTTTCAGGTACTACGGCAAAGTATATTCCTGTTTATTTTTCTTATTGCCTAATATAGGTAAGCCTGATGATATTTAGTACTGATGTTGATTCTCTGTAAGTTATTCTTTTCAATACTTCAGAATTTTAATGTACGTGAACATTATTACTTTTGTTATGCTTAAGTTAAGCCAAATTATACTATTAAATAAAGATTTCGTAGTTAAAATTTTTGACTTATGATTCTTTAATTCTGTGCTTGAGGAAACGTACTCATTACGCCTTCAGTGCTAATGCACAACCAACAAACTCGTTCTTTTTCCTACATAGTACGACTGGACTCGCGTACTCACTATTTATGGGCGTTATTATTTTATTCTTTAACATCTCCTGAATATGTTCTTCGATGATTACGTCTTTTTGTTTGTCGTACCGATAAGGTTTAGTCCTACAAGTTTTTTCGGCAGTTAATTTTATCTTATGCGTAACTATATGACAATTTCCCGGTTTTTCTGAAAACAAGTTAGAAAAATTACTCACCACTTGCTGGATAGCTTGCCTTTCATGGTCATTAAGATGGCTAAGGTTCACTTGTGGTTTCTCCACAGGTTCCACCACCCTCTGGTCCATCTCCAGCACCACAGAACTGTCTTGAAAATTCAATTTGGCCCTCGCGGCCCTTAAAAACTCCATACCTAAAATAAGAGGATTTTGCAGATTCTTCACTACAAAAATTAATACTTTGAGGCTTTCCTCTTTTACCTGTATGTTTAATGATAATTTCCCGATGCAGTGACATGTTTTTCCTTGCGCCGCTATAATTTCCGTATTTTTGGTTTTAAATAATCGTACCCTATAAAAATTCTTTTTGAAGAAATTTTCGCTCATAAAATTCCCTTCTGCTCCTGTATCGATGAGGGCTTCTACTGGTACACCGACAACCAGGACTTGTATAATTGGTAGATGTGAGTTTTTTACGATGACCGTATTTAAATGTCTTTTTGAGGGTTTTTTTAAAACTTACGGGGTCTGGACCCTCCCTTTCACAGGCCCCTCTACTCGTTTAAAGCTTTCCTTACAATTTGTGCCTTCTGGGTACGCGGATGTTTATTTTCGAATTTTCTTTTTGGGCCTTGACCTTCGAGTTTCGATGAGTTAGCTTGATAGCTCTTTGCCCCATAAGAGCGATTTCCATTTCTGGTTTCCTCATTTGAAGATTTCCTTCGGGTACTTTAAGAATACGTTGCCCCTCTAGCTTTTTCCGCTATTCTGCGATTTTGAAACTTAACCGCCAATTTGAAGAGCTCCTGCAATGTGCTTGGGTTTCTAATTTCGAGGTAGTCTTGAACTGCGGGTAACAATCTTGGTAAGATTATTTCAATAATCTCCGCATCGGGTTTCTTCCCATACAGCATATCCGTCAGCTTAATTTTTCGTAGAATAAAGTCCGTCAATTCTTCTATATCCCGTTGATAGAAACTATATAGTTCGGCTTCCAGCCTTGCTCGATCTTTCACTATGGGGAAGGCCTTTACTAACGATTTTTTGAAATTTTCAAATGTATATGTCTGGCTTCCAAATTCCCCTAATAAAAATTTGCCTATATTTTTCCACCATAGCGCGGCCTGTCCTCTTAGTGCGGATGTGGCGATGGCAACTTTTTGTCTTTCAGGCACAGGGTAGAGCTGAAAGTGATTTTCTAGGCCTTCTAGAAATATCGCCACCGAATTTTTTCCGTCGAAATTGACGTTTGGCTTGATTGACGCTCTCAAAGTCTGGACCAGGTATCCAAATCCTTCCAATTGGCTTGTCATTTCTTGGTGTTGTCCAGCGGCTTCCATCCATTTTTCGGCCATTTCAGTTCGATAAGTGTTCGGGCGCCAATGTAGCGTTGCGCGCCTCCAACTTGCACGCAACCAAGAGGTGACTGTGAAAACTGGATAAAAGACAGTCTTGTTAAGGGTTTAAGTCCCTTTTTATTCAATGTAATAAATTACAAGTGCGTGCTCTTGACGCTCACAAACTGCGCCAATTCGGCGGTCAAATAAAAATAATAACCTGAAAAGAAACTAAAGACAAGACTCTAACTACGAGGCTCTCTAAAAGTAACTAACCTCACCGCGTTTTACAATACCGTTGCTAATTCAGCAAACTTGAAGATCACTTGAACGATTGACAATTCTTCCAGGCAAGCACACAGGCCGAAACGCGGGGTTCTTCAATTTCTGGCTAACTACCTCCGCGCTCGTGAAGTAAGAACAGCACACCTCGAACTCGTTTCCTTTCTATTTAACAGAATACTTCCGCTGAAAATTTGAATCCTTGCGCGTTCTACTAAAATTTACATACTCTGGCATTGGCAGTTCCAGGGGAAAGTAAGGCTTGACAGGAAAGATAGTTTAAACTTAAAATAAATGTTAGTTAAAATAAATATAAACCCTACAACTTGTTTCTTGCTTGTGCCCTTTTCACAATATGTCCACTGACAGGAACCGATTTTGTAAGTTACGCCTTAAGCGTACGAAATTCTTGAATCATCTACAGTTTCTACTTAAATGCAAACATCAAAATTTCATTCCCAAATTTATACATGTGAAATGTAGCCTTAAAGCTTCCGTTCTCGTTTCAAAAATTTTGCATAAATTCAAATTGGCACTTCTTCGTCACATTATAAGGGACACACGCAAACGTTTATCTAAAATTGAATTTGAATAATATTACCTCCATTTAAAAATTGCTAATTCCACTGAAAATATTTCCTCATTTGAACATACATCCTGGTCTAGAACCGATACCGTTTGTCAACGGCATAAAAATGTGCTCATTTCTAAATTCCTAAAACTCACACACCAGTCGGATAGTCTCAACTATCTAGCTGATCTTCCCACTGTAAACGTTAACCCCATCGTTAATATCTCCAATAGGAATCTTTCGGAGGATCAGTTAAAAGTATTGAAATATAATTTCAACTTTTCAAAGACATATAAACCTTCAATTCCTCAAATCATCGCCCCTATAGAGAAAGCCTTTAAATTCTCCAAAATTTCGGAAACGCAGAAGGATACAATCCGCCACCTAATTACTCATAACGTTAATTTTAACAATAAATCTTTGGGTTCTAATCTTAGCAGAAAGGAAAATGAGATCTTACGTGAAATTCATTCTGATACTAATACCATTATCTCTAAAGCTGATAAGGGCGGACAGATCGTTGTTATGGACAAACACACATATATTACTGGAGTCTCTAAATTGATAAATGAAGGCCCATACTGCTCTATCCCTAAAGATCCTTCAACTTCGGACCTCACGAAAGTAAAAAGTGCTATTAAATCTTCCCACATTCTGCCAACTCAGATGAAGAAATCACTTATTCCGCCTATTACTAATTGCGCTAGACTATATGCTCTTCCAAAAGTCCACAAAACCGGTATTCCTTTTCGACCAATTGTTTCCAACATAGGTACTGCTTCATATCCTTTGGCCAAATATTTAGTTTCCAGATTTTCTCCTCTACTTGCTAACAATATTCACACTGTAAAAAATTCTGTTGAAGTCATTGATAAACTTAAAAATATTTCCTCACTTCGTTCCATTATGGTTTCATTTGATGTCAAATCATTGTTTACTAATGTTCCGGACGAAGGAGCATTAAATTGTCTTGAAACTAGGCTTCGGGAATTTCACTTCACACATACTGAAATTAATGAGTTGGTTTCGCTTACTAAAGTTTCTCTAAGTCAAACTCACTTTGTTTTCCAAAATGCATATTTTCGTCAAGTTGAAGGATTGGCTATGGGTAATCTTCTCAGTCCGGTACTTGCTGACATTTATATGCACTATTTTGAGATGAAATTATTTGATAAATTATCTTTTCGTCTTTGGATTCGGTATGTTGACGACACTTTCGCACTTTTTGACGGTTATAAAGAGGATTTATCCGAGATTCTATCTATTATGAATTCAATTGATCCAGCCATCCAATTCACTCTTGAAATTGAATCCAACAATTCCCTCCCCTTCCTCGATATTCTTATAATCCGGAATGAAACCGATTTTAACACCACTGTGTACCGTAAACCCTTTGCAGTTTGTTTACCACCCCATGTTAAGTCATGCCACCCTGTTAAGCAAAAAATGGCTTCTTTTTACTATTATGTATTCCGCGCGCTTAAAGTTTGTTCCTCTGAATCTTTGCTTACCAATGAACTTAATTATTTGAGAGCAGTTGCGATTGACCGTGGATTTTCTCCCGTGATTATTGATAAAGCCGTTAAAAAATTTTCAGATTCCCATCAAAGAAGACATTCCACTGTTAGAAATAATATTAATGACCTTCTCGTGCTTCCATTTTATCCTTCTGTTAGCTATAAAATTGCACGGATTCTCCAGAAATTCAATTTTCATGTCGGTTTCTCCCCTATTAATAAAATTCACCCTTCGATTCTAAAAGATTGCGTTTCTGTCTTGAATTCTTGGGGAATTTATAGTATATCATGTCAGTGTGGTTTAAGATATATTGGCCAAACAAAAAGAGCGTTGAAGTTTCGTATCAAGGAACATGAATCTTATGTCAAAAAAGGCGAAATTAACAAGTCTTCAATAGCGTATCATAGTTGGACTTTTAACCATAATTTTGATTTTGGGTCTGCAAAAATCATCCAAAAGGCTTCTTCCATAGGTGAATTGGATTTTCTTGAGGCTTTTCACATTCACAAAGATTTAGCAAGTTTAGTTAATGATTTGAAGTCCAATCCAGTCCTTCCTAATGCCTTTAATATTCTACTATCTTAATTCAGCTATTTTTGCCGATAGATGGCGATACCTCCTCGCGTTGGTACAACCAGAGAGTATAAAAATCCGTTCAGTGGTTGCTTTCCATTATTTGAAGTTCAGATTTTGAGCGTAAGGTGCATTTGCCCCTCGCTCCCTATTTTAACTTCGCTAATATTTCTTTATGCTTGATCAGATAGCCTGGCTCAGTAAAAGTAGGCGGCCAGTGCAACTCTGATTAAAAATCTAGTTATAACCACGTGCAGTGCTGATAAGGACCACGTGTTTCTGTGACTCCTTCTCCTATTTTCTTCTTTCTATGTATTTCTTTCTCCTGGTGAGGAGAGACCTTTAGCTGCCCTCGAAATCGATTGAATGTTTCATTATACCTACGCTAAACACAAGGTTGTTTTTTACGATTTAGATCTATAACAAATTTTATTGCTGTCTGACTGATTGCTTCGGAAACAATAAGTCTTCCAACTCAAGCTTTCAAGCTTCAAGCTATTCAAATACGAACGCTTCTCAGCAAACCCATTTGGACCGCATCTGCTTTGTTAAAGAAAACATTTTGGAGGTAAAATCACCCACTTCATCGGGTTTTTCAAACAAAGCATTCAGTGGTCCTGTTACTACTTGCTGACCTAGAGAAATTTTTTAGAAACATTTTTTCGAAGAAAACGAGTTTTATATTTTTAAGAATTTCCATTCTGACAGCATAATTTTGTTATTTTTCCTATATAGATGAAAAGAAACTAATTTGTTTTTAATAAAGAATAAAAAATTAATAAGCTTATTTAAATTTTTTACACAGCACCGAGTAAGGAGACGAAATTTAATTTTCTTTATAAATATTTTTTTTCAGACAATACTTTAGTGTTTTTCAAATTACGAGAATAGCGCGTTAGTACATGCATTTTCAAATCAGATTTATTTAATTAATATATATGGATATGCTGAACAAGCACATTTTCGCACACATACACTGTATATTAGTATATACATAAAAATGAAATAAAATTTGAAAACAAGCAATTTAAAAACTACTGTATTGAAAAATTATTGAAAATTTGTTTTTACCTCTTTTTTTTTTCGTTATATACATTTACTTTAGTTTTTTTATATGCATTTACTTAATTTATTTTCTTATATGCATTTACTTAATTTTATTTTGTTATATGCATCTGTTAGTGTTTTTGAAAAATTTTTAGATTTTTAGAGTATGGCAAAGGAAACGAGATCTATCAGCCGAAGGCAATGAATGTCTCCATGGACGACTTTCTAAGTAAAACGTACTCATGTTCATGTTACGCATAGGGGAAATCACAAAATTCAACCAGTTCGTTTTTTTGGGTTCGAATACGAGTCGAAATAGCAATAATCAGATATCTTAGCCAGGAGGCCATTGATTGGGTTTGACAGATTTGGAAACCTAATAAACAGTATTTAATAAATATAATATTATTAAACGAATCGGATTTATATAAACCAAATAAAATTCTTATATCGAACACAACTAAAACTCGATATAACTTACACTGATAAACTGATGTGTAATAACACTCATAAATTAAAATATTAAACGGAATATACATTAATTCTACATAGATAATTTTTTGTAATGTATTTCGCTGGGAATGTCTGGCCGCAAAATCCTGATTATATATACCCTTATTTTAAGGTTATCACATATCTGATGGTTTGACTTTTACCTCAAAACACAAAGAATCCACAAAATTCAGTAAAATGAATAACTTTATTTCCCTGTTGAAAATTTTCTGAATCTTTTCAAATATAAAAGCACACGCGCCAAGCAGTTTGCTTTAAATAAATATATGCAGCAACGAGAAGATGCGCTTTTGACAGCAACTCGTTTCGAAAATCGAAAATTTTTCTAAATGTAAGAGTTCTAAATCTAAATGTTCGCTTAAATTAATTTTTCATTAAACAAAAAAACAAAATAGAATCGCATATTTTTAAAAGAATTTCATTGATAATTCAGATTCTGAAAACAAGAACATTGTTGTTATAAAAAACAAAGAAAAAATAAACAACATATTTCATTCAACGGAGATCAACTTTGGCGCATGAACTTTTCAACATAAAAATATTTGAAGCATGTTATGGATAAAGGTTTATTTGATTATGGCAAAGTACTCGATGGTTATTTGCCTAAGGTAAAGGATGCCTTCGTTCGAGGATTGCCTAACGGAAATTGGCTTGCATACATGTTACACATATGGAAAACTAAGAATATCATCCTGGCAACCAGCTCGTTTGCCGGGATTCGAACCTCGGACAGAACCACCAGTTGTTCCGTTAGACTCCGCTCAGTCGCTGGTGGGCTGTCCGATAACGGAAAAGTTCAAAATTTCATATTAGAGGAAAAGTGGTAGCATAGTATAATTTGAAGTTATTGCCATTTCAATAATGTGAAGAGATTTCAAGAATGTTTAATTATTTTATTTAGCTTATGACAAACTAAATAAAATAATTCAACATTCTTGGAATCGCTTCTCTTAACATACTGGTAGTTTGACCTGCACTCAAACCCCAGTGAACAAGCTGATTGCATGGGCGTTTTTATGGTTTTAACTTTTTGTAGTGCGAGATTGTTTCCCTTAGAAAATCTGTCACGAAAGCATACCTCCCCTTAGACAGATCGCCTTCACGTGCTTAATAATCTAAAAAGCCAAACCAAACACAACCCGAGCGAGGACTCGTAGTCAAGGCACGTCATCATGAAAAACTAACTAATATTGTCTCATATTCACCTTAAACATGCGCAGCAAAAATTCGCTAAAACTGGTATGCAGGCAATCCATTCGTCAGGATTTGAACCCGCTTCAAACTATTAGTATTCAACGATTTGACCGCTACTTCGTTGGCGGCATTTTGTAGTATCTATAAGATAAGTAATTGCAACGACACAATCATTGCGTACCGACGGATGAATTAAGTTCGGAATTTAAAGAATAACTTTCATTCGTGCTATTGCTGTTAGCATTGACATTTGGACAGATGTTAATTTATTTTAAATTCTTTTAATGTAATTAATTTATATCTTTAAATAATTGATTTTCTGACTGTAATTTTTTGTGCGCAGTATATCTAACCCTTTCGTACACTAACTGTTTTAATTAATTTACACTCCATTAATTTTAAGAGATTTTATATCGATAGATTTCTTTCCAAAAATGTTTCAAGGATTACATATTTTTTTCTTTAGATTTCAAAACATTTTGGATTTAAAATCTTAATAATAAAATTTTTAAAACAAATATTTCTAGAAATTCCTTCGGCGTATTCATTTATTCCATTTAGTTGAAGTTTCGAGTAGAATATCTTCCTTTCAACATTCATATAATTTTTATATGTCAGTTCGCCATTTCTACGGAGCATAGAGCCACACATACGAGTACAAAACTCAGGCATGCTGAAAGCACAGTTTTAACATTTAAGAATGTAAAAAGAAGAATATAACATTATAATAACGCGCATTTGAAATACGAAGGCAAACAAGAAAGCTGGTTGCAACATTTTATATTTTTTCCCGACGAATCAGAAATTGTAATAATTTTTATATAAAAAAATAAAATATTTGATTCTATAACATATAGGCATAAAGGCGTCCTCCGTTACAATTCTTATTTTTTCTTGTTTCTACTAAAATTCGGCAATGTACTATAACAACGTCGGATACTGTTTGACTTTCATTTGTATAAAGTACCACAAGGCAAACAGTTGTAAAACGATTTATCTTCTTTCGCAAACTTTTAGTCGGCACACAGATAATACATACCTGCTGTCTGACAAAGATACTTCTCTCTAAGGACTTTTTCCTAAAGTGCTCTTTTCAAAGAGACATCACACCCTATTAAGACCTTTGTGTCAACTGACAGCCGCCTGCAGAAAGGTAGGGGAAGGAAGACCAGATCGCGTCGTCTAAACACGTCTTAAGTAATCTTCGCGAAATTCGGGCTTCGTGTATACACGTCTTAACATTTTTCGTGCGCTTTGAAATTCGTGTAAAGACGTCTTAAGCATTTTTAAAGAAATTCCAAAAACGTTTAAACACGTCTTAAGCAGTTAAAAGGTTAATGGAGTACCGACTGAATGAACAAAATTCAGGTAGAGTCTCGTAACATGGTGACCGTATGACGTGACATTAAAGGTACGTTATTTTGAATTACCTATTATTCTGAAAATGGAATTACTTGTTAAAAAAAGCTCTCTTATAAGAGCTAACTTCACAAAATGTTTTAATGGTTTGAATGACTTATTAAAGGAAGATAATGTTAAAGAAGAAAGTATTAGATCTAACTTTGCTAATTTACGTAGAATTTATTGTCAGCTAACTGAAATAGATCAGGAAATAAGCTCTTTATTATTAAAAGATACAGACGATAAAATGTATCAGAACGAGTACGCGATAATTGAAGAATATAACGAAAATTTCGTAAAAGCGAAAGAAAACGTAGAAATATATTTAAATAGAATTTATAAAACAGAAAGTTCTGTTTATTCTTCGCCCGTTCAAAAACGAAAGTTAAAGTTACCAGAGATCAAACTTTTGAAATTTAACGGAGAAATTAAAGATTGGCTTGCCTTTTGGAGTCAATTCAAAAAAATACATGATGATGAAAGTATTGCGAAAGAAGATAAATTCCAATATTTAATTCAATGTATGACTGAAGGCTCTAGAGCTCGTGATATTGTCTATAGTTACCCACCGAAAAATTATGATAAAGCTATTGCATGTTTAAAATCAAGATTCGGTAGGGAGGAATTACTAATTGAATTTTATATACGCCAACTTTTAAATCTTGTAAAAAATATTACCGAAGAAAAAAGAAAGTTAGACACGTCGAAATTACTATATGATAAATTAGAATCACATCTAAGAGCCTTGGAGTCCATATATTTAACATCCGATTCATATTCAGCTATACTTTTTCCTCTTGTAGAATCCTGTATTCCGGAAGACATTTTTAGAGTTTGGTTAAGAAACCCTATAGTTAACATCAAATTCGATTCTTCTGAAGAAAATGCTTATGGGGAGAAATTAAAAAATTTATTATTGTTTCTGAAAGCTGAAGTTGAAGGGGAAGAACGTATTCGTTTAGCAAAGGGATTTGTTAGTAAGGAACACAAATTTCAGAAGGAGAAAATACAGCGTTCTGTTCCTAGTAATCCACCGACGGCAGCAGATTTGTTTGCGGGAACAACAGAAAATAAAAGAAAAAATGTTTGTATATTTTGTGATAAATTACACGAAAGTAAAGATTGGGTTAAAATGCGGTTTAGCCCACTGCTTGGCGATTGTTTTTCAATGGGCAATTAACGCGCCAACATGGCTAACCCGATGTTTTGAAGCTGTGTTGTTATTCTGTTGCCACTAAATGGTTGTGTTATCGTAAATCAAAATATATAATATCCGTACAATGCACGAATGTAGTGTATGCAACGAAATATGTAATTCATGCAACAGAAGCCCCTAATGAAAGTATGTGCATTATGTATTATGTGAACTGAGCATATTTCCGCACAGCGCTACTACTTTACGCACACGTTACTATGTCTCATATGTTTCTTCTGTGTGTAATATTTGCATTTATGTGCTCTACGTGTTTCCATATGTATTCTATGTGTCATGATATGTATTCTCGTGGGTGTTTTTATGTCTTTATGTTACGTAATTACGTGTTTTTATGCTTTTACGTTTAATTTTGTATATCTATGTGTTTCAGCTTATATGAGTGTTTTAGTGTTTTAATGCTATCCTTTATATTCTTTTTTAAGTTACTTTGTGTTATTAAAAACGTCCTATGTAAAAACTACCCGACATCTAGCACCTGTATGGCCATGTAAACTCCCGGTGCAGCCTCACGGGGCTCCAGCGAGTTGCTTCTTCGAGATAGTGGAGGACGTGGGACATATGCCTGTTTACCTATGTTATACGCCAGGCGTCCCCGTCCTCCGTTACCTGTCACCTGCCACTAAATGTTATCGCCCTGTGTTATATTTAAAGAAATTAAATATTGAAAAATCTGCATAAATGTTTCTCGCATTGTGATAAAACAACGGTACCTAGAGCCATCAAATTTTGAATAACATACGTTTCCAACCTAATATGGGCATCTGGAAGCCCAAACTTGGAATTTTTTTTATTATCTGATTGATATTTGTAAAACTTGAAAGAAATTTTTATTAGCAAACTCAAAGATTTCAAAGCTAGCAACTGCAACACAGTACGGAAAAAAAAAAAAAAATTACGTGCAGAGCGCAAAACTGTGTATCAGAAATTCGAAAGATATGCTTATTTTAAAATTATTGTGCGATATTGCTGTTGAACTGAATTTTATGGTTTAAGTGTGAAGAACATTATATGATAAAGAAATGTAACACACAAAACGTTAAAAAAAACGCCCGTAGTGTAAAATCTAAAAGCTTTCATTATTTTTATTTTTATTTCATTTATTTTTTTTTTACTTGTTAATTCTGTTGCGGTTTGAATGTTCTTATGTGGTTTCTTTTTTTAATCGAGTGTTTCCCCCCCCCTGTGGGTTTTAGCCTTTTTTCTGCATATATTACAGAAACGGCGTATAAACGTTTGTAAATTTATTTAAAGATGAGGGGGATCCAAAAGGGTTTCTCCCTGAAATAAATTCATATATAAAACCCCTCAAAAAGACTTTACATTTTTCTTGAAAAGGGTAAGTGAAAAAATTTTTCTTGTATGGTTCGTTTTAAAGTTGCTTATTTTAATATTTTGTATTTCTTTTTGGCTCAATCCTAGAAGATAGGAAAAGCTAACGTTGTGCAATTCTCTGATGTTTTTTTAATGAAAATAGATCGATATGTACATGGGCAAAGCCAATGCAGTGCGCAATGCCGACGTTGTGCGCGATGCCGAGTTTGTGCAATTCTGGGATGTTTTTAAGTGAAAATAGATCGATGTGCACATGGGTAAAGCCAATGTGGTGCGCAATGCCGAGTTTGTGCAATTCTGGGATGTTTTTAAGTGAAAATAGATCGATGTGCACATGGGCAAAGCCAATGTGGTGCGCAATGCCGAGGTTGTGCGCGATGCCGAGTTTGTGCAATTCTGGGATATTTTTTAAGTGAAAATAGATCGATGTGCACATGGGCAAAGCTAATGTGGTGCGTGATGCCGAGTTTGTGCAATTCTGGGATGTTTTTATAATTGAAAATAGATCGATGTGCACATGGGCAAAGCCAATGTGGTGCGCGATGCCGAGTTTGTGCAATGCTGGGATGTTTTTTTAAGTGAAAATAAATCGATGTGCACATGGGCAAAGCCAATGTGGTGTGCAATGCCGAGGTTGTGCGCGATGCCGAGTTTGTGCAATTCTGGGATGTTTTTTTAAGTGAAAATAGATCGATGTGTACATGGGAAAAGCCAATGTAGCCAATGTTTCAAATTGTGGCCAACAAATATTATCGCCCTGTGTTATATTTAAAGGAATTAAACGATTAAAAATCTTCATAAATGTATGTATGTTTCCCTCATTTTGATAAAACAACGGTACCTAGAAACATCAAATTTAGAATAACGTCATCCTCCTGCGAATATGGGCATCTGGAAGCCCAAATTTGAAATTTGGAATTTGTTTTATTATCGTTTTCATATTTTGTAAAACTTTAACGAATTTTTAATTAACATACTGAGGAATTTCAAAACAAGCAATGACAATGCTCTACAGATAAAAACATTTTTATCTCCAGCGCGCGAGACGGTGTATCGGAAAATCTAAAGATATGCTTATTTTAAAATTATTTTGTGATATTGCTGTTGAACTGAATTTTACGGTTTAAGTGCGAAGAACATGATATTTAATTAATAAAGGTAATACGCAAAGTGTTAAAAAAATGCACCTTTGGGGCGTAATGTAAAATCTTAAATTTCAGATTTTATTTTGCTTTTTAATTTCATTATATTTGTTGTCTTTTTTTTTAATTTCCTATCGTTGACAATATTACCTATCGTAGCTTTAGATATCGAAAAGCCATGGCTTTCACAGCGCTTTTTAATAACTAGATACAAATAAATTTCTTCGGAGAGAGCACAAATGTCCGAAGACAAATTGTCAATTAGCAGACTATAATTTATGCTTTCAAAACTATACTTGCAGTTAAAAAGTATTTCCAAGCAGACGATTTCTTTTGGAATTTTTGCTTCGTAATTTGAACAGTTAATTCATTTGCCGTTTGAATGTTCTTATGTGGTAATTTTCAATCGAGTGGTTTTATATGTGTATTTTTGCTATTTTTCTGCATATATTTCGTTGAATAAACAATTGCTATGGATTTATCTGTGATGCTGAGAGTGGTGAGTGAATGTACATGTAAATTTATTACTTTATTGGAAATGCAAGGGAAACGTGCCGTCATTGTAAAAAAGACTTTTTATTTTCCTGAAAAGGGTAACTGAAAATATTTTTTCTTTTTAAAATTGCTTATTTTTAATATTTTCTTTCATTGTGAGAAATTAGATTTTTTAAATTTATTAATGTGTAGAATTCTAATACGAAAGTATAAAACGTGGTTTAGGAATTTAAGAAACATGGAAATGAAAGCTGTGTATGATATTGATATTCAATAATAAATATTTTCCCTTTTTTATTAACATAAAGCTTAAAATTTTTTAGAAAATAATGAAGATTGTTTACTTACTAGTGTGTAAGAGATAGTGTCGTTACGTAGCAATAAGGTAATTTTGTAAAGATGATAAAGTTAAAATGTTCCGCAATATGAAATTAAAATTAAAAAAATCTGTTTTTATTTGTATAAATACTAAAGCTTAAACATATTCACCCTGTATGAGAGACTGCGACGTTGTTTACAGTTTTAATAACTGTTACAGTTCACTTCCCGTATTTAATAGTTTGAAATACGAATAATTTAGTATACTTATTTCTACATCTGTAGAGAATACATTGTGACGTCACAATCTTAGTCCCACCCATTTATGAACGTCACATAGCTCCGCCTTCGCAACTTTGTTTATACAACGTTTACTTGGCGATTTTCAAAAAATCGCCAAGCAGTGGGCTAAAGCACATTTTCACCTAAAGATTGCTTTTCTTCACGTAAACTGAAACTTCAAGAAAAACAAGAAATTTTAAAAAACAAAAAGGGCCTCTTTTGTCTGTTTAAAAATTGGACATCGTTCTAAATTTTTCAAGTCCAACATCAAATGTGTCCTTTGCAGTAAAAAACATTCGATTTTGATGTGCCCGGAACTCCCTGGAAATAAGATGAAAGGTGACGTACAGGAACTTGAGAAGACGTTGTCGTCTAATGTTAGTTCGCTTAACTTATGCACTTCTGATGAAATATTGCTTCAAACGTTACAAGTGAAACAGAAGACTAAAGGGAAAGAGCTACAAGTACGTGTACTTATTGACATTGGCTCACAACATTCTTACATTCTTAAAGAGACAGCTAAGAAACTAGGTTTGAAGCCTACAGCAAAGAGAATCTTAATTCACTCTCTATTTGGGGGAATTACAACTGAGAAAAGGGAGCATTATGTTTATGACGTTAACCTGATATCTTTGAAAAGGGACTTGTGTAACATAAAGGTTTTGGATCAGCAGATCATTTGTGGCAACATTCCTCGGTTGAGAAGAGACCTTTATAAGAAAAAGTTTAGAGAAAATAAAATTTGGCTCACTGGCTATGGAGAAGGTTGTCCTGATATTGATCTGTTAATAGGCGTAGATTATTGTGATATACAGGAAGAATATGTACACTGAAATCCAATTTGATTGCATGTGAAACTTATTTAGGATATGTTATCATGGGAAACATGTCCGAAGAAAACTTAATTTGATCAGAAGAAAACTTAATCAACTTAACTTGATGTTATTTTTAAACTTCCTTTTAGAGAAACTCTAGTTAAATATTAAGGAGTTTTCAAAATTTAAACTTTTAAGGCATATTTAATGCTGAAATTAACTTAGTTTTTAAAACAAATGTTATTTTCTGAAAAGATTTCGTTTTTTGAATGAACAATATATACTTAATGTATACAAAATATGTTCTTTTAAGTAAAGTTAATTATTCAGCGAGCTAAGATTTGGTAACTGAATATCTTAATTTCAAGAGCGGAACAAGATTTTCATGATTATACCTGGATAGCTAGCTGATTTGAAAAAGGGAAAGGTTTCAAATGTGAGTTTTTCATCTGATTTATGAAAACAAAAAATTTGGTATATTTATAAGATTTTATAAGATATTTCTCCCGCTTCTCTAGCGTGCCTTCGTGGTGTAACGGTAGTACGGTGGGCCGGTATTCCAGAGGTCCGTGGTTCGATTCCCGGCGAAGGCGATTGCTTATTTTTCATCTTGTCTCCTTAACATTAACCTACTGTCTCTACAAGTGGCGCCCGAACTAAAAGGGTTGTGGATGATGATTCTCCTTTGGCGACTAGGTCCTCTAAAACCCTAGTCGGCCTTTAAAAAGGGGAGCATATAAGATATTTCTCCCACTTTCCAAGAGTCCATCATGGTGTAACGGTAGCACGCTGGGCAGGTATTTCAGAGATCCGCGGTTCGATTCCCGGTGAAGGCGTTGTTAATTTTTCATCTTGCCTCTTTCTAAAACATGTCTAATGTCTCTACAATTTCAGGATATAGCATAAACATTTGTTTTAAATATCTTCTCGATCTCAAAGAAATTAAATTTGCCCTATTTATAAATAAATAATAATGCCTTTGCTTTTGCTTTTTCTTTAGCAATAATTTCGAGATTTTTTTAATACAAAAATTATGGTGTTAACTTTTAAACACCTAGCTAGCCCATTCGCCGGGATTTAAACTCGATTCAAACTGCCAGTTTCTACTAGGTCGCTGCGGGCTTTTGTTGTATCTTTATAAAAAATCTTTGCAAAGTAATCGCAAACACATAGTAGTTATTAGTTTTTAATTTGGTTTTGTTTTATGTGATTACGGCAAAGCCTCGAGGGTTATCTGCCTAAGAGGAGGGATGCCTTCGTGGAGAACTTTCTAAGGGATACTAGCTCGTATACACGTTACACGTGGGGAAAATCACGAAAACGCCCTTGCAGCCAGCCCGTTCGCGGATTCGAACCTAAGACCTAATTACCAGTGTTCAGCAACGTTTACTGATCGGCCGCTGGTAGGCCACAATTATTGAGTACCAACGGATTAATTAAGTTAGGAATTTAATAACTTTCATTCGTAGTGCTGATATCAGCACTGACATTTGGAGAGGTTATTTTCTAACGAAATTCTTTTAATGTAATTAATTTAATTCGTTAGCTAATTGTTCCTCTGACTAATTTTTGTGTGCAGTATATGTAACCCTTTCATACATTAACTGTTTTACCTTACACTCCATTAATTTTAAGCGATTTTATACCGGTAGATTTCTTTCCAAAAAAGTTCCAAGAAATGCATATTTTTTCCTAGATTTTAAAACTAATTTGTATTTCAAATCTTAATAATAAAATTTTTAAAAACAAATATTTCTAGAAATTTCTGTGGCATATGAATTTATTCGATTTAATTGAAGTTTTCGAGTAGAATATCTTCCTTTCGACATCCAAGAAATTTTTATATGTCAGTTAGCGTTTATAAGGAACACACAGCAACATATACGAATACAAAAATCAAGCGTACTGAAAGAACAGTTTTAACATTTCAAAATGTAAAAAGGAAAAGTATACCATTAAAAGCACTCACACTTGAAATACGGGAGCAAACAAGATAGGTGTTTGCAACATTTTATCATTTATTCTGTTCTTGACGAATCAGGAATTGTAGTCAACTTTTAATACATTGTATAATATGAGTTATTAAAAAGTACGTCTTACGTTACAATTGTTATTTTTTCCTTTTCTTCTAAATTTCGGTAATCTACTATAACAACGAGCGATTTTGTTTGACTTTCATTTGTATAAATAACCACAAGGCAAACTGTTGTAAAACGATTTATCTTCATTCACAAGCTTGCAGTCGTTGGAAAGATAATGCACACCTGCTATCTGACGGTGATTCTTTAATCTTAGGACCCTTCCGTAAAGTGTTCTTTTCAAACAGACTTCACACCCTATTAAGACCTTTGTGTCAACTAACAGCCGCCTGCAGAAAGGTAGGGGTAGGAAGACCAGATCGCAGCGTCTAAACACGTCTTAAGCAATTTTCGAGAAATTTGAGCTTCGTGTATACACGTCTTAAGTATTTTTCGTGCGATTTGAAATTCATGTAAACACGTCTTAAGCATTTTTAAAGAACTCCAAAAACGTTTAAACACGTCTTAAGCATTTAAAGGGTTAACAAAGATAACGATGCCTCGATTAGAATTGTTAGCATGTTTGATCGGAGCTCGTCTTACTGCAACAGTGAAAGAAGCGATGGATTTAAAGGGAATATCAAGTACCTGTTGGACTGACTCCTCTATCGTTATGTTCTGGATCAAGCATGAAAATAACTGGGGAACATTTGTACATAATCGAGTGAAGGAGATAAGAAATTTAACATCAAAGGAACAATGGAAGCATATTCCAGGAAGCGACAATCCGGCTGATCTCCCATTCAGAGGATGTTCCTCGGTTGACTCCGCTGGAGTTCTACTTAGATCTAGATGGTGGGAGGGTCCACCGTGGCTTAAACAGCCTGAAGAAAATTGGCCCGTCTCTGAAATTAAATTAAATATGGAAAACGTTTCTAAAGAAAGAAGAAAGGGAATAATTGCCTTAGCTACTTCAGTTGCTCCTAACGAATCAGTTGAAAACTCTTTGCATTTTCACTGATAAAGAAGGCTTAATGAGACTGAAGACAAAAATCCTTCGAAGAGATGATACAGATTATTTCGTGTGTTCCATACTTTTACCTCCTTATCATCAAATTGTAGAATTGTAAAAGTTAATTTTCGAAAGACATACAGTACTTTCACACGCTGGAGTTCAAATTGTTTTGACGGATATTCGTCAACGGTTTTGGATTTTAAGAGGACGGAAAACAGTTCAAAGGGTAATTGCAAAATGCATTCGATGCAAAAGATATAATGCAAAAAAAATCGAAATAATTCCAGCCCCACTGCTTGAAGATAGGGTCCGAGACGCTCTGGTTTTAGAAGTAACTGGAGTAGACTTATCTGGACCTCTTCATCTAAAGGATGGAAAGAAAAGCTGGATACTTTTATTCACCTGTGCTGTTTATAGGGCCATACATCTTGAACTGATACAAGGACTTTCCACCAAAGATTTTTTGTTGGGCTTCAGAAGGTTCATAGCCAGACGTGGACGACCAAAAACTATGTATAGTGACAATGGTACGAACTATGTTGGGACAAACAGCCTCTTTCTTTCACTCGATTGGAGCAAAATTATGCAAGAATGTTCTATTTTGAAGATTACATGGAAGTTCAATCCCCCACAGCTGCGTAGTGGGGGGGGTTGGTGGGAGCGTATTATTCAGATGGTTAAGAAAATTTTGAGAAGAATATTAGGAAGAGCCTGCTTGAGATATGAGGAGCTGTGTACCATTCTCTGCGATACGGAAGCTGTAATCAACGCAAGACCGTTAAATTATTTGTCTGAAGATCCTGAAGATTTAATGTCTTTGTTCGATGTTATGCAAATTGTATTTCTTTCTTTGTACCGAGGAGCGGCGCAGACGCAAATTTGTTAGGTTTTTAAAGCTCGCGTTTAGAGCTTTGAGGTTGCTGTGAATTACTGGAGTTTCAACTAAGCAGAGGTTCTTCTGAGTTTGTGTTGGTAAGCCGCTACTGAGTTCGGAGTTGGCAGTGTGGTCTTCGCCGTTCCTCAACTAACTTACTCTATGAAAGTCAATAAAGAAGTTTCGGTCAACGTTATGAGTCTGAGGTTTTTTGGGTTCTATACTGAAGTAATATCAAGTCAATTTACAGTCCACTATTTTTAACAACGGAACGTACATGTTTTATGGTCCGTCAGCTACGGAGTCGCAGTAAATTTGGTGAGTCAGTGTATTTTTTTATCTTTCTTATTAGATAATGGAATTTACAACGCTTAAGACTAAAAAGCGTGTAGCTAAAGCTAAGTTAAGTAAACTGAAAGAGAAAATTACAGTGACTTACGATTCTGCTGATGTTGATCAGTTGGAACTTTTTAAATCTAGATTAAATGATTTAATGACCGAACTTTCGGATATTTTTAGTAACATATTTGTAGTGTGTGAAGAAAAAGATATTGATGTATTTATAGAAGAACAACAGGTCATACAAGATACTGTTGATGAGTTAATTTTAATGCTAACCAGAGTTAAGAATGTTAAAGACATTAGTGTGGAAACTAAATCTTGTGAAATAGCGAGTATACGCTTACCTAAGCTAACTCTTCCTGTATTTAGTGGCAGTACTGAAGAATGGTTATCATTTTTTGATTTATTTAAAACGGCGATAGTGGATAATGACCGTTTATCAGGTGCACAAAAGCTACAATATTTAAGGGGTTCTTTAAAAGGAGATGCTTTGCGGATTGTTCAAGCTTTAACTATTTGTGACAGGAATTTCGAAATAGCGTGGCATTTATTGTGTCAAAAATTTTCACATAAGAGAGAATTACTTTCATCGTTATTAAAGAAAATCTTGTATTTATCAAATTTACAATCTGAAATTCCTAGTCAGATATTAGCGTTAGTAGACACTGTAAGAGAGTGTGTATGTTCGTTTGAAAATCTAGGGTTCAAAGTGGAGCAATTCGCGGATACTATTTTAATGTTAATAGTACAGTTTAAATTGGATTCTTCGACGAGAGGATGGTGGGAAAGAACATTAAAGAGTGAGGAAATACCAACACTTAATAATCTGCTAGAGTTCTTGAAATCTCATGCCAGAACCTTGCAAGCAGGTAAAACGAAAGGTGTTAAAAAACAAGTTACAGAAGACAAATTAATTTCATTGGCTTCAGAGATTCGCGCGCAGTGTACGTATTGTAAAGCCGGTCATTCAGTTTTTAAATGTAATAAGTTTTTAAATCTGAATGTTCAGGAACGCGTTAATTTTGTCAAGAGAAATAATGTTTGTTTTAATTGTTTGGTTTCAAACCATAAAGCTTTCGAGTGTAGAAGTACACATAAATGTAAAAAGTGCTTTAAAAATCATCACACACTACTGCATTTCGAAAGAGTTCAAAATGAACCAAAGGCACTTAAAGGAGTTTCGAACAGTTCGAATGAATTATCAGTGACGGCTAAGCCATTTTTCCCTGGGCCAGAACCTCGCGCTCAATCGGCTGGGTCAGGGGAGAATATCGCAAGTTCTAGTCCAGTAATTAAATCTTGTGTTTCAGACTTTAATTTTCAGAGTGAAGTTTTATTATGTACGGCTGTTATTAAAGTGTTAGATTCATCGGGTGAATACCAATTGTGTAGAGCCCTCCTTGACCCTGGCAGTCAAGCAAGCCTGATTTCAGAAGATTGTGTACAAATGCTAGGGTTAGCAAAAAGAAATGCCAAAGTTTTTATTTCATGTTTAGGGTCTTTGGATACGAAAACTAATGGAATTACGGAAATAAACTTCGTTCCGCATTTTCCGGCGAAAGTGTCATTTAAAACACCAGTATTTATCATCAATAGAATTATTGGAACTTTGCCGCATTTTACATTGGATAAGAAGTACGTTGAGGAATATAATGATTTAATGTTAGCAGATCCAACATTTTCAAAAGTGGGCCTGTTGATATACTTTCAGGCGTAGATATTGCCTTACCTCTTTTAAAGGGAGAAATAATTAAATGCGAAGAAGGTAAACCGGTAGCTTCTCGTTCTAAACTAGGATGGATTATTTCAGGTAGTGTGAATAATTCAACAGAAATTAATCCTACTATCTATGTTAATAATATACAAGTGGAAACTGATCAGATGCTGTCTGACTTTTGGAAATTGGATGCTGCACCTACGTTTGACATGCTTACTAAATCGGAGAGAGAATGTGAAGATTATTTCAAATCTACATATACGAGAGAGGAAAGTGGGGTATATACTGTGAAATTACCGTTTCACTCTCCGCCTTCTCAGCTTGGAGATTCCAGACAATTAGCTATGCGTAGATTCCAATCTTTAGAAAATTCACTTCTAAAAAGGCCTCAGATATATGAACAGTATAAGAATTTCATGAGGGAATACCTTGAGCTGAGACATATGGAGGGAGTGCCTGAGGGAGAGATTCTTATTGACTCTACGTATTACATGCCTCATCATGCCGTATTAAAGGAATCAAGTACTACGACTAAACTGAGAGTTGTTTTCGATGCTTCAGCTAAAACGACATCGGGTCTTTCATTGAATGATATTTTGATGGTTGGGCCAAGAGTTCAGCAAGAGCTGTTTCCAATTCTTCTACGGTTTAGAACTCACAAAATTGCAGTATGTGCCGATGTAGAGAAGATGTTCAGACAAATTCGTGTCCACCCAGAAGATACAAATTGGCAACGAATGCTTTGGAGGGATAGTCCTAGTGAGCCCTTGAGTACATTTAGATTAGTGACAGTTACATATGGGACTGCCTGTGCGCCATATTTGTCTACTAGAGTAATGAAACAACTTGCATTAGATGAACAAGTGAGATTTCCTTTAGCATCAAAAATTGCCCTTCATGATTTTTATGTTGATGATTTGCTTTCAGGGGCACAAAGTGAAGAGGAAGCGAATGTTCTAGTTCAGCAGTTGAATGAAATGATGAAAAGGGGTGGATTTCGCTTAAGGAAGTGGATTTCAAACAATTCAGCTATTTTAGAGAATATTCCTGAGTGCTTACGAGAATCCAGTATTTCTCTTGAAATAAACAGTGACAAGAAAGTAAAAGTATTGGGAATTAATTGGAACAACTCTAGTGATATGTTTCATTTTTCGGTATGCATAAGTGATAAAGAGTTTACTAAGAGGACTATTTTATCAGAAGTAGCCAAAATTTTTGATCCAATGGGATGGTTAGCGCCAACAATAATATACGCGAAAATATTATTACAAGAGTTATGGAACTTACAGCTGGGTTGGGATGAACTTGTTGATAAGAGGATAAGTAGGAAATGGAAGCGTTTCTATCTAGAATTGCCCTTACTTTCAAGCTTACAATTTCCGAGGTATGTCTTGAGTCCGAAGGCAGTAGTGATAGATATCCATGCTTTCTGCGACGCTTCAGAAAAGGCTTATTGTGCAGTCATCTATCTCCGTACAATCGACCTTGATTCGTCGATCAAAGTCAGCCTTCTGACATCGAAAACCAGAGTAGCGCCCTTAAAAACCCAGTCTCTTCCGAGAGTAGAGTTGTGTGCTGCGTTACTTTTAACCAACCTCTTACATGCAGTATTATCATGCATAGAACTGCCTATTAACAATATTTACGCATGGACCGATTCGCGGGTTACATTGGCATGGGTTTCGTCCGAACCTCGCCGTTGGCTACCTTTTGTGGCAAATCGAGTTGCAAAAATCCAGGAAGCTGTTCCAGGTATTCAATGGAATTATGTTGCTGGGAAAGAAAATCCTGCAGACTGTGGGACCAGAGGTTTTATTCCATCAGAATTCCTACAATGTGAGTTATGGATGAAGGGACCGAAGTGGTTAAACGAATCCGTAATTCATGTACAGCAAAATTCAAGTGTAGAATTAGAGGGTGAGGTTATGTTGAAGGAATTGAAAAAGAGTTTCAGTTCAAATGTTTCCAAATTTGAAGAGCCTAGTGTGTTTTCAAGATTTTGATCATGGTTAAAGTTATGTCGAGTGTTAGCGTGGTGTTTACGATTCAGAAGTAATTGTAGTAAGTTACCTACAGAGCGTATAAAGGGTTATTTATCTACTGAAGAATTCTGTGAAGTTACTTCTATGATTGTTAGGATTGTGCAAAGAGCCGAATTTCCAGAAGAATTATTCTGTTTAGAATCTGGTAAACCCTTGAAGACATCAAGTAAATTACTGTCTTTAAGTCCTTTCTTGGATTCCGCGGGAGTAATGCGTGTAGGCGGAAGGCTCAGAAACTCTACAGTTTCAAATAATCAGAAACATCCTATGATTTTACCTAACAATCACAATGTTACGCGTTTAATTATTAAGCATTATCATGACACGTATCTTCACTCAGGTACGCAGCTACTCACTTCTGTCATACGACATAGATTTTGGATTGTGAGTGCTAGAGATATTATAAAAAAGTGTATAAACCAATGTGTTATCTGCCGTAGAGTTAGAGCGCAAACTGCAACTCAGCTAATGGCAGATTTACCCGCTTCAAGAGTTACTCAAAGTAGAGCTTTTTCTAGTGTAGGGATTGATTTAGCAGGACCATTTAACGTTAAATATCGTCCTGGTAGAGGAGTCAAAATCTTTAAGTGTTACGTATGTCTATTTATTTGTTTTACTACAAGAGCAATACACTTAGAATTAGTTGGAGATCTTTCAACAAAATCATTCCTCGCGACACTTAAGCGGTTTATAGCTCGTAGAGGCAAACCGTGTGAAATTCACAGTGATTGTGCAACGAATTTTATAGGAGCTAATAAAGAATTAAGGAAAGCCTTTTCTATTGTTCAACGTGATGAACAGCTACAGGGTTATATTTCTTCAGAAAATATTAAATGGTTGTTTAATCCTCCCTCTGCCCCTCATTTTGGAGGGCTTTGGGAAGCGGGTATCAAGTCTATGAAACATCACTTAAAAAGATGTTTAGGAACACTTATTTTAACATACGAGGAATTTTTGACATTAATAACCCAAATTGAATCCTGTCTTAATTCTAGGCCTTTGGTACCAGCTTCAAGTGATTGCAGCGACTTGGAGGCAATAACACCAGAACCCTTTTTAACCGGTGCGGCTTTAAGCGCTATTCCAGAAACTAACCAAATTCAAGAAACCATGAGCTGCAGTGACCGTTGGAGGAACGTGCAAAGGTTATTTCAACATTTCTGGAATCGATGGAGCAGTGAGTATTTATCTAGATTGCAGCAGAGACCCAAGTGGTGCACGTTACAACAAGATCTGAAGATTGGTGATATGGTTCTTATTAAGAACGAAAATCTACCTCCGCTACGTTGGAAATTAGGTAGAATTACTAAAGTATATCCTGGTTTGGATGAGAAAGTTGGAGTGGTGAGTTTACGCACGTCTAATGGTGAAATAAAACGACCTATAGCAAAGCTATGCGCTTTGCCATTTAATTCTTGATTTAGAGACTTTAATTTTTATTTTTCAGGTTTATGCAGTTCAACAGTTTAAATTTATTGTTTGAACCCCATTGGGACTTCAAGGCTGGGGGTATGTTCGATGTAATGCAAATTGTATTTCTTTCTTTGTACCGAAAAGCGGCGCAGACGCAAATTTGTTAGGTTTTTAAAGCTCGCGTTTAGAGCTTTGAGGTTGCTGTGAATTACTGGAGTTTCAACTAAGCAGAGGTTCTTCTGAGTTTGTGTTGGCCGCTACTGAGTTCGCTACTGAGTTCGGAGTTGGCAGTGTGGTCTTCGCCGTTCCTCAACTAACTTACTCTATGAAAGTCAATAAAGAAGTTTCGGTCAACGTTATGAGTCTGAGGTTTTTTGGGTTCTATACTGAAGTAATATCAAGTCAATTTACAGTTCACTATTTTTAACAACGGAACGTACAGCCTTTAATATCTTCTATGTTCATTCAGGATATAAGAACGGTGGGAGTTCCGGACTTAGACCATATAGATAAAGTCAATATCAGTAAGAGACATAGATATCAGCAGAAATTACGACAAGATCTCAGAAAAAGATTTAGAGACGAATATTTGAGTCTCCTAATTCAGTCCAGAGATAATAAAGCTACTCGAAGACAAATATATTTAGAAGATGTGGTACTTGTGGGAAGTGACAACAAAAAAAGATTGGACTGGCCATTGGGTCGAGTTATTGAACTATTCCAGAGTCAAGATAATTGTTAGAGTGGCAAAGGTGAAAACAGCTGCAGGTGAATTGATCCGTCCTGTGCAACGACTGTATCCTTTGGAAGTGATGGACGACGAGAACTTGTTTTTACCTAAACAAAACCAATTTAACATTTCTGCTAGTAAAGAAATTAACTTTAAACCTCCTGATAAGATATTTAAAACTAGATGTGATAGAACTATTGTAAAACCTTCACGTTTTAATTAGTTTTTTCCTTTTATGATTATACTAAGTATTGTTTAGTCTCGTTATTAAGTATATTGTATTTTGATTTATGTTCCGCCCACCATAAATCAAAAGGTAGGAGGAGATGTCGCAAGCAACTCAACGATTGTATAAATGCAATTTCTTAAAAGATTAAGTTTTTACGGTTTAGGAACATTGTATCTTTTTTTTATGTTTAGAATAAATGAAGTAAAAATGCACCATAACTTTACATTAAGGTGGATTGCCTGTTTTATAGGGTCGATGCTATTCACACCACCGGTGCCATTAGCCGCTTAAGCTATTCGCACCACATTAAACAAGCATGCGCATTGAGTTGTCAGATCCGTCAATAGAACCCAATCGAAAGGAACGGATTCTACGTACGCGAACTGTTTTAGTGAACTTTTTTTAAAAAAAAAGGCGGGTTTCTACCTTGGCGTAGTTTATCATTTTTTAAACGTTGGCGACTTTCAAAAGTTGACAAAGGAAAATGGGTTCCTTTTCTTATAAAAAGAAGGAACACATTTCCTTTTATTAAAGTATATGTAAAAAAGGGCAGATTTTTATGTTCACAATGTTTATCCTTTTCCTGAACGGTTTGAATAGTTTAAATGACTGATTGGGGGGGGACAAAATCTTGTTTACATTTTTTGTACTTCTTAGAATACATTTAGCTTTAAAGATGTATTTTGCGCAATCAAGACTTTAATTCATTCCTCTTTGAAAAATTTCGTCCGATAAAAGATACTAAAATTTAGACAGCGGATTTCTGTGTAGAAAATTTAGACATGAAATAAGTTAAAAGAGATTATATCAACTATTAAATTAATTATTCTGTATGCCTGCTTATTTTTTTATGGAAATACTTGGCATTTTCAGAACACAAAAAGTGCTTCAAAGAACTTTGAAATATTAGTACAAACACATTAATCAATTAAATTGAAATAAATAATTGGATGTAATTTAAAAGACAGAAATAATTTAAAGTAAGAGATTTTGATTTAAAAATTTGCACACACAAATGATTTATCATATTTTGCATGGTTTTATTTCATAAATAACTTTGATTTTGAAATATGGCATTTGAACCTATAAACTTGTGTGGATACTGAAAAAGTGATGAATACATAAGAATATTATCATTTTCAGTAAGTTTTCTTATTGAATAATAAATTCTGATAGTCCTATGCTATAAGAATAGGGTCTAAGTTTGCATAAAAATTCCTCTGTTAAATTAAAGAATTTAAGTAATTTCTGTAGCCTTTTTGTCAATACACTAAAGATTTTTTAACTAATTACTCGCCCTCGCTTGCAATTAAAACCATCATTAAATCCCTACTTTATCTAATCATTTCCTGAACATTATCATGTATATAGATTGACCTTGTCTTTGTAACTGATAATTATTACTTGCAAATTATTCTCTTGCTGGTGTACTATTAACAACCCTTTCTATTGCCGAGTTAGGGTTAACAACCTTCGCTCTCACTACCACCTGCCTTACAGAAATCGGCGTAAAATGCTGATACCTGGGCTGATTGTGCGCATGCGCGAACGTAGGTGGTGTGAATAGCCTGTTAGCTAATCGCAACGTCGGTGCGTTTAGCCACTGCGGTTTTATAGTGAATTAATTAAGGTGGATTGCCTGTTTTACAGTGAATTAAATGGGTGGATTGCCCGTATTACTTAATTATAAGTTTCTCTTTACGTTTCTTTTAATGGAGTACCGACTGAATGAACAAAATTCAGGTAGAGTCTCGTAACACGCAGTTGAACTGAATTTTGGTAGATATTAGTTGATATTGATATTTAAATATTAAATACTGTTATCAAACAGAAAATAAAAACAACAGAAACAGAAACAATCAAACAGAAAATAAAAATAAGATTGGAGTGATATTGTATATTTAGCAGAGCTGATTTAAATTTAAACTGAAACATATCTTAACTTTTATACGGAAATAAAATAAACACAAAAGTATTTATAAAAATTATACATGTTTTGTTAATATCAATGAAAATATAACATATCTAATGAACATAAGATATTTTCATTTCGTAAAAAAAGAAAAAAATATGTTAAGGCTCTCAGATGATTTTATATTGCTTAAATTATGCAGATTGATTTATACTGCTTGAATACTAAACAAACATATATAGCATTTCATAACAAAATTAATATCAACTCATTAATTCTAATATAATAAAATATTGCTATATTATATAATTGTTTTTCTGTGCAATGATATTGACGCAAAATGAGCTGTTTCTTTCTTTATTCAGATAAAGATTTTTTATCGCGAAAGCTTTTTGACAGGGTATGACATCGAGACCTTATTTACAAACTAATCACTCCCAATTTTTCAGATCATTTTATTCGCTTAATAGCCTCTTTTCTCAGCAACAGAACATTCAGAATCAAAATCGGTACTGCTTACTCAACCACCAGAGTAATCAATGCTGGTGACCCACAGGGGTCGGCACTTTCGCCGTACCTTTTTAATATTTATACACAAGACATCCCTAAAGACACTTCTGTTCGTCTTGCACTCTTTGCGGATGACACCGCCGTACTTACTAAAGCCTGCACAGTTTCGCAGTAAAAACTATCTCATAAAACTGGAAAAATGGCTCACTCTTTGAAGGATTAAAATTAACACTGATAAAACTAAGGCAATAATTTTCCGTAAGGGAAACATGAAATACTATCCTTCAACCCCTGAAATATTTGACGAAGAAATAAACTGGATTAATGAAACCAAATACCTTGGAGTCACCCTTGATCAAAAACTTACCTTCAGAACCCACTTCCGCTCCGTAGTACAAAAATTTAAAATCACCACTATGCGACCTCTTCTTGAAAGAAAAAGCAACTTATTTACTACAAACAAATTAATTTTATATCGCTCCATACTTCGTCTAGCCCTTCTTTATGCAACTCCGATCTGGGGACATGCAGCTAAAACCAATATTAAACAATTACAAATTCTGCAAAATAAAATTCTACGAGAAATTATCAATGCTCGTTGGTATATTCCAAACATCTCCATTCACAGAGACCTTCAAATCGAAGTTATTCAAGAGTATATTAAAAGATTAGCGGTCAACTTCTTTTATTCAGTACAAACCCACAGTAATAGCCTTATTAGCACTCTCAGACACTTCCCGCATCCCAGTGAAAAACATCGGTACCCAAGTGACATCCTACTCACATAAGAATTACAACCATAATTGACTCATTCACACTAAACTGACTCTTCGGTTTACTACCTGCGGCTACATTTTATAACGACATTGAACTTACTCCCCCTTTTTTTCGTCGTCGCTAGCACGGACTTGACTCTCTTTTTCCACCTCCCACACTTCCTTCCACACTACTCTTTTTCCTGACACTCGAGAATAAAATACGATCTGTGTTTTTAAAGATTTTTCAAGATTCAATCACACATGGACATTAAGTGAAATACATAATCTTATTAATATTGTTACGTAATTTCTAATTCTTCTGACACCAAATGTTACGTTATCTTCTTCCTTCACGTTCGTACGGAGTTCGTGTAGATTTGGAGTGAATAACGACGACACTACTTGATGAAGTATCAAACACACTTTATTTGCCAGTATTGTCAGGTCAGCTCCAAAACACGTTTTACAGTCGTCGAAGATCTACTATAAACATGCTGACACGATCAGCGACACAGCACAGATTATCAGGCTATCACGGTGGAGACAGCTTCCTGCAAAGCAGCCAAGCCGACTTTTCTTTCCGGAGTACAGCTCCCGACTCTGCTTGGTCGTTCTCGGAACTCCACGTACTCTCGATGTTCTCCACGCTACAACTCGCGATGCACTCGACGACACACGAGCACAGCTCCTGACTCTTCGGTTCAGTCTTTCCTGGAGCTCAACACGCTCTCTCGACGATACACTAACAGACTCCTTCGTTGGACTTGACGACACACTCGGGACTCGTTGCCCGGCTGTCAGCTCAATCGACTCCGCAGGGATTGACTCGCTAGAAGAGACGCACTCACTCTCGATGAGAGACACACCCTTCCTGACTGCAGACCAGCACGGTTTATATAGCTTTCGGCTTGTGTTCTGGACTAAACCGGTAAGAATCTGGACTAAACCGGTAAGAATTCTTTCCAGAAGGTTCTCCAACCGTCCATGGTATATCGCCAATTTTGTTGCCAGATGTCGCCACATGTGGCAACCCTGCCTTCCCTTGCCATTTTATGACAACCCTAAAACTGCTTTGCGGGGAAGCCATCTTACAGCGCCTGTACATTTCGTAACAATATATTAAAAGTACTTCTTTTGTCTACATATTGAAAAAATATTCATTTTAAAAATGTTTTATAGCTAAAACATTACACAGCATTTCCAAAAATATATTTCATATTATCTTTAAAAAAAGCAAGATCATAACTATGCAATCAATTCCAATGAGCATCATATCATGCTCCAAAACATTCTTATGAAAGAACATTGATTAAAAATACACTCTTAATACATCTTATTAAAAATACACAATAAATAAAGGTACAAATAAATTACAATAAATAAAGTTACAAATTCATATATGAAATATAAATACACAGAAAGAATAGAATGCTATTTTTGTCTTGCACAAACACATGGAAGGGGGAAAAACTTAATGTTTTAAGGATTTAACTGAAAAATGAGTTGTTCTTTCATAAGCTTTGAGCAGAAGAATAATAAAAGTTCAACATTACACTCCCCAAAATTACAGGAAAACAACTATGCTTCAGATAGCCTAGATCTTTGTTCTATTCTTACTAAAATACCAAAATATCCTAAAACTCTCAAATTTATTTGTATTGCTTAAATTAGATTGATTTATATTGCTTAAATATTAAAAAGACATATGTGGTATTTCATAACAAAATTCATAAACATATTAATTTTAATAACATTTTGATTTACAATTATGATTTTATATGCACTCCTATTGAAGCAAAAGCATTTTTTTTCTTTCTCATAAGGACGTTTCAACATTCAATCCAATATCCTAAGATACCTTTCAATTATAAACATACAAGTGAACATTTCAGGAAATATATTGTTGCGTTTTTCTTTTCTGACGCCACCAGTTCTTACGTTATTTTCTTCCTTCACGTTCGTACGGGGTTCGTAGATTTGGAATGAATAACGACGACACTTGATGAAGTATCGAAACACACTTTATTTACCAATTATTACGTAATTAATCAACTACTGTTGATCAAAGTTGTCAGGATCCACTAACGTATGCAGGTTCTATTTATATTGATTTAAAAAACAAGAAGAAAATCATTTACTTGTTCTGATGCATTGTTGAATCTGACGTGATGTTTCAGCTGGCAATCTTCTTTACAGAAAAACCACAATTGAATTTTCTTGACATCACATTTTATTTACATAAAACATTCAAAAGGAAAAAATTAAGATTTAAATACATTTTTTTGTACAGCCTCTCTTTTTCTTTTATGGCTGTACGAAACAATTTATCCGTCCATCACACGGATTCGAAACCGAACTATCTACTATTTACAAAAAAGAATAATAAATACAAAGTTTTAATTTATCTCACTAATGAAACCTCTGGAGCCATCTAGCGAGGGAAATACACTTTATATGAACATTTAACATACTCCCACCTTTAATTTATGGTGGAAGCCAGAAATTAAGCATTAAAATTAAATTTACATCCTTACTCAAAAATAATAGAATGAAATAAAACTAATATCTATGAAAGTTTCAAGCAAAAAAGTTAAAGTTCTAAAATTGAGTTGTGAAAAGTGTTCATACAGTTCATCAGCTGGATTACTGGGTCATCGTTCTTAGATAATGGCAAAGTTCCATGTCCAACAATTCCAAATGGCAAAGTTTACGAATCGGTCGTACAAAAGTTCCTGAAGAGGTTTTTACCTCTGCCACACGTGTACAACCATCTCTACTTGGAAAAAAAATTTTGTGACTTTGCCTAATGGCCAGTTAAGTCTCTTTCGGTTGTCTAGTTCAATTAGTACTACATCACCCGTCTGGATCACTTGAGCCTTTTCTCTTGATTTTTGAACGAGATTTGCCAAATATGCTTTTGGAAATCTATTTCTCAATTGATTTTTTATATTTTGGCATTTCCGGTATCTTTCTCGAAGTTTCTGGAAATTAATTTTCTCTAGATCAGGTCAATTTCTTGGATGTCTTGAATAAAAGATGATGGAGTCAAAAGAATAAATGTATCAGATTCTTCTGAAATATATGTAAGCGGTCGATTATTCATTACAGCTTCAACTTCACATAATATCGTTGAAAGGTTTTCAAACTGAGTGATGATCTACCAAGTGATCTTAGAAGAAGATTTTTTTACACTGCGAATGAGCCGTTTAGCGGAAATAATCCAATAATTTTCTCGCAGGATGGAGCCAACAGTCTGGAGACCAGCATGGAAGTTCTTTAAATGGCAGTTTCGTATTAAACAATTTACTACGTGATGTTTTGATGGCAACAAAATTGGATATTTGAACGAAAATTCTCCATCACGTTCTAACAACTTGGTTTTCACTCATGTTATTTTGATCTTTCACAAGACCTTTGACAGTACCTGAGACATCACCAAAATTTTCTAACTTAATTCTTGACCAAAGGAACTTCTCTGCCTCTTTCTTTTCTTCGATCGAGAGCTCAGATGGGAAAAAATAATTTCTACTTCTACATTTGGATATGAATCTTTTCATCCAACAAATAATATTGACAAATCTGCAAAATTTCGAAATTCTCACATAATTCATGAATTGATTTACTTTTGTACAGGTAATTTTCTTCGTCTTTTAACCATTTTGGTCCCTCCCACCATCTCATCTCGATAAGATGTTTTCGACTACAACCACGAGATGGCAGGTCCGCCGGATTTAGATTATCTCGAATATCGTACCATTGGTATGATTCTGTGAGTTTGCATATTTCTCTGATTCTGTTACCCACAAAAGTACCCCATCGGTCATTTCTTCGTATCCATGCTATAACCGTTGAAGAGTCCGTCCAGTAATAAAATGGTATTGTAGGGATATCTAGAGCCTCCGAATATAGTTTGCTAATCTGGCTCCCAAAACACAAGCAAGAAGTTCTAGACGCGGGATTGTCAAAGTCTTTTTTGGCGCAAGTCGAGATTTTGCTCCTAGAAGCTGTACCGAAATCCTATTATTATCTTCACAGCGCAGGAAAATTTCTGTTGCATATGCATTCTGATTCGCGTCGCGAAAAACATGTATAGACCATTTTTCTTTGTTTCCGTAACCTATGCGTCTGTTTAACCTTCAAGTTAGATAATTGTTTCAATTAACTATACCATTTCTGAAAGTCCTTTTGTATCTTCTCTGGAAGCGGGGAATCCCATTCTGACTTAGCTGACCAGGCCTCCTGAATCATTAGCTTGGCTGGCGACAATGCTGGGATGAGGAAATCGATGGTATCGTAAGTACCTTGTGTTATAGACAGGATTTTCCGTTTAGTAGGATTTTTTATTTCAGCGTCAAATTCATTGCAGATCATTAAACCGTCCTCCTTTCTATCCCATTTAATCTCCAAAACCGAAACTGGAGTTGTAAAATCTTCTTTAAACAAACTTCTATTCTCAGTTGACAACTTTTCTACTTCTTCTACCGGACCGAACTTCCATAATCTCAAATCCATCTTAGCTTCAGCCATAATTTCAGTTGACTTTGAGATAAATTCTTCTAATTCGGATGCACTGTCTACGGAGGTTACGCAGTTGTCAATATAGAAGTATTTCAAGAGTTTGTCAGTAACTGTTTTGAGTTGTTTTGGATACTTGTTCAAATGGTAACTTATAACCGCGCTGAGAAAAAAAAAGGGCTACAAGTAGATCCAAACAACATTCTGTTATGTTGATAAACTTTAATTTTATTTTCCTTCTTCCACCATAAAAATCGCAAAAATCGGCGATCTTCTTCCTTAACTTCAATTTGAAGGAAGGCTCTTCTAATGCCGGATGCAACAGCAATAGCCTTTTCTCGGAATCTCAATAATATAGCGGGAATTTCTTCTATCAAGTTTGGTCCTTTGAAGAGACAGTCATTTAGGGATGGTTCTCTTCCAACTTTCCACGAGGCTGTGTTGTATTTTTATATATGTTAGGTATGTGCTCAGTGATGATTACAAGATGTACACAAGCATCGTTTATTCTACATTGCTCATCTACTATTCTATATTACAGTTATGATAAAAGATAAAAGATACAGTTACAGTTACATATATAGAAGTAAGCGTTTATAATTCTAAATAATTTCCGCCTAACAGGCCATATTTTACAAAGGTTTTTTAAATCGTAGTAGCTGTAGAGAGTAAGTGCCTTTCCTGAATTTCACTTAATGTGCATTAAAATATATGCATCCAAATCATTAAACAGAATATCCTAGTAACATTAGTTTTTCTCGCATATTCTACTTAACATTACTACTCGTATATTACAGTTATGATTAAATATATTACATATATAGCATCTCAGTTTTTTATAAAAAAATAATAATAGTAGTAAAATTAAACATATTCTTTTAAATAATAAGGTTTCTTAACAGTCCTACCAGATCGAGTAACGTAGTTATGTCCATTTGAAAAATTTGATGATACTATACCTCTTTCACTGTTTTGTGACACAACACTTCTGTTAGGTTTTGAAGGACTTACAGACACATCTAAATTTGTAGTGTTCTTGCTATTCTCAGGTATCTCGGGTTCATCTATAACTTCACTCTCATAGTTGTTTTGTATTGCAAACTCTTTCTGACTAGTTTCTTTAAGATCTCTTCTGTTCCTTGCTACAATTCTTCCATCTGTTCTTATAATCCTATATGAACGTGGTCTTTCTGCTTCTTCTATAATTTTCCCTCTTTCATTTAGTTTTTTCCCTTTCCCTTTTATGTAAACATGATCTCCTGTTTTCAGTGGTTTTAACGGTCTTGCATTCCTATCATAATAACTTTTTTGTAAGGTTTTTCTCTTCAGTAAATGTAGTTTATGGTCTTCATATCGTTTAGCTTGGACGAAATTCTCTTTTATAGGCATCAATCCATTTACTTTTCTTCCAAACATCAATTCTGAAGGTGACTTGATTTCATCTGAAATAGGAGAGTTACGATATTCCAGTAAACATTCGCTTGATAGTTTCAACCATTCCATTAGACTGCGGGTAATTTGGACTTGAAGTTCTGGTTTCAAAATTCCATCTTCTAGCAAAATTTTTAAATTTTCTGAAATTATAATGTGGACCATTATCCGAATACACTATTTCCGGAATACCATGTCTTTCAAAAATTGATTTCAATTGCTTTATCACTGCTACACTTGACAAATCTTCCAAATGCCCAATTTCAACATATTTGCTAAAATAATCTATTACTATTAGATAATCCTTTCCTTGAAAGTAAAAGAGATCTGTTCTCAATACTTCCCATGGACCATTAGGTATTTCTTTAGATATCATCGGTTCTTTAGTATTAGCGTTTTGTAAACTTAAACATGTTTGACAATTCAGTACCAAATCTTCAATTTCTTTCGACATTCCTGGCCAATATAATATTTCTCTTGCTTTGATTTTGCATTTTACTACTCCTAAATAACCATAATGAATTCTGCTTAACATATCTTTTCGTAAACTTCTTGGTACAACAACACAGGAATTTTTAAATATTAATCCATTTGCTTCTGATAGTTCTTCTCTGAAGTTAAAATATGGTTTTGCCAGTTCTGGAACCATACATTTTCATCAGGTCATCCAGTTTTAATTAATTTTTTTAAAACTTGTAGTTCTTCATCTTTTTCTGTTTCCAGTTGAAAAACTTCCATTTTACCATTAGACATTGGTATACATTCTACAACCAGTCCAACATGAGCTTCTATATCTCCTTCAAAGAAATCAGATCCTTTATCAGTGAATGATCTTGATAATGCATCAGCTATAAAAAGTTCTTTTCCTGGTTTATATTTTATCTCAAATTGATATGGCTGTAATCTTATACGCATTCTTTGTAGTCTTACAGGGCATTTATTTAATGGTTTTTTTTTTTAAATTGATTCCAGTGGTCTATGGTCACTTTCCACAGAATATTTTTTCCAAATATATACTGGTGAAATTTCTCACATGCAAATACAATAGCTAAAGTTTCCTTTTCAATTTTAGCTTTATTCTTCTGTGTATCTGTTAATGCCTTAGATGCATGTGCTACTGGTAAATTATTCTGCAGTAAGACTGCTCCTAGTCCTTTTTGAGATGCATCTACAGATAAAACTACTGGCATCTTTATATGATAATACTGTAAAACTGGTTTATTTACTAAGACATCTTTTAGTCTTCTAAATGCTTTTTCATGTGTTGCATTCCAGTTCCAGATAACTTGTTTTTTCAACAAATCTCTTAAACATGATGTCAATTCTGATACATTAGGTATAAATCTAGAAACATATGTAATCATTCCTAAGAAAGTTTCTACTTCTTTCACATTTTTTGGCGGTTTTATATTTAGAATAGTCTTAATTTTGTCTTCATCTGGTTTTAAACCATCTTTAGAAAATATATGTCCCATATATTTCACTTCATTCAGCCCAAATTTACATTTTTTTAAATTAAATTTAAAATTCTTTTCTCTGGCTCTGTCCAACAACTTCTTTAATCTTAAATCATGTTCTTTTTTATCTTTACCCCAAACTAATATGTCATCTATATATATTTGAACTCCTTCTAAATCACTAAAAATTTCAGAAAACCTTCTGTAAAAAACTTCTGGTGATGAACTCAGTCCATATGGCAACCTCAAAAAACAATATCTACCGAACGGAGTCTTAAATGTAGTAAATTCACAACATGAATCTGACAGTTTAATTTGCCAAAATGCTTTGTTTACATCTAAAATACTAAAGACCTTTGCATTTGCCATTTGAGATGTAATTTCTTCAAAGTTTGGTATGTGATAATGTTCTCTCAGTATATTTTGATTAAGGTGCTGAGGATCTAAACACACTCTTAAATTACCATCCTTTTTCCTTACTACCACTAATGAATTCACAAATTCTGTTGGTTGGTTAACTTTCTTTATAATACCATCTTTTTCCATTCTTGCTAATTCCTTTTTTAATGGATTTAATAAGCTAAGTGGAATTTTCCTACAGGGTTCTATTTTACCAACAGCTCCTGGTTTTAATTTAATATGATATGTATATCCAGTTAAATTCCCAGTTCCTTTAAACAAATCTTGATATCCTTTTAAAGATTCTGGTAACTTTTCATTGGAATCAGGATTTACTGTACAAAATCCTTTGTATTAGTTTTAATTTTTGCAATGTAGGTAAACCTAAAATAGCTGGAACAGTTTTATCACATGCTACAACTTGAAATTCTATTTCATCCTTGTCCTCTTTCGATGTTTCACATAATAATTTACATTTTCCGACTACATCAATTGTAGTACCATTGTAATTATTTAAAGTGACTTTTGATTTAGTCAAACATTTATCTCTTAAATTTAATTGTTTAAATTTAGGCAATGGTAGCACATTACACTTATCAGGATCAATGTTCCGTCTTACCTTCTTCGAGAACATGCAAGGACCTGACTCGGAACAGAGAGCTTACTAAAGCTAATAATAATGTGGGATAATGTGGGAAGTAGACAGGATACACAAGAAGGGTATACAAAACCCTTTATTTTTCTCTATTTACAATATCTTCCGTACTTCGGAATACACAGACCCGTTACTTGGGGTCTAACGTAAAAATATAAAAATAGAACTAAACTCTAATTTAACTTTAAAATAATAAACGTGGAAGATTGGCCTTATATTAACAGGAAGCCGTATGTAGTACAGAGAACTGTGAACACTACAATACGTTTAAAATTTATCAAGAGGATTAAAACCTCTGGCCTGGAAGGCAACCAGCAACTGCGTAAAACTTCTAAGGTAAGCGGCCTGCTTCTACTCACTGCTTCCTCTCTCTCGCTTGGCAAAAAGCCGCAACTTAAATACTTGGCGTTCGCCAGACAAACTTTGCATAAAACCTTTAACGCTTATAATTCTGGCCGGAAGTAGAAAATAAGAAGTGATAGTAAAGATTTAAAATAAAATAAACGTTAGTAAAACTTAAGATCCTTACATACTTCCCGCCAGAGTTAATTAGTTTGAAACTGAGGTCTAAAACGACGTTGTTGAAAACTTTTAGCTCTAGAATCTAACGCGAGGCCAATCTTTTACAAACATTTTTCGCTAGAAACTAGAAATTTAAAAGAAAGAAATTTGTTTTTACAATAGCAGCTCCCAGGACACACAATTTTTTTCATCTGTACTGCATCTAAACAGGAGCTTTTATTCAAATCTGGTTCCTTCCAGAGATCCAGTTTAATGAAATGTTACAAAATGAAATGGCAAGTAACATGTATAATTATATTTCTCTTAACATTCTTATTTCATTCATGACTATTTTAATTATCTCTCCCCGTGCTCTCTGACATGTGTTGTAAAAGAACACCAAACACGAATGTGTTTCTGTCTACGTGTTCAACACTTCCTCCTACAATCAAAACACTAACGTGTTAAAATTCAACATACCAAGACCTCGTAACACACCCTAATTTCAACTCTAAACCCTGAGGTACTATTCTGAAAGTGGCTAACTCTGAAGTGTAGCGTCAGAGAGCCTAACTACATCATTCAACCTTTAACACATGTTCACCATGATTTAGTCTTTTTACAGTCGCACGAATAAAAAATTTTTAACATTCACTTTTACCATATCACGGTATTTCTTAACATTTAAAATAACAGTTCACATTGTATATAAGAACATATTAACATGCCGTTAATTTTACACATTTGAAAACATACATTAGTAGTACATTGTTAACTTCTATTCTTTTCAAAGCAAGTGCCAATTCTTTCTACATTGAAATACTACATTTCAAAAGGTCTTTCAGACTAAAACTTCTTTCTTGCTAGAATGTTTTAAATAAAATTTATACAATAACTTTTTATAATATTTAAGTCTTTACACAACGCTATTATACATCAACTTTAGTTTTACGCTCGAGTAATTGAAAAACATAATACCAAAATCGGTAACAACTCATTTCTCGCCCTTTTGGCGATAAAGGTAGACCTCGCATGAGGTAAAACTTGAAATCTGCCACTTGCAGTAAGAATGAAAGATTAACTTAAGTTTGCAAAGTAACATAAAATTTTACTTATCTTTGTGATATTCGGACATTCTTTTCTGGGCCCAGTCCTTAAAGGTAGTGCAGATAGTTGTTTGATTTATCCTCCTTCTTGTACGGGCTCGCCCTTCAGTGCCTTCCTCTAGAAGCTTCCTTTTTTCACCAGTTCGGTCACCCTTGAATACCTTCTTTTTCGCTTCTGCCTGTGGTCTTGGTCGTTTGATGGCAGCTGGTCTTGGCGGAACCGGGAAACTTCTTTCGTGTTCCTGCTTGGACCTCGTTGCTGGCCGTTCAAATTTTCCTTGTAACTTTTCCTCCGCCGCTGATGGCCCTTCCGCAGTTCGGCGACATTTGCTGCGGAGAGTCCTGTCGTATGAGTAGATCTTCCGTTTTAGAGCCGGGTTATAGTTGCCGTCATTTCTCCTGGTTCTCTTTGCATACGTCGTCCTTCTCCCTTCTTCATTCTGGGGGTGATCGTTAGCTCTCTTTTCTGGACGGTGGAACGGCTTCTTTTTCTTGCTACCTTCAGTTTTTCCGCGGGGAAACTTTCTTTTCACTTACTCCTGCCTCTTAATGGCTTTCCCTTGTGCTTGTCGTTTTTCCACCTCTGGAGCTTGTGCCTGCGGTGTCTGCCGTGCCGGATCCTGCAAAAGATCTGAAAATATTTGCATTTTATTACGATCATAGTAGGGTTTGATTTGATCAATGTTTTCGGAGCAGGTTTCTTCATTTCTGGCTTTTAACACTACTACAGCGTGAGTTATTTTTTCTATAACATATGGTCCTTCAAATCGTGGAAAAAATTTGGCAGTTTTATCTTCTGGTACTGAAGAAAGTGAATGCTTAATTTTTAAAACTTCATCCCCTACTTTATAAGTTACTCCCCGTCGTTTCAAGTCATAATATAATTTTTGTTTTCTCTGTGCTACTTCAGTATTCTTCTTTGCTTCCTTAATTAGTTTTTCTATATCACCCATTTTAAATTCTGGGGCTCTTTGTTGCACATAAAATAATTTATCTAACGGCGTTATAATCTTCCTGCCTAAAAATAACTCAGCAGGAGTTTTGCCCGTTGTATCATGTTTTGCGGTCCTAAGGGCGAAAGCAAATTCATTGACATAGTTATCCCAGCTTTTATGAAAATTTTTAACATAACTAAGGATAATTTTCACTATATTTCTATTGACCCGTTCCGCTATATTTGATTGCGGCCGATACGGGACCATTTTTAAATGACGTATGCCCAGTTTTTGGCACATGTCTTCAAATATATTACTTACAAATTGAGGACCATTATCCGATATAACTTTTAGGGGCGCACCGTATTTTAAAATATATTTATTTAAAATAGAATCAGTAACTAATTTCGCGGAGGCTCGTTTTAAGGGAACAATTTCGGTCCATTTACTAAAATGATCAACCATAACAAGGAGATAGCGACTTTTATTTAACTGACTTTTTGGGAAAGGGCCCAATAAATCGATGCCAATTATTTCATTTGGAAATTCGGATTTAATACTATTTAGAAACCCGGCCGGGCGGAAATTAATATAATTAACTGCCTGACATGTTGGGCAGGACTGGACATACGCCCTTGTTAACTTTTGCAGTTCAGGAAAATAGACTGCCTCGCGTACGCGTTGGATAGTTTTTCGAATACCAGCATGAGAAGCTAAAGGGCTGTCATGGAGCTCCTGCAGGATATTTAATCTAAGACTAGCTGGGATAACAGGTCGAAATTCGTTGTTGGAATTTGTAGTTTTTGTATAAAATAATAGACCATCTATTAGTTCGTAATGGGTCGCCCTATTTCTTATCGCCACAATATCTTGGTGGCTAAAATTTTCAGAATCCTTCAAATACTCATAAATGCTTCCAAACTCAGGATCCTTACCCAGTTCGGTTATTACAGTTTCTCGGGAATTTATTGTACATGCTGTGAGCATTGCCACCTTTACAGTATTACCTTGTTCATCTATTTTAATTCTTGATAGGGCATCTGCTACGATATTTTCCTTTCCGGGGGTATGCTTGATTACCAGATTATATTCTAGTAGCTTGAGTGCCCATCTTATTAACCTTGGGGATAAGTTTTTCCCTGAGTACAATCTAGTTACCGCCGCATGATCAGAGTACACTGTTACTGGCGCCTTTCCAAAATAGAGTCGGAACTTTTGCACTGCTAACAGAACTGCAAGTGCCTCTCTCTCGGTCGCGGAATAGTTTCTTTGTGTTTGATTTAAAGTTCGGCTAAAAAATGCCACGGGCTGCTGATTTTGCGAAAGTACCGCTCCTACCGCATAATCCGAAGCATCCGCTGAAATTTCTAAATTCTCATCCTTTTCAGGAAATTTCAACACAGGGGCTTGCGTTAAAGCTTGTTTTAATTTTTCGAAAGCACTATTGGCTTCGGCCGTCCACGAGAATCTTGCCTTTTTCCTTTTTAATTTTAACAATGGCTCAGCGATAGCTGCAAAATCTTTTATAAAGGACCTATAATATGAACAAAGTCCTAGAAAAGAAGAGAGCTTCTTTGCCGTGTTTGGAGTCGGATACTTTTGTACAGCGATTATTTTTGATTCGAGTGTCTCTATTCCTTTCTGAGATATATTGTAACCTAAATATTTTAATCCAGGGGCTGCAAATTTGCACTTTTCGACATTAACTTTTAGACCGGCCTCATTTAATAAAGAAAACACCTGTCTTAAATCCTGTACATGTTGGTCGAGATTATCACTAGTAATAATGATATCGTCTAAATAGATAAATGTGGACTTTCCAAGAACAGGTCTTAACACAATGTCCATACATCGCTGAAATGTTGCCGGGGCCCCTGAAAGGCCAAACGGCATACGCAAAAATGCATAAGTGCCAGACTTGGTTATAAAAGCAGTCTCAGGCACGTCCTCAGGCCTAACCCCTATTTGAAAATAACCAGTCGTTAAGTCTAAAGTCGTCATATATTTGGTGGATGTTATGTTCCTTAGAATTTCTTCAATAATAGGTAACGGATATACCGGATATTTAGTTATGGAGTTTAATTTACGGTAATCAATCGCGAATCTCCACCTTTTTGGATGTGTCAAAGGATAGTCATTATTTTTCTTACATAAAACCACCGGGCTAGCATAACTACTTGAGATGGGCGTTATGACCTTTTTACGTAGCATATCGGTGATATGCCATTCTATAATTTTTTCCTTATTCTTATCATACCGGTATGCTTTATGGCGAACTGGCATTGAATCTCCGGTGTCAATACTATGGTTAGTAACCTGAGTAAATCATGGAATATCACTAAATAACGAAATAAATTCACTTACCACTTGTCGGATTCTTCCTTGCTCGTCATTAGGCAGGTGGTCAAGATTTAACATCTGCGGTTCAGCCTTTTCTGCACGAACTGGTTTCATTGTCAGCTTAAGGGACGCTTCATTAAAATCCAGCGTTGCTTGTGCTTCTGAAAGAAAATCTATTCCTAAGATTATATGTGCTTGCAGATTCTTTACTATAAAAAACATCACCTTTACTTGTTCGTCCTTGATACGGATATACAGCGGTACTTTACCTATACACTTACATTTTTCTCCTTGCGCCGCTAACGCTGTCGTATTATCCGAATTATATATGCGGTATTTGCGAAAATACTTCCTAAAAAATTCTTCTGCCACACAGGAACACTGCGCGCCTGTATCCAGGAGTGCGGTGGCTGGGAAATTATTCACCAACACTTCAATCTTCGGAAGAGTCAAATTTTTCACCATTATTGTATTTAACTTGAAGGAAGAGGGGTTTTCGTGGCCTTCGGATTTCCGCACCCTCTCGTCAGCAGAAATCCATTTTAGTTTAAATTATTTTTCTTTTCCGTGCTTTCCTTCTTTTTCCATTGGCCTTGAGACTTTTTTCCTGGATTGCTATTGAACTGTCGACGTTCGCCGGCTGTTTTTGAATGCTCGGGTTTCCTTGCCCACTGATTCGCTTTGCTTCCGTAGCCGTGTGCTTGAGTTTGCTGTAGTCTTGGCGCACCAAATTGGTTCGCTGTTGATATTGGCGTCTTCTTTCAACGTCCGCCGTTCTTCTACTTTCAAACTAGATTGCTAGCTCAAATAACTTTTCCAGTGTAGTCGGATTTCTTAATTCAATAAAGTCTTGCACTTGGGGCAGTAACCTCGGCAAAATCACTTGAATTATCTCAGGATCCGGACGGTTTCCATACAAGAGTTTGAAGACGTGAATTTTTCTTAAAATAAAAGCTTGAGAGATTTTCGATTCTTTGTTGATATATGCTGAAAAGTTCCGTTTCTAATTTCGCACGATCCCTTACGACAGGGAAGGCTTTTAGTAGGGCAGTCTTGAAATTCTCGTAAGTATAGGTGGGACTTCCTGCTTGACCCAAGAGACTTCTGCCTATACATTTGAACCAGTTAAGCGCTTGGCCCCTCAAAGCGCTGGTAGCTAAGGTAACTTTTTGAAATTCGTGCACGGGGTAGAGCAGGAAGTGGTCATCCAATTTTTCCAAAAAACTGGTTACCGGTGAGTTTCCATTAAATGTTGCTTCTGGTTTCATCGAAGCGCGCATGGTCTGGACGATGTAACCAAATCCTTCCAGGGCGGCAGCTGGCATTTCTGGATTCTGAGCCGTTTCTGCAGGCAGCACAGGTTCTTCTTGAAACTCGGCCATGGTTATTCTTCTTCGTTGGGCGCCACTATCAGGATCAATGTTCCGTCTTACCTTCTTCGGGAACATGCAAGACCTGACTCGGAACAGAGAGCTTACTAAAGCTATGTTCAATAATGTGGGAAGTAGACAGGATACACAAGAAGGGTATACAAAACCCTTTATTTTTCTCTATTTACAATAACTTCCGTACTTCGGAATACACAGACCCGCTACTTGGGGTCTAACGTAAAAATATAAAAATAGAACTAAACTCTAATTTAACTTTAAAATAATAAACGTGGAAGATTGGCCTTATATTAACAGGAAGCCGTATGTAGTACAGAGAACTGTGAACACTACAATACGTTTAAAATTTATCAAGAGGATTAAAACCTCTGGCCTGGAAGGCAACCAGCAACTGCGTAAAACTTCTAAGGTAAGCGGCCTGCTTCGACTCACTGCTTCCTCTCTCTCGCTTGGCAAAAAGCCACAACTTAAATACTTGGCGTTCGCCAGACAAACTTTGCATAAAAACTTTAACGCTTATAATTCTGGCCGGAAGTAGAAAATAAGAAGTGATAGTAAAGATTTAAAATAAAATAAACGTTAGTAAAACTTAAGATCCTTACACACTGAGCTTCAGTATCCAACTTAACAAATAAATATTTAGATATGTTTACTTTTAGTTTTTCAAACCATTCGGTTTTATTTTTAGAAAATGGATTTGTATCTTCTACTGACCCTAAAATATATTTATTACCATTATTATGTAACTCATGCTCTAAATTATTCTGTACAACATTAACATTTTTATAAGTGCACATTTTAGAAAAGTGATTTTTCTTTTTGCAGTACAAGGAAATCTTATTATAAGCAGGGCAGTTGTATAACTTATGAAAAGTTCCACATTTTCTACATGGTTTTGGATTATTGTACTTATTTCCTTGATAGTTTGAAGACGATTTAGTATTTTGTTGCTTTTGTTTTACATGATCGTTTTTAATACAAGGCTGACGTTTTTCCTCTGAAGGTCGAAATTTATTACTTTTGATAGCTTCTATTTTATTTTCTTCAGTTAAAGTTTTCAAATGAAGTTCTGCTAATTCAGAAGCTTTACACATTTTAATACATTTCTCCAATGTTAACTGATCTATTCCACTAACTATTCTATCCCTTACTAAACTATCTTTTAATTCTGCAAATTAACAGTTGCTACTTAATTTTTTTTTAAATCGGTTAAAAAATCATCAAGCGATTCACCTACATGTTGTGTTCGACAGAAAAATATATGTCTATCAACACTTTCGTTTGCTTTCGGTATGCAAAAATTTTCGAAAGCTTCAATTACTTTGTCAACATAGTTCTTATCTTCTTCACTTAAATTAAAAGTATTAAACTTATCAAGTGCTTCTTCACCAATAATATGCAATAAAATAGCTACTTTAATTTCAGGTGATTTAATAATACCACCAGACGCTAACATATAAATTTGGAATTTTTGTTTCCATTTCTTCCAATTCTCGCTTAAATTACCTTCGAAAATTAGATTACTTGGTAGCTTTAATCCATCCATATTTAATTCAGGACTTTAAATAGTTTATATATACGTATTTTTAGACACTTCCAATAAAAATAAACAACTCACTTACCAGCGATATAAGTTTCGATTTCACTGTAAACAACTTCCCATCATGTTTTTGTTTAGAATATCTTTATGGAGGCTGCATGGTCCTTCAAAAAAGATTTTCTTTTTTAATCAACGACGGACTGCGCCATGTGTTGTATTTTTATATGTGTTGGGTATGTGCTCAGTGATGATTACAAGATGTACACAAACATCGTTTATTCTACATTGCTCATCTACTATTCTATATTACAGTTATGATTAAAGATAACAATAGATACAGTTACAGTTACATATATAGTAGAAGCGTCAAAAACTGGTCTGATAGACGTAGTAGCACTCTCTGGCTTAATAACTGGATGGTGACACAAGCAATGGCCTCCTACTTCTTCTATTTCCTTTTTGAGACTTCCTGTATGACATTCTCCTTTTGCCATTCTTGAAAGACTAGGTCATAATCTCCAAATTTACTTAACTTCTTCAGTCTTCTTGTAGTGCTAAACAACCTACTTTCTGCTTCATTTCTATTTGAAGGAATGTTTGGGTTAATACAAGTCCATGGAAGACCAACACGGTAACGCCCGTCTTCATTTCTCGCAAGTTCTTTGAGGAACAAATTATGGGCTAGCTCTTCTTCCTTCTTAGACAACGTTTCAGTGGGATCATTAATTCCTATTGTTTCTAGCCACGATAAATCTGGAATGCTAATTTCTCTCAGAGATAAATTAGTCATCAACGTTAGCTGTACCGCTATTGACATAATCTTGGGATGGATTCTCTAACTCACCGCAAATTGTCCATCCAAGTTTTGTCTTTTTTGCCGTTAGCCCGTTGTTCAGCTGCTTGATTCGTCCTGTTAGGAGTTGCCCATAAACATCACTGCCAATTAAAATTTCTATTTCAGGACACCCCGTACCAGTATCTGACACCCATAATCTAATTACCCATAATCTGACACCCATAATCCCCCACAGTTAATTGAATGCATGTGACGGAAAATGACACTTAAGTTCCTGCGTAATTTTTTTCTGCGCATGTCGCCGTCCATGTTGCTTGGCGTTTTGAGTGCTCTCGGCAATTATGCATTTTTTATGTGAAATAGTGGTTTTTACTCTTGTGCATTTGTGATTTTTAGAATCTACTGGTGTTCTGATTTATAAAATTGTGCTTCTTTTGGATATGCATCGTGTTTTCGCAAAGATATAGGAATTTCAGTATTCTGTGTCAGAGGAGATGCTCATTTGCATATCAAACATAAGTTTATGCTTTTTTCTCTAGTTATAAACTGTGTAAGATATTTTTGACTTTAATTTATGATTGATTATGTGTTTTTCTACTTACATACAGGAAGTTATTGCATTTGAACACGTAGTATTGATTTTTAGAACGTTTTACTTTTCCGAGTGAACGGTTAGGCTTAATTTGGCCGCCGTTTGTTGATACTTGATATTTTTGAGTTTTGCTCCTTGCACTTTGAATTTTTTGCCAACTCAGGGATATTGTTTTTACTATTTTCTCTCCTTCTCACCAGGAGAGACTTAATGAATATTGAGTGCACTATGGTCGATTTTTGACTTTTAGCGCAGAACACTCTCATTTTATTCTTTTTATTATAATTAATTGGATTTTAAAGAATATTTACGTGTTTTTCTAATGTTCTGATAGATTTAAGTATTTGAGTATTTTCATTTGAGAATTTTATAATTATTGTTGTTCTTTGTGAAATACCTTATATGTTTGTGGTGTAAACATGTGTGTGCAATTTATTTTGTGAAAACAGACCGCTTTTGGTAACTATTATATGATTGTTTAGATGTTTTATTGATTATTAATATTATCCATATACTTGGTGATTTTACCTTTAACTTCATTTATTTGTTAAATTCATTTGTTTAACAAACAAATGAAGTTAAAGGTAAAAAGTTTACATGTGTATATAGTTTTGCATCATGCTTTTCAGATGAATTATTTTAGAATACGTTTTATTTGATTTCTTGTGCATTTAAATATATTGTTCATCTTTGGGATTTGTTTTGCTTTCCATTATGTTTTTTTTTCTTTTGATTGAGATTTTACGGGGAGTCCATCACTTTATTTTTCTGTATTTCAATAATTTTTGTACAATTTTTTTTAAATTGTAGCCAGTCTTATGGCAGATAGAGAACAAAAAGAGGAGTCTAGGACCGACTGCTTAGCAGAATCTGATGAGAATGTTTTGCTCTATCGCATGATAAGAGAAACGAAGTTGGCAGTGCTGTAATGTCATTGGTTCGACAAACTCTCCAGACTGTGAACATGCTAAGAGAAAAGAAAGTGGGGAAGAAATATCTAGATGCCATATCCGAAAATCTTGAAAATATTAATGCCTTGGCAGCTAATCAATGCTTGAAAGTTATTGAAGCGGAAGTGTCAGCAAGGGATACTTTTGATATTATAACTACTAACGATTTTTCAAACCAGAATGAACTTAGAGTGATGCAAAAACTGGAGGTTCTGCACGATGAAATTCTATTAATTAAAGAATTTGTGAGATCGAACGTGGCAATGGATACGGATGAAGTGTCAAAGGGTAATGATGAAATTATTTTATGCCCTTTGAAGGAAGGTGTATCTGCACTCGATGTACTGGAGAACTTACCGGCTCCTGAATCCCTTGGGGTTCATCCACGTAAGAGATTTGTTAGGAGAAATGGTGATGTTGTACTAAGATTAGGCTCCAGCGAAGAGGATTCAAGGCTGGATGCACAAATCCGCTCTCGAAAGGAATGTAATGAGATCATTCGTACAAGAAGAAGAAGATTTATTACTCCTAAGATTATCAGCTATAATGTGCCTAAGCATCTTTCAAACGATGATTTAGTAAAAGCCCTAAAGGGTAACTGCAAATGTGGTACTGAGAAATGTGCACGTTTTCTTTTTGAAATTCGGAACAAGAGAGACAATGATTTGAGCCACAGGATTTTTCAGATTTTGCCTTTATGCCAAGTTGGTTTCGTGGATCACCGAAGTATCTCCATTGGATGGCGCACCTATGATGTTAATCTTTTTATAAGACCTAAACAGTGCCTAAACTGTCAGGAATATGGTCATGTTGCCAAATTCTGTCGAAATGCTTCAGTCTGTCGTTGGTGCGCTGGCAGCGTATTTCCAAACCCTACCCCACTTTTCAAATTTTTGACGTCACGGAAATATCGACTAGTTTCACCTGGCAAGACGCCTACCCCACTTTTGACTACTACGGCGCGCTTTCGAAAGAATTGTGCTGCTGAATAGTGTGTTTAGGTGCTAATTGTGAGATTTTCGTAATTTAAATTATTATGAGTGGGAATTTACGCAAAATCTTTAGTGATGGTTATTGTTTAACGCCGTAGTGTATTTGAGGAAAGAGGAGAATAATTCACTGCTGATGTATACATTAACAGTATGAAAAATCTGGAAGGTGATACTCGGCAATAAATGTGCTGCATTTCATCGCAAAATTCAGCGACGCCAGTAAAATAAACGAAAGTGTTCGAAAAACTTATCCAAATCTGAAGCCACTATACAAAAATTTTATGTGTGCCTATACAGCAATTTAAATAAAAAAAAATCGCAGAAAACTTCAGATCAAGGAATAAGAATTGCAGTGCCTCTATGTGCTTAAAAACTACGAAGCATTCTGCAGACTTTCGTGCCAAAATCAAGTTTGACAAATAGATTAATAATTCAGAAGTCAAACAACAACAACAAAAAAAAAAAAAAAAAAAAACTTCTGAATTAGTATTTATTCGGCGTGTTATTGTGTCTTAAATAGATTAATACATTTTATTGTTTCTTTTAGTGTATATATTTCAAAATTATTAAAATAACTTGAACAGTTGTTTAATTGCTTAAAACAGCAATAAAGTTCATTTATAAAGATATACAAGGAACTTCATAATTCATTGCTTTGTTGAACAACTGAAATTTACTAAATTACCTAACTTTATAACATTAAATATCTTTGTAACTGTGTTATTATGCTCTGTTTTATAAAAGCTTAACTACTAACTAAAAGCTTAGCTACTTACTATTCATTTGTTATACATTAAAATATTTTCTGATTTATTTACTAAATGTATTAAGAATTTCCATACATGCTTGTGCAGTGTGAATGCATGTTTGTGTAATGAACTTTGATTTTCATGAACGAAAAAGAAATACAATCTCCGAATAAGTACTTTTTTGTTTTCCAGTTCCTGTGTTTAGCTGTAAAAGTAAATTCACTTCAAGTATGTGTATGTGCAATTTTGACAATGTAAATGCTGAAATGTATGTATAATAAAAACTCGACAAAAAAAAAAAAAAAATATCCGGAAAGCTCTTGAAATTTTGGATAGCCGAGCATATAAAAAATGAAATATTGTAATAAGTGAATGGAAGAATAAACTACTAGTCTAAAATCATAAAAACAGTTCATCTTATTTGTATCAACTTGACTATCAAAAGCCAATATTTAATATTATGCACGATTTTGAAAAAAATGTATGCTGCTGATCTTTGGAATATGGTAATGGGTGATTTTTACAATGGTTGTTATGTGGATTAAGATTGCAAGTTGAGACTTTAAATATGAACAATAGTAATCTGAAAATTTGAAGTAGTAATTTTATATCCAACAATCTCTGCCAAATAACTTCCATGTTTTAAGTAATTAAAAAATATATTTTTAACCACTTATTATTAATTTTATAAAGTACATTCTTTAATTAAAATTTTATTTACTTTCATCTATTTTTAATGTTTGCCATTATAAATTTCATACTATGTACTTTTTTAAGATTTCATAGTTGCTAATTAAACTTCCTTTACAATTTATTTAGTTATTCTATACATACATTTATAGTTTATGTAAGAAAGGGATTTATGTGCAACAGATATACAGTGAAAATCATTTAACACAAAACTGAGGGGACTGAAATATTTTTTCTGGTTGCAATTTTCTAATTTCGGCTATGCATAATGTATGCTTTACGCATGCGCGCGTTGAAAGAAATGTTTAATAAAGTAAACAAATACAGTCAAAAGTCGTTAATCCGGACTCGTTGGGACTTCGGCGATTCCGGATTATCGATTTTTCCGGATTATAGATCATCAGTTTAAATCTCGTAAGATGGCATGCAGAAATTCTAAAATTAAAAATATGAAACCGTAATTTATGAAATAAAGAACAATTATGATCTAAAGGGTATCAAAATTTGCAAAAAGAAAAAGCTTAATATTTATTTGTTTACTTTATTAAACATTTCTTTCAATGTAAGTTGTTTAAGTTTTGCTTCGTTTCATGTGATAATACTTTCTCTTTAATTCTATTAAACAGACATAGTTTCTTGTTCAGTTACAAAGTTCCGCTGTTCAAGTCCTATAATTGCTGTGTCGAGAACACCGACTAATTTGTCAATCGAAATTTTTTCGTTTTCAATAACCTCTGTCACTTTGTTCGCTATCGGAAGCGAATTATAATGACGAGGAACTTGTTTTAAATCATATCAAAGACGGAGCATATCGAGATGAAATACTACATTTGGTAAGGAATTATAAGCCAAATAAAATAAAAACATCTGTGCTGAAGATAAGGATAGTGCTGACAGATCAACTTCCAATTCATTACGCGCCCGTCGCTGCGTTCTCCCCGCCGAGCAGCGTGAAATTGATAAACAGATTTCGGATTTCAAAACATACTTTCGCTTTAGATCCTTTACATATTAACAAATATATATCGGAAATTCTATTTGATATAATCCAAAGTTTAAGCTTACTTTTATAAAATTGCTCTTACAGTCTGCAAAAAATAATAAGCCGGATCCAATTCGAAAATTAATGAACAACGCAATCATCAACATTAACTGAAAGAGATAATTAGATAATTTTAGCTTATACGTCCATTATACATAAAACGCGCACGCGAAAACGTATTCTGCACTTGCGCACACTCATATGCGCAGTGGTAAAAGGTCTTATGCGCATGCGTAAACGCCTATGTGCATGTGTCAACGCGGCGCATGCGCAGAAAGTTTTTAGTTTTGAGGTCCGGATTATAGATCATTCCGAATTATGGGTGTCCGAATTAACGACTTTTGACTGTAAATATTAAGCTTTTTTTTGTAAATTTTGATACCCTTTAGATCATAATTGCTCATTATTTTATAAATGACGGTTTCATATTTTTAATTTTATAATTTCTGCATGCCATCTTACCAGATTTAAACTGATGATCTATAATCCGGAATCACCGAAGTCCCGACGAGTCCGGATTAAAGACTTTTGACTTTAAATTTTTTTTTTAAATGGAAGATATTTTTAATGATTTTACTTCCCTCCCCCCCCCATTTTCCTTTGCTACTGCTGTTTGATAAGAGGTTCTAGTAAAGTTTTGTGTTAAAATTATTTTGAACTTTCAAAGATTTTCCACTGCAGGAGGGCATGTTTTCTTTCTTTCTTTTTCTTTCTTTCTTTCTTTTTTTTTTTTTTTAGATTAGAAAAATATTTTTAAATCGGAAGATATTTTCAATGATTTTCCTTCGCTTTGAGGAGGACTAGAATTTTTTGGTGAACTATTAAGATAAAAAATATATTGAAATGGTTCATCAGCTGATTCTGGATACAGAGAAGCAAGGATTTTGTTTTAGAAGGGGAAATGTAATTAAATTCGACATACCTCCTCTTGACGATATTATGTTAAAGTTGGTTTTATTCCTCACCTTTCTTGTTCTTTTATACTACTTTTTTGGTTTTTCTTGTGATGGTTTATTTTAACATGTTGACTGCCGTGGGGGTCACCAGTGACCTGCACTCGACTTGGCTACAGCGCCGTGGGTGCCACTGGCAACGCGACCAATAGTAAAATACATAATTAGAATAAATATTGATACTGATAAATTTTTAAATAGTACCATTGTTACTATAATGGTTTGAAGAATAATAAATCATAAGAATTTAAATTATAAATCACAAAAATGGTCTACAGATGTTTGGAGGTCGCTGGTGACCCCCAGCATGAAGCACAATTATATAACATTATGTTCTGTAGATAATATTTCAACATAATATGTATCGTACAATAAAAATTTCAAGTTGGCGTCCTGCGCAAATCACGTAAAATGCATGCGGCAGTCAACGTGTTAATTTTTACATTTTAAATTATTCTTGTTCCACATTTATAGGATTTTATGAAGATCATTTGAACTTCAATTTTTTAGTCTTTGTGAAAAGTTGTTTCTAAATTTCTTTATATACTATGTATAAGAACTCCTACACTCCTAGAAAAAACTAATTTATATATTTATTTATCCCAAATTTTCATTTTGAAACATTTTAGTACATGCTTTTCCTCAATATTTTAAAAGTTGATTTTTTGTTGAACTGAAATATGTAATATGGAAAAATTCTATCAAAAAACATAATTCAGAATCAAAACAGGAGATAAATAGAGATAATAATAATGTGGGATATTCGATTTTCTTCCCCTAATAGTCATTTGAAACATTTTAGCGTGTTTTTCCATTCAGCTGAAACAGTAAAAATATAGAAAAATTCCCACAGAAACATAATTCGGCTTAGAAACAAAACAGGCAAAAAAAATGGGTTGGTGTCAGGAAACTGATTGTTCTAAAACAGTGCTTCTTAAACTTTTTTTCAGTCGTGACCCTTTTTTATCATAGATTTTTTTCACGACCCCAAAATATTTATGAAAATTTTGTGGGACCCCATAAGCATTGCGAAAATCTGACACACGCGCGAGTGAAACTGTCAATTTTTTCACTTGTATTGTAAGATAGTATTGCAGTTTTAGGTCATATCTTTAATTTCTCATTTTAAGACACAGAACAATGTTAAAATTTTAATTAATTAACAGACGAAATGACAGCGTCATGTGCAAAGCAAGTAAAGTGAACATTTATATTATAAACAGAATGGGTTGAAACATTTTTGTTTTTTTCTTTGTCTGTATTGTCTTATCTTTATCTATTTTCAGATACATTGTGTAAAAATATTGGGTAATTGTAAAATTATTATATTAAGTTTAAGAAATACCAAAACTACTAAAATTTTTTGCGACCCCCAGCTGTAGATGGGGGTTGCGATCTACAGTTTAAGAAAGTCTGGTCTAAAATAACGTTACAATATTTGATTTTGTTGGAACATTGGATAACTGAGGCCACAGCCAGTGCAGTTATGGCAGGTGTGCCAATTTTGGAATTTACAGTAATATCAAGTAGCAAAATTTTTGGAATTTAGGAGTGGAAAAGTTTTTAGAATTTAGGACTCACAGAGATTGCATAGCATAACAAAATGTACCTGCTGAAGCTAGGACTCCAGTGCATGGTTATATTCTTATAAAGAGTGTATGCCTGAATGCAAAGATGCATTTTGAGTCATCATCGCTAGGTCACTAGCCTACACAGCATTGTGTAATACACCATTCATGTAAATAAGAAATAAAATTGACTGCACTTTAGTTAAATAACCTAACTCATTCCTTGTAAGTATTATACAAGAGTACTGTAATTTTTTTTCGAAAACAACCTCATTTTCGAAACAAGTCGCAGCCATTTCTTATCAGATTATTTCTTTCAATACTGGAATACAACTACATAGAATTTTTACAAGATAATTAAAATTTATGCCCCAAGACCATTCGCGGTAATTAAGACAATTAGACTGCAATCACTCCACCCACCCGAAGGCAAAATCAAGGGTTAAATTCATCAATTCTAATGAGAATGCAGTAGCGAAGTAAAGCACTGCGGTTTTACATAATTTCTGAGTAAGCTATTTGTACAAATTGAAATAATTCTTGCATTTAAACTTGTATTCCAAATTAAGATTTAACTTGAAATTAATGTAGATAATTACTGAGAGAATTAGATTTTTGTAGCGTAGTTTACGCGAGAGGAGATCGCGTGGTGTTACGTGATACGAACCGGCGAATCAGGATGTTGAACCATGAAAACATAGTAAATTCTTAATGTCTTTTAACAAATTTATTATCTCTATTTATTGGCTTTTTACAAAATTTTAAAAGATATTAAAATGTTTGTGCCTTCAAAGTAAAAAATTCTTAGAACTAACGTCTGTTAACATTTTTTATTTGTATATTGTATGTTGTCGTCAACAAAGTCTGCTTGGCGAGATTTGCGCCAGTGAAACTGAAAAGTACCTCAGAAACTAAACATAAAGATTAAGTAAGTAAATCTGAAGAATTTTTTAAAGAATGAGCTGAGAGCATTTAAAATTAAAATGTGTTTTTGAAAAATATACAACAGTTCCTGAGAAGGATTTACAGGCATCCTTAAAAGTTTCATATTTAATTGAAAAAAATTTAAAACCTCATACAATTGGAGAATCGCTCATTCTTCCTTCAGCAATTAAAATGACATCATTTATGCATGCAGAAAAATATAGTAACGATTTAAAAACAATAGCATTAAAAAAAGATACTGTTTCTCACGAAATTTTTGTCTTATCAGACACTATAGAATACAAAATCCAGTCTTTACTATAAAACTTGATGAAACTACCGACAGTACTAAAATGTTTCAATTTAACGTTTATGAGAGATATGTTTTTGAAAACGACGCAGTAGAATATTTTTTATGTTGTAATATTTGGGAAGGAAAAGCAACTGGAGAGAAAATATTTGAAATTATTATCAGACATTTTGAAACAATCTTACCTAGACACACTGTGTCACAGTTTGTACTAATGTAAGCTTTTAAAACTAAGCCAATACTTTGGCAAGGAGAATTGAACCAAAAAAAAAAAAGAACAGAAACATACTTTTTCACAATTTACTAAAGAAAATAATACAGATTTCTTGTTTAAAACGACATATGATAAAATTGACAGAAATGTTTTTGAAAAATTTCCAAATAACGGAATTAGGTTGGATCTGTGACTCATTTTGCCTTTGGTATTTTCAATTCCAATGTATCTCTAAATGAAAAAGAACAATTAATTGATATTTTAAGTGACGGAATACTGTGTGTTAAGTTAAGTCTCTAACTTGCCAAAAATTTTAGTTGATTGGAAACTAATATGCCGATTTAAAAGGAATGAAAGTAAATTATTACGTTTCTTACATAAAATTGCACAGTAAACCTTTAGCTTCTATTTAAAACTTCTAACATGCTTATGTTACATTTTTCTGTTATATAAGCATTGAAAGTGGATATCTCACTGAAATAGAAATAATTTTGCTATTGAATTAACATGGAGAACTTTTTTATTGAAATATTTTTTCTCTGTGACATTAGTTGCATCTACTACAAAATAAAGATTAAAGAACTGTTTTTAAAACATTTTGAATTCGTTGTCATATTGATCTAAGAAGCACTAGATTAGTGAGTTTTTATTACATTATTGACAAATATAGTTTTTAAACAATCAAAAAATTTTCAGCGGAGATAATTATTTGTCAAACATTAATGTGTTTTCAAAGAGGAAATAAGTGATAAAAAGAAAATGCAGTTAGAACATTCACATCTCTAACAAAGTAATTTGCTTTGATATCATCTTTATAATACAATATATTTTAAAATGATAAGGCAACATCCAATGTGAAAGGTTATGCGAAGATTACGACAGTACCTAGAGTATTCAGCATTTCGTATAATCCTATAACCAGATAACAATAATAATAATATTAAAATAAATTTTATCTGAATGAAGTTTTCTTATTACAGAAACAGTAAAATTATGCAATTACATAAACGAATACACTTTCAGACAATATATTTAATACTGTTTACAAGTGCAAGCCAAAGTTCTGTGTATGTTACTTCTCGCCCTTCAGCGCATGCTCAAGAATTACCATCCAGGCGAAACTAGTCGATTTGTTCATGACGTCAAAAATTCGAAAAGTGGGGTAGGGTTTGGAAATACGCGCGCTGGGACACACAGTTCGAGAGAATGCCAAAATAAGAATCAACACTGTTGTATTAATTGTATTACGGCTAATAATGTGACTCGCATTGATTCTGATACTGCTCATTATGCCAATTCAAAGGAGTGTCCTATCTATAAAAGGGAGTTAAATTTCATTAAGGCACACACGAATTTTGACACAGGATTTTTAGGTGTGTAATGAACTTTCTATAAGTTCATTTTCTATAACTCTCTGGTATATTTGTTTTCAATAATTTGTATGTTTAAATTTCAAATTAATTATTATTATTAAATATTTTAATGAGTTAGGGATTATTTATATTTACACTAATATAACATGGTTTTATTTTTTTATGAGTGGATGGACTCCCTCATTTTAATTTAACTGATGTATATTCTTAACATTAATCTTAACCACTGTAGAACCGCTGCGTGTCAGCTCCCAATGGTCGAAAATTTAATTCAAAGAAAGATTGATGTTTTATTAATCCAGGAGCCTTATTTGGTTCGGGGCATCCCTGCTTTTCTACCGGAAAACTGGAGAGCAGTTATCAAGGAGGGGGGAAGAGCCGCCATTCTTTTTCCAAATAGCTCTATTAATTTTTTGGTAGCCCATATGGAGGATACTATAGTGGCAGTACGTATTTACGGCGAGGGGATTGATATTGGTGTAATTTCGGTCTACTTCTCGCCCGCCGAGGACCTTAACCCACACTTATTGAAACTGGAAGGGATTGTTAGTCTTTTTGATAATTTTATAATTTGTGGTGATTTTAATGCAAAAAAAATGTTATATGGGGGTCTAGATTGAACGATTCCCGGGGACTGTTAACTCTTAATTTTATAACTCAAATGAACTTGATTCTTTTTAATGAGCCGGATTCCCCTCCTACATTTGTTTCCTCGATTGGGCAGGGGTGGACCGATCTTGTAATCGGATCCTTCTCCTTGAATCAGTTTGATATTCAGCTTGATATTCTTGATGAAGAATCACACAGCGATCATCGTTTTATTTTGATTGATGTTAGAAAAATTGAAATTTTTGAGTTCGGATGACTATGTTATTTCGGCTGATAGCAGGCGAATTCGCTTCTTTTGTAATAAACTGAAAAAAGAAATTAGTAAATTTGAATATCTTCTCTGAAATATTGACTCTAAAAAAAGACTTAAATAACTTTGTTTTTGATCTGGAAGAGTTTTTGACTTCAAATATGAAAAAACTTTTAAAATCCAGGAGGAAAAATAAATCTTTAGCCACTTGGTGGAATGACGGACTGGCTCGTACTCGTAGGAGGGTCCGTGCTCTGAGGTCCAGATCTCAGGTCAGGGATCTTAATAACCTCTCATTAGTGGTTTCCAAAAGGTAGCCGGACTGGGACAAGAAATTACCACTGTTTTTACTGGCTTACCACTGTTTTTACTGGCTTTTTACTGGCTTTTACTGGTCCATGAGACTACCGCCTATTCCCCATCACAGATGCTCTTCGGTCGTGACCTTCGTCTGCCTTGTGATCTCTTGTTTGGTCGTCCTCCGGATGCTCCTTCATCACCTGAGGAATCTATTCTAGATCTCCAGGCCCGGTTTGAAGTGATGCAAAACTTTGCACGAGAGCGAACTTGGCGACGGAGAAGAGTGAGTGAGTGAGTGAGAGATTATGGCGCAAAACCAAAGTTGATTATAGTGCGCCAGACGCGAGATGGAGTGAGTACAATTGATGAAATTAAAATACAACAAATAAAAACAAGTAGACAAATGTATCAAATCCAGAGGATGAAGTCATATAAAAACAAGTTAAAACCACACATTTAAAATTCAAGACACAATTTTCAAAACAAATTACATTAGGTGATAAAAGCCAGTCTTTTTTAAATAATAAAATAAATTACAATTCACCTCCCTTCCGATTAAACGGTCGAGAGGTAAGTCACAGCTATTAAAATACTTCTGACGAAGATTATTAAAATATGGACACTCAATAAAAATATGACGGACAGATAGACAAACATTACAATTTGAACAAACAGGCTCATTCTCTGCTTTTAAAAGGTAGCCATGTGTCCAATTCTGAGGCGTGAATTGTGTGACAAATTCTGAGGCGAGTCAAAAGAACTTCTTCTTTACGATTTCCAGCAAAATCCCAATGCTCAATTCTAGGCTTTACATGTCTTAACTTGTTTTGACGCTGAACATCCCAAAATTGCTGCCATTTTTTCGTATCTTCTCTTTCACAACATAACAGATGTCTCCAAAAGGGATGAGGCGACTGGACAGTTCAACAGCACATTTCGTTGTGATATCTGCCAGCTCATTCCCTTTAATTCCCACATGACCGGGAACCCAGCAGTACAGGATTTCATATCCACGACTCGTTAGGTTTATATGTATCTTGAAAACATCCACTATAACTGGGTTTTGAGTGTTAGAGAAAGCTTCTAAAGATTTCAGTGCACTATAGGAGTCTGTATAAACTGTAAACTTTTTGTGGCAGAGCTTCGAGATGTACAAAAGACCATAATATATTGCAGTTAATTCAGATGTTATGACTGAGCAAGCATGGTGCAGGCATCTGCCCTCAATGTAATCTTCAAATACAAAAGCCATCCCGACATGATCATTTGACTTTGATCCATCTGTGTATATCGGATAATAACTGCTATATTTCTGCCTGTGCTCAGCAAAGAGTTGTCTGTAAACGATCTCGTTAGTGCTCGCCTTCACGTGATGTTTGAAAACATCAAGAAGCTGAATCCGTGAATTTTCCCAAGGTGCAATTTCGAAATTCTGTACTGCTTGGGGGCGCATATCAGAGAGGGAATGTTCCTCAATGACAGGGCGAACTCTTAAAGGAAAGGTAGGAACGCAGGATGGACGCGTTTCAAATAAAACGTTACACGCATCATCGAGTAAGCACAGCTTATTGGGATGTTCAGGTTGGGATAGAATATTAAAACATTGCAAGAGGGACATTTGCTCAAGCCTCAGATAAAGTGACGGTTCGTTACAGTCAACGTACAGGCTCTGGACGGGAGAGGTCCTGAAAGCTCCTGAACAAATGCGCAGAGCTTGATGGTGAACAGGATCCAGTTTCAACAATACTGATGGCCGAGCGGATCCATAAACAACTGAGCCATAGTCCAGTTTAGAGCGGACGAGCGCTCTGTAAATGCGAAGCATGGAGCAACGCTCTGCACCCCAGGAGGTGTTCGCCAACACTTTTAAAATATTTAGTGTTTTTAGACACTTCTTTCTCAGGTTTAAAACATGAGAAAGGAAAGTCAATTTTCGGTTGAACGTCACTCCTAAAAATTTTACTTCGGGCGTAACTGGAATAATTGTACCATTCAGATATAACTCAGGCTCAGGATGGAGACCTCGCTTCCTACAAAAGTGAACACACACAGTTTTCTGTTTGGAAAAAGTAAATCCCTGTTTGTTTGACCATTCTTGGATCTTATTCAGAGCCATCTGCAATTGCCTCTGTACGTATCTCATGTCTGCTCCTCGACAGCTAATCTGCAGATCATCAGCATATAGAGATCCCAAGATGGTGGGAGGAAGTTCTTTTAGTACAGAGTTTATTTTTAAATTAAACAGGGTTACACTGAGCACACAGCCTTGAGGCACACCCTCTTCCTGTTCAAAAACATCCGAAAAAACAGAGCCAATTCTTACTTGAAAAGTTCTAGTGTTCAAGAAATTTTGAATGAAAATTGGTAGGTTGCCGCGCAAGCCACTCTCGTGAAGATCCCGGAGTATACCGTATCTCCATGCTTTATCATAAGCTTTTTCAATGTCGAAGAATATCGAGACAAGGTGGCTTTTCTTACAAATGCTTTTCGAATAGATGTCTCTAAGAGGAGCATGTTATCTACAGTTGTTCTTCCCTTTCGAAAACCGCTCTGATAAGCGATATAATATCATTCTTTTCCAAGAAGTAGACTAGGCGGCTGTTTACCATCTTTTCAAACAGTTTGCATACGCAACTCGTAAGGGCAATTGGCCGATAGTTCAATGGATTCCTTGGATCTTTCCCTGGCTTAGCAATAGGAATTACAACAGCTCTCCTCCATGCACTGGGAAAAATACGCTCCTTCCACACTCTATTGTAAAGAGTGAGGAGGGCAGTCAGTGACTTATAGGACAGATGTTTTAGCATTTCGTAATTCACGCCATCAAGACCCGGAGAAGACCTATGTGTCTGCAATAAAGCTCTCTTTAATTCCAACATAGTAAATGCTCTATTGTAAGGCTCAGATTTGGACGAGTTGAATACAATGGGATTTATTTCAGAGTGCTGCTTGATAGAGAGAAATGCAGGTGAATAGTTTCTGCTGGAAGAAACGGCAGCAAATGTCTCACCGATAGTATTCGCAATTTCTTCTATGGAGCTAATCACTCGGCCATCTTTTTCCAGAAAGGAAAGTGAGTTGTCTTTATATATTCCGCATGCTTTTCGAACTCTTTCCCAAACCCGGTTACTAGGCGTAGAGGATGTAATTGATGACACATAGGAAATCCAAGAATTCATTTGGCTCTGCCTCCTTACTTTTCGTGCGTTTGCTTTGGCTCTTTTAAATGCAATGAGGTTTCGCAGAGTAGGATATCTACGAAAAATACCCCATGCCTTTTTCTGTTTTTTCAGTGCTTCATGACAATCGCGATTCCACCACGGTTTCGAATATTTCAGTATTTTTCCTGATGTTCTAGGAATGGAAAGCATAGCTGCCTCAATAATAGTATTTGTAACAGCTTCAACAGCATCATCGATATGCGCATCTTCTACCATTTCATCTGTGAGCTCTGCAATGGAAGAGAAGAGTTCCCAGTCTGCCCTATCGAGTATGAATCGAGGGGATATCGACATGGGGTTTGCTCCTCTTCGTGCAAGAGATATAAAAATGGGATAGTGATCGCTGTTGTAAAGATCATTTCCCACACTAAAAGTGCAAAATGGCAGCAGAGATGGTGAACAGATGGCAAGGTCAAGAGCGTGGAATGTCCTTGAAGGCTCATGGAAGTAAGTATTTTGCCCATTATTCAGGAGACAAAGGCTATGATCTTCGATCATCTGCTCAATTTGTCTTCCACGGCAATTTGTATCTTTACTACCCCAGAGCGGACTATGGCCGTTAAAATCTCCTATTATTATGAAAGGCTCAGGCAGCTGCTCTAAAAGATCATTTAAAACTTGCTGATCAATGTGCTCATTAGGAGGCAAATAAAGAGAAATGACTGAAACTACAATATGAAAGTTTACTTGTACAGCGACAACTTGGAGAGAAGTCGTCAAAGGAAAGGAACTTGACGGATAGTCCAGTGAGGTGAGGAGACATACACCTCCACTGGCACGCTCACCTGCAAGATTATCCTTCCTGACGAGAGAAAATCTCCGAAGTTTTGCATGTTGATCTAGTTTCAGATTTTTGTCTTGTATTGCGAAGCACACAGGATGATAAGTATTGATCATAGCTTTGATGTCAAGGAAATTTCGATGGAAACCGCGACAGTTCCATGAGACGAGGGTGGCCATTATGATTGATGTTTGTTCTTCCTGTGTTCCTTTTTAGTTTTGCGCGGGAGCAGATGTTCAGGAATTTCCAATCCATGCTCCACTTCCATACTGTCGGAATCTAGAGATTCAGAATTCAAACAATCTACAGAACTATTGCTGCGGCTTCTATTTTTTGTTACTATTTTTGGAGGCACAGTTTTGGGTTTGCTCGGGATAGCTATTTCTTTATTTTGTACGATATGTGTTGTATTTTCCTTTTTCTTGTTTGCAGGTTGCTTGGTTTTATTTGGTTGAGTCTGTGTACTTAGGGAAGTTTGGGTGGCTATAGTGCGTGTTGATTTAACGGCGCTGGCGTATGATTTGTTTGATTGAGGCTGTGTGCTTTGAACTTGTCTCCTGGCTTCGGCATATGAAATGTTCCTAGAAACTTTTATGGTCTGAACTTCCTTTTCAGATTTCCATTTTGGACAAGAGCGAGAAAATGCTGGGTGATCACCCTTGCAGTTAACACACAATGGCGCAGCAGTGCAATTATCACTATCGTGGCCAACCAACGAGCATCTGGCGCACGTAAGGGTGCCACGACAGGATGTCTTAGAGTGACCAAACCGCTGGCATTGGAAGCATCGCATTGGGTTGGGAATATACGGTCTTACGGGACAGTTAAGATACCCAGCCTTTATATTCTTCGGCAGATCAGGCGATTTGAAGGTCAGGATCACGTGTTTCGTGTCAATCAACTGACCTTCCTTTCGCATCTTGATCCGCCTAGCACCACAGACATTTTGGTCAGCTAACTCGGAGACGAACTCTTCTTCTGAAACACACAGAAGGTCGATCTCCGAGATCACGCCTCTACAGGTATTAAGTGTTTTGTGTGCTGACACTGTTATAGCTACTTGTCCAAATTTGGTTTGACGTAAAAGTGAAGCAGACTGGGTGGCCGAAAGGGTATCAATAAGCAAGTCTCCAGAACGGAGACGCTTTATGTTCCTTGGCTCACCTACTCAGGAATGAATGTATTTGCTTACCAGGAAAGGAGACATCTTTTGCAATTATCCAGAGGCACTGGAAACAACAACAAAGCGCGGAGAATCAGTAGATTCTTTGGCATTTGCATCGGTGCGGATCTTTTTGGTAACGGATTTGTCAGTAACTTCAATATCTTTGGTATTTTCATCCGTACGGATCTTCTTGTTAATCTATTTGTAAACGATTTCTATATCTTTCTTCTTGTCATTTGATTCAGGTTTTTTTAGAATAAAAAGAGAAGCCATGATTAAAAAAATATAAGATTCGGGTCCGACGGCCCCGCCCACCACGGAGCCCAACAAGGGAACACAGAATCCTGTGTTAGGGCTAGCCGGACCTATACGCAAACTGAAGCCCCACAGTCGGCTTTCCCGAAAGCAGGTACTCCCGAGAGCTTGACCCCAAGCCACTGACACAAGAACTAGTGACCAGCCGATTGACACCCGTGAAGACGACTAAGGTGCCTCCCGTTTAGCTGAAGCAGAGGCCAAAGCAGTGCGTTGGGGACAGTACCTCGCCCCTCAACTACCAGGACCCTCCTTTCCAGCGACACGGGTCTCCACGCATGGCAAACACGTGGGCAGTTTTCTCGCCACTCGAGAACTAGAGACAAGGTCTGTTCCAGTCTCTCGAGATGAGCCCCAAACTCCGTAGAGAGAAACCACAAGGGAGAAGGGAAGGGGAAAAGTTCCAGCCAAGAGGAGAGGAGACGGAAAAGAGGAAAGATCACTGGTGCTCCAGGATCGTGACACCCGTCTCACCAAGAAGATGATCCCCTGAAGGGCTAGGGTACCTCGGGATTGCCACACCCGTACTCACAAAAGTGAGCCCCCTGAGGGTCGACGGAGAAGATGAAGACCCGTTACGACACAAGAGCTACTGAACATCAGTTCTGCGAAGGAGACAAGGTGTGGTTGTGGAATCCGACTCGACGGAAGGGACTCTGCCCGAAATTGCAGTCACCTTGGGATGGTCCGTACACAGTCCTATACAGACTGAATGACTTCGTGATTCGGATCCGTAAGTCTTCGAACTCTAAACCTAAAGTCGTTCATTACGACAGGTTAGCTCATTACTATGGCCATAGTACGTAGTATAAATAATTGTAAATAGTGTAAGACCATGGTCTTTTTGTTTCTAAATGTGTAGTATTTGATTTGTATTTTGTATTTGATTTGTATTAGTATTTGATTTGTATTTAGTATTTGATTGCATTTATTGTTCATGTTTTTTTTTTTGTTGTTATTTTATTATATTATTTGTAATGCTTATTATTGCATTTATGCCACAGTTCTAAGTTTGGCTTCCTGTCCAGGGATTGTACTGCCCGGGACGTGCAGTAGTTGGGAAGGGGGCAATGTTACGGATTTGGTATTTAAATAGCTAATGTTAGTTGAATTGTAAATTAAATGTTTTTATTTACCGCGCAGTGCAGCGCGTGGCGAATATTAAAAAAAAGAAAGCTCAGCCGGAAAATTCAAAATACAAGAAAGCGTGCATTTAACATTTAATAAATATCTCTTTTTGATTTCGAAAAAGTTCCAGAAAGTTCTCGTACGCGATTTAAAAATCTTATAAAAAGGAGGAAAACCTCTCAATTCAGTTAGTCAGTGATTTTAGTTAGCTTGTTGTTGTTTTAAGAGTTTGTTTAGAAAACTGCTCTTGTTGATTGCAGCGAATTCGCGGATTAGCTTTCTTTAGCTGTTTTGAATTAAGTTCTATTGAACGTTTGAATAGTTAAAAGATAACTAATGTGAGATATTGTAATACTGCACGATAATTTGAGGAAATTTAAGCATATTTGTTGTGATAATAATAAATTTGTTCATTTTTCATCAGACTTGTGCATTCATTTCGTGACGAACCCGTACGCACGCGACAGTATCAACTCTTCGTCTGTTTCTTCTTCCGCTAATAAATCTTGATCATCCTCGATAGCCGTTCGCCTCTGATTGATTTAACAAGTTCTAATATGCCACCAGTTTCATTTTGTGACGATTCACGCACGTTTTCTATTTCAACTGAAATGGGCCATATCTTCCTAACATGCATTTAACGTTGATACTTTCAGTTCTTTCAGCGACAAAGATACGATGCGGGTTCAATTTTTGATTGAAAATGTCTTCCAAGCTTCCATTACATTAATCGATTTTGAATCGGTTACGTCTAAAATCTACTGTAATGCTCTTCTTATGTAATATATTTATAATATCTTAATATGTTTTAAAGGTATAAATAACATCTTGATCCAATGGTTGGAACAACGAAGCAGTGGTAGGTGGTAGGAACAGTATTTTGACATTGGGATGATCCAAATCTTGTGGGTGACATTGAGTATTGTCTAATAGTATTAAGCGCCTTGAAGCTCAAATTTTTCTGCCTTAAATAACGTTCAACTTCTGGCACAAAACAATTTAAAAACCAATCTTTAAATATATTCCCAGCTACCAAGCTCTTGGATTTGTTTTCCAATATATCGATAAGGTGTTTCTATTTACGCCTCAAGTGCACGAGGATTTAAAAATCTATAAATTAACAAGGGTTTTGTCATACTGCACAAAAGTGACGTTGGACAATTTTTAGACACCTTAAATCAGGATGCATTTCTTTTTTTTTTTTTTTTCGTTATAAAGGTTCTACTGGACATTTTTTCCCCACCAAAGCCCCGTTTTGTCGGCATCGAAAACTGCTGTGTATCCTTGTTCTGTAATAATATTTTTAAATTTTTCAGGAAACGTCCAAGCAGCTTCATAATCAGCCGTCATATGCCTTCCAGTAACTTCGAGAAGCAGAAAGTACTAGAAATATCTTGACGGCCAGGTGAAACTATATCAGACCGGATAGAGCATCTGCTTTCAGTTGTTAGTTCAGGGGAATACTGAGATATCTCCGGGTTAGCTTCGTTGTTTGGCACATTGCACTACGTTGTGTTTAACGTTGTTAGTAGTCTGAAGTGCAATTACTGATTGTATCTGTGACACTGTGAAGGGTTGTACGACTATTTTTGTGGAAAGTTTCAGACCTTTGAAGTGTCTCCTTCGATAAAGTAAATTTTATCAATCTACTCTTTGTGTGTATCAATCTACTGTGTGCATTCAATCTCTTTTGCACACGAACAGGTACGCACGCAACAATATTGTTGCGTGCGTACGGGTTCGTTACGAAATGAATGCACAAGTCCGATGAAAAATGAACAAAAATTTATTATTATCACAACAAAAATGCTTAAATTTTCTCAAATTATCATGCAGTATTACAATATCTCACAGTAGTTATCTTTTAACTACTCAAATATCCAATAGAACGTAATTCAAAACAGCTAAAGAACGCTAATCCGCGAATTCGCTACAATCAACAACAGCAGTTTTCTAAACAACAACAAACTAAGCAACTACTACGAACTGAGATGTTTTCCTCCTTTTATAAGATTTTAAAAATCACGCGCTAGAATTTTCCAGTACTTTCTCGAAATCAAAAAGAAATATTTATTTATTTAATGCACGCGCTCTTGTATTTTCAATTTTCCGGCTTAGCTTTCTTTTAATATTCGTCACGCGCTGCACTGCGCGAGAAATAAAACCATTTAATTTATAAATGAACTAGCATTAGCTTTTTAAATACCAAATTCGTAACACTGCCCCCTTCCCAAGGACTGCACGTCTCGGGCAGTACAATCCCTGGACAGGAAGCCAAACTTACAACTATGGCATAAATGCATTAATAAGCATTACATTACAATAATAAACTACATGAACAATAAATGCAATAAATAAAACAAATCAAATGCTATCAAATACAAATCAAATACTAAATGCTAATCAAATACTAAATACAAATCAAATGAAATACACATTTAAAAACAAAAAGGACCATGGTCTTATACTATTTACAATTATTTACACTACGTACTATGGCCATAGTAATGAGCTAACCTGTCGTAATGAACGACTTTAGGTTTAGAGTTCGAAGACTTACGAATCATGACGTCATTCAGTCTCTTCAGGACTGTATATGGACCATCCGAAGGTGACTGTAATTCAGGCCTGAATCGGGTTCCACAACCACACCTTGTCTCTTTTGTTGAATCTATGTCCAGTAGCTCTCGCGTTGTATCTGGTCTTCACTTTCTCCGTCGCCAAGTTCACTCGCTTTCGTGCGGAACGGTGCATTACTTCAAAACGGGCCTTGACATCTTGGATGTGTTCCTCAGGCGATGAAGGCGCATCCGTACGGCGATGAAACAGGCGGTCACAAGGCAGACGAAGGTCTCGACCGAAGAGCATCTGAGATGGAGAATAGCTGGTAGTCTGGTGTTTCTTTTCGACCCTAGCATGATTTCGGCTGTTTCTCGAGCTGGTTCTTTCGGACAAAGCGTCGGCATTTCCAGGTGAGGATCCCTTCTTAGGATGGATAGTCATGTCTTCAGATCCTGAAAGTGGTTTGTTGTTTTTCAAGTCTAAGGAAAAATTGTATTTCCTTAAAAAGTCCAATCCGAGTATGCATGGATCTGTAATATCTGCCACATATGCCGTGTGATGGTAGGCGGCACTTCCAAATGTGATTTTCACGTTTAACTTCCCAGCTCTGTCGATCTTATCACCAGACGCAGTCTGAAGGGTAACACAGGATGGCGTCCAAATAAGTTTATCTTTAAACTGTTCAGCTAAGTCTTTCCTAATGATGGTAACATTAGCTCCTGTGTCAATGATCATATCGCAAGGAACTCCATCGATATTCCCATTAATGGACATTCCGTTACTGTTGCCACTCACTGTATAAATTTTAAGCGCTTTAAAACAAAGTTTTTCATTATCTGGCAACCTCCGTTCCTCGATATGGTCACTGATTTGTTTACTGCGTCGTTGCTGGGAAATGGTCTTATTTTCCGTACCTCGGGGTGTTTTGCAGTTTCTTCGTATGTGGCCTTCAACTCCGCAGTTCCAGCACTTTAGAACTAGTTTCTTTTCACTTCTGTTCCGTCTCAAGCCACTGACTTGTCTGGTAAAATCATCTGCTTTATATTCCGTACCCTGGAGCGTTCTGCAATTCAGTCTTAGGTGACCTTCACTACCACATCTCCAACACCTTGGAGCCACTTTCTTCTCGCTCCTACTTCGTATCAAAGCTTCGACTTGTCTGGCTAAATCATCTAAACGAGCCATCAGTTGATCCACTGGCTCATGGACTCGCACAGCTCTAACTGGGTAGCGATCTCTATTAGTTGCTTCCTGGGCTGCCTCGAACTTCATGGCGTACAACAGAGCGCTTTTCAAATCTTTTACATCCGCCATTCGCAGTGCTTTCTGTATTTCAGTGTCCCGGATGCCATCGATGAAATATTGCAGGGACAGGATTTCCCTTGTTTCTGTCGGGCACTCGGAAAAGGCGTGATGTGACAGCCTTTCAACATCCGTGGCGAGCTCCTGAAGCGTTTCGGTGAGCTTCTGTTGACGAGATTTTAATTGGAGCCTGCTGTAGTCTTTTAAACACTTCTCCCCAAAGCGCAACTCCAAGGCGCCGGACAGAGCTTCGAATTCTAACCTTTTGTTTTCGGGAAGCGACTGCAGGATATCCGCTGCGTCTGCTCTCAGAGAAGCGGCGAGATGACAGGCCTTAGCTTGGGAATCCCATCCATTCGCATCCGCCACGATAGAAAACTGGGTCTTATACACTCGCCAGGATGTCTTCCCATCATATGTGGATAGCTTCAGAGATGGACGAGCAGGCATCGGTAAGAATTTAAAATCATCACTCTTACTCCCAGCCGTCGCTACGAATTTCTTTAAAGTTTCCAGTTCTTTGGCAACCGCACAAACCCGGTCATCAATTTGTTGTTCGATTTGTTTCTGAACGGAACAAACTCTTTCTTCTATTTCTTCTTTAACAGAAGAAACATTTTCCCCAATTTGTCCCACTTTATTCTCAACCACATCTATTCTGCCTTCCATAGCATCGAATTTGGTTTCTATTATGCAGGCAATTTCTCTTTTCATTTCGCATTGACTTTCTTCAATCTTGATTTGAACAGCTTTTATTTCTTCTTTAACAGATTCCTTAACAACTTTTATTTCGTCTTTAAAAGTTAATTGACCAGTTTGAATGGCCTTCATTTCTTCCTTAACGGATTCTTGGCCCAATTTCATCTCGCCTTTAATTTCTTCTTTAACGGAGTTGACGGCTCCTTCCATCTCTTCTTGGAAAGCAGCAAATGCAGTCATCATTTGCCTGAATTGTTCTTCCATCGCTCTTGTTATTGGCATTCAAATCCCACTTCTGACACCAAAAATTGTTGCGTGCGTACGGGTTCGTTACGAAATGAATGCACAAGTCCGATGAAAAATGAACAAAAATTTATTATTATCACAACAAAAATGCTTAAATTTTCTCAAATTATCATGCAGTATTACAATATCTCACAGTAGTTATCTTTTAACTACTCAAATATCCAATAGAACGTAATTCAAAACAGCTAAAGAACGCTAATCCGCGAATTCGCTACAATCAACAACAGTAGTTTTCTAAACAACAACAAACTAAGCAACTACTACGAACTGAGATGTTTTCCTCCTTTTATAAGATTTTAAAAATCACGCGCTAGAATTTTCCAGTACTTTCTCGAAATCAAAAAGAAATATTTATTTATTTAATGCACGCGCTCTTGTATTTTCAATTTTCCGGCTTAGCTTTCTTTTAATATTCGTCACGCGCTGCACTGCGCGAGAAATAAAACCATTTAATTTATAAATGAACTAGCATTAGCTTTTTAAATACCAAATTCGTAACAATATTATTTATATTTAAAAATTTTTAAAAATAATATGAAAAAAAGTTGAATGCAGGTAAAATGCACAATTTAATAGAAAACTTCGTTGAGCGACGATGTATTTCATATTACTTCAGCTGAATAATAACAATTTTATTAGATTTCATTGCGCAAATAATAAGAAAAGGTAATTCTGACTAATGAAGTATATAATATAATGAGTATGTGATATAACGAGGAGATGCGTAATATGGGCGTATGTCCAATCTGTTAACAGTAATGTTATAGGTAAATATTAAGTTACATTATGTATGTTTAATACAATAATATATAAAGATCGTGTAAATTAATAACTTATCGGCAATATATCGAACCACTAAAGAATGAAGAAAAACACATTATATCGAATGCGCCTTATATGGAAGGCCGCTGGAAAGCCCGCAAAAAATATTTTGTTTTTATGTTATTGCATTAAAATTTTTAATAACTGAATTACGGTAGTTAATTTCATATTCAATTTATATTTAATTTAAATGTATTAAAAATTTAATACTTATAATTTTTTTCTCTACATAAAAAATAAGAAAGAAATTTTGTTTAGAATTCCTCAATCATGAACAGTTTTTTTTCCATAAAATTATTCAAAGTAATTTATTTTAAATAAAGTTAAATTCTAACTTAAGCACTAAGAACTAAAGTGGAGTTCTGCATTCCAATTTATCCCATTGTCGAAAATATTCTTAGAATAAAAATATTGTTGCATTTAGTAAAAATCCTTTCCTTATTTCAATATAACGGATATTGAACCTTGTAGGAAGAACAAAGCTAAATTTTCAGAATGAACAAAATACTTTTATTTGAATTTTAGAACAGAACCAAAAAAATAAATGCAGCAGCTCTAAACTATTAAAATTTTTAACTCTTAACTACTACAGTTCAAAACTCTTACAACTATTAAAAAATACTAAAAATCTTAAACTCTCTAAACAAAATATATAAAAATCTTCCGAATCCTCTTCTTGTTGCCACACCGTAAAATGCAAGTTCTTGTCCTATTATTTATATTTCACGTTCTCTTTAAGTCACGATCTTTACAAGTCATGATCTTTACAAGTCACGATCTTTACACATTTTATTCGCTTTTAAAAAACATTATATCACTTTAAATGCATTTGTTACATATTTTTATGTCATCTTTTCTCTATGTATGTATGTCATACTTCCTCTGAACAATATATGCACATATAAGACTATGTCGTATTTCCTCTATCGTACTTTTGCAGCGGCCGAGCGGTAAAGTCGCTGAACACTGGTAGTTCGGTCCGAGGTTCGAATCCCGCGAACGGGCTTGCTGCATGGGCGTTTTCGTGGTTTTCCCCATGTGTAACGTGTATACGAGTCAGTTTCCCTTGAAAGTCCTCCATGAAGGCATCCCTCCCCTTAGGCAGATAGCCCTAGTGTGCTTTGCCATAATTAAATATACCACCTATCGTACTTTTGCGTCGTACCTCCTAGGAAGCTCAACGATGAAATATACTAGGGTTATCTGCCTAAAGAGTAGAATGCTTTCATGGAGGATTCTATAAGGAAACCTCGTCACACTTATATTCCACATGAAGGAATCCATAAAAATGCATATGCAGCCAGACTGTATATCATGATTCTAGTCCAGGTTGAAGGATCAGATTCTGTGGGCTTATCCAGTCGGAAATTATGTGTCGGAATTATTCCATTCCAGTCGTTTATTATCCAGTCGGAATTATTCCATTCCAAGAAAACTACTGGAATGGAAGTCGTTGAGAATTTAATATTTTCCTATCATATTGCATTGGCTAAATAATTCACATGTCGTATAGATTTAAAATTGTAACACAGCACGCAAAAGTCACATTTTCCTAAATAAACATACGCCAGCCAACGATCGAGCAGTGATATAGCAGAAGGCTTGTACTTCAACCCGGACTCTAGTTCTGTCGAACAGGCTGATTGCATGGATCCTTTCGTGGTTTTCTTTACGTGTAACGTCAATACGAGCCATTTTTCCTTAGGAAGTTCTCACAATCACATCCCATCCCTAAGCAGATAACATTTTCTTTCTTTGGCGTAATGAAATAAACTAAACTAAATCTAAAACAATTATGTGTTTTGACAATCTTTTTAGAGGAAGTTTCACATTCAACATCCCTAGAACAATTATGAGATAATTTCACGTGCATTTTTCCCAATGAGATTTTTATATTTAATAATAAGATATTTTCACGCATATTTCACAATGAGATATTTTAGCCGTTCGAATATTCAAGAGTTTCTGGAACTTTCCACAGAAATACTGGTACAGGTTTTCACAGAATACAAACAGTAGTTATATTTCAAACCACCAAGAACGTTAAACACAGCGCAATGCAAAGCGAATCTAAAAGACGAGGCTTTCACGGATATCTCCATGGTCTGAAGTCGCTCTGAACTCATAACAACAATTATTACTAATGAGGAACTGATGCTGTCTTCCGGTCTTATATAGTTTTCAGCCGGCCGGTTCGATATTTCTAGTACTTTCTGCTTTTCTAAATTACTGGAAGGCATATGCGAGGGACGAATACGATTACAGTTACACAGAGCATCGATTACAGTTATTCATTTACAATACTTTATAAAGTATTTCTCGCGCCTTCTTAGTCTGCCTTCGTGGCATAGTGGTCAGCACGCTCGGCGCGTATTCGAGAGGTCCGTGGTTCGAGCTCCTACGAGGTTATTGCTCATCTTTCATCTCTCCTGCTTCTAAATAACCTAATGTCTACAACCTATTATTGCGATACCGTCACCAGCTTTGCGATATCTCGGCAATTAAGCGAAATAGCCGTTTACTCAATGGTAAATAGATTTCTTGCTGTATTCTTATTTTTCCGGCAGAGCACCGTCTCTCTAGATTTTTATGTTACATTATGCAGAAAAATACAACAGTTTCACATATTATCTATGTGCAGAATTTGTAACAATAGAACAGATAGAAGTGAATCCTAGAATAAAGGGAAAAAGATGGTAGAAATAGATCTTTACACAAAGCTTGTATAGTTGTTACATTGTAGTTGAACTAACTGCTTACATATACACATAACCTGCATTTAAGAATATCAAATTTATAGCTACAAATATTGTTTTAGAAGGAATATTACACCAATATTTTTTTTTTCAGAAAAACAATTAAAATTGGAAAACATTTTGCGGTATTCATTCTAAAATAATATTTTCTTCCTTAAATTGTGTTTCTGAAAACCATATATGATTTAAATATAATATTTTATAAAATGATTTAAAGAAAATTTTATAACTTCTTTAATTTTTCCTTTAAAAGAAAATGTATTTAATATGTTTCTCCTCAAGGTACGAGTATGCTATTTAGATTATTACTTAACTTCCTTGTAGAATACTTACAAACAAATACAGCTCGTATATTTGAGATTGTTTGATATACAAACCAGAAATTTATTTATTAATTTGGAAATATCTTAAAAAAAGTGATGCGGACACCACATGACTTCCTTGAATGCCTAATAAATTAAACACATTTTGGCTGCACTTCATTTTAAACATATTTTGTTTGAAAATGAGATATTATCTTCCAGTTCAAAGTACACTTTTAGCACTGTCGATTGCAATAAAAAGGGAGATGCACAACTAGATGTTATAGCAGTCCCATATGAAAATTTCAACATGCTACGGATAATCGTTTTTTTTTTAGTTATGCAAGGTACATATATGCATACGTACGCAGACACGTCACGCTGAATTTAGTCAAAAGTCCCAAATATAAAATTTCAGCATTTTATGGCGAAAAATTTTTTAAGTTATGCGACATACGTGTGTATAAACATCATGATGAAACATGTCAAAAGAGTTTCGGAAATGGTCGAAACGGATATCATCTTTGAAATCTGAAAACCGAAATTTCGAAATTACTATACTTTCTTTTCTTCGTACAAGGAAGTAAAAATGCCACGGTCATTCATATATGTGACCCTATCTTGTATTAGTGCAAATACAATATTTCATTTGATCAAGATTGTAGCCTTGACGTGCGTCATATAAGATCATTTGCTCCCACTAAGAACTTTTATAAGGTTTCTTTGGTAAGCTTTAAGGCGGAAAAAACTCAGTGAACAATTTTAGCCATTCTTAAATTGCCACTGAACATGTTTCAAAATATTCTAAGATCTATAAATCGACATCAATCACGTTAAAATGTTAACTTTTAATATGTACAATATTTACAGATCATTAATCAAAACATGGTGGTTCAGTTGACAAATAAATCTATATGCTTTCATAATCGAAATTATAAATCAAATAGGAACCGAAGTGTTCCTAATTAAATAGTGTGCGAAGTATCAGACATCTATTTATCGAACTGCCAGTGGAGAGTCTCTGGAAATTCAGAAGGCACGTCGAGTCGTGTTAACACGCAACGCTAGCGCCATCTATCAATTAATCAAAATAATTTCCACACACTCCCCACCTGAACTCTGTAAAGAGTTCACATTAATCTAACAACAATCAAATTTATATCAATAAGTATTTTAACATATAATTATAAAACAATTGATAAGTATATTAAATGAATAGAAAATATATTTGTTTGGGTCTCGTCCCAAATAACACACACTAAATAAATTCGCTGGTTCGATTCTTTATTAATTCTCATAATTAATTACAATCACTCATTAACTCATAGCTGTGACCAGCCCTCATACACCGTGGATGGCGATTCTCAAACTCGTCTGATCATCACATTACAGATGCGCATGCGTGGATTACATTACAGATGCGCAGGCGCGAACATGCTGCCCCGCGTTGCAATGCTTAGCATTCAACTATTGTAATTAAGATATAGCATAAAAATTAAACAAGTATATCATAAACAATTTTGAATAAGTACTATTACATAAAAATCATTATTATAATTAGACATTTACCATATACATAAGCGTACAACTCAAAGCAATACAATATAACATTTCAGTTACATAATGTCATTTTATGTGAAGCACGTTCAATACTGTACAATAACTATAAGGACAATACTCATTTTTGTATTGGTAAGACACATAATTTGGTAATTGGTCGTTTGAAAGTTCCAGTTTGAGATTTTACATTACACACGCGAACCTTTCCATCTTTACCATAAAATACTTCTATTATACGACCAACCGCCCAATTACAACAAGGCAAATTATCTTTAATTAAGACCATGTCTCCAACTTGTATATTGGTTTTAGAACTTTGCCATTTAGATCGATTTTGTAAATGACTTAAATAATTGGAGTTCCATTTTTTCCAGATAATTTGTACTAATTTTGTGATCTGTTGCCACAATTTTAACCTGTTAATGTTAACTTCCGTGATATTTGGCTCAGGGATCGAATTAATTGCTCTACCAATTAAAAAATGCCCAGGTGTTAGAACCTCTAAATCATCATTGTCCGAAGACAAGGGTGTCAATGGTCGGGAATTTAAAATTCCTTCAATCTGAATCATAATTGTTAAAAATTGTTCAAATGTCAATTTTGCATTACCTACGACACGTTTGAAGTGGTACTTAAAAGATTTAACTCCAGCCTCCCAAAGGCCTCCAAAATTGGGTGCTCTGGGAGGGAGAAATTTCCATTCGATATTCTCAGAACTCAAATAACCAGCTAAAGGCTCATCTTGTTCGTTCACTAGTTTGTTTAACCTCTTTAATTCTGCATTTGCACCTACAAAATTCGTAGCGTTATCACTAAATAGTGTTAAACTTTTACCTCTTCGTGCAAAGAAACGTTTCAAGGTAGCTATTAATGCTTCAGATGTTAGATCTGTTATAAGCTCTAAATGAATGGCCTTAGTAACCATACAAATGAATATACACACATAAACTTTTTGATATATACCTTTTCTCTGGTTTTTGTACTTAATTAAGAATGGGCCACAGAGGTCAACTCCAGTACAATTGAATGTAAGATTAGCTGTGATTCTTTCCTTGGGTAAATCACCCATGATTTGCTGAGCTACAATGGGATTAGCTTTAAAACATATTATGCAATTTTTTACAATTTTTTTACAAACATTTCTACCACTTACAATCCAAAATTTTTGTCTTATATGATATAACAAAGATTGAGGACCCACATGCAAATATTTTAAATGATAGTAATTAACTATTAACTCTGTTAATTTATGTTTAGAAGGCAGAATAATAGGAAATTTTTTCTCATAAGTTAAATTGCTATTTTTTAATCTACCTCCAACTCTCAACAGTCCATTACTGTCAATGAAAGGGTTAAGACTTTTAATAGAACTATTTCTTGGAACAATACCTGATTTTTTAAGATCATTTATCTCATTTATAAAATACTCACCCTGTACTAATTTTATTAAAGTTTCTTCAGCTGCTCTCAATTCTCCCACTTGTAAATTACCTACCTGCCTTTGTTCTTGCTTACAATTCTTGTAAAACCTAAAACAAAAACTTATAATTCGAATTAATTTTAAATACTTATTACTGCAATTCAATAAATCATTAACAAAATTTTTCACATTCAGATTTAAACATGTAGATAGTTCAGAATCAGCACAGTTTTTAAGTTCATTACTGTCCTTTTCAGTAATTGCTTCAGGTATAACTCTAATAGGGTACTCATCCTTCATTAAGAAGTCAGGCCCGTTCCACCACAGTTGACTTAGTTGCAGTTTTTTGGCAGACATACCTCTAGATATGAGATCTGATGGGTTTTCTTCAGAAGCGATATGATGCCACTGTGCTATTTCAGTCAGATCCTGTATCTTTGAAATCCGCTTTGCAACAAATGTCTTGAGCAGGTGTGGCTCTTTGTTGATCCATGACAGCACAATCATAGAATCGGTCCAAAGGTGAATAGCAGTAAGCTCCAATTTTAATGATGATTTCACTCGATGCATCAGTTTAGCTAATAGCACTGCTGCGCAAAGCTCAAGTCTTGGGATTGTAGTCTTCTTTAGGGGTGAGACACGCGATTTACTACACATCAACCTCACTGATGTATGGTTTGTTGCTGATGTTGCTTTACAGTAGATAACTGCTCCATAGGCGGCCTCTGAGGCATCACAGAAACCATGTAATTCAATCTTGATTCTATCCGGTAATAAAATACATCTATGGACTTCAATGTTGTTAATTAGCTGCAAGGTAGTGGAGAATTCTTTCCATTCTTTAGCCTCCTTTTCTGGCAAAACATCATTCCAGTTCAATTTTAACAGCCATAATTTCTGCATAAATATTTTTGCTACAATTATAACTGGAGAAATTATACCCAATGGGTCAAAGATCCGAGATATGACGGATAACACTTGCCGTTTCGTAACCTTTACGTTGTCTTCGATTTTAACGTTGAAGCTCAAACAATCTCCTTTTGACTTCCATAAAATACCTAATGCTTTAGATTCTTCTGATTTACCAAAGGGATATGTTTTGTCGCTTGTTTGACACAGTTCAGTAGCATTACTACACCACTTATGGAGTAACATACCTCCACTCTTCAAAATGCCTATTAACTGATTTTGAAGTTTTAACGCAGAACTTAGCGACTCAGCTCCAGATAGAATATCGTCCATGTACATGTCTTCTCTCAGTACAGGTGCTGCTAAAGGAAATTTATCTCCTTCGTCCTTTGACAGCTGTACAAGTGTTCTCATTGCTAAAAATGGCGCACTCACAGTTCCATAGGTTACAGTGGTTAGCTTAAAGTTTTTAACTGGCTTATCAATGCCTTCTTTCCATAAAATCCTTTGCAACTTCCATTGATCTGGATGGATAGAAATAGCTCGATACATCTTTTGTATATCAGCAGTGAAAGCAAAAATATATTTCCTGAATCTCACCATAATTGAGAATAAATCATCTTGTATCACACCTCCATTATACTGTATAGAATTTAGAGAGTTTCCTTTGCTTGTCAAAGAAGAAGCGTTAAATACTACCCTCAAGGGAGTCGACTTACTTTTCTCTTCTCCCCTATATACTCCAATATGAGGAATGTAATATGAACCTCGTTCCTCCTCGCTTTCACTCACCTCAACCATATGTCCTAACTGTTGATATTCTTTTAAAAAATCTGAATATAATTTTAAATATTCGGGATTCTTTACTAAGCGTTTCCATAAGGAATTTAATTTACTCGTTGCAATTTGTTTAGAACTTCCTAAAGTGTCCGGATCCTTCTTTAATGGCATTTTAACAACGTACCTACCGGTTTTATCTCGTGTATAATTTTCTACGAAATGTTTCTCACAAATTAAAAATTCTTTGTTTTTGGGTTTATCAGTTTCAATATTTTCTAATTCCCAAAATTTTCTAAGAGTTTTATCTAAGTTGTGTTCTTCCTTTATCAATCCACAATGAACCCTGTTTTCAGTCTCTGTTGGAATACTTCCAGACACGATAAAACCAAAAACTGTATCTTGAAAAATAAGATCAGGATTATTCATTCGAATTTGACTCGGTTTCAAAAGTTCATAAAAAACTCCCGCTCCCAACAACATATCTACCCTTTCTGGAACATTAAATCCTTCATCTGCTAATTTTAAATTAGGAAGATCTTGCACTGAAATTTTAATTTTGCGCGAAGGTGTTAAATCAGCAGTTATTTTTGGAATTACTAAAAAGTCCAAATTCTTTATAAAAGTTCCTTCTTTATTGCATATCGAAGCATTAATTTTATGCTTTATTGTTAAAGTAGCATCATTTATTCCCGAAACGGAAATGTTTGTTTTTTCTTTCTCTAACTGCAAATGCTCAATAAGATTCCCTGTCAAAAAGTTCGACATACTGCCCCGTCCAGCAGACACTTCACTCTGTGTTTTTTCCCCTCGTTATCAATTAGAAAACACGACCGTTGAAAGCAGAACTGTACTCTGTTTATTCGAATAATTGCTAATAAATGCCTTTTGAACGAACTCCTGCGCATTAACATTCAAGGTCGATGAGTCATCTCGTTTGGGAATGTTGCAGTCAGATACATTTGTTTTGTTTTTATTTTGTTCCGATTCCTTTACGATATTATTTGCTTTCGGAAAGTGAATAGTTTTGTGGTGCCGTTTTTGACAAAAACAAGAATATTTCGATGGGCAATTTGATACTGAATGCATATGTAGACAGTTAAAACATAATTTATTAGATTTCACAACCTGTACTCTTTCTTGTACTGGTAATTTTAAATACGATGGGTATTTTGCCAATCTGTGATTCTCATGGCATAAAATACAGTTCTCAGTTTTAACATCTGATAAAAACACTTTAGCTACACTTTTTGAGCTATTATACTTACGATTAACATGAGAATTCTCAATAAGAGGTTTTCCTCGTGACGTGAAATATAAATCTATTTCTTTACCTAACTCACTAGGTGAAAACCATGAATCACCTTGCCTCACAGCAATGTGAGAAGCTGTTCCCGTATCTAAAGATTGGTATAACCTATCTGAAACTATTAGTTGTTTGAGGGTCTCGAAGTCAGTTACCTTCCTTAATTTTAAATAATAATCCCATGCAGTTACTAAGCGTGAAGCAAACTGCACATGAGTTTCAAGTGGTTGTTTAACAGTTTTTCTGAAGTTTTCTAAACACGAATATGGTGTTGGCTGAAACTCCTTCAGAACTACTTCTTTTACTTTTTCATAATTCGTGATATCCTTATCATGTAAATAGGTTATTATATTCGAAGCTTTGTCTCCTAACAGATTTAACAGAATTTCTGCTTTATAGTCCTCCGAAACATTTTTTGTAATAAACGCTCGTTCTAATGACGAAAAGAAAAATCCCCAACTCTCAGGCCGTATAGGAATTTTTACAGTTAAGGTTCTGATACTTTTTATTAATTGATCTAGTGACTCTGATTTTGTTTCGGTTTCGCTTACACCATTAAGTTTAGTTTCTGCTTTAAGCTTAGCCAATTCTAACTCATTCTTTGATCTCTCAAGTTTTATTTTTTCTAACTCTACAAGTTTTTGCTCTTCCTGTTTTCTATTTTCGATAATGGAGTTTGCTATCTCTTTTACTAAATCTTGCTTAGTTTTGAAAATTTCACTATTCTCAATAATATCAGTCAAATCTGCTATAGTCATTTTTTCGTCAACATTTAGATTTATTTCTAAGGCAATAAGCCTTAAATCTTCTTTTTTAGCGCCCTTAAATAACATTGTTATTTATTACAGAACAAGCACAGAAAGTACAGAATTAACAAGAGAGGAATCACTTATCTCTGCAGTGATTCACTTTTGATGAATATCCGTATCCAAAACCAGCGATATTCGTTGAAAAGAACAAGCTTGGAATACTGGCAATCACAAACACTCCTGTGTTCTCAAAAACGAAACACTATTTACTCACGCTCCGGTCGACTACGACCAGATATGTTTGGGTCTCGTCCCAAATAACACACACTAAATAAATTCGCTGGTTCGATTCTTTAATAATTATCATAATTAATTACAATCACTCATTAACTCATAGCTGTGACCAGCCCTCATACACCGTCGATGGCGATTCTCAAACTCGTCTGATCATCACATTACAGATGCGCATGCGTGGATTACATTACAGATGCGCAGGCGCGAACAATATTCAAACTATAATCATTATACTAAATTCTAAAAAAAGGTATGTTATCATCAAATACAATTTGACACTACTTCAGTAAATCTAAACTATTCTTAATCTAAGCATATGAAATTAAACTAGTAAAATAAACAATTGCATAAAAAACATATTCAATCTTATTCATATTATTAAACAATAAAAAATGTTTTTAAAGTTCTAAAGGATATAATAATTGAACTGGTCGTTTTATTATTATTCCATCAGCAGTTTTTAGTTCACAAGAACGGACTTTATTATCACGACCACGAAAAACGTTTATCACTCTGCCACAGTTCCACAAAAGTTTGCACTTATTGTTGCCTTCAATTAATACAAGATCATCAACTTTTAGATCATCATAAACGTTAGGATTTTTCAATTGATGAACTGTCCGAAGATCCATCAAATATTGTTTTTTCCATTTAGTCCACAATTGCCTAACCAATAAATCTTGATAAATCTTTCTTTTGGTCAGAGAGGACTTGGTAGAGCCATCTTTAACAATGGAATTAAAGTTGATAGGTAATGTAGAATCTTTGTTTCCAAAAATCAGAAAATTGACTGGCTTCAGCGGCAACGGTTCCTTGTGCTCATTGTATACATATGTCAAAAGATGAGAATTCAAAATAGCTTCCACTTGTGCTAAAACTGTTGACAATTCTTCAAACGTTAGTAAAGCTTTACCGAGAATTTTTCTTAAGCACTCTTTTACTGATTTTACTAATCTCTCGTAGAAGCCTCCCCACCAAGCCCCTCGTTCTATTATAAACTTCCAACTGATTCTTTCATTCGACAGAAAATCTTGGAATTTTTCATTCGACAATAGTTTAGAGAAATGTTCGAGTTCCTTTTTTCCCTTTTTAAAAGTTTTCGCGTTTTCCGAATAAATTACTCGACAATTGCCTTTCCTAGATGTGAATCTTTTGAATGCCATCAAGAAAGAATCTGTAGAGAGATTCGGTACAAGTTCCAGATGTATGGCTCTAGTGATAGCGCATGTAAATAATGTTACATAGGCTTTTTGACTTCCTTCGATGTTTATTACGTAAATCGGTCCAGCAAAATCTATGCCAGATACGTAGAATGGTGGTGTCTCATTGATTCTATCTTCTGGAAGTTGAGAAGTGGTCTGGTCAGCAGATTTCAATGAATATCTTTTACAAATAAGACACTTGTTTATTATTTTCTTGATAAATTGACGTCCTTTTGGAATCCAAAAGCGACTTCGAATTTCAGCTAAGCTACTCCTCCATGCATCATTTTAACATGTGCACTTTCTACTATCAAATTTGTTAGCCAGGAGTCTCTTGAAAGAATTGCCGGATGTTTTTCATCATGTGACAAACTAGAATGTTCTAATCTTCCACCTGCTCTCAGTATCCCGTTCTGGTCTAAAAATGGGTTAAAAAGATATAAAGATGATTTCTTTTCAACTTTATTCGCTTTCTTCAGAGACTCCATTTCTTCGGGATAAAAACGTTCTTGTTCAGATTGAATCCAATAAATTTCTGCATCCACTATTTCTTCAGTCGTTAATGGACCTGTCAAATGGTTTGTTTTCCTAATTTTGCCAATGAATCGCTTCATCCAACCAGTTATTCTCAACAATTTTCTTAAATTACTATATTTTGAGATGTCTATTACCCTTTCTTCAACTGCTGTGCACACAAATTCATAAATACCATTAATGTTCTTACGGTATTCTAATTCTTCTTCAGTGACAGGTTTCTCTTCATTCTGTCGCGGCCACAACTCAGACGACATTCTAAGCCATTCTGTTCCTTGAAACCAGATAGGATTGTTTTTTAACTCAGGAAGTTTAGCTCCTCTCGAAGTCAAATCAGCGGGTTTACATTTACCGGGGCAATAATGCCAATTTTCTGGGGATGTCAAATTTTGTATTTCCTGAATACGATTTTTTAACGAAAAGCTTAAATTTCTTTGCACAGTATTTTATCCAGAAAAGTGTGATTTTTGAATCAGTCCAAAAAAAAAAAAAAAAAAAAACAAGAAAGTTGTAACTTCAAAACTTTAGTGATGCTAGTGTCTAATTTGGCTGACAAAAGAGCTCCCATTAGTTCGAACCCAGGTAAGGTGAGCGGTTTTAAAGGCGCTACTCTAGTCTTTGAAGCAACAAAAACCGTAAATATTTGTTCATTGCTAGAAATTATACGTAGGTACTTTACTGTACCATATGTCTTTTTGCTAGCGTCAGGAAAACAATGCAGTTCAATCTTTTTCACATCACTGTTACCGATTGCAGAAAAATAATATCGTGGAATACCGATTTCGTCTAAATTGGAAACTTCTTTGCACCATGTTTTCCAAACAGAACATAAATTTTCTGGTAGTTCATCATCCCAATCTAAAGCAAGTGTCCAAATTTGCTACAATATGATTTTGACTCTAAGTACAAACGGTGATAATAGACCTATAGGATCAAAAATTCGTCCTATTGCTTGTAAGACAAAACGTTTAGTATTAACTTGTTTTGATAGAAATGTTATCAAATTTTTTACATCAAAGCAAATTATGTCACTTTGGTTGTCCCAAGCGACTCCTAACACTTTCAATGGAGGATTTCTAGCTTCCGAAACATGAGGAGATTCCTAGCACTCAGTGCCTTCTTTAATCCATAATTCGCGCAGTTCTTGAGAATTGGTGTGCCATTTATGTAGAATCATACTAGCATCTCTAAAAATGTTAACGCATTCTAAACTGGTATTGAAAGCAAGTTCAACGTTTTGGTGTCCTCCAATGATGTCATCTACATAAATGTGATCATTTAGAAATTCGCAAGTGGCAGGGTAGGTTTTCTCATATTGTTTCAAATGGTGTTTAATGGTTGCAGCCAGTAAGAACGGACTGCTATTTATGCCAAATAACACACGTGTGAACCGATAAGTTATAAAATTTTGTGGATCATCGAATGGGTTTTTAGTAAACAGTAAACGTGTTACATCTCTGTCCTTGTCATCTACTTCTATCTGAAGAAAAGCCTGCTTTATGTCACTTGTAAATGCAACAGGATGAAGCCTGAAGGCCAACAGAAGTTCAAGAATGTCAGGACACAAATTTGGACCAATATGCAAGCAGTCATGTAACGAGATTTCACCAGGTTCATGTGAAGACGCGTCGAACACGATACGTAGTTTACTAGTAGTTCGATCACTACGAACGATTTCTCTGTGAGGCAAATAAAATGTGATTTGAGATTCACTATCAACAGTGTCTGGAACTGGTTCAATGATGTTTTATTGTAAATAATCTTGTAGAACTGTTTGATACGAATAAAAGAGTTCAGGGTTATTCTGAAATCGCTTTACAAGTTTCTCAAATCGTTTCAGCGCAATCGCTTTATTGTCATGTAACTCATATTGTCTATCAGACTTCCATGGCAGCCTAACCTTGTAACGAGAATTTCTGTATAAGATTTCCGATTCGAATTTTTCCATTATGGTATTGTCTAATGGGTCAGATAATTCATTTTCAGGTTTTATACCTAAACTTTCAAGCTCCCAAAATTTCGTTATCTGATCAGATATTATATCTTCCTCAACTATGATATTAACCCACCGGGCGGCTCGCATTCAAATCTATTTACGTCTCGAAAACTGCAGTCAAAATTAACCATGTTTACAATTTTTTTTTCATTTAGAGTGAACCAAAATTGTCCTGAAAACGGCCTTTGTTAGATTTTCTTTCCCCCTCCTTGTAGGGCGATCAACAAGTCGTTTCACTTAAGTGTTGGTTTCCTACTGTCCTTTGATTACCACCTAGAGGCGATTAAGCAGATGGGCTACTTTTGCCCTTACGGAGGAAGGAACGCGTTTTGTGCCAATGCTTTGGTTAGACGAAAAAAGATATTTTTTTCTGGAAAATCTAAAACAGAAAAGGAAGTTTTGTATTGCCTTGTTACTAATTTTGTGCATATTTCTAATCTTAATTGCTTATCAGAGCCGTGCCAAGATAGTTTTTCACCTGAGGCAGAAAGGTCAATGCGCGTCCATATAAATATAAAAATAGCTACACTTGTATTAAGCAAAAGTAATTGTATTAAATCAAAATGTCATAACTCTTATAGCATAATTATACCATAATTCTTAAAGTATTTTTTAATCGTAGTTTTATAAATTTAGAGAAATAATGTAGCCAATTATTTATAATTTTCAAATGAAAACGTTAAAAATTTCGTTTTTGATAAATAAGAAATAACACTGAAATGCATATTGTATTAATTTCCAGGTTTTTCTTGAAATTTTTTTGGTTTGTTTTATTGATTTAAGTTTGACGAAGCCTATTTCCCCTAAAAATTAAAGTAATTTTCGAATTCGTATAGCCGATTTGGCGCCTCTTCTAGTGATTCACATGAGCCCGGCTTTGTTCCTTTTTAAGTATAAATGTTATTGATTTTTATTGCGTTTCGGTATTTTAATGTACGTTTATAGAATGTTAATTTGTTTTTATATGCATATTTCAGTAATATAATCTTACGACTAGTGAGACAGTGTAGTTTAACTAATTTTCTGCTTTTGATTCATGTTATCGAGCTTTAACGCTAAGAAAAAATTTATAAGAGGCTTAAAATACCTAATTCCTATTGAAAGCTACATGTAATTGATAATTAAATTACTATTAAAATAACAAACACATGCTCAGTGTCAGTCATTTCGACATAATGTTTGTAATTCATTTTACCACAAATTTATTTCGTTTATCTTGTCTCATATTCATAAAAGGGGAGTTTACCTTTATCGCATTTATTGGTTGATAGAAGTTATGAAATATTGAATATTTTGAAACAAATTTCAGTCATAATAACCTTATTAAAATTTTTCTACATATAGACAAGATGTCACAGATACCTCTCAGTTTCCGAACTAAATTACATGGTACTGAAATTCGGTGCATTTTCATATGATTATTTTTGACAGAAAGAGTTACCTTACGTAAATCACAAAAGAACATTGTTTTAATTCTTAATTAAATATAGCACTTGTATTAAATTGCTAAAATTCATATTGTTAGGAAAATCTCGCTCTAAAAAATTAGACACTTTTACCTTTCAAAGTGGAATTTTTGTGGTTTTCTCTGTGCATAATGTGGGCGCGAGTAAGTTTTTCTTAGAATGTCCTCCACGGAGGCATTCCTCCCTTTAGGCAGATAGCTCTCGCGTGCTTTGAAGGAAAAATAAAGCAAACCAAAACAAAAGGTTCAAAATTGGAGTTTAACATTTTTTTTGGGTTCAAATACGCAAATTACTTAGAGATCTCAATTCATATTATCAAATGTTATTATTTAAATAAATAAAAGCAAGCTGAGGATTTCCATTTAAATTGTTTGTTTCAAAATAAAAAATAAGAACAGTAAGTTTTGAATAAATCTTGTCAACATCAAGCAGGGACAGGAACATGCCAATGTAAAATTTAATATTCGGCCAAAAAGAAACGTTTTGACATAGATTTTGGATAAAACTTAATCAAATTCGCAGGTAGTCAGAGACAGGCCTTTCTTCAGTAGAGAGAAAAAAATGTTTCTAAAGTATTTGTGTATTTACTACATAAATGTTTTAATGCTTCCATAGCACTGCTAATCGATAAAATTTATTTGAAAAGTAGGAAGTTTGCTTTTAAAATTCCGATTTTTCAACCTTTTTCAGTGACATATGTGGCATCGAAAAACACGTCTGGCCAATAATATAAAATAATTTTGCAGATTAATGGCTGAAAAATTCTTAGAATTTAAAGAGGCATCGAACAAGAAAATTTAGGGATGGCGAAATTCTAAGAATTTGGCACTTGACAACGGCAAAAGTTTTAGAATGTAGAGAGCTACAGAATTTAGGCAGGGCAAAATATTTTAAATTTATAGAACATCGGTCAGTAGAATTAAGATCCCACAGCGATTGCACTGAGAAACAAATCGACCTGCTTCTCGATTATGCGGATGGACGCAGATTAACTTCCAAAAGCTCAGTGAAGCAAGAGCTATATATAATGCAGCTATTTACGATTTCTGCTATAATAAACTGAAATTTAATATAATATTTTAACACTATATATCAGTTTACGAAAACATGATGACACTTTTGAGAAATTTTCTTTAATTCTCCAGTACACTAAAAAAAAAAAAAAAGTATAATAGATTATATAATGATATTCCTAACAAAATGATGCCGATGACGCATTTAATTTTTATCTTTTTATTAATCTAAATAAATATGTCATTGAGTTTTCCAAATTAAAAATGTTCAATAATATAATATGTAATTATGGTATTATTGGTATGGTACTATTTAAGGCAAAGCACACGAGGGTTATCTGCCTAAATGGAGGGATGCCTTCGTGGAGGACTTTCTAAGGGAAACTGGCTCGTATACACGTTACACATGGGAAAAACCACGAAAACGACCATGCAGCCAGCCCGTTCGCGGGATTCGAACCTCGGACCGAACTACCAGTGTTCAGCGTCTTTACCGCTCGGCCGCTGGTGGGTAACATGTGATTATAAAAGCTGTGTAAAAGAAGAAATATTCTTGCACATTCGTCAGGCAGCATACGATGGGCACCTGCTTGAGGAAAAGGACGCGTTTGTAGATGACTTTTTCAGGGAAACTGGTTTGGCATATTCAACCTAAAATTCACCAAAATACCAAGCAACGAACGCATTCGCCGGAATTCAAACTTAGGCAAAACTACCAGTGTTCAGTTGCAAAAGAGAGTTAACAACATAAACAGGCAACATGTCTGAAATTAGTATTTATTGCATCCAACAGTGATATGATTTTCTGATATAATTTAATGGAATATCACTGTAAAAGAATGGGAATCTTTTTTTTTTTTTTTTCCTTTTGTAAGGAGATTTTTTTCCGCTTTGTTTTCAACATTTGGTTGAAATGCAAATTAAATAAATATTTACAAATGCAGAATATTGGATAGTTATTGATGATTTCGAGATTCAGTTTCTGAAATCCATTTCATGTGTCATTTCCTTAAAAAGGTGATACTAAAACCAACTTTCGAGGAGTAAAATGATTACTAGAAAAGAGTTTCCGATTTCTTTCATTCTTTTATTCCCATTATAAATTTATCCCGTAGTTCTTAGAACATTCTTCTATCCGTAAGTGATGATTTGCTTTCCGAGAAAATTTTCTGAAAGGAATAAATTACTTAGTCTTCAAACCATGGGAAAATCTTGCCATCGCGGTACTTAATTCCTTTCATTTACTGAGATAACCTGCTTTATTATAAGTATGGTACTTGTTTTCTGATTTTTACTGAATTTGCATGCTCAAAGCTATCTAAATAAAGAAACGCTATTGTGAATATCAGGGTATGAGTACATATATGAAAGGGTTATATATTTTTCAGAATTCCCCTATGAGCTGTTTATTCTTAGGGCAGAAAGAGGAAAAAGCTTGCATACATCGCCATTCCCGGAAACTAGACAGTACCGAAAACATTACTAGACAGTCCGGTTTACCAAACAATAGAGTTTATCTGATTCCTAGTTGTAAAAGCTGAAAGTTATGAATTGTTATGTTCATGGCGACCTTCAGAAGGCATCAAATTACTTCAAAAGTTCCGCTGCTATAAATCTTCAGACGCAATTTTGTTCCTCTAAATTTTCGAAAATACCTATTTTTTAAGTATTTTTCTGTACTTATATTAATATTGATACAAATAATATAGAAAGCACCAAATGTACCTATAATGTATTTCAATTTGACCTTAGTATTTTCTCACATAGAGTATTAACACTTTGTCTACACGTTTCTAATGTTTCACCATAGTAAGCCTTCTCTTTCCGAATGTATTCAGTTCCTTTTCGCTTTCGTTTTCTGCTTCTTCTTCTTTTTTAAATTTTATTTATTTATTTATTTAATGTTACCATATCCTGAGTTTTACTCTAGCTATTAGCTAGAGTAGCTACTAGGTAGCATTCATTATAGTACATTCATTATATTCATATAGCTACTAGCTAGCATTCATTATAGTACAAAAACTAATATAGCTTGTCAATATCAACACATTTTTATCTTCAATAAAATCCACTAATTCGATTGATGCTGTAAAAATTACAATTTAATACTTTAGCCAATTATTCTGATTATAGTGATTTAAATTCGATTTTAGGCAACATATGCATTCTTTCAGAAAACGCGATATATTGAGTACCGCTGTTACAAGTAAATACTGTACATTCAACCATTTCATAATATGTAAATGTAGCATAACTTCTTTTCTTGCACTGAGAGTCTCCTTCAAGTAAACCTTAATGGAACTTTATTTCATGAAAATTTAGAAGTATTATAAAAGCCTCAGAATTATTTCCATTGCAAACATTTATGAATTATGCAGAAAAATATATAAGAAAAACTTCAATGAGAAACTATTATCGAATATACATTTCATGACAGTAGTAAAACATTTTTTCAGTACCGACGGTATTAAAAAGCTCAATATTGTGATAAGCTAAATAAAATAAAACGGTATTAAAAGTTTAATATTGTGATAAGTATACTAATCTATAACACTTATTTGATATTTTTGCCATTAGAACTATAATGTAATTCTAACCGTTAAAGTAACATTGTATTTGTATTAACTAGAATTATAATTGTAATTTCAGTTAAATTTATCAGTACTCGTTGTTTCCTGCACCTTGAGGGAGACGCATTATTATTTTTTTTTCTATTATATAAAATACTGTCCTCAGAAAAAAAAAATGTCTCTAGACATGATTCTGTCTCCAAAATTAATGGATGAGGTGAACAGAAATAATCTTGGAACAGCCTTTGGGCAAGTGCTGCGAGTATGCGAAATGTAATACTGTAATTAAACTTCGACCATCCTTGAGACTACACTTTCTTAGAATATTTTCATTCGACAAATTATATGACCTTCCATTTATCTTTAAAGTTTAAGCTTTCTGTTATTGACTGAGAAAAGCTGGTAATTCATTGTAGTTACTTTGTAGTTAAAACTACAAATAATGCAGTTATAATTGTAATTGTGACGCGCAGATGGTATAGTGGTTAGGGAAGCCTGACTGCGATACCGAAGGGCCTGGGTTCGAATCCCGGAGAAGGCATGACTTTAACTGTTCGTCCTTTCATAGCAGGCGATGGTGGCCCACATATTAGATGTCTCCATAATAAAGTGACTGCAACTTCTGGCTTTGTATAGACCAATGGACTGTGTTGCACTGTAACTGTTCCCAATCGGCCATTGGGGAAAAAATAAAATAATAATAATAATAATAATTGTAATACAATGATTGTTCGAATTACAATATAACTTCAAAAGCAATTAGATTTTTCGCTCAGCAGAGTAATAAGCCGTCTTTTGAATACTACTAGTTCAAATCGGATGCCCATTTTAGCAAACAATCTAAATGTTTAAGATAGCTCCGTGGATTTCCTTATGTTTAACATGAATACAAATCATTTTATTTTAGAAATTTCTCTATGAGTACATCATTCTTCTTAAACGTTTCGTTGCATTCAATTAAATAAAGATCTTTTCCTGCTTTTATTAACGGGTGATGTGAACATGAGCCAGTTTCCCTTAGAAAGTCCTCCACAGAAGCATCTTTGCAGTCTTTACCGTAATCCAAATAATATGACAATCACAGGTGCATAAGAAAATTGTACTTTTATTTGTTCTTACGTGAAACAATGATGGAAAATAGTTCATGCAAGTACTTTCACTTGTAACTGAATAATGCATTTTAACTATTTATGGAAAATGTGTGTTATGTTGAATAAAAGACCAATTCGTAATTTTTTTTCCAATGGCAGGTAGTAGCCGTTTATAGACATTGATCACTACTAAGGCCGGTCATGTTATTAAGGAGGGAACTAATACGTGGGCCACTGTTGCCACCTATGAAGAGGACGAACAAATTACATTCATGCCCTATCCGGGATTCGAACCCAGGCTCTTCGGTACGGCAACCAGAGTCACGAACCGCTTTACTGTCTGGGCGGTAATTCATAATAAATGGATTTATTAAAATGTCTAATACACACAGCAATTAAGCATACTGATTGCTGATCAGAATCCTTTACCAGCTAAAGCAATAGGTTGGATAAAATTATGAGATTTAGTTTAGCCTTGATGATCTCCTTTCTGAAAAGAAAAGGATAAATGTAATTTTTATGATTTATTTCTTGTGTAATGTAAACAAGACAAGCGTCCCGTTATCAGGTTCTGTGTTCCTCCTTACTTGCTTTGGGAACATTAACTGTCCTGACTCGGAACAGTGCGCTTACTAAAGCTATGTTCAATAAATTTGGGAAGTAGACAATACACACAGGAAGGGTATACGAAACCCTTTATTTTTCTCTCTTTACAATGATTTCTGGACTTCGGAATACAGAGACCAACCACTTGTGGTCTGAACGTAAGAATATAAAAATATAAACTAAACTCTAACTAAACTAACTTTGGATTAATCAAACAAGTGCCTAACTCCAAGATTGGCCGTATATTAACAAAAAGCCGTATGTAGTACAGAGAACTGCTAACACTACGATACGTTTAAAGTTATCAAGAGGATTAAACCTCTGGCCTTGAAGGCAACTAGCAACCGAGTAAAACTACTATGGCAAGCGGCCTGCTTCTAATAGCTCCTTCCTCTCTCTTGCTTGGCAAAAAGCCACAACTTAAGTACTTGGCGTTAGCAAGACAAATTTGCATAAATAAGTTAAAGCTTTTAATTCTGGCCGGAAGTAGAAAATAAGAAGTGATAGTAAAGATTTAAAATAAAATAAACGTTAGTAAAACTTAGGATCCTTACACCGTAACAAATCCTTTGCGAAAACATCTCTTTGCCCTGGCATAAACTCTTTGCTTGCTTTCCCTTAATCTTGTAATTTAAGTTCACATGTATATCGAAGATCATAAACATACATAGTTGCTTACTAACGTTATGTACATTTTGGTCTATATAAAATATTTCCTTTAAATAAACTCCTATTTATGCTGGTACCACAAACTACAATATATATGTAAGATGTTTCAGAAGACATGACAGAAAATATTAATATTTTTCTTATAGGTGATTATCCCGTTGTATTATTTAAAAACTCATTATCCAAAATGCAGAAAAATTTCGAATACAATATTATTGACTGTAATTTTCAAATATTATCACGATTTCCTTAGCCTATGTCACTGAAATTATAAGAGGCAGTTGTTTTTCTGATTAAATAGTTACAATCATCTGCTGCACAATTTTAATTAAGAGGTCATTACAATTGCATTGTAATTTTTATTAGATTATATAATTACAGTTATACTGTTTATTTAATTAGATTTCACAATTAAAATGCAATTATAATTAAAATGCATTTGAGTAAATTGTATATGTAATTAAAAATTGTTACATTGTAATTACAAGATAATTGCATAATATTATTCCAATTACTATGTGTTTTCAATTGCATTCTGCAATTACATTTGCAATTAAGATCATGATTTTCTTGGGCTACGTAACTGCTTTTATCAGAAACAATTGCTATCCTAATTACATTATTATAATTACTTACTGGAGTTACAATGACAGTGTAATTGTAATTAGATTATATGATTGCAGTCGCATTGAATATGAAATTGGATTTCACAAATATAGAGTAATTGTAATTTAAATGAAATTACGTAAATTGTAATTGTAATTAAAAAAACAGCTACTTTTTAACTATAACTACTTAGTAATTGCATAATTTTATTACAATTGCATACTACACTTAGAATTACAATTATGATCATAATTTCACTATGTTAAGTAATTATAATTATCAGAGACAATTACTTTCCTAATTACGTAGTTATAATTACCTACTGCAATTGCAGTTAAAATTACGTTGTAATTAGCTAATTTTACCGTAGTTGTGATTAGATGCAATAAAATTTGTAATTGTAATTAGATTATATAATTATAATGTTTGTGATTATCATTGCATTGTAATTGTAAGACTTAAGAATTAAAATGCAATTACATACATTATTGTGGCATTTAAAAAGTACTTACTTTTTAATTGTAATTGCGAAGCTAATTACAATTGCAATATAATTGAAATCATATATTTCAAAATATTGTTGCAGTTTCTTGCAATTTTAATTTTAATTCCAATTACATTTTGCCAAACTGTATCTAAAATTTGGAGAATAATTAGGCTGGAAAATGAAAATTCTCTTTACGAACATAAACATTTAAGTTTACTATAGCTGGTATAAGCACAGAACAGCTGGAACAGCTGGAAGTTTTGAACGAGCTATTTATTCCGATTTGTTACTCAAAACCTAACGATAAAACCCATTTGCCCCTAGCGAATAGATAGTTTCCTCTCCTCAATTACCTCCCGCAGAGAAAAATTATCAGCTGTCAGTTTACATTAAGAGCAGAGAGGGGAGGGCACTCTGAGACAGGCCGTATATATGCTGCTTTGCCGTTTCGTGCCAAATTTAAGTTTACGTATATATGCTGCCTTGCCGCCATGAGGACCAAAATATTTGGACGCATATATGCTGCCTTGCCGCTATGAGAGCCATTATTTTCGAACGCATATGTACGGCCTTGCGTCTGGAGGGTTAAAGGCTGTGGACGTGTGTGTTGTACCTTTAGTTTAACCTAGCAGAGACCAACCGAATAACGTTTCAGCAGCTACTAAATGTTTGTTTAAACGCTTAAGTTTCCCAGTTACTACATCATAATAATGATCAGCTCCTATCAAAAGAGTAATTTTTTCTTTGCAATCTCAAGAATCTGCAAGTTGTAAACCTTCTAACTGTTTGCCTAAAATGTGTCTATCCAGATTAGGAGGTGGTAAATCAGAACTTGAAATTTGTTTAGTCACGAGAGCTTCAATTTCGATTTTCAAATTCGGTGTTTCCTTGTTCTGTAATTTTATCTTAACAACGTCAAATGTTTTTCTGATGGGTGTTTTATTTCCAAACGTAAATACCGAAAGAGTCTCTGTTCGAATAACAATAAGCTTCAATTTATCCGCGATTTCTTTTCTTAGGAAGGAACGCATACTGCCTGAATCCAGTAGAGCCCTAATTAAAACCGACTGCCTATTCGTTCGAAGTGTTACGCAACACGTTTGAAGCGAAATAGTTTTAATTTTGTTGCGTGAGAATGCTGAAAGAACATGCGAATCTTCTATACTTTTATTTTTTCATTTAGTTCTTTCTCAGCGCTAAAACATATTGAACGGTTATGTCGACCTTTGCACTTGGAGCAGACGAGATCGCTTCGACACTGCTTTAGGCGGTGGTTTAATTTCAGACAAAGGTAACATCGGGCATGTTTACGTAATAAATTTCTCTTCTCATCAACTGTCAGTGATTCACAGTCTTCAGTAACATGTTTAGATGTATTACAAAACAGACAGCAATTAGTAGTTCTGTTTTCTTTAACCGGCGCCAGCAGCTGTTGAGTGAAATGGACGATACTCCCTTTCCCACCCTTCTCTTTATAAACACAGGAAGTGCTTTCTGATTTATGAGTGGAGAGCAAAAGATGGCTTCTCTCGCGACTTTCCAATTCTAAACGAACAAACTGCAATAATTCGTCAACATTAAAAAAGGATGACGAATCCGTTTTACGATTGAATTCTAAGGTTATATCAGACGGCAGAGTTTTCATTATGGCTGGAATCAACATATAACTGTATTTATCCGGCGTGACATCTAATGATTTGGTTACTAGGGTAAGATTCAGGAGTTTTTGCATGTGTGAGTTTATAATTATATCTTTTCTGCCAAACCTGTTTTTAAGTATTTCGACAACTTCATCGTAATTTGGTTCCGGAAATGCAAAAACCTTCTGTCGCGTTTGCGGCGTTGCCGCATAAGTACGATTTTAAATAATTAAATTTTTCGATCTTTGTTAAAGATTCATTATCATGGATTGCTACCTTGAAATAGTTCCAAAAACTGGTCCACACCACTCCATAGAATTTAGCGATGGTTAATTTTGGCAGACGCGTACATTTATTGCTTTCGATTTTAGAATTAGTTTCGTTAAGAGAATTTTTATTATCCGAATTTGTTACTTTATTTAAATCTTTCAATTTTTTATTTGCTCTGAATTGCCATAACTGAATTTTCTCTTCGTATTCGATACAAGATAGAATGTCTGTTTCAAACTCTACTGCCTCTGATTTCAAGTCACGCTCTATCTGAGCATCTAACTTACTCAGAGCTTTTGATTTCGTGATTAATTGATCTAAATTTTCTTCTAATGTACTTGTATCAATTTCTTCTTTATTCAACTCCGATTCGATTTTTTTTAGAATCTTGGACACGGTGATCCTGATAACTTTGCGTTTCGATTTTAATTTAACAACAGACTCTTCCGCCATAGTTACTCTACAAATTAGAAAATTTAGCCTTACCTTTTGCTGACTTCGCACACTTGCAACGTGCCAAATCCAATTCTTGACGGCCTAATGCACCAGCTGTTTCAAAATATTCTAAGATCTATAAATCGACATCAATCACGTTAAAATGTAACTTTTAATATGTACTATATTTACAGATCATTAATCAAAACATGGTGGTTCAGTTGACAAATAAATCTATATGCTTTCATAATCGAAATTCGAAATCAAATAGGAACCGAAGTGTTCCTAATTAAATAGTGTGCGAAGTATCAGACATCCATTTATCGAACTGCCAGTGGAGAGTCTCTGGAAATTCAGAAAGCACGTCGCGTCGCGTTAACACGCAACGCTAGCGCCATCTATCAATCAATCAAAATAATTTCCACAGAACACATTTGCCACCAGATATTGATATTAGAATTCCATCTAAAGTTTTCTTAATTACTAATAATGAAAATTTTTACCGAAAATAATTTGCTTAAATTGTTACCCAAAACGATATCACAAATAACTATTAATAAATTTACGATGCAATTTAAAGAGTTATTTGAATCTAATAGTTTAACCAGAAATAAACTTAAAATATTTGAAAATTAAACTTTAAAATAATATTATTATAAGCTTCGAATAATACATATTCGGAAAATTGGAACGTAAGGAAGAAAAATTCTCACAAATTCTTTTGACTATGTATATTAAAAAATATTTTGACAGAAAATGTCTCTGTAGAATGCAAGATTAATTTTTCACCATTATCGAAGCAATTTCCTAAAGAAACTGGAAATTTAAAACATTTTGCGTAATTTCTATTAATGATGCATATTTCTGTATTCGGCACATATCATGATGTAATATGAGTAATATGCGTAATATGAGTAATATATAGAGTAGATATTAATATGAAAACTATAAAGCGGCCGAACATGAGATAAAATATCATTTTGGCAAACAAGAGTGTTCCGAAGATACTGTATGGAGAAGAGGAAATTACACTCACTAAATTCAATTAAGGGGGAATTACCTTAATTATATCCATACGTAACGGCGCTTCCTCTTGAAGTAAACTGAGTCAAAATGTTAGCCGTTTTTGCAAAAGAACAATCGAGTATGCACATTTATTCTTGATGTGGTATCCTGAAAAGGTTTATTCAATTATGGCAAAGCACACGAGGGCTATCTGCCTAAAGGGAGGGATGCCTTCGTGAAGAACTTTTTAAGGGACACTGGCTCGTATACACGATACACATGGGGAAAACCACGAAAACGCCCATGTAGCCAGCTCGTTCGCGGGATTCGAACCTCGGACCGAACTACCAGTGTTCAGCGTCTTTACCGCTCGGCTACTGGTGGGCTAGGTATCCTGAAAATGGCCGAGCAGGAAGAATCTGCATAAATGTATGTCTATTTCTCTCATTGTGATAAACCATCGGAACCTAGAACCATCGCATTCTGAATAACGTAATCATCCACCAGAATATGGGCATCTGTAAGCACAAATTTGGAATTTGGCGTTTGTTTTATTATCTATTTCATATTTTGTAAAACTTTGTCAAACGAATTTTTCATTAAGAAACTCAACGATTTCAAAGCGAGCAATGACAACACTGTATTGGGGGGGGGGAGAAATTCTGTCTCCAGCAAGCGAGACAGTGTATCGAAAATTCTAAAGATATGTTCATTTAAAAATTATTTTGCAATAATTCTGTTGAATTGAATTTTGTGGTTTAAGTGCGAAGAACGTAATATTTAATAAACGAAGGACAAAAAACGTTAAGAAAACGCCTTTTTGGGCGTAATATAAAATCTGAAGGCTTTCAGATATTTTAGTCCAAAGGGGAAACTTGTCCAGAAAGACTATTAATTTCGTTTTGGCATTTTGCGTCGATTCACGATAAGCGTTGTTTCACTTTTCAAATTGTTTGAACCAAATATTATTGCTCTGTATTATATTTCAAGAAATTAAATAATGAAGAACCTGAACAAACAACGCTACCTAGAGCCATCAAAATTTGAATAACGTAATCTTCCATAGAATATGGGCATTTTGAAGCCCTAATTTGAATTTGAAATTTGTTTTATTATGGATTTGATATTTTGTAACACTTCAACGAATTTTTGGTTAAAAAACTAAACTATTTCAAAGCGAGCAATGGCAACACTGTACGAAAAAACATTTTTATCTCCAGCGCGCGAGACTCTGGATCAGAAATTTTAAAGATATGTTTATTGTAAAATTATTCTGCAATACTGCTGTTGGGTTGAGTAAGTATCATATTAATGAACATCATATTTAATATATAACGGTAACAGACAAAATGTTTAAAAAACGCCCTTTTAGACGTAATTTAAGATCTGAAACCCTCAGATTTAATTCTTTTTTTAAATTTTAAAATGTTTAATGTAGTTTACCTCTAATGTTAGGTCCTTGTTTTTCCTCCATGCTAATGTGGAAAAGCACATTAGGCTATTCCTCCATGCTAATGTGGAAAAGCACCAAGGAGCTTGGCACAACTGCATCGGGTATAGACGGACTGTAGCAATCCAGAGGACGTTTTCGCAAATGTACCTACTTGTGAAGATCGGCAACTAATTTCATAGAGAGATTTTTTTAATCTACTCTTTAGATTCGGAAATTTATGAAAACTGAGTTCAGGATTTTCAGAACCTTTTGAGGTACACTAAAAGGCAGCTAACAACTGGTAGTATATTTTTTGTTATAGGCAACTTCCCCCCCCCCTCTCTCTTCAAAATATTATTATTATACTACGTGAGAAATGTTATTAGCATTTTACAGATCGCTTTCAGCAACAGTAAGCCAGTTACGCTCCTCATCTCAGCGTTATTTTGTTTTTTATGACTTCGGTATGAAAGGGCAAGTATTTCATTGCAATCACGAAAGAATTTTTAAGAAATTTCTTCTTCGGGCAGAAACACTATGCTTTGCGATGCCTCAATAGACTTGTGAATTGACTAGCGGCTCAAAACAGGCATGGCTGTGAGCGGCTCCTTACGGAAGGCCTGTTATGCGCATGCTCACGGACATAGTGAAATGTATTTATTTTCAAATGATCATTGGGCTACTACATTTGGCTATTATGCGCCACTTGGCGTTGTTTCTATCAATTATCCGAAAATTCGAATATGAGAGTGGTTCCTTTTTCACTTTATATATAAATAATATTTTTCACACATATGATAACTGTTTTAAATGCTGAAAATGAAAGATCTGCTATTTAGACAGAGTTCATTGCGAACAATGAAAACTGAACAGTTAAATATTAAAATTCTTTCCGTGAAAACATTCACGTTCAGCTTCCGAACCATCACTTGGCAGAAGAGACATTTTTCGAATATTTTGATAGTGCTTCTGAGAACAAAATAAGAGAAATTCCTGTCATAAAAATAAATATTTTGGGTGCTAGTTTCCCTAAGAAAGGTCCTCCATGGAAGCATCCCTTCCCTTAGGCAGATAGTCCATATGAAGTTAACCTAACCTGAAAGTAATAATTTTATTATGGATTGATTTGAAGACATCATTAACAACAACAACAACAACAACAACAAAAAAAAAAAAAAAAAAAACCTACAAATTTCAGAATTTTTTCTCTAATAACCATAATCATATTTATTTAGTTTTGGAATAATTATTTGAGTATTTTCCATTCATATATAACTTTAATGCTCATGTAGATTACAAAAAAATATTTTCCTAAATTTTAAAATGTTTTATGGGAATCAAAGCTATTACATTTAAAGAGGTTTGCTAGTTTAATTGAGAATGATGAAATGTGTGCTAGCTACCTAACACAAGGAATATCTTCACTGAAAACTAAGGGATTAGGATTATTTGGATTATGTAAAAGTATTTTACAGATATCTGCCTTAAGGAGGAATGCCTCACGACCAACAATAGAAACTTCCACAGAAGCTCTAGGGTTATATCAGAATCTCCTTCTAAACAAACCTTCCAACTTCATGATTGAAATTCATTGTTGCATAATATAGTAAAATTAACTTTCTTGCATCAGATTTCAATCACTTTATATACCTATTATGCAGTCATTTTATTTCTATCGTTATATTATTTATGCCCCATTTTAGAGAATTTTAAAAATGCAAATTAAAAAAATAATAATAATGAAATAGTGGCAATACATGTTTACTGACTTTCGTAAATGTTTCTCTTATGTAGTGTGATTAATTGAGTATGATGTACTTCTTCATTTATGCTTTCATCACCTATAAATTTAGATTTTAGAAGTATTAAATGTTTAAACATTATTTGTAATAAGATGTTCTTAAACGAGTTTTGTAGTTCTTAAACAAGTTTTGTAATTTCATAAAGTAAGAAAATTGCACAAATCAAAAATAAATTTTTATTTTACTAAAAAATCATATAGTATATCATATAGTAATCATCTATAAAAATTTCATATAGTATTTTAACACTTGAAAAATAAGGAAATGTAAGAACTCAATAACAAGTTTTAAAGTACATAATAAATTACAAAAAGGGAAAAAAGAAAATTATCTTGCAGTTTCGGATACAAAAATTTTATCATAAAATGTTTTTACTTGATTTTCAGCTACACTGCATACTAATAATAGTAACTTTTTTAACAGGAGGCAGTGCAGCTGCAGCAGACAGGGGAAAATAAAAAATCCAATGCAGTAGCAAGTAATAAATTTCTTCAGTTTCATTTTCAAATAAACTGACTTAAATCAAACATCTGAATATTAGACACATAATTTGAAAAGATTCTCTCTATTTTTTTTTTTTTTTTTTTTTTTTTTTGTGGCATATAACCTAACTTGATTTTTAATGCTGAGAACAAGCATAAAAGATCTAAATTATATATCCTAACTTGTTATACGATTACACTTAGATAAAGCAAACTTTGTAATACTAAAGACATAGTTTTTAAGGTTTGAAATAATTTGCAAAGCAAAAACTTCAAACATCCAACTTCTAACACAAATGCGAAACACTTTATATTAGCTCTACATACAATAGTAATAAATAATTACCTAGGTTTGAAATATTTTTTCATGAATATAAATAAACAGGTATTTAATGTTCTGATGTCATTTTCAGGAACAACATGCATGAATAGATTCACATAAACTCTACATTAAATAATAGCTACATTATTTGAAAGAGTATTAATGCTATTAGTCAATATCCAAAACACTTTCTTCAAAATTAGAAAAACTCCATATATTAGAATCAAACTTGTGATTAAATTCACATCAATTATGCATTTGGACATGGCAGATACAATCTGAAAAGGGCCTAATTGATTTAAGTGAATAACCGCAGCCTTGTGTCAAATGATATAAAAACCCTTTACATTCAAATTTTGTCAGAATCATACAACATTTTTTATAATAATTCTATTTACATCAGAGTTCCATTATTACCTACATTTGAAATTACCAACATATTTATAAATAAGGAGGATAACAGTTTTCTGATTTTATTCTCAGAAACATAATGTGCATGAATAGATTCATATACGCCGAATCTTGAACACACTAATTTAACCAGTTCACCGTTAGGAAAATCGCAAACATTTCGTGCCATTTTTCGCATGCAAAGGTAAACTTTTTGTGTCTAAAACTGGGCTCAGAGTATTTCTTTTTCCCTTTCACAACCTGTGAAAGCCTTTAGAAGTTCTGTTCAAATCAGATTGAACAGCATACCTGTCACACTGAAGGATGGTGAATAACGACCCCTAAGTGGCAACATAAAACACAAAGACTGGTGTAGTACTTAGAGCAGATATTTTTCCCTTTGCACTCAACCCCACTTCCACTTCCTGCACCCAACCCCAAATCTATTGCAATCTATTACAATGTAAATGTAATTTTTAATTGTCCAGAAAAAGCTTTATATAAAGTAAAAATAAGGGCATTAGCTAGTATTTGAAATGTTCTTGAATTTTGTTTTATTATTTTGATGGCCTGTAACAAAAGAGAAGATTTGAATCGTTAAGAATTGAAAAGATAGCATTCAAATCCCTTTGTTCGTTAATAGAAAGGGAGAAAGCTGTTGTGAATCTCATAAGATATGTTGAGGGTGTAGCTGTTCGAAGAAAGTGTGCCCATCCTTTACTTTCCTGAAACAGCCCCGCTGTGATCCTAATGTGACACCGCTGAGAAGATAAGTAACCCATCAATCGCCCCTTTTGATTTTCGACTCATTCTGTGGGGGTTGGAAAAAGGTCGCTGCGTCGTATGTGTCTCGGGGGTTACGGTTCAGCCCATATTTCACCCCGACGAGAGTCTGCCGACGCTAACGGATGACGATGCCTTTCCTGTGAATGTATCTCTCTCGGGGCAAACGGTGAACTGGTTAAAGAACCTTAATGCCATTAACTAATTTCCAAAAAATTTTCTTCAATACAGCAAAAAATCATGAAACACTCAGATCAAAGCAGAATCAAATTTGTGATTCAATTCACATAAATCATGCATTTGAACATGGCACATACAATTTGACAAGAAACGACATTGTTTCGACTGCTATAAAGGCCCTTATATCCAGATTTTACTCGAATCATGAAACATTTTTCAAAAGTTATTATTACTTGTATTAGAAATATACCTTCATGAATATAAATAAGCAAGCAATCATTTTTTTTTTTTTTTTTACTTCACTCTAAGAAACATCATGTAAATAAATAAATTTTTATTAACAAACATTTTAAACTATAAATATACTACTTTGAGGGATTTTTAATTCTATAAAGTTATAACAAAAACACTCTTTTTCAGTAGCGAAAAGCATTTTAAACACCACGATTTTACAATAATTATATATATGATTAAGTTGACATTAACTAATTATTTTAAATTAGACATAAACTTTTGAAAAGGGCCTTATGACTTAAGTAAATAATTGCAGTATGTATTTTTATAGATAAAAAGGACTTAAATAACTAGATTTTTCATTTAAAAATACGGTACAATTCCGTTATAGGGACCGCAAAAAATTACCAAAACTATTGTTGATGCCAAAATAATTATGGTAACCTTAACTCAAGAAAAGCATAATAATAAAAAATAACTATCTAAGAGTATTATTTTAATTTAGATGAAAGTTTCTTTCATATAATACACTTTATTATTATAATTTAATATAAACAAACGGCTAATTGTAACTGTAAGAAAGCATTATTGTAACTATCTAAGATTATTAATTTAAGTTGATGGAAGGTTAACTTCATATATTACACTTTTTGTTAATTTAATTTATTAAAAAAAAAGGTTAAAAATAAGTGAAATTAAACGGGAGGCATAAAATTTTTAAGATCCTGCAACATCGCAGAAAAAAATTTAAGTTTTTTTTTTTTTTGTGCAAATGTCTATACATAAACTCGGACAAATAAGAATTGAAATATGCCCCGATGGTGTTTATTACGCCATTTAGCACTGCCCCACAGTCGTTGTATCGTTTGCGTATGGTCCCCGTTTCGGGATCCACAAAATTCTAGTTGTGGTTGACAGTAAAATGTTCAATGTCGACATATCGCAGTTCATCCAACTTATATGATTTCTAGCAGTCAGTATAAATAATGCTTCCTTCTGTGACATTTTCCTTTATGATGTTCGAACATCAGTGGCCGAGCGATAAAGTCGCTGAACACTGGTAGTTCAGTCTGAGGTTTGAATCCCGCAAACGGGCTGGCTGTATGGACAATTTAATGGTTTTCTCTATGTGTAACGTGTATACAAGCCAGTTTCCCTTAGAAAGTCCTCCACGTAGGCCTCTCTTCCCTTAGGGAGATAGCCCTCGAGGCTTTGCTCTAATCACATAAACCAAACCAAACCTTTATGATGTTCCATAAGGTTTTCACCGATCGATCTGGAATAGCGACTAAAACATTCTTTTGATTCTCTGCACAATCCACCGAAAACCCATTGTGGCAGAAGAAGACGTCCAATGTTATTCTTGCTTCTACTGAAAAGGCTTTTGTCTGCTTCATAATTTTTTCCACATCCGCCGAATTTCAACTTAGGCTGAGAAATTAAAGCTATGGCACACACCTCACGCATATCTTCCAGTCTACAGTTGTATTGTGGTTCATCTTCAGTTGGAGTTCACAAAATTCAATAGATGTCATCTCTTGATACCAAAAATAGGTGAGCCTGCCTATCAGTTATAAGGAAGGGGATTTTTGTTCCTTCGATCCAATGTCTGACTTCTTAATCCTTTCTTCAGAATACAGGTTCATTCCTGCATCTCCATTTCGCTATTGAGTTACCGCTAAAGCATAATTTCATCTCGTGGTTTTTCGATCATAATATTCTATAATGAATGATGTCTTTTCTTTGGAAAAATTATATTGCAGACATTTTGTCATTGGGCAATTCCCAAATTGTTAGATCCATATCATTATCAAAAAAGAATTAAAAAAAAATAAACCAGTATTCCAATGGCGACTACAAATATTTCCCCACCCCAACGGCGGGCCTTCGGCTTGGCCACAACTAAGGCCAGGTGGTGGTCACTTTATTATGGAGGCACCTAATAAACCAATAGGGGTGTGCGGAAAAATCTATGAAGGAACCAGCAGTTATAACCATGCCTTCTCCGGAATTCGAGCCTAGGCCTTGTAGTATCGCAGTCAGCTTCCCTAATCAATATATCGTGTGGGCGATGACTTACAAATATAGAACTATTTAAATTTACGTGGTGTGAAATCGCCGCTTTCGTTAGATTTTGCGCATATATTTTTGCTGCAATTTGCTACAGCCCCTATAATGGAATTATACCACAAAATAGTATTTTTATTTGAATCGTGATGTTTTATACGATAAATAACACCAAGATTGAAAAATTCTTAAGCATACAAGTCTTGCACAATGAAAATATTTAAATTACCTTTGCAAACCTATCTTAACATACTATGTCACTTTATGTTTCTCTTTATATAAGTAATGTACAATTTTCATTATTTATAATATAATAAATTATGTTGATTTAGGGCCACTTTAACCCTGCAAGAAGTATAAATGTATACTTAAAACAAACAGTTTAAGAAATTGTGATTTTAAACATAGCATTAAGAAAATATCATCCAAATATAAAAAAAGTTGCTTTTTACTGATTCTTGAATTTTTCAGTTTCGTTTCCTCATTTCTTTCAAGTGAATTTGAAGGAATGTTTTGTACATAATTGTTCAAACATATATTTAAAAATCCTGACGACACTCATGTTTATTATCTTGTACAGCAAATTACATTCACAGCATCTTTTATTAATACGTACATACTATATTACAAAAATAACTGAGATGAGCCTCAGTTATTTTTGTAAGAAGCTGATGGTGTAGATGAAATGCTTTTCGTACTTTTCAGATATAATAGTCTGGAAAAGTAAATATGTAACTGATATCAATGCCACCATATTTTCTGCTGGGTCTTTGAAACCTCCCAAATTTTACAGTATCAATATATACATAATTTGTTTCCACTAATGTTCCATTTTTTCCGCCAAGATGCAGAAATCTATGCAAGCACTTTAGTTAGTTTCAATATTACTTGCACAATAAACAGCAATTGTATGTGAAAACTTCTGCAACAGTGTCTGAAACTGCAACCAATTTCACCGACCATTGGAAATAATTTCATTGATTAATACTTTTATGAACTTCTTTTACATCTGAAACTTCTGTAATAAACTGTTTTAGAGAGATGTATCGATAGGAATTAGAATGAAGCTGAAGAATAGACTTAAATTAAATTTTTTTTCTTTTATATTCCAGGATTTACTGTACTGAAATATAGTAACTGCCTTCAGACATCTGATGAAAATCTGTACTCAAATTTGTGAGTTTGAAATTTACACGTTAAAATTAATTTTGACCTAATTACTAAAAGTTCTTAATTCTATCGATGATAGCATATATAGTGTGAAAAAGAGCAAAAAATATTTCCTTGCGTAAACATTTGAAATGACTTTTTTTATTATCGTTGTTATTAATCTCACTGATAACACCTACGCTAATTCAAATAAAACGCGAAACGCTGGCGAGAAATTACAATAGGTTTACCATCATTTGTTGGCGATAAAAAGAAACGGCGCATGCGCAGTTCGTTCAAAAGATTTTCTCATAGGGAGCCGTTCACAGCCATCCCTGTTTTGAGCCGCTAGTTGTGAATTGGTGACTGACGAAACGTGTTTCAAATTAAAATGTTATTCCGAAATATTTTTCAGATTGCGAAGATCGCGCGCAGAACAGGATCAGCTTGCGCAAGAGTTTCTGAAAAAATTTTAAATGTTCCAGAAACTAAAGTAAGCCAGCTGTCTAATGGATTACGAATTGCCACCGAAGATTCGGGTATTCCAACATGTACTGTAGGACTATGGATAGATGCTGGTAGCCGACATGAGAGTGAGTACAACAATGGTGTTGCCCATTTCCTTGAACACATGGCTTTCAAAGGAACTTCCAAAAGATCTCAGACTGCTTTAGAATTAGAAGTTGAAAACATGGGTGCTCATTTAAATGCATGCACATCAAGAGAACAAACAATTTTCCAGGCTAAATGTTTAACAAAAGATGTTGGTAGAGCCATAGATATTCTTTCGGATATTATTCAAAGTAGTAAGTATGGTGAATCTGAAATAGAAGTTGAAAGAGGTGTTATATTGAGAGAAATGCAAGAAATTGAAATGAATTTGCAAGAGTTGGTTTTTGATCATCTTCATGCAGCTGCATTTCAGAACACACCTTTAGGACGTACAATCCTTGGTCCTATAGAAAACATAAAAAGTATATCGCGTAAAGATCTAGTAGAATTTAAAACCAATCATTATGTTGCATCAAAAATGGTATTGACTGGTGCAGGTGGTGTCAGCCATGAAAAATTAGTGAAGTTAGCCGAGGATTATTTTGGCTCTTTGAAAAGTCATGGTTCTGATGATCCATCACTTCTGAAATCTTGCACGTTTACCGGTACTGAATCTCGTTTATGTGATGAAGCGATGCCTCTTGTACATGCTGCTCTTGCTGTGGAAGGCTGTGGTTGGACGAATCCTGAAAGTATACCTTTACTGATTGCCAATATATTAATTGGCAATTGGGATAGGTCTCATGGAAGTGGTGGAAATATTTATAGCAAGTTAGCATATGATGTAGGTTCAAAAAATTTGTGCCATAGTTTTCTTTCCTTTAATACATGTTATAAAGATACTGGATTGTGGGGAATCTATTTAGTTTGTGATAGTAAATCTCTAAATGATATGATATTTTCTGTGCAAGAAGAATGGCATCGTATTTGTACGTCAGTGACTGAGGCAGAAGTACAGAGAGCTAAAAATTTATTAATGACTAATGCATTGCTTTTGTTAGATGGTTCAACACCAATATTTGAAGATATTGGCCGTCAGATGTTAAATTATAGTCGCCGAATACCAGTGTCGGAAATGGAAGCACGTATTGAAATGATAAATGCTGATGTTGTAAGAGAAGTATGTTCTAAATATTTGAAAAATAAACTACCAACTATAGCAGCAATAGGACCTATTTCAAAGCTGATTGACTATGAAACTTTGAAAAGAGGAATGTATTAAATTTTAACTAGATCACAGTAAAAGGTATTGAAAGTTATAAGATTACTTATAAATATTTGAAGTTGATTTTTGTTATTTTTCAACTAACTTTTGTTGTTTATTTATTATTATTATTTTTATTAACTAATTTTCATATAGTAAAATTTAAATCAAGATATGACATCCATTGTTATTTAATGAATTTGAAATTTCTGATTGGTTTTTAGTTATCTTTATTTAGAAATACTAGCAAATATGTGTTTTCTAAAATGATCCTAAAGAGTGTATAATAATGTAAAGCTGAGTTTTCGGTTTCAAATCTTCTGGGATATGAGATTGGTCACTTTCGGTGAAATATTTGTTAAAAATTATGAAAGTGATAATGAATGTGGTAGCTTTCTTGTTTAATAAAATGGCTAATCTTTGGAATATGGTAACAGGTAGTTTGGCGACATTTTGGTAAGGCAATAAAGGTTACTAGCTAGGACTTTAGCAGTGTACATGCATAAAGTCAAGAGTGTGCGCAATGCCATTTTTGTGCAATTCTGGGATGTTTTTTTAAGTGAAAATAGGTCGACGTGTACATGGATGATATCGTGTATGTGCAGTTCTTAAAAATGCGGCAAGCAGTGGGCGATTCTGCACTTGTCCCAATTTTGCACCTAATCTTCATCATCATTAAGCACTTTTGTTCCATAAAAGTTCTAGCATAAGCGTAATTTGGCTAGCAGACTGCTGGAAAAAAATGTTGAGAGAAAAAAAAAAAAACAAAAACATGCCTTTACTTTGTGAAAACAAAATGGCGTCCAAACAAAAACTAGCAGGTTGCTGTAGCAGGGTTGGTCGCCAAAAAATCGCCAAGTTACCATAATCCAAAGATTGACCAATGAAATTTGAAAATTGTTCCAACAATCACTAAAACCGGTCTTGGAGCCCTAGCTGAAGATTAACTGATTATGAGGAAAAAACTATGAATGTATGTAATATTGACACTTAAACTCAACTTTGGGTATGAGAATTAAATAAATTGCATTATTTCATAATGATTATTGAAAAATTTCTTTCCACAACAGGTCTAGGCTTACCATATTTTTTAGGGTCCAACGCAGGACATATTTAAAATATGTCCTGGGTTGTTTAAAAGTCGTAACAGTTTACTGAAACATTAAACTTTATTTATTCAGTAGTATTTTTCACTGGACATGACTTTTTCCAGAAATGGTTTCTTTGTTTTAATTATATCATAAAATTCACAACAAGAAAGTTCTGAATTAATTTTAACATTTAGTTGATGTTTGAAAGTAGATACGGAAAGCCTACCTCTTTCTGCAGGCCAAATGTTCCTCATAATTGAAAAAATCAACTAAAGCAGGTTCCCAAGCAAAGACATTGCAAATGCAACCATTTAAACAATTTTGCAACTTGAAATATCAGTCTTTGGAAACATTTTAAAAATTGCTTCCCACTTCTCTTCAATAGTATCTGATACTTTTTCAGATCCACAACCTACCTAGGTTTTGAATTATATTTTTCAACGATGTACGTTCATCAAATAAGTCATCACTATTTATAGAATTTTTTATAATTTCATTAACAACCTGTGCACTCTCTTCCAAATCAGACCAGGCAATTTCAGTTCATAAATTTATCCATTGAAACTTAATAACTTCATCAAAACTGGTTCTCCATAACTCTAAATATTGAATACTAGAATTATAAAAATTGTCTTTGCTTGAAAAGAATTTTTGTTTCTGAACATCATTATTTTCTTTTAGAGTGCGTTGCAATTCTTTGGCAGAAGATGGTACAGTCAAAAGTCGTTAATCCGGACTCGTCAGGACTTCGGCGGTTCTGGATTATCGATTTTTCCTTATTATAGATCATCAGTTTAAATCTCGTAAGATGGCATGCAGAAATTCTAAAATTAAAAATATGAAACCGTAATTTATGAAATAAAGAACAATTATGATCTAAAGAGTATCAAAATTTACAAAAAAAAAAAAAAAAAAAAAAAAAGCTTAATATTTATAACATTTCTTTCACTGTAAGTTGTTAAGTTGCTTCGTTTTATGTGATAATACTTTCTCTTTAATTTTATAAACAGACATAATTTCTTGTTCACTTACAAAGTTTCGCTGTTCAAGTCCAGTAATTGATGTGCCGAGAATACCGCTTAACTTGTCAATCGAAATTTTTTTGTTTTCACTAACCTCTCTGTCACCTTCTTCATGTCTTTATCCATTTTTTGCAGCAATTCCACTTTTTGTTTGAGGGACGTCGAAACATCCTTTCGTTTTGTAGATCCTTTGGGAGCTCCAGCATCAGAAATTCTATTTGACATAATCGAAAGAAGTTTACTTTTATAAAATTGCTCCTACAGTCTGCAAAAAATAATAAGTCGCATCCAATTTGAAGATTAAGGAACAACGCAATCATCAACATTAACTGAAATAGATAATTAGATAATTTTAGCTTATACCGTCCGTTATACATTAAACGCGTACGCAAAAACGTATTCTGCACTTGCACACACACATATGCGCAGTCATAAAGGTCTTACGCGCATGCGTAAACGCCTATGCGCATGTGTCAACGTGGCGCATGCGCAGAAAGTTTTTAGCTTTAAGGTCCGGAATATAAATCATTCCGGATTATGGGTGTCCGAATTAACGACTTTGACTGTATAAATTTGTGGGTTTTTCTTTCCTGAAGTTGACAAATTAATTCAGAATATGTCTGAAATGCTTCTGTTCCTGTGATAGAATTAGCTTCCAGTTTCAGAACTACATTATTAAATAACTGTAGAGTACCATATAAAAATTTCAAATACAGTTCACTTTCTAGATTAAAAAAAAAATGAAACAATAATTTTGGGCATTTGTCACAAGATAGAAAGTATGATTTTAGGCCATCAAAAATGGAAAGAATTCTATATATTGCAGGTAACAAACTAAGAAATCTTGTGCTGCTATGAGATAATACTTTTTCGTAATCTGTTTCCACAAATTCACAGAACTCTTTAAGTTTCGTTACTCTTACTGTATATATATGAAAATACTTGTAAATTTTTATAACAATAACTTCTATATCCAGGAGTAGAGAATCGCATGCTGTTTGTACTGAATTATGTACAATGTGGGCTGAACAACCAATTCCTAAAATAAGTTTATCTAAATCATTTTGAACTTTTCTGAACACATTTTCATTCCCCTTTCTCTTCACACCACCGAAATTACTGTTAGTGTTATTGGCAGTATAACAAACCAACTTTTCTTCCAAGTTTATATTTTTTCAAGCACTGCAAGTCAAAATTTGAACAGTTTCACCTGACACTTCATCGAAATTTAAATTAAAGCTTAACTTGAATTCCCTCCTGCAGGGTGAAATATCTTACAACAATTGGAACAAGTTTTACTTCTCTTCTGTTTGAACTATTCATCATTACTGTTACATAATTATAATTTTCCTAAGAATGCAACTCATTATCAAATGTAAATGGTGAAATAACTTTGACAATAATTGCCTCTGTTTTTGTTCTAGCAGATGAAAATTTTGGGTCATATAACTTTTTAAATGGTTTAGATGTGCAGTCTGATGTTTTGAAACCGAGTTCATGTCTAACAGTGTGGTATAAAAATGAAGCTTCATTAGCAGCATACTCAAGATCATTGTTATTGCTATTACTATCTTTGGCTTTAAAAAAAAAAATCTCATGTTTGCTGACGTAGTAGCATTAATAGCACTCTTCCTATGTTTATCTGTTTTCATATGGTCTTCAATATCCCCTTTTCCTTTATGTGCATTAGAAAATTCTCCAGTACATAGTGTGCAATAAACATGTTCATTGTTACTGTCATTACATAATTTCAAAAATTTGTATTCCTCTTTGAGGTTACCATTAAATACACATTTTCCTTTGCCCATTGTTATGACGAGACAAAAAACAAATAGAGGTAAAATAATCAAAGTCATGTAGGCGAGATTTCACATAGGAAAACAAAATAAACACATTGCCCCTGTTGTGTTGCCAAATAACTAAATAAAATGTTGTGGTGGGACGGTAGCCACGCCTCCATCAAAATCGACAGTGCTTGTGACAAGGTCGGCTGAGAAATGCATGGCGGTAAGAGAATTTTAAAAACATGACATCGAACATATAGGTCTAAATTTTAAAAAACACTCACCGGTCATAAACTTCTCAAACCCCAGACAACACTAAAAAACCAAGACTGTCTGGGGTAAACCAGGAGGTATGGTAAGCCTAAACAGTGTATACTTAGCAATTTTAAAAACTTTTTGTTAAGCTGATATACCAGACAAAAAGAGTTTTTAAATTGGCAACTTGCTGGCAATTTTATGAAGTAATACCTGTTCAGTAGTAAAATTTCAAATGTTAGAAATAGCAATTAAGAATGAAACAGCTACAAATTAGAACTTGCATTTCATTTGTTTTTTCTAGTCTTCAGGGTATAGTTTTAAATAATTTTACTGCATTATAAAAATGCAGGATAAAGGCTCATTAATAAGGATAATTGTTTTGTCTTGCATTACATAAATTTGAGTAAATTTTCTGTTGTTTGTAAACTGACCATTCATAATTTCAAGCAATTAATCCTTCATCTTTCTATTATTCATAGCCTTTCCTAATTAAAGGACAAAAATATGATCAAATTTAGTAAATCACTCGTGTTGAATTTCCAAATAATGATGTTATTTCAAATGGCTGCACATTTACAACTTGGTGCATTTGTTGGTAATGGATAATATCCATTGGTATTTATGCTGTGTCATTATTGAGAACTTTGTTTAAGGTCCATGATTGGAGGCAGCCAATTTTATGCCTGCAAAAACAAGGAAATTCTGTCCAAATTTTGATAGAGAACACTTCAGGTGATGGATCTGAAGGTCTTCTGCCTCTCTTTCCTTTACTGCCAAAGCTCTTGATATAACTTTTAGCTTACAAGTAATTTAAGTACCCCCATGCTGCATAGGCCTTGCATATGTCCAAAACGTCTTAAGTCTTCTTCAGGTTCTACAAGTCTAACAATATGGCAGTCGGTTGTACTAACTGCTATCCTGATCAGGGTGTCTAATTTTCTAATTAATGTAACTGAATGTTAGAATGAGGGGCAGTTTTTCATTTTTGTTAAGAACTCCTATTCTTATGTTTTTAATTCGTTGTTTGAATTAAATGAAGTATTGTAATCATGAAAAATATTAGTTATCAGATTTCAATGAGGATATTCATTTTGACACCTATGGGCAGAATAAAGGACTTTATTCTAAAACATTATTTATTCATTTTGATTATTTCTTTGCTTTCTATCTGTACCTATGGACAGAAAAAATATTTTTAGTCCAAAACAGATAGTAAAATAAATTTTTCCATGATGCCTACTTACATATATATCTCACACAACTCAAAATCAGTTAGGTATCCAGTATTGAAATTTGATATATGGGATTGCTATAATAGCTAGTTGTACATCTCCCTCTTTTATTGCAATCAGCAGTACCAAAAGTATATATATATATATATAATTACAAAACAATTCTTTTGAAAACAAAACACAAACATGCCTTATATATTAGGTTATACGTAAGTTTCCTGCCACCGCAAATATTGTCTGCACAAACAGTTTGCTTTGTTGTGTTTAAATCATATTTTGTCAAACGATTTTTGGCATTTGAAAGAAAGATACTTACTTTAGAACAGCTTGTTGTGCAATTTGTAAAAAAGTATTGTTATCATTTAGTACAAGATGACTGAAATGGGACTATCACGCTACCAGATTAGAATCATCATTTACTTCCAAGTTCTGTTGAAAAAAGTCAGCAACAGAATGTCACCAAATCATGTGTATTGGGTTTTATGTAAGTTTCCTGCCACCACAAATGTTATCTGTGCAAACAGTTTGCTTTGCCTTGTTTAAATCATGTTTTGTCAAAAAATTTTTAGCATTTGAAAGAAAGAGACTTGCTTTAGAACAACTTGTTGTGCAATTTGTAAAAAAGTATTGTTATCATTTAGTACAAGATGACTGAAATGGGACTATCATGCTACCAGATTAGAATCGTCATTTACTTCCAAGTTCTGTTGTAAAAAGTCAGCAAATCAGAATGTCACCAAATCATGTGTACTACTTCAGGAACTAATGTTTACAGAAGTGTTTTGATGACAAAAGATACATTTTGACAATGTTAAATTAAAAAAAAAAAAAAGAAAAAGAAAAATGTTTCAGATTTAAAATTATGTCCAAAGGGGTGTTTTTTAACGTTTTGTGTGTTACCTTTATTTATTTATTAAATATCATGTTCTTCTCACTTAAACCATAAATTTCAGTTCAATAGCAATATCGCAAAATAATTTTAAAATAAGCCTATCTTTAGAATTTCCAGTACACAGTTCCGAGCACTGAAGATAAAAGGGTCCCCCCCCCCCGTAGATTGTTGCCATTGCTCGCTTTCAAATCGTTGAGTAAAAAACTCAACGATTTGAAATCGATAATAAAACAAATTTCGAATTTGGTCTTCCACATGCCCATATTCGCTGTAGGATTAGGTCATTTAAAATTCAATGGCTCTGTGTACCATTGTTTTATCACAATGCGAGAAATATACATATGTTTATGCAGATTTTTCATTATTTAATTTCTTCAAATATAATGCAGGACTCTAACATTTGGTGGCAAAAGTTTGAAAAGTGAAACGGACATTTATAGTGATTCAACGCAAAATCGCAAAACGAAAACAATAGTCCTTCAGGGACAAAGCCCCTTCGGACTAAAAAAAATGCACTAATAAACAAAATTTACATTAAATGCAGTCTCTTAGATTTTGTATTTAATGTTTGGAAAAATTTTATGCTTATTATGAAGAATAAAAATACAAGAAGCTTACTGCTGTAGAACAAAAGGTTTAATCCTAGTTTACATACAGTACACATGGGATTTGGTGACTTTTGGCTACATTATGCTGAGTTGTAAGTGGGTCATTTTGGTGTTGCCGAAAGTTTTCGAAACCGTGCCTACCGTATACTAGGACTTTACTGAATAAAAATTGACCAGGATTTAATTTCAAAATTTGTCATTTTCAACTTGCCTTGAGGATTGATTAATTAAGTTAAAAAAAATTCAAGGAAATATGTTTAAATGAAGTTCAGCAAAAAATGTGTATAATTTAGACTGTACAATAAGTCATGGTGTCCAAATCAAATTTTTTTTGGTTCAGACACAAAGCTACAAAGGTTTTTCACTTTTTATGTACAAACAGCCTTTGTCAAATAATTGGAAAATGTCTTCAAATATTTGAAATATTTGTAAATTTTTTTGCATTAATTTATCAAACAACAGAAAACAAATGGTTTTTTAACATATAAGTTAGCTTTGCAAGATACAAGAACTGAATAAAAGTCTCAAATGAAAAATTTTGTATTCAGCTGAAGAAGACTGTGACTGAAGAGTTATCGTAATGGCACAGTTTTGGCCGTACATTAAAGCTATCACCATTTTGGCATATTATGGTCATTTTGGCAATTTTTAACCAAAGAGATGCCCTATTCTAAAATTATCCATTTTTGAACTTTGAAAGCACTGAAAAAAATTAAATGTGTAAAATAAGAGTCATGAAAAAGATCTTCATACATGCTTTATAATGAGCTCAGTATTTGTGTCATTTGACTAAAATAAGTTCGTTATATTATTTTTGCTAAATTCTTTATTGTTATTAAATTGTGTCTGAAAATAGTCAGCATTCAATAAATGTCATTCATTAAGTAGAAATTGTACGACTTCAAATTTCTCCTTCTCGACTACATATCTTTCTAGAGAAAGAAATGTAGTTGAGAAGGAGAAGTTTAAGTTTTTTGGAAATCATTAGAATCTTAAATATTATCGTGCGAGGCAGTCTTTATACTGTTATATTCCTTCTCAAAATATAAATATATGTGTGTGTATTAAAATTAAAGAGTCTTATAAAAATAATATTAATAGAGCATTTTATAAAACTGTAGATTCTGTGCCAGTTCGGCACATTAAAAAAAGAAAAAATTATTGTATTATTGTATTGTATGTAGTTATTGTATTGTCACAGAATTATTGTATTTTGACAATTGTTTTGAATAAAATAAAATTTGTATAAAATCTGAATAAAATTTGGAATGCTATCTATCATGTATTTAGAAATAGTAACAAAAAAGAAAATTGTTGTATAACAAAGTAATGGTAGTATTTAAAAGGAGTAATAAATGGTGAAAAACATATTTATTCATATCTGAGTTAAAACTTTGAAAAATAGAACAGAGAGAAAGATAAAATGGGGAGCATTTGATCCTTCTGCATTATTACATATTAATTAATAGGAGAAAACTTGCTAAGATAGGCTTTTGACCATGTGATTCAAATCATTAACAATACATTTTTATTTGTAATGTAGAAAAATATATTTGTATCTAAATTAAAATTTTAGGAAAATAAAGAACAAAAAGAAAGATATTTTAACATATATAATAGACATCTGCCAATAAATGTTTGTAATTCTGAATTATATATAAATAAAAATCTGTTAATCATTGTAGGAAGTATAGATATAGGAGGGGGGAACTGTGAAAAGTAATAGAAATGAGGCTTGCATTTTCGAGTTATATATCTCTCACTCTTGTGGCATATGAACATCTTTTACTGCTTTCAAGAATTGGTCCATTGATGACAAATTAGTACTTTCAAACACCTATTTACCATACATGACCTTTCCAGGATGCTATTTCTTTTTGCCAGATTTACTTTCATTGATTCCAGACTTACTAGCCTCCGAGTACATCATTCTCTCTCAAGCATATTTTCACAAACACCTATTACCCGTCTTAGAATTGGTTATTCACGAATTACACACAGTTACCTGTTAAAAGCCGAGAATGAAACTATTTGTGAACATTGTAATAGTGTTTTTCTGTACATCATTTTTATCAGAAGGTCCATGTTTTAACAAACTTCGACTCAAGTATTTTAATGAGTATGACTTGCCTGTTGATAGTATAATTGGGAAAGAGGCGAATACCTTGCAAGGTATTTCTCCCGCCTACCTAGCGTGTCTTCTTGGTGTAGTAGTCAGCACACTGAGCTGGTATTTAAGAGGTCCGTGTTCGGTTCCCGGCGAAAACGATTGCTAATTTTTCATCTCTCTTGCTCAAAAAAAAAAAAAAAATCCTAATGTCTCTACAACCTATTTATTTCCTTACCTGAAAGAGGCGGGTCTTTATAATTTAATTTGATTTTGTTCTGATGTCTGCACATTGTGTATTTTAATGTATTTTTACCTTTTTAAATTTAACTCATATTCACATCTCATGTCATTACCTGTATTTTTATGTTTCAGCTTAGCTTTCATCACCTTAGCATTTCAGTTGACTTTATAGGCGTCCTGTTGTTTTAAACTTGTATTTATAAATGTATGTGTGTAAATCAGTTATTTTGTATGTTGCACAGCCAAAACTTGTTTTCGGCGCATATAACCTGTCAGGTTTTGTGCCAAGAATACACCATCATATCATATCACTCGTTTTCTAGATGATGATGATATTTTACGGGTGGGAGGTCGGCTGCAAAATTCTGATTCGGCATTAAATGCTAAACATCCCATAATTATCCCGGGTCTACACAGGATTGCCTTGTTACTTGTTAAACAATATCATGTAACTTATATGCATGCAGGATTCAGTTTACTAGCTAACTTTTTAAAGCAAAACTATTGGATTGTAAATGGTAATCTAATCTAATCTAAGAAAATAAGTCGTACCGCCAAAATTGGCACAACCGGCAATTTAAAAGAAACAAACTGAGAGATAACTGGATAAACACTACAACAGAATAAGGACTACATATCCAAAAACTCATCCTCGCTGGAGATGTGTCGGCGCCGCCAACGGGTCATCTCGACCTTCATTCAGAATAGAAACCACCTATTTCTTAACATAAAATGACTAAATTGTACTCAAGACAACTGCTAACCCAAACAACAATTATAAAATACAAATATTGCCTAGCTTAACGAACAATAAGCATTTACAGTTTTCAGTAAATTATACATTGTATGTATACAAATTACATTATAATTTATGCAATTCAACTCAAAAATTTAAGCAATTAAACAAAAGGATCGAAATATACATAATTATTCAAATTGGTAATAATTTTTATAAGTCCTAATTTAGCTTTGTTATTGCTATATAGATATTTTTCATTATTTATAGATATATTTCGAAAATATTCTCCTCTAATTTCCTTCGTTAAGGCACAGTCCCAAATGTAATGTCCATTAGATGCTCCAGATGCATCCTGATCACATCGGCAATGAATATCTTTCCCATGAAACCTTTTTAGATATTCTGGAAATTGGCCATGTCCTGTTATCAATTGATTTAGCAATCTATTGTAACTTAATCTTTGCTCTTTGACAACAGGAAATATTTTATAAACCTTTCGTCCAGTTTTGTCATAATGCCATCTTTGTTGCCATGTGTGGAGAATCTTGTCATGTAGTACACTCTTAATATAATTAAGAGATAAAGGAACGGTGATATCAATATCTGTATTATAGCATGCTTCCTTAGCAGCAGAATCTGCTGCTTCATTTCCATGAATATTCGAATGTCTTTTTATCCAATTTATATGTAATTTCATTTTTGAATTAATATTATGAATATAATTTCTGACTTTATCTACTTTTGCAGATAAACATTTTCTAGAATTAAGAGCTCTAAGGATGCTCTGGGAATCTGTGAACACCGAAATCTCCCAATTTGTAATATATTTCTCATTTTCTTCCTCATTAGCCCATCTTATGGCGTTTTCAAAGGCGATAAGTTCTGCATCAAAAATAGTTGAATTATTATTCAATCTTAATTTAGATTTATATACAAATTTATTATTTGCAAAAGCAACAAATGCTGCTCCAACATTTTTATCAATCACGGAGCCATCAGAGAATAATTCCAAACCAACACCAGTTGGAAGAAGTGTCTTCCAGGTAACCTCTTTAAATTGTGCCGGATGAAAATAAAACTTTTCTAATTTTGGATCAATTTCTCTATTAGAAATCTTCATGTCACAATAATCTATATTCTTCTTCATATGAACAGCTTTATAAATCAGCGTTTCAGCTTCAGCTACTAAGTCTATAGGCGTAACCCCAGCTAAGACCTGTAGGCTGGTGGTAGAGACTGTTCTGTAGCATCCCGTAATGGGTAGCATTGCAACCCTCTGAATCTGTAGCAATTTATTTCTCACCCTTTCCGTTCCAGTCCACCAAACGGGCGAGCCATACAAGATTATTCGTTCAATTCCTCTATTGTATAATTCTTTTAAAATACTTTTACTTTTAAAAGAATCCGTACATAATAATCTATTCATCTTATTCATAATCTTAAAAATTTTTTCTTTAAATTTAGTTAAATGTGGCAACCAACTTAAATTTGTATCCAAACCCTACTAAAAATGCCCCATAGAAACCAGTAAAACTTTTTATGGATACCCATAAGATTTTATGGGTTTCTATTGACTTTTACTGGTTTCTGTTGGTCTCTGTGGGTTTTTTTTACTGGTTTCAAAATGACCCATAGAAACCAGTAAAACTTTCTACTGGTACCTATAGAATGTTTGATGGTTTCTACTGACTTTTACTGGTTTCTATTGATCTCTGTGGGTTTTTCTTACTGGTATCAATTGACACCCATACAACCAACATTTTTCTTTTTCAATGGCAGAACTTTGTACTGGTTTGTATAGGTTTATATTGACTTTTACTGGTTTTCTTACTGGTATCAATATAATAATAAATCTTCTGTTTGTGTATATGGGTTTATGCTATTTTTTATCTGACGCTAATAGACTTCTTGTAAACAATAAAATTAACAGAATGAAAATATGATCTCTTTAAGACCATCAGAGTAACCTGGAAACGCAGGTGGTCGTTTTAGAGAGGGTTTTTACTAAACATGCTTATTTATTTGATTTTAATTTTTTTTTCGGAAACAATAACAGTAATCATATACACCACACACAACGAGGTCTCTCTAAGGCGACCAGCCGCAAATAAAAATTCATCTTTGCAAGTGGTCGCCTTTGCAAGTGGTCGCCTTAGAGAGGTGATGCTCAATACCAATATATACTCACGTTCTCAGAGATATGTTTATCTTTTAGAGGTGGTCGTCTTAGGGAGATTGCATCTACGGAATGAATCTCTCTAAGGCGACCAGACACACTTGCAGAATTTTCTTTGTGAATGGTCGCCTTACAGAGGGAATATTCAATACCAAAGTATACTTATGTTTTCAGAAATACTGGTTTCTTTCAGAGGCGGTCGTCTTAGGGAGGTGGTTTTTTCTACGAGTTGGTTCTCTGAATACACACACATAAGCACTTACATTTCTGAATTACAAATAAACACCGGTATCAACCAACATCTCTTTAACGCGAACAAGTTCATTCACAATCGCAGAACTTTTCCCCCTGTTAACGCTGACGAGAAGAAAAATATTCCCCACTCTCAGAAGTTTCCCAAACAAGCAATATGGCGCCGCTCTAGTTATTGTTGTGCGATGGTAGTGTTATTTTCTTCGTGTGGTTGTAGTAATGCAATATATTATTTACTAGGATTTACTGTATTACAAATTTTACTATGTTTTACTTTTTAGAAATTAGTAATAAATAATAAAATACCAGCACTGACTATGAATATACAACTAAAGCCATGCACGTATAATCGTGTCTAATGTTTGAGAGAACGTTGCTGATAACTGACTAGTTGTGAAATGGAGTTTTTGTGCGTGAAATTGATGTTCCATCTTTACTTTTAACCTGAAAAACAATGTGCTTGAAGACTGAAAAGTGATAATTTCAGACTTGATAATTTGGTTCAGTGTGCAGATGCAGAAATATAGTTTTTGCATTCTACTGAAACTGTATTTTAAAAAATTTATTTTTTTTATTACAGTTTAGAAATACTTTTTTAAAGCTTGTTCATGTAGATGCTTTATCATTTGAATATTATGTACTAATAAATTTGAGCATACCTTACTTAAAAATTATCTTGCATGATTCAATTTTTCGACTAATGTGATGTGGCCAAGCAAAAAGAATGTTTTTTTATGTTTTAAAAAATGCACTAATTATATTTCGCGAGAAAAAAAGGTAATTTTATTAATGAAATAAACATTGAAATATTTAATGTGTTTATTACTTATTGAATGGGGTAGACAAGACATACAAGCTTAAGGAATCTTTTTTCCACTACTAAAATTATGTGAAAATTTAGATGATCATAGTAGCTTACATTGTTTTTTTCTTTTTGGTCTATTTTTCTTTACAAGTATGAGACTAGAACCACATTTTTACATTAAATATTTTGTGCTATTTTGTTAAAACACATATAATCATTTTTATGCATACTTTAATTTTCATTATTATTAGTTTGATGAAAATTTCAAATGTGTTTTTCATAAATTGCTTTTGAAATAGAAATAGATTTGTAAATAAGATTTATGTAATATTAAATGTACTAGTCTTGGGAGTATAAAAAGTGAATTATTTATTTGAAAAAAATTACATTAAGTTGAAACCTCATATAGTGGTTATTTTCTTAAATGACCACCTCTGATAATGGCACATTTGTCAGGACAATAATTAAATAACAGGACTTAAAAAATCATTCATAGTTTTGTCAGGCTACAGGAAACTGGCATTTTCTCGAATTGTGGAGTTGATTGTTTTAGGAACGATTTGTTGTATAATCAAATGACTTCGGTGTAGTAATTTTTACGTGGGTATGAATTTTGCAGAAGTAATTGAAAGTTTTTACGAAACAATTAAAACCAAAGCTTTTCGGATCATGAGTCTTATAAGGGCACTGTTATAGCATTGCTTTCAGATATAGTTTGAGTAATATTTAAACATTATTTTCGAAAGCACTTCCACAGAGAATCCGGTTGTTCTCTGCGAATGAAAACCCATATAAATAAATCGTCTGTACAGCCTTATACAAATGCAGTTAAAATTACTGTCATTACAATTAAGCGAATATAGCTACATTTGTTTACAAAAGGTTATTATTGCTAAATACTGCACTATATAAATTTCATTTGCCATTGTAATTTCAGAAAATGCTCAGCATGAGGTATTTTTATAATCTACTGTCAAAAACAATAGCTACCTTTTCAGTACTTTAAATTTTACTATTTAGAATTTTTATGGTTCAAAATAATATTTCTATACATTTTCTAAAGTATTCTTTCTACAATAGAAATCTAAATAACTTGCACCTAAAACACTGACTCAAATTTATTCAAATAATGCATCGCTTTAATTAAATATGTTTCTTTGAGATGATATATGAAAAACCTTGTGTAATAATAAATTATTAATATATATAGGTAAATGGTATTTTTATATATTTTTTCGGGTAAAGTGCAGAATCGCCCACTTATTTATTTGGCACTTTTTACAAAAGTAAGAAAAGGATACAAAGAAATTGGATTTTTGTCAATTTTCTTTTGACTTTTTAAGTGAAAGTAGGTCGATGTGTACATGAATAAAGTCAAAGGAGTGCACAATGGCATTTTTGTGCAATTCTGGGATGTTTTTTTAAGTGAAAATAGGTCGATGTGTACATGGATACCGAGTATGTGCAATTCTTAAAAACACGCCAAGCAGTGGGCGATTCTACACTTTCCCCATTTTTCTATAGGAATTTAGTTTCCTTAAATTAGTTATTTAGTATAATTATATGTATATGAGTATATTCATACTTATTCACATAGATGGAATTTTTACAGTACGAAAGTTGATCTTTTTTACATCAAGAACTACATATACTATAAATACCCATTATGTTATAGATTTTATTTATATAAAATCTGTGGAAGATTATATAGCACTAAAAGTGAGATACGGAATAAAACATTATACGCTACGAGATATTTTCTTAATTCCCGAATTGTGCGTTGAGAATTGGTATTTGTTGAAACTTGTAAATTTTTTAAAATTCATTTTGTTACAATATAATTTATTGTATTTTGGGTACTATTAAGTTTATTATATGTTATCTTCATGTTTCATTTATTGTTTGAGAGATACAGGTAACATTCAAAGTATTGTAATAAGGGGTCGACACAGTGTTTGTATATTATTATTTCTTTACTACATTATATTCTTGGATTCATCCTTTCTTCCATGCAAAACATCTATGTATATGCATGTCATAATAAGCTGCAGGGTGTTACTATCATTGGTAAGCGAGCTTTAAGGAAATAGCAAGTATGCTAAATTTGAACTCTATGTTAAGTTTCTAATTTGCAAGTCCCGTATACTTTTTGCTTGCTTGTTAATAATGTTTCTCTTCCTGAAAATTTTTTAATTTGGTTTAGTGCATTGTAGGTAACTTAAAATTTAAACAGATGCTAGAAAGTACCATCCTTTGGCAATACATTTCTCATTAGGTATCAAATTGTTAAACAAGCTGATGTAATTAAATACAATTGTTTAATTTCCCAATTAAAGAACTGAAATACAAATATATGCAGTGAGGTACAGTACTATATGTATATATTTATAATGAAATCAATAATATATATACAGTCAAAGTAATGATTCGCAACCATCAAATGAAATATTATATATATATGTAATAGATTCTATAGTCGAATACAAGCAGCTGAATCCGTAATGAACAGCAAGAATTTTGATGTCTTAGAGATGTTGAAACTCCAATCCACAATGAATAAGAAATTTGGCAGTCGAGGTAGATTTAATTCAACTTTTCTTTCAGCAAATATGTTGCAGCCACAAACAAGTTGGCACATTATTTATGCCTATTCCAAAAATTAACATTTTTGATAAATGTGTAGTAAGAAACAAGGAGCAGACAGACTGCAATCCAGCTAATACAAAGCATAAAAAGCAAATGCGTTATGTTAAGGGTGAAATCTTAATTCAGACCGAGTTAATTTTGATTCTCGATGCATTTTTACTCGTATTTGTTAGTTAATACTGCTGTAAAATTACTATTGGCTGTTTGAGTTTTAGTTTCTTTTACAACATCAAATTATGTAAGAGTCATATGACATGAATTAATCTCGAAATGATGCAGTGCAGAAAGATTACTGTTTTTAGAATAGAGAAGGAAAATTAATTTTATGCTGCTAATTTAATCTTTTGCATATTCCTTATTTTTCTTATATATGTACATATATCATTCGATGGTTGTGAATCATGACTTTGGTTATTATATCTTTCTATTCATTTTATTTTCAGAATTATATAAAGGTAGTTTAAAATTTTGTAAAAAGAATTTATACAAATATTTTGTAATATGTTTATAGATATTGATGTGCATTAAGAAGGACGGGCTCGTAGGCTTCTAGATATTTTAAAATTTTTATTTATTTGCATCGAGTTTTATTTAAAATTACTTTACATGCTTTCTCCGCAATTTAGTTCTGTACATTTCATCAGTGCTAATTATGTACTTCTGCTGGTTTATGTTTTTATGGAAATTTGATTTACAGTTCTATTTTTGTGTATTGTTTTTTTATAGGGATTCTGTATATGGATACCCGTTCTATGTACGATTCTATGTATGGATACTCCACTATGGTATAATGCTATTGGTTCTGTTTATGGGTTTTGTGCAGCGATTTTTCCAAGAGGTACCTTTATTGGTCTGTGGATTTTTGTGAAGTGGTTTTTACAGGCTTTGGCGTATGGGTGCCTGTATAGGTGTACATGCTTTTGTTTACTGGATTTTACAAGGCATAGACCTACGGAATATCCATTTTTTTTAATGGAAATTTGGCCAATGGATATAAAGTTTATAATATATATATAAATATGCATATAAAGTTTTGATTTTTGGCTATGGGTTTTTACTGGGATTTTGTTTATAGTGCCTACAGTTCTACAGGTTTCTACAGAGATTTGGCCTACTCGTATCCGTACAGTCGTACGGGTTTCTGTTTACAGGTTTTTTACAGGTATTTGGCCTACAGGTACCTATACAGCCATGCAGGTTTCTTTCTATGGGTTTTTACGGGTGTTCGGCCTATGGGTACCCGTACGATCGTATGGGTTTCTTTTTATGGGTTTTTACGGGTATTTGGCGTACGGGTACCCGTACAACTGTACGGGTTTCTCTCCATGGGTTTTTACGGGGATTTGGCCTACGGGTACCCGTACAACCATACGGATTTCTCTCTATGGGTTTTTACGGGGATTTGGCCTACAGGTACCCGTACAGTTGTACTGGTTTCTGTCTGTGGGTTTTTACGGGGATTTGGCCTACGGGTACCCGCAGAGCTGTACGGGTACCCGTAGGCCAATTCCCCATAAAAAAATTTTATGGGTTTCTACGGGGCATTTTAGCAGGGAAATTATACCTAAGTATTTAAGTGTTTTTTCGCTGCGGATTCTTTTTCCATTCCACGTCAATAAAGGTAATCTGATTAATTTTGAGCCTTTTGTAAATGGTAAGAAACTTATTCAGTCTTTTATCCATAAATGTATTGTTTGTCACAGATATAAATTGTCATCTAATAATCAATTAATGGGAAACTTACCAAAACAAAGAGTAACACTTGAGAGACCATTTTTTAGCACAGGCATTGATTATGCCGGTCCTGTAATTTTGAAATGTTACAAAGGTCAGTGCTTTAAGACCACTAGAGGTTATATAGCTTTCACTAGGTCTAGCTACCAAAGCTTACCATATTGAGGTAGTTGTAGAGACATTAGGTATATATTTTTGGAAGCAAGAAAGGTGAAAAATAGCAAACGCTTTTGCCGGGAATCGAACCACGGACCTCTGGAATACCGGCCTAGCGTGCAGAACCACTACACCACGAAGGCACGCTAGAAAGGCGGGAGAAATACCTTATATACTCCCCCTTTTAAAGGGAAACTGGGGTTTTTAGGGGATCCATTCGCCAAATCCTGGGTGTGGAGAAACACCATCCAACACCCTTTTAGTTCGGGCGCACAGTAGAGACATTAGGATTTTTTTTTTTTTTTTTTTTTTTTGAGGCCTGAGCGATGAAAAATTAGCAACTGCCTTCGCCGGGAATCTCACCACGGACCTCTGGAATACCGGCCCAGCGTGCAGAATCACTACACTACGAAGGAAGCTAGGAAGGCGGGAGAAATACCTTATATAATTAGCGACTTAACTGCAGATTCTTTCATTGCTGCTCTTAGGCGATTTGTATCAAGACGTGGTACACCTCGATACTTATTTTTGGATAATGGTACGAACTTTGTTGGGGCAAAAAAGAAAATTGTCCGAATTGCACACTCTGCTACTTTCACTTAACAGCAAGGAATTGATTTTAAATTATTTGGCTCAAAATACTATGGAATGGAAAATGATTCCACCTGCTTCTTCCCACTTTGGTGGTTTGTGGGAGTCAGGGATCAAGTCCATAAAATTTCATTTGAAAAGAATGAATGGAGAGGCAAAGTTAACGTTTGAGGAATTAACTACTTTACTTACCCAAATTGAAGTTGTGTTAAATTCACGCCCCTTATCTAAAACTAATCACAATGATGTAGCTAATTTAGATGCCTTGATTCCATCACATTTTTTAACTGGGGATATTATTACTAGCATCCCAGAACAGGATTTTTCTAATATTCCCAAACCCATTTTATTAAAACGATGGGAATTATTACAGCAAATGAAACAAAGATTTTGGAAGAGATACTATAAGGGGTATTTAAATTCCTTACAACAAAGATACAAATGGAAGGAACAACTTCCAAATTTGTCTGTAGGTGATATTGTATTAATTAAGGAGGATAACATACCTTCTGGTGTTTGGCCTTTAGGTCGCATTGTTGAAATTCATCCTGGAAAGGATGGCAATGTTAGAGTTGTTACAGTAAAATCTGTTAATGGTCATTTTAAAAGACCTATAGTAAAACTTTTACCATTGCCATTGCATCGGGAATGATCTATTGTTAATGCAATGGCAAGGGTGGGAGTTAATTTTTGGATGCATATTTAATATATGCGTTTGTTTTTTTCTTTTGCCTTATTTATTTTCTCACTGTTTAAATTTATGTTATGATTTTTATAATAATCTTGTTACTGGCAACATGGTTTATTTTACTATTTAATTTATGTGAATGGTAACAGTTGTTCATGTTTATGTTTTAGTGGAATAATGTTCTTATCCGCACTGTGCAGCAGGCAATCTTTCTGTTAAAGAATTTCATGTATTAGAATATCAATAAAGTTTCTATGGTGCTACTTTGGTAGACGGTTGCACGGATTTTGGCGATTTTTTTTGGCGAGCGATACAGCTTATAGTAAACCCATTGCTGGACAAGTTACTTATGGTAACCGACACTTTGTTGCCATTTTATTAAAAAAATAATGCGTTTTATTATGCATAAATTCCGTGTGTTAAATATTATTTATGGCTTCTAAATATTAAAAGTCAATTTAATTTTGCGTTTTTATTTGAAATAAAAATCTTATTGTTTATGATATTTTATATAATTTTATGTTGTGGATGATGTAATCAGTGACGTCACCTTGCTTTAAAAGTAATTGGTTTAAATATCTATAAATTTAATCTAATGTTTTAAACACTATTTATGGCTGTTAAATATTAAAATACAATTTAAGGTAAAAGTTTACAATTGTGTGCCCCTTGTTTTTTTGAGATTCTTTTTTGACGCCAAGATCAGTGGCAGGAAGGCACAATTTCAAGATAGCCGCTACACAAAACCAAAAGAAGAAGTAAAATATTTGCACAAACTCTGAATCCATGTACACATCGATCTGTTTTCACTTAAAAAACATCCGGCGCTACTTTGGTAGACGGTTGCACGGATTTTGGCGATTTTTCTTTTGGCGAAAAATACAATTTATGGTAAACGCAGCGCTGGATAAGTTTTTTATGGTAACCGATACTTTGTTGTCATTTTATTTAAAAAATAATGCGTTTTATTGTGCATAAATTCCGTGTTTTAAATATTATTTATGGCTTCTAAATATTAAAAATCAATTATTTAATTTTATATTTTTATTTGAATAAAAATTTTATTGTTCATCATATTTTATGAAATTTTATGTTGTGGATGATGTAATCAATGACGTCACCTTACTTTAAAAGTAATTGGTTTTAATATGTATAAATTTAATCTAATGTTTTAAATATTATTTGTGGCTGTTAAATATTAAAATACAATTTAATTTTGCATTTTTTTAAAAATGATTTTATTATGTATGAATTTTTTAATAATTTTAATTATAGGCGTGATGTAATAAGCTCTCTGATTGGTTATAGAATATTTGTGCATTAACGAGCTGTAATCAGCTCTTTGATTGGTTACTGAATATTTGTGCATTTCCGCGCCATTTTAAAATTTAATTCATATCTTCGAATTCCTTCAAAGATGGCTGTTTCTAAGATGAATGTTGTTATTGGCAAGTACCAAGAATTATTAGTATCGGAATAAAAAAATTGTCATTTGAGACCTTATTTTGGCCAGCCTGGCTTTCCTAATCAAAGATTTGTTTACAAATTGTTACAAGGGTCAGAGGAAATTTTATTTTAAATTTTTGGAGGAAACCTCGCTAATTGCTTCTTCATTGAAGTGCGAGAAGTGTGGATCACAGATGAAGATGGTTAAAAGAGCCGATTCCGAGGACGGCCGTATATGGTTTTGTGGTCACGGTAGAAGAAATAATCGCTGTAACGGTAAAAAAAGTATTAGACATTCCTCCTTTTTTACCGGCAGTAAACTTCCAGTTGCTGTCATTTTAGCTCTAGTGTACGAAATATTCATGGGTTCTTTGTAGGATAGAATTTAATGTGAGCTCGGTATTTTTTCAGAAGCTGTAGCCGACTGGCGCAGTTACGTAACCGACGTTTTAATTAATTTTGTAGAAACTAAAACGGAGACGATCGGAGGGCCAGGGAAAATCGTGGAGATTGATGAGTCCAAAATCGGGAAAAGAAAGTTTAACAAGGGTCGATTCGTTGAAGGGCAGGGGGTTTTTGGGGGAATAGAGCGCGATTCAGGTCGCTGTTTTTTAGTTGCTGTGCCAGACAGAATAGCGGATACTCTTCTCGCTTTAATTAAGGTTTGGATCGAACCGGAAACCCAGATTATTTCGGACTGCTAGAAAGCTTATGACCGTTTGAGCGAAGAAGGTTTTAATCACTTGCAAGTTAACCATTTGCTCCATTTCTTAGATCCTGAAATCGGAGCTTATACACACAGTTGAAAAACAATGGCGTGACTTCAAAAATTCTTTGCCGGTTTACAATCGTCGAGGAGATTTTGAAGGATACATAGCCTGGTATTTGTTTAGGAAAATTTGCTCTGCATTGAATGAGCATCCATACGTTAAATTTGTATATTTCGATATATTCGATAAATATGTATATTTCGATCCTTTTGTTTAATTGCTTAAATTTTTGAGTTGAATTGCATAAATTATAATGTAATTTGTATACATACAATGTATAATTTACTGAAAACTGTAAATGCTTATTGTTCGTTAGGCAATATTTGTATTTTATAATTGTTGTTTAGGTTAGCAGTTTTCTTGAGTTCAATTTAGTCATTTTATGTTAAGAAATAGGTGGTTTCTATTCTGAATGAAGGTCGAGATGACCCGTTGGCGGTGCCGACACATCTCCAGCGGAGGATGAGTTTTTGGATAAGTAGTCCTTATTATGTTGTAGTGTTTATCCAGTTATCTTTCAGTTTGTTTCTTTTAAATTGCCGGTTGTGCCAATTTTGGCGGTACGGCTTATTTTCTTAGATTAGATATGTTAAATTTCTCGAAATTATTCGAGACATAAACTGGGATGATTGGCATGTACTTCAGGGAGGGGCGGTTAAAGGATCTTCGAAATCTTAAAAACAATACCTATTATTGGATTTTTTTTTCAAATTTTTTTGTTATTTTTAATCTTCATGATCAATTAATTTGGCTCTAAATTGCTTTATCTGTTTATATATATTTTTTATTTTTTTATTCCTGCCCTTGATATTACATTTTTCAAATTTTTTTCATTGATATCTAAATTATGATTCCGATTTTTTTGTGGTACTTATCAATAAACAACACGTTAAATGACTAAAAAAATGCAAGTACATATTTTTCTTTTATTTTATAATTGTATACTTCAATTTTTGTTAAAAAATTAATACATTATTTTCAAAAATTGCTGAGATAATTTTTGTCACATATGTTTTAATGTTAATCATATTCTATATATTCTATATAACGTATTTTAAAGTATTTAGATTTTATAATATTCTAATTCTTTTAAATGTTGGTATGATGGTTTTTAACTCGATATTCAATTTCAGTAATATTTTAATCTAATTAAACGTTGACACAATGTTTTTATAGTGGTGTTTTTATTCTCTTCTTTGCTATATGAAAGTAATAATAACCTTACTTTAGTATTTTATACTCATAGTAAATGTATTTATTTACACTTGCCTGCCATCTTAAAAAACGACATTTTCAACAAAAAATTAATCCATTACTTTTAACGATATTTATTTATTTATTTATTTTTTTTAAGTTTCGAATACTTATGCGTAAAAACAGCGTTTTTCAAGATGGCTGACGATTGTAAAAATCACGCCAACAATTGCGCGAACGTAAATCGCCAAAAATCCGTGCAACCGTCTACCAAAGTAGTATCAAACATTCTAGAATTGCATAAACTAGGCATTGCGCACTGCCTTAAATTTGTCCATATACACATTAATCTATTTTCATTTAAATAAAATAAGGAAGCTAAAACTATCATGGTAACCAGAAGTGAGGTTTCATCGCCAAAATTAAAAAAAAAATGTCGATAATCGAAGGGGCACCCAATTCTACACAACAGCCCAATTTAATTTTGCATTTTTTTAAAAATGATTTTATTATGTATGATTATTTCAATAATTTTAATTTTATGCGTGATGTAATCAGCTTCCTGATTGGTTATTGAATATTTGCGCATAACCGCGCCATTTAAAAATTTTATTATTCATCTCTTCGAATTCCTCAGATTTCGTAGGGAACGGATATGTCCCTTTCAAATATTAATGTTGTTATTGGTAAATACCAAGAGATATTGGTATCGGAATCAAAAAATTGTCCTTTGAGACCTTATTTAGGCCAACCTGGCTTTCTTAATCAAAGATTTATTTATAAATTGTTGCAAGAGTCAGAGGAAATGTAAAATAAATTTTTTGGAGGAAACCTCACTAATTGTTTCTTCAATGAAGTGCGAGAAATGTGGATCACAGATGAAGATCGTTAAAAGAGCCGATTCTGAGAACAGCCGTATATGGTATTGTGGTCACGGTGGAAGAAATAACCGCTGTAACAGTAAAAAACGTATTAGACATTCCTCCTTTTTTACCGGCAGTAAACTTCTAATTGCTGTCATTTTAGTTCGAAGTGTACAAAGCGTTCTTATTTATTTATTTTAAAGTATTTGAATTTAAGTAATATTTTAATCCAGTTAAACGTTGGCGCAATGTTTTTATAGAGGTGTTTTTATTCTATTTCATTGCTATATGAAAGTAATAATTTAACCTTCAACAAAAAAATCAATCCGTTATTTTTAACAATATTTTTTTTTTAAGTTTCCAATAATTTACTGTGCGGAAAATACGTAAAAACAGCGGTTTTCAAGATGGCTGACGATTGTAAAAACCGCGCCAACTGCGCCAACGTAAATCGCCAAAAATCCGTGCAACCGTCTACCAAAGTATCACCAAAATTTAGCACCTTCATTTTCTCTATTTTTGTTAATGCTAATTTTTCTTATTTTTATCTACTGGTTTGTACTCTTTGTAGTAGGTACCAGTAGCAAGATTATGATCCAAGATCCCGAAAAGCGTTTCAATAGAAACAGCGCATAATGGAATAAAATATAATTTTAGTTATACTTATCCATAATTTAGGTTAAAAGAATAGGTACCCGACGCCCTTAATGTTTATTGAATTGATTGATTGTATTGATTGTAAACACATTTTCTTGCTAAACAATTATCGTACTTTTAACAGTTTAAATTCAAATACAAATAAACTATTAATAAGATCATTAGGTTATTTAAAATATATTCCACACAATTCCCCATAGCTTTCATTCACAGAATAAAAAAATTATCGAATGAAACAAAAGCTGTTTCTCCTCGTTGTACTGAAAGCCTACAAGGTTTGTTTGGCGTTAATTACCACGCCTACAAGGCGATAGCTCGCCATTCCAAATATGACCGACAAGCAGATGTTTCATCCAATGAGAGTAGACCGTGGAAGAAATGGTCTGCAGGCTTTGTAAATACGCCAGTCGCCCAAGCCGGTACTGCGTACAGCATAATAGCTCTGATTAAAGACAAATATAAGGTTCTTTTGATTTTTATTAGAAGGCTTAGATTTCCTTCCAATCAAGCTACATAGTGAACAAAAAGCTGCATTTTCTTTATCTTTCTTTAATACAATGCATTTCCTTGAGGGTGCTTTTAAGGCATCATTGCTAATTTCGTCAAAACTTTTGGCTTTACGAACTTAAAGTTTTTTAATTATCTGCCGGATTTCACTTGGAGAGGTATGATCAATATAGCTTGTAAGAGTACTGCATTTTATAGAAATAACAGAGTGTTGAATTTCTTTTTCATGTTCGGAATCCTCTTCGAGATGGGGGCTTAAAGATTTTTTCTAATTCATTTGCCATTAAGTTTGCGATATCTGCTTCAGATTGCTGAATAATACCCATGTGATGGACTGGTGTAATGCTATTGTTTTGCTTGTTGTGAGAGAACGGGCTGTTCTCCAAACTGAATCTGGTTGTAAATCCATCTTTTCTAGCAGAAAAGGCCATTTTTAGAGCGAAATTCTTGTATATACAATTCACTTTTCCTGTTTGAGTACTAGTTTAAAAGCGTTTTATCGTTTGGGTTTCGGGAGAGGGGCCACTGTTTGCTAATGCGATTTCTTCTTTTTATTAAATCTTTAATTTTTGTGAGAAGAGCAAGATGACTTTACGAATTACTTGGTTAGGAAGCATTTTTAACTGCATTCTGCATTTTAAGAGTAAAAAGATAAATTTGATTTTCTATATCACAACAGTGATTAAAAGTATGATTGCAGGGATAATCTCTAAGCTGTTCTGTGAAAGAATAGCTTACTCTGTAGATTTTCTTTTTTAGTGGTGGATAGATCTTATAAAAGTCGAAATTTACCGGGAAATGGTCCGACGGTAAATCTTCACAGACTTCCAGTAAGGGAGTAATGTTGATATTTTTTAACAGAACTATATCTAGAATATCACCTTGTCAATTCACATGAAAGCGGGTAGGTTTATTAGGCGCCGCATCATTATTGATGAAGTAGTTATTTAGAATTCGTCCAATGCTATTATTAACTCTAGTATTCCAGGTGTGGTATTTAGAATTCAAGTCCCCAGCAATTATCGTGGGGTAGCTTGAGGAGGTTAGAATGTTCAAATTCTGAGCTAAGGCAGTTCTACGTGGAGGCAGATAGACTGCAATAAAGAGGTAGGCCTCGTTAGAGCTGCTATAAAGTAAAACTGCAGAGTGTTTCCGATGAAACTGGTCGTCGGTAGTTGAAATATGATTTTTGATAAAAGCAGCGGTTCCACCGCTCATATTGTGTGTCCTGTCGCTTCTGATAATCGAGTAACCATGAAGTATAATTTTTATCACATTGTATTTAAGGGCGTTTTATTAAGGAGCATAATGTCGATTTGATGTTTATCAAGGTAGTGTCCGATCTCATGGAGTTGGCGTTTGATGCATTAAAATATGCGATTTTCATAAAGCCGACGTTGGTTGCAATCACTGAATTTATGCTTTGATTTGCGTTAAAATTCATAGTGATTGCAAAGTAATCAAAGACTTTCATGCCAACTTCTATCTGCTAAAATATTTTAGCCTGCTTAAATTCATTGAACAGTTCTTTTGCATTTTGGAATTGTAATTTAAACCAATCGAAAAACGAGGGAGTGGCTTCTGACTGTTTGATCTATGCCGAATTAGGTTTTGGGACTTCGTCCGATTTTGCTCAAGTGAGGGAAATTAATTTTCATTAAGATTAAACTTTTTAGTTTTCGCTGCTTGTAATTTTTTGCGGTTTTCAATGCTATTTTCTATGTTATCCGGGTGTTGTGAACAACCCTTGTACGATGAAACATGTGGGCCTCTTTTACATGGTAAATGTTCTTGCTTTCCAAGTTTCACTTGCATTCGGCCACAAATAATGGTAGAGGGGTGACGTTTTCGTCTCTGTAGCTATTCAGCTGTTTGATTTTTAGGATTCGTATTCCTAGGTACTTAATTTCATTAATAATTAAATCTGCTTAAGTGTTTCTTGGTAATTTCCTTATTAACGCCTCAATATGCTTTTCTGAGTTAATAAAAAATGTGTGAAACGGGATTCCGCTTTCTTGCATCATTTTTGTAACTTCTTTACAATCGTTTATATCAAACACTTTAATATTTAATTCGTCTCCGTTTAGATTTCCTCAAACGTTTGTGATACCTCTGGCTTCGATCTCTTCTTTAGGTTTCTTCCAATTGGAGTTAAAGTCTGCTAGAACAATTGGCAGAATATGGCCTGTGTAGAAACTGAATTGCACCAGATGGCGCTGTGTGCACTTGAATTCTTTGGACTAGTGCAGAACTTTGATGACTGAAAAAGATGTAACACGAACGCGAAACACTAACTAAAGTTTATATGTGCTTCCCTTTATTGTAAATGTACTTATTGTGTCGTCAATAAAATTTAGAGAAAATGACAAAAGGCGAGAATGCTGCGTCTTGCTGCATCTGACAGGTAAGAGAAATTTCTTTATATTTTGAGTTTAATATTTAGTTTTAGAATATTTTAGCGAACGCGACAAAGAAAGTATATGCGTATTTACAGCCTACTGTGTTTTTAGGTATAACAAATGCATTTTCGTTTTCAGTATCCTGTTTCACTTTATCGTCCGGATTTAAGTTTTCAAACTTATTTTTGTAGGCCGGAGCCACGAAATTAGTATTAGATCTTGTACGTTTATGCGGTAACATCGGCGTAGTGAAACCTTCGGCATCGGTCTGAATTTTCTTTTTACGCGATTTATTGCTTGAACTTCTAACAAATTGCGATTGCGGTTAAGTAGGGTTAACATTTAAGTTTTCCATTTTATCTTTCGCCAATTGAGTATCAAGATTTAAAATTGTGCTTTCAATTTCTTTAATTTGCGCAATTACATTTGCATTTTTCTCTGTTAAACTTATCAATTTATTGTGCTCTTTTTGTAGAAGAAGCTTAAACGCTTGAATTTTATCGTTTGTATCTAAGATACCAAAAGTGCTCTCAATAAATGATGCATCTCAAATACACCTTTTTCCATTACTCCTTAAATGTTGTAGCCTAACCTAACGTGAATAAGGTGCTGACATCCCGAAAATCAAGAAAGTTCTTACCATGCCACAAGAAGAAGTCGGGTCCAAGTCCGCCAGGAATTCACTCTATTTGTCCGATCAACTAAATTAGCAGCTCCAAGAAAGCGCAACCTCATCTGACAAGCCCGCGACCTCGAATGAACTGAGAGCAGACTGACTGACTGACTGATTAATATATTGCCGGACTACCACACAGTGTGCAGTTTTTCCGACTCAATCAAATTTGCCACATGGGCGCATCACATGGTACTATTTGCTTGTGGTATCGTATAGGGAGCGGAGAAGGTGGAAAAAGGGGGGACCGAGGCATCGCGCTATCATGGACAGCAAGTGGAACGTTTTAAGTCAATTGAAGAAAAAGCACAATGTCTTAAGAGCGTTTAATACCCCTTTCTCATGTCGATTTTTAATAACAGATGGCGCTACGAACGTTGAGCGATAAAGACTCAAATCTGTAAGACTACGTACAGCCTGGTTACTATGGCAACGACGCTTCCTTCCTCTGTACTCGTTTGGCGGGAAAGTGAGTAAGCCATAAAACACTTAAACACATCCCCTCAGTTGAACAAAAGACCTGCTGTCATTTCTTCAGTCTGTGACTCAGACTGCAGGGTATGTTTTGAACAGGAATAGAACTTTTCACTTTTGTGTTGAATGAAAGATATCTGTGAGATACGTGCAGCAGTCGCTATTTCTTTTCGCAAAATTTGTTCATCACGCTTTTCAATGTTGCGTAATGTTTCATAATTTGCCGTTATTTTGCGGAAGAAAACAAATTTCATCGCGACATAAAAATTATATATAAATGATTTTATACTTGATGATATGTGTATACATATATAGCACGCACATAATATTCCATTTACTCATCCATCCATAATATTTCATAAATTACCATCCATAATATTCCATAAATATGTGTTAGCACTTTCCAGAGCTTTATATATATTTTTTACTTGTATTATAAAATCGTATAACACTCCTAACTATTATTTTTTTACTTCAAAAGTGGATAAATCATTATCAAATTTTTCTAGTACACGGAGAAATGGTCTATGTATCCACACACATAAACGTAGTAAAAGATACTATTGTTGATTGAATATCTTTTGGCAGCAATATCAAGATGCAACGAAAATTCGAAATCAATTAATAACATGCATTTATTTTATTACAAAAACACTAGCAGGACGTATTATTTGCACAAAAAACTTAGTGTGGAAATAATTTGCGGCACATTATCTGAGATCCGCTTTGAATGAATACATAAAGTGTTATAATGAACAATCAGTTTCAATATTTCACTTGATACTGAAATGCATAAAATCAAATTGCGTTTCTATGTTTCAGGTTTATAAAATACAGCTGATAATTGAAGGGGTATCAGGTTTATAAAGTACAAGCTGATAATACATGATAAGGGAGATGAAATTCCTAAATTACAAAATTGAATATTATATTTTAATAAAGTAAAATGATACATATTATAGATACATCCTAAAAAACGATAATATATATATATATATATATATATATATATTGTATATCGTTGTATACCAGGAATATATATATTATGTATTTATATATTATGTATTTATATGTATATCTACTCTTTTCCGGATGTAACTGTAATTACGTACTGTGCTGGTTTATCATCTTCCTGTAGCGATGCATTTGGATTTGCTGTGTATGAATCTGTTTCATTGAACAGGAACAAATAGGAAACAGAATATTGAAAATTGAATTTTTTTAAAGCATTAGTAATTTATATATATTAGATTGACTAAAAAGAGTATATTCATGCATAACGTATAAATATGCGAAGTGAATACTTTTTGGCAATCACCTTTCTAGGATGATCATTTTTGAAAATAACCAGTACTGTTGATAACATAAACACCGGTACGATCTATCTGCCTAAGGGAAAGGATGCCTTCGTGGAAGACTTTCTAAGGGAAATTGGCTCCTAGACACGTTACAAAGGGTAAAACCACGAAAGCGCAACCAGTCCCTTCGCGGGATTCGAAACTCGGACCGAACTACTGGTGTTCAGCTACTTTACCGCTTCGTGCCTCATTTCAGAGCGGATTCGCTATATATGAAACAGAGTAATGTGCTGTTACCATATGTAGCAGCCTGCCTTTTTCCTTGACCTACCATAAAAAAATAAAATAGCAAAATTATAACAGCGTCTCTAAAAAGATGCTTTGCGATATTCTCATTAAATCTTTATCATTCTGCGCTGCTAAAAATGAAGTACGATTATTTCAAATTCAAAATTTTATAACATTACTTTACAGAAAGCGATCTCATGTCTTCTAAAAATAAAACCCAACATCTGTTTCTACTCAAGCGCTTACTTTCTAGACAAAGTAATTTCAGTGTAACGTACGTTCAGTTTTATCTAACTTTGAACGGAAAAAAAAAAAAAAAAAAAAAAAAAAAAAACTATGTACATAACAGGCAAAGATATTAACAGCACATAAATTTACTCAATTATATTGGATTACCAGAGGAGAAAAAAATAATTCGATGAGATAATTCTCTGAGAATTCATAAACGCTAAATTAAGAATAAATTTTATAAAATGTTTACTAATGAATACATGTATTTGCATAGTAAGTTTCCTTTTTTAAAAAATTTTTCATCTTTATCACGTTTATCGGAGTGTCGTATTTAACTTCACAATTATGCTCCGAAATTTCATTGCTGTAGATTGGATTATTACCAATATATAATTCTACTAGTAACCAGAGCCAGTATTAGAGGTTTTTGCTGCTCACTACAATATCTGTGGCTCTTACTTCTGCCACGCGCCGCCAGTGGCTGAGTGGTTAAGAATATTGATTACTGGAAGTTCGACCTGGTTTCGGTTCGATCCCAGGCGAACCAGCTGGCTGCATGGTTTGTTTTCCTGTTGTGCAACATGAATACGACCCAGTTTCCTTCAGCAATTAGGCTCACCCGCGGCCGAGCGGTTAAATCGCTGAACACTGGTAGTTCTGACCTGGGTTCGAATCAAGGCGAACGGGCTGGCTACATGGGCGTTTTCATAATCTTCCCCGTGTGTAACGTGTATGGGGAACTTTGCTATAAACTAAACTAAGCCTTCAGAAACTTCCTCCACGAAAGCATCTGCTATCTGCCACCTCGTGGCTTTGCTATATTCAAAGAGCCTAACCCAATTCTAGCACTCAGTTCCTCTCTAAATTCTAGCGGACAAGCGCTAAAGTCGCCTATTACTGGTAGTTCAACCTCGGCACATTATCTGAGTTCAGCTTTGAATGAAAACTACATAAAGTGTTATAATGAACGATTAGTTTAAAGATTTCACTTGATACTGAAATGCATAATATCAAATTGCGTTTCTACATATCAGATTTATAAAGTACAGCTGATAATTGTAGGAATATCAGGTTCATAAAGAACAGTTGATAAATACATGAGAAGTGGGAATGAATTCATAAATTACAGAATTTAATGGTTGTAACGAAAATTTTAAGCACGAACGTTCTTCATAAAGTTATGAAAAAAAAAAGCAGTCAGTACCTTTAGTGCGAATAGTAATCACTACCAAAAATCTATGCTTTTCTGCCAATTTTTTGGTAGTTTTTCAAAACCTTCGGGTCGGAAACTTGGTGGCCCGAGTCCAAACACAGGTCAACCTCATTTCGGACGTCTTGTGCAGAAGTGAAGATAGGACCAGCAAGATGTAGCTGAAAGTCCGAACGTGCGATGCAGACACGTATGGTATTATCTTGATGGAACGTTACCTTTCTGCGCCGGAACTCAATTCGACTCTTTTCCTTGATAGCAGCGTCAACATGCACTAGCATCTCGTTGTATCCTTTACTGTCAAGGGTTTTACCTTTTTCCATATACTATTTGTGATTAATACCACGGCAATCCCACCAAATACAAAAGAATGATCTTTTTTGTTAGTCAAATTACGCTTTACGATGCTGCCGACGGACTCACGGGCGCAGATCAACTAATTTTTGGCCTATGTTGTTGAAATAAATTTATTTTTCAACACAAGTGACTATCTGGTCCAGAACTTTAACTTTGCGTTGATATTCGAGAAGAATAGTACAGGCTCGAACACGTCTGACCTTATCTGCTTGAGTCAGCTCATGCGGCGCACAGCTGACGTTTATGTGATGCATAGTGCGACTAATGGAGAGATTCATTTTTATGGATAATACCACGGCAATCTCACCAGATCCCAAACATGATCTTTTCGTTAGTCAAATTACGCTTTGCGACGCTGCCGACAGGCTCATCGGGCGCAGACCAGCTCCCTTTTCGACCTGTATTGTTTGTGTAAACTTGTCTAACTTTGAAAGAAAAAAAAAAAAAAAAAAACTATGTATATAACACGCAAAGATATTACAGAACATAAATTTACTCAATTTTATTGGATTACCAAAGGAGGAAAAAATACTCAGATAACTCTCTTAGAATTCTTAAACGCTAAATTAAGAATAAATTTTATAAAATGTTTACTAATAAATACAAGTATTTTAAATAATAAATTTTTCCATCTCTACATATACCACGTTTATCGGAGTGTCGCATTTGACTTTACAATTAAGCTCCGAAATTTCCTTGCTGTAGATTGGATGATTACCAATATACTTACAATCCTACTAGTAACCAGGGCCACTATTAGGGATTTTTGCTACTCAGTACATTATCTGTGGCTCCTACCACACGCCACCAGTGGCCGAGTGGTTAAAACTACTGAATACTGGAAGTTCGAACTGCTTTGGGTTCGATGCCAGACGAATCAGCTGGTTGCATTGTTTGTTTTCACCGTGTGTAACATGAATACAAGCCAGTTCCCTTCAGCAATTAGGCCCTCCCACGGTAGAGGAATTAAATCGCTGAACACTGGTAGTTTCGACCTGGATTCGAATCAAGGCTTAACGGGCAGGCTGCATGGACGTTTTCATAATTTTCTGTATGTGTAACGTGTATGGGTTGTCAATTTCTCTAAGAAAGTTCAACATGAAGGCATCCTACTGTGCTTTGCCATAATAACCTAATCTAAGCCTTCAGAAAATGACTCCACGAAGGCCTGCCATCTTAAGAAGGTAACCCTCGTGGCTTTGCTACATTCAAAGAGCCTAACGCAATTCTAGCAAGCGAGCCGCCGAACACTGGTAGTTCATCCGGAGTTGAAGCCTCGATAACGAGTTGGATGCATGACCGATTTTGGTGTTTTCCAAATTCACCTGCTTTGGCGTAATCAAACTCTATAATTCTAAACAAACTGACGTTCGGTTCGGCTCCAACGGCTCTAGCACCACGTTCCAAATTATAATTATAGTTCAACAAATAAATGTCTGGCGTATACATTCGAATAACCTAAGTAAAAAAAAAAAAAAAAAAAAAAAAAGGCTTTTTAATTTCTTCCACAACCAAGCATGCATGCACATAAAGCGAATAAGGAAAAACTTATGGAGTGCAATAGGGTTCTAATCCATAACATATTTAGTTAGTGATCGCCATCACTGGGAGCTATAAATATACTATATTGACGGGAAAGACAAAATTTTACTTCCTGAGTGAGCTAATTCAGAACTAGTGATTATTTCATGTCATCTTAAATTTAGGATGTCAAATTACGTGACTAATAAAAACCTAGTATTTATATGAAGCTTGATAAAAATCAAAGTTTTGAAGACGGTATATGTGATCATGTTCGGTTGATTACCATTATGATCAGCAAATAACAACAGCAATTTACTGATGTCTATCTTATCTTTATATTCAGATGTAGTTTTCAGGGCAACTAGAGAAAATTTATTAATTACTTTTATTATTTTTGATACTTTATACGTACGAAGATACATACTTGTAGGAAGAGAGATATAAATATCATATTCGAACAAATAAAAATAAATCGTGACGTGAAGACCCTAGAGATACGGCTTCTGATTGCTTTTCAAATTTTTACCATATTAGTAACGATATAATCGAATAATCTTTCAAAGATTATTGTTTACCGATTTTAGGTAACAACTAGAAAATATTTTTTCGAACTTATCCTCAAACAAGTTTGCTATTGGTAATGAATACTGCTGTATCATGAATCAGGTACGGCGCTATGCATTTTGCTGACTTTGTACGCAATAAATTCTGTTGTCAAGTGCCCTTCCCCCAAAATTCTAAAATTTTATTGCTTGATGCTTCGCTGAATTTTACAATTTTGCTGTACCTAAATTCTGCCGTACCGGCAGTGATCATGATTTCAAATTCCCCCTCCCCGAGATTTACTGTGTTATCTGAAAAACAGCTCACAAGTTGCTAAAAATAGCTATAAAACTGGTTCCACAGCTTTTAGCAACGGCCTCCCGTTGTGCGTTTGGAAACTCAGCTTTTGAAAGAAAAGGAAGGGAAATAATTTCTCCCTGACTGCAGTATAGATCAGGTCCGTGACTTTGTTTGAGCTACTGCAAAATGTTCTGAAGTACACTTTTTTCTGTTTCGGCAACATTCATCTTGAGAATTCAACACCTGTTTATTAGCCCTTAGTAATTGACAGAAATGCTTTTAGAAAGTAGTGTGTTCATTGATACCAACAAAATGGTTGGTATCAATAAACTGGGGATACGTTAGTTTCAGTTGTTGGGTTCAAATGAACCTTTCAAATACTAAAAAAGTCCTTTTGCATAATCGAAAGAATTTCATCTGAGAATAATTTTTCTACTTAAAAATAAGTTTTGCAGTACTTTTTAAATACTACTTGTATTTTTATTTTCGAAAATTTTCATAAATATTGTAATTAATTATTTCCAATTTTAATAACTCGCAGAAAAAACACAATTTTCAAGAAATTTTTTTATTATGGTTATTCAAACTTATACTAATATACAGCATCTTTTATATTCCTTATACATTTGACACTGCATGCTTCAACCTGCATGTAAGTTTCTCTTCCTTAGTAACTCCTGACCCAGAGACGTCTCAATGAAAGCCAAATCATGCACAAAATTTTCACCTGAAAAAAAAAAAAAAAAAAAAAAAAAAAGAAAATGATAAAATATTTTTAACACCATATTCTCGACCCCCCCCCAAAAAAAAGAAATTGCAAGAAATACAAATTTCTAACAGAAAAATGCATTTTCAAACAGCTGAAATTGTTTCACAAATTAATAATGCAGATAGCAAATGTAACATATGGCACTATTGCCACTCAGTGCAATCTCTGCATATCCTAAATTCTGCTGGCTGATGTCTTCGTAAGTTCTGAACATTTTTTTGCCTCTAAATTCTGCTGCTCAGTGCCCTCTGCTAAATTATAAAATTTTGCTATGCACTATTCTCTAAATTCTAAAAATTTTGACTACCACTGGTTGCACAGGCCCTGATCAAAGCAAAGAGGCAAGATGCTACCTGCTATTGATAAACTGCCTTATAAATACCACAGATCTAAATAAATATCAGTTTTATTTCCAAAACAGAATTATCTCACAGCTAAAGCATTGCCTTTGCAGAAAATCTTCTAAATGGAAATAGAATTGCATTCACATTACATGTGCAGAATCCCAATAATTCATTATAAACAGTTCCAAACCATAGTTAGGCTTAGAACTCACAACAGTATTCTTCTTGGAAGTCTTCCTAAGGAAATGGTAGTATATTCAGGGAACATGTGGGCAAAATCATGACAGTATATCACAAGCCTAATTCTTGACCATACATACTAGAAAGATCACAGAAATTCCTCACAGGAAGCTAGATTCATATAACAAAATTTCATGCAACATATGGCATATGGGAAAAAGCAAGGACATTATAATCACTAGCATAGTTTATACCCAAATGAGTTGCAGATGGTGCACTATGTGCTCACAGCTGATTATCACTAATGCAGATATATATTTACTAATATTTAGAAGATGATGTCAGAAGTATAGCAAAATATACAAAACATTAGTCCTTAAATCCAACAGATTTTCTGATTTTCATACCATCTAGAATAATAGATTTGACGTTAGGTACAGTATTAGAATTTTGGGTACATGAAATGTGAAATGGTTTTTTATTTTCAGTCACTGTTTCTAGTAATTTGTTCGAAAGTAACAAATAAGCTGGTTTCAGTCTGTCAATGAAATGTTAACTTGTCTGTCCTTAATTAAGACTCGGAAATATTTATCATATTTTTTCACCACAAAAAAATGGTCCCTCAATAAGCAAATTCAAGTGCCTTTTTCACACGATCAGTTCTCACAAACACACGAGAACATGATCTCAAGTCTTTATGCATAAATATTTTATGTTTGTTAGCAGTTGATAAACTGGTGCTGATACATAAAAGACAGTAAATTTGTTACAAATGGTTCAGGTTTAGTTTTAGTGGTAGGTAGTCGAAAAACTCACATGGTAACCTTATTTGCATAAAATATACCATTTGAGCTACAGAGTGATTAGTATCAGGACATATTGCAACTCTGAATCCTAGAAGGATTTCTGTCCATCTGATGTTGCTGTGAGCCTTTATTGCATTTTTTTTAAGTTCTGAGAAAATGCTCAATTTTCCCACTGCAATGTGGGTGGTATGGAGTGGAACGTAAAACTTTAGCACCACATACTTTTGCAAGGCTCTTGAAAGGCTGCGACTCAAACTGTCTTCCTTGATCTGAGATTATGGAACTAGGCACAACAAATTTGCTAATACAATGATTGTAAAATGCTTTGACAACCATTTCTCTTGTGATATCTGGTAAAGAAACTACTTCTCCCTAACAGAAAAATGGTCAATAAATGTCAGATAATAAGTCCTACCAGCAGATGGTGGTAATGGCCCAATCAGGTCAACTTGCACAATACTTAATCTAGCATGAGGTGCTTGGAACTCGGCTATTTTAGATATTGTATGCCTGTTGACTTTGCTCCTTTGACAATTAACAGGACTTTAAGTCTATTCGTGAATTTCTTTCTTTATATTTGGAAAGATAAATTTTTGAGTCATCTCGTTGACAGTTGTCCTGATACCAGAGGAGCAAAATTATGAATTTGATGAAACATTTGTTGTTTAAATTGCTTTGAAATAAAAGGCCTGATACTGGTTGTTGAGCTGTCACATCTTAATGTTTTCCAAAATGCTAATGTAGATGATTTAAATTTCAGTGAAGCACTACCTGTCATTAAATGTTGCAATTCTTCATTATATTCTTGAGCATCTGCTACTGCTTCATAGCCAGTAACTGAGACTACTTCAACTGCAACTAAATTTTCTTTGGCATCAATATGCTGAATATCAGTTGAAAATTCCGATATATACTGAAGTTGGTGTTGTTGTCTGGGTGATGCCTTCCCATTCTTTTGCTTCTATGCATATGACAGTGGCTTGTGATCAGTAAGTATGATGAATCTGCGTCCTTCCGATACACGTTTAAAATGTTTGACAGAAAGATATATTCCTAAGAATTCTCTGTCATAGGTGCTATAAACCTTCTGTGCATTATTCAATGTTTTAGAGTAGAACACAATAGGTTTTCAGTCTTGTTCTTGTTCTTCCAATTGCTGCAATACTGATCCTATAGGAAAGTCTGATGCATCTGCACACAAAGGGTAATCCATTGGGAAACACAAAAGGGCACCATTGACTAAATCAGATTTGCACTTCTCAAACTGGTGAATTCCTTCATCTGTGCAGGCCTACCAGCGGCCGAGCGGTAAAATCGCTGAACACTGGTAGTTCGGTCCGAGGTTCAAATCCCGCGAACGGACTGGCTGCATGGGCATTTTCGTGGTTTTCCCCATGTGTAACGTGTATATGAGCCAGTTTCCCTTAGAAAGTCCTCCACGAAGGCATCCCTTCTCTTAGGCAGATAGCCCTAGTGTGCTTTGCTATAATTAAATACACTAAACACCTTCATCTGTGCATGGAACTTTACAATGATCTTTTTTTATCACCCTTTAACATTTCGTGTATGACTCCTTGAGTTTCTGCAGCATTTTTCAAAAAGCATCGATAAAATTTTATCATGCCCATAAATGAACAAAGCTCATGTATTGTCGGTAATTTACATTGCAGATTACTTCAACCTTTTCCGGCAGCGAACAGGAACCTTCTGTAGTTATGAGGTAACCCATAACTTATGTTTAATATGTAATACATAATGTAATATCCCACCACATTACCCATTTCCAATCCTCAGATGTCCAGTGTCTTTTCTCGACACCACTGAAAATGAAGTCTTGCATGTCGGGCAGAACTGAGTGATTTTCTTACAGGCACCAAAACTATGCATTCCCATCCCTCTGCAATTCGCTGCGCATAGTTCTAGCTGAAATTTGTTGGGAAGAGCCTTGGTTGACGATTTGTGATAGTTGAATCCGTGTTCTGCCGTACAATTCATCGGAGATACCGCCGATCACTGTCTTTGAAAACTATGCTCGAACTGCAGTTACATTTTTTAGAGAAGGATTCGAAATCGATGCCCCCACTAAATGTGCACCAACAATAAGCCCCTTTTTCAAATGGTGAACGATCTGCCGCCTTTTTTTCCCCATTTTACTTCATTCATCATGAAAAGCACTCTTACACCTTACTTATACTGGCAAGTATAATCCAGATCATAGAAAAAATTTGGATATTTCATCCCTAGCATGCATTCAGATGAAAATCTGAAAGGTTTCTTATTGATTGGCCAGTGTGTGTATTATTATATTATGCAACATGAGGCAGCAATAACATGTGGAGCTGGGAAGGCTTCTAATGATCACCTTTCTCTCTTGTGAGAGCAGGATGCACTGAAATTTGATGTCCTTATTTTTTAGCATGGTTATGAGTTTTGTAGACAAGTGGATCATCCACGTTCAAGATATAAGCAATCATCTTTTCACGATACTCAATTTTGTATATCTTCTTCTCAAATATCATTGTATGGATGTCCTTCCAGCTGAATCAGGAGTCCTGAATTGTGATAGGATTAATGCAAGCCACTTGTTTGGTGTAGCAGAATCTATCTTGATTCTCCTGGGTTGCATCGTTGTCAGTGTACATGTCAGGCTGGGTAAGTAAGTAAGTAAGTTTTAGGCTTCCCTGCTCCGTGAACTAAATCACACTGCAGGCCTACTCCCCCTTTGGGCACGTCGTGGAGGTTCAACCTCCACTATTACCCTCCAAGGGAGCAGCGCACCACCTGGATAAGACACCAGGCAGCACCGGTCGTCTAATGCTCCTACCAGTCGCTTGGGCGAGCCCGTCGCAGCCGGACATTACCCAGCAAACCTGGGGGAAAACCCGCGGGCTACTAGTACCACGCCGTGCTAGGACGTGCCAGACTGTGAGGCCGGCCAATAAGTGACCTTTCCCAGAGCCTTCAGAACCACTAAGTTCATAAATTTTATACCCCCGTGGCCGAGACTGCCTAGGTACAGATCCTAGCCAGTAGCTTCGCAGAGTTCTCTACGTCGACCCCCGGGGGGGAATGTCAGGCTGGGTACTGGCATTTCTATTTCCATCAGCTTTTTTGCAGCATCAAAAACCTTCATTCTCATGTTAGCAGACACTTTCCTTACTCTTTCTGGCTGGTGACAAATAGTTTTATTTCTTCTTGGCTCATTGCCGGAATCTGAACTTCCGTCGATCGGCTTATAGCAGCTATCATCATTTAAATTTTCTTGTCTGCGGGGTCACCAGATTTTATGACTTTCATCATCCCCAGGTTGCTGTTCAATGCTATCCGCTTGCTTTGAAGAGTTTGGAAACTTTCATCTCTAGATGCTCATTTTTGCTTCTGCAGGAAATCGTTATGAGCAAGCATTTTAAGGTGTTTGAAGAAATCAAGGTCACATTCTTCAGCAGCAGTGAGAGGAACCACTACTTTCGAATATATATTCCAAGTTTGTGATCTCAGAAACAATAAACTGGAAAAAATTGCTCATTAATAATGCAGAAACCAGTAAAAAATTCAATAAAACCATATGGCATGCTAGGCCTTCCTACAGTGCTCCTAACTGAAGTTGGCGCACCAAACTACTATAGCAGTATCAGGCGAAACACAAAGCGAGGGGAACTAGCAACTTAACGCTCACTGTCTTGGAGTCCTCTCCGCAAACGATATCTATACCCTCTTAAGCAATGTCCTTGCCTTATAAAGCACATGTTGTAGCATACAGGAAAGTCCCTCATGTCCAATAGAATTCCTGTAAATCCAACGTATCTTTTTGCTTTATAAAGCACATGTTGTAGCATACAGGAAATACCCAATGTCCAATAGAATTCCTGTAAATAAAACGTGTCTTTTTACTCAGTGCAATTGTAATTTCACTTTCGATGCCAAGTTATTAATTTCCAATACTTTCAAAAATTTCTAAAGCCTATCAGAATACACAATGTAAATAATTGTATTGGAGATCTTTCTTTGTGGAGCTTTTCCTTGGAGAAATGGAGTTATACCGAAATTACTGATGAATGAAACCAAAATATTTCATTGCAGACAATGTTTACATTGAAAAGTATAACACTTGGTGCAGAAAATGCTCACAACAAGTTATCAGCTATAAATGAAAGCACACAGGAATATTTGGAAGCATAACTGGATGAGGAAACATTCGGAAAGAGATATCTCCTGCAATGGGAATGAGCACAGGATATGTAATCTTCAAAAGTTGATTACTGAAATAAGGCAGAGTTCATCAGATACATTTTTTTACAGAAACAGTGACTTTGTGGAGGTCGTTACAGAAATGTGGTTATACTTAAATTACTGATGAATAAAACCAAAATACTTCATTGTAGGCACTGTTTACTCTGAGAAAAACATGGTGCAGAAAATGTTCAAGTTAGCAGCTACGGGAAAAGCACACAGGAATATTTAGAAGCAGAAGTGGATGAGGAAACATTTGGAAATGAGATCAATTTAATTTTCTGCAATGGCAGTGCAGCACTTGAGATGCTCTCTTCAAACATTGATTACTGAATTATGGTACAGTTATCAGACACATTTTTCTACAGAAGCAGTGACTTTGTGGAGGTCTTTCTTGGAGAAATGGAGTTATACTGGAATTACAGAAGAATGAAACCAAAATACTTCACTGTAGGCATTGTTTTACACTGTGAAGTATAACACGTGGTGAAGAAAATGTTCACATGTTAGCAGCTATGGAGAAAGCACACAGGAATATTTAGAAGCAGAAGTGGATGTGGAAACATTCGGAAAAGAGATCAATTTAATTTTCAGCAATCGCGTGCAGCTCTGGAGATGCTCTCTTCAAACATTGATTACTGAATTATGGTACAGTTATCAGACACATTTTTCTACAGAAGCAGTGACTTTGTGGAGGTCTTTCTTGGAGAAATGGAGTTATACTGGAATTACAGAAGAATGAAACCAAAATACTTCACTGTAGGCATTGTTTTACACTGTGAAGTATAACACGTGGTGAAGAAAATGTTCACATGTTAGCAGCTATGGAGAAAGCACACAGGAATATTTAGAAGCAGAAGTGGATGTGGAAACATTCGGAAAAGAGATCAATTTAATTTTCAGCAATCGCGTGCAGCTCTGGAGATGCTCTCTTCAAACATTGATTACTGAATTATGGTACAGTTATCAGACACATTTTTCTACAGAAGCAGTGACTTTGTGGAGGTCTTTCTTGGAGAAATGGAGTTATACTGGAATTACAGAAGAATGAAACCAAAATACTTCACTGCAGGCATTGTTTTACATTGTGAAGTATAACATGTGGTGAAGAAAATGTTCACATGTTAGCAGCTATGGAGAAAGCACACAGGAATATTTAGAAGCAGAAGTGGATGTGGAAACATTCGGAAAAGAGATCAATTTAATTTTCAGCAATCGCGTGCAGCACTGGAGATGCTCTCTTCAAACATTGATTACTGAATTATGGTACAGTTATCAGACACATTTTTCTACAGAAGCAGTGACTTTGTGGAGGTCTTTCTTGGAGAAATGGAGTTATACTGGAATTACAGAAGAATGAAACCAAAATACTTCACTGCAGGCATTGTTTTACATTGTGAAGTATAACACGTAGTGCAGAAAATGTTCAAATGTTAGCAGCTATGGAGAAAGCACACAGGAATATTTAGAAGCAGAAGTGGACGTGGAAACATTCGGAAACGAGATCAGTTTGTAAGGATCTTAAGTTTAACTAACGTTTATTTTTATTTTAAATCTTTACTATCACTTCTTATTTTCTACTTTCGGCCAGAATTATAAGCGTTAAGGTTTTTATGCAACGTTTGTCTGGCGAACGCCAAGTATTTAAGTTGTGGCCTTTTGCCAAGCGAGAGAGAGGAAGCAGTGAGTCAAAGCAGGCCGCTTACATTAGAAGTTACTTAGTTGCTGTTTGCCTTCCAGGTCAGAGGTTTTAATCCTCTTGATAAATTTAAACGTATTGTTACGAATTTGGTATTTAAAAAGCTAATGTTAGTTCAATTATAAATTAAATGGTTTTATTTCTCGCGCAGTGCAGCGCGTGACGAATATTAAAAGAAAGCTAAGCCGGAAAAATTAAAAATACAAGAGCGCGTGCGTTGAATAAATAAATATCTCTTTTTGATTTCGAGAAAGTGCTGGAAAATTCTAGCGCGTGATTTTAAAATCTTATAAAAGGAGGAAAACATCTCAGTTTGTAGTGGCTTGCTTAGTTTGTTGTTGTTTAGAAAACTGCTCTTGTTGATTGTAGCGAATTCGCGGATTAGCGTTCTTTAGCTGTTTTGAATTACGTTCTATTGGATATTTGAGTAGTTAAAAGATAACTACTGTGAGATATTGTAATACTGCATGATAATTTGAGAAAATTTAAGCATTTTTGTTGTGATAATAATAAATTTTTTTGTTCATTTTTCATCGGACTTGTGCATTCATTTCATAACGAACCCGTACGCACGCAACAATTTTTGGTGTCAGAAGTGGGATTTGAATGCCAATCACAAGAGCGATGGAAGAACAATTGAGACAGCTCATTAGTGCTTTTGCTGCATTCCAAGAAAAGATGGAAGCTGGCCAAGCATCATTTAAAGAAGATATGAAAGACTCTGTTAAAGCAGAGATAAGATCCGTTAAAAAGGAAATGGAAGCCGTTCACGAAAAGTTGGAAGCTGGTCAAGTAACTTTTAAAGAAGACATAAAAGCTGTACAAGAAAAGATTGAAGCAGGTCAAGACGAAATGAAAAGAGAAATAACCTGCGTAATAGAAAGTAAATTTGAGGCTATGGAAGACAGAATAGGAGCTGTCGAAAATAAAGTCGGGCAAATTGAAGAAAAGGTTTCTTCTGTCAAAGATGAAATAGAAGATAGAGTGTCGGCTGTGGAGCAACGAGTCGAAGGAAGAGTTTCGGCCTTCCAACAACAAATTGAAGAAAGAGTTTCTGCCGTCGAACAACAAATTGATGATAGGGTTTCTGCTGCCGTCGCCAAAGAAGTTGACAGCCTAAAGAAGTGCATCGCGACGGTAGGAAACAATTCTGAAGGTTTCAAATTTTTATCGATGCCTGCTCGTTCCGTTCTGAAACTATCTACATATGATGGGAAGACCTCCTGGCAGGTGTATAGGACACAATTTTCTATCGTTGCGGATGCGAATGGATGGGATTCCCAAACTAAGGCCTGTCATCTCGCCGCTTCTCTGAGAGCAGACGCAGCGGATATCCTGCAGACGCGTCCCGAAAATCAAAGGCTAGATTTCGAAGCTCTATCCGGCGCTTTGGAGCTGCGCTTCGGCGAGAAATGTTTAAAAGACTACAGCAGGCTCCAATTAAAATCTCGTCAACAGAAGCTCACCGAAACGCTTCAGGAGCTCGCCACGGATGTTGAAAGGCTGTCACATCACGCCTTTTCGGAGTGCCCGACAGAAACAAGGGAAATCCTGTCCCTGCAATATTTCATCGATGGCATCCGAGACCCTGAAATACAGAAAGCACTGCGAATGGCGGATGTTAAAGATCTGAAAAGCGCTTTAGTGTATGCTATGAAATCTGAGGCAGCCCACCAAGCTACCCGTTGAGACCGCCATCCAGTCAGAGCTGCTCAAGTCCAGGAGCCAGGGGATCAAGTCACTGCTCGTCTAGACGATTTAACTAGACAACTGAACGCCTTGAGACAGAATATTGGTGACAAGAAACCGACCGTAAAGTGCTGGAACTGCGGTGCTGAAGGACACATACAACGAAACTGCACAACACCCCAGGGCACAGATGCTAAGACCGCTCCTAACAAACAGCAGGGAAACTAATTAGTGGCCATCTCGCGGGGCGGAGGTTGCCAGATCATGAAAAGCCCCAGTTTAAAGCGCTTCAGATTTCTGCAGTGAGAGCCGGCAGTAATGGACTTTTCATAATAGGACATATTAATGGAGTTCTCTGCAATATGACGATAGATACAGGAGCCAACGTTACCATCATCCGAAAAGATTTGGCTCAACAACTGGGAAGTAAACTTATCTGGACGCCGCCCTGCGTTACCCTACAGACTGTGTCCGGTGAGAAGATCAACATCGATGGAAAAGTAAATGCTAACATCACGTTTGGAAGTGCCGCTTACCATCACACGGCATATGTAGCAGAGATCACTGATTCTTGCATACTCGGATTGGACTTTCTAAGGAAATACAATTTTTCCTTGGACTTTAAAAATAACGAATTGCATTCTACATCTGAGGACATAGCGTTATTTGGAGTCAATGATGAAGTTAAATCTGTCCATAAAATCATAGCACAAGACAATATCACAATACCGGCAAGAACAGAAATTTTACTTCCTGGATCCATAGCCGAAAACAGAAATTTCCGCTACGGCATCATAGAATATCCCAATAACTGTAATAGCCCAAAAGGAGTACTAGTAGCCTCAACACTCGTCGACCTATCCAGAACGGTTATCCCGGTGAGAGTCGCCAATGTAACTGAGAAGGGGAGAATTATTAAGAAAGGTGAAGTGGTTGCAGCATGTACTCCAGTTACCACCGTTGAAAGAAAGAGTAACATCCAAGAATCCGTGTCCTCAGAGAGAATTACATCGGAGTTATTGCAGAATGTGCAATTAAACGATAAAGAGAGGAATGCTGCCGATCGCGTCATTAAAGATCTTCAAGTTGTTTTCTCCCGCTCGTCTTCTGACGTGGGTCGAACTAGTTTGACACAACATAGAATAGATACCGGCGATCATCCCCCGATCAAGCAACATCCAAGACGTCTACCGTTTGCTAAACAGGAAGAGGTGCGAACACTGTTAAAAGATATGGAAGAAAGCGATGTCATCGAGCCTTCAGTAAGTCCATGGGCATCTCCCATCGTCCTAGTCAGAAAGAAAGACGGCTCAACAAGATTTTGCGTCGACTGTCGCCGGTTGAATGAGGTTACGAAGAAAGACAGTTACCCTCTTCCTAGAATTGACGACATTCTAGACACTCTTTCTGGAAGCAAGTGGTTCTCAACACTTGATTTAAAGAGTGGGTATTGGCAGGTAGAAATACAGCCTGAAGACCGAGAAAAGACGGCATTTACTACGGGACAAGGGCTTTGGCAATTCAAGGTGATGCCGTTTGGACTGTGTAATGCGCCGGCAACATTCGAACGTCTTATGGAAACTGTTTTGAAAGGCCTTTCCTACGAAGCATGCCTCATATACCTGGACGACATCATCATCGTCGGAAAGAGTTTTGAAGAACATTTAGAAAATCTTAGGAAGGTGCTTCAGAAACTGAAAGAAGCCAATCTGAAGCTGAGTCCCGCTAAATGCAAATTGTTCCGAAAGGAAGTGACTTACCTGGGACATGTCATCTCTGCAGAAGGTGTGCGCACGGATCCTGAAAAGGTATCAGCCGTTAAATCCTGGAAACGTCCCGAAAATGTCCATCAGCTGAGAAGCTTCCTAGGGCTTTGCACCTACTATAGGAAATTCGTGAAGGACTTTTCTTCCATCGCAAGACCCCTACACAAGCTGACAGAGAGCAACCAGAAGTTCTTGTGGACAAAAGAATGCGAGGATGCATTTAACAACTTAAAGGAGGCTTTAACATCTGCTCCAATCCTGACGTATCCTCAGCTTGACCGACCATTTATTCTCGACACCGACGCGAGTAATGAAAGTGTTGGTGCTGTTTTGTCCCAAGAAATAGACGGCCAAGAACGTGTAGTGGCATACTGGAGCAAGTGCCTGTCTAAACCGGAGAGGAATTATTGTGTCACCAGGAAAGAGTTGCTCGCCATAGTCAAAGCTGTAGAACAGTTCCATCACTATCTATACGGCAGAAAACTCCTGCTCCGCACCGATCATGCATCATTGACCTGGCTTTTAAATTTCAAGAATCCTGAGGGTCAAATAGCCAGGTGGATACAGAGACTCCAAGAATATGACATCACTATCCGTCATCGTAAGGGATCATCACACGGAAACGCCGACGCCCTGTCTAGAAGACCTTGCCAAGAAAGCTGCCGATATTGTTCCAGGGTGGAAGCGAAATACGAGCTGCTGACTCCGGTCGCAAGACAAATTACAACATCAACATCGGCTGATCGAGAACCGTGGAGTGATGATGAAGTCAGGAAAGACCAGCTGGAAGACCGCGACATTAAACCCATAATTGATTTAATGGAGTCATCAAACAGAAAACCTACCTGGCAGGACATTTCTATCTGTAGTCCTACAACCAAACAATATTGGGCACTCTGGGATTCACTTCACATTCGAAACGGCGTCTTATACCGGAAATTCGAATCGGATGATGGGAAGACGTTCCGATGGCAACTTATACTTCCAAGATCCCGCATTCCTGATGTCCTTAAAGAATTACATAGCACCCCTACTGGAGGTCACTTTGGAATAATGAAGACCTTGCAGAGAGTTCGTGAGCGCTTTTACTGGAATAATGCAAAGGATGACGTGCAAAAGTGGTGCCGATCTTGCGATGCCTGTGCAGGTCGGAAAGGACCGAGGAGACGCAGCCGAGGCAAGCTGCAACGTTACAACGTAGGGACGCCTTTTGAACGTATCGCCTTTGACATCCTGGGACCTCTGCCACGAACTGCTGATGGCAACAAATACATACTCGTTGTCATTGATTACTTCACCAAGTGGCCTGAAGCTTATCCTATTCCTGATCAAGAGGCTGTCACAGTAACTGAGGTAATGATACAGCACTGGATTTCCAGGTTCGGAGTGCCTCTTCAGTTACATTCCGATCAGGGAAGGAATTTTGCCTCGGCAGTAATCAAAGAACTATGCAAACTACTCGGCATTGACAAAACTCAAACGACGCCATTGCATCCCCAGTCGGACGGCATGGTAGAGAGGTTCAATCGAACCATCCTTAATAACCTCTCATTAGTGGTTTCCAGAAACCAACAGGACTGGGACAAGAAATTACCACTCTTTTTACTGGCTTACCGCAGTGCTGTCCACGAGACTACCGGCTATTCTCCATCACAGATGCTCTTCGGTCGTGACCTTCGTCTGCCTTGTGATCTATTGTTTGGCCGCCCTCCGGATGCTCCTTCATCGTCTGAGGAATATATTCAAGATCTCCAGGCCCGGTTTGAAGTGATGCACAACTTTGCACGAGAGCGAGTCAACTTGGCGACGGAGAAGATGAAGACCCGCCACGACACATGAGCTACTGAACATCAGTTCCACGAAGGAGACAAGGTGTGGTTGTGGAATCCGACTCGACGGAAAGGACTTTGTCCGAAATTACAGTCACCTTGGGATGGCCCATATGCAGTCCTAAAAAGGCTGAATGACGTCGTGGTTCGGATTCGTAAGTCTTCGAACTCTAAACCTAAAGTCGTTCATTACGACAGGTTAGCTCATTACTATGGCCATAGTACGTAATGTAAATAATTGTAAATAGTATCAGACCATGGTCCTTTTTGTTTATAAATGTGTATTTGATTTGATTTGTATTTAGTATTTGATTTGCATTTAGTATTTGATTTGTATTTAGTATTTGATTTGTATTTAGTATTTGTTTTGTATTTAGTATTTGATAGCATTTGATTTGTTGAAGTTAGTTATTGCATTTATTGTTTATATTGTTTGATACTGTAATGTAATGTTTATGCCTCAGTTACATTTATTCCACAGTTGTAAGTTTAGCTTCCTGTCCAGGGATTGTACTGCCCGGGACGTGCAGTCCTTGGGAAGGGGGCAGTGTTACGAATTTGGTATTTAAAAAGCTAATGTTAGTTCAATTATAAATTAAATGGTTTTATTTCTCGCGCAGTGCAGCGCGTGACGAATATTAAAAGAAAGCTAAGCCGGAAAAATTAAAAATACAAGAGCGCGTGCGTTGAATTAATAAATATCTCTTTTTGATTTCGAGAAAGTGCTGGAAAATTCTAGCGCGTGATTTTAAAATCTTATAAAAGGAGGAAAACATCTCAGTTTGTAGTGGCTTGCTTAGTTTGTTGTTGTTTAGAAAACTGCTCTTGTTGATTGTAGCGAATTCGCGGATTAGCGTTCTTTAGCTGTTTTGAATTACGTTCTATTGGATATTTGAGTAGTTAAAAGATAACTACTGTGAGATATTGTAATACTGCATGATAATTTGAGAAAATTTAAGCATTTTTGTTGTGATAATAATAAATTTTTTGTTCATTTTTCATCGGACTTGTGCATTCATTTCATAACGAACCCGTACGCACGCAACAGTATTGTAGTGTTCACAGTCTGTGTACTACATACGCTTCCTGTTAATATAAGGCCAATCTTCCACGTTTATTAGTTTAAAGTTAAATTAGAGTTTAGTTTTATTTTTATACTTTTACGTTAGACCCCAAGTAGCGGGTCAGTGTATTCCGAAGTACGGAAGTTATTGTATATAGAGAAAAATAAAGGGTTTTGTATACCCTTCATGTGTATCCTGTCTACTTACCACAATTAGTGAACATAGCTTTAGTAAGCTCTCTGTTCCGAGTCAGGTCCTTGTATGTTCCCGAAGAAGGTAAGAAGGAACATTGACCCTGATAGTGGCACCCAACGAAGAAGAATAAACATGGCCGAGTTTCAAGAAGAACCTGTGCTGCCTGCAGAAACGGCTCAGAATCCAGAAATGCCAGCTGCCGCCCTGGAAGGATTTGGTTACATCGTCCAGACCATGCGCGCTTCGATGAAACCAGAAGCATCATTTAATGGAAACTCACTGGTAACCAGTTTTTTGGAAAAATTGGATGACCACTTCATGCTCTACCCCGTGCACGAGTTTCAAAAAGTTACCTTAGCTACCAGCGCTTTGAGGGGCCAAGCGCTTAACTGGTTCAAATGTATAGGCAGAAGTCTCTTGGGTCAAGCAGGAAGTCCCACCTATACTTACGAAAATTTCAAGACTGCCCTACTAAGAGCCTTCCCTGTTGTAAGGGATCGTGCGAAATTAGAAACGGAACTTTTCAGTATATATCAACAAAGAACCGAAAACCTCTCGAGCTTTATTTTAAGAAAAATTCACGTTTTCAAGCTCTTGTATGGAAACCGTCCGGATCCTGAAATAATTCAAGTGATTTTGACGAGGTTACTGCCCCAAGTGCAAGACTTTATTGAATTAAGAAATCCGACTACACTGGAAAAGTTATTTGACCTAGCAATCCAGTTTGAAAGTAGAAGAACGGCGGACGTCGAAAGAAGACGCCAATATCAACAGCGAAACCAATTTGGTACGCCAAGACTACAGCAAACTCAAGCACACGGCTACGGAGAAAAAGCGAATCAATGGGGAAGGAAACCCGAGCATTCAAAAACAGCCGGCGAACGTCGACAGTTCAATAGCAACCCAGGAAAAAAGTCTCAAGGCCAGTGGAAAAAGAAGGAAAGCACGGAAAGGAAAAATAATTTAAACTAAAACGGATTTCTGCTGACGAGAGGGTGTGGAAATCCGAAGGCCACAAAAACCCCTCTTCCTACAAGTTAAATACAGTAGTGGTGAAAAATTTGACTCTTCCGTAGAGTGAAGTCTTGGTGAATAATATCCCAGCCACCGCACTCCTGGATACAGGCGCGCAGTGTTCCTGTGTGGCAGAAGACTTTTTTAGGAAGTATTTTCGCGAATACCGCATATATAATGCGGATAATACGACAGTGTTAGCGGCGCAAGGAGAAAAATGTAAGTGCGTAGGTAAAGTACCTTTGTATATCCGTATCAAGGACGAACAAGTAAAGGTGATGTTTTTTATAGTAAAGAATCTGCAAGCACATTTAATTTTAGGAATAGATTTTCTTTCAGAAGCACAAGCTACGCTGGATTTTAATAAAGCGTCCCTTAAGCTGACAATGAAACCAGTTCGTACAGAAAACGCTGAACCGGCGATGTTAAAACTTGACCACCTCCCTAATGACAAGCAAGGAAGAATCCGACAAGTGTTAAGTGAATTTGCTTCGTTATTTAGTGATATTCCAGGATTTACTCAGGTTACTAACCATAGTATTGACACCGGAGATGTAATGCCATTCGTCAAAAACCATACCGGTATGATAAGAATAAGGAAAAAATTATAGAATGGCATATTACCGATATGCTACGTAAAAAGATCATAACGCCCATCTCAAGTAGTTATGCTAGCCCGGTGGTTTTATGTAAGAAAAATAATGACTATCCTTTGACGCATCCAAAAAGATGGAGATTCGCTATTGATTACCGTAAATTAAACTCCATAACTAAATATCCGGTATATCCGTTACCGATTATAGAAGAAATTCTAAGGAACATAAAATCAACCAAATTTATGACGACTTTAGACTTAACGACTGGTTATTATCAAATAGGGGTGAGGCCTGAGGACGTGCCTAAGACTGCTTTTATAACCAAGTCTGGGACTTATGCATTTTTGCGTATGCCGTTTGGCCTTTCAGGGGCCCCGGCAACATTTCAGCGATGCATGGACATTGTGTTAAGACCTGTTCTTGGAAAGTCCACATTTATCTATATAGACGATATCATTATTACTAGTGATAATCTCGACCAACATGTACAGGATTTAAGACAGGTGTTTTCTTTATTAAATGAGGCCGGTCTAAAAGTTAATGTCGAAAAGTGCAAATTTTCAGCCCCTGAATTAAAATATTTAGGTTACAAAATATCGCAAAAAGGGATCGAGACAGATGAATCAAAAATAATCGCTGTACAAAAGTATCCGACTCCAAACACGGCAAAGAAGCTCTCTTCTTTTCTAGGACTTTGTTCATATTATAGGTCCTTTATAAAAGATTTTGCGGCTATCGCTGAGCCATTGTTAAAATTAAAAAGGAAAAAGGCAAGATTCTCGTGGACGGCCGAAGCCAATAGTGCTTTCGAAAAATTAAAACAAGCATTAACGCAAGCCCCTGTGTTGAAATTTCCTGAAAAGGATGAAAATTTAGAAATTTCAGCGGATGCTTCGGATTATGCGGTAGGAGCGGTACTTTCGCAAAATCAGCAGCCAGTAGCATTTTTTAGCCGAACTTTAAATCAAACACAAAGAAACTATTCCGCGACCGAGAGAGAGGCACTTGCAGTTCTGTTAGCAGTGCAAAAGTTCCGAGTCTATTTTGGAAAGGCGCCGATAACAGTATATTCTGATCATGCGGCGGTAACTAGATTGTACTCTGGAAAAAATTTATCCCCAAGGTTAATAAGATGGGCACTCAAGCTGCAAGAATATAATCTGGTAATCAAGCATACCCCCGGAAAGGAAAATATCGTAGCAGATGCCCTGTCACGAATTAAATTAGACGAACAGGGTAATACCGTAAAAGTTGCAATGCTGACAGCGTGTACAATAAATTCCCGAGAAACTGTAATAACCGAACTGGGTAAGGATCCTGAGTTTGGAAGTATTTATGAGTATTTGAAGGATCCTGAAAATTTTAGCCACCAAGATATTGTGGCGATAAGAAATAGGGCGGCCCATTACGAACTAATAGATGGTCTATTATTTTATACAAAAACTACGAATTCCAACAACGAATTTCGACCTGTTATCCCAGCTAGTCTTAGATTAAATATCCTGCAAGAGCTCCATGACAGCCCTTTAGCTTCTCATGCTGGTATTCGAAAAACTACTCAACGCGTACGCGAGGCAGTCTACTTTCCTGAACTGCAAAAGTTAACAAGGGCGTATGTCCAGTCCTGCCCAACATGTCAAGCCGTTAATTATATTAATTTCCGCCCGGCCGGGTTTCTAAATAGTATTAAATCCGAATTTCCAAATGAAATAATCGGCATCGATTTATTGGGCCCTTTCCCAAAAAGTCAGTTAAACAAAAGTCGCTATCTCCTTGTTATAGTTGATCATTTTAGTAAATGGACCGAAATTGTTCCCTTAAAACGAGCCTCCGCGAAATTAGTTACCGATTTTATTTTAAATAAATATATTTTAAAATACGGGGCGCCCCTAAAAGTTATATCGGATAATGGTCCTCAATTTGTAAGTAATATATTTGAAGACATGTGCCAAAAACTGGGCATACGTCATTTAAAAATGGTCCCGTATCGGCCGCAATCAAATATAGCGGAACGGGTCAACAGAAATATAGTGAAAATTATCCGTAGTTATGTTAAAAATTTTCATAAAAGCTGGGATAACTATGTCAATGAATTTGCTTTCGCCCTTAGGACCGCAAAACATGATACAACGGGAAAAACTCCTGCTGAGTTATTTCTAGGCAGAAAGATTATAACACCGTTAGATAAACTATTTTATGTGCAACAAAGAACCCCAGAATTTAAAATGGGTGATATAGAAAAACTAATAAAAGAAGCAAAAAAGAATACAGAAGTAGCACAAAGAAAACAAAAATTGTATTATGACTTGAAACGACGGGGAGTAACTTATAAAGTAGGGGATGAAGTACTAAAAATTAAGCATTCACTTTCTTCAGCACCAGAAGATAAAACTGCCAAATTTTTCCCACGCTTTGAAGGACCATATGTTATAGAAAAAATAACTCACGCTGTTGTAGTATTAAAGGCAAGAAATGGTGAAACCTGTTCCGCAAACATTGACCAGATAAAACCATTCTATGACCGTAATAAAATGCAAATCTTTTCAGATCTTTTGCAGGATCCGGTACGGCAGACACCGCAGGTACAAGTTCCAGAGGTGGGAAAACGACAAGTACAAGGGCAAGCCAATAAGAGGCAAGAGCAAGTGAAAAGAAAATTGCCCCGCGGAAAAATTGAAGGTAGCAAGAAAAAGAAGCCGTTCCACCGTCCAGAAAAGAGAGTTCACGAACACCCCCAGAATGAAGAAGGGAGAAGGACGACGTATGTGAAGAGAACCAGGAGAAATGACGGCAACTATAACCCGGCTCTAAAACGGAAGATCGACTCATCCGACAGGACTCTCCGCAGTAAATGTAGCCGAACTGCGGAAGGGCCATCAGCGGCGGAGGAAAAGTTACAAGGAAAATTTGAACGGCCAACAACGAGGTCCAAGCAGGAACACGACAGAAGTTTCCCGGTTCCGCCAAGACCAGCTGCCATCAAACGGCCAAGACCACAAGCAGAGGAGAAAAAGAAGGTATTCAAGGGTGGCCGAACTGGTGAAAAAAGGAAGCTTCTAGAGGAAAGCACTGAAGGGCGAGCCCGTACAAGAAGGAGGATAAATCACACAACTATCTGCAATACCTTTAAAGACTGGTCCCAGAAAAGGATGTCCGAATATCACAAAGATAAGTAAAATTTTATGTTACTTTGCAAACTTAAGTTAATCTTTCATTCTTACTGCAAGTGGCAGATTTCAAGAAGTATTACCTCATGCGAGGTCTACCTTTATCGCCAAAAGGGCGAGAAATGAGTTGTTACCGATTTTAGTATTATGTTTTTAAATTACTCGCGGGTAAAACTAAAGTTGATGTATAATAGCGTTGTGTAGAGACTTAAATATTGTAAAATTTATTGTATAAATTTCATTTAAAACATTCTAGCAGGAAAGAAGTTTAGTATGAAAGACTTTTTGAAATGTATTATTTCAATGTAGAAAGAATTGGCACTTGCTTTGAAAAGAATAGAAGTTAACAATGTACTACTAATGTATGTTTTCAAATGTGTAAAATTAACGGCATGTTGATATGTTCTTATATACAATGTGAACTGTTATTTTAAATGTTAAGAAATACCGTGATATGGTAAAAGTGAATGTTAAAATTTTTTTATTCGTGTGACTGTAAAAAGACTAAAGCATGGCGAATATGTGTTAAAGGTTGAATGATGTAGTTAGGCTCTCTGACGCTACACTTTAGAGTTAGCCACTTTTAGAATAGTACCTCAGGGTTTAGAGTTGAAATTAGGGTGTGTTAAGAGGTCTTGTTATGTTGAATTTTAACACGTTAGTGTTTTGATTGTAGGAGGAAGTGTGGAACACGTAGACAGAAACACATTCGTGTTTGGTGTTCTTTTACAACACATGTCAGAGAGCACGGGGAGAGATAATTAAAATAGTCATGAATGAAATAAGAATGTTAAGAGAAGTATAATTGTATATGTTACTTGCCATTTCATTGTGTAACATTTCATTAAACTAGTTTTCCTTCCAGATCTCTGGAAGGAACCAGAATTGAATAAAAGCTCCTGTTTAGATGCAGTACAGATGAAAAAAAATTGTTGTATATCCTGGGAGCTGCTATTGTAAAAAAAAACAAATTTCTTTCTTTTAAATTTCTAGTTTCTAGCAAAGTATGTTTGTAAAAGATTGGCCTCGCGTTAGAGTCTAGAGCTAAAAGTTTTCAACAAGGTCATTTTAGACCTCAGTTTCAAACTGTTTAACTCTGGCGGGAAGTATGTAAGGATCTTAAGTTTTACTAACGTTTATTTTTATTTTAAATCTTTACTATCACTTCTTATTTTCTACTTCCGGCCAGAATTATAAGCGTTAAAGTTTTTATGCAAAGTTTGTCTGGCGAACGCCAAGTATTTAAGTTGTGGCTTTTTGCCAAGCGAGAGAGAGGAAGCAGTGAGTAGAAGCAGGCCGCTTACCTTAGAAGTTTTACGCAGTTGCTGGTTGCCTTCCAGGCCAGAAGTTTTAATCCTCTTGATAAATTTTAAACGTATTGTAGTGTTCACAGTTCTCTGTACTACATACGGCTTCCTGTTAATATAAGGCCAATCTTCCACGTTTATTAGTTTAAAGTTAAATTAGAGTTTAGTTTTATTTTTATACTTTTACGTTAGACCCCAAGTAGCGGGTCAGTGTATTCCGAAGTACGGAAGTTATTGTATATAGAGAAAAATAAAGGGTTTTGTATACCCTTCATGTGTATCCTGTCTACTTACCACAATTAGTGAACATAGCTTTAGTAAGCTCTCTGTTCCGAGTCAGGTCCTTGTATGTTCCCGAAGAAGGTAAGAAGGAACATTGACCCTGATAAGTTTAATTTTCAGTAATCGCACTGCAGCACAGGAGTTGCTATCTTCAAAAATTGATTACTGAATTAGGGCAGAGTTCATCAGACATATATTTATTTCTTGTATTCAAATTAAGTATATGTAGATGTACATCACTTAATGGCTATCACTGTTTACAAGCAAGTGTATACAGTATGGTGGAGAAAATGTTCACAAAAAGTTAGCAGCTGCACAGAAAATATACAGGAATGTTTAGAGAACAAGCATATCAGGCCACATGAGTACTAGAACAAATTCAGAAAAGAAAAGATTTTCATTTTCTGCAACAGTAGGGCAAAAGAAACGATGCTATCTTTAATAATTAGTGGCAGTGCAGCACAGGAGACTATCTTCAAAAAATGACTGCTGAATTATGGCAGAGTTTATCAGACTTGTTTTGCTTTCTATAGAGGCAGTGACTTTATGGAGGTTTTCTTTACAGACATGTGGTTATTCAGAAGTTACTGATGATTGAAACCGAAAAACATCATTGCAGGTATTGTTTACATAGCGAAGTATAACATATGGCACAGGAAATTAGCAGCTATGAATCAAAGCACACAAGAATACTTAGAAACAGAAGTGGATTCGGAAACGAGAGACTTTAATTTGCTGCAATAGCAGTGCAGCACAGAAGATGTAATCTTCAAAAATTGATTACTGAATTGTCAGAATTCATCAGGCTTATTTTTCTACAGAAGCAGTGACTTTGTGGAGGTTTTCCTTGGAGAAATGGACTTATATTGGAGTTACACATGATTCAAACCAAAATACTTCTTTACCGCAATTATTTAAGTTCAGAGGTATAACATGTTGTGCAGAAAATATTCTCAACAAGTTATCAGCTATGGATCAAAGCACACAAGAATACTTAGAAACAGAAGTGCATGAGGAAACATTCAGAAAAGAGATGACTTTAATTTTTTTCCAATGTTAGTGCAACACAGGTGATGCTATTTTAAAAAATTATTTACTGAATTATGGCAGAGGTCATCAAACTTATTTTCTTTTTCACAGAAACTGTGACTTTATGGAAGTCTTCTTTGCATAAATGTAGTTTTACCAAAGTTACTGATGATTAAAACCAAAATATATGATTGCACGCATTATTTACACTGCAAAATATAACATGTGGTGCAGAAAATGTTCACAACAAGTTAGCAGCTATAAATGAAAGCACACAGGAATATTTAGAATGAGAAGTGGATGATGAAACATTCAGAAAAGAGATGCAATGGCAGTGCAGCACAGGAGATTCTAGCTTCAAGTATTGATTATAGAATTATGGCAGAATTGATCAGACGTATCTATTACTGAAAGCAGAGACTTTTTGAACATATTTGTTTAGAGAAATGGGGTAATATTCTAATTAGGTATGGATTTAATCATAATGCTTTGTTGCAGGCATAGTTTTTATTCAGACGTAGAAAATGTTACGGTGTGCTGGCTTGGCTTGTTACTGATTACAAATCAAAAATAATTTTTGGTTTCCTGATTCTTTTCTCTCCTGTATTCTTTCTAGGAGATGAAATAATTTTATCTGCTTCTGAAATTTCAATTTCTCTTTTTTCTTGTGTTTGTTTTACAGAAGCAGTGGCCTGTTTTTGTTTCTCATTCTGTGCTCTAGCATCAACAATATACTTCGGTTCTCTAAGAGACATTTTTCTTGGTACTCTTGGATCAACAAGCTCAGGAAGAATACAATTCACGTAAAATTTTTCGAGTTTTGGAACTAAACTGATCCAGAAAGTTTTGTCTTCGGGTATTCTTAATGTGATTGCATCTTCTCTGCACCATATATATAAATCACACCAATTCCTCTCTGTTATGGCTAACTGCCCTTGAATTTGAAAATAATATTTGTGGCTTTTCGGTAAATAAAGATTATTATCAGCATCCATCCGAAGACCAACAGAATTAGGCTTGCTGAAAAAGTCTGACAAGTCTGCTGAGAATCTGGCTGTATAAGGACATTTTATTTCAAGTAATCCATCTTCGTCTATCAATCCATCTGGCGAAGTACAAAGAAAGGGATATTTAGGATCAATAAAAAGGCCACAACGTCTGATGTTTTTTCCCATGTGCTTTTCCTTGTATTGATTTAAGGCTACTGCTTCGTTAGCCAAGCCATACTTTAATGCTTTAGTTGAAACGTTATCATTATATATGATACGTTTCACTAAAGCAGCACTGAGTGTTGTTGGACGCCTATCAGCAACATCTTTGAAAAAGGATGATGATATTCTTCTTGATCTTTCGTGACGCCATCTTTCAGATGATGACTGTCCACGTGTTACGGCCTCAAGAGAATCTTTTTTTGGAACTTCAATCGATATAAAAAAATTTTTAGCTGCCAATTCATATGCTTCGTCTGATAGGTCTGGTTTCTCAGGAAAATCACCATAAGAAATATCCCCACCTTGCTGAATATGTCCTGCTTTCCTCATATTTCTCTTTTTCTTCTCAGTGTCAAAAAGTCTACGTCTCTCAAGACGTTTTACATGGCGCTTATTTCTGGAAGCTAAGAATTTCAAAGTTGGAGTCCTGGGGCTACTTCCTGTTACAGCTTTTTGTGCATTTTTTTGCCACTGCTGTGCTGGATTTTGATAAGCCATGACAGCAATACTCGCACGCCTGTTCATGCCACCAGCTTTGGAAAAATCAACTCTTTTTCCACCAGATGTTTTACACAGTTGACTCATGAAGCTTTCAGCAGGATTATTTGTGGCATTCCAAATAAGAGTACTGCTACACGATATCAGTACTCTTCCCACTTTTGCTTCAATAGCTTGCAACATACCCGAGGAAAAAATTTCATTGTATGTGCTGTCCAACTCTGCACCTTTCTTTGCACAAAAAGCACTACAAGCATCATGCTTGCCAAATACATGATGTGGCCCATTTCTCAAGTCAGATACTAATGCATCAATAGCTTCTTGTGTGTGTTGATAATGGCTATAGGTAAAGCATGAGCTTTTATAGCTACTCTAGCACCTCTGACTAACAGTGGCATTTTAATTTTCAGCAATTTCTTTAGCCCCGGGGAAGCGCGCAGTATTTTGCTGAAGTTTCTCAAGAGCTCTGCGATATCTTCGAACAGCATGGTTAGCACATTCTACTTTGATCACCCGTCCTCCATATGAAACGCTTTCTTTCACTTTGGCCATTGTGTCATCATCTCCATCTCCAACAAGTCGAGTACAACGTATTTTGTGAACACACTGGAGATAATTCAGACCTTCCACAATGGCACTGCTTTCCATACCTGTAGAAGGCCCATTCCAATTTTGTCAACAAAGGTGCACTTTATTTGGCATCTTGCCATCTTCAATAGCACTGCATATAAGGCACACTTTGTTGCGAATTCCAACAAGCAAAATTTTCTGGGTGACCATGCCTATAATAACACAGATATGCCACTTGAAGCATTGTAACCATGCCCATAGCTTCTTTTACACCAACCTCCATCAACAATGACAGTTATACAGTGATAACCATCATTATCTTTATCATTGCGAAGTTCTGCCTGCCTTTTCTCCTCTTCTATAGCAGCACACATAGCTTCCTGTGCACATCCCTGTATTATTTTACCAGTAGTTCGCTCACAAGAAGCAAAGGTCGAGTTGCTCATATACGGAATTTCCATGATGCTAAACTTTTCCTCCTCTTGTGAAAATCCACTGCCAGTAGATAACGCACCTAATACTGCAAGCTGATTTAGGCTGCTTTTCTCCATATCAGAACAAATTGTTGCCATTTCCCCACATAAAATTTTATCACATACATAGTTATATGTAGTGACAAGACCACGTCTGTCAAAAATAAATGATCCTCCAAATTTACAATTTAGGGAATGTTGCTCTAATGTCCTAGCCTGCACTATCACAGAAGACATATTGCAAATTGTTCTGCCAGATGGTAATGGATTTGCCTTTCGTCGATCTTCCCTTTCGATAATTAAAGGTGAATCAGGACACAGAAATTCATCATTAAGGTTCTCCTGAAGAGGCTCAGACTCCAAGCTAAAATATATATATATATATATATATATATTTGGCTTATTTGATGACAGCAAAGCACTTGATCTTCCTAAGAGGAGGGATGCTTTCATGGAGGACATTCTAAGGGAAATGGCTCATATACACATTATACATGGGGAAAACCATGAAAACGCCCATGCAGGCAGCGCATTCGCAATTAGGTTTAGAAAAATTTAGGCAACAGATAGCAAATAAATTAACAATAATAATACACTGGATTACCAGTATATATTACTACAAGAAGATGAGTCATCTTCATAACTGCTGCTTCCATGTTCGCAGTGTCATTTGCTTGTGCAATATTAGTCAGTACTTTGTGTGCCGGAGGTTTCACATGAAGGGCCTCTACACCTGAGTATAAAATGTTCGTGTTCCAGTAAACACTGAATTCAGAGGGGCAAGAATAACTCTTTCATGGTGGATAACTCAGTTACCAAATGGCTTTCTAAGGCTCTATTCAAGCCGTTGTATAAATGTCATAATTCCCAACTAACAACGCTTCGTAGTCAGACCTTGCTATGTCACAAAAACTAGTTTGGGCATTAAGCTTGAAGTTTTCAACTTTGTGCCGACTTGATATAAGAGTCGGCCAATCAGAGCATATACATAAAACCTATTGAGAGAGAAAGCTGTAGACACATACATGCATGCACAAATTTAGCTTCTCTAATTGGCTATGGCTTAGACCCTCTCTCGCAGGTGTGAATGGAACTCCCACATTTTGTGCCTTATGATTATGCGTCTATGACATTTATACCATCATGTGAACGGAACCTTAGGATGGCATACTAAGAAGATGCACTGTCTTGTGGGGATAAGCAATTTATACTCCTAAGACTAAAAAAAAAAAAAAACTTGGAAAGAAAAGATCACGACTTAAATTTGTTGTCTAATTGCTCTAATTTGAGGCACATTACGAGAGGAAAGCAAAGGTAGTAATCAGAATTATTTAAAAAATTTTATCCTTATATTTTTCTTAAAAATTCTGTAAAATAATAAAATTTTTGGCTTTCCTCAAATAAATATATATGGAAAAAATAATAGCCACATAATCACAGATTTCATTTTGTTATATTTTATTAACAAAATTTAAATTATTAAAAATCTCTTTCATGAAGGGAACATAAAACATCATGAAAACAATGAAAAAGAAGCAATATTTAAAAAAGATAGTAGGCTTATTGATGAGGCTCCCATCAAAAGAATCAAACCCCAAAATATTTTCATTTGCTTCAGTGTCCCGTCTGAAAATTTCACTGATTTCAATGAATATATTTTTAAAAAAATCTTTTATTTTCAAGTTCTTTCATGCAAAACGTCCAAATTTGGTACAAATCAAATTCATCCCCCTCTTTTTGATAGCTACAATATTATATTTAACAGTTTTAATAGCTATCAGTATGTAAACAACATAATGTAACACCATAAAAGAAAAACATAAATGATGACATTTTAATTTTGGCATAGAGAAATACACATTTACCCCAAAAGAGAGCTTGTATTTCTACCTTCTACGTCAGAGTCAATAACTGAAATGTCCAGATCAGAACTGAGAAGAAAAGAACCATAATTAGTTTAATTAAGATACAATAACACACCGACCAAGTATTAATTTGAGAGTCAAGCAACAAAAATCAGCATCATATTTTGAAATATTCACTATTTGAAAATATAACGCTGATTTTGGTTGCTTGACTTCTAAATTAATACATAATTAGTTAACCATAATTAAGTAACTGTAATATCATGCACAGCTAATATCTATTTTAAAAATAAACCAACTTACCTCAGGAAAGCCTGGTTTGTCTTAGGAACATTAGCTGTAACTTCTAGCGTAGAAAAGTCAAATTTTTCACTTCCGGACCTAAGAATGAAAGAAATAAACTGCTATAACTTAATTAAAAAAAAAAAGAACAAAAAAAAAAAAAAACATGAATAAATAAATAACACATAACAAATTTAAGCATTAAGCTATGTATGACTACCACCCATCTCAGACAGTGCGACAGATATTGCTGTATACTGTTTCGCCATACCCTGTGTAGCTATTATATCATGCTGTATAACCACAGTTTAGAAAAATTACAAAATGTGTTATTTATATCTATCTAAAATGGTACATTACTACATGATTTGTAAGAATAAATTAGAGGGCTCTGCGAATGAAATTCCTTCCAATTAAAAAATGTAGGAATAAAGAAAATGCAGGAATTGCAAATGCAGAAATGAAAAAGGGATTATATTTTTTGTACAGAATCCAGATGACATATTTTTCAACATTTTAGAAATTTCAATATTAATTTTAGGGGCATAAAATATTAGGCCCCTAAAAGCAGAATGTCTTTTTACATGTTCAGATAATCTTCCTATGAGAAGAATTCCTTTAAAAAGTACACATCTGAACCACAATTAAAAAACATGTACAAGAACAGAGCTGAGGACTTCTGTTTGCAGAAAGTCTGTCACATAACATATGAAAAGTTTCTTATTGGTAGATTTTTGATCAGACAGATATTTTATTGTTATACAGAGAAAGCATTCACTCCCTTTATACTGGATATAATTCAATTTCGACAATGGCAAAATGGCTAAGCAAGCCTGAGCGTATTGGTCCCATTCTTGGCACTAGTTTGGTTTACGCTCAAAATACACAGCAGATATTTTCTAATTACCTGCATCCCAATATCAATTCAATTCAGCTTTTGGTGGAATTTACCATTTGTGACATATTTTTCAAAAACTACACTTCACAACATGCATACATGACAAATACACAGAACCATAAATAAACAAGCAATAATATATATTTATATATAAATTTTACTAAATGATCATAAAATGTTCCAACGCTAAAAGAAAGTTTTAACATCCAAGTAAATGAATAAAAAAAAGCAAGTTGAACAGCGAGCACATGAATAAATGTGCATACACCTGTAAAAATATACCATAGGTAACTGACAAAGCATTTCGTAGCAAACATATGACTATAAAATTTCCAATAATACATGTAATGATGGTGAATTCAATTTAGATCGCAAGAACATGCTCATACTTTTGAAAAGATTCAATTATTTCAGCAATTCCTTGTGAATTGGAATTGACCCTTTCAATATTTCCCAACAATTTAGTGTGAATGGAGGAATAAATTGTTATAACAGAATTGAACAATTATTAACATCCCCTCATACACACACATATAAAAAAAAAAAAAAAAAAAACTTTGTAAAAAAATCATTCGGGCAATGATTCTCCTTTGACACAGATGCAGTTGTATCAATAATTTCTGACCTTCAATAAAAAAAATACGCATATTTTACTTCGGAATTAACTTACTACGAAATCATAAACATGGGGTAGTCGATATAAAGAATAAATTATTTCTCACCTTTCGAAAACATCCGCTTGTTCGGAATCTTCCACATCTCGGGAATTTAATTTCATATTTTTTTCTTGAGCTCGACGTTTACGCTGAATTCTGGATCTTTTATTAAAACCAGGATGTTTTTTCGGTCGTCCTTGATATTTTCGCATATTTTTTGCAAACTGACCACAGTACAAATAAATGTAAACAAAACGAGTGCGGAATAGCAATGCAATAGGGTTGCCGTAAACGTCATTCTGCTGACAGCTGACAATGTTTAGTGAAAACTGTGTATAAAGGAATATATGAAACGCTTCTAAATATTATTTAGAAAAAAATATGGGCACAGCTTTAGTATTAGTCCTTTTTGGCGAGAAATTTGTTTGGCGACATTTTGGAGCGATAAATGAAAAATTATAATAACCTTGGTAACCCTAAATACTGAGCTTCCAACATGCCGCCATTTCTGTCCACGTAACTTGAACGAATTTGATAGGTATCAGAGCTTTGATGGCAGGAGGGATAAATTGTGTGTTTTTCTTAAAGTTACTTTTGTGGTAGGAAAGCACAACATGTAAAATATTTTTTAAAGAGCCAAATTTTTGATACTTAAAACTGGTGCTTTTGATATTACATCACATGAGTTTGACACTCAACTCTGCATATTATTATAAACTCCACCCCCCCAAGGGAAAAAAAAACACATTTTCAGTAGCATGAGGTAAACTCTTGGTGTTTCCTTTGCTATGGAGATCAAAATTACCGTGGTCTAAAAATACTTATTTACCTCATATTAAAACTATAGGGATGTGTAATTGCATGAATTCATAGGTTCAAATCAGGACCAAAATCAGGTTTCATTATTGCTTTTATAACATTTTCATAATTTGTCTGACTATAAAAAATATAATGTTGCTTAGATTATGGAATATATTGCTTATAATTTAGAGTTCTCAAATTTTGTAAATCTTACAACCTAACAGCTGTATATGAATAACCTTCACTGAGTATTATTACTTTTATTAATAGTATGTAGACATAACAGTCGACTTTTTATTTTAAATTTTATGCAAATTTTCTACATTATTTAAACATTTTATCTAACAGAAATCTGAATTTTTTGTAATAAAAACTCTATAATAAAAGTAAGAGTACAATTTATATATAAAAATTTGACTACATGGCAAGCACTTAGATACTGATTTCAATGTATTTAAATGTTATTATCATAAAGTTTAGATATATTTTTATTAAGATAGACTTTTATTCTATTATAAAGTTTAGATGTACAGAACAGAAGGCACACTTTGTGCTTACGACTCAGTCAACCACTTGTGGCAAGATAACTTATGATAACAATTAAGTTCAAATGTAAAATTTAAATTCAAACAAATTTGTAGCCCAAAGGCTACACAAATCAATGTAATGCAAAGTTGGTTAAAAAATTAACTGGCATGGAATTCAACTATCAGCAATTATAATGCAAGGCTGAAGACTACAAATCTTTTCTTATCTAGCAACCTATTAATGTGGCCTCAAAAGGCAAAACACGGTTTGTTTTACAAAATAAAAACTTCATTTAGATTCTGGTGAGAAAACGGATGGAGGAAATTAACAGTAAAGATCCCAAGCATAAAATAACTCTGGTTACAAAATAAAGGAACATTACAATATACTTTGTTCCCTGATTAATTATTCAGTACATGAAATAGTGTAATGCATTTTTGTTTGCATCACATACAAATTATTTAGTTTATTTAAATGCTTTCCAAAACTGACAGGATTTTGCAAACATATTGACCATATTTTTTAACCTATAGATGCAACACTTCTTCTCTTCAGAAGTAAGATTTAGAACTAAGAAATAAGAAAATAAGAGAGAATTATGAATAGAAAATAAATACATATGCTGGCTAGCAGAAGAAGGATGCCTTCATAAAGTACTTTTTAAGAGAAACTGGCTCAGATTCACATTACATCTACGGAAAACTACTAAAACTCCCATATAGCCAGCCTGAACTACCACTGTTCAGTGGCTATCACTCCACCACTAGTGGATTCCAATGACTGTTCGAATTTTTCACAGAAATCATCATTTACGATGATTGTTGTTTTAGCTTTTAAATCATAATCATAAATTACTTGTAATAAATTGAGGGATTAAAAAATACACACTTCTTAATATTTTTACCATTTACAATATTTAATCATAAAAAATATTTCTAACACTGGTACAAAACTAGCCCATTATAACTGAATTTGATTTCCTTCACTTTGAAACATATTTTTATTTTCTTTTAATAACAGAATCTAAGAAACTAAAGTAACATATACTAGTTTGAAATGCATTTATTAACCTTTTGTAAATTTGATTATTAATAAACATAAAAATTAACCTTTTGTAAATTTAAAATATTAGCTAAGTACTAATATAATAAAATATAAACTACTTAAAATATTAATGTTTAATACATTATATTTTGTAATTAAAAATATTAACATTTTGTAAATTTCATTACTCATAACATAATAATTGTCATAAATTCATTTACAGTAGTGTTTCAAGAATTTATCATAGCAGTACTAGAAATATTGAAAATTAGAGAAAGACTGTTTATTTTGATCAAGAGCTTATTTTTTAGCATTGTTATTTAGTCTAGATCGGGTTTTGTTGACAATCCGCCATTTTTTTCCGATCTTCAAAACCGGGTCTATCTTGGCGACCGAAGTTTGTCGCCAAATAAAAAAATCGCCAAAAGGACCAATACTAAAGCTGTTCCAAAATATGATTTATAACTGATATCAAAATCAATTGCTTCGTGAATTTTTGCAGAAATAAGATTACAATGTTAAATTTTAACTCGTAGCGCCATCTATTGATGGCTTTCCAAACTACACATTAAAATTACGTATTTCAAACTAATTTTTTTAAAATATAATATTTAAGTAAATTTCATTTCAAACCTGATTCTAACATTGTGATTCGAAAACTGACCTATTGCTTTATATTTCTGCCAAATTTCACGCAACATAGTTTCTTAATTAGCGATTCTGCGTGTAAAAAAATTTTTAGTATTGTAATGCTGCTGTAGTAGACCACCTTAAAGTAACAGTACAATACACATACAGAAAAAGTAAAAATATAACGGAGAAATATATACAATATGTATACTATATACTGGGTATTGCACGCTACTAATTATTAAGTAGGAAAGTTAGAGTCATTTGCGAGGTGGGCCGCTAGTAGTCGAATTTCACAGTCCTCGTCTAGAATTGTATAATTTAGCGTGCTTAAATTAGACAAATGTGCACATTTTAGAGCTTTCATGAAGAAATTCCTGTTGAGTTACTCATCCAACATGATTGTTTCTTGTCTACAAGTGTCCCTGCCTTTGGCGGTTTGTGCGCAAGTGCCAACCTATGCTATAGGGGGCGACCACGGAGGTAGAAATGAAATTATCTGCAGCGTGCATGGTGCCCTTAATCTGGGGCCACAAACGAATCATCTTTAACTCCTCTCTCCTTTCTTTTATCGGCCCTGATCAGCTCCCTCGTTTCAATAGGATACAATGGACGTCGATAATACACTCGGCAATAATTTCCATATGTTTTTAAATTTTAAGTGACAAAGTGGTTTCTTGCACTGCTATTTAACGTTCAGAAAGAACTAGTGCATCAACATCTAAAAAAATAAGCTTTAACTAAAACTGAATACTTAACGAGTAAAATAAAAGGCTGACCATATCCTTCCCTGAAACTATGAAATTTCGTTACTCCCTAATTCCCTTTCGTTGAGAACTTTTCGTACAAGATAAATAGCATGTAATATTGCAGCATTAAAATAAGGGAAGAGGAGCAACCATGGTTGGTGCTGCCCTCTAGTGAATTTCCATTTGACTATAGTTGCTCGAAGGATTCTTCTCACATCAAAGAAATTTCGTGTTATAAATTTAAATTTATGAATCTTCTTGCATTCATATTCACTGCCTCTGGTTTTTCGTAAAAATATTAAAAAAATTACATGTATAGGAGTAAAAAGTAGCAAGCCAAAACATTTATATATAGAAATCGATAAAGCGAACAGGAATAAGGGATTGAAGCTTTCACATGAGACATGAACCTGATATGTGGAAGATGTCCACAGAATAAATAACTAAATAATTTAAATAGTATATTTTAAGGAAAATCTGAGCGGAAGTATGGGCGACTGGCATCAAGTGAAAAATAAAAGAAGGAAGAAATGAAATAAAAGATTGTTTGGAAATTACCCGCAGAAATGCAGTTAGGAGCTGCAATTACGAGACATCTCAGGTATTCAAATATGTTGATTTTATTTTGCCTTCACGTAAAATTAAGAAAATATCTGTTATTTTAATTCGAAACTTTGTGGATAATTATTGTATTAAACTAGTATGTTTCTTGACGATATTATTGGAGTATATCAGATAGTTACGGTTTTTAACTACCCAATTTAAAGGAAATGAGATTGGTCTTATATTCGGGCTAATTTGACACGTAGCTGCAAGACAGAAATAAGGTTGTATTACTGTCATAATTTGGGCTTTATTTGTATATGCAAGTAATTATTTTTTAATGCTCTTGTAGAAAACTGGGTTTAAATTTATGTGCGCGTATTGTTGTCAGTATAACTTCACGTGACTAACATTTGTAACTTTGTAATTCTGAGTCTGGCAATTGAAAAGAGTATTCTAATGTTTTGAATTTAATGAGAATTGTCTTCATATTCGTAGTTAGATTTTTTAAAGAATTAAGCATTTTAATTATTAATGTTACAAAGAATATGAAAAGTGTTGTGTTTCTACTTTGTTCATTATTTGAGTTTTTGAGTATTAGAAATATCGATTCATAGCTGAGTTTTGAATTCGGTATCCTACACCTCTTTTTTTCCTTCTCCCTTCCTTTGTTTGGACTCAACCTAAATATTTTTCAAATTCTTTCATTGTATATCCCACAGAGTTTTAATAGAAATGCACTATTAAAAGTTTTTAATTTTAAATAAAATATAAAGAAAAATTATTAGCAAATTACTAAATCTGCAGTAGCCTTTTATGACCATAGCTCTTTAAATTTCTGATTTTAATTTAAATACAATCTCTTCAAAGCATCTATACTGCGTCACTGATGTCATTATTTCCCTGTAAGGAAATTGCAATCCTGTAAACTCTTTCCCAGTCGCTGTTCAAAATTAAAACAAAAGAGCCGAGTTTATGAATAACTGCAGCAGTTTACTACGAAACAACTTCCTTGCACGCTGTCGCCTAGTTAGCCTCTGTTCGCTGTCCTTCAGTTTTCATCCATTGTTCTAAAATTTAACTGTGTTTTGTATAAAATTGTGGAATGGAGAGTATACCTATTATGGTAAGTGATGTCTACAGAATGTGCTTCCAAAGAATTGTTTATATTCAGAAATACAATGTGCCTGATCGTCAAGCTATTTGTGCTATGTCACTATTCGAGACTACTACGCAATAAGTGTTTTAACTACCTTCTAACTTCATTTTCACTCAGGCCATGGGTGAAAAATAATTGGTGTGTTCTCTACTAAGTTTTCTCATCATCAAATCGGAAACGATTTTCTTTTTAAAATTTTCTCTTTAACATTCTGAGATAAAGTTTTCACATTTTAAATGCTAAATCTTTTGGGGAATCAACTATTTCCTTTGGGGAGGGGATCAGAGTTCAGAATAAGAGATTTATTTTAGAAATGGCTCCTAAAATTGATAATGGATGAAAGATTACGTACATGCACTTTCCGAAGAAAACGTTTCCTGTCAACAAATTATAAAGCTGTCTAAAAATCGAGGTTATTGCATTTCAAAGAAAAGTATTTTTAATACATTAAATATGAAAAGGAAAAAGCATCAAGTGAAAGTAAGAAGGAAATATTGGTCGCAAAAATGCATCTCAGACTGTTCGTATGTGGATAAAGGTGAAGAAAGTTAAGTTTCTGAGCCTGAAAGAAAATTTACCGACTTAAAGTTCATTGCATCGGAACTGAGAATGTCTTCTTGCACCATAAGTAAAATCATTCATAAAATTTTGAAGCATATTTAAAACCTTAAAACATAATTCTACTCGTTAGAGAATCAAAATTAGCAATGTGGCCTTCAAGCAGGTAGAACATGCTCTGATTTCATTTTTCAAAACCTTCCTTTAAGTAATTTCCTCTTCCTACCTAATTTGAATATCGCGGGTGTTGAAAATTACATTCTGGCAGGAATTGAAATGAAGTTTGGTAGGAAAATACTTTAATCTAAAGTAACTGATTAGAAAGTTAAATGATATTCTACAAATTTACCAAAGATAAAATGCCATAATTATATTTTATTATTATTATTATTATGTGTATGTGTGTGTACCGTATTTACTGGAGTAATTTTCTTGTAGCTTTTTAGCACAATGTTCTGAAAATTTTCAAGTATTCACAGAATTTTTCTCTTCCTCAAGAAGTTCAGGGAGTGAGCTTTCCTAAATTTTAAAAGGAATTCGTCCAAGAAATGATTATTTTCGTCTTGTTAATTAGTTTGCTCGCGGATTTTGGATGTACGGGGTCTGAGTGATGAAACATAGTGAAGAGCTTCAAAAAGAAAACAAACAAACAAACAACAACAACAACAACAACAACAAAAATCTGAAATGTTTAAGATTTTAAATTACGTCCAAAGGGGCGTTTTTTAACATTTTGTGTGTTACCTTTCTTTATTAAATATCATGTTCCTCGCACTTAAACCATAAGATCCAGTGCAACAGCAATATCGCAAAATAGTTTTAAAACGAGCATATCTTTAGAATTTCCGATACAGAGACTCACGCGCTGGAGATAAAAATGTTTTTTCTGCACAACGTTGCCATTGCTCGCTTTGAAATCCTTGAGTTTGTTAATCAAAAATTCGTCAAAGTTTTAAAAAATAGGAAATCGATCATAAAACAAATTTCAAATTTCAAATTTGGTCTTCCACATGCTCATATTCGTTGGAGGATTACGTTATTCAAAATTCGATGACTCTATGTACCGTTGTTTTATCACAATACGAGAAATATACATACATTTATGCAGATTTTTCATTATTTAATTTCTTCAAATATAATGCAGGACTCTAACATTTTGTGGCAACAGTTTGAAAAGTGAACCGACATTTATGAGTCCGACGCAAAATGCCAAAACAAAACTAATAGTCCTTCGGGATTCAAATCCCTTTGGACTTAAAAAAAAAAAAAAAAAAAAAAAAAAAAAAAAAAAAAAAAAAAAGAGGTATCTAATGTTCGTGATGGTTTCGAAGATCATAGAGACTGAACGATGGCGAAGACGATGACATTGATTTAAAAGCCGGTACACAGAAAACGATGCAGACAGCACTTCCAGCAATGATTTAATGCCTAGGAGTAGCAGGGAACAACAGTGAGAGCGCGCAGTATTCAAGATACAGAGAGAAGTAGAAATAAAGAAAATATCTTTTTGATGCTCTAATACTAATATTACGTTATATTATTATTGCAGTGTTGGTTTCTTATAATTTAGTAATATTGCTATTTCAATATAGATTTCTTTCAAACAAATAATATCGTGGCAGTTACCGGTAGTTTAACCATGTTTTCATTTGTTTTGTCCTGTCGTGACCTTCAGAAATTATATTATTCGCATAATTTTTTTCTTTCAATTTTCGAATGATAAAACTAGTAGAAATGGAGGGGGGTGTTAGGCTAATAAATAGGTGTATATATATATATATATATATATGTGTGTGTGTGTGAGTGTGTGTAGGTTAAAAAATATGTAAATCCCCAAAAATTTAACTTAATTTATCAATAGTCTCTTACTTTCTCATTCTTAATTTGGGTATTTCCTCTCTGTATTTTAAAAATAGTAATAACTTTCCTCGACAGTATAATTTCTATATCAATCTATGCCACATGGTTTGCGTAACGCTGAGGACTTAATCAATTCGGAACCTGAGCTCAAAATTTCAAGAACTGAAATCTTTTTCTAAGCAACCTAATCCGCTTCGACTGCCAAGTTTGCTGTTCATTACGGATTCAAAGTTATACGTTCTAAGCCATCAACATTACTACGTGTTTGTCATCATACACACACACATACATATAAATATAGAGTTTTAACCAATGACAGAAATTGTTATTATTTTCTAAGGCAAACCAGACAGTATATGCTTAATTAAAATCTTGTTCCGTTATTTTGCAATGACAGTTATAGCTAACGTTCTTGCTACTCATGAGACCATTTCTGTATCTTCTTATACATATTTTATTTTTGTATTGTAAGGCAACATTTCTAATTATTTTATTTTTGGTCACTTAATTTTTATCCATTCAAAATGGGTTTAGAATAGACGAATAAGTTAAAAAAGTAATCAACTAATCTTAGTTGCGTTAAAATTTGCATTTTAAGTTTGGTCATATGATGACTGAAATTTAGGGTGATGGAAAAAAATTGAATACATTAAACTGATATGGCGTTATGTAATTTTTATTGATTGCATAATGACATGAATTTAATACTTTTGTATTAAAAACAGATGAACTGAGGTTTTGGCTTAGAATGAAATTATGGCCTTAAAAACGCAAAATGGTATAAAAGCTAATAAAAATGCCTGGAAATAGTTGAGGCGGGGTTTGAGAATAAAAATGAATCACAATTCTTAATAATGTAAAATATTGCTTCGGTATATATATATATATATGGTTGTGAGCCTCTTGTTTATTTTCTCGAAAACCGTGCTAAAAGCGTTTTTTTTTTTTTTTTTTTTTTTTTTTTTTTTTTTTTTTTTCATGCTGCGTTTATTCAAGTTGTAAAATTTGTTACGAGAGGTAAAACTTAGCTTCAGAATGCTATCTTCCATAACCAACGAACAGCTTGAAGTTCCGTTGTACTAAGTATCGCCACACAGTGGCGCTGTGTTCGTTCATTTGCGTTTTTTTGATTGGGAAGGTTTGTTGTACTGATGGATAGGATGCTTGTATTTATTAGAATATTTGTGTATTTCACATAAAATATGATACTTACTTTTTAAAAGAAGTGAGATTTATGTATTTAACGCCTTATTATCCAATAATCAATTGATTCTCGTGCATGTGTATATAGCAAGTGACGCTTCCAAAATGGCTGCACTATTATTTGCTGTAAAGTCGGATACACTAAAGTACCTTCCTTGGATCAATCTTTGCATATTTATGGTGTTAAATATTTATTTTTTTATTCAGTGTTCAGAAGCATCAGGTAAGAATAACTGTTCGAAAATTTAATCAAACTGAACGCTTTTTTTTATAATGATTGAATTTACTTTAGATTAATTTGCAGAAAAAGAGAAGCGTGAGAAAAAAATTGTGAACGAATGCTAATTTTTTTTTTAAATTTAACACATTCAATATACACTCTTACCTCTTTTCTACGCATTCCATATATATTATATAAAATAAAATTAGATATGCGATTAAAATCAGATTTTTATTATAAACAATTAAAATACTTATAACTTTCTTTGTTTTTCCTTTTTGTGCAGAACTGTGATTTCACTTGAAATGAAAGAGAAATTGATACTATTTATTTTAATTCCAAAAATCTTTTATGATTTAAATTTTTTGGTTCTATATGAATTTTGTTGAAATTTTTTAAGTAATATCAAATTTTAATATCAGTAATTATTTATTCTTTAATTAATAATTATTTTTTTAAACTTTTATTTAATAATTATTTAACTTTTCTTTAATAATTATTTTCTAAACAAAATTTTTGTAAAAATCGTAAGTGAACGTTTCACTGATATAAATCGGGATTTGGTATCTGTTATCTGTGACCTATATTGCTCTGCGGTATGAAATGTTATGGTATTGCATGCTGAAACGTTATTTTCACATCGTTCGAGTGATGTATTGAGTTATCTAAGATCTATTCAAGGCATAATTTTCAATGATAACTCTTCAGGTTGTGGAAAGGCTCTAATAAATTGAACATGTACTCGTACATATACATTCAGAGTACTATTTCTAAATTACGTGCATTAAAACATGAATTATTCGTAAAGGTGGTATTTTCGGATTTAATTTTGTATAAGCTGCATTGTATTATATACACGTAGGTTTGCTTTACATACTTAAATTAAATTATACATTTGAAATATGAATTATCAAATACTGATGGTATTTTGTAACACTGGCGTGATTCTGAAGATGAAAAATCAAAATTATCTCAGTAACTACACTTTCACGTCTTAAAAGGAAAACGATCGTTATATTTTATATTACGCTTGCTTAAAGTTTCAATGTTAGTTGTAACACTTCATGAACTACAAATGCAGTATTATAAAAAAGCAAAAAATTTACCTCCTTTGCATGTATTATTAACAACAAACTAGAAAATTCTTATTTGTTAGACATCTAGCTGCTTTAATTGTTACTCAGCAACACTTTAAAGGCATCCGTATACGTTACGGATACCTTTAAAGAAATGAACAATTGGGATAAAAAATCACATTTTTATTTTACTACTTTATTTGATAAAGGGCAGTTTTAAATTTAAAGAAGTCTGTGTTCATTTCTATGTTAATTTGAAGAGAAGATACCAAAGATTTTGTGAAGTAGGAAAAATCGGAAATGAGCAAGCGAGTAGGGAAAATCCGAAGGATGCAAGAAAACATAAGATCATAGTTAAACATGACTGTATGAATTCAGAAGTCAAACAACAAAAATCAGCGTAATATTTGCAAAATTTTCACAGGACTAGTTTCGATGGTTTTACCGAACTACCATCTTCAGCTGCAAAACCGCAAATGATGGTGGTTCGGTAAAACCATCGAAACTAGTCCTGTGAAAATTTTGCAAATATTACGCTGATTTTTGTTGTTTGACTTCTGAATTAGTATTTATTCGGCGTGTTATTGTGTCTTAATGACTGTATGAAATTGTGTTATCAAAATTTATTATTTAAAAACTTAAACGGGAGAGCACAGAATGCATTCAAGGAATATGAAAATATTCTATAAAACTTCAACCCGAAAGATATTGTTCAACAACAAGCCCTAAATTTATGGGCAAAAAGCTTATAAGACATTCTTGAAATTTTTCGTATTTATCTTGGTGATTACATATTGAAAGGAGTTTTAAGAACTCGAAAAAGAATGAATTAACGAATTCAGATATCCCTTACTGCCAGAGGTAAAACTTGGCGAGAAAACAAATATTGGCTAAAAAAGGAAAATTGGTCAAATGAGATCGTGAGGAGCATATACGCAATAAATGTGAATAGTTTTACGTATTTAAGTATACTCGTTTTAGTATAAATACATCAATGAACTGAAAATGCATTTTTCAAAACTGATTTTTACACATAATTACTTTTCTCGTTTCAGAGTTCGTAGCTCAAAATATTATTATTCCATTTGCATAAAAGTGTGGTTATAAGCGTACTGTATATTGTTTTCTTAATGCATGTACTAAAAGAAGTTTTATTGTGTCAGTACGTGTATGATAATGGTCTCGTTTTGGGTCATGATAAATATTCCCCAAATTTTGTAATCCTTCTTCTGTCATCTCTGAGACTTTTATTCATTATAATACCTTTTAAATAATTGTTCAAAAACTAAATGAAGCACATAATTTACTACAGTGCTTTATTGAACAGCAGAAGAATCGAAGTGTGGCAAAATAAGCGTGGGATGTTTGTATTTATTAAATCTAGATCTTGAAAAATCTACACGCTATGAGCAATCTGGATTTTGAAGGAAATAATAACTTTATTGCGTATGCATGTGATCTTGGAAATGTTAATTTACATTTATGCTCAGAAATTTCACAAATAAAACCTTGAATTTCCAATCAATACACGAATATACACTAGTTTCTAAGCAATGTATGAATGTACACTATTTATCATAATTTTAATCAGAAAAGGTGATATTATTCATGAAATGAGACTAACATTTAGTTTTGCTTTTTTTAAAATTAAACTTAATTTGCCTTTTTTTTAAAGCATTACTAAACTGTGTTTTAAAACTACAATTGTTATAAAAACAACTTGTTGTAAAAATTAAAAACTACTTAGTAAATTATGTTATTAAAGCAGCATAAAGTTATATATAGCAGAAAAGTAGTCTTTCTTATATTTAAAACGTGTTGCTTTTTACATTTTTTTAATGTTCTTGAAAGTGATTGTCAATATTAAAAGAGGTGTAAAACTGTTTTTACTGCAGTAATAATCTACAGGCAGCAAAAGTTCATCTTACACTTATTTAAAGAAATACATACTTTAAACTTTTTTAATATTGTTAAAGGAAACCCAAGCTCTTTTACAGTATTTCTATGAGCTGTAAAATTATTTTTTTTCTAAAATAATATGTAACCAAAAAAAGAAAAGAGGTCAACATTTGAAAATGATCAGAATATAGTAAAGGAAACTGTCCTATGTTTACTTGATTAGTTAATAGCCTCTGATAAAGATAAATTTTCCAAGATTACTTTGTGATTTAAAGCTATAAAAATAATTATAGTTTAAAACACTACTAAAAGTTATGTTTTTCGTCTTCACATCATTTGAAACATATTTGAAATTCAAAGAATTGCAGCTCGGGGTTTCAGGCATTCATCAAAGAAAATTATTACTTTAATTGTCCTCTCATTTATGTAATGTATATTAATTATAACACTTCCTTTTGCAAAATGTAAACATCGCACATGTAAGTGAATTAGTATTCAGGAGGATATGTTAAAACGTTTTAGTCTTGTTTCGAATTTCTCTTTTAAGTAGGGTAATAGGGTCTCCCGGACGGTATAGTGGTGAGGGAAGCCTACTACGGTACCGAAGGGCCCGGGCTTGAATCCCGGAGAAGAATGAACTCTAAATATACGGCAAGCCGAAAGCCCTCTCGCGTGGATTGGTGGAAGGGGAGAGGGGTGGGAGACATCCGGATCTCACCTGCCGGCGTGCTCTCCTTCAAAATTGGGGGTGCAAACTAGAAGTTCATCCTCTCTGCGTAACCATTCTTCCATGTAATATGGACAAGAAACAACAACATGGTAATAGGCTTGAAATATCGTGGAATATTAGTAGGTTGAAACCATGATGGCTGTACATTAAGCAACCAAGAAGAAAAAATTTAAATAAAAATTCTTCTTTGTTGCTAAAAGCCTTCGAAGAACAATGTTAGAATTGAATAAGGCCATTGTCATAAAACCAGAAGTTTTTCAGAATAAAGTACTTCAGTTAAATACCTTTAAATTTAAAATCAAATACTCTTCTAAAACAAAACTCAAGGGGGGGTACATATAACATATCTTATATCAGCAAAACTCACCGGTTTATTTATTTCGTGGGATATGTAAATGGAAATATGAAAACATTTTACAATCTACATGCACACTGCGCAAAAAAAAAAAAAAAAAAAAAAAAAAAAAAAAAAAAAAAAAATGGTACAATTCTATATCTCCTCGTACTACTAGACCGATTGACTAAATTCAAAATGCGTTATTTGTCTCGAAAGTGCGTCTTAGGATAGATTCTTGATTTACATATCGCATTATTCTAACACATGTATTTTGACGAAAAATTGGACTTTTCTGAAATGACATGCCAAGCGTTTTCCATATTTCGGTTCTACTACTCAAATTATACCCAAATATTAAATTTTGTGAGATTTGGTGCTAAATTTATGGCGAAACTCAAAAAATTTATTTTCGCGCATTTGTTTCAGTTTGCGCCAAGAAACATTTACTTGGCGAACTTCTTAATTTACAACAACCTATTTTCTTTCCTTTTTTTCCATTGCAGACGAGCGGAAAAAAGCCCTCATTTATTCTTTCAAATAATTTTAACAAAGTGCGTAAACCACATTTGGCATTATTATCGCTATAACAAAAATGCTAACTTTAAAAAAGCGCCAATCTGTAAATTCATGTACTATATCTTAGAAAATTTTGAATTAAAACTTTAATTTTTTGCAAGTGTGCCTAGAAATACATCTACTTTAAAATGATGTAAAAATTTCATAGGTTACAATACAAAATTGTTTTCGAAAAATTTATGAAAAATATTTAAAAATACAAATATTAAAAATAAATCATAAAAATTGTGCGAATTGTATTTGGATTAAGCCTTAATTTCAAAGTCTCGAAGAAGGAATCAAGTAAGTTTAATAAAAAAGGAGATATTAATAAATATATATCAAATTCAGTTAACATTGAGGAGCTAAAAGTTTCAGAGCTAATGTTTTTAAAAACTACTTGTACGAGTTTTACAAAATTTGGCAGTGTGGCATAATTGGAGTCGTAGAATCAAAATATGGAAAAACATTGGCATGTCATGTCAGAAAAAGTCCGATTTTTTGTCAAAATACCTATATTAGAACAATGCTATATATAAATCTAACACACAGCCTAAGTCGCGCTTTCGAGACATGAAAAACGCAAGTTGAGTTTCGTCAATCGGCCCAGTATAGAACGTGATATACAGAACTGTCCCATTTTTTGCGCAGTGTACATGAAAGAACAGGAAACAAAATCGCTTCGGTGGATTTTTCTGAGATATATCTAACACAAAAATTAAAGACATAAGCGGGACATTTGAAGTAAATAAGTAAACATTCAATCAAATCAATATATTAAAAGGTTGGAAATCCAGATTACACGTGGAGTGTGAATTGTATTATAGATTCACTTCCAGTCGACGGCAGATGAAACGAAATATAGGCTCAGTCTATAAAGACATAAATACTGCGACCTTGGGATCAATATATTTTAATTAAACAATTTTTACTGAATCTTAGACAAAAAAGTTTAGTGATAATTTATTGCAATAAATATCACTAATAAATACTTAGCAAGCTTACGTATAGCATGCAATTATTGTTTGAATTAAATCATTTCACCATTTACGGTTACTTAGATCTATTGATTATACATATATTCTTTGTTCTTTCTTTAGAAAATACGTCAGTTTTTCGAATGACTTATCCCTAACTGTAGACAAAATTTTAATTTGAATCCGCTACGAGACAGAGATTTACTAATCGGGAATAACAATATTCATAAACTTACTTTAATAATAATTGAAAGAAAACAAGTTTTATTGTACTGAACGTCATAATAACGTTAAAAGAAAACTTTTCATAAAAAAAGTGTTCAGTTTATCTAAGTGGCGCGTAATAAACATTTTGCATATTATGTACTGTAGAAGTAAAATTGCATTTGTTTTCAAAGGCAAATTTCTTAAAATTAACGCTATCCTATTACGATATATGAGTAATAGTGAATCTTACTTTGATGCTTCCCAATTCGATATGGTGTTTAGCGAAAACAAACCACTATCCACGTCTCGAATCTTGGATAAATCATTTATAACCTTGTATCTTTGGGGATGAGGGCATTTAAAAATCCATCGATATAAAAGTCTTTTTGAAAGTCTGGTAAAAGAGGAAAAAGTATATGGATCTTCGGATTTAAACACATAAATCTCCTATGTTTTTGTGAAAATCAGTTTATAGTGTTGCGAGGCCCCAAATTGTCAGCAACAGTGGTAGTGACTGCTATGAACTGTAAATTACACAAACTCGTAAGAAGGGTTTAAATCCCTTTTTATTCCACTTTAGAAATACAGCTGCGTTCACTTGATGCTCACAAACTACGCCGACCCGGTGGTTTAACAAAACAGAAATGTGAAACTAAAAATAAATGACAGGATGAATAAATAACGAGATCACTACCTACGAGGCTCTAAAATCGTAACTAACTTAACCGCGTTCTAAGATACAGCTGAGATTGAGCAAGCTTACTGATTAAGCAGTTGAAGATTCAACGAACTGCGGAAATAGGCACACAGGCCGAAACGCGCGGTTCTTAAATTTCTACCTAGCAACCTTCACGCTCGCGATTCAAGAAGCACACATACAATCTCGTTTCCCTTCTATTTAAACTCAATTTACTTTTGCTAAAATTTGAATATACAGCGCCTTCTACTACAATTTACATACTCTGGCATTGGCAATTCTAGGGCAAAGTAAAGGCTTGACAGGACAGATAGCTTAAACTTAAAATAAATGTTAGTTAAAATAAATATAAACCCTACAAGTTATCCAACTTGGTTTTATAAATTACCATTTAAGGAATAATTCTTGAGCTAAATCATATTTTCAACAGCACTATCATGTTATATTTTTACTTTTATTTTAATCTTCATGTTCAAAAATGTGTTTGATATGTCTAGAAAAAACTGATTACTTTAGAATTTATGTTTTTTTCACTTATTTTCTCGTAATATTCTATTTTATTTATTATTCACAAATGAAAACTGCTTATATTTTTCTTCCGCCAGATGCTCCAGTTGTAGCACCATTTATGTTTCCTCCAGCGCTTAAAGAAGGTGAAAGAGGAAGCGCTATATGTACCATAAAATCAGGCGATAGACCCCTAGATTTCAAATGGCTCAAAGATGGATCTGAAATTCAAGAATCCCAAAATGTTAAGATTCAGTCTGTGATGGATTCTTCATTTTTAGTAATAGAAGCAGTCACGTCGCAGAGCTCTGGCAATTATACTTGCATAGTAAAAAATACTTTCGGAAGTGACCACTTTACCGCAACTTTAATGGTATCAGGTAATTAATATATGATTTTAAAAAGAATCTTAAAAAGAAACTGTAGGTTTGACGATTTAATCGCTAAGAATGTAAAAGAGACTTTTTAATGAGATAATTTTGCTCTTTGAATGATTTTTTATGAGAAATGCCATACATAATAGATAATGTAACAATCCTTGTTCTTTAAAATGTTTGATGTTAAATTATGTTAAATCGAATTTTTAAAAATACTTTGTAAAAGTTTTTGATAATTAATTGTATTTTGATAGTTTTTTATCTTTGTAAAAGTTTTTGATTTTTAATTGTTTTTCAAATTATATACCTTCAAAGAGTTCATGACACGAGAAGTGAAGTAATATGCCATTGTCATTATTATTGGCCGTTGAAGAAAAAATATTTAATAAATAAGTAAGCTGTTGTTCATGTAATTACAGAACAATTCGTAATAGTCATCGATATAATGAGTGTCTTGGATTCACAACTTTAAATAGAATTATTTGTGTTTTTATAATATAACAATTCGTATCGACTTTAAATTTTTAAAATAGGAGCAGCAACTTCATATCGCTAGCCTTTTAAAATAGGTTAATGTAACCATTGTTTCCAACCATGTACTTCTAATTAAAAGTTTTTCATAGTAATATGAGGAATTTTATGAAACCGATTTTAGCACTAAACGAGGAGAATTCTTTAAAACATATATTTATATATGACCCTTATAAAGATATATGACCCTTATAAAGAAAACCTTCAAGTAAAGGAATGTTCCTTATGCTTTAATAAGTTATATATAAAGTTTTTAGTATAGTATACAGGATATTTAAAATATGTTGCGATAAGCCTTTTTTTAAACATTGTTCCTAATCATGCGTTTCTAATTACAGAGTTCTTTTTAATAATGTAAAGAAATTTATGAAAACGGATTAACAGTTGGAGAATTCTTTAAATAATAAATTTATATATGAAAACCTTTGAGAACCATTTTAAAGAAACGTGTCCTATGATTTTATAAGTTACGTACAAAATGTTCTGAATATTTACCTGAAAAATGCCTGAAGATATTATACGGGATTAATGGTTTCATATTGCCAGTAAGTAATATAAACATGAAATGCTATTTCACCGAATATGGAACGATAATCGCCCAAATGAATTTAGTTTAAAAAAATCTCTTAGTAATAATCGCTTGCAAATGATCTAAGTGAATATGTTTTTTTTCTCAAGTATTTTTGTTTACTTGTATCATTGCCTTCCTAGTCAGTTATTATTTGATGCTATTACTTGATGGCTTATGGGAGAAGAATCCCTAACGAAGACGTGTCATATGGCTGAACATAAATTCGGGCACTGAAGAGTATATTTTGATTTTGTGTAGATCTTTTACGTTTGCCAAATGAAACAGAATCAGACGATATGATGCTTTTGTTGATGTTGTGCCACTGTAATAACGAATAGCATCCATGGTTCGTGAATCCTATAATGCTACGTTTGTAAATTAGTTGAGTATCTATCGTAAAAACCATGAAATCTCAAGAGATTATCTCTTAATCCGGAAGTTATAGTTCTCTCTGGCAAAATTCAGAGGCGGTACACTTTTACTTTGAACTTCGCACACGTACACAGATAGCAGAACCTATCAGGAATATTTTTATATCTTCGAGTTATTTTAGACGTGGAGTGGAATTATCCGAACTTTGATGGGAGGAAAAAAATTACATTAACGCGAATTTAATTCATATCGACATACGATAGAAACTACATGAAAATGCGTTAATGTGTCGGATTGCTTACAGGTAATTACATCTTTCAGCTGAATGGAAGTGATAACGAAGAAGTTACATATAAAAGCGCGAAAATAAGGAAATAAATAAGTCGAAATATCAAAGGCAAATTTCGAAAAGACAAGTATTCCGATAATTTGTTATAATTAATTATAATGTAATTATAATGTTAATAATGTAAGAAATAAAATTTTGACCCAAAGTGAATTTCGTGAAAGAGAAAAAATTTTATAATAATTGGGCGTTATCAACTTTTCTAAAAGGATATGGTAAAAATTATAATGTAAGTTATAAGTTACTGCAGTACTTTAAACTGCCAAAACTACTAGAACCGTAAAGACAGCCAGAGTCAGTTTTCCTTAGAAAGTCTTTTACAAAGGCACCCCTCTCCTTCGCCAGATAATCCTTATGTTCTCTGCCATATTTAAATAATCTAACTCACCATAACTTATGTGAATTCTGGTGGGAAATGGCGAAAGTAGAAGTGAAAGTACAGGCAAATTAATAAGATAACAGGGCTAGTTATCAGGAAACTTTATAGCCTTATGTTAGTTGAAAGGTGACATTGATTTCTAATAATAAGAAATAGAAATGAAAAAGGGTTTCTTTATAAGTATCTGCTATCAGATTCATATTTCTGGGCGACTATTTTACAGTGTATTAATAAATAAATCAAAATAAGTAACTATAATTTTAGCTTACCAAATGGCTGCCACCGAAAAAAGCTCATGTTTTTTGAAATGATGTTGTTGCAGGAGACATTCTATCAACGCCCCTGCTGAGAAATATTTGCTGATATTGCCAAAAGATGGCGTTACAAGTCCATCTGTTTGATTTACTTAACGCCTCCTCTTCTGAACACGTGAAGTAGGTAGAAATTGGTGATTCAGTCTTCTATGTTTTAGAATTCGGACTGCATTGCGCAGTATTATAGTACATGGAATGATTGAGTTCCTACTTTTAAGTTTCGTAATTCTATTTAGTCTGTTAGCCTGCCTCTTGTACATATATATATATATATATATATATATTTAAGATTTAACTAAAAGATAAAGACCTTCTACACCATGCACCTTATGCTTTGATTCTTGTTTTGCTTCGATTTTGATTGATTTTGCGACACCGCAAAGTGAAACAACATGGTGCTGAGTGCTATTTCATATAAGGATCATATCGGAAATTTCCACACTCACTGCCAAAGCATTCGTTCCCTTACATTCATTTACTGTCTTTTAAGTAGTTAGGCATGTAACGTTGCGCGCCTCCAACCTGCACGCAACAAAGTGGTGACTGCTGAAACTGGAAATTAGACAAAGTCTTGCGAAGGGTTTAAGTCACTTTTTATTCAACTTAAGAAATTACAATTGCGTGCTCTTGACGCTCACAAACTACGCCGACCCGGCGGTAAAATCAAAATAAGAACCTGAAAAGAAATAATAACAAGAGACTAACTACGAGGCTCTCTAAACGTAACTAACCTCACCGCGTTTTACAATACCGCTGCTAATTCAGCAAACTCTGAATATCACGTTGAAAGATTAACAATTCTCCGAGACAAGCACACAGGCCGAAACGCGTGGTTCTTCAATTTCTGACTAACTACCTCCGCGCTCGTGAAGTAAGAACAGCCCATCTCGAACTCGTTTCCTTTCTATTTAACTCAGAATACTTCCGATGATAATTTGAATCCTTGCGCGTTCTACTAAACATTTACATACTCTGGCATTGGCAGTTCCAGGGGAAAGTAAGGCTTGACAGGAAAGATAGTTTAAACTTAAAATAAATGTTAGTTAAAATAAATATAAACCCTACATTTGCCGCTGCCAGAATTTGGAAAACTTGGAAGCAGGTCCTACAAACGACCTGTTGTAAAGTTTCTACAATTCTGAACTAACTTTTAAGAGCCTCGTTTACACAAAAAAATCTTATGTAACAAAAGGTATACTAAATTTCTGTAGATACTTATTTAAATCTCTCTTCTTACAGCAACATTTCCTGGACTTCAGCAATCAATCTTGTTCTTTTCCTTCCAGCATCTGGAAGGAATAAGTATCAGTATCTTTCTAAATACATTATAATTTACACTTTCTTGACACTGAATACATTTTTGATTTTAAACGATTTATTTTCCTTAGTTACTGCTTACTTCACATTCATTCAAGTATTCAAACATTAATTTAACTTTACCCTGGCTCTCCACCATGTGTGGTGTCAAACCGGAATATTCGTGTTTTAGTATTACAACACTTCCCCTAACCACCATGATTTGTTAGAATTCAACGACCAAATAGACACACCTTACTCGACATTCTACAACTCGATGAGCTACTTTAACATTCTTAAAATTCAAGTGTAGGTGGAGAACCCTACAAAACACATTCATTCTAACTTCCCCCTCATTCATCTTTAGACATGCAGGCTTTCGCTCTAAAGCATGATTTTATCTACAGTTTAATACTTAAATTTTGAATTCATTGCTTTTGAGCATTTATTTTTAGCATCTAAAATTTTATGCTTCTAGACTAAATTCTACTTTTACATAACATTCAAGTATTTACGTATATTTACAAAATTCTAAGACATATGATTTTTACAATTTACCATAAAATGAATAAAAGAAAAATAAATTTTTACTTTACTCATTCTTCGCCAAGCTGGCGGTACTGAAACTAAAGTACTTATTAATACAAGAATACGAAGTTATTTTTATCTTCGGCCGAATTTTGGCTTTAACATAACAGAATTAGTCTTTCGACCAACAGAAACTGCTTGTTCTTAGATTTTATACTTAGAGAAAATAATACTTTTGCCTTAGCTAAATAAAGTAAAAGAAAACTAAGTCTCAAGCGAGACACATTGACTTCCGTCAAAACATAGAACTTCGTATTTACGCATAACATTTTGGAACAAAAGAAAAATTTTATAGAAGATTTTAACTTAACTTTGAGTTTTCGATGATTGGAACTCCGTCATTCTTTTCTGGCAGAATTGTTCCCACGTGATAGTTTTCATGGACGTCAATCTTCTCCTTACTGACGTCCGAGTGTCGTCTACATTAGTTTTTCTTTTGCGTTCTCTGCATGCTGGCCTCTTGGCGTAGCAGTCGTCGGGTTGCTGTCTTTTTCGTTTTTCCCTTGGACGGCTGGCCTTGACGTCCTCCAGTCTGGAGTCCGTCTTGAATTTCTTCTGTTGTTGCTGGTCTTTTCGTTCCTCCTGTTGTCTTTTTAGTTTCCGGAACGGCGGCCTTGTTTGCACCTGACTCTCTGGCCCTGGGAGCGTTCTCCTTGATGTATAATTTCTACTGCGATACGTTGTAGGTGCTGTTTTCCTCTTTACCAAGGTTTCTTTACGCGGTGGCTTTGCATTCTAGTTTTTCTTAAATGCTGGAGTCTGAAAATTTTCGTTTTTTCTTTTCGGTACCGTCGCCTGGGTTGTAGAAGGGCTAGGTGTCTCTTCAGTTCTCTGCTTCTTGGGTGGTGGAACGGGTGACGTTATTTCGGGACCTTCTACTTCTTTTACGCTTGAGTCCTGCAAGAAACATTTAAGGATTTCAAAATCATTTTGATTATAGTATTTTTTCACCTGGTCGGGACTTGCTTTACAGATTTCCCCTCTCTCGTTCTTAAGGTACAATACGATTCCTTTGATTTCCTGAATTACATAGGGGCCGTCAAATTTTGGAGCTAACTTTGCAGTAAAATTGTCTGGGGCACTTGATAAAGAAAATTTCCGCTTCAATACTTTATCCCCAACTTTAAAATCTGCTTCACGGCGTTTTCTATCGTAATATATTTTTTGCTTATTTCTTGCCGTATCCGAGCTTTTAAGCGCCAGATCAATAAGTTTTTGCACATCTTTCTGTTTAAACTCTTGCTCTCTTTGTTGCACAAAGAATAATTTATCTAAAGGCGTAATTAACTTTCGGCCTAAAAATAATTTTGCTGTTGTTTTTCCCGTAGTATCGTGATTTGCCGTTCTTAAAGCATAAGCTAACTCATTTATGTAGCCATCCCAGCGCTTGTGATGTGTGCTAACGTAACTGCGAATTATTTTTACGGTGTTTTTATTAACTCTTTCTGCTATGTTTGCCTGTGGTCTATACGGAACCATTTTGATATGGCGTATGCCAAGTCCGGTGCATATGTTTTCAAATATTTGACTAATGAATTGTTTTCCGTTATCGCTAATGATTTTTATTGGTGCACCGTATTTTAAAATGTATCTGTGTAAGAATGCATCTGCGACTGTTTTGGCTGACTCGCGTTTAAGTGGAACAATTTCTGTCCATTTTGAAAAATGATCTACTATTACTAAAAGAAAACGATTTTTATTTAACTCGCTCTGGGGAAGGGACCAAGCAGATCTATGCCTAAAATTTCATTCGGAAATGTAGCGCGAATGCTATTTAAGTACCCGGCCGGGCTGTAATTAATATCATTTATTAACTGACATTGATTGCAGGACCTGACATACGCAGTTACTATTTTGTATAATTGCGGGAAATATACCGCCTCGCGTACCCTTTTTAAAGTCTTTCTGACCCCTAAATGACCCGCTAGTTTCGCGTCGTGTAATTCCTTCAAAATGCTTAATCGAAGCGAGGCTGGGATGACTGGTTTGTACTCGAGATTTTCGTTTGTTGTTTTCGTATAAAATAATAAATTATCTATTATTTCATAGTTTTCTGCTCTATTTCTTATCGCATCGATATCTATATGTTCAAAGCTTTCGGGGTCTTTCAAATATGCATAGATTCTTCCAAATTCAGGATCAGCTTTCAGTTCCGCGATAATTGTATCTCTAGAATCTAAAATTTTTGCAGTCAACACAGCACATTTAAGTTCATTACCTTCATCGTCCAGTTTTATACGAGAAAGTACGTCAGCTACATTGTTTTACTTACCCGGTTTGTATTTTATTATTAGATTATATTCTTGGAGTTTTAAAGCCCATCTTCTTAACCTGGGCGTTAGGTTTTTACCCGAGTAAAGTCTACCAACAGCCGCATGATCTGAAAAGACTGTTACTGGCGCTTTGCGGAAATAAACTCGAAATTTGTGTACAGGCATTAATACGGCTAATGTTTCTCTCTCTGTAGCTGTATAATTCCTTTGTGTGTGATTCAACGTTTTACTAAAAAATGCCAGCGGATGGTTATTTTGCATAAGAACCGCACCCACCGCATAGTCCGACGCATCTGCTGCAATTTCCAGGTTTTCGTCTCCCTCCGGGAATTTCAAAACAGGGGCATTGATGAGCGCTTCTTTTAATCTTTCAAATGCGGTATTTGCTTCCGCTGTCCATGTAAATTTACTTTTCTTTCTTTTACTTACTGACAGTGGTTCAACAATATTAGCGAAATCTTTTATGAATGACCGATAATAAGAAAATAACCCAAGGAAAGAAGACAGTTTCTTGGCGGTGTTGGGCGGTGGGAAATTCTTGATTGCTTTTATTTTTGAATCTTGAGTTTCTATACCCTTTTGCGAAATTTTATAATCCAGATATTTAAGTTCTTTAGTTGCGAACTTGCATTTTGAGGCGTTAATTGTAAGACCGGCCTCTTTTAATAATTTAAACCCTTCTTCTAGATCTTTAATATGTTGTTCCAACGTACTACTCGTTATAATTATATCATCTAGATAAATTAAAGTCGATTTTCCTAGGACAGGCTTTAGAACAATGTCCATAGCTCTCTGGAATGTTGACGGGACCCCACACAACCCAAAGGGCATGCGTAAAAATGCATAAGTGCCCGATTTTCTTATAAACGCGGTTTTATGTACGTCTTCGGGTCTCATAGCTATTTGATAGTAGCCAGACGTTAAGTCCAACGTAGTCATGTATCTCGTAGATTTAATCTTTCTAATAATTTCCTCTATAACCGGCAAAGGGTAAACTGAGAATTTAGTAACACTATTAAGTTTTCTGTAATCGATAGCAAACCTCCAAGCCCTTTTGTCCGAAGGAGGAAACTCGTTCTTTTTCCTACATAGTACGACTAGACTCGCGTACTCACTATTTATGGGCGTCATTATTTTGTTCTTTAACATTACTTGAATATGTTCTTCTATGATTAGCTCTTTCTGTTTATCATAGCGGTAAGGTTTTGTCCTACAGGGTTTGTCGGCAGTTAACTGTATCTCATGCGTAACTATTTGACAGTTACCAGGCCGTTCTGAAAAGAAGTTTGAAAAAGTACTCACCACTTGCTGGATGGCTTGACTTTCACGGTCATTCAAATGGCTAAGTTCAACTTTTACCACAAAAATTAATATCTTGAGGCTTTCCTCTTTTACCTGTATGTTTAATGATACTTTCCCGATGCAGTGACAGGTTTTTCCTTGCGCCACTATAATTTCTTTGTTTTAGTTTTTAAATAATCGTAACCTATAAAAATTCTTTTTGAAGAATGTCTCATAAAATTACCTTCTGCTCCTGTATCGATGAGGGCTTCTACTGGTACATCGCCAACCAGGACTTGTATAATTGGTAGATGTGAGTTTTTTACGATGACCGTATTTAAATGTCATTTTGAGGGTTTTTTAAAACTTCCGGTGTCTGGACCCTCGCTTTCACAGGCCCCTCTACTCGTTTAAAGCTTTCCTTTCAACTTCCGCCTTCTGGGTACGCGGACGTTTGTTTTCAAATTTCCTTTTTGGGCCTTGACCTTCGAGGTTCGATGAGTTAGCTTGATAGCTCTTTCCCCCATAAGAGCGGTTTGCATTTCTGGTTTGCTTATTTGAAGATTGCCTTCGGGTACTTTGAGAATACGTTGCCCCTCTAGCTTTTCCCGCTATTCTGCGATTTTGAAACTTCACTCCCAATTCGAAAAGCTCCTGCAATGCGTTTGGGTTTCTAATTTCGAAGTAATCTTGAACAGCAGGTAACAATCTTGGTAAGATTATTTGAATAATCTCCGCGTTGGGTTTCTTCCCATCCAGCATATCCGTCAGCTTAATTTTTCGCAGAATAAAGTCCGTTAATTCTTCCATATCCCGTTTATAGAAACTATATAGTTCCGCTTCTAGCCTTGCTCGATCTTTCACTATGGGGAAGGCCTTTAATAACGATTTTTTGAAATTTTCAAATGTATATGTCTGGCTTCCAAATTCCCCTAATAAAAATTTGCCTATATTCTTCCACCATAGCGCGGCCTGTCCTCTTAGTGCAGATGTGGCGATGGCAACGTTTTGTCTTTCAGGCACAGGGTAGAGCTGGAAGTGATTTTCTAGGCCTTCTAGAAATATCGCCACCGAATTTTTTCCGTCGAAATTGGCTTAATTGAATTTGGCTTAATTGAATTTGGCTTAATTGACGCTCTCAGCGTCTGGACCAGGTATCCAAATCCTTCCAACTGGCCTGCCATTTATTGTTGTTGTCCCGCGGCTTCCATCCGATTTTGGGCCATTTCAGTTCGACAAGTGTTCGGGCGCCAATGTAACGTTGCGCGCCTCCAACCTGCACGCAACAAAGTGGTGACTGCTGAAACTGGAAATTAGACAGAGTCTTGCGAAGGGTTTAAGTCCCTTTTTATTCAACTTAAGAAATTACAATTGCGTGCTCTTGACGCTCACAAACTACGCCGACCCGGCGGTAAAATCAAAATAAGAACCTGAAAAGAAATAATAACAAGAGACTAACTACGAGGCTCTCTAAACGTAACTAACCTCACCGCGTTTTACAATACCGCTGCTAATTCAGCAAACTCTGAATATCACGTTGAAAGATTAACAATTCTCCGAGACAAGCACACAGGCCGAAACGCGTGGTTCTTCAATTTCTGACTAACTACCTCCGCGCTCGTGAAGTAAGAACAGCCCATCTCGAACTCGTTTCCTTTCTATTTAACTCAGAATACTTCCGATGATAATTTGAATCCTTGCGCGTTCTACTAAACATTTACATACTCTGGCATTGGCAGTTCCAGGGAAAAGTAAGGCTTGACAGGAAAGATAGTTTAAACTTAAAATAAATGTTAGTTAAAATAAATATAAACCCTACAGGCATACTGGACAAAATATTACTGCTGAGCTTTGAATAGCTATTGTGATGGGACTGTATTAGAAAACACCTTGTGTTTGGCCATGGAATGGTGAGAATAAGTGCAATTAGTTTCGTCTTTCGATAATGCTGTTTGTCTCAAATTTCATTGTTCGAAAAATATTAGCCCAAAACGCATTTGTATTTTCGTGCTCATTCCCAGGATTTAGTGTATTTTCTTTTTTCCAAAAGTGAAAAGAATTTAGAGAAGGCTACTTTGATGATTATTTCCTATTTAAATATGTGTGAAAAATTTAGAACTATGTTCAATAAATTGTTTGATATCAATTGTACGTATATTATATATACCGTATTGATACGTATATATACGTATTGATACTGATATACACTGGTTATCATAAATTAAGAAAAAATCACAAAAATCACAATTACTGAAAAAGTTGCATGTAGAATTTTATGAAACTTACCCACAATATACAACACATAGTAAGGTATGAAACAACATAAAAAGAAAGTACCGGACAATTATGGTAATATAGAAATTAGCACATGTATAAAATGAACAAATCGAAGATGTCAGTTTGCTATAGTAAAAGTACCTTCAATATGGAATATAATCGTCTCTAGAAGCAATACAGAAATGTGTGATGCTTTCAATTATGCAGTCTATCAGTTCCATAGGAAGCGAGAGCCATTGCTCTTGCAAAGCAGTTGCAAGCGCGGCAAGGGTCTGAGGGGGCAGATTGAGAGCAGCTAGACGTCTTCCTAAAGCATCCCAAACGTGCTCGATAGGATTCAAGTCCGGGGATCGAGCTGGCCACTCCATGCGCATACTTGTTTCCTGTTGAAGATAATCATATCCGATGCGAGCCTTGTGTGGTCTTGCATTGTCGTCCTGTAACAGGAAAGCATCAAAGCATCACCTATTGCCCTGGCATATGCGCGCACATAAGCATCAAGGATGTCATCTCTATAAACATGAGCATTCACGGTTTCCCTTGGAAAAACATGTAGGTCTGTGCGTGCACCCAAAGAGATGCCATCCCAAACACAGACACTGCCTTTTCCGTATGCATCTCTTTCACGGATGTTTGACGGATGATAAGGGGTTCCAGGTTCTCTCCATATCAAATAACGCCTACTATCGCGTTCTAGACTAAACCTGGACTCATCTGTAAAGAAAATAGCCCTCCATTGCTCAGGCGTTCAGTGGACATGTCGTGTCTACTGCAAACGGTCTCTCCTATGGCGTGACTTGAGCAGCACGCAAATGGTTGTTCGCCTCGCATACAAACCACCTTTGTGAAGCTTCTACGCACAATTGACGTTGACATCAACCTTCCGGTGGCTGCAGCAAGGGAGGATCTAAGAACAGTCGGAGTAGCGGTTCTATTCCTGAGTACATATAATGTCCAATATCGGTCATCGGCGCTCGTCATAGCAGTTGGCTCTTTGGATGAACCTCCTAGGTGCCGAATCTGTGATTTGAAATTGCCTCCAAAGTCTATGAACCACAGAAGGACTCACATTTAGCAATCTGGACCCTTCTGTTTGACTTTGTCCTGCCTCTAGTCTCCCAATGGCTTCCTGTCGTAGTTATGCAGGCAAATGATGCCTAGAGATCATTGTTACGAATTGTCTATCTCAGATTTCTGATGTCACTATCACAGTGAAATATGCGGGCTTGCTCTCAAACATGGACTTTTATGCTCCTCGCAGATGACGTATTCCGAGTGCAGCGCCACTAATTTGCATATTGAAGTTTTACTCAGTTACTCTTACTTGGCAACATATTTAAATTTTACACCGTTTGGCTCATTTTTGATGGAGTTATTGCTATTTTTGTAATTTTTCCTTAATTTACGGTAATCAGTGTATATTCGTGATCGTGAAAAGCAATTCATAGATTCTAGAAGTTATTTTCAATAAATAGGAACCCTGTTATATTATATTACAATATTCCATTATTTTTATTTAGCATCATTCTTTTCCAAACTAACGCACTCTGTTAACGTATAATTAAGGTCTTAGTAATTTATATATGCATATGGGAATATATCGTAAAGTTAAACACTCTAATTATCTCTTTCAGCTCCTCCAAAATGGGTGATTCAACCGTTTGATATACAGACTCAAGAAGGGAAGACAGAATCTGTGCCATGTAAAGCAACAGGAGTGCCATCTCCAAAAATAAAATGGAAATTTGGTTAGTTTTCCTTTTATGTTCTTAACTTTATTTTAATCGGATACTAAAAAATATTGTAAATACCGCAAAAATGAAATATGTGTAACTGTGTATGATAATAAATTTTGCAGAAGTATTTTCTTAATAAAATAATGTTAATTTCTAAAATGAGGAGTCTGACACTGCCCACGTGGGTAAAAATGTCAACGATTTGGTTGGCTGCATGGGCAATTTCACATATTTCTCCATGAAAGAAATGTGTGTAATATAAATCCAAATCAATTTTCCTTAACGCAGTCTTCCACGAAAGTCGTCTTTTAATTAGACGGATATTCCTCGTACGATTTTTCAAACTAAAATTTATTAAAGAAGACAAAGTTTTAAGTTCATTCGTACATTGATAAATTATTCCTGCTTTATAAATTAATTTCCAGAATCAAGGAAAATTATTTATTCTAGAATCATGGGTTAAGAATTCGCTTAATCTATGCCTTCTGACGAAAACGTCTACATAAAATAATGTACATATTTTAAAGTTGATGGTAAATTATATAGAAATAAATGCAGAGAATTGACATATATTGTAAAAGTATGAAACCAAAATTGCAAATGAGACTACTATATTTTCAAATAAACTAATTTTCAATTTCAAAATAATCTGAAGTTTCAATTTCAGATAACTTGAGTTTCAAACATTCTAAGTATCAAATAATCTAAGTTTCAAACAATCTGAGTTTCAAATAATTGTTAAGGCTTTGAAAATTGAGCATAAAGAATAACTGTTGCTTGTATTTTGTTCGATAGTTTTGACTGAATTTGGTTTTGTTGGACTTAAAATTCAATGTATTTTAATTCAGTTTGTGATAAAATGCAATGTCTTTTAATAATACATGAATGAGGAAATGTATTCGACTTCTTATGATATTGTTTGAGGAAATGACCTTATTTTTAAATTCACATTTTTTAGTTTTCAAGGATTAAGCTTTTGAAAGTTTCGTTCATGCAATTATATACGATTATTTGAATGACGTGGCAAGTATGTGAATGGTCGAAATTCATGAATTTAGTTATTTTAAGAATTACATTTTTAGGCTAACGAAATGTGTGTATTGTATTCTATGGTTTAGATCTTTAATAAATTTAAGGACTGAAAAAACATGAAAATTAATGTTCAGGGAATATAACGTATTATTAGATGGATGCTTTAAGATGAAAATTTTTATTTTCCCTTCCTTTTTCTTTAATCAAGATTATGAACTTCAAATGACTAACGAAATGACTAACGATTATGACTAACGAAATGTGTGTATTGTATTCTATGGTTTAGATCTTTAATAAATTTAAGGACTGAAAAAACATGAAAATTAATGTTCAGTGAATATAACGTATTATTAGATGGATGCTTTAAGATGAAAATTTTTATTTTCCCTTCCTTTTTCTTTAATCAAGATTATGAACTTCAAATTAAATAGATGAAAATCTATACATCCATAAAATAACGTTGAAGATGACCAAAGAGTAAGTAAGCAAAAAGGAATTTAGGATTCTAGCTAACATCAAGCTAACATCATTGTATTTAACAATGACAAGTGCTATAAATTACAACATAAGCTATAAAACGGGAATATGTGTAACATAGTAAATAAGTAAAAGAAGTCAGGATGCAGGATTCCAGATGGAAATAATGTATAAATTAATATGAATATTAATTTTAATCATGTCAGTAAATATGGAATAAAATCTAAAACGGAGCATAAGTTACGTAAAATCTCCTAACATCATATATATTTATCTGCTACATATTTAACGGCTTCTGAAGTTGACTGTATTTAATAGAATTAGTGTTATTTAAAATATAGAAAATAGTTTTAGCTCTCAAATTTAAATGTCTTCTATATAACAGAGATATTAAATAAGAAAGATGTATGATTTTTAAATCGGTTGTTTGGATAATGAAGAAATCGTTTACTTAATATCTATTAACTTTAGAAAATAATATATATATATTATACATGAGTTATACGTATATATATATATATAAATCAAAGATTATGTTTTCAAAAAGCTAAATATTTATGAAAATGAAATAAATAACATGTCTGGTGCTAAAGAAAACATTCGCTTGGACATTGAAACGCTTAGACATTGAAGGACCATTGAACATTCGCTTAGACACTGAATGGTTCAAAATCGTGTAAATGATAATTTCGATAAAAATTTAGGGAACATTAGTACTTTTGAAATAGTTAAGATATGCGATTCTTATTTTACGACAAACTGGAAGCATTCAGTGTGACTATGCACGGTTACATTTTCTTATTTTGAAATCTGAATAAATTTTCTGACCTTATCATTGTGCCGAGTTGATGATTTAGTATTGTCTATAATTTTGTAAACATAGAAATCAAATTGGTCTGAATAATATTAATTAGAAGTATTAGAGAGAAATGTGTGGTTTCCACTGCTATTTGGTATAATATTTCAGGTGAACAAATGGAAACAGAAATATCAGAAGACTCTAATCAAATGGTTTATGTTTCGAAGAACGGCTCTTTGGTGTTAAATAAGGTGGATTCTTCTATGAAAGGTTCTTACACATGTGTAGCTGATAACAATTTTGGTGCACCACTGAAGAAAATTATCTTTATATCAGTTAGTGGTAAGTTAGACAGGTAAAAGTTTTTGATTCAAATTAGCTAAGCAAGCTCATGACCAAGCACGCTCAATGTGGGGGACCGTGTTATCAAAATTTTAATATTTATTTTAAATTACCTTAATATTTGTATTACAGGTTTCCCTTTTTTTACCATGACTATAATGCTTATTAATATATGTGGGTGTATAACTATATACATGTCATGGATATTAAACCTCATGTGGTATTCAAATCTGTCGATATATGCTAATTAAAACTTATTTTTATTCTTTAATTATTACATATGCTTCACTAAGGATTATATAATTAGATGACAGATTGCGGATCCTAAGATATTATCTGTGACAGGTGAGTAAATGTAATTATGCTTTTAATGTTAAATTTATTTTTTATATTTTAGCGATTTAATTAACAATACGCAAAAAATAACATTTGAGAAATAAGTTTGTTTTTAACAGGAATTTGGTAGCATGATTAATTTGAATTAAATGTTATTTTAACACTTCTATTGTGCATAAGAAAATTTGTCTTTTATGAATTTTCGAACAGAAATAGATATGAATTCTTATGTATATGTACATATACATACATCATCATTCCCATCAGTATAGTATTAATAATATCATTCTATTTTCTGGCATCTATTTATCTATCTATATCTATATATAACAGTAATATTTTACGAAATGAGTAAAACGAATGTTTTATTATACAAACAGATGTAAATAATGCAGAATTAGTTGCAAAAATATAAGAAATGAGTTATGATTACAGAACATGTCTAGTTATTCTAATGATGTAATTATATATCGTTCTCTTAGTCTGAAAAGATAGTAAAAACGTAGTTAGAGCGTATGGCTCTCAGTACGTATTTCAGGGACTATTAGTTGAAACGATAATTTGCAAAGAGTATCTTTCAGTCATTTAAAGCACATCAGTGGGTCAGGGAGGAATATTTTGGGATGTTTATGGGATAGAAATCCGTTTTTTCACTACCTGTGTTATATCCAAAATGAAGAGTAAAATAAATAATTATGCATGTGTAGGTGATCATCTGACTATTGAGTTTTTCTTTATTTATCATATGTTGCTCAATTTAACGCAGTTTTTCTAAGCTTATTACATTATTTCTTTCTTTTCTAATATTTAAGATCTATTTTGTTTTAATTGTTTATATAAGTAATCTTAAAGCTAATTCACATATTTTTTAAAATCTTCTTTCCGTTATGCAGTGATAGAATCACCAAAAATTTCCATTTTTAAACCATGTTCAGAATAAACTGAATCACATAATTTTATTGGCAGAATAAATACCTGAAATGAGGATTTCTTTTTAATTCTAATAAGCCCTTTGGTTAAAGCATACTAATTTTTATTATTCGTAGCATAGTAATAATTATATATTTTTTGCTGATTTTGACAGCGTTCAAAGGTAGCATTATGGTATGAATGATGGACATGGCATAAATCTCGTAATGAAGTGCGTCTTGATTGTAGTATACTAGAGTACTGAGAATGATATTTGTAATAGCATAAACTGTTGATAAGGAACAAGCCATGAATACTGCAAAATGAGCTCAAAATATTTCGTCTCTCTCTCTGAAACTATATTTTCTGTATAACTGTGTTACTTGCACGTTGTAATTTGGCGTTCTAGATACTATTATTGCTTTGGTAGCAATTATAAATATTTTGTAAATTTGCAAGAGGGAATTATCATTGATTTTAAATAATTGATGTTTTCAAATACATCAGTTAAAATATTAGGGTTTAATGATAAATAGTCAGTTAAATTAAAAAAAATAAATCCTATTATTTAGACCTGCTTGAAGAAGATACTTTCTCGAATTTCGATTAAATACTATTGAAATTATAGAATTGAAAAGACATTTTTGATTACATTGTTTTCCTGCTTTAGAATTCATAAAAGTTTTGATGTCTTAATCATGTTTCAAATATAACGCAGAAAGAGTATTTCTATGTAATGCACCAATAAAAAGTCTAATTTTGCAATACTCTCACTTTAGAATAATTTAGCTACACATATAATTAAAATAGTTCGAATTCATATGTTTTTTAATTATAAATTTTTTATTACTTTCTCCGATATGTGGCGCTGTAAGCTCGTCCGTCTCATTTGGATGCTGTATTTTGATCGCCATGTTTTATTGCATTAAAACCTTTCGTTTTCTTTATATATAGTGATTGTTTTGAGCTGCACCTAGCAACAGACCAGGAAAATTCAAATGCGTACACATGAAGCTCATTCGAAGAAGAACATGCTGTTCAGGGATTAAGAATTTCACTACAGTTATTGAAGTTATTTTAATAGCGTCTGTTTTCAATGTATCGGAAAGCGGTGGTAAGTGCGTACCAACAAGAGTTTAAAATTGCCTTCTTTTCAAATGTTTTTGACTAAAAGTAATTTTTTTATGTTTTATTACTTGAAAAAAGTATTAATTAATTTTTTAAATATGTTTAATTAAAAAAAATAACTACACTTGATTAATTTTTCCGTTTTGCTTATTTGTATTAGTTTTTATTTATTTATTAATAAAAACTAATACAAATAAATTTAATAAAATTCGAGATCTTGTACTATTTGCTAAATTAACATTAGAATCTGCTAAACCGTAATTTCCATCCAACAAGAACAAGTTTATGCGATCTAAATGTGCATGTAGAAAACGTTCATTGCTCTCATAGTTACTTACTATTATCACGTGAATCCAATATCTTGCTTTCTGTATGATTATCTTATTTCTTAACCCTCTGATAGGCTCGGGGTTTTGGATCTGTCATAAAGACCTGTACATAAAGAGCCTTAATTAGCTAAATTTGTATATTTACTTACTTTTCTTAAATATATATATTATTTTATATACATATTATTTATATTATTTCTTATATACTACATATATATAAGTTTACATATATATATATATATATATATTCTCAAATATTCAGGTACCGGAGTCTTTTCTAGAGGATTTCAAAACCTTATAATGATTTCACAAATCAATTAATGTGTTCCTGAAATTAATGTAACAAATGTTCATTGCGTCGTTCAATTTTCTTAGACACTACGATTTAAAGTTTGAAATTTGAAATTTTCAATATAAGGAAATTGTGCAAATTTAAAACGAAAATTTCAATTAGGTTATTCAAGCGCATCATTATTCTTATATTTATAGGATTGAAAATAGTAATACTATGCTACTTACATTTTATTTTGCACTCTGAAGTTTTAAAAGCATTCGGAACAATGCTCATACCTTATGTAAAGCAAAAGCACATTCACCAAAGTATTCTTGAATTTGAAATTCTTATAATGAAACATGTTTATAACGAAAACGAAGAAAAATAACGTATCATTTTCCAAGATTTTTCACTGGTAGTTTTATTAAGAATTCATTTAATTTGCTTGTTATGCTATATTTTACTATAGACCCACCAATGGTTGCTGCATTTAGTTTTCCTGCGGCCTTGAAAGAAGGAGAGCGAGGAAGTGCGGCATGTACTATCAGATCAGGGGATACTCCGTTGGAATTCAAGTGGTTGAAAGATGGACAAGACGCTGAGGAATTTCCAAACCTTAAAATCCAATCTCTCATGGACTCTTCTTTACTAGTTATTCCTTCCGTTACGCCAAAAAGTTCTGGAAATTATACTTGTATTGTAAAAAATGCTTTTGGAAGTGATCGGTATACAGCAGCTGTGGCAGTTACTTGTAAGTTCTAAGATTTAAATACTTTTGATTTCGTAAATCTGTTTCAGAATGACATAATTAAAAGCGTTAAAGTAATAATAATTGCAGATAAAGTATTTCTAGTATTTATGTAAAAATGCCAAGTTTAGAACACACTCTTTTAATTTTTCTGCCTTTTGATGGTTATTGGATTAAAAATTCTAATTTAGAGACTGAAAATCTCTTTCAGATGATTCTCTTTCACCTTTTGACTAAATGCGGTATGTGTATAAGACTTTACAGATTACATAACAGAATATGTTGTATAATATTTGCATTTTATGATTCTTAATTCGCAACAAAGATATCTTGCTTTCTAATAATCATTAAATTCCCTGGAACTAGAGATTAAGATGAAAATTTTAGCATATTGATACAATAGTTTTTAAAGCTAAATTATTCATATAATTACTTAAGCAAACTTATAATTTAAATCAACTTCTTTTCGAAAAGAATAGTTCAAAATATCTGAAATCGCCACTATTTAAATGGTTAAGTTGCTCTATTAAAATACGTAGATATTTCCATTTTATTTTATGACATGAATAATGTATGCTAATTAAAAAAATTGAAACAACCTCCTTTAACAAAATTATGATAAAACGGTAAATATTTAGTATGATATTAACTGTAAACAGTTACACGTAATGCAATTTAAAAGAATTAGCCTGTGCGAATGAAATTATCTATATGAATCTTAAAACTGAGAAATATAAAAATTAACAACAAAAGAGTTCTATCAATTCTCAAAATAATCTGAGATTACTGTTTTGATTAATGTACATTTAATGGCAAAGAATAACCATGTATAAGCAACAAAATTAAAAATAAAAATTTAAATTATCTAAATTATTCTGTATATTAAAACTGATATCAGAAATTGCAGTTCTCATACCTGCAATGTAAACGTTTGTTTAATTTATTTATAATACTTTAAAATTACGATTGATCTTTTGACTGGGAGTATTACAATTACCTTAACTTTTGTCGATCTTTTAAACGCTGGACTTGGTCAAATGTACCGAAGTGATTAAATTGATTAAACCACTTGGAATTCATGCCGTGATGTCTTATTGTATTTACAGTAATATGATCAGCAACAAAACGTTATAAAACATTAGTATGCTTTACTTAAAAAAGTATTGGGATATTACTTCAAAAAAACTTAAAAAAATACTGGATAAAGTCGAGGAAAGGATCAATCTTTCAATGAATGCATTTAGAATTTTCTGAAGTTTTTGTTCTAAAAAACCATACGCTCTGCTTTCCCTAAAGAATCGTTTTAGTCTTGTAATAATACTTTATATTTTTAAGTTACAAAGCGTCAAAGTGTGTCTCTTTTTGTGGGAAAAAAAGAAGAGATTGATGGTAACAAGTTTAAAAAACATGATAGAGATTTTGTTCTTTTAATCAATTTAAGTGAATTAAATTTTATGCATTTTATTTTTTTTCAATATCTTTTAGCTCCTCCTGTATGGAAAAAAGAGCCATACGATCTGAGCACCATGCAAGGTGAAAGCGAAATTATTCATTGCGAAGCTACTGGCGTGCCTACACCTTCAATGAAATGGATGAAAGGTAATGAATATTGTCATAAATGTAAACTTACTCCTACTAGTTTTATTCTTAAAACTTTTGCTGTGTATTTCACAGAACATTTCTTTTATATAAATAATACATCACAGTGATTGAAATGTTTACACAGGTTTTCAAAGAATGTTATTTGTGAAGAAATGAAAGCGTTTTTACATATCAAACAAGGCTGCGTTAGCGGTGAGCACAAAATCGCAATGTAGTAGAGAAGTACAAGAGCTAGAATATCATTTGAAAGTTCTGTAAGGAAAAATATACAATATAGGTTTTCTAACACAGTTTAGCACAGAACCTGTTTAGTTTGAGAATATAAATTACATCCATGTGCTGTGAAGTAAAGTGGAGTAACAGTGAAGACATTCGGAAGAAACCCTAAGTAACCGTCAAAAGCAAAATGATATATTAAAGTAATCCATAAGTCGTTTTAAAAAGATATATCCTCGATCAATATTTTAATTTATATGTGTAACAAGCAGTTTATTAAAAGAATAATATGAATTTGTGTTTGATAATTTATTTAGCCTTCTTGGACTGCATTCGACTACCATACCATAAGAGTTAGCACTGTCGCTATTTACACGATACGAATAAATTTTTTTCAAATAACCTTTTTTTAGTCCAAAGGGATTTGAATCCCGAAGGACTATTAGTTTTGTTTTGGCATTTTGCGTCGGACTCATAAATGTCGGTTCACTTTTCAAACTGTTGCCACAAAATGTTAGAGTCCTGCATTATATTTGAAGAAATTAAATAATGAAAAATCTGCATAAATGTATGTATATTTCTCGCATTGTGATAAAACAACGGTACATAGAGTCATCGAATTTTGAATAACGTAATCCTCCAACGAATATGAGCATGTGGAAGACCAAATTTGAAATTTGAAATTTGTTTTATGATCGATTTCCTATTTTTTAAAACTTTGACGAATTTTTGATTAACAAACTCAAGGATTTCAAAGCGAGCAATGGCAACGTTGTGCAGAAAAAACATTTTTATCTCCAGCGCGTGAGTCTCTGTATCGGAAATTCTAAAGATATGCTCGTTTTAAAACTATTTTGCGATATTGCTGTTGCACTGGATCTTATGGTTTAAGTGCGAGGAACATGATATTTAATAAAGAAAGGTAACACACAAAATGTTAAAAATGCCCCTTTGGACGTAATTTAAAATCTGAAACATTTCAGATTTTTTTTTTCTTTTTGCGAGTTTTGCGAGGTTTTAATACTGGCACGTACGTAAATTAATCATTGTGCACGTAAATTTGTTACTGCATAAATAATAGTAGTTGAATTAAATTTATATGTAAGATATTTGTATTATTTTATCGCAACAAAATTGAAAATATATTAATAAATTTTAGTACTTAAATTAAAATATCTTAACAAGGTTATTACAGATATTTCCTAATTTAAAAGAATTGTTTTTAATTCTCAGGGGAAAAAGGAATGGAAGAAATTTTATCAGATGATATTAGCTCAAATATCAAGTCGCTCCTTAATGGTACATTGTTACTTAGTAAGGTGGAAGCTTCCATGGAAGGAAGTTATACTTGCACTGCAGATAATGATTTTGGTGCACCACTTTCAAAAACAGTATACATTACTGTTCGAAGTAAGTTCCTAATGTATGACTGCATTGAATTTTAATTTGTTTATTAAACATGAGATGTGCTAAGCAAGTGAGTTTTCACTATTTACTGCAATACATGCTAAAGGGAATAACTATAAGAATTTACAAAATGTACGGAAATAATTTGCTAAGCATTTTCTTTTAAATACCCTAATGTTCTGAAATATATACTAAAAAATGCTGCAAACTTATTCAGGTCGTTTTATATAATTCTTTTATGAGAAGAAATGGAAATAGTTTTACCAATTTACAGTTCTATTAAAGCTGCAGTAAAATTCTTCCTTTACGGAAACACTTTACAATTTATGTCTTTGAAAATATTATGTAACATTTTCATTATGTAAGCTGTATAATTTCTCCGTCAGCTATCAAGAATTAAGGGAATTAAAAATATTTTTGTCATTTTTCCTTAATTCTGTGATTTAATCTTGAAGCGTAAGGTTAAAAAAACAGTTTACTTCAGAATAATATACTTCACGAATAAGCATTACATGTGCAATTGAATACTGAACAAATGTATCTGTTTATAAGTTTATGTAAATCTTATATTACATTGCTTTAATGTAAATAAAAATTATACTAACATTTTCTCCGATATGTGGCGCTGTATGCTCAGGCATCATATAGAGAATTTCAGCAAAAGGCTACCGCCATATTGTGTGCTGCTAAAAATTATATTTATTTCACTGTAGTTCTGCTTTATTACATGGTATCAAAGTATAATTTATTTTGTCTTTTTTAAAATTTGAGTTAAATTTTGAGCACCTGACCCATACTGTACAGAAGAACGTATGAGATGCTTCCATCAGGAATTCTAAATTTTGTTGCTTTGTGGACTTGGTTTTCGATAACCTATGCTGGAGGTAAGTGAGGCGATTTACGTTATCATACTTTCAGTTTATAACGTCTATGTTGTATGTTTGGATTTAATAAGTACCATATTGTAATTTACACTGTATTTCAAAAGTTACCATGAGAATGTAATGGATTCCTTAAGGAAGATCTCAAAATATTTGCTTATTTGCTTTTAATATTTACCGAATTATTTGAATATAAGAAATACAGAAATTATTTAAAATCTGTTAGTCCAAGAACTATTTAAATTTATGAAAAATTTTCAGAAATTTCCTTTCTCTGTTTTCGAAGGTATTTTAACATACCTGTAATTATTTTAAATTAACTTTAAATTAATCTTAAATTTGTACGACAGAAACAGGAGGAAAGGTGAAACTGATTTACTGATGAAGAATATTGAGGTTTTTCTGAGAAGAATGTTAAAATATTTTCTCTCTTTTAAAATGATTGGAACATTTTTAAATGTTGATTAGTCGAAAAAGATCAATATATTAGTTAAATTAATATTATGTTACTGAATTTTAGAGAATATACCCGTCATATTTATCTTAACGCTATTTGTATATTTTTTAACAGTGATGTATTTTATATTTTTTGTCAACTGCATTAAAATTGCACGAATTTAATGCTACTGTAAGTCTTGTAACTATTGAAAAATTAACACTAAGAAAAGAAAAGAATGTAGTCATACGAAATGGGTTAGCAGACTCTTGGAATGATTAATAATTAAATTTTTTATTGAATTCGTTACACATCAGTTATACGCAGAAAAATCCTATTACGTTAACGGATATTCCAATAATATTTAGAATAACATAAAGATATAAATTACGGAAAAATACATATGTTAGTTTTAAATTGTTAATATAATTAAGTAATGTTCTGTTTTAAAGTAAAATTTAAATGAAAGATCTTATTTCCCAGCGAATTAAAATGCTGAGAAATTGCAGTTGGCTAAGCTGCGCATGGTTGCTTAAAGATCTATGCCTTGTGGAATGCAATACTTCTCTGGTCGCGTAAATTTGTTGTAACATAACATAATGTACCGATGCTGACAAAGGAAAAGACTATGTATTAGCCACTTTAATGCCAAAAGTTAAATTAAGTTAGATTAATAAGAAAACATTTATATGATATTCGCTTAACCAACTTAGCAGGAAAAAAAATCAGTTAGCGAATATCAAATTAAATGAGGTATCTATATGCGAATAGATATAGGTAGATAGATAGGCAGTATTTGTTCTTTCTTCCTATGTTTAAAATTGTTATTGAGTATGTTGGGGATTACCCTGAATTAAATTATGTGTTTTTGTTTTGCCATACAGAATCTCCCGTAGTATCTCCATTTATATTACCAGATGCCCTTAGAGAAGGAGAAAGAGCTAGTACAATTTGCACCATAAGATCAGGAGACAGACCTTTGGAGTTTGAATGGAAGAAAGACGGAGAAAAGATTTCTGAATCATCTTATCTAAAAATACAATCTGTTCCAGATTCTTCTATATTAGTCATTGAATCAGTAACTGCACAAAGTTCAGGAAATTACACTTGCATTGTAAAGAACGCGTATGGTAGTGATCGATTTACAGCTGTACTAACTGTCACAGGTGAGTGAAAAATTTAATGAATTCTTACTCTAAGCACGCGGGTGCTCCCCAAGTTAAACTGCCTTCACATTCTTTGAGATAAAAACCTAATTTTGATATAACACAATTTAATTTAAGGATATATTTTAGGCGACTCACGGGTGCATTACCGGTTTGGTATTGTCTGCTTTGATTTTGCTGTGATTCTTTCCCAAGATTTTAATTAGTCGTTTGTCACGTTATTCGTAAACACGAACAGGAAATCCCAGTTAGCAGCAGACGGCTTCGCTAGGACCGCAGTATCAAAACTAGAAAATGGTCCGAATACAAATTCGATACTGAGCCTTTAAAAGCTTGGAAAACTCTGCTAGTGATGGAGTACATAAACATTAAGATGCTATTAGACATCTGTATGCTGGATTTACTCCCTAAATAATAGTTTAAATTTGAAAGGATATGTAATGAAAGCAAACTTAAATGTTATTTAAGTATTAAAAATATAAATGTTTTCTTGAACTGTATAGTTTGGTATTTTATGACTTTAATTACGATACTCGAGTTCGGCTAGTTTGTAATTAGAGTGTTATTTTCTAGATATATTTAAAAAACAAACTAAATGGTCTCTTTATTAATCATTTAATTGTTGTTTAGGACTAATCATGGGATTGGTTAAACTTAAAAAAATAGAAGGAATAGAAAATGACTTATTCAAATTGTTCACAGTTCAGCAAATGTAGATTCTGCTTTATATGTGTATATAGGTTTCTTTTTTTATCTTCTTTTAAACTCTAATTTTAAAATATTGGGAAATGTTAGAGTTTACGATTCGGAAGGAAGCGTGCCAAGATCATCAAATGGAATATCACTATTTATTGTGGCTTTCTAAATTTCAAATACAGACTGCTCCAAACTCAGGAATCAAAAATTGTCTTCTTTTATGGATACATGAAATGACAGTATGTTTGACTCTTAGATTGGTATATTTTATATAATTTACACAAATTTTTATATCTTCTCCAAGCAACCAAAACATGCTTGTTTTATTCTGAGATTGTTGCATAAGCAAAATACAAACTGATGATTTCTCTTTTCACTTCTCTTTGCCAAAATCCTCCTCGAAGCCATCTCAAAGCCAAAATTTTCTTCCAACTTTTTTTCCCTTATTGAAAAATGTAATAAGTTAGGCATTTCATAAAAACGAAATAGAAAAAAGTACAATTTTGTTCAGCAGAGAATACTTATAAATACGTTATGTATTGAAGTTTTGCATATAATGAAGATTTTGCATGTACCTTGAGCTTCGTAATATTCACTTTTCTTATTTTGATTGTTTATTAGCGAGTAAGAAGTTTTGTGGCGATTATGTGAATCGAAGCCTTTGTTAAATTTTGCAGCAAAAGCAACGTTACTTTCATGTAACATTTTCTGAAGCTTGAAATAGCGATGATTAAAAAAATGTATTTTTTCCGCGCAGAGCCTAGCTCACTTTTGCCCAGCTTACAATCTTCCGAATCGAATGTAGTTTCCTTAGGTTACTTAAACCTTCGCTTTTCTCCTTACACTCCCATTATTCTAGCAAAGTATTTTCTCAAAAAACCTTCAGGGCATACATTTTTATCAGACTGTGCAGCTGATCAGTGATTTATATGAGATAATTTTCAAAGATGCTTAAATTTTGTTTCTTCCATTTAAACCTGGAATCATAAATTTGGTTAAAGGGAGAAACAGAAGCAGCGAAAAATGGTGTGTTTGAAACAGTAAATGTTTATCTAAGATTTTGAAAAGCAAGAAGGATTTAAAACAAAAATTCAGGATTGTGTACTGAAAATTCAAGACAAAAACGTTTGAGAAGTTTACACTGATATGGACGTATATACTTCTTGAAGTCGTTTTGAATGGCTCGAAGGAGCTAGAGGAAAATAAGTTGCAACAGTTGGACATAAAAGATTAGTAATATATTTTAGAATTCAGCAACAGTGATGCAGAAAGGGTCGCCAAATATACATATTTTGTGTGCTTTATTACGTGAAAGCAATATTACGATGGTTACGTCACCTGAATGATGTCATGTTATTTTCTTAAGTCTATTTGCTGAAAATGTACTGTTATGGACAATGAACTTATTCATAATTTGTTAAAAACTAGCCGCAGTCTTATTTCACTTTGTGAAGTTTGTTACGGATATGAAGTTAGAAGTTTTATTGATTACGACAGCGGAAACTTTGGCTTTTAAAGAAGAAATATGCAGTCTTTTGAAAGACTTCTAAAGTTAAATTAATTGCTATATTCAGCGCAAGCATGTGAAAAAAAAGAAATTTTCTTTTTAAAACTCACAATACTTTAAAAACAAAGAAATTGAGTGCATTTTATACTGTGATATGAGTTCATGGCAGAGGAAAGGTTTTCGCAATGGGTACATAAAATGAGTCAGTAATAGTTACACATTTGTCTTATAGACAATTGTAAATGTCACTCGACTAAGTTTGTCTTGAAAACATATAACTATCGTGATTTGATAACTAACTCCTCAAGCAACTTTCAGCTTGTCAATCAAATGCATAGTTAAGAATCTGAAAGTGACGTACAGTTTAAGTGTTTCAAAAGTTTTTTATTTAGTAAGTTTGGAGCAAGAAATGATGTCGTCTTGTCTCAAATAAAAGGTTTTTCCGGAAATATGTAAATTTTAGAATAGGTGTTCTTGGATACAGGGAGACAAATCTTAGTTTTAGAGTCCCTAATAAAGGTAAGAAATGATAATGAAAAAACTTGTAATTATCTAGGGCAAAAAAGATTGATTTCTTTTTGATATAACGTACATTGCAATAATTAGATACTCCAGAAGCAGTAGAAAACATATACGAAATAGCTGACGAAATCTAAAACAAAAAATGCTGACGTTTCAGAGAGAGAAAAGGGGAAAAAGATACCAGTGTAGAAAAAATAAAATATTTCAAGCCTTATGATTTCATTTACAGCTTGTTAGATTTAATTTACAGCTTAGGAAATCTTTAAAAACTTTTAAATTAAGAGGTATTACAGTTGCAATATTATGCGTAAGTAGAATATTTAATATTCTTTTTAATACCACTGGTGTATTGAGAATACGACAAAGCACACTAGGGCTATCTGCTTAACGGGAGGGGTGCCTTCGTGGAGGACTTTCTAAGGGAAACTGGCTCGTATACACGTTACACATGGGAGAAACCACGAAAACGCCCATGCAGCCAGCCCGTTCGCATGATTCGAACCTCGGACCGAACTACCAGTGTTCAGCGATTTTACCGCTCTACCGCTGGTGGGCCCTTAATACCATTGGAAATCCAAACAACTGACACATACAATGAATTTTCAATAAATCCAAATATTTTATCAATTCACATTTTTAGTTTTCGCAAACTAACATTATGAAGCAGTTTCTTAATGATTAAATTTGTATTACTTATTAGCATGCTTCCTTTATTTAAATTTATTGTTTTTCTTTGGCTAATATACCATGTTTCTTCGCATATAGATATATCGAATATTTTTAGTTACTTTCAGTTTTATTGCAAGTGAGCTCGACTTTATATTGTTACATATTCCATTAAAACCTGATCCATAGTTAGTTGTATTCACATATGGGAAATACAGAAACATAACAGAATTGATAGAAGCTGAAATAAGAGCTTCTACCAATATTTTTGATTAAATTAGTGCTCGACAAAGTAGTTAATTTAATTAAAAATATCACAAAACTTCGGTTAACTCAAACATCTGATGTTTACTCAAAAATATAAAAAATTATTTGGTTAAACATTATTTACATGTAAAAAGGCAGTCAAAATAATATATATTATTCTAAAAATAGTATATATTTTAATATCTAATAATAATAATAATAATATATATTTCAATAAAATAATGAATAATATGTAAGACGAAAATAATTTTTATTAACAATTTTGTTTGAAACAAAAGTAGTTAAAATTTTTCTAGAAGATACTTAGCCATGAGTGAATAATGGGTAAGATTTTGTAAAATTTTAGACATTAATTATCTTTCGTGTTTTTTGGTCATAGTTCCTCCCGTATGGCTGGAAGAACCCCAAAGCGTATTAACGCAAGAAGGTGAAACAGTATCCATTCCATGTGCTGCTACTGGAGTTCCTGCGCCTAAAATAAAGTGGACATCAGTTAAGTAAAATTTGCCTTTAACAAAATGTAAAGTCAAATAAAAAAAATTTAATTTTCCCAATATGTTTGAACAGTAATGCATAATATTTCAATTTTGCTCTGATTTTCTGACATACTTAACTTTTATATTTTACATAGTATCCTTACGTACAATGCTAAGCAAAGAAATGCCAGTTTATAAATTTTATATTTTCTCACGAAAAGAATAATCATGATGCTGCAAAGCAACTTTCATTATTGCATAATGAGCATTTCATTGTAAGATGTGAATAACTGAAACAAAAATGCATTTGACTCTATAAAATAATCTCATATCTATTGCTCACCAACAGGAAGCATATTTTTTGCGTATAAGTTACTAAAATGATGCACAGAAATTTAATTTTGGTGAGAAATGAGAACCAGCGACACCCGTTAATATAAATGACAGTTTTCAATAAGTATTTCTTTATTTTGAATGTTATTTTAAACATTACTAGCTTTTCAGATATTCTTACAATAAGAGTTTCTATGTTTAGGTGGAGGATTAAATAACGTAATATCTGATGAACCAACTTCAGCCATCAGGTCATCTCCGAGTGGAGCACTGATGATAAATAAAATAGAAGCGGCAATGAAAGGAACTTATATTTGTGAAGCCGACAATGGCGTGGGTAAATCACTTAAGAAAACGGTATCAATTTCTGTAAGAGGTGAGAGATTTAAAACCTTTTGTATTTCTGTCTTAATCCTATGTGCTGAGCAGGAATCATGTCAGTAATGACAGAATATATAATAAAGATGTTTTGCTGTTGAAAGTTTTATATTATAAATCAATACGCACTATTACACGTGAAGGCAAATAAAAAAGGAAGTAATCATTATTCGTTACAGTTACAGTTTCATGAACTCATTCATTTTTACTGTAGTTTTAACTTTCTGACAACTTATATGATTATTTGATAATTTTTGTGTACGGATTTAGTGTTTACGATAAGCATAATAACATTAAACTTACGCTTTAGTTTTACTCATTGTTTAAAGTACTGAATATATGTCGGGCTGTTTTTTTGTGTATTTAATTATTTGACGCAATTTATTTCACATAGCTTAATTGTGAAGTAGTTTTCTTGACTTTCAGTATTATTATTAATCTATTTAATAATATTGAAAAAAATAAAGAAGTATTCATATTGGCACATTATGTGAAGACAATTTATTGTTAAATTTTATTATTTTTCTCCGATATGTGGCGCTGTGTGCCCGTATCGAGTCTTGAATATATGAACGCCATATTGCATAAGTGGTATGAAGAGCAATGTTAAGTGCATTTTAAATCATTAAGGACATTTCTTTGTATCAGACTAGAACGATTTGGTATTTTTGCTTATAAAATGATGATTAATTTACTGTTTAAGCTAATTACACATAGAAACTGATGTTGCAATATATCTTTCAACACAGAAGATGAAGAAATTATTGTTGGTGATTACTTTCATCTGTTTCTGTACTGCGAGTATCGTGCATGCAGGAGGTGAGTTTCATTTCATTCTTTTCCGTATAAATTTCATATGAAACTAAATGCACTTCGTAAAAAGGTTTGATGCATTGTTAGGTAATTAACGACTCATTTTTATATTATTTTAACATTAAAATACAAACTACTAATAATGTTATATAGTTAATTAATATCTTTTGTAGCATAAAAATATGGTATTCCCTGATGAATGTAATAATTGCGATTGCTCATGTAAGTATTTCTTTAATAAGGTTACATTTGTATATTTCTGTGTAATTGTACATATCCATCTGTAATAATCGATTTACTGCATATCATAGCAATATCTTCTATTATATATAACTTGTTGAAAGCAGTTGAATGGAATAATTACGCTAATAATTTTTAGTAAAATTTGTTAAGGCTGCTCTGTATAGCTTAAAATCTATCAGTTTTAATTAAACATTTATTTCATATTAAATGAGTATCTCGTTTTTTAATATACATAAGATTTTTCAATGATTTTCTTAAAATGTTCAAGTATGTAATCTTGATATAAAAAACTTTTAATCTTGAAATGAAAGCATTTCATGAAAGCTTTGTCATATAGAGCTTCAAAATGCTCATTTTTCTCAACCTTTAATTAAATATTTTTTACATTCTATGCACTCGGTGACTGAATAACTAAACTAAAAAAAATAAATATTAAAAATCAATGTGATTTTCGGTAAACATTTCACAATTTTATTTTGAATTTGCGAAAATACATAAGCAGATGGTGTCAAATAAATGACTGTAACATTTTGTAATGACCATTATTTGTAAATTTCAAAATCATATAGGAGAATGGCGTGACCATTTCTGTTTTAGAAAATTAATTCTACTTTTTTAATCTGTGAATATCTAGATTTATATTGTTTTATAGATCGATAGCATTTAGATCACCAACAAATTACATCAACGTTTTTATTTATCAGGTAAATTGCTGTTCCTTTAAGCGCAATTCACCTGTTAAAATGCTATTAAATGAACACAGCAATACTCCTGACTATATACAAAAATAAGAACAAAATTTATATACTAATTAGTAAACTGTAATCTAATATTGAAATTTATATTTATATAATTTTTGAAACTTATTTATTTGAAATTATGTATTTGTTTTACTTTGTTATTATCAATACATATTAATGCGATTGTTTAATAAAAATACCGTAAGGAAAGTTTTAATTTTCTGTAAAATTTCAGGAATTCATATCAAATAACTAGACAGTTTAATTAAAAAACGAAATTTAAGAATACACTTTTATTATATTCATAAAAAGTTCGATTAAATTTCCGAGTTTTGAAATAATTAGAAGATATATTTGATTTCAGAAGCACCTGTCGTAGCTCCATTTATTTTTCCTCCTGCTCTTAGAGAAGGAGAAAGGGGTAGCGCTACTTGCACTATAAAATCCGGTGACAGTCCATTTCAATTTGAATGGCTCAAAGATGGTAAAGAAGTTAAAGAAGCAGCTCACATCAAGATTCAGTCTGTACTTGACTCATCATTTCTGGTTATCCAGTCCGTCACATCAGAAAGTTCAGGGAACTACACCTGCATTGTGAAAAACTCATATGGCAGCGACCGTTTCACTTCATCATTGACAGTTACAGGTAAGAATTATGTCTACTATGTACGTTTTATTCCTGTATAACGATGCAGAATATTCCTAAAACTTAAGTTAGGAATCGACTTTTAATCCTATTTGTGTTTTTAATGTGATCTCTTGTATCAGGCTTAATAACAATGATTTTCAGAATTTGAGTTAAATAAACGGCAAAAACATTATTTTTGAACAGACGTTCAGCGCAATAGTGTTTGATACAATGAAGCAGAATGTATCACAAGAATTCCCAAAATATTTAGATTTTCAAAATAATACCAAAAACTTTACATATAGAAATTATACATTTTAAAACTAAAACATGATTTCCTTTGGAGCATAAGTTTACTTAGTATTCTTTACGTACATATTTGGCATAAATATTTAGAGTAAAAAGAAAACTGTTAGACAGTTAATTTAATACAGTTCATTTTGGAAAAGGGAAATCATAGAAAAATGGCAAGCACTTGCTCTGTCAAACAAAAATTTAAAATTATTTCTTAATAATATTCTTCAATATTTTATTGGAAGTTTATCAGCTGTTAAAACAAGTTTTAATCTTTTCAAAATGGAATTGTTTAGGTTTTTCATAATTAATATCTAATTTGTTTTACAATTAACTTGTATCATAAATTTCAATTTACAGTTTAGAGATAAATGCTTTATTTTTTAATTTCATATTTCATTCACTACCATGTAAGAACAATTAGGCTTAAATTTAGATTCGAGGAGTTGCCTTTAATATTTTAGAATAATTAAGCGACAATCAGATATGTATCTTCATGAAAGGGGTGTAGGTGTAGATATGTATCTTCATGAAAGGGGTGTGCTTAGGGTAACTGTCTTGGCAGAATATGATATTATTTTTCAGATTAATGTAATTTATATGCCAACATTATTGTCTTAAAATTTCATTTTCCTTTTCTCTGCAGCCAAAGGATGTTTTATTCAGAAAACATTTCCTGTTGGCGAATTAAATTTCCTGGAGGTGTTTTACATCCATGAAAATCATCCAGTTCTAGCGAATGATCACAATTCTAATCCGTCTTTACCCTCAGCTTGTTAAAAATTATTTCGTAGTTACTTTAAATTTTTGTCAATAGTGGCTTCGCTAACGGCTTCTTTTCCTTTTTCTGAGTTGGAATGTTTTGAAGTTTTTGTGTTTATTGTTATCCTGTGAGCACATTCTTTCCTTCTGTCTTTTTCACTCCAGCAGCTAAACGAAAGAGATTCTGCTTAACTTCCGAAACTATAGTACTGCAACTTACTTATAGTACTATAGTTATGCAACTTACCCTGATTCTTGCTACTAAAGTATGCTTAAAATATCTTTTGGGCATACTATGTTTTGCTATAAATGAATTACTGATATTTAAATAACAAGATTTCCTTAAAAATAACGCATATTCTTCCCTAAAAAGAGTGTTTACAATCTGCTGTGAAATTGATTGTTTCATTTAAAATAGTTAGCTGCTTTGTAATGCACTTTTGAATATTTTGAAATAATAACCAAAATTAGTATTAAACAGAGATATCTGTTTATTAGCCCCTCCAGTGTGGCTGAAGGAACCAGCTGATGTAATTGTTCAAGAAGGCGAACGCTTAAGCATAGAATGTATGGCATCTGGTGTCCCAGTTCCGGCTGTAAAGTGGATATCAGGTTAAGTATCAATAATGTATCAAAATGAGACTTAAAACAATTCTGCAACATTTTGAATTTCTTATTTTTATACAAAATAAGGTTATTACTTAAATAGTTTTAAAATGAAAATATTTTTTAGTCAATTTTGAAAATATCTATTAGTTATCATGCTACTCATTAATCATAATGGAGATTTTACGAACTAAAATAGATATGAAAGAGAAAAGCTGCTACTAAACTTATAAGACGACGAAGAATTTACTGAAAAGGCAATGACATTTATATTAGTCTGGTTTACAAGGAATTCAAGAAACATTAAAAATATAATATTGAATAATTATTTAATTAAATTAATAATAAATTAATTTATGTAGTCAGCATGCGTCTAAATCTTGGTATCCTAATTCAAGTCACAATCCAGTATTTTTTAAGGAAGAAGCAACTTGATTTCTCTCAGTAAAATAATACAAAACAGTGAAAAGGATTTTCTAGAACTTCCCAGAGATATCAGAATAAGGTTAATGAACTTTAGATAGTAATAAATTTTAACTGGATATTATTAAGCAATCATTTTTATCACACAGAAAAAAATATAGAAATTCTCATACTTTTTTAAAACTCTTTTATTGTATATTTTCATTCGCGTCGGAAGTAGCCCGGTAGATTCTAAAAAATTTAATGTAAAAAAGTTATTAATATACTAACTTGAAAATAGTAGGCTTTCATATGAAACTTCTTAAACTTTATTCTTATTTGTTACCAGAATAGTAACGGAACAGCATCGCTAATTTGTTATAATTCTGAAACTTTAATTTACTAACTTGAAAACGAAAACAATATTTATAACATTATGCGAAAATTTCACTGTTATTTTTTTAACTCGATGATGAGAACGGAGATAAAGAGAGAGATTAAATGTGAAATTTTGTTTTAAATCTGTCTTTCGAATTGCGCATTATAGTCTATTAAGAAGTACTATACTATCTGTTTGAAGAAAGTATTCTATTATTTATATTTCGATAATATAATGATAGGAATATCATTGTGTAAAGCTTTAGGCAACTAATGTGTATGTTTTAATTTTATATGAAACGAAAATATTCTGTTTTTCTCGTGGGAGAATAATTGGCTAATCTTCATTTAAGGTAGAATAATATTTAGAATAGAAATCTTCAAGCTCGATTTTTAAACACTATCTAACATTTAAAAGAATTTTAGAATTTCTACCTGCAAATCATCCAGGAAAACATTTCTTATTAAAATGTTAGCAAAAGGTAAATAAGTTACATGCTATGTATTTGATAGGAATATTAATATTAGCTTAAAATGTGAACGAGGACGCAGAAATCTCTCTCCTTAATCATTGTATTATTGACTTGTAAATGTTTTCTCATTTTTAACTATATTTGGCATCTAGTTTACATCTTACTATAGTTTTTATTTATCAAAGTGATATTATATTTATATAAATATTCAATGTATTCAGAATATGAGCATCGCTTAAGTATGTCATAAATTATTTTAAACAGAAAATGGACGCAACGAAATATTTACATCTTCCAGTGATATTTCTTCAAGGATAGCAGTATCACAATCTGGAGCTCTGGAAATATCTAAAGTTGAAGCAAATATGAAGGGTCTTTATACTTGTGAAGCAGACAATGGCTTTGGGAAACCACTGTCAAAAACTATATCTATATCTGTTCGTGGTACGTAATATAAAAAAATAACATACAATGTGTTCTGAGCGAATGTCATGTCAGGCGACTTAAATTATGAAATTGTATTTTTATGTATGTTGCTTGAAAGCTACTTTAACTATGTTGTTAGACATTTTTCATGAATATGATCCTCAAAGGAAATTCAGGAATAAAAAAGACAAAAAAAAAGAAGCTATGCATTACTCACAAGGCATTATTTGAGAATGGACTAAAGCTTTGATTCCTTAAAATTTGAAGGTAAGTTTATTTCTTCACGTATTTCGAAATGTACTATATTATGTATAATTTTAACTTCATTTAGATGTTTGTAACGTCGTGTAAGTAACCTATATTTTCATGATTTCTTTTGAAATGTTTTTATGATTTGCTTAGCTATCTAGTAAAAAAATCTGAAAGTAGGTTTCAAGAATTAATTCTGACTACACATAATAGAACATATCTATAAAGGACCCTTTTTATACCTTTTGATATTATTAGACTGATCTTCGATTATAGCTAAATTTCACTAATCTAGCGGATTTTTGGTTTTTAGTTTGCATCACTTTTTACTTGCATCTCTTTTTAGGCTTATATATGTTTATTTTGAACATTCTTTGTGGTAAATAATTATCAAAACATTTGGTATAGTATGTATTTTAAAACTAGCAAAAATAATCTATTTCAAATTAAAATAGAGAAATATAAATAATTTTAATGAATTTTCTCAATTTCTAATAATAATTTGAATATTGTTTGAAATATCACCGATATGTGGCGCTGTATGTTCACTTCGAATTCTTTATACGCCATTTGTGATATGTTCTATTACTAAGATATGCAGTAAAAGTATCACAATGCAGCTTCGTAGCATTGCTTGTAACCTTAAGATTTGACATACTATTTGAGCATATTAACTGCATTTCCATATTAAAAAGACAAAAGATACATATTGGAAAAATGAAAATTATTATCATTTGGATAACCTGCTTTGTAACGGTTAGTGCAACTAGTAAGTAATTTTTTAATACTCATTTTTGCTATCTTACATTTATACATTGTAAAGTACTACAAATAATTACCATTATATTAAATTATTGTTAAAATAATCTGAAATTTTCTGAGGTAAGCTGAGTTCTGATGTTAACTATATGTTTTAATTAAATGCTTTAATTTATGTATTTTGGTTTTACAAGTGAGATATTATTTTCTGTAACTAAAATGTACTCATAAAAATATTTTTGTGAGGGAAGGAAATTTTTACAGGAATGTTGAGTCACTACTATTTAAAAGCTGAATGATTCTAAAAAGATATTATATAGTTGTAAAAATGTGCGTTTTCCTTGGGAATATTGCTTCTTTGCTTTAATATAATACAATATTTTTTATTCTAAAGCATTTTATATGACATTGCAATTGCTTTGTAAATTACAGTAACTGGCACGATCGCTTATTAAAGTGTGAAACATTAAAAAAAAGCTTAAAAATGTTTAAATAATCTTTTCGTTTTAAAAATGCATTAGGTATATTGATGACTTTATATAACTGGTGATCAGTTAGTCTTTGTTAGTATATTATTTTCTTTTTATGCTTGATACTCACCATTTAAACTACAATACTTCTTATGCAGTTGAACATTTGAAATCGTATGAGGTCGAAATTTAAAAGGGATTGCTTTAAAAGACTTGCAATGGAATAAAAATTTTAAGCATTTATGGTTCCTCCCTTCTAAAAGTATACATATGTTTCTCTAAGCATCCGAGTTAAAAATAAGTGTTAGATTGCTATTTAATTTTCATGACTATATATATATAAATGGGACTATTTAAGCAGCTTTTATTTAATTTCGAGAAAAATGTTTGTAATAAGAATGCATGTTGCTTTAGAAAAATATCAGTTAAATATGTATAAAAATTAAATTTATCCATAAATATCTACTTCAATATTTAATAAGTGAATTTTATTATATTTATTTGTGCTCTGAAAAACAGTAGAAAAACGCAAATAAGAAAGAATTCTTCAAACAGAGGTATTTTCCCTGTTCTTTCTGAAACCACTGTTATTAATTATTTTTCAATTTTATTAGGTCTAATGTTCAATGAAAGGAAACGCTTTTTAAAAAGTTGTGGTAAGCGCAAATCTAAATTTGGAACTTTTCAAGAAAATTAAGCGAAATAAATAACAATTAATGCATGGTGACTAGTTTCTGTTTACCGGTATTTATATTCAAATAGTCCTTAAAATAAAAACATTTCTTTACTTCCTTGCATATAAAAATAATTGTGTCATTTTGAATATATCTATGAAATAAAAATTTGGTAAAGGTATTAGTTGTTGCTATTACTATGTGATATTTACTTCCTAAGTCAAAAGTAACCGAATACAGATTTTTTTCTTCCTTTTTGCTTAAGAAATTAAGATTTTGCTATTTATTCTCGCAACGAATTCATAAAATATATTTATAAGATTTTAATCGTCAGTTATTGTTTATTTTTAAATACATATTCTTTATTAGTTTTTTAACTTCATGAATTGAATTGGCTGTGAAGGTTTTCAGAGTCAGTGACAAATTACAAATAATCATCACATTTTTGTTACTTTAAGACACTACGTTAATGAAAATTGATTAAGTGCCATGTAGTTTGCTGAGTAATTCTTTTTCAGACGCTGAACATTCATTTTAAATACAATAAGCTTAAAATACTCAGATTTCCTTTTGAACTCAATTTTTAAAATTGAATAAATTCAATATTTATTTAATCATTTGAATGACATAAAAATATTTTTGCCTCAAAATCTCAGATACTTTTCTATTATCATATTTTGCTTAGATCCTCCAGTCGTAGCTCCATTTATATTTCCACCTGGACTCAAAGATGGCGAAAGAGGAAGTGCCACTTGTACTATGCGTTCAGGAGACAGACCAATCGAATTCCAGTGGATGAAAGATGGCAAAGAAATAAAAGAAACGAACACTGTTAGAATACAATCAGTGCAGGATTATTCTGTCTTACTCATTGAATCAGTGACATCTGAAAGTTCTGGAAATTATACATGCATTGTGAAGAACGCATTCGGTAGCGATCTCTACACTGCAAGCCTTACAGTGACAGGTATCATTACGTGTTACATAAATAAACCAAGATTTGTATACTTTGAGACAACTACTGGATTTCTTACTTTTTGTCGATAGAACTTCTCTCGCTGCCTGAGCACTTTATTTTATCATGAAGCAGTATTAAGTTTATAATATCATTGTTTATGGAAATAATGCAATTATATTTGTGAAATGAACATGCTTTAATGTATTTTCATTTTTCTCAGCTCCTCCAACTTGGATTAAAGAGCCGAAAGACGTTATTACACAAGAAGGTGAAAGCTTAACTGTAGAATGCTCAGCAGAAGGGGTCCCTACACCAAAAATCACATGGACTTCAGTTAAGTTGTGTTTTAAAACAATCTGTTAATGTGTTATTAATTAATTAGATTAATTAAATTAGATTTCCGATTTTAAGATAACCCGAAACTTCACCCTTTATATTTTATTCTATATTTTGGCATAATTACATTTACGGTATAAAGATACATCATCATCTTTCCCAAAATATCATCTTTTCGACCAAATCAAGAATTGAACAGTTAAACCCTGTAATAAAGATAAATTTCTACACATTTCGGGCTTTGGCTGCATCATCTGGCCAATCCTAGAAATGAACAGACTTCCGACTTTAAATTTTTGCATATGTATGCACATACTTATTTAGGCAAAACTAAAGGCATTTCGTTGCATTTTGAACTTTTTGGAAGAACAGATGTAATTTTTATGTGGTATAAATTTTACTAAGTTATGCTTTACAATTATATCCATTGCAATGTTCTGAAACAGGAGACGAAGGAAGTTTGGCCATTCCTGCAGAGCCTTTGTCAACAATGCGGATTTCTTCTTTAGGCTCTTTGGTAATTAGTAAAGTGGAAGCAGACATGAAAGGATCTTACACTTGTACAGCGGAGAATGGGTCCGGACAATCACTTACAAAAACAATTATATTATCTGTACGTGGTAAGTGATGAATGGTAAGGTTTTGCTTTAACATTTATTGAAGCATCATGTCAAATATCAAAATAGAGGAAAATCATAATATGCGTGTTTGAAATATTCGGACTAATTTACGTTTGTTAACTGTACTTTGTTAGATGTCAATGTTATCAAACATATACTTATTCGAGTGATATTTGTTAATACCATTTCTGTTTTAAGCGACTAATAAAGTTTTGAAAGCATAGAAATTCTAATTTTGATTTCTTCTATAGAAGCAAAAATTGATATGTTCTGTAATACGTTTTAAATGGTATTTATAAACATCGCATTATTTTTAAAATTTCAGAAATGAAATTTGCATAAATTTATACAAAACACACACTCACATATTATTTGAAGGCACTTATATTTGTGTTATAGTAAATAATATTAAAATTTTCACCATACATTAAGCTGTATTCGCGTATCATAATACGTATTTGTGTGTCATAATTCGTAATTCGCGTATCTTTGTGACTCGATAAACAGAAAAACGTTGTATATTATTTTATGTTTATTGATATTTTCAAAAAATATTGTGCAGTAGACTGCGGGACGTGATTCTTACAAACTGAAATTCACAATGATATTAAAATAATATTTTTCTGTCTCCTTAAAATTTCAATTTTCGTATATTTTATCACACACACACACACGTATATATATATAAATAGATGTTATGATAGTCTGGTCTTGACTATGTCCCATTACTTCACAACTGTAAATGTGCAATTGGAAGCGCATATTATAGAGTGAATAAGGTTAGGCGTTTTGTATAATAAAATGCCTCATAGCGTAAATTCAAAACTCTATAGATGTTTTGATATTAACACATATCAGCGTAATCTATACTATTAAAATATGGGCGTGTGTGTCTATTTGTTTGTTTGTTTGTGGCATTAGCTCCAAAGCGGCGGGGAGATGAGTTTCAAGAGAGTCTCTCTGGATTCTAAAAATTCGTGAAAAGCCATTTCGACCATTCTCATCTTCGCACGACTTTAATCAGCCGAGATAAAAATTAAAAACTTTGAAAACGCTAATTTTCGCCCTCATTATTCCGAGTGGCAACAGTCTCGCACGCTGGAGATTGGCTTATTATAATATATGCTTTATTTCGAAAAGTGTTTCCACTGCTCGCTTTCAAATCGTTGAGTTTGTTAATAAAAAATTTGTAAGTTTTACAAAATCTGAAATAAAAATATCATTGCCAAACATTAAATATATTATTATATAAGGTCATGTTCTGCCTTGGAAGAAAGTATGCGATTGCTTGATTGCTTGTGACTTCACTGTATGTCAAAAATGTTTCGCTAATGCCAGCATTTTAAATAAATAGTTGCTGTTGGCAACTTTTACATTTTCATGTTAGGATAATTGACGTGATATGGTATTGTCACATTAATTTTTTTATTGATATCGAAGAAAAGTTGTTATATTATAAGGTATTTCTCCCACTTCCCTAGCGTGCCTTCGTGGTGTAACGGTAGCACGCTGGGCCGGTATTCCAGAGGTCCGTGGTTCGATTCCCGGCGAAGGCGGTTGCATATATTTCATCTTTTCTGCTTCCAATTAATTTAATGACTCTAGAAGTGGCGCCCGAACTAAAAGGGTTGTGGATGATGATTCTCCGCACCCAGGATTTGGTGACTAGGTCCCCTAAAACCTTAGTCGCCCTTTAAAAAGGGGACTTTATAAGGTATTTCTCCCACTTCCCTAGCGTGCCTTCGTGGTGTAACGGTAGCACGCTGGGCCGGTATTTCAGAGATCCGTGGTTCGATTCCCGGCGAAGGCGGTTGCCTATTTTTCATCTTTTCTGCTTCCAATTAACCTAAATGACTCTACAATATTACATTAAATTTAAATCATGACGCCATACGTATTAATCTGAAGCGTCAAAAGTTTCTGTTTCCTCTTTTGGAAATAAAAAATATTAAAGAATTGGTTATTGCTTGGAAAGAATGAACTGATTTTATTCATAGTGAAATGTTTTTATGCATTTTCATTTCAGATGTACATAGAATTTATAAATTTTGCTCGTCCCGCAGCCGCTAATTTAACATTAAATTACGTTGATCTTACAGACTAAGATTAAAGACATGTGCTCAGTATGAGCAAACGATTTGGAAATTACATTTCATAAAGTGGCTAAAGTATCTATATTTAGCTAAACTTCTTTTGAAGGCGTTTCGAAGTTTTTTTCGCGTATTAAGGCATCTTACTGCAAAATCTGAAAGAAAGAATATGTGCAGGCATATTCATATTGCAAACACTTATTTTTCTAGTTGATCTTGCATCTTTAAAAATTCCTCATATTTTTTTAATTTCTTCAATTGAACCGGAGAATTTAAAACAAAATGGTGCTATTTAACATTCATTCAAATAAATATACTTATGAAATGTGAAGTACTGAAGTTCGAAAGACATAGAGATTATTTCACACTCTCTGGTATGGCCTTAATCTTATACTGGGATAACCGACGTTCAAATCCCTGTTGTCATTTTGACTCACGAATGGTGAATTGTTGCTGACTGATTCTACAGAAACAGAATATTTCTTTTTTGGGGTCATTTTAAGATAATGCTTGTGGTAAAAGCGAAGTATGAATTAAGAAGAAATGAAGGTTGTGAAACATACTTCGAACATCAAACTTATTTGATAAAATAATGGATCAAGGAAACTGTGAATATATATTAAATCGATATTACTTAAATACCTCAAGACCCCATACGCTCTTGAGGATCTAGGAGTTCATAGTCAAGGTCTATGAATTAAAACTAAATTTTGATATGTTATTTAATTTGAGAATGAAAAATATAATAAAAATTTAAGCAAATTAATGGGTAACTATCTGATAAAATGATCAATATATTGATAGAATTCTTAAGAATCTCTGCTTTAAATAATAAGCTGCTTCATTTTATTTGATAACAGCTCTTTTAATGAATAGAATTTTCAATAAGGAATTACCATCTACATATTTATTCAAAATGTTTTACATGATAATGTCAGCTTAAAAAATTTGTTGGATGTCTTTAATTCTTGCAAAAAGTGTTTCATATCAAGCCTAATTTTCGATAGACGCAAAGGAAGTAAAGTATTATTTTTATTATAGTGGCAATTTTAATACATATAATAATGTTTAGTCTATGCTCATCAAAGCTCCCGCATTCATCTGAAAATCTGAAGTAAATAATCTGGAAAGATTTCACTTGCAGAGTAGGTCATTAATAAAGCTAATTTTTACATTCTGCATTGATAATGTTATTTTTTAAAAAAATGCATTGTTGTCTAAATATGGTAGGTTTTGAAACGAAGAAAGTATCCGTATGAAAAATCACTTTCTTTAAGAAACGCAATTTATTGAAGACATTTGTGAATTTTATGTGCAACTTATAGAAATTTTGTATTTATTATTAATGGCATTGTATTGTTTTATATTGCTTTATCTCGTTTGTATTTTTTTAATAAAATGTGCGTATTTTTCCCTATATGTGGCGCTGTGATACTGTACCATCTCAAATTGAGTCTGTTTGCCTGTTCGCCATGTTTTGCACTTTCCCTCTTAAATGCACCTGATCTATATGCTTTTTGTAAATTTGAAAATTGTTGTTCAGACAGACGACATAAAAACAAAAACTACCGACTTCATTGATCAGTGTCATAGTCTACTAGAACATCATGATGTTACTCATGTGGCGGTTCAGCACACTCTTGTTCGAAGCACTGTGTGACGCTATAGCTGGAGGTAAGGAACTTATTTCAGTTTGATGCCATAAGCTACTCGTATTATCTAAGCGTGTGTTTCCTTTTAACACTATATTGAACTATTATTTGATATGAAATATGTTTTCACTTAAAGCAAAGATAGTAGCTACAAGCAATCAATATCTCTAATGTTGTCATAAACATTATTATAAATAATTGTAAATAAATTATGAATTTGAAATTCTTCCAGAGGTGCAGTATTAATGGTGTGTATTAAATTAAAATTAAATAAGAATGCAAATAAAAAAGAAATATATTTCGAAAACACTTTGCTAAAATGACACAATATCTGTATGGGTGTATATATATGTACATATACTCGTATATAAGGCTCATGTAATAGGCATATATGCACATGTAAAGCATTCATTTAAATATGTCCAAATCTAGTGATTTCATTTTAAATCTGAAGAAAGGATGATATCTTGCATCTGCAAGCAGCAGAAAAGTTATTTTTTATCATATTTTCTTGTTTCATAACCGTTCTGGTCAGTGGACGCAATTTATCAAGAATCGCAAAATATTTTAATTAGCTCTCTTGTTTAGAATTAGGCTATATTTGTAATTTTTCAAATTTTTTTAAAGTCTTATTTATTCAGAAGGATTTCAGCGCACATATTATAGTAAAGGAAATGCCATTTAGCGTTAAAATAATGCTAGAAAGCCATAATCGTTTACATGAGACACGTTGCAAACATACAGGAGTTTATTTTGCAAATTTCGTGCTGCAATTAAAGCAATTTCCAATGATGATGTCTGTGGAATAGGCAGGTAATGCTTCAATACAGAAGTTGAAATCATTAAATTATGTCAGTTCACACACATGTGCACTGAATGTTTTCCCCTTAATGTATTCAACTTTGATAGTATGTACATATGTTATGTTTCAAGGAAATTTGTTTAACGATGATACTTTAAAACAGAACTTTTTAATGAAATTCACATTCATAGCACTTAAAATTTCCATTTAAGGAGTTTAATTAATTATTTAAAACACCTGCAATGCTCATGAACTCATTGTTTTTAAAAAGCATCTTTTCTGTGATGGTCACTGAAGTAGGAGAAAACCGCAAAATATTTTATAGCCTTTAAATAAGTTTGTGCTTCATCAGCACAGATATACAAATATTTGTTAAGAAAAAGTACAAAACTATCTCTTCATTTAATATACTTCTATGCAAAATTGCAGTGTTTTGCGACACCTCCTCCCCAAAATGTGCTTATAATAGTTATTTTAACTTCTTTTGCATTTATTCATTAAAAAAAATATTTTACATCAATGTACTGATTCGTTTTCCTTCAAACTAATGTACAAATCTGAAAATGAATATTATTAAAATATTCGTTATATTTTAAAACTTAAGTTTATCAGGACTTGTGTTCCTCTTAACTTGCTTTGGAAACATGAACTGTCCTGATTCGGAACAGGGAGCTTACTCAAGCTATGTTCAATAAATTGTGAAGTAGACAATACACACAGGAAGGGTATACGAAACCCTTTATTTTTCTATCTTTACAGAGACCAACCACTTGTGGTCTGAACGTAAGAATATAAAACTACTAACTAAAACTCTAACTAAAACTAACTTTGGATTAAATATACAAGTGCCTAGCTTTAAGATTGGCCGTTATATAACAAAATCCGTATGTAGTACAGAGAGCTGCTAAAACTACGATACGTTTGAAATTATCAAGAGGACTAAACCTCTGGCCTTGAAGGCAACCAGCAACCGAGTGAAAACTAGTAACACTAAAATGGCAAGCGGCTTGCAATAACTCTTTCCTCTCTCTTGTTTGGCAAAAAGCCGCAACTTAAGTACTTGGCGTTAGCAAGACAAATTTGCATAAATAAGTTAAAGCTTTTAATTCTGCCCGGAAGTAGAAAATAAGAAGTGATAGTAAAGATTTAAAACAAAATAAACGTTAGTAAAACTTAGGATCCTTACATACTTTCCGCCAGAGTTAATTAGTTTGAAACTGAGGTCTAAAACGACCTTGTTGAAAACTTTTAGCTCTAGAATCTAATGCGAGGCCAATCTTTTACAAACATTTCTCTCTAGAAATTATCTAATCTAGAAATTAAAAAAGTCGTTTTTACATTATCAACTCCATGGACAAATAGTTTTCATCTGTACTGCATCTATAAACAGGAGTTTCTTAGTGGAATCTGGTTCCTTCCAGAGATCTGGAAGGAAAACTAGTTTAATGAAATGTTACACAATCAAATGGCAAGTAACATGAATATTTATATTTCTCTTTTAAAATTCTTATTTCATTCATGACGTTATTTAATTATCTCCCCGTGCTCTCTGACATGTGTTGTAAAGAAAAACACCAAACACGTGCGTGTCTATGTACAAGTGTTCAACACTACCGTCTGCAATCAAAACACTAACGTGTTAAAATTCAACATAACAAGACCTCAGAACACACCTTATATTCATCTCTAAACCCTGAGGTACCATTCTGAAAAGTGGCTAACTCTGAAGTGTAGCGTCAGAGAGCCTAACTACATTCATTCAACCTTTAACACATATTCACAATAATTTGCTCTTTTTACAGTCACACCAATAAGTTAAAATTTTTGGCATTACTCTAATATTTTCACTTTTAACATATCACAGTATTACTCTAATATTTTCACTTTTACTTACTCTAATATTTTCACTTTTAACATATCACAGTATTTTTTAACTTTTAACAGTATTTCTTAACTTAAGATACCAATTCACCTTGTATATAAGGACATATTAACATGCCGTTAATTTTACGCATTTTAAAACATACATTAGTAGTACATTGTTTTTTAACTTCTTTTCTTTTCCAAGCAAGTGCCAATTGTTCTACATTGAAATACTACATTTCAAAAGTCTTTCAGACTAAAACTTCTTTCTTACCAGAATCTTTTAAATAAAATTTTATACAATAATTTTTACAATTTTCTTAAGGTACCTTTCTCAAAGATTATCAATGCTTTTACAATATTCAAGTATTTACATATTCCTATTATACATTAATTTTAGTTTTACTCGCGCGTAATTGAAAAACATAATACCAAAATAGGTAACAACTCATTTCTCGCCTTTTTGGCCATAAAGGTAGGCCTCACATGAGGTGAAACTTCTTCAATTCTGCCACTTGCAGTAAGAATAAAAAATTAACGTAAAAGTTTCAAAGTAACATAAAGTTTTACTTATCTTTGTGATATTCAGACATCCTTTTTTCTGCCAAGTCCTGGAAACTGGCGAAGACTACAGTCTGGTTGTTCTTCCGTCTTGTGCGGGTTCGCCCTTCGGTCCTTCCACCATGAGCTTTCTTTTTCTTCCAGTTCGGTCACCCTTGAAGACCTTCTTTTTAGCATCTGCTTGTGGTCTCGGCCGTTTGATGGCAGCTGGTCTTGGCGGAACCGGGACAACACTCTATCGTTGTTGCCTGGATCTCGTTGCTGGCTGCTCAAACTTTTCTTGCTTCTTTGCATCTGCAGCTGGTTTTCCTTCATCAATTCGTCGACATTTGCTGCGTAGACTACTATCCGATGGGTAGATCTTCCGTTTTGGAGCCGTGTTATAGTTGCTGTCATTTATCCTGGCTCTCTTTGCATTAGTCGAACTTCTCCCTTCTTCATTCTGGGGGTAGTCGCGCCCTCTCTTTTCTGGTCGGTGGAACGGCTTCTTTTTCTTGTTACATTCAGTTTTCCAACGGGGAAACTTTCTTTTCAATTGCTCCTTTCTACTCATGGCTTGCCCTTGTGATTGTCGTTGTTCCACCTCTGGAGATTGTGCCTGCCGTGCCGGATCCTGCAAAAGATCTTGAAATATTGGCATTTTATTACGATTATAAAATGGTTTTATCTGGTCAACGTTTGCGGCGCAGGGTTCACCATTCCTGGCTTTTAACACCACTACAGCCTGAGTTACTTTTTCTATGAAATATGGTCCTTCAAATCGTGGATAAAATTTGGCAGTTTTATCTTCTGGTGCTGAAGAAAGTGAATGTTTAATTTTTAACACTTCATCCCCTACTTTATAAGTTACTCCCCGTCATTTCATATCATACTGCTTTTGTTTTCTTTGTGCTACTTCAGTGTCCTTTTGCTTCTTTAATTAATTTTTCTATATCGCCCATTTTAAATTCTGGGGCTCTTTGTTGAACATAAAATAATTTATCTAACGGCGTTATAATCTTTCTGCCTAAAAATAACTCAGCAGGAGTTTTGCCCGTCGTATCATGTTTTGCGGTCCTAAGGGCGAAAGCTAATACGTAATTAGTTATCCCAGCTTTTATGAAAATTTTTAACATAACTACGGATAATTTTCACTATATTTCTATTAACACGTTCCGCTATATTTGATTGCGGCCGATACGGGACCATTTTTAAATGACGTATGCCCAGTTTTTGGCACATGTCTTCAAATATATTACTTACAAATTGAGGACCATTATCCGATATCACTTTTAGGAGCGCCCCGTATTTTAAAATATATTTATTTAAAATAGAATCAGTAAGTAATTTCGCGGAGGCTCGTTTTAATGGAACAATTTCGGTCCACTTACTAAAATGATCAACCATAACAAGGAGATACCGACTTTAATTTAACTGACTTTATGGGAAAGGGCCCAATAAATCGATGCCAATTATTTCATTTGGAAATTCCGATTTGATGCTATTTAGAAAACCGGCCGGGCGGAAATTAATATAATTAACTGCTTGACATGTTGGGCAGGACTGGACATACGCCCTTGTTAACTTTTGAAGCTCAGGAAAATAAATTGCTTCGCGTACGCGTTGGATGGTTTTTCGAATACCAGCATGAGAAGCTAAAGGGGAGTCGTACAACTCCTGCAGTATATTTAATCTAAGACTAGCTGGGATAACAGGTCGAAATTCGTTGTTGGAATTCGTAGTTTTTGTATAAAATAATAGACCATCTATTAGTTCGTAGTGGGCCGCCCTATTTCTTATCGCCACAATATCTTGGTGGCTAAAATTTTCAGGATCTTTTAAATAAATATAAATATTTTTAAATTCCGAATCCTTACCCAGTTCGGTTATTACAGTTTCTCGGGAATGTATCGTACATGCTGTAAGCATTGCCACCTTTACAGTATTACCTTCTTCATCTATTTTTATTCTGGATAGGGCATCTGCTACGATATTTTCCTTTCTGGGGGTGTGCTTAATTACCAAATTATACTCTTGTAACTTGAGTGCCCATCTTATTAACCTTGGGGATAAGTTTTTTCCTGAGTACAATCTAGTTACCGCCGCATGATCAGAGTACACTGTTATTGGCGCCCTTCCAAAATAGACTCGGAACTTTTGCACTGCTAACAGAACTGCAAATGCCTCTCTCTCAGTCGCGGAATAATTTCTTTGTGTTTGATTTAAAGTTCTACTAAAAAATGCCACGGGCTGCTGATTTTGCGAAAGTACAGCTCCTACCGCATAATCCGAAGCATCCGCTGAAATTTCTAAATTCTCATCGTTCTCAGGAAATTTCAAAACAGGGCCTTGCGTTAATGTTTGCTTTAATTTTTCAAAAACACTATTGGCTTCGGCCGTCCATGAGAATCTTGCCTTTTTCCTTTTTAATTTTAACAATGGCTCAGCGATAGCTGCAAAATCTTTTATAAAGGACCTATAATATGAACAAAGTCCTAGAAAGGAAGACAGCTTCTTCGCCGTATTTGGCGGCGGATAATTTTGCACAGCGATTATTTTTGATTCGTCCGTATCGATTCCTTTCTGAGATATTTTGTAACCTAAGTATTTTAATTCAGGGGCTGCAAATTTGCACTTTTCGATATTAACTTTTAGACCGGCTTCATTTAATAATGAAAACACCTGTCTTAAATCCTGTACATGTTTTGTCCAGATTATCACTAGTAATAATGATATCGTCTAAATAGATAAATGTGGTCTTTCCTAGAACAGGCCTTAGCACAATGTCCATACATCGCTGAAATGTTGCCGGTGCCCCTGAAATGCCAAATGGCATACGCAAGAATGCATAAGTGCCAGACTTGGTTTTAAAAGCAGTCTTAGGGACATCTTCTGGTTTAACACCTATTTGAAAATAACCAGTCGTTAAGTCTAACGTAGTCATGTATTTCGTAGAAGTTATGTTCCTTAAAATTTCTTCAATAATAGGTAACGGATATACCGGATATTTAGTCATGGAGTTTAATTTAGGATAGTTAATTGCAAAACGCCACCTTTTCGTATGTGTTACTGGATAGTCATTATTTTTCTTACATAACACAGCCGGGCTAGCATAACTACTTGAGATGGGCGTTATGATCATTTTACGTAACATATCTCGAATGTGCCACTCTATAATTTTTTCTTTATTCTTATCGTACCGATACGGCTTGTGGCGAACTGGCATTGAATCTCCTGTGTCGATACTATGGTTAGCAACTTGAGTAAATCCGGGAATATCACTAAATAACGAAGCAAATTCACTTACCACTTGGCGAATTTTTTGTTGCTCTCCCGTAGGCAGGTGGTTGAGATTCAATGTGGGTGCTTCTCTTTTTTCTTCCAGAACTGGTTTCATGGTCAGCTTAAAGGACGCTTGGTTAAAATCCAGCGTTGCTTCTGCCTCTGAAAGAAAATCTATCCCTAGAATCACATGTACTTGTAGATTTTTTACCATAAAAAACATGATCTTTACTTGCTCGTCCTTAATGCGAATATATAATGGTATTTTACCTATGCATTTGCATCTTTCTCCCTGCGCAGCTAACACTGTCGTATTATCCGAATTATATATTCTGTATCTACGGAAACACTTCCTAAAAAATCTTCTGCCACACAGGAACACTGCGCGCCTGTATCCAGGAGTGCGGTGGCTGGGATGTTGTTCACCAAAATTTCAATCTTTTGGAAGAGTCAAATTTTTCGCAATAACTGTATTTAACTTGAAGGAAGAGGGGTTTTCTTGGCCTTCGGATTTCCGCACCCTCCCGTCAACAGAAATCCGTTTTAGTTTAAATTTTCTTTCTTCCTATCCATGCCTTCCTTCTTTTTCCGCTGGCCTTCGGACTTTTTTTTCTGGCTTACTATTGAACTGTCGACGTTCGCCGGTTGTTTTTGGATACTCAGGTTTCCTTGCCCACTGATTCGATTTGCTTCCGTAGCCGTGTTCTTGCCTTTGCTGTGGTCTTGGCGCACCAAATTGGCTTCTTTGCTCATACTGGCGTCTTCTTTCAATGTCCGCCGTTCTTCTACTTTCAAACTGGATTGCTAGCTCAAATAACTTTTCCAGTGTAGTCGGATTCCTTAATTCAATAAAGTCTTGTACTTGGGGAAGTAACCTCGGCAAAATCACTTGGATTATCTCAGGATCCGGACGGCTTCCATACAAGAGTTTAAAGACGTGAATTTTTCTTAAAATAAAGCTTGAGAGATTTTCAGTTCGTTGCTGGTATATGCTGAAGAGTTCCGCTTCTAATTTTGAGCGACTTCTTACGACGGGGAAGGCTTTTACTAAGGCAGTCTTAAAATTTTCGTAAGTATAGGTGGGACTTCCCGCTTGACCCAAGAGGTTTCTGCCTATACATTTGAACCAATTAAGCGCTTGGCCCCTCAAAGCGCTGGTAGCTAAGGTGACTTTCTGGAACTCATGGACTGGATACAGCATGAAGTGGTCATCCAATTTTTCCAAAAATCTGGTTACCGGTGAGTTTCCATTGAATGTTGCTTCTGGTTTCATCGATGCGCGCATGGTCTGGACGATGTAACCAAATCCTTCCAGGGCGGCAGCTGGCATTTCTGGATTCTGAGCCGCTTCTGCAGGCATCACAGGTTCTTCTTGAAACTCGGCCATGGTTATTCTTCGTCGGGGGCCACTATCAGGACTTGTGTTCCTCTTAACTTGCTTTGGAAACATGAACTGTCCTGACTCGGAACAGGGAGCTTACTCAAGCTATGTTCAATAAATTGTGAAGTAGACAATACACACGGGAAAGGTATAAGAAACCCTTTATTTTTCTATCTTTACAGAGATTTCCGGAACTTCGGAATACAGAGACCAACCAACCACTTGTGGTCTGAACGTAAGAATATAAAACTACTAATAAAACTCTAACTAAAACTAACTTTGGATTAATATACAAGTGCCTAGCTTTAAGATTGGCCGTTATTTAACAAAATCCGTATGTAGTACAGAGAGCTGCTAAAACTACGATACGTTTGAAATTATAATAGCAGATATTGTCATGATAGTTAAAAATACAAGAATTTGAAACAATATGTAATGGTATTCATATAACTGAAGAAAAAGATTCAAAGGAAGATTGGCATAACTGTTTAAACATTAAGATAAGCTGTAACTTTAAAACAAATGTCATAGCAATAATTTAGTCAGGCTACATCAAATAATAATTTCTCTTTTTGGTTCTGATTTAAAACATTTAAAAATAATTGTACTCAAATATTTATTATTAATATTTGAAATAAAAAAGCATAAAATTTCCAAGAAAGCAAATTTATAGAATCTTTTAGTAACATTAAAAATTTTTATTTCTGATCAAAAGGCTGTAATTTTGCAAAATTACTCCAGCGAAAACCTACAGTAACTCTTTAAAGATACCATAATTTTTAAATATTCATGCATTCATCTTCTGCCATAAAATAAATTTTATGTAATTGCTAAACAAAGATGTGTTACCAAATAAACATATGTATACATATTCACCTCCTTCAAAATTCTTAAAAAATTGAAAGGAGTTACATTATAGGTTTCCTATATCTTTGTTTAAATGAAAAAAACGATAACGATGTTTTTTAACCAGATGCTCCAGTTGTTGCTCCTTTCATGTTTCCACCTGCCCTCAAGGAAGGAGAAAGAGGAAGTGCTGTTTGTAATATCAGATCTGGAGACAGACCTGTAGACTTTCAGTGGACGAAAGATGGCCAAGATATAACGAAATCGTCCAGTGTAGATATACAGTCTCTTAGAGATTCTTCATATTTAGTCATAGAAACCGTTACAGCAAAAAGCTCCGGAAATTATGCTTGTATAGCAACTAATGCGTATGGCAATGATCAGTTCACTGCAAGCCTAACAGTAACAGGTAAAAGGCTTTGAGTTTTCATTTGTTTATCAAACATTAAAACCCTCTTACCTTAATGTTATAAGTCACAAATTTTTAAAAAATGTCATAAAATATTTTTCGTATACAGAAACTATAATTATAAACTAAATAAAAATCTAAACTTCTATGATTGCCGTATAGTTATTTTGTTCTGCAGGGTGAGTAGGGTTTCTTTACACGTAGCATATAAATTAACAAAATTACTGCTAATCTATAAATTAATGAAAATATGAGAAGTCAATATAATTTATCAGGCTATTCTAAAATGTTATTTCTGTATCCCGGATAAAGAAAAATGTTGTATTAAAATTGCGTGTGTCCAACATGCGTTACAAGAGGGAAAATAAAGATATAAATCTTTTTGATGAAAAATTATTGATATTTAAGATAAAAACTTTTTTATTACTGATTTTAATTTGAATACGCTGAGTAAACGCTGAACATTCTCATCGGTTTTACATAACCGCAAAATGGCAAATTTAATGAAAATATGCAAATCTTATTGCTACTACAAATTTAATAACGTGTACTGTTATTAAATTGTAGCATGCTCATGTGCCTATATTTAAATTCCTAATCCTTCAACGATGAACGTATTCATAACGCATATACATATATATATAATTTACAAAATATCTCGTCGATATGTTATTTTGATAAAATAACATATTATTTTGATAAAAACATAATAATAGATTTTTTTAAAGACTAACAATTGTGTTGTTATCTGGTTTTTAGAATATTCATTAACTACAACTCATTTCTTATATCTAATAATTTTCACGGCTTCGAGAAAACTAATTTTTATATGCAAGGGAGCCAGTCAGAAAATTTTAACTTCACCTATAACGAAGCTAATTGATGCATAGTATCGACTGTGTTAGCTCAGGCCAATGTGAAAGGCTCTGTCTGAAGAGAGCCAAATTATGACACCGGGGCAAAACAAAACTGTAAAGCGCTAAATGCAAAGTCCGATTACTTGAACGTTGACTTAAGAAGGTATATTCATAATTTGCGAATAACTGAGATTTCCCCATATTGTGCAGATTTCAATTAATTAATAATTTTACCTCGTAAGCCATTTCTTTCGAGCCTCTACTCATTTCATCTGAGAAAAGTAAATACTTAATATAAACGAAATACATAAATTCATGGAAATAATTCAAATTAAGATTCTGTTTAGCCAATTGAAAATTTCAGATCTAGAAGTGATTTGCAACTGGGATTTAAAAATTGATAAATGCTCTACAATATTATTTATTTATTATCTTTTTAAGTATTTATGCTTTTGAATGTCGAAATGTAGAAATCTACTTTAGATAACGAAAGTAGTGCACATTAATTTAGAAAATTTTACTAGTGAAATATATTCGAGAATGGTGAAAACTCTGAATAAAATCCGAAACATTGGCAAGGCTACTTCTAGAGTAATGACAATGCGTTTTTAGTTTTTATTTATAATTTGAGCGTGTTTATAGACATATAAAAATGGTGATACTTTTTCTAGCTCCTCCCGAATGGCTAAATGAACCCAAGGATGTATTCATACAAGAAGGTGAAAGTTTAACAATTGAATGCGCAGCATCTGGAGTTCCAGTACCTGTGATAAAGTGGATCATAGTTAAGTTGCTTAAATAGTTTTTGAAAAGTAATTAAATAGAGTACATAGATTTCTGTTTACTTTAATTAAAATACTTAATAAGGAAATTTAGACTTATTTATAATTATCATCTATAAACCATTATGATATAACTCATAATTTCTGAAATGATTTATATTATTAGAAATATCAGACAGAAACACAAATGATATGACACAGTTAAGAAATTTTAAAGCAATCATAGCACTTTAACTCATGAAAGGTAATATAATATAACGAATTGCTGCTATAGGATAGAATTGTGTAGACTTGGCCCACCAACGGTGGAGCGGTCAAGTCGCTGAACGCTGGTAGTTCGGTCCGAGGTTCGAATCCCGTGAACGGGCTGGCTGCATAGGTGTTTTCGTGATTTTCCCCATGTGTAGCGTGTATACGAGCCAGTTTCCCTTAGAAAGTTCTCCACGAAGACATCCCTTCCCTTAGGCAAATAGCCTTCGAGGCTTTGCCGTAATTAAATAGCCTAACCTAACCTAACCTAATTGTGTAGACTTCTAGAATAGTCAAAAGTTTGCAAGAATAATAGTAAAGCTATTATTCTGATTTAGATACAGTATAAAACCTCGATAATCCGGGGTAATTAGGCCTCAGTTACCTCGGATAATCGTAATTTGACTAATAGAGATTAAATTTTAAATCACTTGGATTAAAGCGACCACGAGGCTAATGTTCCTGATTAAAATGACAATTATATGTGTTCTTTATATTTACTGTGTTTCCACGTTCATATTTTACATTCCATTAACTGTATTATGAAAATGTTTACTTTTTGCTATGTTCTATCACCCCATAAGCTGTTACATCTTATACACATATATACGAATTATTTAATTAATTTGTTTATTTAAATTTATTTATTTACATGTTTATTTGTGCTTAGCTATGAATATCTGCTCGTATGCAATTGTACACCATAAACAGAAGCATTTTACAAATTCTGTATATGTTAATACAACTGCAGTGCGTTTATTGAAGTTTCGGTATCATGAAGAAGTGCAAGGCGTTATTCTACTGAAAAGGACACACATTTTACCCGGCTCTAAAATTTACAGAAAGCTTAGGAATGAAGTGATTATCAATACAAAATGTGTAGAATTATGGTGCTGAGTTGCTGCTATGAGGTTCCCCAAATACCAAATGGGTTTTGTTTAGCATTTCATTTCCTAGATCTTGTCGGCATACTAATATTCTAAGTTCCTTTTCAATGTGTTTCGGAAAGTTGAAAATATATGGAGAAATGCCTTAATTTTGTTGGAGATTAATTTGAGAAAAAGTATGATTTAATGCTATATACTGTTTTCATTCAGCAGTCAAGTTGTCAAAATATTACAAATCAACCTAATATTGCTAACTGATTTAATATTTCCATTAGCAGCAATTAAAAGCTCAAACATCTATGGAACCTTTTTCTCATTCTTAGCGGTTAGTAACTTATGAATTGTTAGAAGCAATTAAGGGTCGAAAATAATGTAATTGTTGAACATAATCTTAAAACGCATTGTATTTACTTAGACTCATTCCTGGTAACTTTCTACTGAATCGTCAATTATCTGTTTAGACGGATAGTGAGTATTATAAATATGTGAAAGACCATAGAATGGTGTAGAATCTGACGTCAGATGACAAAGATCTAAAGAAAATTTCTGTCATCCGTATTTCTAAAATTTTAAACTTCACATCATCTTTGATTATACACTGACTACCAATAAGTATTTAGACACCTATGCAAATGACGATATCTGCGGTCCTAAGGTACGTCACGTACTCCGACGGTATATATCGTGTAGGAAACCGCATCAGCTTTAGTCGCATGCAAGATACCTCGCAGTTCGGAGCTCTCTGATTTCGAGAAAGGTATAATTATCGGGTATCACAAATGTGGCCGATCTTTAAGGGACATATCTAGCGATTTGAAGCGCCCAAAATCGACAGTGGCCTATGTCCTTAAGAAGTGGAAGGTGAGCGGTGATTGTCGGGATGTGCCCCGAGTCGGCAGACCAACGAAACTGGGAGATAGAGACCGACGAGTGCTGTCCAGAGAAATTAGGAAAAACCGCACCCAACCGATGGCCCTCATCCGCGAGGAGTTTCAACAGGCATCCGGGAGTATTGTTTCAATGAATATCATCAGTAAGGAAGCACATCTGCTTGGTTTTCATGGTCGTGCTGCTGCTCATAAGCTTTTGATCACAAAGTCCAACCGCGCTGCTCGGTTAATGGGGTGCAAAGCACATCGAAATTGGTCCGTAGATCAGTGTCAGTGGAAGCGGGTTCTTTGGAGTGACGAATCAAGGTTCACCCTTTACCGTTCGGATGGCAGGGTCTGGGTCTGGCGTCTACCTGGAGAACGTCTCCTGCCAGAATGCATTGTGCCAACAGTCAAGTTCGGCGGAGGTGGAATTATGGTCTGGGGGTGTTTCTCCTAGTATGGGCTGGGACCCTTGGACCCCATTCATGGTAAGCTCAACTCCGATGCCTACTGCACTATTTTGGATGACATTGTGCTGCCTACGTTGTGGCAGTTTTACGGGTTGGACCCCTGTTACTTTCAGGACGACAATGCCAGTTGTCATGTTTCGACGTTAACCAAGGCTTGGTATGGTGCCGATGGAATTCATCGAATGGACTGGCCTGCCCAGAGTCCAGACCTGAACCCTATCGAGAACCTCTGGGACGAGTTGCATTGCCGAATTCAGGGGTGCGCTACCCGTGCAAAATCGGTGAAGGAACTTCTATGTCTTCTCCAAGCCGAGTGGAAGAAAATACCACTAGCTGTCATACAAAGACTTGTGGAAAGTATGCCCCGGAGGGTCCACGCTGTAAGTACCTCTCGTGGAGGCTCTACCAACTATTGATTTTGAATAAAGTTAGTTTTTCTTTTCTAACACAGGTGTCCAAATACTTGTTGGTAGTCAGTGTAGATTTCATGCTTAAAGTGAAGATATTAAATATTAAAAGCATCTTGTCTGGCATAAACGTAAAACTGAAGTATGTTTTAGCTAGAAGGTTTGGTTAATTCGATTATGGCAAAGCACTCTGTATGAGGGTTATCTGCCTTAAGGAAGGAATGCCTTCATGGGGGACTTTCTAGGAGAAACAGACTCGTATACACGTTACACATAGGGAAAAACACGAAAACGCCCGTGCAGCAGCCCGTTCACAGGATTCGAAACTCAGACCGAGCTACTAGTGTTCAGCAACTTTACCCCTCGATCGCTGGGATTTAGTTATACAGAAAGTTCTCTGTAAAATATAAAACTATTATTTGTTATTCCCTTTTATAGGTGATAAAAGTACCGATTTTATATCCAATGATCTTTCGGCGGCTTTTCGGGTCTCACCATCAGGATCTCTCATCATTAACAAGGCAGAAGCATCCATGAAAGGATCTTACATCTGTGAAGCAGACAATGGATTTGGACAGACACTCAAAAAATTAATTGCTATATCAGTACGCGGTGAGTAAAAGAAATGCAGTTATCGGTATATTTATTTATATGTGTAATTTATGAGCCATGTGCTAAGGAAGATTCATGTTATGTAGTATACTTGAATGCCTATTAAGGGTTTTTCTATTTGTTAAGTATTTGTTATGATTTTATATTATCTGCCACGTTTGTGATATATATTTTGGAATAAACGAGTTATTTAATCTTAGTGAGAATTCTTATACCGTATCTAAGTTTTTATTTTCTTTAATTTTTATTCGCTGCATTTATGGCTTGTCTTTTTAAATAAAAATTCGTTATATTTGTTATCGTGAGCTTTTCAAATAAGCTCAATAATACCTTTCCTGCTATAGCAGATCTTTGACAAACTATTGATTTGAGCTTTCTAAATAAAATACTTCGTAAATGTATCGTTTTGAATGAATTGTAAAAATAATTACATTAGTTTTGTACAGATATGTTAAAGTTTGGAATCAGAAAATATTAGAAATCCTTGGTAAAATATGTATGTGTGAGTTGCGACTATTGTGTATTTAGGTGTTTTGCGTTCCCCAATGGCTTTCTTTTTTCATGTGTAAAATATCGGATAATCATATGGAAAGCTATGTAACTAATAACGTATAAGGAAATAATGGGCACATATATAATATTGATAGTAAGCATACTTGATTGAAAACATTCTGAGTTCGTAACATAAATTCGTTTATTTAAAATTTCCGTAAAACGTCAATGATGTACTAATATGAAGATGAATGATGCACTTGGCTATGCTTATGCTGGAAATTTTAAAATGAATTTCACAATTACATAAGAATCAGATGTACTCAAACAGGACTAGTTCACGAAATATGAGAACAGATTTCGTGTGTGAGTCTGGAGCCACTCTTTCCGGAGCTTTCGTGCCTGGAGCATACGTGTATGAGTCTACGCTTCCCTTTTGATACTTTAATAAAAGACAGAAAAATTTAAATTAATATTTAAAAAGATTCAATATTACAAAAAATGTTTTACTAATAAATTAAATTTAACAAACTGAAAAATTAACTGTTTCATTCACCCAAACTCTTTTCATCATTTTACACTTGCTTCGTGTTAAAATACATCTAGTTATTTTTATACGAAAAATAATAGCTTCATTGTAATCCAAGAAAGGTTTCATTATTCGATGTTTTTTCTAGATTTGTATAGTGGTAGGCTGAAGAAGGCACCTCAATTTACCGTATTTAAATGATCAATTGATCGTTTTAAGTTTTATACTAAATCTTACTTAATTATTATTAAAAAAAGTGTGTACATACTGCGTATACGAATAAATATGCTAGAAAAGATTACATATCTTTTATGTGTACTATTATATTCATCAGACATTCTAATATATGTAATGTTTTACTTCAGTACAAGTTAGTTTGTCATTGATCACATGTGTTAAAAATATTCAATGCATAATGCATGAATGATTCAAGGTGAAAATAAATCTTTGCATGAGTGACACTGGAATCTTTTTAGCCATTATTTGTAGATTGGCATAAGGGAATTTTACATAGTAAGAAGTATCTGAAAACTAATAGTCACAACAATTAATCACGTACTGAATTCTTCCGCGATTCGCTTTTCGTAACTACATTACATAATGTTCACCTACCAATACACTATAAACCAAAACTTTTCCTTGTTTACTATCATTCCGCTTCAAAGCAGCACCATATACCTTCTCTATTGTCAAAACTATGATTTAACTTTGAGATGAACGTTCTGTAGTATTAATGTGATGTGAGTGTATCAGTACTTATGAAAATTTGTAGGAAAAGTATTTACTAAAACATTCAGATGATCACTCTGAGTCAATAAATTCCACTCACTATTATATCGTTTTATAATTATTTCAATCTCTTTCACTGTTTTTTTTTTTGTTTTATTAATTTTATAACCCAAAATATTTATATAATAGTGTTTATTCAATTTAAAGGGACAATATGTTTTTCCTTTTAAATTGCAAATAATGTCCGTACGTATCTATTGTCATTTGTAATATTTTGGTTATGCCTAATATATTGTATCCAGTAGTTTAATTTTGCAATAGTACAAATCAAAGTTATTTATGATAAACAATTTATTGATGTTCAAAATAAATATTTGCGAATAGTTACAAATGCCCAGTATCTTGCCAGTAAAACAACGCCTTCACGAAAATTGAAGAATCGATAACTTAAACAGTTTTCTAAATAAAATTAATATAAACTTCTACAGAAAAGCTCTTAACAGTGGATATTTAAATACCTCTAACTCTTACAGTTACAAAATACTCAACGAAGGCAAACATCTTCTGCTTTTTGGGGTCCACTCATTCAACACTAATTTCCCAACTTCAATATGATCTTCTCTCTGCATTGTTATTGTACATATTGTATATATATCCCAATTTTTCCTTATATGTATGCGTGAAATTTCTTTGTACATAGTTTTTTCTCGCATTTCCTTTCATTTTATTTCATTGTTGAACTGTTTTGCATATTTTCACCCTCCCATGTTATGAGTTTCTTCTCAACATTCTGATATATCTTCTATACAAATTTCGATATTTCTATTTCCCTCTTCTGATATTCCTTACAGTATTCATGACCCAAGGGTATAAGGCACCCCACTGATTTACAATTGGGAATGCATTTACAGAAATATGCGTTTGAAGTGCTATTAATAACATTATATTATTGAGCCGAAGACGCAGCGCACCGAGCGATAGATGGTAACAGACTTGTTTCTTAAAATGTTTTCTCTTGTAGATATGAAGCGATGCACACATAATTAAATATTACTTCGTTTTTACCGAAGATGTAAAAGTCAGATTGAGAATCGAATTCAGAGTTTTTCGATCTGCATGCGAAGTTGGTTTATAACTATGAAGTTTCTGAAACCACCGACTAAAGTTACCAAATATCCAGGGTTGTGCAGAGCAGTCGCGGGCCCGTTGTGCACCCCATGGAGATGTGTGTCCTGGATTCTGCAAACATTATTTCTCATTTTAAAATGAGTCAAGAAAATTTTTATTAGTAACTTTCCATGCCATCATAGAGCTTCTTTTTGTGGTATCAGAAATGTATATAGTAGGAAAATAATCGAGCGTTTTCATTTGCGTTTTATCTATAGAACATTTAAAAAGAATGGTTTGAGAAGAAGCCATTTATCGGAAGAATTGTTTGTGAAAGGAAATTTAGGCTTCTAATTCTTGCTTTTAGAAGAAAGCACAGTAAAAGCAATTATTTACAGAATTTCAAACGCAGCATTTTTAGAAAATGCTCTATGGAAAACGACGTAGAAAGCTGAACTTTTGAAAGAAATAATTTTGGCGAGAAAACAGCTATTCGAAAATAAATTCTTGTCAAATGAAATGTTGCATTTAGAAAGCAGAGATTCGTTATTAAATTAAATGATTGTCTGAACTGAAAACTGAAATTAAGAGAAACAGACATGTATTTTATCCATTTTTAGAGCGTTATATTTTTCTTTGAGTTTTATTAAATTAATAATTAAACTTTGTTTACTGATAAAAAGTACAGTTTTATAATAAATGCAATGAAATCTCTGATGGCTGCTGTTTCCTACAGATGAACATTTTTGAAAGTGACCAGTATTTCTGAGAACATAAATAAAACATGATAATATGGATAAACATCAGTAACACCATTGAGAGTTATAGCCTGTAAAGTCAACACCTCGGAACTGTGGGTAGTTATCGTTGGAAAGTTTCAGTACAATATGTGAGCAATTGAATAATAATAATAATAAAGGTACAGTAATTTTAATTTTTAAATACCAAAATTTCCATGCCCTGGATCGGCTTCAAAAAAATCTTGGTATATTACCCTTGATTCTCCTTTGCTTAAAATTATTTAAATTTTAATATAGCGGTTGCACTAACAAAGCTGAATTGTTATCTTGATTAACTATGTCATAACGCCCTAGGAATATGCTGCTTTTAAAAGGTAAAAGCTTTGAAAGGAAAATGCTTAAATAATTATAAATATCTGTGCTTACATTTTAATTAATATTGCCTTTCTGATTTTACTTTTCTTGAAAGCGTATTTTTATTACTTTATTAAAGATATAAATCAGTTATGTAATTAACTTATAATTAGTGAATACATGGTTTGATAAAAATATATTTTCGGTTATAGCGGAATTGTTTCATTATCTCTGCGTATTAACGCCTTTTTATGAATCTACGTACTTCGATAATTTAGGGGCTACTTTCAGCCTCTTTATGTATGTGCTTATGATGTGAATTTAAAGATTATGTTTAATATAAACTTGAATATATTTTAATCTGAACACTATATATTAGTGAAAAATTTGTTAAAGGTTAAGCCTTAAAAATTTTACATTTGCCGAGTAAAAAATACATTAAGAATGTTTTCATCTTTATAGACATTTAAGCATAATTATTTTTGTATAAATTCGTGTACGCTAGAAATTATTATACATTTCATTTATTACTTTTATAGCATAAGAAAAATTTGCATTTTGAAACCTTATATAATCATTTTTTGGTATTATTTAGGTTAATAAAGCTTTATTTCAAGCAGTCTGTTACTAAATATATATTTTATGTTGTATCAGAACACGCTCTGAGTATGTTTGCAAGAAATGAATGCCTTAATGTTAATTTTTATTCCTATACTAAGTGGTATAATTGATTACTTTTTATATATTTATTGCGTATTAAACGTTATTATTTCTGTTATTTAGGTATATAGGTATAAAACTGGTTTGAAAATTCGATTTTATTTCGGAATATAAAAATTATACTTTTCTCCGATATGTGGCGCTACGTGATCGTTCTATGTGGGCTCTTGCTATTTGTATGTGTTGAAAGCCTTTTAATGAGAAGCTGACGCCATTGCTTTTAGCTGCTTTGCTGCTGACTTTATATTATATATTTTCATGATATATGCAAAATGTATGAATTTGAAAGCAGTTATTCCAGATTTTGAGAAAAAAGTTGTGTATTTTCACATTAAGTAGGCACTTAGGTAGTCAAAGAAAACTTCACTGAAAGTATGGGAATCGTTTTATCGGAGTCCTTCATTATTTTGATATGCTGCTTTGTGATCTCAAGTTCAGGAGGTAAGTTATATTTCATAGTTATTTCCTTTCCAATATTATGTCTAGAACATAAGTTACATTCATTATTTCAAATTAGTTTGAATTTTATTTGTTTCTATAATTAATTACAACTATTTATATGAAAAACGTGTGATAAAGAAAAATTAAATTATGTTCTGAAGAGGATAATACATTTGAATACTTCTATTATAGATTTCTCTTCAACCTACGTGTAAGAAGCACTGAGCTAATTATACGTTTTATTGAATGTCCCAGAAATTACTGTTTTGCATTACTATATTATCATTAATTTTAAACGATAATTTAGTTGAAATTATGGTTTAAAAGGGAAATTGCTATTGTTTAAGAATGTAACTATTATTTAAGAATAAATGAAAATTTATTAATAAGTACCACTTTGAATTATTGCGTGATGTGAAGGAAGTTGTCGGCGTTGAGATATAGAAAATCGTACGCTTTCTTACTTCTTCTTTTACGAATTTTTAAAAATCTTAATATTTATGCATATCATATACATATGTGTATTCTTCAAAAGTCATGGACTGTTACGCAATTTTAAAATTTTCATAATGTATATTTGGTATCTTTCATAATGATCATAAGTTTTTCACTTGAAAGAAGTATATTTAATAGATTAACATAACTATTGTGCGCAGTTTAAAAATAGAAGAAGCAGTAGTTTTTCACAGATTGTGACACATTTGAAATTTAATACGGAAAATTGTACCTTATATCATATATAAATTCCAAACGGTACATCACCCATTATGTTGTAGAATGCAGTAGTCAAAAATGAATACTCAAGTATAGTATTATTTTATGTAAACATAGATAAAATGGAGCTCTGAAATATATTTTAAAATGTTTCCTTTTTATTCACATCGACTTTTACGATTGCAATGATAAAACATTAAAAGAAGAGGATGTTTATGATGGTGAATTTTGAACAAATATAACTAGTTTGTTTCATAAATATAGTTATAAATTTCATAAACTTCGTGAATGACCGTAAGTTTTATAAACTTTCTTACCTTAGTAGCTTTATTTTAATTTTATTATCATCCAGGTAATCTTGAATTGCAGCAACGAGATACAAAAGTATATTATTAAAATAAACTTATAATTGTTACGTTATAGATGCACCAGTTGTAGCATCGTTTGCGTTCCCTTCAGCTCTAAGAGAAGGAGAACGAGGAAGTGCCACATGCACGATACGCTCTGGAGACAGACCTTTGGAATTTCAATGGCTAAAAAACGGCGAAGAATTGAAAGAAACTTCTAATGTTGAAATACAGTCAATTAAAGATACTTCTATTTTGTTGATAGAATCTGTGACGTCAGAGAGCTCAGGAAACTACACATGCATAGTTAAGAATGCTTACGGAACTGATAGGTTTACAGCAAGTTTATATGTGTCAGGTAAGTATACACTTTTTTTACTATATTTCTGAACTACGAATTATATTTCTTGCTATGCATTTATAAGAATGAAGGTCTTCAAATATGTTTTAAAATCTTATGAATCTGGCAAATTTAATAAATTCATCTTAAACAAATTTGAAAACTTAGCTAACTAAACAAACAAGCTAAACAAAGATTTCTGATGTGTTTAAATAGATTATGGCAAGCTGCCTTTTATAATGTTATGTACTAATTGTGCTGAGTGATATATCAGTTTAATTGTCAAATTTTAATTCATAAGATAATATTAAAAAAACTGTCATTTTGATGAACGGCCTTCTGAAAAGAATAAAATCTTAAAATAAACTTAAAAATCTGAGAAATTTTAAATGTTATTTCTCATAAGTTTTTCAGAATTTCTGTTAAGGAAAGCCAAAAAATTTAGCTCCGCCATGGACTATGTTTGGAACAATACAAAGGTATCTGTTAACTTAATACAGTGGTGTTAAATGAATTTTGTGCAGAACAATGTTTTATCCAATTGTAGAACACTTTTTTTGGAAGCAATTAATCAGAAATGACCGCGCTTGTTAGAGTTTTAGCCTCTCATCACTGAGAGCTTTGTGCATCACATGGGTTAGAATGATACTGCCCTTGCTAGAAAAAGAGAAAATCTCCAACAAGCAACTAAGCCTTCAGCAGGAGTTGAATCCGTGTCATGCAGATCTGATTAGCAGGCAGCCTCCATTAACCATTATATCGTCTAAGGCAACTTGTGCAGCTTATTCAGTTAAGAGTTTTAATATTTGAGCACTCAAAAGTTGCATTAAGAATAAGAGGATGTTTTCGATGTCCATTCAGGTTTGGAGTATTTTTACTGTCCTGCAAGTTAAATTCTTCATAAACGTGATTTTCATTTCGAAGAGAGGGAAGGGAAAGATATTCAGAGTTAACATACATTAACTATTTTAATACTTTTGAAATTATGAAATGTGTAGGATGTTTTCAAAGTTCTAGAAATTAAGTTCTAATTCTATTTCTGGAACTTATAGGCAACTATATCGGCCAGAGGCAAGTCATAATATGCTTATGAGGCTACTCTCTGCAGTACTGCTTAGTTCGGTTCAGCTGTTTGACTGATTAAGGCGTATTTTTTAACCATGCAAGATGTAAAGAGTAGTCAGTTTTGTTTTGGGGAAAGAGGATGTGAAAACTTCATAAACTCTTCGGAGCAGTATTCCGTTCCCGCATTGTAAAAAACTTTTACGAGATGTTTGATTTGAGAGTTTAACTATCCCATAAATAGGTGAACTGAGGAGATACTTTCAAGAAAATTTCTTTCAAGGCCGCTTAGAAATTATTTTTCACCATCATAGGTGTATTTAATTAAATGGGAATTATGCTAAAATATTGCATTGTATTATTGATGAAGATAGACGATATAAAAAATTTATACTTAAATTCCTGGAACTTTTCCCAAAACATCTCGGGTATATAAAAGTATAGTTTAATAATTTTGAATTCCTTCTACGATTTTCTTATGCAAAATAATTTAAACGACTTAAAAAGTAATATTACACGTTGATCATGATTTCATCGCGTTCAACAATTTATCCAATGCCGCCTTTTGGATATGGTGGTAAGAGAACCGGCTGATCCATCCTTGATACAACTTTCTAGTCATGAAGAAGGAATAAATATCCATAAGTGTATAGTGTCTTTGTGGCATGAGACACTTAAAATAATGTCGAATGTAAAATTTTTCGATAGGTTATTTGTAGCGGAAGAGATGGAATAGCAAATTTTAGATCTTTCCTCCAGCATATTCTGCATTGAAACTGGGACTGACTTTCCCTTTCTGTAAGAATTGTACCCATCACTTTTGTGATGTACACTGAGAAACAGTCTCAAAGCGAGACGGCTAAATTACCGAAGGCTTTTGGCTATTCCTTACGAATGCATTAAGATACGAGTATCGGCCATATGGAACAACAACAATATAATCTATGAAATATGAGTTTATAAAAGTAAGCATAATCTAATTAATTTTTACAAATATAATTTTTTATTAAAATTCATCAATATAAATAATTATACTAATTTAATATATTACTGGGAAGATTTCTTGTAAGTAAAAGTGTCTATAATATATTTATGTTTAAAAACATGACTGTTTGTTACTTTGAGCTGTCATAATTCTGCGTTGATCAGATACTTTTCGAATGTCAAATTCTTAATTTTCATTGAGAATTAATTTTTTTAAAGAAATCCAGAAATTTAATGACTAACTTAATTTATTAATTTCACATATTTATTCTCGAAAACTTACTTTATATTGACATATATATATTCGTAAATCAAGATATTGTTTTCTTGCTAGCTCCTCCAACATGGATTAAAGAACCAATGGATGTGCTTGTACAAGAAGGTGAGAGTCTCACAGTAGAATGTGTAGCCACAGGTGTTCCACAGCCTACTATAACGTGGACAACAGTTAAGTTACTTATTTATCTTCACATTCAGAACTATACAGTATTTAAAATGTTTCCTTTTATAATATAAATGAAGTCATCTATAGCGTTTCTTAGGCTAGTGTGTAGAGACATAGGTATTTTTGGAAGCAGGCAAGAGAGATTGAAAATTTAGCAACACCTTCGCCAGGAATCGAACCATGGACATCTCAATAACGCGCTGAGTATGCTGACCAGTACACCACGAAGGCTCGCTAAGAAGGCGGGAGAAATACCTTATAAGTGTTTTTTGTTACATGTGTTAAAGTTACGTGAACATATGTATCAAGATAAAAGTAATAAGACTTTAAGACCAGCGCAATAGTCGAATAACAAAAATAATGTTCTTTATTCATATCTCACGTGAAGGCATTACTATTACATCAGTTTAAAACAATTACATCCGACAACAATTTTAAAATAAACTGCGAGGGAAGTTTATTATACAACAGTGTTTTTACATAACAGTATTTTTGTAGAAATTTATTACTTTCACTACTAGCATAACTTGAATAAAAATGATTACCAAATTCTGATTAATTTGGACAATTCTTTGACGAAACGGATTCAAAATTTTATAGATACTGCCCACAACATCTTGAATATACGTGTTTGTAAATTTCACGCTCGTTTACTAAGGTCTAATTAGATTTAAGAGAGAAGCAACGAATTCACAGTATTTGGGGCCGTTGTATCAACCAAGAAAAAATAAAAAAGTAGTAATATTTCCTCTTCGTAGAAAAGAGTGGTTAAAATGCATATCAAAATAAAGAAGAAATAATGTTGTCTTTTTGGAGATCTAAATAAACAGTGATAATCCTTTTTCTATCCCAGGTTTTTACTGATATAAATGTACATTTCATTAAATTTTATTCCATACAGATTTCTATAAGTTTTTGGTACTTCAACACATAAAAATTAGTAAATGAAAGTTAAATGTTATTTTCAGACAAAGAAGTAGGATCACAAATTTCTTCAGATCCATTGTCTGTTATCAGAACTTCACCTTCAGGTTCTCTCATTATAAGTAAGGTGGACGCTTCCATGCAAGGTTCTTATAACTGCAAGGCTGGCAACGGGTTTGGAAAAGCCCTTAAAAAGTCCATTAAAGTTTCTGTGCAAGGTAAGAAGACAATGAGAATATATAAACGTGTGCTGAGCTGGAATCATATTATTTGCCACATATTTCGATATGATGATGTATTTTTATTAAGAATCGCAAAGTCAATATTCGTATTAGCTTGATTTTGATTCCCTTCTACGAGTTTCTTGTGTAAATTTAGATTTTATGTGCATCTGCTATAACAATATTGTTATAAATAATACTGTTTTTAACTACTCAGGTGCAATTTCAAAATTAATTTAATTATTTTTAGTACTATTTATTTACCTCTAAATAAGCTTTTTTAAAAAATTTTGTAGTCGTTTGCAAGAGTTGTTTAAAATCCTGTAAAATGTACTCATACTTCTATATGGTATGCACCCGAAACAGAAGGATCTTTCCTATTCTATTTCGGGATTTTGTAATTTTACTTTTTCTGAATTTGTTATTTCTTATGATATTTAATAATCGGATAATTTATTAATAAAATAATTTTATAATCGGATAATTTAATAAAGGCTTCCAAATACTGTAGTTTAATGTTTGCATCTTGACCCTTATGAAATAGTTTGGGAGATGTTCACTAATATCTTATTATAACATTAAAACTATTATGAAATGTATTGTTTCTTTTTATATTTGTAAATAATGTGAATATAATGCTCGACATAATACTATATTATATTAAAAGAACCTGAAGTAAATAAACTAATCGAAACTTTTGACCTAGTTTTGCAGCTTAATATGATTCAAAGGAATTGAGAACTTACTAAGTGTAACTTTGCGTAGTCATTTACTCTAATAATAATTTATAAGTGTGTCGGGAAGTACGTCCGGCTCGCAAACGAGATATTAGGGAGATGTTTCGTTTTACACAGATAAAACTGTATCACCTCTAATTTTGTTACATATGTTTGTAATGTTATTTTCTGCAATCGGACTGTATTTGAAATAAAGTGTAAATCAACTGAAAAGTGCATTCTGATTTTTTGTGCCTCTTATTTTCCAAGTTTTGATTTTAATTTCAGAGTTAATGCATCTGTTTCAAAATACAGTGCTTTTAGAGTCAGCATAAAAATGTAAGTGCAATATGTATACGACGCTGCTAACATGGATTCCGAAACTCTATGATAAAGCTAGTACTGAAATTGTGAAATAAAATTATTTTATTTAACAAGTTCGTTATATTTTTTTTAATTCAAAGAGTATTTAAAATATTTTAATGAGGTATATAACGTCGCTGTGATGTTAATGAACTGCTGCAAAATGTATGAACATTTTTAATTCAAAATGCTTCCGTTGTGTGGCGCTACGTTTCCGTTTCCTCACGTTTAGTTCAAAATGCTATGGACGCTCTGAAATGTTCTCTGATTCTTACTATAGTCTTTTTAATTTTGCGTAACGTCTTGTGATTTTTAGGTAGTTGATGAGGGTTAGTTAATAGTGATCATGCATATCTGAGTAATGAGCAAATGGCAAAAAAGATTTGTTAACATTGAAAGCATAATGTGGAAAAAAACTGCTCTCACTTCTCATTTTATGGTGCTTGTGACGTTATTACAAAGCTCTGATGCTAATGGTGAGTACTGACTCCTAATTATCAGAATTTACTTTTTTTTGTAATGTTTAGCTTCTGTTTGTTGTATCTATGTATGTAAGTACTATTTTTAAAATTTAATTCAATGATTTTTACAAATCCGGTATGCGGTTTTTGTTTCTTACTTATTTCTGACTAGAATGAAACTTCGATTGCAATGTGTTATATTATACTTACTGTTATTCGTGTATTATTTGACTGTTATTAGCTAATCTTAAGCTCTGTATTTTATTTACAGTTTTTGAATTCTATTTTGAAAATAATTAGATTTATTCCAAAATTGGCATATATTTATCAGAAGAGGCTAATGTTTTAATTATTATTTTATTGATCAGAGAAGAGTAAATATAATTAATTAAAATTTGCATACTTTTATGTATACTCAATTGTTAATTAATGTATTTTATATTGCTTTTACAATAACTCAAATTTATTGCTTATTATATAAAGTTATGTATTTCGTTATGAAGTGATTTATTGAAGCAATAACAGTTTTAACTCTCACATGTGATCGAGTTTCAAAATGTCTATATTATTGCACATCTATGGATATGGCTCTATATGCAAACATGAAACTGCAACAAAATGTTAATAAATAAAGTTGATAAATTTTTTTGTACATTTAAAAATGACTCAATACATAATTAGGAGTCTGGAAATTGCAGGCAAATATGTGATACTTATGGTTATTATAATAATACATCCTTATATAAATGATATTTTCTTACGCAGCTAATAAAATTCTTTCTTCATGATTCTTTCTTCATTCTTAGTGATGGAAAGTAAAAGAAGTCCTATGAAATTTCATTTAATGCAAATGCAAGTTAACAATAAATTGTTTAAGAAATTCACACGTAGTTTCGTAAATAAAGAAGTTATGTTTAAAAAAAAAGCACTGACATTTTGATATAAGTAAATATTAGACATTTTTGCTCTCTTGAAGTATTTCATGTTTTTTTCCTTTGAAGAAGAAAATCCTGGGTTTGATCGCCCTCGATTTTGATACAGTTTTATTCAAAAACTAAGCAAATCTAAAAATAAATAAATAAATAAAACCTGAAAGCTTTCAGATTTTATATTGGGCCAAACGAGCCTTTTTTGAATTTACAGACATATACACCTTTCGAGAGAATTTTGGCTAGCGCCATTTTGGGCTAAATATATTTAAGAACAGCATATCTTTAGAATTCAAGATTGACAGTCTCGTACGCCGAGAATAAAAATATTTTATTCCCTACAATAAGCTCGCTTTGAAATCGTTTTTTAAGTAAAAATTCGTTAAAGTTTTACAAAATATGAAACAGACAATAAAACAAGTTCGAAATTCCAAATTCGGGCTTCCAGGTGTTCGTGTTCGGTGGAGGACTATGCTATTCAAAATTTGACGACCCTAGGTTCCGTTGTTTTTTCACAATGCGAGAAACATACATATATTCATGCAGATTATTCATTATTTAATTTATTTAAACATAATACAGAGCGATAATATTTGCAGATTATTCATTATTTAGTTTCCTTAAATATAATACAGGGCGGTAATATTTGGTGGCAACAATTTGAAAACGATACACCGCATTTAAGTGATTCAACTCAAATGCCGTTTCGAGACTAATGGCCCTTCTGTGCTATAAAAATGCGAAAACTGATGAAAAAATGGTTAATTGAAAAATCTGCAGAAATTTAAAGATATTCAACAGTACTTAAAAGAGACATGAATTGTAATGTAGCTTTTGATATAATTCAGATCATCAGTGAAATATTGTTTTTTTTAAGCTCCTCCAAAAGTGCAGCCAATCTTACTACCAGAAATGGTCTCCATCGGTGAAAATGTGATGGCTACTTGTGCGATTAGGAGTGGCTCGAAACCTATGAGTTTTAAATGGATGAAAGATGGAAAAGAAATACAGAATGTGCCTCATGCTTCTGTTGAAACGTCTAATGAGTATTCCGTGTTGGCAATTACACCAGCAACGCAAGAAAATATGGGCAATTACACTTGCATTGTAGAAAACACGTTCGGAAAAGATGAATCGTCTTTTCCCTTAACAATAAAAGGTAAGAATAATTACAACATAAATACACTACAGAGTTTGAAAAGCTTTGCTTAGTCCCTCATATTACTTTACAGGCCTTGAAATATTACTGAAGTTAAATTTTTGTAATTTGCTTTAACTTTTGCTTCCGTAGAGTCACTAAGTTTCATGGTACAGGAAATATTAAAAAATCAACTGTATCTTCGTTCGAATCTTCTAGTTGCTATTTTGATGTAATAACCAATAACCACAAGAATGTGCGGGAGAAATATTTGAAGTCTTTAGACAAAAACTTTGTTATGCACTTCAAAAAGATTTCTTTCTTATAATGAATCCAGTTACTTGTTTCAGTAAATAAATTTTTAATACTGTTTTGCTTTCATTTAATGTGTTAGAAAGTTTCCTTCTTTAAATTAATGGAGTAGGTAATGAAATGTTGTACGGGAGATTTTTCTTATGGGAATTTTCAGTTACATTAAATAGACATACACAAGTTCAAAAGTTTTATTTATTTGTTCTTCTTATTTTATAGAAAATATAAATGCAATTACTGGCAGATAAAAAAATTACAACGTGAATGACAACAAATGACAACAAAAATAGTCAAAAAAGAGGATTAAGTTTACTAAATTGCATGCGATGGAATTTAAAATGTTTATGGAACAAAGACTGTAGAAATAATTGGTTGTAATCTGACTGTCCGTATGTTCTAAGAGCTAATAAAAGTTTAACTTAATATCACTTTCTATTCACATTACATATTTTTTCAGCACCTCCATCATGGGTTCTAAAACCTCAAAATGTCAAAGCATCCGAAGGTCAAGCTGTAATTATATCATGTTCGGCAGATGGTTTGCCAAAGCCAGAAATTAAATGGATGAAGGATGGAGAAAAGAGTAAGTTTCTTTTTATTTGTATATCTTATAAATACTTAAGACGTTTCTGACTGCTTTTAATAAATTATTAGAAAATATATTTTTAGGAAGAATTCTTACAAAACTGGTTATTTTAGGTTAAAAATTAACAAGAAAATTAATGGGATATAAAAACATCCAAAAATACTGCGGTTCTATGGCATTAAAATGTAACTATGACATTTTTTAGAACGTACAACGTATTTACAGGAAACGTTGTTTGACCTTAAATATCATATATCAATACTATTAAAATCGGTGCGCGTCTGATTGTTTGTTTGTTTGTTTGTGACATTACCTCCTTTGAAAAGCAGGGGAGTTGAGTTTTGAGAGAGGTACCTCCCGGATTCCATAAATTTGTGAGAAGCCATTTCGACTATTCTCGTCCTCGAACGTGTTTAATCAGCCGAGATATTAATTAAAAACGCTAATTTTAGCACTCATTTTTCCGAGTGGCAACAGTCTCGCTCCCTGGAGATAAAAATCTGCTTTATTTCGAAAAGTGTTGCTACTGCTCGCTTTCAAATCATAGAGTTTGTCAATAAAAAATTTGTAAGTTTTACAAAATATGAAATAAAAATAGCTTTGCCAAACATTAAGCTTATTATTATTATATAAGGTCGTATTTTGACATTTAAGAAAGTACGCGATTGCATGTGACGTCATTGTATGTCGAAAATGTTTTGATAATGTCAGCATTTAAATAAGTAGCTCTCTTTCCGGCCTTTAATAGCTTTACACCGACGAGAGATATTTTTAGTATTTTCTGTTTCTCGAAATTACTGGAAAGCAATAAGAGGACGGAATTACGTTTACAACTAACAATAGTGGTAAATTTCATTTGTTCAATTTCAATAAATATTACCGAGACATCAATTTACACAATGTTAAATGCACGTGCCCTGTTTTATGACTTCTCTGGCACAGCTTTGTCTTAAGGGAGCTCATACACCTTAAAACCCATAAGATCTTCGAATATATAACTGTCGCAAGAATTGGGATAACTTATTTATTTTAAAAGCAACTCCTTCCAACTTTTTACAGCTGACTACATGATATAGCTGTGTTCTGAAATAGTAATCAGGAAGTTTGTGTTGCCACAAATATTTCCAAAAAATGTTGCGTGCGTACGGGTTGGTAATAGATTGAATGAGAAAATACGATAATAGGCTGATAAAATTTATTCTTATCAAAAGAAATCTATGAGAACGCTGGAATTTTTCTCAGAGATATTCGTCAAGTGTTCACAACATCACGCAGTGTAATCAGTAGTTCGTCTTCAAACTACTAAAAGCGCTAAAATACAACGCAATGTAAAGCATATCTAAAGAGAAAGGTAATTCAGATATCTGAGTTCACACGGAACTAGACAATTCGAAATAACAGTAACTAAGCAACTGAACTCAGACGCTCTCTCCAGCCTATTATAGTTTTCAATCGGCTCGAGATATTTCTAGTACTTTTTGTTTCTCGAAATTACTAGTAAACAAAAAGAGAATTGCGGTTATTACGGTTACAGTTAAGATAGTGGTAAACTGCATTTATTCAGTTTCAATGCAAATTACTGAGATATCCATTTACTCAATGCTAAATGCACGTGTCCCTGTATTCTTACTTTTATGGCATAGCTTTCTCTTAAAATTTGTCTCGCGCTTCATTGCACGGGGATATGCAACAATTTTAATTATAAGTCTGCTAAAATTAGCTATCTAAATACAGAATTCGTAAAACAATACATTTTCTTTACAGGTGTACACAGAACTTATAAATTTTGCTTTGGCCGCAGCCCGCCCATCTGGAGAGTTTACTTGCTTGTATATGTATAATATGTATATAATTATGACATGCTCATAAAATTGCTGTTTTGAAGATATATTCGAATATTTTTCATACTGTCTTAACGTCTTAGGAAATATTCGGGTGCTACTTTGGTAGACGGTTGCACAGATTTTGGCGAGATTTTTTTTGGAGAGCGATACGACTTATGGTAAACCCATTGCTGGACATGTTATTTATGGTAACCGATGCTTTGTTGTCATTTTATTTAAAAAATAATGCATTTTATTATGCATAAATTCTGTGTTTTAAATATTATTTATGACTTCTAAATATTAAAAATCAATTTAATTTTGAATTTTTATTTTAAATAAAAATTTTATTTTTTTATGATATTTTATATAATCTTATGTTGTGGATGATGTAATCAATGACGTCATCTTGCTTTAAAAGTAATTGGTTTTAATATCTATAAATGTAATCTAATGTTTTAAACATTATTTATGGCTCTTAAATATTAAAATATAATTTTGCATTTTTTTGAAAAATGATTTTATTATGTATGATAATTTAAATAATTTTAATTCTAAGCGTGATGTAATCAGCTCCCTGATTGGTTACAGAATATTTGTGCATTAACGAGCTGTAATCAGCTCGCTGATTGGTTACTGAATATTTGTATATTACCGCGCCATTTTAAAACTTTATTATTCATCTCTTCGAATTCCTTAGATTTCATAGCGAACGGATATGTCCCTTTCAAAGATTAATGTTGTTATTGGTAAGTACACAAGAATTATTGGTATCGGAATCAAAAAATTGTCCTTTGAGACCTTATTTAGGCCAAGCTGGCTTTCTTAATCAAAAATGTATTTATAAATTGTTACAAGGGCCAGAGGAAATTTACTTTAAACTTTTGGAGGAAACCTCACTAATTGCTTCTTCAATGAAGTGCGAGAAATGTGGATCACAGATGAAGATCATTACAGGAACCTATTCTGAGAACAGCCGTATATGGTATTGTGGTCACGGTGGAAGGAAGAACGCTGTAACGGTAAAAAAGTATTTGACATTCCTCCTTTTTTACCGGCAGTAAACTTCTAATTGCTGTCATTTTAGCTCTAGTGTACGAAACGTTCTTAGGTACTGTTCGATTTCGAGGGCCGTAAAAAATCGCCAAATTATTGTTGATGCCAATGCTGCCAAAAATTATTGCGGCAAGAAAGGAAGTATAATAATAAATAACTATCTAAGATTGATGTTTTAGTTTAGATGAAAGGTTAATTTCATATAATACTTTTTTATTGTTATAATTTATATGAAAAAGGCTAAACATCACTGAATGGAAGCATAAGAGTAAATAACTATTTCAGATTATTATTATAATTTATATAAAAATTGCTAAACACAACTGAATGGATGCCTGCATCGCTATTTCGCTAGCGATTTATCGCTAAAGCATAATTTCATCTCTTTGGTTGTTCAAACGTAATTTTCTATAATGAATGATGCCTTTACTTTGAAAATATTCTCGGTGCAGAATCGCCCACTTATTTGTTTGCCGCTTTTTATAAGGGTAAAAAGAATTGGATTTTTGTCAATTTTCTTTTACTTTTTATGTGAAAATAGGTCGATGCGTACATAGATAAAGTCAAGGGTGTGCACAGTGCCATTTTTGTGCAATTCTGGGATTTTTTTTAAGTGAAAATAGGTCGATGTCTACATGGACACCGAGTATGTGCAATTCTTAAAAGCGCGTCAAACAGTGGGTGATTCTGCACTTTACCCAAAATTCTATTGCCGACTTTTTGTCATGGGCAGTTCCTAAATTGTTAAATCCATAGGATATTAAAAAAGGACTTAAAATCAAAAAAGGATTTAAAAACTAAATTAGCATTTCAATGGTGTCGTAAGAAATATAGAACTATATAAACTTACGCAATCTGAAATCAGCGCCTACGCTAGATATGGCGTGCTGTTAAATGGGCGCGTTTGCTAGATTTGGCGCTTTTGCGCATACATTTTCGCTGCAATTTTTTACGGTCCTCAAAACGGAATAGTACCCGTTCTTATTTACTTATTTTAAAGTATTCAAATTTAAGTAATATTGTAATTCTTTTAAACGTTGGTATGATGGTTTTTAATTCGATATTCAACTTAAGTAATATTTTAATCCAACTGAACGTTGGCGCAATGTTTTATAGCGGTGTTTTTATTCTATTTCTTTGCTATATGAAAGTAATAATTTAACCTTTACTTTAGTATTTTATACTCTTAGTAAATGTACTTATTTACATTTTCCAGCCATCTTAAAAAACAACGTTTTCAACAAAACATTAATCCATTATTTTTAACGATATTTATTTTTTTAAAGTTTTGAATACTTTAATATGCGCAAAATACGTAAAAACAGCATTTTTCAATATGGCTTACGATTGTAAAAACCATGCCAACAATAGCGCCAAAGTAAATCGCCAAAAAGCCGTGCAACCGTCTACCAAAGTAGCGCCAATATTCGGAATGTTTTAAGCATTTATTTGAATGTTGCATATAAATTATTATTTAAAAATAATATGGAAAGATAATTGTGTTGTGATTTTATTTAAGATTTATCATGCCTCATGCTTGCAACCCTATGCAAAGAGAAGAAATTTTAAACTTGCAATCTAATGAATGATTTTAATTTTTCAGTTTCATCATCTAACTCTCTAACATCGCAAGAAAACAGCTTAACGGTATTTCTAAATGGTTCTCTTTACATTTCGCACGTTAGAAGGCATTATGGGGGAGTGTACGAATGCATAGCAAGTAATGAAGTTGAACCGGATCTAAGGTCGAGCGCTGTTCTCACAGTAAATGGTAAGAACTGAAGCATAGAGCTGATTAATGCAAATAATTAGTCCTTTGAGTATAAGCATTGTTTTTAACTTACAATGCTTTTTTAAAAATATTTGTAGGAACGTAATCCATTTATTTAAACTATTGAAAATGTTTCTTAAAAAGTAATTTTTCTTACTCCACTAAACAATGTGATATATTTGGTTTAAAGGAATTCATATTATATGCAATATAAATACTTCCTTTTGAAATTTACGATGAAACTATATTTGTAAATAATGTTTGTTAAAATTATTCTCATTTTTCTGTATTTCTGTTACATAATGAAACGAAAGAAAATTGAGAATCTGTATATTAAAGGAATAAAAATATGAAATTAAAATATTGGTTTGGCTTTATTTATTTCATGTCATGAATAATTAATAAAATATACCATATGCTTATATTCGCATGGTATTTTATTAAAATGCATAGGTACTTCATTGTTAACTGTAACTTTCGTACGTTTTATATCATGTTACGAATATTTTTGATTAAAAAATACATACATATATTTGTTTATTTACCGTATTTTATCTTTTTGCTTTGAGTTGGCAAGAAATTACATCCTCTTTAAAAAATGAGAATTTTTAACTTCCAGAAAGTCCTCCATGTGGCGCTAGTTGTTACATTAAGTAGACAAGTATATGCTAGTGAGTTCTCGGCATCATAAACGCCATAGTTTACGTACGAAGGAGTTCCTTTTTACAAGACTTCGCATATTATTATACCTAGTGCAAAACTGTATCTTAATGTTCATTATATCTGATTCCTGGAAATGAGGAATATGCCTCGCAATAGCCGTATTGTGATATATACGTTATGGTACTTTCTTAGCAGTGTCTTGGAAAAAGTGTCTGGAGACAGTTTCTCAAAAGGTATGTAAAATTTTAAGCATTTAAGATATAAACTATCTTTCTTTTATTGTAAATAACTGTTTTATAATATTCATAGCTTTAATATTTTTGAGAATCAACTCGTCACAATTTTTGTTTTTACAGTTCTTCACAATCCTACTGTCAAAAGCATAATAAAATAGAAATGAGATTGTAGAATATCCTGATTGTTGTAATCTCATTATTAATCTTAACATTGCTTGGCAACTGAATTTATACTAAACTTTTAATAAAATTTAATAGTATTAATAATTCTTTCCATATGATATGGATTTTATGTAATTCATTTTTAGATCCAATTTGTAAAATTTGCAAAATTTATTGCTTTTATTATCATTATAACTTAGGTTTAGTTTCCTGTATGTCATAATCATAATTTTTTTTAATGTGTCCTACCCCCAAAAAACCCATAGTTCAAACAATCCATTTAAATGAAATTTGTATATGAAATTTTTATTTCATGTCAACTATATGAGCATATACTGTTGACGAAATACATACAAGCAGATATATATGTGAGGAATACTGTTGTAAATGAACATGTTTTATTTCAAAATCTGAAAGTTACAAGATTAAATTCTACTTGCTTGTAGAACTAATAGTAATTGGTGTCCTTAACTTATTTAAAATGAGATTTTATGGTGTTAATTAACTTGATAATTTATTTATTACATTAATAAATTTAATGTAATATCGCTTGTAATAAAAATAATTAGGATGCTTTTGAATCTTCTTTTATGTTATTAGTATAAAAATGCTTGAATTGTATTAGAGGGGCAGCGTATTAAACTGATTATGTTTCTAAAGTGTAATCCGAAAGTAATTCAAGTTGAAATGCACAAAACGTTCGAAATGGACTGTGATTAAATTTGTCATTAACAGTGTATTTGGCCATGCATAAATTTATAAACTGCTACAAGCCTCGTTATTATAATGGTACTATTTTCTGTATTGAATACCTCTTGCTTTATTTAATAGTTCAGTTTTTAGTTTGATACATTTATTAACATATTTGCAATTGTTACAGCTGCACCAGTTATACAGCCCTTCACGTTTCCAGAGTCTGCATCTCTTGGTCAACGAATAACAGCTGCATGTGGTATTCTTCAGGGTTCAAAACCGTTAACATTCAAATGGCTGAAAGATGGCAAAGAAATTTCTGGGATCCCCAATACCTCAGTAGATAAGCAAGATGAATATTCAGTTCTCACCATTTCCTCAGCATCTAAGAGCAATGTAGGAAACTATTCGTGTACGGTAAAAAATGCTTTTGGAGAAGATACACACGTAGCAAGTTTTATCCTAATGGGTAAGTCTTAGAACAAAATATTCCATATTTCATGTTAAATATAAGCTATAAAACATAAGCATATATAATTTTAAGTCAAAAATTCATCACTGCAAAGTTAACTGTGAAAAAGGAGCTTTGGACTTGTTACATAACGTTTGCATTTAATGATCCGATAACTCTTTTAACAAGTTACGTTTGAGAAAGTTTCATTAATAGAGAAATTTTTCTCAATTTTTCTATTGTTATAGTATTGTCAAGCTTATAGTTTGTCAAACATTTCAAGGATTTAAGATAAGCAATAGCATGACTGGTATATATCGTACTCGTTTTTATATTCATTTCTTGCTTCTAATAATTTTTGCTAAATTCTTATTATTAATATTGCTAAATTTTATCTGCATTACTCTGTTAAAAATAAGAAAGGACTAGACATGGTTCATAGCATAATGACGCATGCAAAGAGAAAGATCGGAAACGAAAGAACTGTTGTAGCGTGAAATATTTTACATGGCATTGTTTAAACGCTAATCTCATTATAGGAATAAACTTATCAAAACTCTGCTGCAGCACAGCGTTATAATCCTTGGGGGCAAAATGCTTGTTAAATGAAAAAGATGTAAAATTTATTTTTTTATGAGGGTAATAAATATTTTTTGTGAACTAAGTAGGTTACGTAACTTTACTTCATTTCAAAATCATCATTTGTTTTAGAGGCTCCAACCTGGATTCAAGAGCCGGAAGATATTGTTGGTGTGGAAGGACAACGAATAGAGATAAGGTGTGTGGCAGACGGCTCACCGAAACCAGAAATAATATGGAAAAAAAGAAGTGGTAAGCGTGTTGTATTTTATATGTGCTTTTATATGTGTTGGGTACGTGCTTGTAGTGATGATTACAAGATGTACACAAACATTGTTTATTCTACATTACTCATCTAATATTCTATATTACAGTTATGATTAAAGATAATAGACACAGTTACAGTTACATATATAACATCTCCCTTTTTATAAAATATAATAATAGTAGTAAAATTAAACATATTCTTTTAAATAATAAGGTTTCTTAACAGTCCTACCAGATCGAGTGACGTAATTATGTCCATTTGAAAAATTTGATGATACTATACCTCTTTCACTATTTGGTGACACAACACTTCTGTTAGATTTTGAAGGACTTATAGGCACATCTAAATTTGTAGTGCTCCTACTATTTTCATGCAAACTCTTCCTGATTAGTTCCTTTAAGAAGGTCTCTTCTGTTCCTTTCTACAATTCTTCCATCTGTTCTTATAATCCTATGTGAACGTGGTCTTTCTGCTTCTTCTATAATTTTCCCTCTTTCATTTAGTTTTCCCCCTTTCTCTTTTATGTAAACATGATCTCCTGTTTTCAGTGGTTTTAATGGTCTTGCATTCCTATCATAATAATTTTTTTATAAGGTTTGTCTCTTCAGTAAATGTTGTTTATGGTCTTCATATGGTTTAGCTTGGACAAAATTCTCTTTTATAGGCATCAATCCATTTACATTTCTTCCAAACATCAATTCTGAAGGTGACTTAATTTCATCTGATATAGGAGAGTTATGATATTCCAGTAATACTAAATATGGATCCTTGTTGTCAACTACAGCTTTTTCTAACATTCGCTTGACAGTTTGAATATGTCTTTCAACCATTCCATTAAACTGTGGGTATTTTGGACTTGAAGTTCTGGTTTCAAAATTCCATCTTCTTGCAAAATCTTTATATTTCCTGCAATTATATTGTGGACCATTATCCGAATATACTATTTTCGGAATACCATGCCTTGCAAAAATTGATTTCAATTGCTTTATCACTGCTACACTTGACAAATTTCCCAAATGTCCAATTTCAACATATTTGCTAAAATAATCTTTTACTATTAGATAATCTCTTCCTTGAAAGTAAAAGAGATCTGTTCCCAATACTTCCCATGGACCGTTAGGTATTTCGTTAGATATCATCGGTTCTTTAGTATTAGCTTTTTGTAAACTTAAACATGTTTGACAATTCAGTATCAAATCTTCAATTTCTTTCGACATTCCTGGCCAATATAATATTTCTCTTGCTTTGATCTTGCATTTTACTACTCCTAAATAACCATAATGAATTCTGCTTAACATGTCTTTTCGAAAACTTTTTGGTACAACAACACAGGAATTTTTAAATATTAATCCATTTGCTTCTGATAGTTCTTCTCTGAAGTTAAAATATGGTTTTGCCAGTTTTGGAACCATACATTTTTCATCTGGCCATCCAGTTTTAATTAATTTTTTTAAAACTTGTAGTTCTTCATCTTTTTCTGTTTTCAGTTGAAAAACTTCCATTTTACCATTAGACATTGGTATACATTCTACAACCAGTCCAACATGAGCTTCTATATCTCCTTCAAAGAAATCAGATCCTTCATCAGTGAATGATCTTGATAATGCATCCGCTATAAAAAGTTCTTTTCCTGGTTTATATTTTATCTCAAACTGATATGGCTGTAATCTTATACGCATTCTTTGTAGTCTTACAGGGCATTTATTTAATGGCTTTTTGAAAATTGATTCCAGTGGTTTATGATCACTTTCCACAGTAATATTTTTTCCAAATATATACTGGTGAAATTTCTCACACGCAAATAAAATAGCTAAAGTTTCCTTTTCAATTTGAGCATAATTCTTCTGTGTATCTGTTAATGCCTTAGATGCATATGCTACTGGTAAATTATTCTGCAGTAAGACTGCTCCTAGTCATTCTTGAGATGCATCTACAGATAAAACTACTGGCATGTTTATATCATAATACTGTAAAACTGGTTTATTTACTAAGACATCTTTTAGTCTTCTAAATGCTTTTTCATGTGTTGCATTCCAGTTCCAGATAACTTGTTTTTTCAACAAATCTCTTAAACATGATGTCAATTCTGATACATTAGGTATAAATCTAGAAACATATGTAATCATTCCTAAGAAAGTTTCTACTTCTTTCACATTTTTTGGTGGTTTTATATCTAGAATGGCCTTAATTTTGTCTTCATCTGGTTTTAAACCATCTTTAGAAAATATATGTCCCATATAGTTCACTTCATTCAGCCCAAATTTACATTTATTTAAATTAAATTTAACATTCTTTTCTCTGGCTCTGTCCAACAACTTCTTTAATCTTAAATCATGTTCTTTTTTATCTTTACCCCAAACTAATAAGTCATCTATATATATTTGAACTCCTTCTAAATCACTAAAAATTTCAGAAAAACGTCTGTGGAAAACTTCTGGTGATGAACTCAGTCCATATGGCAACCTCAAAAAACAATATCTACCAAACGGAGTGTTAAATGTAGTAAATTCACAACTTGAATCTGACAGTTTAATTTGCCAACATGCTTTGTTTGCATTTAAATACTAAAGACCTTTGCATTTGTCCTTTGAGATGGTGGTGTATTCAATTATGGCAAAGCACACTAGGGCTATCTGCCTAAGGGGAGGGATGCCTTTCGTGGAGGACTTTCTAAGGGAAACTGGCTCGTATACACGTCACACATGGGGAAAACCACGAAAACGCCCATGCAGCCAGCCCGTTCGCGGGATTCGAACCTCGGACCGAACTACCAGTGTTCAGCGACTTTACCGCTCGGCCGCTGGTGGGCTGTCCTTTGAGATGAAATTTCTTCAAAGCTTGGTATGTGATAATGTTCTCTCAATATATTTTGGTTAAGGTGCTGAGGATCTAAACACACTCTTAAATTTCCATTCTTTTTCCTTACTACCACTAATGAATTCACGAATTCTGTTGGTGGATAACTTTCTTTATAATACCATCTTTTTCCATTCTTGCTAATTCCTTTTTTAATGGATTTAATAAGCTAAGTGCAATTTTCCTACAGGGTTCTATTTTACCAATAGCTCCTGGTTTTAATTTAATATGATATGTATATCCAGTTAAATTCCCAGTTCCTTTAAACAAATCTTGATATCCTTTTAAAGATTCTGGTAACATTTCATTGGAATCAGGATTTACTGTACAAATTCTTTGTATTAGGCTTAATTTTTGCAATGTAGGTAAACCTAAAGTAGGTGGAACAGTTTTATCACATGCTACGACCTGAAATTCTACTTCATCCTTGTGCCCTTTCACATAATAATTTACATTTTCCAACGACATCAATTGTAGTACCATTGTAATTATTTAAAGTGACTTTTGATTTAGTCAAACATTTCTCTCTTAAATTTAATTGTTTAAATTTAAGCAATGGTAGCACATTACACTGAGCTCCAGTATCCAACTTAACAAATAAATATTTAGATATGTTTACTTTTAGTTTTTCAAACCATTCTGTTTTATTTTTAGAAAATGGATTTGTATCTTCTACTGACCCTAAAATATATTCATTACTATTATTATGTAACTCATGCTCTAAATTATTCTGTACAACATTAATATTTTTATAAGTGCAGATTTTAGAAAAGTGATTTTTCTTTTTACAGTACAAGCAAATCTTATTATAAGTAGGACAGTTGTATAACTTATGAAAAGTTCCACATTTTCTACATGGTTTTGGATTATTGTACTTATTTCCTTGATAGTTTGAAGAAGATTTAGTACTTTGTTGCTTTTGTTTTACATGATAGTCTTTCTTACAGGGCTGATTTTTTTCCTCTGAAGGTGGAAATTTATTACGTTTGATAGCTTCTACTTTATTTTCTTCAGTTAAAGTTTTCAGCTGAAGTTCTGCTAATTCAGAAGCTTTACACATTTTAATACATTTCTCCAATGTTAACTGATCTTCCCTTAATAATCTATCTTTGAGATTTTTATTTAGAATTCCACTTACTATTCTATCCCTTATTAAACTATCTTGTAATTCTGCAAATCCACAGTTGCTACTTAATTTCTTTAAATCGGTTAAGAAATCATCAAACGATTCACCTACATGTTGTGTTTGACAGAAAAATATATGTCTATCAACACTTTCGTTTGCTTTCGGTATGCAAAAATTTTCGAAAGCTTCAATTACTTTGTCAACATCCTTCTTATCTTCTTCACTTAAATTAAAGGTATTAAATTTTTCAAGTGATTCTTCACCAATAATATGCAATAAAATAGCTACTTGAATTTCAGGTGATTTAGTAATACCACCAGACGCTAACATGTAAATTTGGAATTTTTGTTTTCATTTCTTCCAATTTTCGCTTAAATTTCCTTCGAAACTTAGATTACTTGGTGGCTTTAATCCATCCATATTTAATTTAGGACTTTAAATATTTTATACATATACGTATTTTTAGCCACTTCCAATAAAAATAAACAACGCACTTACCAGCGATATAAGTTTCGATTTCACTGTAAACAACTTCCCATCATGTTTTTGTTTAGAATATCTTTACCCACGCTGCATGGTTCTTAAAAAAAGATTTTCTTTTTTAATCAACGACGGGCTGCGCCATGTGTTGTATTTTATATGTGTTGGGTACGTGCTCAGTGATGATTACAAGATGTACACAAACATCGTTTATTTTACTTTATTCATCTACTATTCTATATTACAGTTATGATTAAAGATAAAAGATACAGTTACAGTTACATATATAGAAGTAAGCGTTTATAATTCTAAATAATTTCTGCCTAGCAGGCCATATTTTACAAAGGTTTTTTAAATCGTAGTAGCTGTAGAGAGTAAGTGCCTTTCCTGAATTTCACTTAATGTGCATTAAAATATATGCATCCAAATCATTAAACAGAATATCCTAGTAACATTAGTTTTTCTCGCATATTCTACTTAATATACAAGCATCTGGTAATAAGGCTAATAATTTGAATTGATATGCATCATTAACTGGCCAACTCTCTTTTTTTGTATTACAGCACTTCCATCTGAATTATTTCGTTGTATAAGATAAATTTGGAAACTTTATTGAAAGATAAAACACTACTTTCAAGACTGTGCGTATTTCCGAAATTAGTGAATAATTTATACAGTTTGCAGTGAAATAATTAAACATACTTCTATATTTTAAGAGCTTAAATTTTACCTTATGGGACATTAAGTACAAAATTTATTTTGTGTCATATTAATACCCATGAAATTTCATATCTTATACTTGAGATGTGCGTTTAAAGTAGCAGCAACAAGATTACTAACGCCATCTAGTGTGATTTTAAAAAAGTATTATTAGAAACAGCTACTAAGAACTGAAGGCATTGCATCTTCTAATATTTAACTTTAGTTACTAAAAAGTTTCTAATATAAGATTTTATGAAATTATCATTTTAAAACGATTCACTTGGATGAAGTGTTTTATAAATTATGAAAATAACTTATTCAATACTGTATAAGAATTTGGCATGCTATGAAGTGATGCATATAAAAAATTACTGTGACCATTGTAAATTGCTTCACGCTTTCTAATTATTCTAAGGCTATGAATTAATAACAGTGCAAGAATAATTTTGTTGTAACCGGAACTAAATTTATTTTTATCTGCTTTATGCCATTCTTTATTATAACTGTAGGTGCTGAAATAAATTAATAATAAAATTCCGTTATTTATAATATGTTGTTTATTTTTTGTGTCTAATAAAATATTTAGATTCGATTCCTATTTTTAGACGGTCAAGAGGCTGAAATTAATGGCTTAGCAGAACAATTCCGAAACGGGTCTTTGATAATTTCTTCATTGAAGTCTGAAAGTTCTGGTGCTTATATTTGTGAAGCTAAGAATGGTATTGGAAGCTCAATTAAAAAACTGGTTGCTGTCCATGTGAATGGTAAGAAAGTGGACATATTTTTATTGCAGGTTTTAAAGGTTATAAATTGCCACATCATTTAAAGTCTAGTTAAATACTGAATATTACTCGTACTTTAAACATTAAACATATTAAACACTAATTGATTTATGCAATCGTTACTGATTAAAAATACTGAAAAGGTTTCGTATAAATTCCTTTTGCATGCATTCATGTATGTGTACATGATTATTTCTCATCACTAAAAATATATTTTAAAACTTAAATTCCTTTTATTCAAGCATATTTATTAATTAAAATTGTTCAAAGGAATCCTGTAACGTTTAGTATGGAATTCTTGTTCTGATCTTCTGTGATTTTCAAATGTTTATGTTCAGTATTTAAGACCTGATATTTGATTTCATTAATTTGAATAATTAACTGAAAATAAATATATTTATTAAACACGTGAGTGTTTTGTTCGTTATTTCTCCGTTGTGTGGCGCTAAATGTTCATGTTTCGGTTTGCGTTTCAAAGGACGCTATTTCCCTCCTCTCATATATTTGTTTCAAGTATGCCATTATAAGAGTCTATATCATATTAGAATTATGAAATTTATACAAGGAACTAAGTTATTTTTAAATATAGATTGCTTTTCTTTGGTTTCAACTTCGGAATAGTATGAGCGATGAAAAGTTTTCTCGACATTGTCCTGTTTACCTTATACTCCACGGCGGCAATAGCAGTTACAGGATCTGAAGATGAAGGTACGTAAAAATGTTTAATGTCTTAATATTTTTTATAATTAATGTTCACAGTTACGCATATTTAAATTCATTTCCGAAAAGTCGTGTAGTTAATTATTTCTATTTAGAGGAAATCTAAATTTTATTTTAACTCGCAGATAATTTTTCTTTTCTTCAGACTGTTATAAGTAACGATTTAGCTGAGTGGCTGTACTACAGCATATTAAAACTTATGGTGTAAATGTCATCCTGCTCTCAGTTTTGAAAAAAAAATGTTATGAATGTAGATTCAGTTTCAATTTTAAAATGATAATGGTGGTGTTCAAATATGTCTTTAATTTAAGTATTGTTTCTCGTAATGATGTTTTGTAATATTAAGGCTATTAAATGAAAGAAAACTTGTAGAGACTTTTATTATTTAGGTGAGTGGAGTATTTAGCCTCATTCTTCGAAATTACACTTTCACCATGATTATTCATGTATTCAAATGCATTTGCTTATTTTTGCTGCAATATATTTGAATATAAATAATTTTCATTTGGAGGTAAACAAAAAGATAGAACGTATTTTTATGACATGTTTACTATTATTTTATATTTAACCTTTAAATTTGTTAACTGTTACTGTTTTTCCTTCGTTTTATTATTACCTTACTGTGTTATTACTTGATATTGAACAAAGGTATGACACACAAGTTTGTAATAACAAATGTATGCTTAAATGGTAAATCCATTCTGATGTTTGTTACTTTGCAGGGCCACCGAAACTTCATCAGATTTTATTTCCTGAATATGTGCCGGTTGGGAAAAAGGTTACAGTTGTTTGTAACGCATTTAGCGGCTCAGTACCTCTGAACTTCATTTGGAAAAAAGATGGGAAGAGTATAAATGACGTCCCTAATACGATTGTAGATGTTCAAAGAGATTATTCCGCTCTTACTATAGGTCCTGCGCAATCAGAAAATGCAGGAAATTACACGTGTGTAGCAGAAAATACATATGGAAAAGATTCTAGTCATGGAACACTCATGCTTAGAGGTAAGCACTGATATTTGCACATTTAGAAATGCACAAATAATGCACAAATGTTTATTTGTGTGTATACTCTTTGAAAGTTTATTATTTTGCCCAGCAATTTGGGATCACACTTTGTTGCAAACAGGAACTTCGAATAACAGAGTTATTACTAACTCTCTATGCATCATTCAAAAGTTTAAAATCTGTTAATGAGTTAGATAAATTTAAATGTTTGAAATAAGCCAATATTATACATCAACCATAACGTACAATGTTTACGTTTCAAGTTTAATTTTCATAGGCGTAGTAATCTTTGCATTATGTGTTTCACGTGAGAAATATATTTTGTGGAAGCAATTTTTTTCGCGAAAGTTTTTTTAAGATATAAATAAAGTTTGTTGAGATATAAACAACACCATTTCTTTAAATATGTTAAATATTTGGTTGCAAATTTCTAAGTAATGCTGTAAAGTTTCTTGAATAATATGCTCTAAAAGTGTTTTTAATAATTTCCAAGCACCTTATATGTAATTTCCATTTTATATTTACGTATTTCAATACAAATAATATATTAAAACTAATTGACTCAAAGCATGTAACTTGTTCTCTGAATAACTTTCTAAATCGAAGTTTAAAATTTGACTTCTAGGTTGTCACAAAAACATTTGGGAACAGAAATAAAATATAATAAAATTACAGCCTACTTCTTCAGGTATCAATCTTAATACCGCAATTCGAAATAATAAAATTTAAGATTTATTAACTGTAATAAGGATAAAGGGTAAGAGCGAATTCTTTTTGTATTCGATGTGATTTTTTTATTTACTGTTGTCTCCTTTATATATTAATAAAACAGAATTTTGAATAAATAAAAGCTTAAAAAACTACTTTAGTTTATCAAGCCTAAAACAATGATGTTAAGCATTATTGAATTATTTCTCACATGGGATTACTAAAGCAGTATGATGTAAAAATACATTTTACCATCAAAGTAAAAATTTAAAGTAGTCATATTTTGAAGGTTTCTGTCATTCAAATTTAAATCTGAGATCAATCGTCCTTTTATATAATAATAACAATGCGATGAAAGAATACAGAGGAGTTGTTCAATTATAAAGGAGAACAGTTTCTCTTAAAGCACGCCTCAAAGATGGGGTTCTTTTGGGGAAGTTATCCTGTCCTCCTTTTACCACGTTAATTCATTTCAGTCCAGCCTGATATACTGTGTAAGTTCTTGATGTAATTGAGTTTATTAATTTAAATTATATTAAAAAATTAGTTAAATAGAAAATATAGCTTCAAAGAATAAAGCTAAGTTTCACCCATCTGGGATGGTAAGTTATTGTTCTCCTCTGAGGCACAAAACACCTTCGAGTGATAATTATGATTTGAAAGTTTAAATGGAGTTATTTATGTTTTTAAACTAAATGAAAAGGAAATTTTATAGTTAAATAAATATTAAAGACTCAATCCATCCAAAACGAGCAAAAGCAAGAATGCTCAGAATTTGTAGTAACATCAATGAAAACTATTCGTGCGTTATTGACTTTCTGTGAATAAATTAACAGTTAAGTAATGCATTCTTTACTTATATAACTCTCTTTTGCCTTAAACCTTTTATGTTTCAAGTTTCATATATAAAAGAATTTAGATAAATTTTGTAACCTATGAGATTTTAAATAAAAACTTAATATTAGTTAACAATAACAAAAAAAAAATTTTTATTCTTCAAATTCAAGTAATTAAGTGCAGAAATAACATATTATTAGCTATTATCTTAAATAAACATTCAACGAGACTACTAAATTAATCTTTCAAACATTCAAATAGTTTTTTACATATCCATATTCATTCAGTTCTGTTGAAATTACCTATGGAGTGGTGATAAACAAAGGAAATAAATGTAACATTACAAAACAAAGTATGATTATAAATGATGATATAATTAAGAGAAAACAAAAATTTGGTAGAACTGTGCAAACTCAGGACGTAAGAAAAGGCGTAATATGTATATTTACGATAAAGCGTAACGTTTTAAAGCACATTGAAACATTTGAATAATTAACTTCCCATTTAAAATAAATTTCGGAACAAAATACGTAAATTTCTTATCCGAGACTGTTTTGGTAAAACATTATAATGCAAACTTAAAAATATTCTGTTGACACAGAGGAAATATCCTAATACCCATTTCTGTGAGTCAGAATTCTACTTACGTTCAGGAATTGTAAAAATTCACTTTACGTAACGTCTTATCTGAAGAAAATGTGTAATAATAGCCTTTTCGATGATTGAATGCAGTCTGAAGAAAATTTTGGGTTTTAGGAGAAACTGCGGAATAATAATTGTTAATCAATGTTTACTTACGAAATGATTTTAGAAAATCATGTCTTGAAACGTAAAACAGTGTAATACTTAGGACAATTTCGGAGCTAGTTATGATTGCTTATTAAGAATTACACAACAATGTGTCACTGTAAGCAGTCTAGCCTGTTCGTTTTATTTCAAGCGTTTCATATATGTCAGAGAAGAAGAAAAACTTCAAATTTCGCCTCAGGTAGGCAGACATAGAAGTTGTAGAAGTTAAGATATCTGAAAAATCTAAAAGTCGGTAAAACGATAATACGTAAACCTTTTTTTTCTATTTGCTGTACCTTAGACTCCTGTACACTCATTTTACAGTTTCTAATCCTTCAACATTTTACACCATTGTCCTTGCTGCCACCTCAAGTCTCACAGTGTTATTTTGTAATTTTAGAAAGTGGAACTATACTGTATATATATGTAATTTAATACGTAGAATAGAAGAAGAATAGAAGAAAACACTGGAACTTTTAATAGCTTTCGATAGTGGCTGAGGGTGAAGGCTCGATGACGCAGTTAACACAACTGAATGGAAGAATCCCCATCTTTATATTTAGGCACATAAAAAATTATTTCTTAGGAAGACAAATTACTTTTCGATCATAGATGAATACAAATAATTTTTATATACACAGATAAAAAAAGATACGACGTCATTTTAAGCAAGTGGGCATAGCAGCGTGCAGATGTTGGAAGTCAGAATTTAGGGAAAGGAATGACGTAATTGATTTGTCAAGAGTATTTATACTAAGTATGATGCATAAGAACAGCTAATCTTTAATTGGTTAATCTCTTAGGTTGCTATTTAACATGGAAAGAACTCGAATTCGGGAGAAGAGTTGAACTTAGGGGGGAGAACACCAAATCTAGAATACTTAATTTTGAGGTCGCCAATCGTATGTTGTTATATCTTACACACACACATATTTTTATACATGCATATTTTTATTATACCATTCTTGATTTTAGTTTTATTTTGCAGCATTATTTAGCATGACTTGATAATGATTTTAGTTTAGGTAAAAACGTTTAACGATATAAATTAATATCGCACTGCATTTCTTTATTTGAATTAAAGAAATGTTCATGGGACAGTTTTACTTCTGCTAAATTTAGAAAACCCAAATTGCTGAAGTTTCGAATTCTTCTTTGCTATTAGCATTAAGTAGTACAACTTAAATGTAGTATAAAAATGATAATATTATTTTATTTTTTGTTTTGTAAATTTTAAGCTCCGCCAGTATGGCTTGTTCAACCAACTGACACTAGTGTGGCTGCTGGAGAGACTTTGTACCTACACTGTTCAGCGGAAGGTCATCCGAAACCAAACGTGGAATGGAAATTCAAAGGTTATTAATTACATCATTGCTTTCGCATTTTTCAAAATACCCAAATTAGTTTGATATTTCAGTTTTATTGAAATTTTCTAACAGTTTCCAGTAAAATATAATTTAGGTTATATTTATGAGAATGCTTAAATGTTAGCAGCAGCAAAAGTAATGCTTTTAGTTTGAACTGATAATGTCAAATAGAAATTTTTACGCTATAGCTAGAGCCCACAGTATAAAAAAGTTACATAAAATATTGCACTTGTCTCGCTGTATGATCACATTTTGTATGAAGCTTAATCCAAGTATCTTATTACGGGCGATTTATCTTAGATTAAAATGCATGTTTAATTAAAGTAAAGCTCTTAACTTAAATGTTTGGAATATGTTTAGAAGGGATTTTTTTTATATTATTATGACATCAGTATGCAATAATGCATTAGCATTAACGCTGGAAGCATACATATGCCGTATATAAGAATTATCTAATGATCTAATGTATACATGATACCTTTTGTGACCTGAAACTGCTCAGGGTATTATTTTTATTATACAAGTTAAAAATGCTTTCCTTCTTGATATTAGACACATCAAATGCAAGTAATAAATTTTGAGGTCATAGTTATCAGACTCTTGTGTATTGTGGGCTAAACGGAGGGTCAGAGGTCTAAAATAAGTAGGCAAAAGAGATAGAACTATTTTTAGGAACAGATAATCGTAATTATAAAATGTATTTTATTTATGGTTATTTTTTACGTTTAATGAAACGCTAATATTTATGGCAAATGGTCAAATATCTATATTTTTGAATAACATACTGGAGCAGACGGTTAGATAAATTACGAAGAAATCATTAAGACACAATTTGATCTCAACCCTAAAAAATCTGCTATTGAAAGTTTACGTTGTAGAAAAAAAATTCTGTATTCTTATATTAAACATGCTTAGGGGAAGGAAGGATGACTTACCTATATGACTAATATAAGAATATAAAAGTAGACGAAGCAAAGAAGATTCTGGAAAAATTTCAAAAATCATGTATTTATAGATAAATTACGAAATTAAACATAAAAATATCGTGGTATTAAAATCTGTACTGCTCGTGCTCACCCTTTTAATTTCAGTGCTGTTCGTTACACTCTGATGAAAGGATATTAAACATTGGTTAAAAGTAAACTCTAATCAGAATTATAGCGGGAAAAAAAAACTCAATCGATTTCGAAGGTGATTAGATACGGATTTTTCAGGAAAAAAAGAATTGTCTTTTGTTTGGCGTGTTTATCTTAGAGTTTGGCTTTTTAATGTTTCAATAAATACCATTATTTGAAAGAAAAGTTTTATTTTTGTTATCGCAACAAGCAGCCAGAAATATTTGTGTTAAACACTCTATGTTCATATTTCTGAAAAAAATATTTTCAAACCTTAGCTATTTTAGTACCTATAACTACCATATTATTACGTTAGTGCAGTACTAATTTAGGTGTAAAGTAGATATTATATAAAAAAATTTCTTGTAGATCTTAACTGAATGGCTTAATAAATAACAATTTTTTTTCTATGTATAGGTTCCCAGAATGATCCAATATTGCTAAAAGAGGACAATACTATACATAATTTGAATAATGGAAGTTTTTACATCACGAATATTAAAGAAGAAAATTCTGGGGAGTATACATGTATTGTTTCAAACGGCTTTGATGCAATGTTAACAAAATCTGTGAACGTAAGGGTAAACGGTAAGACGTTACATATTGATGCACACTATATATATGAAGAATATCTATTAAATTTTGCTGTTATTACTACGTTTTATGGTTATGCATAACAATACACATTAATAATTCCATTTACAGTCCATCATTATATTGCGATGAATATCAAAATTCTTCACCACAGTTTTTTAATTAAAAAAGTATTCTTTTGATAAAAGGAATTTTAGAAACTACCTCGAGTTTGTCTTGAAAGATGATAAAGAAATGAAATAAATCTCATAGAGTCTGTGAATAACTTATTAGTAATATTTCTTTTCATTTTTATGTATCATATCGTACTTGATTTCTGTGATGTATTTGAAAAATAAAGCGCAAAATTATATTTATTTTCTATGTTGTACTGTATTGGAGATAAAGAAAGTTATAATTTTTTCAAAGTCTTTGGCAATTGCAATACACATGATTAAGTAGATTTCGTGCCTATACATTGAAACTAATGGCCGAATCATTTATAACACATTTATTTTAATACAAGTGTAAATCATACTGTTCGTAATTATTACGATGCAAAATATCTTTAAACCGCTTGATTTTGGAAATTCTAGGCATTAAAATGAGATATTATGTGCATTTCATTGTATTTTACAAGTAACGCAAGCTTTTTCGGTTTACATCCTAGTTGTATATTTTAAAAATATATATGCTAATAAATGCTCTTTTACCGTATTTAGACATTTATTTGCAAATAAATAAACAAATTACATTTGAAATAATTATTACTTTTCTTTGAGTAAATATTCATCTCATATACGGTGCATAAAAAATTAGCCTTTCATTAAGATAATTATAACACTTATCTTTTATTTGTGATTCTTCGTGCTTTTATCTATAAATTAATTTTGATTATTATAAATTACTTTCAATGTTCTTATCACTTTTCTTTTTAAATAATTTGTTCCTGTATGTTAGTAAAATCGCGCTGGATTTTATTTCTCATGCTTTCCACCATATGGCGCTGCTCTACCATATTGTTATTTAGTCACATAAAACAAGAGTATAGTGCGTACCTCTTTAGTAAATACATACGCCATGTTATGTGCGAATATTAATTTACTGTGGCTGAGGGATACTTTATAAGATATATATTGAAACTGATCTAAATCGTCATGGAAGTCTTACATTATCAACTGTTCCTGGATTACCTCAGCATTATTACTTTCATGAGCATCTCTATAAAGGAAACGGGGACAACAATAACTGAAGGTAAGCGTTTTGCATCAGTCCTTCACTTTATAAACATAATAGCATGTTTAAATTTAAATTAGAGTTTTGTTTTATAATAAAACTATGCTTTGCGCATAAAATAAAAAAAGGATCATTTTACTTGCCAATCGTTCTTTTATATTTTATAAGCAAAATCTACTGAGTAAACATTTCTTTCTAGAAACACCAGTGATTCAACCTTTTAATTTTCCGGTATATTCTACCGTTGGCCAGAGAGCAGTGGTTACTTGTGCCATCTCTCAGGGAGCAAAACCATTACAGTTTAATTGGTTAAAAGATGGAAAAGATATTGAAAGCGTGCCAAATATTTCCCTCCTTAACCAGGCAGATTTTTCTGTCCTCACTGTAGGCCCTGCAAACAGAGAGAATGTTGGGAATTATACATGCATAGCAAGAAATTCGCATGGGAAAGATTCACATACATCAGCCTTTGTGCTTAACGGTAAGTTTATTTTTCATGCCTTCAAAAATATCTCAGTCAGTTCTTCTGAGTACTGGTATCTCCTTCTTACAGTTTTAAAATGCTTATTTTTAAATTCTATTACTTGAAAATTTATTATATCTTTATATCAAGAAATTCAGATATTATAATGTTATCATATATTTATTTTGACTTCTAATGTTTAAATGTTAATTTAATCTAATACTAACATAAGCACTTACGAAAAGGTAGTCAGAAATTAATTTAAAGTATTTTATCTAATCACTTATTATAAAACGTAACATAATACCGTAAACATAATTAAACAGAGAAGTCTTAGTGCTTTCTTTTAATGCTTGTTTCACTAATTTAATGGAATGATTTATTTTTAGTCTTTGTTCTGTATATATATTTATCAGAAAATGTGAGAAAGATATCTGTTTCTTTTACATTTATTTCAATATTATTCTTTTTTTAAGCTATTAGATTTAATGTCAAATCTGCTAATATTTAAAATTAATATTCAAAGAAGAGTGAAATATTGATTTTATGCTATTTTAAATTATCCAGTGTCATTATTTTCATTTCTCAGCATTTCCATATAACTTTTGAATGTTTTTATTGATGTGGTGTTTCTTTGCAAATCATTACAATTTAAATGAATGAATGAATGAAGAATTAATTTAAATGGTAAAATTTAGTGAGAAATTTAGCTAAAAGGATATCAAATGCAGACTTCAGTATTCTCGTTTAAACAGTTTAGGTAAGACCAAATTGATCTAAAGCAGTTCTTATGCTTCTGAGAGTTGCTGGAGAATAAAACTGTTATTGTATAATTATTACACTAAGTTATATACATGGTGATTATTCTTTCGTAAAATTGTTAAAATCATAATAGAAGTAGCGAAGCGTATTGTGTTGAAACATTTATTAAAACATTTTTCTTAATGTATGGCGTAAAACATAAAAAACTAGTAATTCGTTGAAATTTATCTCAAAGTTATGATATCAGAATAAAAGAGGCATTCCTTTGCAATTTCATTGGGAATATTTTTGTTTTCTTTTTCTTTTCTGCAACATTTCAAGATATCGAATTACGAACCTTAATGAAAATGTTCCTCAATTTATTTGTGGCATATTGTAGATCTGAATATATATTCTAATGTATCCTCCTTTGAAGTATAGAAAGGCAAAGTTTAAAAACATATTTGCTTTTAATTTGAGAGGTAATGTTTTTAAATGAAGAATGTCGAAAAGAAAATAAATTTCTATAGAAAAATTTATTGAAGAAAACTCACTTTTCAAATGCATTTTTAACGTTTGCAACTTCCACATGATACATCTGAATGCATTACGTTTCTTTCATACATTTAGAGCCTCCAGTATGGATTTACGAGCCCCGAGACATACATGTTACAGAAAACGAATTTTTAGAATTAAAATGCTCAGCTTCTGGCCATCCTCCTCCTCAAATCACATGGAATAAAATTAAAGGTAAGATACAGGAATTTCATTTTTATTTTTTAGCTTTTTGTAATGATTTTTTTTTATAATTTTTCAATTAGTATCATATCAGATGGTTGTACATCTGTTTTTAATTATTATTTTGTCCAGCATGACAAAATTATATTATTTGAATAGTGTTCTTAAATGTTAATGATATATATGCATCAGAACTGAATAACGCGTTTTGAAACTGTAACTACATATTGCAGTAAGGAATAATGTTGAATTCTGAACCTTTTTCTTAAACATAATCGTGATCAATAAGCTTGTAATATCATTTCCTTTTAAAAGTGCATTTTAAATTTTTTATAATTAATCAATTAAGAGAAAAGGGAAAACGAAATCCAAAGTTGTAGAGCCATTAGGTTAATTGGAAGCAGACAAGAGGAAAAATAAGCAATCGCCTTTGCCGGGAATCGAACCACGGACCTCTGGAATACCGGCCCAGCGTGCTACCGTTACACCACGAAGGCACGCTAGGGAAGTGGGAGAAATACCTTATAAGGTCTGAAAAAAAGACGATTTCAATAAAACAATTTTTTTAAGAAGAATCTGAAATTACTGATCATAATTTGTTATTTACTGATTTTCGTAGATTCCGAGTCTATCGGAATGAGTATCCGCTTTATGTCATGTTATTTCAAAATTGAAATTGAGGAAAATATTTTGTTGTCTGAAAAATAATTTTTTAAAAAACACTTATTACTTATTTCCAAAGTTTGCTTGATTTACTGAAATTATTTGCTAAATCGATATTATTATGTAGCTACAGTCACCAGTATCATAATAAATCATTAAGTAGATTCGATTAAGAATAAATTATAGATGTGACAGCAGTTTAATATTCATAAATTTAATACTTAAATATGGGATATCACAATAATTTGATACTGCAAGAAACCTCCCATTCATATCAAACTACCACTTTGGTAAATATGATATAGTCATGCTTTTTTTAAGCATCCCAATTTCACATTGTTGTTCCATTGTACCAGACAATGCAGTAAATGAAATGGCTGTTATTTTACTGAATATGTGATGTCTGGTGTATTACTCTGCTCATTTAATTTCAGATGAGTTTTTCATTAATTATACTTTTTACTTTTATAGATGGCGTAACAACAGCTTTATCAAATTTTCAAAACCCATCTAATATACAAGCATTTGAAAATGGTTCTCTAATAATATACAGTGTACATAATGAAATCCGTGGGAAATACCGCTGTTTAGCTTCGAATGAAGTCGGAACATCTTTACAAAAAGTAGTTGAAGTTTCAGTATCTGGTAAGACTAAACATTCGAAAAACAAACCTTCTAGTTAATGGTTATCTTGATGGATTATGTTTAAATTTTAGTAATTTTTAAAATATTACTGAATATTTAATATGAAAAAAACACATTGTCTGTGATGCTAAATATTATAGATATCCCTTTAATATATTTTAAATTTAAGTTAAAAACACATTTGTTGATATGAATACTTACACTAACTAAATATTACTATTTGTATTTAAATGCAGTAATGTATAATATTGTGTTTAGTTGTTTCAAAGTGTATGTAACTGTATGGGCATGATGCAAAAGAAGGAATAAAATTTATCCGCTGTATTATCACTAGGTGGCGCTAATATATCTGTGTGAGATGTCTTGTATATGATGGATACATATCGTCTAACTATCATCTCTTCTATTTACAAATTGCTTGCATGGAAGCGTTATTTATATTCCACGATAGCATGGACGTTTATAACTCATATATTATCAGTGTATATTTGGTTTTAAGACATCATGATCTATATTTGAGCAAATACCATGTTTAGGCGTAAAAATATAGCTCTCTTTGCGGCGTCTGTTGTCTTTTGTGGCCTATTCATAAGCATTAAAGGTACGTAAAATGACTTTCCTACTTCTTTCTCAAACATTCTCGATCTTTTAAGACGTTTAGCTTTTCAGTTGATTCTGTTTTAGACTACTTAATTTTTATTAGTGCTTTAAAGTGTTTATTGATAAGATTGATTAAACTTTGGTAGTTACATGTTGTATGTTATAATAAAATAAGAAATTTAGTGTTATTAAGCTTTTTTCTTCGCTATTATTTAAAATTTCATATTCAACTAAGTTTCATAGCATTGCAAATGTAATTATTGGAATATGTAACTTCATATATTAGTATTGACAGGCAATCAGAAGCAATAACTTTACTCTCGTATTACAGATAAAGTAGTGCTAATTTTCATATTCGCATGCATATTAAAACGAGTTTTGATATACTATTTGGTTAGAGCAGAATTCACATATTTATTAATGAAAATTCCGTATCTTAATCTGTAGGCCAAGAACTTGGTGTACTACCTTTTTTCTTTCCGAATAACGTAGCAGAAGGACAAAAAGTACTTGTAACTTGTACTCCAAGTAGCGAAAGTCGTCCAGTAAAGTCAAAGTGGTTGCGGAATGGGTCAGAGGTTAAGGAAAATGAGCGCATAAAAATAACTGATTACGCAGACTTTTCCACTCTCATGATTAGTCCTGTTGCAAGTGACGATAGTGGTAACTATACTTGCGTTGTTAGCGAAGATTACAAGACTGCAAGCTATACAGCTGAGCTTATCATACAAGGTATGTTTAAGATTTACAAAAGCTTTATCTTTTAGTCCCAATGAGCATTAATATAATTCTAAAATTAATTTTATGATTCATAAATAAGGGAAAAAATATGCAGTATGTATGACAAACTATACATCTGAGCTTGTCATATAAGGTATGTTTAAGATTTACAAAAGTTTTATCTTTTAGTCCCAATGAAAAGCATTAATATGATTATAAAATTAATTTTATGTTTCAGAAATAAGAAAAAAGTTATGCAATATATTACAGTTTTTAGTTTAGCAGCATTTATAAATTAGAATGTTACAGAGTTTTAACTCCAAATCGTTGTTTAAAACCAACATGCGAAATGCCTGAATGTATGTTTTCCTGCTTACTTCATGTACATGCGAAAAAAACGGTTATACAGGTTTAAGTGCAAAGTTAAAAATAGCTTACAAATTACACTATAACGTTACAAATTACATTACATTAGAATACAAATTAGCAATTTCTAGAATACAGATTTAGCAATTAAATTTCATGTGAAATTATTATTCAGATTTTTAAAGTAAACATCAATTAATGCTAAAAATTTACTTACAATATAATACCTTAAAACTCACAAGAAATGCAAAATGAATTCTTAACCTACTTATATGCGTCACACATTTAAACTGAAAAAAGCCTTGCTTTGTATCTAACCGAATTATAAAGGAAAGTTTAACCATTCATCTATAATTCAAAAAGATATTTGCTTTTAATATGCAAAAGTTCTGTATGCGAAATATAATTTCTACTTGATAAGGCAGAAAATATTTCTTTAAATTTACTATCTATGTTAAAAAATGAAAAGTATTGCTCAATAAGCCACTCTAAAATGCATTTCTGCTAGTATAAAACGTACTGAGAGACACACTTATACATACATGCATAAATATATATAGGATTAATTCGCAAGCTTAAACCACAATTTCTGTTCATTTTAAATTTTTTATAATTTTTCTATTGATGTGAGGCCATTTATTAAGTTGAATTCAATTATCGTCAAATATTTTTCATCTCTTAAGTATTTAATGTTATTTTCACGTATACCTTTTAAGTTCATAAAAGTTAACATAAAAGTTATATATTTCGAAATCAAACTAAATTGTATTCAGCACTAAATTATTTGTATGCTGTACTGAGAAACTGCACGCACACAGTTTCCTCAACACACGGGTTTTCAAACATCAACCATATTTAGAGTAAAAATGAAATTTTGCTTATATTTTTAATATTCATACATTAAAATTTGATAGTAAACAGGTCTCTCTTTTAATATGTAAAGTAACGAGTAACATTATACATTTCTATTGATTGTATTTATCATATAATTGATGATATAGTAGTCTGTATATCCTTATAATATAAAAATACTTAAGTTTTATTTAACTTGATTCAAACTGGTATGTATAATTAGTGTTACAATCTTAGTTTTATCATTCTAGTCAAATTAATTGCATGGATAGAAATATATAGTGCTTGAAATAAAGAAGATTATCACATAGTTACACCACTTTGTTTATTTGAATAAGGCCCACCCTCTTGGATAAAAAAGCCTTCAAGCAAAGAAACAGTAGTTGGAAAAAATATTACATTCGAATGTATGGCTAACGGAAGACCATCACCTATAATTACATGGAAGAAAAATTTTGGTAAGTTATTTAATGCATTCAAATATTATTCATAACGCGGCAGTTTAAATTACTTATTTTCACCGACCAAAAATAATAACTTAATTTACTTTGTTTAATTGCCTTAAATGTTAAGGCTATAGATATATCGTATTATGATCTAGTAGTTGAAAATTGCATTTACGAGCATTGAACGTCTAGAAACGTTTGAGTGAATTAATAACTTTCCTTGTATAAAACAATAAATGAGAAAACATGACACCAACACAAAGGTTTCATAATTTAATCACTGGATAACAAAATTAAATTGAAACGTAATTTTGTGAAGCAGCGGGAAATAATTTATATTGATATAACATTTAGTTTAAGGAATTTCGTTTGTTTTAACGTTTGGAAAGGGCAACAAGGAGCTTGTTTGTTTACAGACGAAATACTTCATTCATTGAAATATAAATGTGCATTTTCTGATTATGAGAAATGAAATCCCCATAATTCCGACATGAATTTAATAAACCTTCAACAACGGAACAATCAATTAAAAGATGGTTAAAACAGTTTCGAGGCATCGGATATGTTTTACATGAAGGACGCCAAGCGTCAGTGATAAAGTCTAGTGAATCCATTCGCCGCGCCAGCCTGCAAGCAGGAATTCCCAGGTCGGCTATTCATAAAGTTGTTCATGAACTCTTGAGACTGACTGAGTGTGAATTGCAGAATTGACTATAAATGAAATCTAATGCTCCAGTTGTTCGTAAGGAATTATCTGTAGACATTCTTGACCGTATCAGTAATTATGATCAAGTCCTTCAGAAAATCGTATTTAGTGATAAAGCAACATTTCATGCTTGAGTTTAATCGGCATGAAAGCAGGATTTGGGTATCAGGAAACCCACATTTTGTATGGGAAATTGAGCAAGGCTGGTCTTAAGTTAATGCTTGATCTATATTAACTCATAACAAAGTGATTAGTACCTTCTTTTCTCGGAGTCATCAATTAATTCGGATGATTACTTCGATACACCCAGATTGTTTTCGGTTCCACACTTAAAAGAAATTTAGCCAAACGTTTTTTCTCCCAACAGGATCGAATTCCCTGTCATTGTCATGTGTACATGTTCCTTGATGAAATATTCTCAGCTCGTTGGACTGATAGTGGTCTACCAATTTTATGGCTGCCTCATTTTCCGGACAACACACCACTCGAGTTCTTTTTCTGGGGATACCCGAAGAACCGAGTTTATCCTGCAGAGATTGGCAGCATCGAAGATTTAAAAAATCGAATCGCCTCAGAAACAGATACTGTGACTCCTCAAATATTTAATAACTTTTGGGGAAGAATCGATAACAGACATTATATTCTCTAAGAAATAAATGGTGCTGGTTTATTATCATAAAATTCTTTGATGTGTTAAATAAAATTCAGTCAGTCATCATATCCATATCTCTTATTCTGTATTTTTTATAACGTCTCTTTATCTGATAATTAAATTATGGACATCCTATATGATGTAATTATTTTAATGGGATTACATTGGTAAGATAAATGATTAATGAAGAGCTTAGGATTTGTATCAAAGGAAGCTCCATTTTACATAAGGTTAGAAACTGTTCTTAAACTAGAATTATATTTTAAAAAGGATTATACTGTTCAAATATAAAGAAGAAAGATTTATTTCACAAATTATCATTATAAGTATTAAAAGTTTTGCAGAAATTTGCTTATGTTAATCAATTCTGAATTTCATATATTTTATTATTTTTTTCAAATTATGTAGTTAAATTGTAGGACTTTCAGCAATTTTCGAGCCCATGATTCAGGATTTTAGTTGAGAAACTTTAATAAAGTCCTTAAACGTGAAAACTAAAAGCGTAAACACGTTAAAAATGTCCGCCATAATAAGTAATTATTGCTAGGATTAATAATTATAATGATAAAAATAAATATAAATAATACTAAGATTTGATATGATGATGAAATTTAAGGTTAAAGAAATAGTTCTGATGGACTATGTGATTCTTCTCATGATATATTGTTATTTGCGAAAATATTTATTATTGGGAAGAGTAGTTTGGTTAGTTACTCGGAAAAAAAAATAAATGTTTTCTAACTGAAATTAGTAAGTTCAATTATGCAGTTCTTTTTTCCCAATATAAGAAACACCCAATATAAAAACTGTCTTTTTACTAAATCACCTGTAGAGACATTAGGATTTTTTGAAGCAGGCAAGATGAACAATTAGCAACCGCCTTCGCCGGGAGTCGAACCACGGACCTCTGGAATACCGGCCCAGCGTGCAGAACCACTACACCACGAAGGCACCCTAGGAAGGCGGGAGAAGTACCTTATATACTCCCAATTTTAAAGAGTGACGTGGGTTTTTAGGGGACCCATTCGCCAAATCCTGGGTGCGGAGAATCATCATCCAACACCCTTTTAGTTCGGGCGCCACTGTAGAGACATTAGGATTTTTGGAAGCAGGCAAGATAAAAAATTAGCAACTGTCTTTGCCGGGAATCGAGCCACAGACTTCTGGAATACCGGCGCAGCGTGCAGAACCACTACACCACGAAGGCACGCTAGAGAAATACCTTATACATCTTTTATTAACTGTAACATTAGTTATCATTAATCTGACTAGAATTTTCTTATGACTTTATTTTAACGGATTGCAGTGCACAGTTTAAAAAATATATATCCATACAATAAATAAACAGAAAAATAAGTTTCGGGATCTTAGTGCTTAGAAAACTAAAAAGCTGTTGCAAATTCAAAAATTCGAAAATTTTTGCAGAAGAACTTTGAAAGGGATAACTAATGCATTCGCAGTTTCTGTCTTTGTTTAAGAATGAGACTAAATATTTTCTTTTAAAGTTTTTAACTACTAGTTTATATTATCTCTTTCAAGGTAATTAAGTGTATCTATAAAGTACATAAATCTAAATCGCAAGTTATTTTTATAAAATGTAAATAAGTATGTTGGAAAGAAAAGCATCACTCTTAATCATTTTATCTTTCAAAAAACTAAAAAGTTATTAAATTCTATCAAACTTGCTGACTGTTTAATCTCATAATTTTAAAATCCATTTACTATACTTCGTTTTAAGATAATTATGAAAATGTATTAATTACTTTTTAAAAATTTTTCAACAGGTAATGAAGCAAATTCAAATCAAGATTTAAACAATGGTGGAAAATACATCATTGACAAAGGTTTATTAATGATACTCAATGTACAAAAAGAAGATCAAGGTATATATCATTGTTTGATCTCAAATGGCGTAGGAAATAGTTTGCAAGAGACTGCCACTTTGTCTGTACTTAGTAAGTAACAAAAATTGCAAGAGAGAAATCCTAACTCTTAACGTTTATCTTCCTAAAAGTAATTTCAAGAAATATAAATCCAGTTTTTTTAATACAGTGCTAAAATTTTATTTATATAATTTAAGCCAAATAAAGATTTTATCTATTTAACTACGTTCATTTAGTCCATTTTTATGCAAACATATGTTTCATTCAAAATCTCATGTAGTCGTACGAAATTTAGAAAACGTATTTTTCTTAAATACGAAAATATAGAAATAATATGAGTTTACGATTTTTAACGAATCGTAACACGGGGCGGCGCCACATGACAGTATTGAATGGTATTTTTCTGTATGTACGTATTTTGTCACGTCTTGATTCCCTATTTTCAGTGATAATACGATGCAAACTGATCTGATCATTCTAACATTAAGCTTATAACTTTAATACTAACGCCTTTGCTATCTTTGTTTCTGATACGCTATTATGCACATGATCTGGAGACTATGCAGCGAGTAATACTTCGTTTATGCTATCTGATGTTTCTCATAGGACAATATGTCAAATTTGTACTGACAAATGATGGTAAGTAAGAATTTTATTTATCTCTTTAAAAATTATTACTATATACAGATTATTACTATATACAGATATTGTGAGACTTAAGCTTAAGAAATAAATTTCAATGCTTAATTTTAAGTTATTGAAATCAATGGTGATTGAAAATTTGAGTTGATGTTGCAGAAACCTTTAATTCTTATTTTTAAGCAAATTTCATATGTATTGAAACTAAGTTGGATTTCTTATTATTTTAGGTTTGCCACAAATACAGCCTTTTTTCTTTCCTGAAGCGTTAAGCTCCGGACAAAAGACAAGCATCAGTTGTGCTCTGAATAAAGGCAGTCAACCTCTACAATTTCGTTGGATGAAAGACAACAAGGAACTGATGAATGGTGAAAATATAGAAATTGTGGCCATAAAAGATGTGTCTTTGATTACTATTAATCCAGTCAAACAAGATAGCAGTGGAAATTATACCTGTATTGTCAGCAATAAATTGGGGAAAGATGAATATACTGCTTCACTTGTAGTGAAAGGTAAGCAGAGTTACTTTATGTGCGCCTCTCCTCAGGGCAAAATGGCAATAATAATAATGGCAGTATAATTCATGAAATAAAAAAAAATATATAATTATTTAAATAAAGTATTTGATCAGTTAAAATTAGATGACAAAAATAAGTTAAGTAATATATTAAATATGAAAGGATATATTGATATTTAACTTTATTATTATGTACAGTCGTATTTATATTTTAGCTGTGTTATTCAAATTTAGTTTAAATACAATAATCGTTATTCGCCCGAGATTATTTCCACCAAAAAGTTTACTTATGCATATTCTGAACATGAAAATAAATCCTACAATGTATTTTAAATGAAAATATATACGGTTTTTAAAATTCAATTATATATGCAATAGAGATGGTACAAATATTGTTACATTTCTTCAAATTTAGCATTTATATATGTTCAAAGATGTAAAATATAAATATTAATTGGGCTTTAATTTACTGAATATCGCAGTGTGTAAATGACCTCTTTTAAATTAATTGCAAGTAACAAATCAGTTTGTAAGCATTCGTGAATTCTAAAATTGATTTCTTTATCAAAAATAATAAAGTTTATGATTTTTAACCAACCATTTAAAATATTTTGCAGTATTATAGTGCAATAGTTTGGAGCTGAATAAGGTTCAATTAATGTGTTTTCACACTATTATTTTATTACTTCAACATTACTTTTTGTAGCGAGTTAAATGATGCAATGTTAATGTAAAAAGAATAGCATATAAGAATAGAAGTTAAACTGTCAAAATTAAGATTTACTTTACAGATGCTGTAACCTGCATTATAAAACTGTCGTGAAAGTGGTAAACGATTTTTTTGTTCTGTAAAAAATTATGAGTCTCTTTTTTCAAATATATTTGTAAAATCTTTTAATTAAATTTATTTCAGTTTTGCTGTTATAGGTTAGGTTTGGATTGCAGTGTAATGAACATATCTATTTTATTAGAGCAATTGAATCTGAAGACATGGGCATGAAATAAAGCAGGTTTACTCATATATAATAGTGAAAACGTTTCATGCGTATGGAGAAAGGAAGCAGCTGAAATTTCAAAGCATGGTTTTAGACCAAAGGGGCATTAGCCCAGACGGAGTGTTAGTCTCGAAACGGCATTTTCGGCGTATCACTTTTCAAATTGTTGCCACCAAATATTATTGTCCTGGATCATTTTTAAAGCAATTAAATAATGAGAAATCTACATGAATATATATATGTTTCTCGCATTGTGAAAAATCAACGGTAACTAGAACCATCAAATTTTAAATAACGTTGTCCTCCACCCGAATATGAGAACCTGCAAGCCTGAAATTTGAATTTCGAACTTATTTTATTATCTCTTTAATATTTCTTAAAACTTTAACACTTTTTTTATTAACAAACTGAAGGATTTCAAAGCGAGCAATAGCAACACTGTATGGAATCAAACATTTTTCTCGGCAGCGCGCGAGATTGTCGATAGGAAATTCTAAAGATATGTTGTTTTTAAATAGGTTTAGCCCAAACGGGCGTTAGCCCAGATGCTCTTGAAACGTATATGTGTGTGTAACTGAATAAAACAATCCTTTGGGCGTAATATGAAATGATATGAAATCTGCCTTTCAGATTTTTATTCATTTATTTAGTTGTTATTTATTTTTGATGCCTCAAGCATTTTAAATGAATTCACGTTTAATGCATTAAATCTACTACTTGTATTACTTAAAATTTTATTGGGTATCAATCAGATTAGCGATATATAAATTTTAATTAATTTAAATTCAATATTGTATTGTAAAATACACTTCGTTTTCGGCAATACTCATGAAGCGATGTTAATTGTAACTTATTAACTGGAAATTTGATTCTAAACTGTTCTCATAATTTGCGTCTCAATTTACGCTTGTTGATAATTTATTAGTAAATTATATAATTTTTTCTTATTATTTATTAAACTATGAATTATGTTTCTTAAATCAGTTGGCATTCTTTAAGTCTCAGAAGCAGATAAAACTAACTATATTGAGGAAATAGTAGTATTAGAGTAGTATTAGTCAAAATAGGTTTCCTTAAACTTTTAAAAATATTATAATTTGAATAGCTGCTCTAATGCATATTAATGCAATAATAGGCTACCAACATGCTATTAATGTTTATAATATTTTGCATTGTTACTTCTGATATTTTCGAGATTTCTCTAAGGGGAAAATATTGATTATAGCCCCTCCAAAATGGATTAAGAAGCCAAACGATCACAGTGCATTTCTGGGATTAAAATTTGAAGCTGAATGTAAAGTGTCTGGACAACCTTCACCTATAATTACATGGTACAAAGAAGGTAAATATATTACTACATATATTTCCCGAATCGGTAATTTAATTAAATTGTTTATCTATTGTTATGTATATTTTCTTCTGCAGATGTAAAGTTATATTTTAGTCTGGAACCTTTAATTGCAAACAGTGATAGAATATAACTAAAATTTCAAAGTTAGGAGTAGTTAGTAAAATTAAATAAAGATTTAGCAGCAACGGTTTACAGAGATTTATTTGAATGATGTGTGTGTCTAAATTCATGTGATCGATACTTCGAATGATCCCTAAAGCAGTATAAGAAATCTGTATAAATCTGTATCGTCTTATCTGGTGACTGATATAATGCAAAATGACAGAAAAATTTGAAAGACGGCTTAGTATGTGGAAAAAATATGCATTGCAATAGCATTTAATTGTTTTGGGGACAGTAAGTTAATATAACTTTCCTCTATGTTATTAATTTCTTTAAAAATAAATTAAAATATCCCTGTTTCCTCATTTTGAGTTAATACTTATTTTTCAATAATTAATTTTATGCATTAACATTCATTGATTCAAGGGTTTCTGAAATATGAATACGTGTATGTCTACTTTTTTAAGTCTGCTTCCCATATTTATTAGATGATCGGTGAGTAGATTTCTAAATATGAGAAATCAATGAGGAAACATTCAAAGAAGCTCCTTATATTGCTTTTAAGGTTTATTTCAAAGTGTCAAGAATAGTATCATTAAATGATCAAGTATCATTAAATGGTACTTTTTAATAAATTCTTCCCTGTGAGGTCATTTTCTTATCAATCTTTTTAAACTAAAGAATGGGCTAAAAGCAGGGCAGAAAATTAGAAAATTATTTGCATAGCTTTATAACACTATAATTTCATAAGATATAATAGTAATACCGTAATTTACAAAAATATTTCAAAGTATTTTAATGTGGGGTTGGGAAAAAATTTCACTAGGAGGCAAAATTTACAGGAAATCCAGACGGCCATATATTTTGCAATGCTAATTTCGAAGGAGTGTGAAAAATAAACCAGCTATTATTAGTTGACATCCATTTGGTCTGAGATATTCACATCTTGAATATAAAGGAGCCTCTTTCAGGCTCAGGTATTAGATTTTTCATGCCATATTTAATTTTCTTTGAAGTTACTATACACACTCAAAATCAACCCGCATTCAAGGCTCCTCGTTAACAGTTTTATTGTATTAAATTATACTGCCATGAATTATAAAGGTTAATGCACATTTCGTTTGAATTTTGTAGATATTATAATTAAAAACATTTAATACTTTTGGAATATGTAATTTATTGTTCGTCTTTTTAAAAATTATTTATAAAATCGCAGTTATAGTGTAGAAAAGGGTACCTTTTGATTTGGCGCCAAATACCGACGCTGCTAGGTTTTCGGGTAATCGATTCTTTTCCCCCAATGTTATAGCAATTATTTTCTTGTTACTTGACAAAGTGTAAGTTTCATCTGATTGGAACGTCTTAGTTTAATGATCCAGGGCTACGTGATTTGTGGTACGTGTATCACGTATTACAAATCGCATATTTTGAATTTTGACAATATTTTGAAATATTGGAATTTTAATTTCCCTTAATTGACCTTTGGTTTTCATTAGCTTGTAAAGTATTTCTCCCGCCTTCTTAGCATGCCTTCGTAGTGTAGTATTTAGCACGCTGGGCGTATTCCAGAGGTCCGTGGTTCGATTCCCGGCGAGGGCGTTGCTCATTTTTCATCTCTCCTGCTTCCAAAAATACCTAAAGTCTCTACAAGCTTGATGGCTCTAACTAATCAATTGCCCCGTCAGTTCCACAGAGAAGGTTTTTGGTAAAATAACTGCTCGTTTGCTTCATAATTTAGAGCAAAAGGGTAAGAAAGTTGTAACTCATTGTTGTAGGAATGTAGATTTAATTATGATTTAATTGCTTGTCATGAACGCCAAGTTTGTACGAAGGATATGCATATGCATCTGGTCGAGATTAAGGATCAAATGGATGGCTATGAGTGGGTTTGTCGCGAGATAGGTGCTCGAAACTAGTGCTCATACCATCAGTATTGAGAGCATGTGAAGCCAGATTTAGAGCGAATTTCGAAAGCGGGGTTTTCGACAGTCATTAGATGACATTTTGTATTTTTACATTGAGAAGATTATGTGACGATGCCAACTGACGGAGGGTCAATTCTGGGACTACATGATTTGCATAATGTGTGTGCAGCAATCATCCGACGTTGATGATGAGACGTTCACTAGAACACACGAGATGAATACATTTGTTGTTTTCGTAACATACGTTTTAGGCGTTGTTTGTGAAAGCCATCTCGGAAACATTGTTTTTGGCGCCGTTCTTGGAGTCATTAAAAATCGGCAGAAAGATCAAAGAGCTCCCTCTTATAAACATTTACCGAAATTGCATTTTGATTTCCATTACTACCTATACTAATTAATTACTAAGTTACATCAATAAGTAATTTAAGAATAAAATAAAGTTGCATTGTAACGTATGTAAATAAATCAAAAAATATATTTTCCGAATTCATTTTTCAGGAAAAGCAGGACGTTTTGAAAATAGTAAAGCCAATCAGAGATGGAATATTTCCAATGATGGTACTTTAACGATTTCTAACGTAAATGAAGATGACGAAGGTAAATACATCTGTGAAGCAAGTAATGGAGTGGAGACTAATCTAAAAGCAGAAATGGTCTTAACTGTATTTGGTAAGAAAAAAATGAAATACGAAGATTTGATAAATTTAAAGCTTCATTAGGTACCAAATGGATGCCACACAAAAATCTGTACAAAGGAATGTCTAATTTCCGACAAAGGAAGAGCATTGTTTAATATGATTCATAACCTGAAAAGCAGATTTTGGTTTAAATACACACAAGGTATATTCTTTCTGATAATAACAAGCACTTAAAATAATTGTTACTGGAATTTCTACCATTATAAAATAAAAATAAATATCCTGTTTAATAAAAATGTTTTGAGGTTCTCAAAAATGTTCTCTTAACCTTTCTTGTGTGCATTTTTATTTTATAATACTATGCGTTTCATATGAAAACTGCTCGAGCATTTCACGATGGTAAGTAAAAATTATTTTAAATTTAAATGTTAAGAGCTACCTAAAAATAGTAAAACATATATTTTTGATAGGAGTATTATTAATGTGATATGGATTTTTCCAATAAAAAATGACTAATTTTATCTATTTATTTTTCAGGTAGCTCAAGAGAATACTGGATTAAGCATAACATAAAAATTTCTTTTTAATTTATTCCATTGGTCTAAGAAGGGATTTATCGCGTTACAGAACGAATCTGTTTCTGTTATAACTATAAATGGAATATTACGAATTGGTTTTATGTGTAGGGAATATTTGACATGACGCTTGCTTAGCACACATTATTATGTAATGTTATTCTGATGAAATGCACTTTTAGACTATTTTGAGTGTTTGCTTTCTTTGTTAGTCAGTGTTATTCTATTTAAAGTGTTCTTAACTACTGCACGCAAATGCTATTTTTCAGCTCCTAATATGTAATGAGCATGCTGAAAGATTGCCATAACTCGTTTAGAATTAATTCTTTAGGAAAGACTAATAAATATAATATTTTTTCAAGTTTAAAGAATTCTTTAGATAGCTTCCATTCCTTCTCAAAAAAAGTTCTATCAGCGATCGAACAGTAAAAATCGCGGAACACTGGTAGTTCGACCAGGGATTGAATCCCGGTGAATGCGGTGGCTGCATGGTTAGGTTTCGTGGTTTTTCCCATGTGAAACGTATATACGAGCCAGTTTCTCTTAATACGTCCTCTACGAAGGCATCCCTTCTCATAGGCAGAATGCTCTTGAGTTGATTTGCCTTAATCAATTAACATAAACTTCTCAAAACTGAAATACATATGCGTGCAGTATTTTAAAAAACTGCAATGATGTATAACATTTGATGTGAATATTGGTGATTTAGTGTCTAATAGAAAAGAAAAATAGAAATTCATTTGTTATTCTCTAAATAGTCAATGCTGCTCAGCCCTGTTGACAAGTGATTGAATAAATTATTTTTTATGCCTTTCTTTATTACATGCTGATTTCTATTTTTCTGTGTAAAACAAACAAATGCATATTTTGAAATTATATGCTGTTACATTCTCTTCATAATTGAATCAATATACAAGTAATATAAAAATGATATTCTATTTAAATTTGAAATTATTCTTCTTATAGTGCCTGCGAGATTTGAAGAACATTTCACGGCTGAAACAGTACGACAAGGTGATAGTGCTGTTTTGAGATGCGATGTAACGGGAGACCAACCGATCAATATTGTTTGGTACAAGGACAAAAAGGAGTTAGAGATAACCGAACTATCCAGGTTTTCAAACATAATTTACTTACTTTTTCAAATTATTTTTTTTATACTAACGTTTGAAAGTCTGTTAACTACTAGGTGTATTTTTCGAGTTATGCTATTAATCCGTGTCGTACTCGTAACATCTGCACGAATTCGAATTAGCAAATTGCCAGTTCTGAGAGGTGTTATCATTCTACGCAACATATTGTAATTTCTTTATGATTTTAATTCTTTACATTTTTCTTTATTTTTTCTTCAAGTTTTTTCATTATGACATGATCTTGCTTGTAACGAACTGAATTATTTAGCAGAGGCATTAGTACTTTTTAATGATAATATGTAAATTTATTCTCTAATTATTTTGATTAAAAACGCTTCATATGTATATAGTACGCACCTCAGCTATAGGATTTAGTGATTACAATAGTTCAATTCAGTTTACTTTGTCATTTTCACTTATAGAATGATAGGTTAATAAAAAGCTGTAACGACGATAACAATATAGTATGCTCTGAGGGTAAAAATACGCACCAAGAAGGAGTATTTGGCTTCAAGAGGGCTTGCTAATCAAATCCAAAACGCACTCTACTAGGTAGAGATCTGGAGGTTTAATAGGCCAGGGAAGTGTTTAGCAAGTTATACCTGAGATATGGCGCTAGAATACAATCGAGATGCTCAGTTAGAATGATCTGTAGCTCTAGCTATTCATTCACTGGCACCGCTATCTTATCATTTCCATACTACATCCCAAGGTATTTAATTTCTTTGCAATCAAGTAACTTCTTTCTGATTGTTTTCCTTTGATTGTTTTGTCTCTGGTTGTTCATTCGCTATCGTACATTAGAAAAACAGAAATGTGTTTCACAGACGAATTTACATTATCGAAAATTTTGTTTGTCTTCATTTTTAATGAGATGTTATAATTTAGCATGCTTAAGCTAGTGTTTCTAACTCAATACATCGCCTGAAATTTTATAAATATTTCTCGTTTTTATAACATTTTGTAAGTAGCATGAGTCACAGAAGTTGAGATTAAAGAAACAAATTTTTTAAAATTATGAGTCAAATTTAATATAAGGTTTTATTTAAATTATAAAAAAATAAATGCTGTGTATTTAAAAACGGTTTTAGTTAAAAAAGTTATTTAATTTTAGGTATGAAAAGTTCGAAACTTTTACAAAGAATGGGGTGAATTCTGAACTGTTCATAAGGAACATTGACCGACGAGATGGCGCACTGTATTCTTGTACGGCTTCGAACAGTTATGGGAGCGATGAGCGTAATATTAAAGTTTTATTAGAAGGTATGAAATTAATAGTATAATTTTGATGTACTGTATAATGAGTTTTTACAAAAATATGATCTCGTTTATTTCGAATAATTTACAGTTGTTTGGTATTTTGCTGTTTACACTGAGAGCAACGAGCAAATTTTTAAAATGGTTAATGTTTCTTTGTTTCAGTGTTCACGTACAGAAACACAATTTAGTATTTATGACGCAAAAATATTATTAATATCGTATTTAAATACATTTGTCTCTTCAATATTCCGTGGGTTTTTAAATTTTTAGTTGTTATCCAAATTTAGAGTTTTCGTGGTAGAAAACATTCTGAATTTACCTATAAATTTAAAATGAACTTTAAGTTATTATAAGCACAAAATACCAAGTATCTATTGCCATAGTTTTAGACTGCTTTCAAAATAAATGTACTTAAAAAGAATTAAATGCAACATTTCAAAAATATGGACTAACTAATATCACAGCCATTAGGAATTAACTGATCTTCTTTTTTTCTTCATTAAGTACTCTAATGAAAGTGAGGCAATTTTTTTTCATTTGTAGTACTTCCATTTTTCAGAGATTATATTGTTAATAAGAGCACAAATGTTTAATTTTTAGAAACTAAAATGCAAAACATGCTTTTTCGAAAAATCTAAGCAATGAAATTTTGTTTTATTTTCTTAAACATACCATTTTTTTCCCAATTCTAATAGAAAATTTAAATAATTTTTATTTACGCAGGTTTTCCAAATAAATACAGGTTTTTTTTTCTGTGTTTCGTTTATAGGGACATATTGGATGTAGTGTAAGCAAATCTAGTTAACATATGAGAGACTTCAATTCAGTTTTTGGCACAGTACATTTTTTAAAATTTCCTGTTTCATGAAAAAATACTAATTATAAAACGCAGCTATAAATATCGGGAGGATTTACTTGCCTAAAGTAAGAAACCTCAACAATTTCCATTCAGTTAAAATTAAAACACGACTCTTTATTATTGGCGTAAAGTAATAAATCCCCCGAAACAATGGTTTATGGAGTAAACAAAGAATAGTAGGCCACTATGAATGTTTATAAGTTTCCTATTTTGTATTATTTAATTAACATATCGTGCGCATTTAAATTAATTAAATAGAGTTTTGAAAAGAATTTATTGTACTGTTTTATCTTACAATGTATTTTAAACAACGAAAAATTAAAACACAGTTAAATAAAGTACTAATAATTCTAATAGCTAACTCAGAATAAAGAGAAGGATGCATTATTTAGATAAATTTGTAAGGTATTTCTCCCTCCTTCTTAGCATGCCTTCGTGGTGTAGTGGTCAGCACGCTCGATGCGTATTCTAGAGGTCCGTGGTTAGAGTCCCGGTGAGAGCACTGCTCATTTTTCATCTCTTCTGCTTCCAAATAACCTAATGTCTCTACGAAGTCATTTTCAGATATCTAGCATCCGAATAGATGGTAATTTATTGCACATACATTATTGGCCAAATTTATTTAATATTATTTAAACATTATGTACTTTATAAAAGATGTGGAAAAATGAAATCAAGAATTCAGAGTTAACAAGATTTTGTTTGAGTTTTGCAGAGAGTTTGAGCTCTGCAGGCGTTCATTTAAAGAAATCTGTATTGTGCAGAATACTGCTCTCTTGAAGAAGAGATACCACATTCAGGTTGTCTAGTAAAGTGAACTGTGGCACTGCATAATTTAATGTAAAAATTACCCATTCACTGACATTTTAACAAAATGGATGTATTGATGTACAAAACCCCAGAAAAATGTAACATAGCAGAAAGGTTATTTTAATCAGTTCAAGTTACAACACGATCTCACAAAGGTTAGTTTTACTTGTTATCTCATAATACCTAGCTATAGCTCATAATACTATTATATTTATTACATTTTACAGTGCTCATGTTAAGAATGGGCATGCCAATAAATAATATAAATATTGAATAAATATGATTGTGTGAAACGGCAAAAGAAGCTTGAGTTGAAATAACTTTTCAGACATTTTTTATATATTTTACTCCTGACTGAGAGTCAATAGCTAACAAAAAAAAAATATAGTTAATTCTATTCAGGAATCATCTTTCAAAGTATTGTGTTAGTATCATTTTAACACTTTCATATTTTTTAACATTCTTTACTTTATTTTTATAACACTTTTCACTTTAATCAGGTATTCTTGAGATTTTTTTCTGCTGTATTTTTTAATAACAAAATTGAAAAACTGGCCGATGAAAAGGCTGAAGTTGAAAAATATGAATTTATCTTAATATTGAATGATCTAAAATTCATTGAATTCGAAAACAAGTTTTTTTTAATACTTGCGCAATAGCTGCAAAGTAAGATAATAATAATTTATTCACTAAAGAAATATTGATTATATTATCTTCTAATATAAATTTAGTAGAATATATCAAAAAGAGGGATCCCACATGTAGGAAGTAAAGTTTGAAAAAGAAAGTAAAGTTTTTTTTCATGATTTACATTCAAGTTCCTTTAAAGCACAATTTTCGGAATTAAACTTTCTACGTGTGGGTTCCCTCTTTTTGATACATTCTACTACATTTATATTAGGAGATAATATAATCAATATTTCTTTAGTGAATAATTTATCTTAATATATACATACATATATAATATCTTAATATATATTTTATGGTTTTTAAAACTCATATCTTCATATTGCAAAAGATATGAAGATCCACGCCACACTAAAAACACCAATAAAGCCATGTCTTTCTCTTTTTCTACTTCAAATATCTTATTATAATAGTTATGATTTTAATTAAATAAATTTATTATTGGTGCCAAATATTACTATTGAAGAATATTTTTCTTTCGTTATTTATTTTATGGAAGTATATTGTGGAATTTGAGAATTAATTAACAGTAATTACAAATGTATAATGCAAAAAGTGTATATTTAATGAAATATTAAAGTTGCATATTTATTGAAACTATTTATTGGTTATTCATTTTCTTTTATTTCAAGCATATTTAATACGATATTACATTAATTCTGCAGAAGTTCCTGCTAAACCTTTAGATGTTAAAGTCCTTGATGTTTGGGCTCGAAGTGCAAGCGTCGTTTGGTCTGCTCCATATGCCGGGAATAATGCTATCACAAAATATAAAGTACAATACTGGAGGGATAAACGTAAGTTTTCTTGGACTGCGTGACTCATGGTAAATCTCTGAAAATATTTTTCAGTAAAATATTCTGTGATCCTCCTAGAAGCATTCAATCCAGCCTCTGTTAAAATACTTCAATTAATTTAAAATGAAGATATAATTAGTTTCAAATAGCTTTTAGTGATTAACGAATGTTGTTTTAGCAACAAGATTTCAGTTACGTTAATTTTCTAACGTTTCGACAGATGGCCCTCAAACGTTGAATGAAGAAGAAATCAGTGCAGGTCAGACAACAGCAGTTATTCAAGGTCTTAATCCAGGCACGTCTTATGCACTGGCTGTTGTTGCTGAAAATACAATAGGTCATGGTGAGCCATCAGAAACCATAAGATTTATAACGAGCGAAGAAGGTAAAAATTTATCAAGCAATTTTATCATTGTATATCTTACTTAAAAAATTGAAACTTAAAATTATTCTCAGATTTTTGCTTTAGTTTTGCATATAGAGATACTGCACAGGGGATAAAATGTTTTCACTTTAAAAATTTAATAATTCTTTTAAAAGGCAGTTATGGCCTACTGACTCAGTTTACTGTTTACATTAAGACAAGTTTTAAATAGCTGATAATTTCCAATTTTTTAATATTATACGGCTAAATTATCCAAAACAGTTTTGGATACTGTCCGTATTAGAACAATATTAGTTTGCTTATTTTAGAAATTCAGTGTAAAAGATATTGCACAGAGAAATAATTTAGTAAATATTTTAATAACACTCCACATATTTCCTTTTTTTGTTTTTGGACCATTAGTTATTACAGTAGAATTTATATAAAAGTTATCGAAAACTTAACTTTAGCCACTCATTGTCATTTCGTTTTCTCATTAGCAAATTTATGTTTAATGTTGAGTATGCTTTTTTACCTAAACTATACTAGTTTCCAGTACTATAATAGCAGAAAAATGTTAGAAATATTTTTTATTATTAGTAGACTATTTTTTTCTAATCGTAAATGTAATAATTTACTTTGTTTTATAGTTTATCTTTTAAACAATAACGTAATATATTTTCAAATTATTTGTAATTCTAAGATTAGAGTTCAAAGAAATTAAAAATCTGTATGCCGCTTAGAGTTATAAATTTAGCTTTTTCATTATTAAATTTTACTTCATAAGTAGATGATAAAAATTAAAATGAGACTAGAATTATTTCGTTCTGTGTTACATGTATGCAGTGTATCTTGCAAATATTTGGAATTGTGAAAATTTATCACCCAAATTTGATTAAATCATGCTTTGTAATCTGACTTAAGGTTATATGAAAGCATGCTCTTCACATGCTAATGCTATAATTCGAAACAGGTTAAAATAAAGCTGCGTGTTTATACATACTTACTTTTTGTGCCCTTAGGAATACTAATTTGTTATTGGTAAACATGCGTGTTGCATTTATTTAAAAGTAAACTAGAGGAATCCTGTTAATAATATTAGTAATTCTTACACAAGCCACATATTTGCGCAGAATCTTTCATTATGATTTATAAAAGTTTAGCTTCAATATCATTAATTAGCTGTACATATTTTATTTAGAGAAATAAATTCGCATTTTACATTTAAAATTTAGAATATCAGTAAGCAGATCTACCATCTCCATATCATCTCAGCTTTTTTCGCAATAAAAGAAAATCTGAAATTGATTGCATTAATTTTTTAAATTATTTCTTAGAGCCGAGTGGGCCTCCAACAGACTTAAATGTTGAAGCGAGAGGACCAACTTCTATTCTTGTGAGGTGGAAGGTAGAAATATTCTTATTTAAATTATTTTACTTGACAAATTTAGCTTAATGAATACAAAATAGTTACTTAAATCTGATTTATAAACTCTTATTTATTATTTATATAATCTTTTTTCATAGCCTCCACCTAAAGAATGCTGGAATGGTGACTTGAAAGGTTATTATGTAGGATACAGAGCTGAGAATACTAACCAACCTTATACATTTAAAAGCATTGAAGCTAGTACAAACGAAACTAATGAATACCTAATTGCTGGATTAACAAAGTCTGCTCGGTACAGCGTGCTGGTCAAAGCCTACAACAAAGCAGGGACGGGTCCTCCTTCTCAGGAACTGGTTATCAGGACACTAGATGGCGGTAAGATTTCGTAGCTATTTAAAAGGTATTCATGCTTAAGTATTACACGGGAAATCGTATTTTCGTGCATGAACGTATACATTATTATATTTAGTAAAAAAAGGAAATTTTATTTTTACAAAATATTTATTGCAAACACTGAATATCAATTTATTAAAATATCAGAGTTCGAAATAATCGCTAACTAGTTGAAAGCAGTTAAGACAGCACGTGAGAAACGAAAAATATGTTGGAAGGATACGCAGCCGTTCATGAACAGTAAGGGGAATTTCATCGTCGTTTTGGAATTCTATTTCACTCAGGGATGTAACTAATTCTTATTTTTAGTGATAATACGTTGCCAAAATGCTTCATTATCATCTTCATAACGATGCAGAAGACCTTAATAAACATTCGTACGTCTATCGGCCATGTCATGTGCTAAGTGCTTTCGTTGCTCATCGTGCACATTCTATCTGGAACTTAATTCAGCCTGAATGATGTGGTGTGTTGATCCAACGCAGTAGTTAAGCAGCCTTTTCTGTCATAATTTAATGGTTTTCATGTATCCCCCTTATTATAGCTGCAATGATATCTTCCATGACTTCTAAACCTGGTGTGGAGATTACTCTCCACAATACTGGTACTTATCTTCATTTTATCAGTCCACTTGCATAACGATTGAGTCCATTCATATACTTACATTCATCACATCCAAAGACGAATCTACTTAAGTTTCACTTCTTCGTTAAGCAGAAATCTTTCATCACTTCATTGCTGATACTTTGTGAACTATTGCAAAAGTCCATATCAATTTATCGTGCAATTTCCCATATCCGTAGGCTTGAAGCAAGTGTGTTAACACTGTCTATTAATAACCTTGCTTATTCTATTAATAGTGATATTGTTCAGTGGTATCGTTCATGCACCCTATTTTGAATACAACTTTTCCGGTTTCTTTCTGGATAATATGCGTGTACGTGTATGATATATGTATATATGTGTGTGTGTGTGTATATATGTGTAGTGTAATTCATAATTTAAATTAAAATTTCAAAACTTATTCTGAAGTTTCTAAGTTTATAGGACACTCAGCCCTAGCGCAAAATTGCTAATCATATCTATATCTTATTTATTGTTTTCATATTTGTATTGAAATGAAGAAGATGTCTTTGCCAAAATATTCTATAAATTTTTATCTCTAAAAGCGTTCTTTTATGTTTAATGTCGTACACTAGTGAAGAACTGTTGTTACTAATTTGCCAGAAGATTGTCTATTTATAGTATCAGAAGTCAATAAACCTTATCTGTTTATTTCGTGACTACGTTTAACATGAAAAGTGTTCCGAACGCTGGAACACACAATGATGATGTAACTTATTATAACCCTAAATTATAGACTACATCAAAATTTTTTCCCTGAGTTAAAGCTGCCATAAAATTATGTCATTATTGTTAATATTATAATTAGTTATACGACTTCAAATTATTTTCGAAGAAAACTGGAAGCTTGTAAAAATGTATCTAATTTTGTTAAAATTTTATTAGCAAAATGTTTGGAATTGGAATTTTTACAGATTTACCCAAGTCCCCTCCTATATCACTAGTGAGTACTTCTGACACAGCCATTACAGTGAAATGGAATCAAGTAGTTAACAGAGATGACCCACTTACAGGTATATAAAAGCATATTTAATGTTATAATGCTAAGTTAATTTACCCAGTTATTATGATTTATATTTTTACTGTCGCTTCTTCCTTCCGTTTCCCTACCAGAACGCAAAATTTGTCTAGGGCACCGGTTCTCAAACTGTGGTACATTACAATAATTTTAATGGTACAAATTTTACAGAAAAAAATATTAAATGAATGCTCAAAATGAATGTAAAATTGCGCCTCTTTTAACATTTTGTTTCATTCTTTATTATTCAGAAAGACATATACTTTTTAAGTTTTTGACTTTTACGACTCCAGCTTTAATGTTGAAATGACGACTTTTCCAAAAGCTTCGAAGAATTTCCCGACGTTACGATTTCCAAGAATCGTAGCGGCACAGTATACTCAGTATAGTATAACTTATTTATATTTTATTATAATTTAAAAGTTTCATTTACGAATATAATTAAATAATATAAATTAAAATTTTTTTATTCTTTGATTACATACACTCCATTTAGGATGCATTGATTTTTAATGGCGAAATGCTTTTATAGTGGTACATATACTTTTATTTTATATTTATGTGGTGCAAAATTTGAAAATTTGAGAACCCCTGTTCTAGGGTATTTAAGCCGAGTCTGTTGGATTGTAAGACAGAACATATTCTGCCTCTCAAAGCCACGTTTCTAGGTTTTAGCTAGCTCAGCTATGATTTCATACTTTGACTCAGCATTGCAATGCATTTAAATACTTACACCCTCTGGATTTGCGAGCCAACTTTGCGTGAAATTGAATTGTGTAGTCTTTGACTACTAGCTTAATTTTACATTTGAACTTGCTTTTACTTAAAGTTGCATCGCTGCAAGTGATTGGCTGAATTGTAAGCACGTGTCGTACATTTATGTTCCAGTTCTGATTTAATACAAGAGTTTGTTTTAAAACCTTCTTAGGACTTTGCAGTTCTATCCAGACGTAGCGATAATTCGTTTATTTTGTATTCGCTTAAGGAGTTTGATACTAGTTTTTGCCACGGAAACAAGTCAAAATTTATAATGTTCTAAATTTAAATGTGGAAAGCGAAGTATACAATATTCTTTTATTGCATAAACTGAGGTTTTTTTATTTATATCATTGATCTTTTTTTTATTTATATCATTGATCTCCTTTTATTTATATCGTTGGATTCATTCTTTTTTTAATTAAGTCATTGTGTTATGCCACTTTCTCTATTCCTATTTTTAATTACTCAAAGATATCTTATTGTATCATAAATGTAATTTCTTTAGTGTGGTCCGGAAAATTAAAATATTTCTATCTGCATTTTTAAATTTTTTCTGGGCGATAGGAATATTAAAAATGGTTACGTTTTCAAGGAATTAAATGAAAAACATTGCTATATTTTAAACAGTAATTAAAAAGTTCAGATTTATTTGTAATCTAATAATGACGGTTTTAATGAAAAAAGGTTCATAAATTAAATCTAATACAAATGAAAATAATAATATGTTTTGCTTGTAATCTTCATGGCTATGAATAGTAAATTGACCGAATGTTTGATATTGAAAACTACAAAATGCTTTGATAGGTAAAAGGTGTCTTGCACTCCTTTGGATTATCAAGTTTTAGCCATAGGCTTAGTATAGATAAACTTTATTATATAGATTCTCCATACCTTGTGTACGTATTTGTATATAATATGATGAAAAATTAACATATTACTTAAATTTAGTTTTATTTCTATAGATTAAAGCTTCACAGAAATCAGTTAATTCTGTTGAACTGTGGACTTCTGTGGAAGTCGACTTAAAGCAATTCGGTTTGTGTTTGCAAAACTGATGCACGAAGAATATTGATCCTTTCATTTAAAAATTTCTTACAAAGAAGCAACATTCTTTTATAATAAACTTTAAAAGCTCTCGATTGAATGAGGAATTTATGTTTTGAAATTCATTTAGTGCTTACTTTATTAATTAATATAAATAATGCCTGAAAGGAAAAAAAATAACTTGGAGATATATCCTATTGTAAATAGTAAATCAAAAGTATTTATTAAAATACTTGAAACTCCTTTATCTCAGTAAATTACTGTAAATATGATACGTGATTCAGTTAGACTTTAAAATAACTATGGGTACCTCAAAAGCTAATTCGTACTTCTTCAGTAAAAACCAGTCATGTAAAATTCAGTAAAGACTTGTTTATCAGATAAGATAAATCTTTTACATATCATTCAATTGCGTAAAATTTTTTAATTTAATCCAGCTGAACTTTTATTGATTTTTTAATTTTAATCTCAATTTACCGAATTTATGATAATGCTCTAAGTTCAGTGAATCCCGGATAATCTCTCTTCACGATACTCTTCATCGAAAATAAAAATTAAAAATTCTCTTAAAACAACTTTTTTGCAGGTTATACTTTGCACTATCAGAGAGGCTCGGGGCACTGGCTGCACGTTCCTCTTGTCGCCGCTGACCAGTCTAGTTATACTTTGACATCACTTCAAGCAGACACTTTGTATCATCTATACTTGACTGCAAACAACAAGCATGGTAGAGGCCAAGCTAGCGATATTCTAACAGTCAAGACAAAAGAGAAAGGTATCTATATTAGACTCGAGACTTTCAGTATAGTATTGAACGAAGTATCAAGATTGAAGGAATGATTACAAATTAAATTGTAAACTTCAGGATTTCGATTAAACTGGTAATTAACTACTCACCTAAATAGCAATCAGCATGTTTGAGAGAAATGGTATTTTAAGAAACCCATAATTTTTGCTTGAATTATTCAAAGATGCAAATGTTAAAGAATAGGAATGCAACATGAAGCGATAATCCCGCTTTTATTTATATTTTATTTCTGTATAAATGTCTTAGTAAAATTTTATTTTAATACGAATCAAATTTCTTACGGATTTGCCTTTCAATACAATTAAAATAACTGCATAATGCATAATTTTTAACTGTAATATTACAGTATAACGCGAAGATGACACTCATCCTAGAATAAGCACTGTGGAATTGAATGTCATCTCAGTGATAAATTTTGTTGGAAAAATAAGTTATAAATATATAAGAAAGAATAAAATATTAGTTGCATAAAAGAACATAAAATCTGCATGTGTAGATTTTGCAATGTTTCACAGCAACGGGGTTTCAAATCAAACGTAATCATCATTATTCATATCATTAATTTCAGTTGTCTACGTGTACAATATTGGTGTACATCATAAGCATGTTTTTAAGTAGAGCACTATCATCTTCCTATAGATATTTACATAACATCAAGATGTCCAAAACGCATTAGAAACTAACATAAAAGCAAAAAGCATGCTGAACAAATAACGTACTTTAAGAACAAATGTGTTTTTACAGACGAGTTATGATACAATCTAGAAGATGATAACTAAAGGAGAAAAAGTGGTAGTACAAAATATATAATATTAGATTAATGGTGCATGAAGATATACGTATGTTAAAGAGCCCTATTTTTATTGACAATGAGAAATTCTGAGACATGCGGGAGCATAGTATTTAACCGCTCTTTCAATGTACTAAACTGTACAACTTTTATTTGAAAGCGTATTCTCTGCCCAAGCCATCTAGTGTTCAGGAGTCGGTAATATCATATGGCAGTTCCAAATAAAGGGACATTCAAATATGCTTTTATGTCTGTCCCGTTCAGAGATAACTGCATCAAGGAACCCAAATCGGTTTAGATAGTACCTACCTGTTAAAAACTGAGTAAAACTTGTTTATCAATTTGCAATTCTCTCTTAAGTTTCGGCATGAGCTGATGGATACGCCTGCCTATCGCAGTTGAATCCCAGCGTTTCCGGCTACTGCGCTACAAAATAAAGTGCAAAATCCAAGATTCAGACTCTTCGAGACTTTGCCGAATCCGGATTTAGGAGTTTTCCGGATATTATATCATCGGTTTAAATCTAGAAAGATGGCATACAGAAATTATAAAATTAAAAATATGAATTCGTGATTTATGAAATATTGGCATTTATGATGTAAAGGGTATCAAAATTTACAAGAAAAAAAGAGACTAATATTTATTTGTTTATTTTATTAAACATTTCTTTCAGTGTAAGTTGTTTAAGTTGTTTCGAATTTTATGCTACTACGTTTTCTTTATTTCTATGGACATATTTGTTGTTCAGTTACAAAGTTACATTGTTCAAGTCCTGTAATGCTGTGTTAAAAATTCCGACTAACTTGTCATTTGAAATGTTTTCGTCTCCAGTAACCTCTCTGTAACTTCCTTCACCATCGGTAGCAGTATTGTTTGGATCTGGAACCATACTACAGATTTTGGCGTCTTTTAATTGATTGAATATTGGTGCATTGTCGTCGTAATAAAAAACTTCTGTTATATAATCTTCATTTATACTGCTTCTCCACATTTCTTTACAAAATCCATTAATTCGAAAATATCACTTTTGGTTTGCGATATCCGAAAACCTTCAAATTCGCGGCTATCATCATCATCATCCTCACCATGAAATATGGTAGCTGGTCATAAATTATACGAAGCATTTTTTAAAGTATCTAGAGACCCACTTTCCCACGATCTTGCTATGTTCCACACAGTAGAATAGTATTTCAATAATTCCTGAATAGTGTTGCCATTATTCGAGAAATTTAACTTGATATTAAAACTGCTACTTTACATTTGCATTTCAGCTCGCGCACTATTCCGATATCCGTAGGCTGAATGATAGGAGGAAAAAATAATATGGATACGTTATCTTTCACTAAAATATTAAGTGAAGTATGAGCCAAACCTTTGTCTACACTCAGGGCAATTTTTGCGTCATCAGGTAAACCAACCGAATTCAAATATTGCCGAGCCTAGGATATGAAATAATTTTTAAACCAATCATTCATTAACGCTTATGTCATCCATGCTCTTTTATTTGCACGATATATAAGGGAGAAATCGTTATTCCTTTAAATGATCGAGGTCGTGTATTTTTCTGATTACGAAAAGTTTACACTTGTGCGTTCCTGCAGCATTTGGCGCATGATAAAATTGTTAGTCTAGCTTTGGAATCTTTGACACCAGTTGGAGACTTTCCTGTAGAAGTTGGTTGCCAAGGTATTTCGCGGTACATATTGCCAAAAAAGATCAATTTCATCAAGGTAGTAAATTTGCTCTTTAGATAACTTTTCACTATTAATGAGTTCAATTAATTCATCTGCAAATAGTTCAGTATCAGCTGAAGCAGTATCACAATTTTAATTGCCTTATACCATGGTGATTTTTAAATTTGTCTAACCAACCTGTCGAATATGCGCACTCCGTTTTTAAGTTAATGTCTTCATGAAATATTTTGGCTTGAGCCATTAGCATTGGACCCGTGAATGGCGTGCCCTTGCCGCGACGCTGTCTGACTCATTCTATTACCACTTTGTCATGATCGTCCCTTTTAACATAACGAATAATTTTTCTGTTACTCATTGCGAGTGGGGTGTCGCAACCCACAAAAAATTCAAAAAGTCTTTTTTTTCTGTTTTCTTATGTCATATACAATTGACTTCCTCGCATAATTTTGAGACGGTTACGCCTAAATCCTTTTTTTGCAACAATTCCACTTTTTGCTTAATGGACATCAAAACATGCTTTCGCTTTGTAGATCCTGTTGCAGCTCCAGAATTAGAAAGTATTTTCGACATAATCGAAAGTTAATTTTCATAAAATTGTTGTAATAATAACAGTCTGCAAAAATAATAAGCTGGATCAAATCAGAAGGTTAAATAAGTGTACTAAATAAAATATGTAAATGTAAGCGCAATCTGCTATATTAATTGAAATTCCTTGGAATCAAAGTAAAGTACAATTTTAGCTTATCTTAATACCGTCCACTACGTTACTGGCTATGTATCATGAGATTGGCGACGAAAGACAAATTGTTCCTCAAATGTTTTTTGCTTCTATCGCGTACTAAGACAGTTAAGCCTGAAATGTAATTATTTATGACACTTACGTCTATTTCTTGCAAAAGCTTAAGGCTAATCTGAGTCCTGAATAAATAAGTATTCCCGCGCATACTTAAGGCTTATCAAGGGCCGGCGCTAAATACCTTACCACCTGATGCAGTCTCTGTTGGTCCTAAATTCTGCTACCAAGCGCTAAGTTCTAAATTTTTGCCGCCCCTAAAGAGTGGATCCCAATACTTAACTTGTATTCTAAAAATCTTGTCATCCTTTAATTTTGTCGCTCGATGCTTCTCTAAATTGCGAAAATTTTGTCTTCCCTAAATTCTGCCTCCCGGTGCAGTTATACGAGCTCTGGCGCAGGTTCCGGATTTATGTGAATAACAAATAAGTTATTCTTAATCCAAATAGAATTAGATGTAATTTTTTGGCCTATGAGTTTCATTAACAAATTCTATTTTTAGCATATGCAAAGAAATTCTTGTTAGATTTTTCCTCGTCAACATTTCTTAGGGCCATTTAACTTAAATCTGTAAGCATCGTCAAGCGTACTGTCAACATAAAAGGTTGCCATTCTCTTTGTTATTTAATTACTAATATAAAAATTGTTTAGGCATCTCTGCATGAGTTATTATTGAAGTTGTCATGCGTTAATAAACATGTGGTGATTGTAGCTGTAAAATCAATGATGTTTTTGTGTAATGTTTTGATTTGAGATATATGCCAAGCAGATAACGCAGCTACGGAGTCAAATTATTGATGTCACAAATTTATGCTAAAATGATTGTTTCTTCAATAACGAAGTATGTTTTTAGGGCCTAAGTGAAATTAAGAATCGGTACTGTCTACATATTTTACTATGGGGGTAATATCAAATGCGCATGCGTAAAGCATACCCACCCCCAAAAGGTTTTTGGTGGCTTTGAGGTCCAGATTTTAGATCATTCGAGATATTGGACGTCAGGATCTCGGACTTTGTACTGTATTTGCCGATGATATATCTAAAAAATGTGACTGGTTGTGAAACGGAATGCTCCAGAAAGCATGGATCATTGACAGCATTCTTTGCATTGGTATCTGCTTGCTCATTTCCCAGAATACCAGCGTGAGCCGACGAACAGTATCGAGTAGGCCTTTCACAGGCTGGACACTGAAGCAGCGCTTCACATATTTTGATATCTAAGAGACTGCGTCTTCGCTCTGCTGAGACTGCTGCAAGACTTAGAGCCAGAGTCACAGTATATCACTTTTCTATTCTGGGGATGATCTGAGTTTGGAATGGAGTTTGAAATCTGAATTTAGAATGAGATCTGAGTTTGGAATGAAATACGAACCAAAGACATCATCACTTGCGCACAAGAATGCCGATGTCCAGTCATTCCTAATTCGCTTCTTCTGATCAACTCTGTGATTCAAATATTGGCTGACTGACTGTGGTTCCACATATAGATAAAAAATAGTTGTGCAGTAAATTCCGGAGAAAAGTGGTGAAGGACTTTCATGAAAATGCTTGTACATAGTTTGCAAAACTAGGCATATCACTTTAAGAATTTACAGAAAGCAATATAATTATAATTAATTCGCATCTAATTAAACAGAATAGTAAGTTACCTAAGCATTCGGAATTTACTGAGGATAAGGTTTGAATGAAAAATTAAACTTTTATGGAACCCTATATTAGTCTTTTATCGAACAATGTCCATTAACCATATACAAGTATTTTTTTAATCAAAAATAGATGGAACGCTAAGAATATATGTGTGATTGATGTCCCAATCACATTTTACAAATCATTAAATAAAGTAATGTTAACAGTACAGAAATAATATACTTAGAATAATATTCCTTTCTTTAAATCAATAAGATGGTTTTCAAAACATTTCTTCTGATTCATGGAGTATTATGGCTAAAATTTTAGATATCTGAAAGAAGGAGAAAGGTATTTTTGTCTGCTGACTTTATTAGTGATTGATCTGAAACGGAAGAGAAACGCCAATGGAAAATTTCAATCCAAGTGACCTCATTTTGCCGTAAATTGCGAATACAAGAATGCCCTTTCTTCTGATGATAAGAAAACTATGTAAGAGGATGAAGCATATTCCATTTTAGTCCTTTTCGAAAATATTCTGCTTTTTTATATGCTGGAGGATTGTGGCAAACTTATATCCAAGTGCTCGATCGGCGCAATTTTTGCAATCACATTTTCTTGCTACTCGCCTATTTATTATATTCTGGATATTAATGCAATATTTTAAATATTCTTGTTATTTCCACATTAAAATAAAGCCAAATAATAGTATTAACAATGGCTTTTAATTGTTCATAAATTACCAAAGGACCGCTACTCAATTTGCTCAATTGATAAAGTTTTAATCTCATGAAATTTATTTCGTAGTAATGCAATGCCTCCGTTTCATATATTTTTTACTCAGACTATTGATGTTAAGAATCGGTAAGATTTTTATCGATATCGTCATGAAATTAGAACTATAAATGAGTGTAAAATTGTCATTAAATATTATATTGAATGGAAGAATCGCACCTCTCTTGTTTAAGAAAAATGCAAAATAATTAACCTTGCAAGAGAAATATGCCAAACGTAAAAATGGGCTGAAAATTACATCTACTTCAAACTATTAGTCGACTTTTAAAAGGAAAAGAGGTCTTTTTTCTTGGAGGGAGAGGAGTGTTGGAGCAAAGAAATTAAAGATAATATTATTCAGTTTAATTAAGAAAACGAAAACGCCTTGGTATTTTACGGATTAAAGAGTGCAGAAGGTTAGCATAAATTTCATATATAACTGGAAATGAAACGTACACTACCATTTGAAAACTAAAGTCTACCTGTGACTTATTTTATTGTGATATTCACCAAATAGCTTACGGATGGAGTCGAATCTGTTCCATCCCAAAGGTGTATCTATATCCAAAAATTAAGCAGACAAATCTATCACCTTAATATTATCAATTTAATTTAGAGAAACGTTTCCTAATTATGTTTATTCACTTTTTCCCTAGCAGTATAATTTAATTTGTGAGAGAATTAATGTAAGTATATTAAACAGTCTTATAGCGCTTTTATTATGTTAAACATTTTAATACTTATTAATTTCCTACCTTAACTTTTCATTTTGTTACATAGTTTTAAACTTTAGAAAATTATATTTTTGTTTTTTACCTAGGTGCAAGAGATTTTCCTATGTACTTGGATCTCTCACTCTTAATACCTGTAGCAGCTACATTATTGGCCATCATCGTGGTCGTTGTCGTAGTAATTGTCTACGTAGTTAAATCTAGATCACGGAAAGATTTAGTTAAAGACCAGATCAAAGGTTAGATGTTCTTTCTGTCATTAGTATCATAAATTCATTTTTTTTATAAATAAAAAGGAGTGCGGCGAAAGAAGTATGCTCTCTTTATATATTGCATAAAATTTAAGATGGGCAAAGACTGAACACAAGAGTTATTTGTGTATTTAAATTTATCTGAATATCATATTATGAGAAATATTTTGAGAAATTAATAGCGCATGACATAAATTTGTTTTTATAACTGCTCATTTAAAAATATAATTTTTCCTATATACAAAATATCATACTAAATTGATTTTTTGTGCAAGACATTATAAGGTTGAAGGAAATATTGCAGTATTAAAATATTAATGTTGTAAGGATTATGTTAATTTTATTAAAATTTAAATTTTGAGTTAAACTTCTTTCCTGTCAAATTCTTAACTTCAGTTTACTACTTCCGGCCAGAACGTAGTTTTGGAAACCCGTCTGAAATTTTAGATATCTGAAAGAAGAGAGGTTTCTTGTTTGCTGACTTTACTAGTGATTGATCTGAAACGGAAGAGAAAAGCCAATGGAAAATTTCAATCCAAGTGACCTCATTTTGCCGTAAATTGCGAATACAAGAATGAGAAAGAGCATACGTAATGATAAAATAATGCGAAAGAGAATACATAATAAGAAAGAGCGGTATTTAACCGCGAAGTTTTATTTACTGAGTTAGGGAGAATCAGAGTTTCTGATTAGAGCGCGTCCGCCTTTCTGGCTACTCTCTCTCAAAGCTGTTATTACGCTCAGCCGTACTCAGGCCCTTAATAGCTTCGCAGTCATATCGTGTTTAAGGGGCCAACTACGTTAAAACTTTGATAGCTTTGGCTATATCTCTTTTTAGTTTAGATTAGTTTTAGGTTACTTCTTAGTCTCTTAAGTTCAAGCCCAAATGTCCTCTTTTACTGTACACTTCAAGACGGAGTTCTGTTAAATCTTATTTGAATAATAAAGGGTTGTTTACCCTTCCATCTTGTTGTTTCTTATCACACGAACTCAAGCGAATATTCGCTTATCAGTTCTTAGCAACGTTCAACAGCAACTTAGCCTTTACAATGTGAGGAACTCTATAATGTAAACTAAAAATTCTAATTTCATGGATCTCGAGCAAACATTTTTATTTCGAAGTACTAATATAACAGAAAAATTTACATACATTGGGTGTTTGTTTCATTAAGCTATTGATTCATTGAAACATGAAGTGAAAAAGGAATCAAATTTTAATAATTTTAAGAGAATTAAATGCAGCACTGAGAAGGTGGCAATAAACGAAAATTTCATACATACGTAACATACACACATGTACGCATGAAAACAATTCTGAGTCTGAGGCAATACTTCCTGCACCATGGTTAAATTTTTTTGTTTAAAACTTATAAATAGTGAGTAATTAGCATTTGCTTCAAAGAAAGAAATGGATACCTTTTTTTGTCTATGTCTTATATTTAACTGGTCTCTTAAACTTGACTGCTGTTTGGACACTTAAACAAAGCGTTGATTATTAAACGCTTTTTTTAGGTGCTAGCATATATAAATTTGGAATCATTTTACTAGCAAACTGAGCGTAATAAAATATTTAATTTACTATTAAATACTATACACATCAGAGTTCTGATAATTTGACATGGGCTGAATATTTGAGCACATTTTTGGAGGTCTCTTATTAAACTAGATCTGCTTAACAAGAAATAAAACGTTCCTGTAATGTAAAAATTCATGAGTATTACATAGTGAAATAAATAAATGATTTTACCTTGCCGTGTCTACTATAGAAAATAACTACAGGCCCATTTTCATACGAAATGTACTTTACAGAATTAAATAAAAAATTATACAGTGGTGAATAGCTGTTAATGGAAGTCATAAGGATTCTTCAGTGGTAAAGAAGTAAAACGTGATGGCTGATAATAATCATTTTTACTAATTTGTATGAACTAAAGGAAGTATTGTAATCGCAAAAAATTTCGGGTATCATATTTCAACGAAAATATCTGTTTTTACCTCCCTTGAATCCATTTGAAAGATCTTTTTGCCTGACATCTGCACGTACGAACAGAATAAAGGACTCATTTTCACAAAATGGACTATAAAAGGGATTTAAAATGAATTCAGAACAGCTTTTTTTCTTAACATCTGTACGTACGTTTTATATATATATATCTCATAACTCAAAACCGAGTAGCTCTAGAACGTTGAATTCAATTTTGTGCACCAGTAAATCTATCTTCCTGCCTGTTGGTCGATTGCTTGTTTTTCCATGAAAACTAATTTTAATTGTAAAACTTGTTTTTTTTTTTTTTTTTTTTTTTTTTTTTTTTTTTTTAACTGTTCTTTATTGTATTTGGTGTTTTATGTTTTTCTGTATTTTTTAATTTTTAACGAAGATATATTAGTTTTTATGTATTTTTGCTTTTCACTGAATTAATTGAATAAGAAATATATTTGTATGGAAATTAGAGGAAATTATTTTAAATAAAATGAAGGAAAAATGTGTATAATTTAATAGGCCTTACAAGTACATAATGGGGTGTCCACATCAGATAATTCGAAAAATACAGTTTGGTTTCCTGGCATTATGTCTGTCAGTCGCGCCATAGTTGAAGCAGCAGCAAAAAATAAGGAACAATTTTGTTTGAACGAATTTCCAAGTAAGGTAATAAGAAGAGTAATAATTTCAACTATAAATCAAGTTTTTGTGATGTGTCGTATATTCGAAGGCTGGATAATTATCCGATTAATAAACGGGGCTCTTCGGTATTACATGATATCGTTATGCAGATTGCGATCTAGAGCGAAAACAGGTTAACGTTCCAAAAATAAATAAAAGTACATTTTTATAAATGTCCTTAATTTTTAACTAAACATAGGACAATGTAATTAATCTCCTAAAAAGTGTAGTACAAATATGTCAAAATTCGTAATTTGCTAGTTCTTTTATGCAGTTATGTATGCTAAATGAAGGAAATATATGTTAAAATCTTGTATAATAAAAATATTTCCCATATTTATTGCAGTTTTAAAGCTAATAACGTTTCAGATACAAAATTCGGAAGATTAATCCTCAAAATATGATTGAGTAGTATAAAAATTCCAAGAAATAGTATAAGCCAAAAAACGATTGCACAGCAGCTTCTTCATATTCGATAAAACTGTTTTTTTATGCTTCAAATGTAACAATTTGTTTTTGGCAGTTTTTTGCTCGTTTTGGGATATAAGAAAATAAAACAAAATATAATTTTTAAAGAAAGATTATGCTTGAATTTGAGTTTCGGGCATGATTAATATTTAATTTAATAAAATATATTTTTGAGAATACATGGTTGTATAATTCTTTTAGCCGACAGTTGTGAGTCATGAAACCTTTCTACTGAGAAAATCGTTTTCAATAAGTAATTTAAAATTGTTATCATGTATCAAAACATTTAACTGTGCCATCTTCCAATAGCTTTGCACGATCAGCAGTATATCTACGCTGCTGGAAATGCCCAAAGGTATGACAGCGTTGACAAAGGTCGACCCTATAGTCAAGGAGAGCCGGGAACACCCGCTGTCAGTCTTGCTTCTTATGCTTCTATACCTTCTAGAATAGACCAAGATGAGTTATATGGTGGACCAATTGAAGTTAAGGGACCTTACGGTCAAGTAAGAGAACAATTTCTACTAGAAAAGGTGACATATAAATAAAATATTTCTTAGAGTAAGAAAAACATTAAGAACTTTTTACTATGACAATTATGAAAAAGCAATAAAAATTTCTTCCTTATTTTAACACTGTTTCTTTCTAAAGAACTCTTTTTTTAAAATACTTCTTTTAATACTGAGAGTAGTTTTATGCTAAAACCATGCACTTAAATACAGAAAACTTGTTGAAAAAATACTTGATAACTGCATTTCGAAAATATAGGACTACCTTTTGCGAAAAAAGCAATAATAAATTAGAACTATTTGTTCACAAAATTAAATATTACCAAATAAAAATGTTCATATCGTGTACGATGTCTATCGGTTGTATATTTAGGCTTAAAATATTAAGAATGCGAATAATTATAAAATGACCCTAAAAACTACAAAGAGGCATTTCGAAAAATTGTATTTCAAAACTCATAGAATTGATTATTTTATAGCAAAGCCATACCATGTTTCAAAACTCACAGAAGTGTATATTTTACATCAAAGCATGCAATAGCCTGTAAGGATCATGTAGCATCTGCAAATATTTGAACTTCTTCATCTTTCATCTTAACTATATCTGATATCAAATCACCATTTCGGCAATATGCCGCAGAAGTTTGGAATGACATTCTTATGCACATGTATACCAGGTTACCTGGAAAGCTTCAAATTCCCAGGCTTTCTAAACTATAATTTTTTTCCTTAAGAAATTGTAAACTGGATTTGTCAATAATATGGATGACATCACATAAGTCCATATTTAATAAATCCATTACGTTTATTTAAATTAACAACAATAAATATATTCCACATGAAAGGACTTATGTTTCTCAAAACAGAAAATAGTTTCTTAATGTGCTGTTATTCAAATGTTTATTCTTAGGCACTATATTGCTATGATATATAGTAAAATAAAGCATAAATACCCTTTCTACAGAAATAAAGTAGTATGGAAGATCGTCATTGAAACTTAACATATTGTGCATGTATGATAAAATGTATTTTATCATAACATCTATTTTATAAATTAACTTGTAGTATGATTATTTACTTAAAAATCGAAATTTTGTTTACTTAAATGCTTAAAATAGAAGTTTATTGTTTTCCAAGACATATTCTACGAATGCTTTTAAGCAGAATTACTGAAGGTAATATTTACATAATTGGAAATAATGCGATACATAATAATAGAAATAAAATTTAAAATCTCTACTTTTAAAATGCAAGCAGAAAAACATCATCGAACGGGATACAAGCAATATTATGTGAAACAAATGTAGTGTTTGTTTTTCTAATATAATCTTCTTCTCTGACCATACATTTATCCCAGAGATTCTGTGCAAAATTCTCTGGAGAAACAAGGAGTATGGAGGATTAGGTAACATCTGGAACCTAGCAGCGGCTATAGCAGCCGTTGCTTTAGCAGACGGATGTGATGAGCTTTGCGATGGTTATAAATGATTGGTTGAAATCAATAGCTTTCTCCTTTATTTATTCTCAATTTCTTCCTATAATTTTGCTATTAGTGTGCATAATAATATTCTTTGATTATTCCACATTGACATTATCAATCATCAACAGTTATTTGGCATCCCAAGAAATACTGTCGATAACTTTGAAGGATATACAGAAAAGTCTCCTGCTGATAGGATACGAGACATGTTTCCAAGACATACTTTGTCGACACTCTCAGGTTCAAAGAAGTGTATCCTAGTCCTTCCTAGTAACATATCTGTACAAAATGTATTTTGTATGCCGCTGAAATTTGTCAACAGAGAAATAGAATCCGAAACCAACGATCGGTTTTCTATGCCTCCATCGCAACATCCATCGAATTGAGACAAGACACATGCCATGAAATATATATTACTAAATTTAGTTTTCTGCTACAAAATGGAATACGCGTACTCTCAGGTACTTGCTTAAAAATTAATCGTGTACTTGATGTCCCAGTTTTTTCAAATTCAGACATCCTTTTCTCCGCCACTGATGCAGATGAATAGCTGCAGTATGAATCAGCTTCATAGGAAAATTTTCCATAGTGAAATTCTGAAACCTATTTGGCAAACAAGTTGGGCATTATATTCTAATGTCTCAGCGTGATTCAAGTTTTGACAATTTTTAAAAAAGAAAATTGAAGCAAGATATATCAAATTTATTCTAAATGTTATATATGGGTAAATGTTTCTTTTGAATCTGCCAATTTTTCACTCATCCTTCTACGAAGCTTTTCACCATTTTTTGCATTACGTTTTTAAGACTTGTGAAAATACATGAAAACTACCTTTTTTTAAAACTACTTTGTGAAGATAAAGATATGCACTCCTAGATTGAAATGTTCATTTAAAGTATTTCTGTTTTATTTCCACTTTTATGCAATTTACAAAGGGCATCATACCATTATTGATTATCTGCACAGATCATTTCGCGTCGCTGATTTGGTCGTGAGGGAGCACGACTAAGAGCAACATGTTCACTCATTTTTAATCCCATTAGAGTTTTTGTATGTGATTTTGGTCTTCTCTAAGGTGAGCACTGATTGAAGAACTAGCGATGTAGCCAAAATTCGAAATCCTATTATGGATGCAGTTCAGGCAATTACACTTAAAATTTAAACAGTGTGCTCCAAAAAGCGAGATATTGCTTTAAGTTCTACAGAAGCACTGAATTCGAGTTCTGGAGACTAGTGAACAAAATGTGAGGTACATTTTTCGGAATAAATATATGGCTTTGAGTTCTACAGAAGCACTGAATTGTTTGTACTTTACAGATAAATTAAAGTAGTCACACTAGGATTTAAAAATTATATTCATAGCAATAATTTATTCAGGTAATGAATGGAAGGCGCTAAAGGACGTGCATAAGTAGTGAAGATTCAATGTATGTAAATAAATGAAAAGATGCAATGTCTGTTTATTAAATAGTACAAGCGATTAGTTGCTAACGTTCTTTTTCTTTTCTCTCAAATTTAGAATTATAGAGAACGGCCATCGTCTTTCCCAAGACCGGCATCCAAGAGGCCACACAGTCAGGCTCGCTCTCAGCAACCGCAACAACAGCAGCAGCAGACACCACAACAACAGAATCAACAACCTCCTCCTCCACCACCACCACCGCAGCCATCTCAACAGTCACATGTGCAACCTCCACCTCCACCTCCACCGCCACCGCCTCAGTAAGAAATATGTGACAACTATGTTTGTGAGTTAACATTGCTTGTGATGTATTGATAAGTACAAAAAAGCTGAAAAGCTCAATGATGGTTCTGTTTGGATTGAATGTCTAGCGGTGAGAACAGATACTGTACACAGAATTACATTATTCTAATTCAGTTTCATTTTACTGCGAATTATATCTAAAGTTCTGTCTTTATTTCACGTCCCTTGTATTAGGCGAAATCAGTTTTTTATATTCAGCACATAGTCAAAGGAATTATTTTTTTTAAAGTTAATTCATTCAGAGCTTTTTACTAGTGCAAATGTTTCAGATTGTTAACAATAACTAATGGGGTTAATCTAAAAAAATTGCATTAGTTACTGAAAAGTTTTCGGTTTTATTAAAAGGTATGATTCGCTTTTATTGACATATTTAAGCCTGTTTTATATTTAGGAACGTGACTAATCCTTTCGTTTGATGTTTTAACAACAAAATGAAGCAAAAACTCTTAATGTTTTTTCAAATATTGAATAAGAATTTTAAAGCTATTTTTAAAAGCACTTATACTCACGTAATTCTGAAATTGAAATAACAGAATTAGAAGTTTTATTAACAGTATCTTTAGGAGTTTTGTTTAATGCTTTGTTACTAAATAATAGAAAGATAATTCCAAACTTTCTTTCTGTGATTTCAATATATTTTAATTCTTCGTCAAAATCTGTGTCTTAGTTAGAGAAAGCAAAGTTAAAAATCATTTAATTAATTTTTAATATTGAAATGAGAGGCAAAAAATGAGTCTAAGTGCATAAAAGATTATAAATTATTCCCTTCTTTTAATAGGAAAATAAAAATTACTAATTTACAGAATCTTTAAACTACAGAATTTAAAGCAATATGAAAGGCTTGCAATTTTCTGTCCTGTGACTTTATCTGTATGATTATGTCATTTACAAGAATGTATTTAATAGGTTTGTCAAAATCTGAATTAAACTTTTGTTTAACTGTTTTCGTACCCCATATGCAAATTTATTTTCATGAAAATCTAGTGTTTGGTGTGTCTGTTCACATCGCTTATTATTGCTGCTTTGTTTAAATAATTAAACTTTTGTGAATGTTAGTTTTGCTTTTCAATTTGATTTCGTTTTTAATTTTTTATTATTTAAGCTTATTTATAAGTAAACAAATCTTCGAACTATTAAGTCCCTCACGCTTGAACTATGATGTTATTTTTCTGTATGCGTTTTCTGTTATTATAATAATGTAAGAATTAAAATGCTAGCACGCATTCTAGAAATAGTAAAGTACTTAACTGTCGTGTAGAGATATGAACATAGAAGCTAAGCACTAACGCATTAATTTAATATGAATAAAAGGATTTCATCTTCATGCGCTTTTTGAAAGACTGTTCTAGTTTGTCAAAGTACTTAAATATTAAATGACATTATTTACAACTTAAGGAATATAGTGTTATATTCGCGGAAAACATTTATTACTTAGTGGAGCAAAAAAGTAAAGTTTGAGTTGAAAATAAGTTTTGATTTTGTTAAACGTAAAATATAATTTTCTTCAGTTACTTAACCATAGAATATTTTTGGTTCTAACCAATAAATTATTAACTTTGATTTTATTTCATAAAATTAATCTGTATGAGTACAATTAAATCGACAATGTCTGTATGTTTTCAATATTTATGAACGTATAGCGTGTTAGGGACCATTTCATGGCAGTTTATCATATTTCAATCTAACACAAATTGTAATGGTTATAATTTATATCAAAATGAAATATGATAAATTCACGTGCATAATTTATAATGGTACATTGTATTACTTATAACAAATGGTTTCAAAATTGTAGTTCTAGTAGAAAAAATTTAATAATATTAACATATGTGTAAAACGTTCTGATAACTAACATGTACTACAAGAAAGATATAGAATCAATGACAAAATATTCTGTAAATAGGAAAGAATTAAATGTATTTTTCAGCATATAAATGTGTACGTTTATATGCACAAATTTATGCATATAAATATTAAAATAAATGTATAAAAATTTATGTTTATGCAAATTCTAAATTTAAGCAGAGATAAGGTTTATTTTTGAGTTAAAACGGAGACTATCTGAATAAAGCAAATTAGAGTTAAATGGAAACTATATGAATAAATTAATAACTATTTTGCTGTCCTGGAAATAAAATAATTGTTTCATTATGCTCATCATTGATATAATTGACAGGAAAAAATATAAAGCTTTAAATGTTTTAGCTGTGTATTAAATTACATATCAATTTCTGTTTCTCTAGACATGCTCTACTTCTTACGTTGTATCTCTTAAACGAAATGTATGCATATTTTATTTTCTGTTTATCCATAGACTTATTTTATATGCAGATGAAGAGTTTGGGCCAAATTTACACTAAATATCTTTAGAGATTTATACATATGATAATAATTTAAACTAGACACCATAAATACTTATATTATTATTGATCTAATTACTATTTCAGGACCATATAAGCCTGAAACAGCTTTTAATTATTTTTAGAACGTTAAGTTTTAAAATGTACAGTACTAAACTTAAAGTGCATTAATACTAATGAAACTAATATTAAAAGAATTTCCATTTATATTTACTACTTGCATGAAGTGGCTATGAAAGCTAATAAAAATCTATGTTCTTAAGTAAACATTTTGTATTGATATTAACTGCGAAATGATTGTATGTCTGTTATAATAATAATTTGCTTGACTAATTATAAGGATTACAAACTTAAAAAATATTTTGCTTCATATTATTCTTTTTTCTTGTGAAAACGGTATGAAAAATAGAATTAAAGAAAGTACCGTGAATTTTCTGTCTTATTATTTATTATGATTGAATTCAAATTTTTTTCTCTAAATGTTTCATTCAAGTATTTTGAAAAAGATTAAGGAAATATTTGGCAATAAAGATTTATTAATAAAAATCTTAATTTACTGTAAGTAAAACATAAGTTACGGTGAAGCAAAAACAAAAATGATATGTTTGAAGTAGTGAATAAATTATTGGTATGTTCTGTCGCATAAATACTATTTACTTAAATTATAAAGATACAATTCTGACTTTGAATTTCTTCCTAAACGAGAAAAAGCGTAAGTAAATACTTTCGAAAGGCTAGAAATTATCATATTTGCAGTTACCTAAGCTTAAAATTTGCTTAGTGTCAAAGAAAATGTTACTGATTTATAAGAATTTATTTCACTAGGAAGGCAATGACTTGTTTTGTGTCATGATTGCCTAAGTCACGTTTTCTTCATAAAATGCATTTTTAGTTTACGAACACCTGAAGCATAATGTATATGTGGATGGACTATGTTAAATTATATTTGTAATTTTCTAAATTCTACACTTCGAATAATGTTATACATATTCATTGCCTTTAACCTTCTGTGCCTTTATTTGATAAAATGATGTCATTTTATTTCGTCTGTGCACTAAAACATACCCTTCTTTGATATTTTGTTAATTTGTTCTCTTACTAAAACCTTTTTAAAGGTTCTTTGCTATTATGAGAAACATACATGAAAAATATAAAATTTATTACTGCCTAAATGTCGCATTATGCGTTAGACAACTGCTACATGTATCGTTTTATCTACTGCTCATATCTTGATTTATGCTTCAGTTATATTATACATATCCATAGAGAAGACACTGTATCTTAAACGTACTATAGCAATAGTTTAACATGATTAACATTGTGTGGTGCCCTGAGAATACTTCGGTATTATTACTTCATGAAATCTCTAATATTTCGCATTAAAAGCCTTTTAGCTGCTCTTAGTCGGGAATAATTTTTGAGTTAACTTACTATATAATTATTTTGAAAGCAATGCTAATACAAAAAATACATACCTGGAAGTTAATAATGTGTATTTCTTGGAACGCATTAAATGGAATTAATGGTCGCATTAAATGGAAGATTTATAAATGAACAATTAAATTAAATGATTAGAAATACTAGTAAAAGGTTATATAAAAGTTCTCAAATTAGATTAAGTTAAATTTTCCACAACGCTAATCCTTTTTTGCATATGATAACGTTTCGTTAACTTTCCATATTAAAATATTAGTATTATAGAAATAAAATACTAGAAAACCTTTTTTTAAAAAATAAAGTAAGTAGTGAAAATATCATGAATAACATTTTATTTACCCACTGAAACCTCTTACAGAATCTAATATGTACTTGAAACCATTTCGTAACTGAACTAATTTTATATATAAATAACTGGAAATTAAATGCATTTTAGGAAATATATGTAAAATATAAAAACAATTTAATGCAATAATTAGTAGTCTATTAAAAGTTTTATGTCTGCTTATCTGTATATATGAAATACTAAATTTTTAACGAAGTTTCATTACGTATTTATTTCTTCAAGAAAATGGAAAATATTTAAAGTTTGTCTCTATATTCGTAAATGTTGCAACATTCGTAGCTAAGGCAATTAAAAATGTATAATCTATCAACTGTATATGGTGCTACAGAGTTAGCCATTTTTTTCAGTTACGGAATTATGTTTCGAATATTTCCAAACTGGTTTGTCAAAACTCACGGCTTAAAATGCACTGGAAAGAATGTGTACTTCATTCGGTATGCACGAATTTATATCTTCTTTTTGTACTTATTTCTAAAGAATTTTGTAATAATATTTGTTACGGCAATGTCTGCATTCTTGAATACTTGAAAGAATTAACTGTTGATAATTGTCGCTATTGTTAAAACAATTTTATATTCATGTTTCGAAGGTGTATGTAAGAATTGTTTCATTGTAGGGAATTAGAATTTTTTCATCAATAAATGTTTATGATTCATGCAATGGCTTTGTTCTGATTCTTTCTAAGTATGTTATTTTGTCAATATTGTGCATTTATTTCCTAATTCATGGTACAATTTGGTATATGCTATGTAGTAAATTACATTTTCATTAATATGTAAAACATTAAACATATTAAGCATTTAAAACCTTTTGTTATGATGATTATATCTGTTTTAAGGAATAAGAAGTTATTATTATCAATTTCTATTAGACTGTTTTCAGCAATAGAGGAATACACCGAATTTATTTGAAAGTAAGACCCCCATTAATTATAAAACTTCATCACATTTTAGCATAAATTTTAAGAAATAAAAATGTAGGTGAATATTTTATGAGAATATGATTCAGATTAAATTTCATTTATTTCTAATTAGAATGAAAGGCCTTATTAAATACATACAATAAATATTTTACAACGGTATAGGAAGAATTTGGAAAAATTAATGATACATTATTATCTATTAGTTTTCAGGCATAACAGTAACCAGAATAGTGGATACTTAAATGCAAGTCACTCACCTAGGTATGACTATTATTATAATTACCAGTACGTATTTTATAGATACAGTAATTACCTGTGTGGTTTACTTATTATTTAAACTGTAATTCTTCTATGTAGTTTGATTATTAAACTATATCCTGTCATTTTACAATTTAATTTATTAAACACCCAGTTATAGAACACTACGAAATTTTAGAAAAAAGTGTAGCAAGGAAATGGGATCTTATTTTCCAGTAAATAAAAAAAAATTAAAATCATAGATTGAACATTTACTTATTTCATTAGAATATGCGTGCTTTTTTTTTTTAAAAAAAGGTGCATCACTGTAAAGAACGCCATCCACTAAATCATTTAAATTAAAACATTCTGCCTTATAAGTGCAAATATGGGGATATTTTGCTTTTATATGTCTCTCTATACAAAATAAGAAATTAAATATTTGTTCAACATATGTATATAAGTATTACAGAATATGATAATGAATGTTAAATATAAAATGGAATACTTTCTTTTCTGACTAAATGCATGAAATTTCCATTTAATATATTAAACGAATGGAAGGAAAAACTTTAAACAAAGAATTTTAGTTCGAAAATTCTCAAATCAGCAAAACTATTGCATTGTAAATGAATTCAAAAACATTTTGATTATAACAGCTGACTGACGTATTCTTCTTTTACTGCGCATAAGAATCGCACAAAGAATCGTGTGGCAGTTGCTATGGCCTACTGGTTATTAGAGTGCTCCATTATTCCTTCCCCATCTACCATTACTCATTGCATGAGTCATGAAAGAGGGGTTGTATTTACAACGAGGGGTTGATTTACTAGATATATTTTTACGGTTGGAAAATTGTGGGATGTGGAATGATACTGTTTTGAAAGTTGAGATTAGCCAGATTTAATTTAATTAAGCCAGATTAGAATTTTATGGCATCATAAATTCATATTTTTATTTTAGAAGATCTTTTATTCCATAAGATATTTGTACTTCATATAATAGCTTTCGATTTCTGCTTTGAACATCTATTTCAAACTGAGTAAACTATCCGAAACATCTAAACATATTATGCTGTTCTATATAAATAAAAGATAAATAGTCTCATTAAGTTGATAGTTTAATTAGCAGTTTATCTTTTAAAACATTTATTTAATTGAATGTTTAGAATTTTTAATATGTATTCACGGGAAATCTAATGCGAAACATTAAATTTCCGGTAAAGCGTGTATGAAGCACTTAAATTTCATTTCTTATATACAAACTTATTACAGAAGTTTGAATGCTAGTACATTTAATTAATCAAGAAATCTGTCTTAGAGTTAATGGAATAATACAGACGTCTAGTTTATTTTTTAAAATTAAATGTATGGTTTTAAATGTAAAAAAAAGTATGGCTTATCCTTTTCCTATATAATATCTTACACCGCATTAATTACAATGCCGAAAGACTCAAAATTGACATATTTCTGATTATTAAATAACTACCATTTGACAATATAATAACAATTTCACAGTGAATTTAAATTTCTCGAAATACTCAATCAGATAAGTACGAGAAATAAGACAAATAAGCAAACCTAGAGCAGATTTCATAAATATAATAAATATAATAATGAGAGAAAAATACAAGCACATAATAGAATTTGTAGGGGAAAACCGTTAGCAGTTTTGAATGCTCTATCGATTTTTTACTGCTGCTTATAAGAATACAATATCAAAAATAACGTACAACTTCAGTTATCGAAATTTACTCTGCTTCCTATTAGAATTTAAAAATACATATTTTTTGTTTTTATAGTTCATGTACTCTGTGCAATGCAAATGACGTAGCTTGATTTTTTGATTCATGAATAATGTGATTTAATAATATATGTTTTAGAATTTATATAGGCTAAAGATTTTACTGTAACATTAAAGGCGCAAAACTGCTTTCCAGTAAAAATACTGGGAAGAAGCAGATATCTTAGTAAAAATGTATCTCAGTAAAATTACATCTTAGTAAAATGGTATCTCTGCGAAAGAAACTTCGTTTATTTTTCTTTCAGAACTATCGGAAACGACCTCCATTTTTAGTCGAATAGGAAACACTTAGAAAGGAGCTCTGCGATAGCTATCAAATGTTAGAAGAAGATGTCGAGATATAATTTATCATTGAAATGAACGTATATTCTGTGATTGGCAAGCCAACGAAGGTTGTTTTATTATAAGGCCCACAAAAATTGCCTACTTGTTGTATTATTAAAGTAAGAAAAATATGCTAATCACTGAACAAAAAAATCAAACTCAAAATCTCAAGGATGATAATGTCACAGAGAAAACAACGCAAGGGTAAATCCTCACATTAGAAAAGAAAATAAAGAGGAAATATTTCGGTTGGGAAACAAAACGGCATAAAACATTGTGGCAAAAAATCTTTACAGTTTTAAAACATCGTCGTAAGAGCATTCTGGTAAAAGGAAAAAGATTCCTCAAAACGCTGCACTACGTTAATCATTTCCCGTTAATGTCGCAGAATAAGTTTTTAAATTTCCAAATTTTCAAAGGTATGTTCTGTGCCGCAATATGCAGCGATATGTGAGGTATGAGGAGACATGAGTAATATTTTTATCTATATTATTTCCGATTTCATTAATTAGCTAATAATATTTTATTGAAAAATTTACATGACTACTAAATTTAATAATTTGACTACTAAATAACTACTAAATTATATTTAGTAGTTAAATAATTTTAAATTTTCATAAATAACTATTAAGCTAACTATTTTTTAGAGTCCATAAGGTTATTTTTAAGATTGGGGCATGAAATATGTACAATTCCATCGCCGGGACTCACACCTGGACCTCTCGAATACGCGCCGAGTGGGCTACCGTTACACCATTAAGGCATGCAGAAAGGAGGAAGAAAATACGTTATAATTTAATTAACTAAATATTTAATTAAGTTTCATGAATACATACTAGTGATTTTCCATAAAAACATATATGAGGGAAAAAACCTTGTGAAAGGAACATTATTCGTAGTCAAATTACTTGGTTAATCGTCAGATTATAAACACATTTTTTTTCGACGTTATTAGTGTGATATTCTTTAATTAAAACTGCATTTCGTTTTATTTGAGTTCATTTATCTTCTTAAAATACAACGGGAATCGTTTGTTTGTTAGTAGACCCATAGTTACTTTGCCATGATAAAATACGTCACTACCTACCCTTCAAATAACCTTTCACTCCAAGTCAATCAAATAAATTTTTTAAATTATAAATTGCTAAACGAATTCAATTTGCTTTAAATTTTTTTATAAAGATATTGGTCACTTGTAAACCTAAAATTAAATACCCCAGGGAACAGATCTCCATAAAGCAAACAGATCGTTTATTAAACGTAACATGGTTAAAATAAAAGAAAGGAAAAGAAACAGTCAGCAACTCTGTGCGCCCGACAGGTAAAGCTAGTACTGGGCTTCTCTGGAACAGCAGCAATGTGGCAGCTTGGCTATTTGTAATACCAAGTAATTTGGTCTCGCGTTATGGAGTTAGCTGCAGAGACATATAAAGGAGCCGTTACCAAGAGGCACTTCTCTATCAGGTAACTCCCATGCGGCTCACATCTCAAGAATTGAATTCCTGACGCTTAGGCAAGAGGACACTTACGGCTGCGGCGGCAAGAGGACAGTTACGTGACATGATTGCAGGAAATGGTATTTAACTGCTGAACGGAGAAGGTAAGGAATCATTACACAGCTTGCAGCTTTGCAAGCTAGACGCGGTGGCAGCGGCAAACGGAACGGAAACGGTAAGGAATCTTCTTGCACTTACTTTTGCGAGTGATGGGGAAGACTACTGACATAAGTGAATTTGTTAGAGGGGCAGATTGTAATGGCTCGAAGACTCGAAACGAGTATCTCCTAAATTGCAGGAGTGGTAGGGTTTGTACGATCTGCCTTTGTTAACATTTATACAAAGTGGATAAATAACGGTGAAACGAGCAATAAGTGCCAAGGTGTTGGACTTCCAAACATCATCAAAGGAAAAGGATGTTGGAGACTGTCCCACATGTACAGCAAAATTGGCGCTTGGTGGTACCTCAACTGACAGCTCATACAATGCAGGTCCAAGTACAAGTGTTTCGGAACACACAGTTCAGCGGACACTGTTGGATATGAGACTGCGCAGCTGGCGTCTGCGTCTCACTAGTGTGCCTCTGTTGACCAAGCGTCATTGTCAACTACGCTTACAGTGGGCCGGAGAACATCGAGACTGGGCTATGATAAGTGGAAGACAATTCTCTGGTTGGATGAATCACTATTTCTCATTCATCATGTCGTGGTCGTATTTCTCATTAATCATGTCGTGGTGTGTCAAGGTACGCCGTTTTCCAGGCCAACAGTTGCTTCTCTCTTGTATAGCAGGTCATACACAGGTTGGTGGTGGCGGCATTATGATTTGGAGGATGTTCTTATGGGCGGCTCTGGGACCCGTAGTTGTGGTAGAGCAGACCATGAAAGTTGAGTATTATCTGAACATAACTGCGGAGCAACTGCACCCTTGCATGACTTCTATCTTCCCAACTCAAAATGAAGTCTTTCGGCAGCACAAGGCTCGAACTTGTCGGAGTGGCTCGAGGAGCATAAGGATGAATTCTAGTTAATGTTCTGGTCACCTTGTAGAGACATTAGAAATACTGGAATACCGGCCCAGCGTGCAGAACCACTAATCCACGAAGGAACGCTAGGAAGGCGGGAGAAATACCTTATAACCTAACTCGCCGGATCTTAACCCCATAGAGCGTATTTTAGATATCATGGAGCGGCAGCTCAGAACTCAAACACCACTGTTAAATATTTGCATAAGTCGCCTGTAGTAACGGCAACCGCCGGCAATAAAAGGAGGTGCTTTCCTTAGTGGCACCGCAGTTCCTTTTAGTTTGAGCCAGAATAGACCTGCCCGGGGAGAAGCCAGGAGATGAGAGATTCCGGTTTCCGCCCTGTTCCGGTTCCCCTCTTGTTGCGGATCCAGTCCTGTTCCGGTTCCCGTCTTGTTCCAGTCCTGTTCCGGTCCTGATCCAGTCCTATTCCAGTTCCAGCCTGGCTGTTTAAGTCCAAAACACGTAGGAGCGGATGTCTGAATTTAGCGAAATGGAGATATACGCCGAAAGGGCTAGATGGATTCTGTCTTTTAAGGGAAAGTGTTCTTCACCGTGCCGGCATAGCTGTTACTTTAAAGCACTTTGAAGTTTTTCCACCCAAGATGTTAAGTTTTTGTTTGTGATGTTAAGTTTTCATCAGTGTTGAAGTTCCAGTTAAATAAACCTTTAAGTTTTAGACAAGGTTTTTGTGTTCTTCAGAAAATTTTAGATTCGAAGTCAGATATAACACATAGGATTATCATCGGAAAATCAACACCACCATGTCAGAATATCTCAAATTTGCGTGATGTTTCTTAGACATTTGGTATAACTGTCTCCAGTCATCTACCAAAATTTTGTGGCATCCATGCCAAGGCGAGTTGCAACTATTTTGCAGGACGAAGGTCGCGCAATGCGTTATTGAGTAGGTCTTGACTCTTGAGTATATACGCAAATAAAAATCAACATATTAAATATTTAGGACATATAAATTAAAATCAGCAGGGAAAAAAGCATGTTAAGTACACATAAACTGGCTTAAGAGTAGGATAAATGTTACTTTGTATATGGTGATTTTAACTTATGAGATACGTAAATGTTAATTATTGAAATCGAATTAATTATTTTATTACAAATGAATTAGAAACACTTGCATATATATATCGATAAATATATCATTTTCTTTTTATTAGATTTGGGCGGCAGCCCTGAGAACAACCTCTCCCCTCTATCCCTTCGAATAAAATTGTATGTTGGAAACACAATCTAGTCACAGCGAATAGTCTTTAATCGCATTTGAAACTTTCTTAATTGGATATTGATTGTTAATTTAATGCCACCCGAAACAAGGATTCAAGCAAGTGATTTGCTAGATTTTCTTTGTGAAAACACTTTTCAGTCAGATAAAATAACATTAATTAAGCGAAGACTAAATTACGCTTTCGAACACTGCAAAAACAAAGATAATAATAATTGCTGTAATAAAGTTTAGTTGGAAGTTAGCTGTGAAAAAAAGCGATGAGAACGCAAAAGAAAGGAATGCTACCTCCGAACAGTACATTCGAGAGATTACCAGCCCTTACTATTGTCGCCATTTTTGACGGTATTTGCATTTACCGGATTCTTTGTGGAAGGGCTTCCATTATTTCTAATAAAAGGGCTTTATTTTTGGTGAAATGTTTTCTTAGAAAAGAGAAAACCTTGTTATAGACTTTTCAAAGATTTCTATACTTAATGGTGTCTGCATGCATTACGCATAGTGTTTTACACATTTTCAACTCAAGTTTACTTGTCTGTATAGCGATGATGTGTTCATTCCGTTATGCAAAGTAACTGATAATCATTCGGAGAATTTTCCTGCTTTGAATTGGGTAGAAATGAAATTTATCGTTTACCATCAAACTGCAGTTAGTTATTTTTTTTTCTCTTATTTGTTTCAAATTCTGGCAAAAAATTTTAAGCGAATTTCAGAACCAAAACAAATGCATACTATTCAATAGAAAAACCGCCATTTCTTAAATTCATTTCTGCCGCTTATAAAATTCAATTGGCAAAAGTCAATTGGCATCCTTCAGTGGCAGATTTCCCTGCTTGTAACTAGCAAAGCTTTTCGTAATTCATCCGTTTAACGTATTGTTAACATGTTTTCATGGGTATAACATGGGTAGTGAGTATAAAAAAGTGCAATCATAAATACATTTTATGTTTAATTGTTTCTAATTTTTATTAAATTTTTTTTCATTTATGTCATACAGTTATTCTCTTACAATATGCTTAAAAGTAATGTAAGAATATTTAAGATCGAATTACCTATAACCCAGTTCAATTTTGAATAATTAGGTGTGTATTCATCGTATTGCTGAAGAACCTGTCTAAATCCCTTCTTCCCCTGTCGTTTCAACTCTTCGACGTCACTACTGCGTGATGATAAAGCAGAAATTTCATAGTACGTTTTTTCTCAGATTCCATTTTTTTACAAAGATAATATTTTATACAGATAATTTACCTAGCACTAAAACTAATCCGTAGAGAATATTAAATTATGAAAAGAAATTAGTTTATGAAACATTTGACTTCATCGATAAAGCAATGCAGAGTTTATCGATAAAAATAGCTCTTCTTGCGAACCGTGCTGCTCCCTACAAAAATCGATATTGCTTGCAACGTCAGACGGCTTTGGTAATAAATGCAGCCGAATAAGTACTGACTCCTCCTTCGGCCACATATCATTAAAACAGGATTCGTGGATATACGGAATATGATAATCTTTTAAGAGAGCGAAGAATGTGAAGAACATATACGAGTTATCACTTGAAACTGAAAGATATATATAGAGAATATACAGTAATAAATTTTTGCCTTGCCACTTCAGCATATTGTATATACATCTTAAATTTTTTTTACATGTGATTTAAGAAAAATAATTCAGTACGTTTATCATACAGCTCTCAAAAATCTTCATATACTTAAGAAATTTCAAATCTGACTCTAATTATAGGAAAGAGTGAAATAACATAAGGTTTAATGCAGGATGTTAGATTTTAGTGACTTTTAACATATATTTAAGATGGGAATAATGACCAAAACATAAAAATATAGATGTATCATTTAGTATAAAAATGAATCATTTGCAGTATTTATTTTTTGAATTCTAAATGTATCATTGAAAGCTATTTTTTTACCTCTCTTCGGATGAAATTTCTAATTTAAGGTTTCGGTCAAAATTCCTCATATCATTTTTCTAAGATAATTTTTTCCCTCATATCTTTTTTCTAACATATCTTAGGCATATCGTTTTTGGACTAAAGGCACATCTTTTTTCATTGGAATTCTAATGAAATTTATCCTTACCTCATTTAAAGCATGAGTTATGGTTTGAGCTTTAATATTACTTTGCAGATTAGTTTTCAAAACTAAGCAGCAAGGTGTAAATTCAATAAATTTTTATTAGCATGAACAATTCTGTAATTTTTGTTCTTATACTAAATTTGACAGATAAATAAATATTTATAGATGAAACTTGATCTTTTGAAAACGTTTAAATGATATCTAACAACCTGAGTGTTTTTCCTAATTGGATTAAAATGTATGGTAGCACTATATTTGTCCTAAGTTTTGAGTTTTGTTCTCAACTGTCTCCATCATCGAAAAATAAAAATTACAGTATTTGAACGGAAGTGGTAGAAAGCTTTGTTTACCGTATTCTTACTATGTTTTCATGTTTCTTATATCTGTTTCCAGTGGAGTGTCTGATTCAGATTTATTCTATGTGAATATGGTTTATATTGTTATTTTCTACCATTCCACCAAATTCCTCAAATTGTTATTTTCCACCATTTGTTAAAATTTTAAAAATTATAAGGTTCAAATGAGACTTATAGTGAAACAAAAATATGTTTTCTTATTTCTGTTTCATTTGTTCTTTTACTGAAAGTTTGTTTTAATATTTTTTTATAATTTTTATATTTTTAACAAATGCAAAATAATTTTTATAATCTTAACAAGTGCAATATAATTTATATATTTTGCTCAATTTCTTTTGCCTGTTTAGTTATAGTTGTACTTCCTTGTACAAAGTAAAGGAAGTATTTTAATCACGAAAATTTTGGGTGCCATATTTCAGCGAAAATATCAATTTTGACTGCTATCGAACGCAATTTAAGGGTGATTTTGTTTAACATCTGTCTGTAAGGACAGAATAAAGGACTCTTTCCCCAAACGAACTAAAAAATAGATTTAAAATGAATTCTGAAGAGAATTTTTCATGGCGTCTGTACGTACGTATGTATCTCGCATAACTCAAAAACGAGTAGATTCAGTTGAAATTTTGTATATAGGGCTGCTATAGCATGTAGATGTGCACCTCCCGTTTTGGTTGCAATTTTATACTTTTGGTGCGACCAAAGTAAAAGTAAAGTATATATATACCCACTTTCTTACTCAGCCAGATGAGCTCAGTTCTTTTTTCTTATATGTTGGCAAACTGCAAATTTTTTGCTTTAAAAATGATTGAATTATGTTGTTCTTATCTTCTGCTTAAGGTTTTTATGCCTTTAGTTAACCTGCATGCAATAACTGTAGGATTATCAACAATTTAAAAGTTGTCTAAGTAAGGCTAAGCCTAATTTGCGTCTACCATAGCAGCCATACTTGTTTGCATTTGAAACTTATAGTGAATTAATTCTTTCTGCACCTTCAGTGTCGTTTTGCCGTGTGGGCCAAACGCAAACTTTTAGTTTTGTCCACCTAAAAATCTGCCTTCATGCCTGCTGGTCGAATTGCTTGTTTTTGCGTAGAAACTGTAATTTTAATTGCAAAAATTGTTTTTTAATTGTTTTAACTGTATTTGGTGTTTTATGTTTTTCTGTACGTTTCAATTATTAATGAAAATATTTTGAGTTATGTATTTTTGCTTTGCCGCGAAGTGAGAACTGATTTAATTGAATGAGTATATATATCTCTTGTGAAATTCGAGGAAATAAGTATAAATGAAATGCAGAAAACAATGCGTATAATTTAATATTCCGTACAAGGAAGTCATGTGGTGTACACATCAGCTTTTTTACTTTGCATTATTTATTAACGCATTATTTGCATTGTTTATTAAGTCTTTGCAGCGACTTGCCCAGGATGAATTTAGAGTTTCAATTTTTAATAATTGTTTTAGTTTAAATATACACACACAGGCGTATATATATAGAAGTTATGTATAGTTAAGTATGTGTGCAGGTACTTCAGTTATAGCCGATAGTTGTAGAAGGTGAGTGCATGTGCTATAAGTGCTTGCGTAATTGAATTTTGCGTGGATTACGTGCAAAGAATATGATATTCAATAAATAGAGGTAACACACTGTAGGGTTTATATTTATTTTAACTAACATTTATTTTAAGTTTAAACTATCTTTCCTGTCAAGCCTTACTTTACCCTGGAATTGCCAATGCCAGAGTATGTAAATTTTAGTAGAACGCGCAAGGATTCAAATTGTCAGCGGAAGTAATCTGAGTTAAATAGAAGCGAAACGAGTTCAAAGGTGTGCATTCTTGCTTCACGAGCGTGGAGGTGGCTAGTTAGAAATTGAAGAACCACGCGTTTCAGCCTGTGTGCTTGCCTTGGCAGATTGTTAATCTTTCAACGTAATATTCAGAAGTTTGCTGAATTATCAGCGGTATTTTAGAACTCGGTGAGGTTAGTTACGTTTAGAGAGCCTCGTAGTTAGTCACTTGTTATTATCTCTTTTCAGTTTCTTATTTTTATTTTACCGCCGGGTCGGCGTAGTTTGTGCGCGTCAAGAGCAAGCATTTGTAATTTCTAACGTTGAATAATAAGGGATTTAAACCCTTCTCAAGACTTTGTCTACTTTCCATTTCTTAGCAGTCACCACTATTGTTGCGTGCAGGTTGGAAGCGCGCAATATTACATTGGCGCCCGAACATTTGTCGAACTGAAATGGCCGAAAATTGGATGGAAGTTGCTGGACAACAACAAGAAATGGCAAGCCGATTGGAAGGATTTAAATACCTGGTGCAGACGATGAGAGCGTCAATTAAGCCAAACGTCAATTTCGAAGGAAAAAATTCGGTGGCGATATTTCTATAAGGCCTAGAAAATCACTTCCAGCTCTACCCTGTGCCTGAAAGACAAAAAGTTGCCATCGCCACATCTGCACTAAGAGGACAGGCCGCGCTATGGTAGAAGAATATAGCAAATTTTTATTAGGGGAATTCGGAGGCCAGACATATACATTTGAAAATTTCAAAAAATCGTTATTAAAGACCTTCCCCATAGTGAAAGATCGAGCAAGGCTAGAAGCCGAAAGAAGAGTTGACGGACTTTATTCTGCGAAAACGTAAGCTGACGGATATGCTGTATGGGAAGAAACCCGACGCGGAGATTATTGAAATAATCTTACTAAGATTGTTACCTGCTGTTCAAGACTACTTCGAAATTAGAAACCCAAGCACATTGCAGGAGCTCTTCGAATTGGCGGTCAAGTTTCAAAATCGCAGAATAGCGGAAAAAGCTAGAGAGGCATCGTATTCTCAAAGTATCCGAAGGCAATCTTCAAATGAGCAGACCAGAGATGCAAACCGCTCTTATGGGGAAAAGAGCTATCAAGCTAACTCATCGAAGCTCGAAAGTCAAGGCCCAAAAAGGAAATTTGAAAACAAACTTCCGCGTACCCAGAAGGCAGAAGTTGAAAGGAAAGCTTTAAACGAGTAGAGGGGCCTGTGAAAGCGAGGGTCCAGACCCCGGAAGTTTTGAAAAAACCCTCAAGAAGACACTTAAATACGGTCATCGTAAAGAACTCACAGTTACCAATTATACAAGTCCTAGTTGGCGATGTACCAGTAGAAGCCCTCACTGATACAGGAGCAGAAGGTAATTTTATGAGTGATATTTTTTTCAAGAAGAACTTTAATAGGTTTCGATTATTTAAAAATAAAAACACAGAAATCATAGCAGCGCAAGGACAAACTTGTCAATGTATTGGAAAATTATCTTTAAAATACATGTTCAAAACGAAAACCTTAAAGTATTAATTTTTGTAGTAAAAAACTTGCAAAGTCCAATTATTTTAGGTATGGAGTTTTTAAAAGTCGCGAAGGCCAAACTGAATTTTCAGGACAGTTCTATTGTGCTGGAGATGGACCGGAGGGTGGTGGAACCAGTGGAACAACCGCAAGTCGACCTTAGCCATTTGAATGACCATGAAAGCCAAGCCATCCAGCAAGTGGTGAGTACTTTTTCAAACTTGTTTTCAGAACGGCCTGGTAGCTGTCAAATAGTTACGCATGAGATACAGTTAACTGCCGACAAACCCTGTAGGACAAAACATTACCGCTATGATAAACAGAAAGAACTAATCATAGAAGAACATATTCAGGAAATGTTAAAGAACAAAATAATGACGCCCATAAATAGTGAGTACGCGAGTCCAGTCGTACTATGTAGGAAAAAGAACGAGTTTCCTCCTTCGGATAAAAGGGCTTGGAGGTTTGCTATCGATTACAGAAAACTTAATAGTGTTACTAAATTCTCAGTTTACCCTTTGCCGGTTATAGAGGAAATTATTAGAAAGATTAAATCTACGAGATACATGACTACGTTGGACTTAACGTCTGGCTACTATCAAATAGCTATGAGACCCGAAGACGTACATAAAACCGCGTTTATAACAAAATCGGGCACTTATGCATTTTTACGCATGCCCTTTGGGTTGAGTGGGGCCCCGTCAACATTCCAGAGAGCTATGGACATTGTCCTAAAGCCTATCCTAGGAAAACCGACTTTAATCTATCTAAATGATATAATTATAACGAGTAGTACGTTGGAACAACATATTAAAGATCTAGAAGAAGTGTTTAAATTATTAAAAGAGGCCGGTCTTACAATTAACGCCTCAGAATGCAAGTTCGCAACTAAAGAACTTAAATATCTGGGTTATAAAATTTCGCAAAAGGGTATGGAAACTCAAGATTCAAAAATAAAAGCAATCAAGAATTTCCCACCGCCCAACGCCGCCAAGAAATTGTCTTCTTTCCTTGGGTTGTGTTCTTATTATCGGTCATTCATAAAAGATTTCGCTAATATTGTTGAACCACTGTCAGTAATCAAAAGAAAGAAAAGTAAATTTACGTGGACCGCGGAAGCAAATACCGCATTTGAAAGATTAAAAGAAGCGCTCATCAATGCCCCTGTTTTGAAATTCCCGGAGGGGGACGAAAACTTCGAAATTGCAGCAGATGCGTCGGACTATGCTGTAGGTGCTGTTCTCATGCAAAATGGCCATCCTTTGGCATTTTTTACTAAAACGTTGAAACCTACACAAAGGAATTATACAGCTACAGAGAGAGAAATATTAGCCGTATTAATGCCTGTACACAAATTTCGAGTTTATTTCGGCAAAGCGCCAGTAACAGTCTTTTCAGATCATGCGGCTGTTGGTAGACTTTACTCGTGTAAAAATCTAACGCCCAGGTTAATAAGATGGGCTTTAAAACTCCAAGAATATAATCTAATAATAAAATATAAACCGGGTAAGGAAAACACTGTAGCTGACGCACTTTCTCGTATAAAACTGGACGATGAAGGTAATGAACTTAAATGTGCTGTGTTGACTTCAAAAATTTTAGATTCTAGAGATACAATTATCGCTGAACTGAAAGCTGATCCTGAATTTGGAAGTATCTATGCATATTTGAAAGACCCCGAAAGCTTTGAACATACAGATATCGATGCGATAAGAAATAGAGCAGAAAACTATGAAATAATAGATAATTTATTATTTTATACGAAAACAACAAACGAAAATCTCGAGTACAAACCAGTCATCCCAGCCTCGCTTCGATTAAGCATTTTGAAGGAATTACACGACGCGAAAACTGGGGGTCATTTAGGGGTCAGAAAGACTTTAAAAAGGGTACGCGAGGCGGTATATTTCCCGCAATTATACAAAAAAGTAACTGCGTATGCCAGGTCCTGCAATCAATGTCAGTTAATAAATGATATTAATTACAGCCCGGCCGGGTACTTAAATAGCATTCGCGCTACATTTCCGAATGAAATTTTAGGCATAGATCTTCTTGGTCCTTTCCCCCAGAGTGAGTTAAATAAAAATCGTTTTCTTTTAGTAATTGTAGATCATTTTTCAAAATGGACAGAAATTGTTCCACTTAAACGCGCGTCAGCCAAAACAGTGGCAGATGCATTCTAACACAGATACATTTTAAAATACGGTGCACCGGTAAAAGTCATTAGAGATAACGGTAAACAATTCGTTAGTCAAATATTTAAAACATATGCACTGGACTTGGCATACGCCATATCAAAATGGTTCCGTATAGACCACAGGTAAACATAGCAGAAAGAGTTAATAAAAACATTGTAAAAATAATTCGAAGTTATGTTAGCACACATCACAAGCGCTGGGATGGCTACATAAATGAGTTAGCTTATGCTTTAAGAACGGCAAATCACGATACTACGGGAAAAACCCCAGCAGAATTATTTTTAGGACGGAAGTTAATTACGCCATTAGATAAATTATTCTTTGTGCAACAAAGAGATCAAGAATTCAATCAGAAAGATGTGCAAACACTCATTGACCAGGCGGTTAAAAGCTCGGTAACGGCAAGAAATAGACAAAAGTTATATTATGGTAGAAAATGCCGTGAAGCAGATTTTAAAGTTGGGGATAAAGTGTTGAAGCGGAAATTTTCTTTATCAATTGCCCCAGACAATTTTACTGCAAGGTTAGCTCCAAAATTTGAATGCCCCTATGTAATTCAGGAAATCAAGGGAGTCGTATTGTACCTTAAGAACAAGAGAGAGGAGGTCTGTAAAGCAAGTCCCGACCAGGTGAAAAAATATTATAATCAAAATGACTTTGAAATCCTTAAAAGTTTCTTGCAGGACTCTAGCGTAAAAGAAGTAGAAGGTCCAGAAGTAACGTCACCCGTTCCACCACCAAAGAAGCAGAGAACTGAAGAGAAACCTAGCCCTTCTACAACCCATGCGACGGTACCGAAAAGAAGAAATGAAAACTTTCAGACTCCAGCATTTAAGAAATAGGAGAAGACTGACGTCGATGAAACCTATAACGTGGGAGCAATAAAATTTTTTCTTTTGTTCCGAAATGTTATGCGTAAATACGAAGTTCTATGTTTTGACGGAAGTCAATGTGTCTCGCTTGAGACTTAGTTTTCTTTTACTTTATTTAGCTAAGGCAAAAGTATTATTTTCTCTAAGTATAAAATCTAAGAACAAGCAGTTTCTGTTGGTCGAAAGACTAATTCTGTTATGTTAAAGCCAAAATTTGGCCGAAGATAAAAATAACTTCGTATTCTTGTATTAATAAGTACTTTAGTTTCAGTACCGCCAGCTTGGCGAAGAATGAGTAAAGTAAAAATTTATTTTTCTTTTATTCATTTTATGGTAAATTGCAAAAATCATATGTATTAGAATTTTGTAAATATATGTAAGTACTTGAAAGTTATGTAAAAGCAGAATTTAGTCTAGAAGCATAAAATTTTAGATGCTAAAAGTAAATGCTCAAAAGCAATGAATTCAAATTAAGTATTAAACTGTAGATAAAATCATACTTTAGAGCGAAAGCCTGCATGTCTAAAGATGAATGAGGGGGAATTTAGAATGAATGTGTTTTGTAGGGTTCTCCACCTACACTTGAATTTCTAAGAATGTTAAAGAAGCTCATCGCGTTGTAGAATGTCGAGTAAGGTGTGTCTATTTGGTCGTTGAATTCTAACAAATCATTGTGGTTAGGGGAAGTGTTGCAATACTAAAACACGAATATTCCCGTTTGACACCACACATGGTGGAGAGCCAGGGTAAAGTTAAATTCATGTTTGAATACTTGAATGAATGTGAATTAAGCAGTAACTATGGAAAATAAATCGTTCAAAAGCAAGAACTTATTCAGTGTCAAGAAATTGTAAATTATAATGTATTTAGAAAGATCCTGATACTTATTCCTTCCAGATGCTGGAAGGAAGAGAACAGATTGATTGCTGAAGTCCAGGAAAGGTTGCTGTAAGAAGAGAGAATTAAATAAATATCTACAGAAATTTATTCTACCTTTTGTGAGATAACAGTTTTTTTATGTAAACGAGGCTCTTAAAATTTAGTTCAGAATTGTGGAAACTTTTCAACAGGTCGTTTCTAGGACCTGCTGCCAAGTTTACCAAATTCTGGCAGCGGCATATGTAAAGTTTATATTTATTTTAACTAACATTTATTTTAAGTTTAAACTATCTTTCCTGTCAAGCCTTACTTTCCCCTGGAATTGCCAATGCCAGAGTATGTAAATTTTAGTAGAACGCGCAAGGATTCAAATTGTCAGCGGAAGTAATCTGAGTTAAATAGAAGAGAGACGAGTTCGAAGGTGTGCTTTCTTGCTTCACGAGCGTGGAGGTGGCTAGTTAGAAATTGAAGAACCACGCGTTTCAGCCTGTGTGCTTGCCTCGGCAGATTGTTAATCTTTCAACGTAATATTCAGAAGTTTGCTGAATTATCAGCGATATTTTAGAACGCGGTGAGGTTAGTTACGTTTAGAGAGCCTCGTAGTTAGTCACTTGTTATTATCTCTTTTCAGTTTCTTATTTTTATTTTACCGCCGGGTCGACGTAGTGTGTGAGCGTCAAGAGCACGCATTTGTAATTTCTAAAGTTGAATAAAAAGGGATTTAAACCCTTCTCAAGACTTTGTCTACTTTCCAGTTCTTAGCAGTCACCACTATTGTTGCGTGCAGGTTGGAAGCGCGCAACATTACAACACAAAGCGTTAAAAAAGTCCCTTTGAGCGTGACATAAAATCTGAGTGCTTCCGGATTTTATTTATTTATTTTCTTTACACTGAGAAAAGTTTTTGCTCCGAATTTTATGAGTTATTAAAATAAGTAATCATCATAGGATGTTAATAATTAATAATAATATTATCAAATAAATGATCGTCTTGTAATGATATAATAATTTTATAAACCATTGCCTGAAAATACTCATAAAATTAAAAAAATATATATCTATTAGATCTTGTTTAATTTTGCTTTATTTGTTTCAAAGCTTCATGTACTATCATTCTTATTTAATTTTACTTTATTTGTACTCAAAAGTTCAAAAGTATTTATACAAGAATTACGCGTGAAAAGAATGCGCAAAATGTAGTAAAAGGTGCTTTAAAGAGATATATTAAATCTTATTTGAAAAACCTGTGACTTTCATAATTTCACCACTTATATAACGTATCACATTTAGTAATTAAAAACAATTATGTGATACAAACTCGATAGGTTTCAGTGCTAAAGTAAACCAGATCGTCCCTACTCCCCCTTGAGGACATGTGGGTGACGCGCGCTCCGCTCACTGAGTTAGTCTATTTCTTACAAGGTCCATGTATAAGATTCTATGACGTAAATGAATTTGGAAATTATACAGTTTAGAAACATCTATTATACAAGCAGTTACTGACTTTAGGACAGAAAAGGGAAATAACTAAATAAAAGTGAAGTGCTAAGGCACAGTTAAAATTTTGGTTTACATTTTCTTTCATCATATATATATATATATGTATATTAATAAGTAACGCCTTTTGTCCTTACAAACACGCGTGTATATATTTACTTCTTTGTTTTTTATTTAATTTTTCAAATATATACGTATGTAAGATAACAAATAATGTAAATCAAAACTATAAACTAGCGGTAATCCCTTAATTCCCACTCTCTATTCTAAAAATCATAATAATAACTTTTCTGGATCGCGTCAGTCATTTCTAGATCAATCCATCCTGCATGGCTTGCGTAACGCTGATGACGTAATTGTGAGTTTATTTCGAGAGTTGAAATCTTTCTAACCTAAACCAAAACTTCCTCTTGGTGAGCCTTCATACTTGATAATTGCGCACTTTTTAGCTTCAGCTCTCAGCAGTCAAGATTCTAATTAGCTCCGTTTGCATTGTCGTGCCGCTAAATATGCCATCATAAAAATGTGATATTTTATATAAAATTATAGTGTGCGCATTGCTCTCATGGTCCTGTGTGATGAGAAACGTATTTTTGGTAATTAGTTCATATCCACTAATAAATTTATATTCAATTCGGCTACGTCTGTCTTCGAGTGTTATGTGTCTAACTTCGCAGTAAAGTCTGCCCAGGATATGACACAGAGAACTACAGTCAACCTGTTGCAGCTTACTTCAAGTTATCTTATTACATACACATACACACACACACACACACACATATATATATATATATATATATATATATATACATATACACCTTCATATATGCATACATACATACATACATACATATATATATGTATATATATACCGTTACGGACCTCCACCAGAGTTTCCTCCGGCTTCATCCATATATATATATATACACAGATATATATATATATATATAATTCATAATAATTTATAATAAGAAACTTTTATACACACATAATCATTTCAAAACTTTTGTTGCTCTTATATTGCAGATTTTAAGAACTTAACCATCTATTTTTTAATGTATTATATTTTTATATCAAATTTTTATTTGTTTCTTTCACTTTTGTTTATATTGGACTGCTTCTGTTTTATATGTTTTTGAACTGTATTCAGTAATATTGAAAAAAAAAAAAAAAAAAAGCGTTTATTAGATTTTTAAGCTTTTTTGCTGGTTTATGATTTATGCTATTATTTTTTTAACACGGCATGTATGCTTTCAGAATTTGCGTTTAGTTTTGGATTTAAAAATTTGCGTATGGTGTAATTTGTTCAAGCGCTGGCTTATTATTATTCATAAAGATTTTAAGTAAATAAAGATGTTTAAATCTGAAGTAATCTGCTTTTTGTAAAGTATATTGCGGAAAGAAAAGCAAATTTTGGAAAATTTTATGAAGAACACTTACTGATAAATGGAAATTTGTGGTAACACTCGATAAGGTGTGTTTATATTTAAGTATAATAAAAAAAGGTCAGTTTTTTTCGATTGCTCATTCGATGAAAATGATCGTAAGAAATGTAGGATATACAGTAAAACTTCCAACGGCATTAAGGATAGTTGCATCATAGGGTTCTGTTTAGTTGTATTAATTATTTATTTTATAATTATTTATTACAGTTATTTTAATTTTGACTTTTCTGAATTCTCTTATTTTCCCTTGTATTTCTTCGGCAGGATGCAAATTAAGTAGGTGAACGACAGTACTAAGCATTTGAGACGCAAATGTTAGACAGAGCATGATTTCGCTAGTGAAGCTTACGTTTGTTATTTTGTTCTCCAGCTGTGAATCTTAGTAGCGGACACGCATTCTGGCTGTCTAGTTAGTATATTACCGGCGCAGGTTTCTGAGTCAGCCTGTTAGTCTAAACTAAATTGTGTAGTCTACCACTCCCTTTTCCCTCCCGGGGGTCGACGGAGAGAACTCTGCGAAGCTACTGTCTAGGATCTGTACCTAGGCAGTCTTGGCCACGGGGGTATAAAAAACTTACGAACTTGGTGGTTCTGAAGGCCATGGGAAAGGTCACTTATTGGCCGGCCTCGGAGTCTGGCATGTTCTGAGCGGTTGGATCCGTAGCCGGGGGGTGCTTCCCCCGGTTTGCTGGGTAACGGCCTTCTGCGACGGGCTCGCCCATGCGACTGGCAGGTAGCAATTGACGAACAGTGCTGCCCGGTGATCAAAGTATCTCCAGGTGGTGCGTCACCTCTCTGGAGGGGTAATAGTGGAGGTTGAATCTCCACGACGTGCCCCAAAGAGGGAGTAGACCCGTAGTGTGATCAGTTTCACGGACCGGGGAATACCCAAATGTAGTTGTTCTACTATTACCTCTTAACCTTTTAAATTTATTGTTATCGTTTAAGTTCTCATTGCAAGTGGACGGTGTTTTAGTTCTACGCACGTAAGACCGCGCAATCTGTTATTTATTTGCGATAAAATAAAATGCCTTTTAAACCCTTTTCCTGTTGTGTTTATCTTCATGCCTGTGCAAGAAGTCGCAAGTTTTGACTTTCAACTAGATCTAGTCACATTGTATGATAGCAAAGAAGGTTAGATCTCATCAAGGTTAGATTACATCATTTTGTCACAACTGTATACTAAAACTCAAAAATGTCTCAGACTAAACTAATTTGCTGCAGTGACGATGACTGCCGAACCGATGCGTCCGGGTTTGAATCCCGGAGAAAGCACGCATAATCCCGGAGTAAGCGTACAGTGTCTGAGTAGCAAGAGGCCACTTAAAATACACGGCGAGCCGAAAGCTTCCTCGAGAGGCTGTGGTTGTAGAGAAAAAAAGAGTGGAAGGCCATAGGAGTGCCTCTTGGTGTCATTCTTCTTCAAAATCCGAGCGACAAAGTTATTGAGGCCTGATTATACCTGCACAACCAATGAATGCGCTGGTTGTGCAGATATAATTAAATTCTGGTGTACCGCCTACTTCTACCTCTACCTATCAGCGGAATATTAGGTAACCAATTTCTGAAGAAGAAATTTCAGCCTTATATGGAAAGGACATGAACAATGTTGATTTTCATATGGGCAAAGTCTTTAGTCATACGTCAACTGCCGCTTAGTTAGCAAAAAAGCAATTAAAAGGAATGAAATAAATCCTGTTCGTTGAAGTACCTGTGAAATAACCTAACGCTTCTCCTGTGGACTTTTCCAATTTAGATTTATTAAAACCAGCCTTAAGAAAACTGCATCCAAGAACATTAAAATAAGTTTGGGAAAATAAGCGAGAAAAATTGATATGACGGAACTAAGAAAAGTTTACTTTCACAAAAATCCGAGCAATAGGGCGGAGGGGGGGGTTAAGAATGAAGATTACTGGATAGAAGTAAATCGCCGGAAGAAAGGCAATGCTTTATGCCTTAAAATTAATTATGGTTGCCATAAAGTGTGAACGACCTTCTATACACTGTTGGCCATTAAAATTCCAATACCAGGAAGAAATGATCTGACGAACGTCAAAATCACATGAAAGGAAGAAGTTGGGATATGCAAATGATTAATATTTCAGCGCATTTAGACGACGCAGTAGGGAGAAACGACATCTGAAGCGCTGTATAAAAGACAAATTGTGTAGTGGATTTCTCACTAAATAGTGTGTTGCTTTTCTTCTGGTATGAAGGACTTATCTCAACATTGATTTCCTATCACTTTTTGATAGAGAACTTTTACTTAAGATACATTCTTTAATCACGAACAGGACTTTTTATGTTTGTGTAAATGGTGCTGACTCCTACAAAAAGAATATTCGTATTGATATTCCTCAAGGCTCCGGTCTTAGGACCGATATTTTATTTATTTTATCGCTCAGAGTTTCCAGAAATACCACAGAACAACTCTATTTTGATTTGCTATACAGATGACACAGCTTTAGCTGCAAAATCTGCAAATGTAAATCCCGCAGTCAAAAAATTTCAAGATCTTATTCCTTCGATTGAACAGTGGTGTACACATTGGAAAATCCAAATTAATGCATCAAAGTCACAGCTTTTGATGATACGGAAACGCAAAAGGAAAGCTACGATCAAAAAACAACTTTCTTTATTCAACGAAATTGTTCCGGTGGTTTCCCAGGCCAAATATTTTGGTGTTTTATTTAATAACCGCCTTACTTGGACACATTATGTTAATAATGTGCGTGACAGGGCACTTAAAATCATCAAATGTGTTATACCCCATTTGGTGGGAAATACTCTTCACTGGACCTGAACAAAAAGAGACTTATTTACCTCTCCCTTAGCAGACCAGTCATGACCTAAGCTTCGCCGGCATGGACAACTATCTCCGATAAGGAACTTAAAAAGCTTCAAGTGCTGCAAAGCAGATATCTTCGCGTTATTACAAATGCCCACTTCTATGTGCGTAACAAATGTCTTCAGGCCGACTTTAAGATAGAATCGTTGGCGAAGTTTCTCAGAAAACTCAATGAACGCTTCTATCAGGAAGCACAAGAATGTAATATAATGAACCACTTTGAAATTTTCAGCTACGAGGTTTTTCATGAGAACCGCCATCTTCGTCCTTTTGCGGCTGTCATGCTTAGCGATAACCAAAATTTTCCTACATAAATCTTAAATGTGCTTTCGCATCTGCTCTGTCCAAAATTTTAGCTGAATATATGTTTATACGTAGCATGATTTGGATTTCATCCTTATTACTCATTTAATGCAAAGCAAATGGTTGTAAATATTGTGTATACAGTCTTCCAGTTTATGAGGAAATTTTGTATTTTAGGTATTATATTTTGTCTCCAGGACTCACTTAGTCCACTACATGAAGCAACCATGTGAAGATAGTCCGTATACAGCTTGCAGCTTTGCAAGCTAGGCGCGGCGGCAATGGCAAACGAAACAGATTTCTTACTGAGAAAGTGTTTTGTTAAGTCAGAGTTTGCTCAGAATATCGTGTCATGCCTCGAATAAGAACAAATGCTTACCAGCAAGTGTCGGAATTCGATAGTGGCAGGATCATTGTCTATCGAGAGGGCAGATTATCGTTCCTTGGTATAGCCCGTCGCACTGGTTGACATCCAACCGCTGTCATGCTAATATGGAATCAATGGGTTGCTGAGGGTCATACGGAACGGCATGAAGGATCTCAATGCCCTCTCATGACTAATGCTCGGGAGGACAAACATATTGTTGAGGTCAGCTCTGCGAAACCCTATAACCACATAACGGTCCATTAGTCAAGAAATGGGCATGATTTCAGTACGCCCAGTATGCGCTCATACAGTGCGTCGACGTTAGTAGCAGCGTGGACTATCAGAATGGCGACCATTACTTCGGCTTCCCTTGACAACGCAGTATAGAGGGAGACGGCGAATCTGGTGCACCGAACGACAAAATTGGATATAGGAGTGGCACAATCTCGTCTTTTCAGACGAGTCCCCGTTCTGCGTGCAGTATTCTGATTGCCGTATACGTGTCTGGAGGCTTTGAGGAGACCGCATGTCTTCTGCTTGCATTCGATATCGGTATCATAGGTATAGAGGCATAATTTGAACGCAGATCGGTACGTTTCTGTCATCTTACTTTCAGTGGTTGTGCCCTATCATCGAGGCCATCTTCCAACAAGATAATGCAAGACCACATGTTGCACGTCGTGTTCTGATCTTCCTCGATATATAAGGATAAGGATAAGGAACGGGGCACGTGAGCACTATGCCTCTACCATACGGTTAATTAGTATAGCACCACGTCCACCATGATCTAGAGAACCCTTAAGACAACACTAATTCAAAGACGTGAGTACATTATTGAAAATGAATGAATGATTACAAACAATTGTGGTATACCTTGGCAGTAAAATTGTTGCATTTGTGTAAATAACAAGTTGCATTTGTGTAAATAACAAGTTACGATAAAGACAAAGATGTAGTGATAGTCTGCAAAGTGCTAACGATTAGTATTCCATTTGTTGCCATTAAAAGAGGATACTTCCTGCCGTAATTGTCACTCCAGGGTCATTTATTCTGCTGCGCAGAGGTCCGTGCCGAGACTGGCTAGCTTCTCCATAATTTTGATGAGCTGCCGGCAGAGGTGCTTCTGTTTGACCATGAACTTACAGAATGCCCGTGTGTTTGTAGTGGGAATACGTATTGCATCCCGTTGGTCAGAGAGCAGGTAGTGACGTAATGCTCCGGAGTACCCAGGTGACCGCAGCTGCACTGGTCTGTGTCAGTCGTGCCGTGCCTGGCAAAGTACTTCGGGAAGGGTCCATGACCTGTAACATAACGGACCAGGTGCGGGTTAGAGTAGAGCATGGCTGGATTAACATACAAAAGATGATAATGAATACGTCTGCCGGTCTCAGCAATGTCCCACTCAGCCTGCCACTTTGAGAGTGCTTGCAGATGGAGCATTCTTTTTAAGGTAGAGTGTGGCCATGGTAATGCTAGCTCCTCGGCTTCCTTATTTAGGGCAGCGTCTTTCGCAAGGAGGTCTGCTGCTTCATTTCCCATATTGCCTGCATGGACTTTCGTCCATGTCAGGCGGGCTTCCAGATGTTTAAACTGTCGTAAGAGGCTTTGAATTTCCTGGACTATTGAGGAGGAGTGTGCCAGATTTTGTAAGGCTCGCAGAGCTGACATACTGTCGGATACTATAACAGCTTTTTTGATGTTGTTGCTGACAATATATTGTACTACTTTCTGGATAGCAACTGCCTCCCCTTGAAAGACGCTGTTGTTCCCGTGAAGATGGCCTTTCCATTGCGTGACTTGCTCCTGGCCTTGAAACGTAACAAACGCGCATCCCACATTGTGGTCCATTTTGGAACCATCAGTGAAGATGAGGGTGTCGAACATTTGTATATCTTCTGGCTGTCTGTCCATCTTTGAGCCGTCGGTGTAAGCATAGGTATTGTGCCTATGGGTCTCGAGAGACTGTTCTTTGATGCTGACGTTTATCCCTATCCATTGTTCGGCCGGATGCTTGTCTAGGATCACCGCAGGTACTTCATAGTCACTCGGCCAGTACGTCGTATCCTCAAAAGATGCCGGCACATTGAGCTGTTTGATTTGCTGTAGAACTGCTTCCCGTTCCGTGCTGATGTGTAAGGGAACCAGTCCTGCTAGATCGTTCAGCGAATTTGTGGCCGTTGTGCGAAATGCCCTCGTTATATTAAGAGCGAACTGTCGTTGAATGCTGAGCAGGTGCCAGAACTTTCGGCCCTGCAGCGGCTGCGCCCACACGGCCGCACCATATGTTACCATTTTTTCTGTTACAGTCTGATACAGGATCTTATGTATATGGGGATTAAGGCCCCATCTGTAACCTTGCATATGGCGCAAGTACTTAGCGATAGCCTGTGTGCGTTTCTTTAAATCCATTATATGAGGGATCCAGCTGAGTTTGTTACCGAAGATGAGTCCCAAATATTTAAGCTTAGGCACAATCTTTATCCGCTGGTTATTTAGCGTGATGCGCGGTTGACGCGAGAGTGAACCACCTTTTTTGGGGTACAGAACTATCTCTCTGTTATGAGTAATTTATAAGTGCTGCATCTGGTGTTGAAGATGGAGCAGGTTTCGATGCAGTTAGCTTCGAGCTCCCTTCTGGTACGTCCTTTTACAATAAAGGCCGCGTCATCTGCGTAGGCTATTACTTTAGTATGTGATGGCCACTGCTCTGCTATTATGCGATTAAAAGTAATGTTCCACAAGTGAGGGCCCGCGCACGAGCCCTGTGGGCATCCACGGGTTTGCCTCCTTTGTAGAATACCACCATTGCGCACTATGATCGTGCTCCTGTCTGATAAGTAGTGTCGGATAGTGCGGTAGAGGTTGGAGGGGTATCTGGCATCCGCTAATGCGTTCAGGACAGCGGGCCACCACAACGTGTCGAAGGCACTTTTCAGGTCTAGACTGATGAATGTCGTGTGATGGCCGCTTGTATTGTTTGCAAGTATTACATTCTTCACCTCTGCTAGCGCATGGACTGCTGATTTTCCTGTTCTGAACCCAAACTGGTTGGGGCTTAGGTAGTCCGTATAATGGAGGTGATGCCGCAGCCTGTTCATTAAGAGCTTTTCATACACCTTTCCCAACGCGGACAACAGGCAAATTGGCCTGTACGAGTCCAGGTTGGTGGGGTCTCTATTCTTCTTTAACCCATTAACGGTTTGGCCCGGATTTTCTCGTTCTTTTATGCAGGTCTCTTAACGGTTCGTTACAGATTATTGTTAGTTTAAATGTACCCTCGAAAACGGACAGTCCCGTGTTTTTGTAATATCGAAAAAACGCGCTAAAAAGGACTAGCCCGTATTTTTGTATGCCTTCCAACCCCCAATGCCTAAGGCGACAAGGGTCCATGCAATTCTGACGACAATGGGTAATGGCTGTCATTAGCGTGGGGAGAAATCTTCTTGATGTTTTGGGATAAAGGCCTTACACTGACTCTAAAGAAACAAATTTATTACCAGTTACAAAGTGGATGCATATATAAAGGGATTTAAGAATTTCCGTTTTAGAGCAGTTATTGAATAAAAAATAGAATTTTTTACAAAATGAACGTTTACCTATAAGAGCATTAATGAATTAAAACGAGAAAAATAAAAGTAATAAATGCAAACATAAAAATCTGAAAATGCAAATCTTTCACATTTTACATTAAGCACAAAGGGCGTTTTTTTAACGGTTTGTGGGTTACCTTTATTTTTAAATATCATGTTCTTCGCACTTAAACCATAAAACTTCAGTTAAACAGCAATACCGCAAAATAAATTTTAAATGAGCATATCTTTAGAATTTCCGATACACAGTCTCGCCCGTTGAAGATAATTTTTTATATTTTTATTTTCATACAGTGTTGCCTTTGCTCGCTCTAAAATCGTTGAGTTTCTTAATTAAAAATTCATTGAAGTTTTACGAAATATGAAACATATAATAAAACAAATTCCAAATCTCGGCTTCGAGATGCCCATATTCGGGTGGAAATGTACGTTATTCAAAATTGGATGGGTCTAGGTACCGTTGTTTTATCACAATGCGAGAAACATACATATATTTATGCAGATTATTCATTATTTAATTTTAAGGCAGATAGCCTCGAGTGCTTTGCCGTAATCTAATAAACCAAAACCATTATTTAATTTCTTTAAATATAATACAGGGCTGTAATATGTGGTAGCAACAGTTTGAAAAGTGAACTGACATAGTTTTCAACGGAAAATGAAAAAAGGAAGTTAATAGACCTTGTCGGCTAACGCCCTTTGTTTTAAAAATAATGTATCGTGTAATTTAATGGGAATACGAGATTAAATAATTCTCTTTAAGAAATTTATCTACAAATTTATATCACGAATAACAAAAACGTGAGGCTGTCTTGATAAATTTATAAATATTATGCATCTGACAATGCAATTCAATTATTTGATTTCGTAATTTAAGGACCTATGATTCTTCTTATAAAACTGTACAGGAATTTAGCAAAGAAGCTATTAAGTAATCTTTTATTACCATTAATCTATGCGATAAATTATTATTATTATTATTACTATTGGTTCAGTCTTTTACTTCCAAGTATCCTTTTACCTCAAATAATCGAAAAGATATATAAATTTAAAACAAAATTCGCCCCAAAATCAGAAATTAGGTTACGAATTTCATGCAAATTTTATTTCAAAAGCTATTTTACGCTCTGTAAAATGATGCAAACTTAAAAATTTTGAGATTTTTAGTTTATTCTTAAATGGAAATATGCGCAAAAAATTTCTTCGACATTAAATTTTAAAAACTCTAAATCGAATTATTATCATCCGTAAACGGTGTGTGTACAAAATTTGAATTCAATAGCTTATCGATAAGTAGTTCAAAAATCGACGACGAGCTTTTGATTAAACACCGTGAATGAACTGAATACAATTTTTGGAACAGCTCTATTTTTAAGCACTTTGGAAAGATCGGTAAGTTGTTGATATAGCATAACCGTTATTTTTATAACATTCTTGGCTTTATGAAACGTGTAAGTGACATTCATAAGCGATTCTCGACAGTTCTGTTCATTTGTCAAAGTGGCTGCTTTTGAAAATATTGTGAAGCTCACTCGATGTGCTCCACTATCTATGATACTCATTAAAGATATTTAATTATGTTTTATTTCTATACAGAAATACTGGTAAAATTAAGAGGTCAAATATTTAATTATTTGAGTTATATAACTACTTATACTGTCTCAAGAAATTTTGAGTCATTTTGTAAAAATAATCTTTTCTTTAAAATTCCTTTTCCCCCCTACCCCCTATGCTTCATAACTTTATTACTATTCTGATGAATGGAAGGTTTGTAGAGACATTACATTTTTTTTTTAACAGCAAGAGACATGAAAAATGAGCAATGCCTTACCCGGGACGCGAACCACGGACTTCTCGAATGTGCGCCGAGCGTACTGAGACCACGAAGGCATGCTAAAAGGGAGGGAGAAAATACCGTATATACTCCCCCTTTTAAAGGGCGACTGGGGATTAGGGGACCGAAACGCCAAATCCTTGCGGCGGAGAATCATCATCCACTACCTTTTTTGGTTTCGGTGCCACTATAGAAACATTAGGTTATTTCGAAGCAGGACATGTGAAATAGGAGCAATGCCTTCGCCGGAACTCGAACCACCAACCTCTCGAATACACGCCGTGCGTGCTGACCATTACACCACGAAGGTATGCTAAGAAGGCGGGAGAAAATAACTTATAGGTTATGAAAACCAAAAGTTGAGTAGGTAGTCTAACTAATAAATGCTCTACAAATACAACTTTTAATATTTTAGCAGAATTTTTTGGAAACGTATTTATATAGATTGTTGTAGAAATCGACACAGTTTGATGCCAGTTTAGAGGATGAGTTGTTTATGAGCGTATTAAAAATGCTTTTCCCACTCAAAATGTTAACTACTTTAAAATAATAATTCATAATCGCACTGAATCTGATGTTTACAATTATTTCCCCTGAGATTTCTTTAAAAAGAAAGAATTACAATTGTGTTTAATGCAGAAAATTTAATGGAATTGGCATCTGCGCAAGAGGACGGAAACTATCAGGGAGGACTTTCTAAGGAAAACTAGATTTCCTTCACATTGAACGTAGAAAACCTTCACCGAACAAGCGTGTTCAACAGGATTTGAACTTATGTAGGATTACCAGTACTCAGCGGTTTTAGCGCTTGGCCACTGGGGCCCGCAGACCGATTAAAAATCTTGTTTAGAAACCTTTTATCTTGATTTAGTGTGACAGGTGCCGTAGTTTGAAGGTTAGGATTACTTGAATACAGCAAAACACACGAGGACTATCTGCTTTTAAGGAAAGAGATGCCTTCGTAGAGGACTTTTTAACGAGAAAAGTCTCATATTCATGTTATACATAGGAAAAAACATGGGAAAATACCATTCAGCCATCGTATTTGTTCGTCAGGGTGTAAATCTAAGTCGAACTACCAGTATTTACCGACCACTAATATGGCCGTATTTTAATAGGGGAAATAACTGTTGGATTGTAATGCATATAAATTAAGAAATAAAAAAAATTCACTTCTGAGGTAATTTTAAACCCAAATTAAGTTTTTTATCATAATTATGAAAGAGTTCAACTCATTTCTTAATTTTCAGATCGTTAAAATTAGTGTGGCTGTAATGAATGATTATTTAGACCTGTTACAGGAAACAAATACATCAAAAGTTTCCTTTAAAATATCAGGAATTATTGAAAAATCTTCTGTAATTTATAAACGAGAAAACGTATTTAACCAGATTTTACATGTGGGAAAAAATAATGAATTTTGATCTCCCCTAGTAGAGACATTTGTAATTATATTTCTAGTTCCAAATTAAAAGTGAAAAATCTAGGTGCCTGAAGCCAGAGAACACTATCGATTCTTCTTGGCTTCTATTTTCAGCGACGAAATAGATCAACTGCATGGAATTTTTATGATTTTCTCAATATTTAAACTAAATGCTTGTAAGTGTTTCTTAGAAAGCTCGTCGGAAGTAGAATATCTCTATCTTGGTAGATAGATATCGTGTGCTTTAGTAAATTTAGTAAATCTAAACACAGAGCCGACAGTACTATGTTTGACGCCTTTCTCTATCATAGTCGAATAGTGTATCGAATAGTCGAACAGTGAAATCACTCTACATCGCCCTCTTGTACTTACTTTTATACTTTTATCTCAATATTATATATTGCATCCACAAAAATTTCTCTAAATTAATGTTATTTGGATTCGAAAACCATTTTATGCTTAAATACATCTTTCCAGATGTTTGTCTTTTACTCACTGAGAGTCAATGCTTCTTGAAGATGTCAATTCATGAATGAAAAATTATTTCTTGCTTTTCCGGTTTCCCCTAACCTTTCCCACAAAAGCCGAACATTTGGGCAAAAACAGCCCTCCTATGATGTTAATTCCTTAGTAAAAGAGAAAGCACTGAACGGGGTAAAGTAGTAGAAATCTTGACTTTCCTTTTCACTCAAAATTCAAGCATTCCCAAAATCTACTATAAAAGATATACTCCCTAAGGTATAAAATTTTTGTGTAATGAAATTATAAAATGAAATATATATATATATATATGCATTCTAATATATACATATGCTAAAATATGAATGCATATATATATCATTGATTATATACATATATATATCATTGATGACATATATATATCAATTAAACCATTAGACATACTTACACACATACATATACAGATATAGAATCACATAGTATCAGTAGGTGAAAGAAGAAAATAAATCCTACTGGTGAAAGATTGCTGAAGAAATTCAAAGCATAATGAAAGTTTCTTTTATCTTGGAATCCAAGAACTTTTTTATCGCTTTAGTTTTTGGGAGACTATTAGATTAAAATGTAATAAATAAATAAGTATATGGAAGAAAAATAAATCTTTAAAGGAAGAAAAAGGAAAAATAGAACCAAACAAACAAATCATTTTCAGCATTAAAACCAATTTTAAATGCGACAGTATATTTTTCTGCCGACACGAAAACTTAAAAAAATAGACAGAAATCTGCATTGTTTCACCTATCAATATACGACAAATGGAAAAATGATACAAGAAAAAGTAAATTTGAAAAATTTGCGAAAACGGAATAATTTCGAATGCTGCACAAATAGAAAGATACCATGCAGAGACATTGGATTTTTTTCGAAGCAAGAAATGCGAAAATTCAGCAGTGCCCTCATTGTGCTTCTAATAAGGAGGTCTTCCAAATTCTAGCTGGAAGGACTTCCATTTATAACAAGATAGTGAGAATGACATAATTCCTTTATTATTTGTTTCATTTAAAGGGCGAGAGAGAAGAAGCACGAGGCACTGTCGGAATAATTCATGTGTTAACGAATTATCGTCTGACATGTTTTCGTTGGGGTGCCATTGAAGAGACATAGCGTTTTTGCGAGGAAAAAAAAAAAAAAAAAAAAAAACACGAAACATCCGTTATTCTATAGTCCCCGGACTATAGAATAACGGATCTACTATCACTTACACCCCAAGTTCAAATTCTAGCTGGAAGAAGCTCCATTGAGCAATTTCCAGCTCAAAGAAGAATGAGATAATTTCTCATAATCAATACGGATATATAACTGATGATTCTAAAATTTTATTATCATTAAGACTGGAAAAAATACACGATTTAATTCATTTTCATACATTTTAAAAGAAGTTAAATTTTTCAGAGAGTTACTATAAAATATTTATTAGAATGTCAAATTTAAGCATTTCAATTATTTATATAATAAAGGATAAATTTTATATTTATATAATAAAGAAAAATCGTTGATAATATCACTCTGATTTTAGTGGAGATATTTTAAGAAGTAAATAAGTGAAAGCTGGAGGAAGAAAAACTATTTCAAGTTATATGTTTATCTTAAAAGCAACGAGAGAAAAACTATGTTAAAAGAAAAGGCGCGCATATCGAAATTGTTTCCTGTACTGCTGACAAATTGTTATATGGCATACATACTATAATGTTCATGAATAATTGATTGCTACTACATTAATACAGGCATAGCATATTTCTAGGGACTGATTTGCTGCAATTTCCAATTTGATTTTTACATACTTTTATATTTAGGACACTAATTACATCACCCTGAAGATTTATCAACGCAATAATTCCTTTGCAGTTTTATAGAAAATTATAAAATTTTCAGTTTCAATAAACAAATATATAATATTCCGATGACTCAGCAGGTAACATAATTTATTATCTTTCAAGTTTTTTTCGAAAACACCTCGGCAGATATAGAATCAGCCGCAGACTGTACTAACTTTAACAAGCGCAGTATCTGAGTGTTCACATTTCTGTTTATAACTGCAATAAGAACAAGTATAAGTTTGAAAATTTTACCGATGGCTATGTGGATAAAAGAGATGATCATAAGTATTTTGACCTGGTTTTGGTTTCTGGTCAATACGTTGGCTGTAAGGAAGATTTCGTGATTTTTTCCACGTGAACTAGTTTTCTTTATCAATTCCTCTAAGTCTTTCGTTAAGTACATACAAAGTTGCTACATTAAACATTAGTAAGTGTTTACATAGATAAACATTTTAAAAGCGACTAGCGTAAAGAAAGATTATTTAAATTATGTTTTTAAAATACAAATTCAGAACACTGAAAACCAAACAGTACATTATAAGACTAATTTAATAATCTTTGGTTTGGTTTACTTGAAATCTTTACTTAAAAAAACGTTGAAATTTACAATGTTTACAACAAACTATTATTCTGCCATATTCATCGATTGCGTTAATCAAAATCTAAAATTATTTAACGTAAAATGTAATTATCCGAAAATTATGTAAAATGAGAATTTTTTCCCATTATATCTGTAGCTTAAAAAAAGATAGCTCTAGATAATGAGTATTTCTACAATGAAAAAACTCTATTGACTAGAAATAGTCTTTGGAGACCTTAGTGTCAGTTAGCCTGCGGAGGTCAGGTTCCCTTCCAAGTCGTTTTCTTTTCCCAGGAGGCAGGGGTAGAAAGGATTCTTCCCGATTATTATTACTTTTAGCAAAGACGTTTACAATTATCTATTCAATCCTTGCTAATCAGACGAATTTGGGAAGAAAGGGAAAGTTGTAGATAAATTTTGCTTCTTCCAGTGCCAGTTACAAATCGTACAGTTTTTCAATAACATTTGAACTATATCATTAACGTTGCATATTACTAAAATGTACTTGTTCTTTAAAGTCCTTCATCTGTTCTAAAAGTAATACCGCAGAAGTTTCAGAAATGAAGTACAATTTAAAGCTACTTAACATTTGTATGCATATAAAAAAGTAAAACTGTTTAAAATGCATGTAGTTTAACGCTTCCTGTTTTATTTGGAATAATATTTCAAAAATAAAACTCGTGTTGGTTACGACCCAAGCAATACTTAACGGGATAAAGAGCCGTACTTTGATAATGCATTCAGTTTTCGTCGTTTTAATAAAATCCATTGTGATACTAATGCTGGTAATTATAAGCTGCATTTACGGATACAGAAGTATGATTAATACACTAATATCACAGAATATACGCTTTTTATGCTCTGACAAGTTTTGTCAAGATACCAATTTTTAGTTCATATACAAGTCGTAAATTCCCTAGCCAGATTCTTTTTTTATATAAATAGATGCATAGAGGACAAAATGGAACAGTTAATTATATTTTTTATTCTTTTACAAAATTTAATTCTTTTAGATATAATTTTTAACGGTAAACGATATTCTGCTAAGTTATAATACAAAAATTATTACTAATAATAATTTATATCCTAATATTTATGTCCTAATTTAATAATATTTATATCCTCATTTATATCACTCAAAACAGAATTGGAAAACTTATTCAAATCATATTTAATCAAAACATTTTACGAAGTTTTGAGAAAAAGGAATTTTGGGGTTTGTTTGATTTTTAACTTTGAATTCAATCATTAAAACATTTTTACCGTGTTTCATCATTCATATGACATTAGCAAAATAATTTACTAAATAATTCTTAGATGTAATAGTATTCTTGTTTATCTTTTGTTATATGACTAAAAATAAATAAAAAAGCGGCTGGTATTCAATATTTATTTTTATTTAATTACAAATACTTGGCTATTGGTACTTAAGACATAGTCTTTCCATATTATCACTTTTCTATTCGGCCTTGAAATTATGTTAACGACCTAATAGAATTCGGAAAATCCTATGATTGTATAAAACTGCGGGAGGTGCTAATAATGACAAATTTTAAATGAAAATAGAAATTTATTTAAATAAATTTATTTAAATTCTATTTGTGCGTGTCTGCTTTATGCATTTAATCTATCAAATGCAGAAAAGTGAGAAAAATCCATCCAACACAGAGAAATAATTCTTCTAGTCTGTGCTAAGATTGTATCAAATTCATTTAAACTTCCGTTTAAATTCGAAATGCGATCTCTCAAATCAACGAAGGAATACATTTTTGGCTTTAAATTCCACATTAGTAGCTACTGTATAATAGCTAAACGTACCCAAAATAATTGTAGAAAACCTCCAAAATTCTAGAAATTGCTATAAAATAACGAAAAATATTAGGAAGATTATTGCTTGCCATTTCCATGCTGAAAAGATCAAGCGTTTACGAGGATGAGCTCGACTGTAAACGAACAACTTGTGGAAAAAATTCAACGCTAAAATATAAATACGTATGCCAAATTTTCCAAAAATTCCTGATAAATATTGTACTCTCATCGTAAATCTATATGGACTTATAATGTGATGAAAACAGTCGGTAAAAGAATGGATTAAAATTTAATTTTTAAAAATAAATTGACCTACTAAAACTAAATAAAATAGATTAGTAAATAGTAAAAAATTGTGTAACAAAATAAATAATGATCTTTCTTAAAATACTGCCCAATAAAACATGTCGAATAATTGAAAATTTACAAGCTTGGAAGCTAAAATTCTAAAAAGATTTCGGAAAATTCGGCCGTCACATGTTAAAAGAAACAAGTCTTTTAGTACTATACAAGCTACCAGTACTATACAAGCTACTAGTACAAAGAAAGAGGAGGGAGACGAAACGAAACGCAAGCCATTCAATACCGGGGAGGCAATTTTATGGCTTATCCATCACACTAAGGGGAAGCAAACATACTGCCTTAGGTTGGGCCATCTTAGAGAGATTTCAGAAAACGAAAGCGATTTTTTTGGAGGGGTTTGTTGTCTGGCAACGCGGCCGTTTTCAAAGCATTTCGTTCCGAGAGGCGGGCTCGTTGATGGGTTAAAAAGAAAACCCGCTTGGCCTACTTTAAAGCATCTTGGAAATGTGCCTGTGTCGTACAGGCTATTGAAGAGGGTCCTGAAGAATTCAATATTGGTGTGAATCACCACCTTAATGATCTTATTGTTGACACCGTCCGGACCCGGTGCTTTTTGGCGACGTAGCTGACGCAGCACTTGCTGAATCTCATGAGAGGTGAATTGCTGATCGTCTGGGTGGTGAGTATCCAGAGCTGTGTTCTGCAAGGAGTGATGTTCTGTTGTGTCCTCATCCTCATTATCTTGCGGGAAGACCGCATCCAGGATGTCATTTAAAGTGTACACTATGGGACTGTCGTTGTAATTTCCTGTTGCTGGTAAAAGATGGAAGTTAGTTGGCATGAACCTTTTTGCGGTGGCCAGCTTGTGGTGGATACCGTATGGGGCTGTACTGTCTGTACAGAAGGCTGTCCATGCGTTTAGTTTTGCCTGAAGAATCATCCTTTTATAAAGTGCCCGTTATCTTTGATATGTTGTGAGAATAGACGTCTCAGTGCCATTGCTCCTCTGCCGTTCTCGTTTGAGTCGACGTCGGAGGGCCCGGAATTTCTTCTGTTGAACTCTCAGTTCACTGGTCCACCAGCTCAGTGTTTGTAGTCTTTTAGTTGATCTCGCTGGAAGAGTTTCCTCGCATGCATTCTGTATTGCGCTAACGACGTCTTCAGTGAGTTTTTCTAGTTCCGTCTGAGTGGACTCCTTAAATACCCTGATACGCATTCTATCCAGGTGGGTCTTACATCGCCTTGTGAATTGCTTTACCTTGCTTCCGGGTAAGTTGTAGCGTCGGATGATAGAAGTAATCGTCTCACATGCTATGGTGAATTTTATATAGTTGTGGTCGGACACGCTTATCTCTTCAACTACCTCCCATTCCTGTACCAGAGGAGCAACACGAGTGGTTGAAATAGTCAAATCCGGCCACCCTTTGGCGTAGATCCTGTCAAAAGTAAGGGATGCATCAGTAGAGTTATGGATTACTAGATTGTTGGCTGAGATAAAATCCTCCAGATGTCTGCCTTTAACATCTGTGTCAGCATAGCCCCAGCACACATTGTGGGCGTTAAAGTCTCCGGCGAATACAACGCCATAATTTCGAAAATCTCCGGGCACTTAAGACATGAATTCTGCGGTGGGGTCGGATACCTCTGTGGGTGGTGAATAAATAGAAGCTAGGACTAGTTTCATGTCATGCATTTCTAGTAGAACAGCTACATGGTCGCGCTCTAGACAGATGATGCTTGGTGTCCATGCCGGATTGCAGATGATGATAGCTGCTCTTGGTGGGGATTCTGGATCTTCCTTCTGGAACAAGCCCCATGTAAGAGGGAACCCAACCACTTTACCCTCTCTGGTATATGGTTCCTGGAGAAAGATTACGTCTGTATTGCTTTCCAGAGCGTAGGCTATGGCATGTGCTGCAGCTGCACGTGCCTTTTGCAGGTTTATCTGCAGGCATCTTATCGGGTTGGTGTCACGCAGCTTAATTTCGTTAACTATGCACTTTGGTATTTCCGGGCTTGTGTTACTTGCTGAGGGATCGTGACACTGTTCGTTGGGGCTTATATTAGTACTCAACCGTGTCGCGATATTTCTGGACTGCAAGCATATACTCTGGGCAGTCTCTGTGATAGGCTGGGTGCTTGTGATCACGTCTTGCTCCACAGCGGTGGATAGCATCTCCACAGTTAATGCATGCCGCGAGCTCCGATCTGCAGTCTCGCACACTGTGCTCCCCTGCGCAGTACGCGCAGAATTGCTTCTGGCTATGGCAGTTGGCCTGGGTGTGTCCCAGCCTTTGGCATCGGTAGCATCTTGTGATGCCGTAGTATTCTGATATGGAATGCGCATTCCATCCAAGGAAGAGCCGTCTTTGCTTGATTGCTGCCGCGAAGCTTGCTGGCTGACATTCGATGATCCACTTAACTCTATCGCCTCGTCGTTCCTTGAGACGATAGAGCGCTTTGAAGTGACTATTGGGAGAGATGGTGATGGCCCTGAGTTCATCGATGATATCCTTTGGCTGCGTATGCGCTGGGACATTGTGTACTGCACAGCGTGGTAGTCTTCGCTGCGATCTCTTAATTTCTGCAGGTATCGCTGCCTTTTGCAGCTCTGTCTCCAGCGCCCCGACGTCATCGATTGAGTTGCAAAAGACTTGGTATCCGCCATGGCGAGTTGGAACGATCTTATCAATGCGCACTTGTAGTTTAGAGATCGGGATCTTTTCTTTTAACTGTTCCCTCAGGGAGGTCGGTGTTGTATCCCCTTTAGGTTGAATCAGGAGACTTGGTCTTGTGCGCCTGCGTGTGATCTCTGCGTACGTCTTAGTTCTTGGATGACTCTGCAGTATGGGCTCCTGTGAGCTGCTAGTCTGTGCGGCTGGAGTCTGTCGTATTGCACTGTTGTCAGTGATTGTAGTAACGTGCGCTACTGTCGGTACTTCCGTGTTAGTTGTACTGTCTGCAGTAGTTGGTGGATGTGTTCCTTCAGGGCCTATGAATGCAAGTTCCTTGAAGGCTTCTAAGGCTGTCCTATGTCGCAAGTCCAATGTCAAAATGTGTTTCCTGCCCCTTTCTACTGTCGCGATGGCTACACACTTGTTGAACACTGTGGTAACTTTATCGACAAAAGCAATTTCGGTTGAGGAAAGCAAGGACTGGAGGGCTAGGTCACCTTCGTAAGCCGAGTTGTCCAGATCTGGCATTTTATATTAACCGGGAATCACTGTGTAGGCTAGCACTGATGGGTTCCTGAACAGGTGCAATTAGTACTGCACTCTTATGGAAGCCTGGATGCTAATTGTTCATCTGTTTTTTTATCTGTGTAAGTATAGTGTAATCCAGATTTTTAATCCAGGTAATCCGTAAAATGGAATAGGAACACACACAAACACTGTAAGTACACACAGAAATAGCGAAGGCCCGCACAAAAAAAATGTAAAAATTCTAAGTCCAAAAATTAAGGCACAAATTTGTAAATTCGGTTCTAATAGACCGAATGACACGAATTTTGAAACATGATCTCCTGAAGCACACTGATGAAGATTGGCGTTGGAGTGGTCTCAATCTGATGAGCGGTTGCTTAATTAGAAGATAGTGCAATTAAGGCCGCTACCCCTTTTTTAACAGGAGAAGAGCGCATTTGAAGCGAGTGACTCATCTAACGGTCGCTCCAACGGTCAAAAACGCTGTAGCTCCTTCAAGAACGAACTTTTAAAACAGTAATTAAATCATAGTTAATTAGCTAATTGTCGGATCGTAATATGACTTGTATCTTTTTGAAGTACAATTTGCAGGCTACACAATGGTACCAAATTTATGCAGGTTCAGTCCACGACGGCTTCTGTAGGTGTTCTCAAAGACGAACAGAGCGGCGTTAGCTATGCTTCACAATATACTACAATTAGCGAAAAATTGAAAATCGACAATTAAGGTTCTAATTATCGTACAAGCATGAAACTTAGCTCAATCTCTTCCAAATGCTCCAGCTATACACTGCAACTACTTCTATGTTGATCCGATGAAAACTTCCGCAGTTATTAAACATAAACTTGGAGCGAAAAAAAAAAAAAAAAAAAAAAAACACGACTGCAACGTTTAACCGAAACCGGATCGCTCTCCTCGATATATAGGGTACTAGATTGCTGCTCTGGCCTGCACGGTCTCCAGATCTGTCACCCATTGAAAACATCTGGTCATGGGTCGTTAAGAGACTGGCCTCCACCCCTCTCTAGCTAATACGGTTGATGAAGTGTGGCATAGGCTTGAAGGAGCAAGGAATGACTTGCCCGTTTCTGTCATCCAAACCCAGTTCGATTCGTTGCCTAACCGGGTAATGGACGTTTTAAGCATTTTCTACAAATTTCGCACCCTTGTAAACCCCGAAACTGCTTTCAAATTTAATCATTTTGTCTTCATGCCATATTGTTTACGTACAATAAATATCTTTTTTCTATTTACTTTCCTTCATGGTGTTGCAATTTTAATAGCCAGCAGCGTATTACTTTGTAGTAATTTTTTCTACCGTGCAACTAAATCTTCCTAGAAGAACCACGAAACAAATCAAGGAAAGAGCTTAAAGCGATATCACCGTAGAATATAATATAGGTCGGTATAAATAAGCAAAGCTAAGCAAAACAAATGTGTTTTATTTGAACACGTCGGATTAAAAAATAACACAATTTCGTTAAGAACTGCATTTATTGCTTTTAAATCCTTAGATTTTGATCAGTAACATATAGATTAATTTTGAAAATTAAATACTGTACGCTTTTCCGAATGGCAACACATTGGCGTGTGGAAGATAAAAATATATCATTTCCGTTGGTGGCGACTTGATTAAAAACTTAGGAGACCGCAAGCTTGAGAAAAAGGATTCTTGAGCCGAAGCCCTATAACGGAATATTAGATATCAGGTATAAATGCAGGTCACCGTTAATTTTACCCTGAGTAAGTAGATTTAGGTTTCTTACATTAGCTATTCAGTTTAACTATGTTTTCCTGATGCCGAGGTGCAACAGTTATCTGGTGCAAAAGACATCGCAATCTTTGCAATCTCTGGCGGTATCACCGCTTGTCCCATCTCATGTCCGGACTAACGGCGTTATTAAAACATTTATGGCACAGCGCTTATATTCAGTGGTTACATAGCTGTTACACGATTCAAGTTACACCAATGCAAACTTCATCAGGTTGAGCATTTGGTATCTACATTTGTGTACAGATCATTGTATTGTAGACTTGTTAGGTTACTTTGAAGCAGGATACGTGATAAATGTGCAGGGCCCTGATCGAGTCTTGAATATGAGTCGAATATGCTTCCAATTACACCCCAAAGGCATGCGGAAGCAGAGAGAAAACACATTATATACTCCCACTTTTAAAGAGCGACTGGAGATTAGGGGACACAATCGCCATATCCAGTTGGCAACGAAGTATCGTCGACCACTTTTTAGTTCGGGCTCCATTGTAGAGTCATTAGGTTTTTTTGGAGCAAGGTACGCGAGAAATGTGCAGTGCCCTTGCCGGGACTTGAAACTTGGAACTCTCGAGTACGCGTCGAATATGCTTCCGTTTACACCATGAAAGCATGCGGAAAGGACGGAGAAAATACCTTATAGTATATTTTGCGATTTTGAACATCGATTGCATAGACAACAATTCATAAAATTTGTTAACATGTAACGATGGGCATTCATTTATTATAATGAGATTACACTAATACTTAATTTATATTATTTATTTATAACGGTTACCATCTAACTACACTAATACATAAATGTGCTAATGCACTAATGCATTTTTTTAAACGGTAAACTAGATAGTTTGTAAATTTGCATTCGATTATTGAATATTCAACAAGCCTGTACATGCCGTTCATGCATTTTATTCACTTATATACACACAATGGTTACATGCACACAGTGGTTACAATATGATTACACTGATGTCTGAGCTGTACATATATGTGACTGAACTGTACATATAACTGTACATATATGCATGCAATTTTTATAACAGTGTTACACAACTGCTTAAGTAGGGATATGTATTTTGTTTACTTTTCCAGTATGTAAATCCAACGGTTAAATAAGTGTACACAGCTTAAGTAATATGTTTACCTATTTGGGCAGGTGGAGAATTAAATATGTATATTTAGTGCGACATGGCTGTATACTCTGAACACGTGGCATTCATTGCTTAGAGATACAATCCATGCATTTTGTTCACTTTTAATACATATTCATGCGCAGGTCACGTTAAGATTGCAACTGTGCCGAAGTTCAACTCAGCCAATTATGATGCACTTAGACCGATGGCGTTGTTAATGTTATTGTTCAGATATATTGTGTTACACACTTTATTAATTTTTGAAATATTCTTAAGATATTTTGGAGAATGAGATTCTTGAGATATACTATTTAGTTGTTCTTGAGATATTTTGCAGAATTTGTGATTTACTAATATTGTTTCACTGATTTGCTTGTGTACTTAGGTGCTTCATACCATTGGATGGAGAACGGACGTAATTTATAATGCTTTGGTTATGTTTTATGTAGAAGTTATGGGGCCACCTAAAATTTACCGTAAATAAGCACGTATGAGCCCCACACACTAACTAGAAAACTAACAACATTCTGGCATCATTCCTCGAGTCGTGATGGAAATTGTGACTCCAGTGAGCACTACAAGTACTGCCACCGGCGCGGCATATACGGTACTCCTACCTTTCAACGTTAAATTTGCTCAAGTAAAAGGTATTAGATTACATGATATACATTGCGAAATACATAGTTGTGCAGTTGTTAATTAAGTGTTCTGCTTTCGAAAAAGGTATTGTGCAAGTTCTGAAATTGTTTTTCTTTCAAGATATGAGGAATTTAAATTTCGTCTACACCGGAACGCCCATCTCGCATGGACGAGTAAGTTTTACATTGATTATATGATGAATTATTTATGCAATTTTAATTTGTCGGCTGCTTTAGACTCTTATATGTTCTATCTAGTTGTATATTTAAAAGCACAGTTCTATCTTTCATGGTTTTGAATATATTTGAATTTGAAATTGTAGAGTGAGCTAGGCCTAACGAGGCTGACATTTGTTTATATTAGATTTATGTTACAGGAAGGAATAATCATTTGGTGCACCATATAATCAAGTCTTTTTGCACGGTGGAGAAACAGCTATGACAAATGTTGGTGTACCATATTCGACGTCTTTCAGCCCGTTGGTCGATTTGCTCAGTTTTCATGCTAGAACTCTCGTTTTTTTTGTCAAAATTATTTCACGCATTGCAGATGCTGATTTTAGTATTTTATGGATATTTTATTGAATTTTAGAACTTTTATGAATTTTTGTAGAGAACTTGCTGTATTGGAAATTGATTTCTATCGTTTTTAAGAAGTTGACACTATAGATGTATTAACTTTGAACTTTTAGGGTTTTTAGAGTTTTATTATATTAGGATTTATCTATATGCATTGACTTTTATGAGGTAATTTGATTTGTTTGTCCCCAAGCCGACATAATATAATTTCTGATCCAAAGATGAGTCAAAACGAGCTTTCGGTTACTGATACCATCTTAGATTTTGCAAGTAATGAATATGATATTCTGACGGTTATGTGTAATATGAATAAGATCGTTGACACATTGAGGGAAAAGAGTCCCGAAGATTCTTATTGCAAATTTAAGTAATGGTCTAAATTTTATAACTGACTGGATTGCTAAAAGAGAGACAAATAATGCAAATGATAATGAAAGATTGATAGCGAGTAAATTGGATGCGATTGAAAAAGAGGTCTATGAAATTAAGGAGAAAATGACCAATGAAACTATTCGAGAAGAACCATGGATTGAAATTAGATCAAAAAGAAATGGGAGGAAGAGAGAAATGAATAGAGAAGATAATTTAAGAGAAAATGAGGTCATCTTACGCCCGATGAAGAATGGAGTTGATGTTTATGAAGAAGTTAAATCCAGTGTAGACCCACAAAAGATAGGAATTGGAATAGTTAGTTCCTTTTGCCGTAAGAACGGTGATATGGTGGTAAACCTTGAAAATCGGAATGAATGCAAGAGATTAGAAGAAGTAATTAAGAATAATGAGAAAATATGTTCTTTAGTAAGACCAAGAAGAAGGAAATTTATTAGACCAAAGATTGTTATTTATAACGTTTCAGAAGAAGTGTCAGACGATAAGATTACGCAAGCACTGAAAAGAAATTGCTGTTGTGAGGGGAATTGTGTCAAGCTGTTATTTAGAATGAGGGCCTCAGAGCAGTTCGTGTCACATCGTGTGTATCAGGTTACTAGAGAATGCCAGGGTAACACTATTGAAGATCAACGATTAAGGATTGATTGGAAGGCCTATAGTACTAAGATCTTTTTAAGACCCTAAACGTTGTACTAACTGTTTGGCCTTTGGACATTCAAAAAGATTTTGTGAGAATGTCAAAATATGTGCCGCCTGCTCTAGGGAGCATGGAAAGGAAGATTGTCAAAGTGAAGAGTTTATTTGCATTAACTGTGTGGAATTCAATAAGAAATTTCACACAGATTCTGATGTACACCATCATGCTTTTTCTAAGGATTGTTCCGTATACTTAGAGGAAATGAAATTTATAAAGGATCATTTGGACATCTAGATTTTATTGAGAGACTAGGTGTCGGCGGGGACTTTTTGTTTGCTTATTTTTTAATTCAATACTAAAAAGGAGTGTGATATTGTTTATTTTATTTTACTTTTTTCTGTTATTATTGATTGGCCTTTGGGTAAGTATTTTATTTTGGAAGCCAGTAAAGAAGAAAAAGAAAAAGAAGAAGATTTTGCCCTCACCCCTGGTAAGTTGCTCTGGTTTTAATAAAGACTTTGAACCTTCTGGTGTTGATTTTATTTAGTTATGTCAATTGAACTTTTGCCAAGACTTTTACTGGATTTTAATTGATTGATTTTAATACTGTTTTTATTTGTACATATTGATTTTAAAATATTGCTTTTAATGTGGATTGGTTTTATTTTGTTATACATGAATATTTTAAATATTAATTTAAATCATTGTGCGGCCGCTTCTTGCCAGCTCTCTGCAATTAATGATATCATTAAAGAGCCTTTGAATGTGATTACGCTGCAAGAGCCCTATACTATTAAGGGTAAGATTGCCCTTCTACTTGGAAATTGGAGAGTTGTAGGAATTGATAATGGCAGGACTGGTATTATTGTTGCGGATAGCAATTTAGAGTTTACAGTAGATGTACTTCAGGATTGTATTGTCGCAATCACTGTTTTCCTGGATCAAGTTAAATTAGCTCTTATTTCAGTTTATTTTTCACCTGCAGAGGATTTGGAGATGCATTTATTTCAACTTGAAAATGTTTTTAAACTCTATACTTATGATTTTATAGTTGTTGGTGATTTTAATTCCAAGAATTTTAATTGGGGAGCTAGGGAAATTGATCAAAGAGGAGTTTTAACTTATGATTTTATTGTACAATATAAATTGAAGCTTTTAAATATTCAAGATTTTACTCCAACCTTTTTTTCCTCTATGGGGAGTGGCTGGACTGACCTTGCACTTTGTTCATCTGGTATGGATATCAGTAATGTTAAATATGAAGTTCTAGATTTGGATACCCTTAGCGACCACAGATATATTTTGATTAATTTGAATCATATTAAAGTCAATAGTGACATTAGAAAGAAGTACTCTAGAAACATTAAAAGAATTGAAATAATGGTGAAGAAGAGTCGCAGGGATATTTTTGATATTGAAGACAAAGTTAGTTGTTCCTCCAACGCTTTAAAGTTGAATAATTGTATTAGTGAAATGGAGAGACTGTTGATTAGTAATATGAATAGATATCTATTGATTAAGAAGACCTTGCAACATAAGAACTATACCGTATGGTGGACTAATGAATTGGACAGTCTTAGAAGGAAATTAAGAGCCTCTAGGAAAAGCTACCAAGTTAAAAACATTCCTGATGAGTTGCGTATTAAAAGGAAAGTGGATTATAAAAGAAACCTTGCATTTTATAAGAAAAAGATTAAGATTACTAAAAGACAATATAGAGAAGAAATATTTTTGAATAGTAAATATTATTATGATAAGTATTACAGGATTGCTACAAATAAAAGAAGACAACATATTATTTTGGATAGGGAAGATAAGAATAATGATTCAGTCGAACAGTACTATGACTGTATTATCCGCAGTGCTTTGAAATTGGATGAGGGCCATTCGGTGGAGTGGAGGACTCTGTGATGAGAGACTCTTATGAAGAAGATATAGGACATGAAGAAAATAGTCAGGATTATAGAGAAGTTTATGATTCCCCTTTTACGTACGAAGAAATTTATTGTGTGATTTCAAGATTAAGAACAAGATCTGCTCCTGGTTTGGATGGGATAGGTGCTACTATTATTAAAAAATTGTTTTGTGAATATCCTTCCTTTTTTATAATTTTATATAATCGATGTTTAATTTTATCTGTTTTCCCTGACTGTTGGAAAAATGGAAAAATTGTTCTTGTTCCGAAGAGTGAAGGTCGTTATCGTCCAATCTGTCTTCTGAAAGTTTTTGGTAAGGTTTTAGATAAACGTTTCACAAATCGTCTTAATTTTATTCTATACAAGAAAGATTTTATTAGCCCTAGACAATATGGATTTAGAAGAGGGCGTTCTACTGAACTTGCATTTTATCACACTATACAGTTGATTAGGGAAAAGAAGAAGGACTTTCATGTTGCACTTGTCTCATTTGACATACATGGTGCCTTTGACTCTATTGCTTGGCCTTTACTCCTTTCTGCCCTTAGGAAATTAGGTGTTATTGGAAGATTATACTACCTAATTGAAGATTATCTAAGAAATAGACAAGTGTTCTTTCAAGGTAATAGTGATGGTGTTAACCTGAAATATGAGATCACGAAAGGATGCCCGCAGGGCTCTTGCAGCGCTCCCCTGTTCTGGAGCCTTATAATTAATGAAATACTTATCGATTTACCAAATATTGAAATTAACTGCTTTGTCGATGATATTCTGGTCTTGGTGTATGATTCTTCTTTGGAAAAGTTGGAACAGAGGTTTTCCCAGATAGATCATTTATTTAATAGATGGAGCCATAAACAATTTATTCGCTTTAATTTGGATAAAACAAATGCTATTTTCTTTCCAAAGGGTGGCTTCCATACTAGACCACCTAGGTTGAAATTTAACGGAAAAAATCTACGCTTTAAGGATGAGATGAAATATTTGGGTGTTATTTTAGACCAGAAATTGAATTTTATTTCCCATTTTAAAGATATACAACGAAAGATAGAGAAGGTTTTAACTTTTTATGTTTATAATTTTAATCCAAGTACTCTGGCTCAGAAAGGTGCCACCCTGAGAGAAATTTATATCAGCGTTATTCTTCCCAAGATCATATATGGCATTGGCGCATGGGGTGTCCGCGCAGGGGAGCTCCTCCGTTTAAGAACTAAATTAGACTCTTTGCAGAGAGGCTGGCTCTTGGCTGTTACCAGAGCTTTTAGGACGGTCTCGACGGAGGTTCTGTGCATACTTGCCGGTGTGCCCCCTCTCTCGATTTTTTACCAGTTTTATTTTGAAAAATTTTTGCTAAGTAATGGATTGAGAGACTCTTTTAATTATAATGATTTTAAAGTTTGTGCCAATTTTATTAAATATTTTAATCCAGAGAGTGTTTCTCCTATGGACTATTGTAGCATTGGTTTTGATTGCAATAAATTGGACCTACAGGAAATTGAAATTTATACGGATTGCTCTGGCTTCGAGGGGGGAGTCGGTTCAGCCTTTGTTGTCTATTTTTATGGACTTGAGATACATGTAGAGAAATTTAAAATGTCTGAACATAATTCAGTTTATCGGGCTGAGATGGCTGCTTTGAGGGAAACTCTTAACTGGATATTAAGAGAACTTACTAAGAGACACTGTATACATATATACTCAGATGCCCTATCTGTGCTAACGGCTCTCTCCCGGCCAGAGCCTAAAAATGAAATTTTGAAAGACATTAAAGATCTGTTTAAAAGAGCATTAGGATATCATGTTATCCATGTTCACTGGATTAAGGCACATATTGGACATCCTGGCAATGAGAGGGCGGACGCACTGGCAAAGGAGGCTGCCCTGGGGGATGGTATGGATTATTTTGATGTAAGACCGGCTAGAAGAAAGATGATCTCAATTATGAAGAATTTTTACTATGATAAATGGAAGCAGGTTTGGTCTACCTCTATTAAAAGAAATAGGTTCTTGAATTTTATTGAAGTTTCAAACAGAATGAAATGTTATATGAATATTGATGCCAACCAGATTATAACCAATCATGGAAGATTTCCCTTCTATTTACATAGATTCCATCTCCAGGGCAACGATAAATGCCTCATTTGTGATAAGATCGGTGACGCAGATCACTTCGTCGAGTCGTGTATTCTTACCCGGGGTGTGAGGCTTAAGTATGGAGACAAGTAAGGCTACTATAAAGGGGAGCTGAATCATCATCCATTTTGAAGCTAACTTGTTGGTATTCGCTATTGGATTAGCACTGATTTCTTGACATATTTGTGGATCGATTCTGACCTAATTTTCAGAAATATGGGTGGTTGTGCTGCACCAAATTGTTCGAATCAGTCTAAAAATAACTTTAGGATGTTTCGTTTCCCTAGAAATGAAGAAAGACGAAGAAAATAGATAGTTAATTCTCGTCGAGATGAATGGATCCCGGGCCCAGGAGCGTATCTTTGTGAGGTAAGTTTAGCTTCGTATTTTTCCATACAATGTTAGAAAAATTACTCTTCTTGGTACTTTAAAATATTTATTTTCATTTAACTGTCACTTATTGACGATCAACTGATTTTATAAGTACAAAATCAACTGCGGAATGTGTATGTGTTTGTGCAGTAAAATATCGTTGTTTCATGTTGTTTCTTTTGTTATCGTGAAAAGTTTATACCGTTTGTAAAATTTGTATCATACATTTCATGTAAACTTTGTGCTCAGTTAGAAATGTGATGTGCGTTTTTCTTTAATTTTACTGTACGATTGGTGATTTAAAGTAGCATTCTATGTTTTGATTCTGATGTATTGTCGCCAAATCGGATAGTTGGCGCCAATGTTAAAAACTGGATGGTATGATCCAAATAATAAATGATTTTGTTTTTTCTTTATAGTAAGATAAATATATTCTGTATTTTTAGACATTTTTAAGAAGTTAAATATTAATTTAAATATTCGATGAATCGTTTTGATCCCATTATTATCCTTTATTGTAGTAGTAAATCTTAATGTTATATTTTTAACTGTAGGTACTTTAAATTTATTTTTAGTGTGTGAGCAGGAAATATGTTTTAAGTAGTTTTACAAACATGATTACTTTTTAAAAATTTTGTTCTATTTTCATAAAAAAAATTTAAATTTATCAGAAAATTACATTCTTAAATTAATATAATATATGTAACTGTAATTAAATACTAGTGCTTTTGATTTTAATGTTAAATTTCATGCATGCTTTTGTTAAATATGCAGGTACATTTTGAAGAAAATCAATTTGAATGCTCTAGGCAAGATCGGCGTAAAAAACTCAAGCCCAATGCTGTGCCAACTCTTTTCAATGTGCTTAATCCTCCACAACTGTTGACCCCACAGCGTCTAAAAGGCATTGGTTTACCAAAGCACCGTTCAGTTACATCCAATTTTTGTAATGTATGTGTTTTTTATTTTTATGGTTTTTCATAAAAAAAATATGTTTTCATTACAAATGGACTAAATTGCTTTATAAAAGAATCAAAATATTGAAATTAAGGTATTATGTGATAAAACTGTAATTACAGTCCCTAAGATTAGATTAAAAAATTAAAATTTTGCTGTTGTTATATATATAATTAAGTATGTACTTTGTTATTATAATCATATATTGAAAATTAGGCATAAAACCTCAATTTGATGTAGTTTTTGGATAAAGTTTTTGTAGTTTTTCGAGGACAGTCATACATGGGTCTGGTTTCTTCAAATTTGCTCCTAAAAGAAAGAAACCTGTATCTGATTGTCTTCAAAGTCAAAAGAGTTTAAATCAAAATTTGTATTAAACTAAAGTTGCTTTTTTGCTTAATTTTAAATTCCAGATAAATAGAGGGAAATATGTATGGAGTAAGTAAAAGAAATAATATTGAAATTAATAACTTTAATCTTGAGTAATACAATAATATAGTTATAATACATTGATTTAAATGTATATTTTAATGTCTTATATGTCTTGTCTGAATGTTGTTATTTTTTGTTTAAAGATTTACAAAACTTATTAGGATTATTTATATTATTTATTATTAAAATTACATTAGTATATTTTATTTATCAGCATTTTCAGGTATCCTTACTTATATGTGTTTCATAATTTTTGCATCTTCAGGGTGGCTTGCTGCACAGTTTACCTTTATCAACTGAAGTGATTTCTGTTGATGAACCATCTGTTGTAAGTCTTCATTTGAACAGTTATTAAATATTTAGTATTATAAACTTTTTCTAAAAAGTATTAACACTGTTTCTAAAATTTAAAAATATATTAACGTAATATTTACTTATGTTTAAGAAGTATGAATGCTATGAACAGTCCAATGTATTTATGCTTTTTTATAAGTTGAAAGTTACTTTTAAAATGGTAATGATTATTTGTATTTATTTTTATCCGATCAGAGTTTATAATTTCTTTCACTTCCACATATTTCATATATTATAATTTCTTTTAGGTTCATTTGCCACAACCTTCAGCTTCATATTTTGGAGAAATAAATTTTGCTGCTGAAGTATTTTAAATGTTTCCATCTTCATAATCATGCACTTTATTTCATTTCACCAGTGGTTGCAAATGTGTACATTGCAGTACATCTCAGGTGTGTTTGCAACAACATTTAGCATTACCTTCTGATTAAATAACAGCTGCTAGTAAAGAATCTATGCTATGTTTTCATTTGAGCATCTATTAAATGTCATATGTTTTACATATATTAATGAATTTTTATACGATTTCTGAAATATGAAATTGTCTTATGGTTGCTAAACAGCTGTACTATATCTGGCTGTTGTTCTATGGAATTATTTTTGAATTTTGAGTGTTAACAATTTATTATCTATTTATGAATTATAAAATGTTATGTAAAATAATTACTTCTTAAATTGAATGTAGTTTATATTATCTGTATTTCTAAATTTCTTATATATATATTTCAGGTTTGTTTGCAAGAACAAGCTTCAACTTCATCTTGTGATAAAATGCCATCTATTTGTGAAGGATCTCATGTAAGTAGATAATTAGTGTATTATTAAATTGCTTGCTTATACAAAACGTTTCTATTAACTTTTTTTTGGGGGGTAAAAGGAATGTAATTAATTTCATCAGCATTTACAAATTCTTTGTGTACATTTCACGTTTGTTTGCAAGAACAGCCTTTAGCCTCATTTTGCAATGAAATACCATCTATTTGTGAAGGCTCTGATGTAAGTTGATAACTAATGTATAATTAAATTGCTTCCTTATATACATTTAAAATGTTCTATAAAGTAATTTTTTGGTAAAAGGAATGTAATTAATTTCATCAATAGTTGCAAATTCTCTATGTAAATTTCAGTTTTGTTTGCAAAAACAACTTTTAGACTCATCTTGCAACCAAATTGTAATTAATTTTAATTAATTTCATCAGCATATGTGAAGGCTGTGATATAAGTTGATAATTTGTGTTATTAAATTGCTCATGATTAAGGAGATAATCGATCCCTTGAAAAGCTGGAAATAAATTTTAAAAATCTATTTGTAAGTGAAATAAATTTTAAATATTAGAAAATAAAAAAAATTAATCTAAAAAATGCTGAAAACAATAGAGTCAAATTTAAAAACCCACTACAGTGTAGGAAAAGAGACCTGGAAGTTGCATTTTTATTTTGTGTATTTATTATCTGTTTAAGTTTGGCATTTAATCCAAAGGGGCTTTGTCCCTGAAGGACTATTGTTTTCGTTTTGTATTGAAACACTATAAACGGCTGCATCACTTTTCAAATTGTTGCCACCAAATATTATCACCCTATTATATAGTGAAGAATCTGCATAAATGCATGTATGTTTTTCGCATTCTGATAAAACAACGGTACCTAGAGCCATCAAATTTTGAATGACTTAATTCTACTGTGAATATGGGCATCTGGAAGCCCGAATTTGAAATTCGGAATTTGTTTTAATATAGATTTTATATGTTGTAAAACTTTAACGAATTTTTGATTAACAAACTTGAGGATTTCAAAGCGAGCAATAGGAATGTTGTACAGAAAAGACACTTTTATCTCCGGCGTGTGAGACAATGAATCGGGAATTCTGAAGATATGCTCATTTTAAAATTATCTTGCAATATTGCTGTTGAACTGAATTTTATAGTTTAAGTGTAAAAAACTTGATATTTAATAAATAAAGGTAAAACACAAAATGTCAAAAAAAGCCCCTTTGGGTGAAAATCTGAAACCTTTCAGATCTTTTTTGTTTGTTTGTTGTGTTCCCCCCTTCTTTGATGATTATTCATATAGATTTTTTCTTTATTCCAGGATGTTCTTTTAAGGAATTTTTATAAAACAGCAGACTGAATTGATCTCGCTTCTGCAATGCCAGAACAAAATATTTCTGAAAGAACTTAGAGCAACCAAAAAAAATGAAATTAATGTTTTAAAAAAATGGCATAGCACTGAAATTCAACTTCATGACCTTCAAGTACAGCATGAGGAATTGCTGAAAGGAGTGAAAACATTTCTTTCAGATGAACAAATAGCAATGTTGAAAATTCCTCGTAGAAGCATTGCAAAATGGTCTAACGGGGGAATAATAAAAGGCCTCAAAGTTAGATTTGCCTTTTGCAAGCATGGTTATAATTACTTGCACAGAATAGGTTTTCCTGTGCCTTCATACAGCACTTTAAATAAAAGACTTCAAGGTCTTGAAATGAATTTTGGAGTCATCAGTGACATGATTGAACTTTTGAAAATTAAAGGAGAAAAAATGAATGCTAGTGATAAAGACTGTATTTTATCATTGGATGAAATGGAGATTTCTGGCAATCCTGATTTGTATATTTCAAAACGTAAATTTATTGGTAAATGTACATTAGGAAATCAAAAGGGTGCAGGAAATCACTATTTAGTTATTTTACTAAGAGGTCTGAAGCTGAAATGGAAGCAAGTGGTTGCCCGTGAGATAACTGGACAGGTAACAGGATGCTAGCTCAAACAACTTGTTGTCAATGTTATCGAAGCTGTCAATTCTGTTGGATTTAATGTTGTTGGTATTGTTAGCAATATGGCAGCAGTAAATAGAAGCCTGTGGAATTCTTTGGGAATATCTGTTTCTCGAAACCAAAGAAATAATTTCACTACTGAAATTAAGGGCAAAATTATTTATGTATTTGCAGATGTGCCACATCTTTTAAAAAATCTCTGGTCTGCAACTCTTAATCATAGTATAAAACTGCCCAGTTATGTTTGCAATAAAGAAAATTTGGTTACTTTGCATGTATCTGCAGGATTTATAAAAGATATCTGGATTACTGAAACAAACCAAAATTGTGGTTTGAGAACTATGCATCATCTCAGCAAAGAAGACCTCTTCCCCTCACATTTTGATAAAATGAATGTTGCTTCTGCTGTGAGGTTTTTTTCAATTAAAACAGCTGTGGGATTGGAGAAGGCAGTAGCTTTAAAAGAGATAAGCCCTAATGCTCTTACAACAGCATGGTGGATAAGATTTATATGTCAGTGGTTTCAAATGCTATCCTCTAGATGTAGAAAGAACTCAATTTCTGTGACAAATAAAAGCAAAAAAATTGAGTTACTTTTTGAATTTATTAATGTCATACAGCTTATAGAAATTGGTAAAGGGTGGAAACCATTACATACTGGTTTGATTCTTTCTACTTTATCAGCCATACAGTTAGCAGAGGCATGTTTTCTGAATGATTTTCAGTTTATTTTGACGAGCAGATTGACACAAGATGCCCTAGAAAATGTATTTTCTCAGATATGCAGAAAAGCTGGTTTGAGGCCAAGTGCTTTGCAAGCTGTGAAAGCATTAAAGCTTATCTGTTTATCTCAGTTTATAACTGACATTAAGAATTCCAGTTATGCTACTGATTCAGATATTTACGTATTAAACTATGCAAAAGATGAATTTGAATTTCTGAAGGAGAAAAAAGCTTTAGAGCCTGTTACCATACCAGAAGTTTCTGATGTATCTCTACAGAATCTCACCCAGAGTGAGGAAAATAACGTCTGTTATATTGCAGGAGCTGCAATGAATTCTGTTTTGAAAAATGCTTGTAGTTCATGCTCACAGTTTCTCTTAGTTTGTGAGCAAAATACTCCTTCCATTGATGAAAATAAGCAGTACATAATTAATTTTGCAAATTTAGGTGGGCTTAAATGTCCTTCTCCAGAAATTTTTAAATTGTGCCTTCTGTGCGAAAAAATAATTCAAAATTTTTGAGACGAAATAATACATGGAAATGTAACTATGGATGTGGAATTTGTTAATATGATTTGTAAGAAAGCAGGCAAGGTAAATATTCCCTCCTGTTGCAATATCAAAACAAAGATAATAAAATATTATTTGACTGCCCGTGGAATTGGTCTCAAGAAGCTTCTTCAAAATAAAAGGCATCAGCGGCAAAGTTTTGCATCTCCTGCTTTTAAAAGGAAGAAAGTAAACTAGAATCTAATCAAGAGTTTTTGCTGCTCAGTTCTGTCTGTAAAAAAGTAGAGTAGTTGTCACTGAAAAATTGCTGCTTGTCTCTTCGAATAATAATTAGGCCCACCAACAGCTGAATGGTTAAAGTTACTGAATGCTGGAAGTTCCATCTTCTGTTCTATTTCCGAACAGGCTGGCTGCATGGTTGGTTTTTTTGTGGTTTTTCTCCATGTGTAATGTGAATACAAGCCAGTTCTCCTTAGAAAGTCCTCTACAATAGAAGATCTCATAGTCAGCTAAATCGGATTTACTTTTGTGTGACCTTAAATGAGGCATTAATTGTGAATCTGTTTTGGCATGTTATTAGGAATTTTGAATGAAACGTTTATTGCTGTTGTGAAAGAATGATCAACTGATGTTTACCTTACTAATCAATGTCTTATAGTATTGCAATGGCTTGCAGGATTTTTCATAATGAGCTGTTGCATATGTTTTACTCTTCTTTTTTACCAAATAAATAGAGTATGTTCCTAATCAGACATTTCTTCTTTTGTACCAGGGTTATGTAGTATGATGTGATAATTTGTATTTGTTTATAGAATACATAACAGTATTTTTTGACATTCTAATAGAACCAGTGTATTTTATTTATTTACTTATTGCTTTAAAACAGATTTTGAATCAAGGCTTACTTCCCACCCCGCTTTGAGTATGCACATAAAACATGTTTAAGCTATATTTATAATATCACTGAGATATATGTAAATGAAATAAGTCTCTTAGGTTAGCTCCTTTAATGGAAAAAGAACAAAATAAAAATGATATACCTTGAAAACAAGAATACTATCTGAATAGTGTTGGCTAAGATTTATTCAGATGGTTTTTTGCATTTATTCAAACATCTCCGCATATAAATGAGAATTAATTATATTATATTAGTTTTAAAAGTAAAACTAATATAATATCATTCTATATAAAGCAGTTTGATGTATAATGGAAAAAATTCCATTACTGCAGTATGTTTTAATAAAATTTGAATATAATAGACTGAATTGCACTACATTAGACAAAAAAGCAAAACATTTTTATTTATTTATCTAGATTTTCACTATATGTGTTTGTCATATGTTTGTTAGTAGAGGACTTATTTTATAGATTTGAAGCTGAATAATATTTTTATGTTTTTACTTATGCAAATTAATTAATAAAAAGAACTGTGATTTAAGTATTGTCTTTACTGTGATATAGATTGAATCTTATTATGTTATGGAATTATCATTTAAATATTCAGATCGTCTAATATTAAGAGCATATGTATGTAAGTATAATTTTTCCAAGTATAATTATCAGTAACCATCAACAACAAATAAACTTATAAGTAAATAGTATCTGTAAATTCTGTATGTAAAGGTATTATTTTTATTTTTATTTATTTGTGTGTGTATTATTTTAATATTGTTTTTAGCTAAATAAAGAACCAAAAAAAATATTTAATGGAATTTTTTACTCTATTAAATCTATGAATCCCACAGTCATCTGAGCATTGAAGTAATTTTTATAGCATTCTGCACTCCATTCTAAAAGCATTATAATTTAAAGGTGTATATCCTGAATCAGTATTTAAAATCATAAAGTGTTTAGCAGCTTTTTCTGGAAACACACACAAAATAACATTTTTAACAAATTTGCTACAGTAATAGACGTTTGATTCCATGTGAGCAAAATTCAAATAACATATTAAAAATAAAAAACAAGAATTAAAGATTAAACCTTATCCTAAATTAATGGAGGTTGAGGGAAAGCTCTTGTCAAAAAATACATTTTGAGATGAATAACATTATGCGTGTATTTAAAAGAAAAAATTGAAAATTCAATAAAGGAATTCAAAAAGAAAGTATTTTTAACTAAACATACAAATTTGAAATATGATATGTGAAAATGTTTTAGAAACTTTTAAAATAACTTGAATCATACGGAAATTTGGCAATTTAAAAAGAAATACGAGAAAGAATCTGAACTGCAAATATAAGAAGGGGAAAAAGCCACACATTTTTATATGGATGCAGAAAAAAGGTGAAATTCGGATTCTGTAGAATGTTAAATTTTAGCGGACAGCGCTAAAGAGCCAAAGTTGCCGCTCCACACCTAAATTGCAACCCTAAAGCTTAGATTCAAAATGGCTGACGAGTCAGCCTGTATCTCTAGTAGCTCTAGAGACAAGAAGATTGAAGAAATGATCGTAAATAGTAACAGATTTAAAGATTTTGCTCAAGAAATAATGAAAATTATTAATGGCAATAAAGAAAAGATCGAAATTGAGAGTTAAGATCTTCTGACCTATTCAATAATTTTGTGCTCATTCGAAGGCTGATCAAGATTTTACAAGAAGTTCTTTTTATGTTTTGTATGAATGGTTCTGTGTTGTTTTGTCTTGGTTTCATGTTATTACTAACTTTGTGGATTTTATTATTTTCCTCAGTTTCATTTTTGTGTGAATGATGGACTTTTGTTTTAACTTGGCTTGCAACAATTTGCTCTCGTAATTTTGTGTTTGTTATGTTTCCTTTTTTAACCTTTTTTGTTACTCGGGTCTCGGGCTTTGGTTTCTCGGTTGTTTAAATATTAAGTCTTTTCAGGTAAATTGTGAGTTGTGGTTTTCCTTGTGTAAATTTTGAGCACGGTCGGCTCGGTGGCTTCTCGTTTTTGTGTTGGACGGGCCTGTCCCATTTTGGCCATGTGGCCGATTTAAATCGGCTGGGGGGGCAGGGCTGCGCCCATACAAAATACAAATACATAGTTCTGCAGGTGCATATTTTGAAGATGTTATCTATTGTAGTGGGTACAGGCAACATGATTCAAGACATTATATATTGCATTAGAAACAGGCGGGATGTTCCCACGTTACAAATCATTTTTGTAAACATGATCTGTTTACTATCAGAATTAATTGAGAACTATAAAATTGTTTAAAAAGCTTACATTTACGTACTGTTGTAAAGTTGTGCTGAAACTTTAACAGCTCAATTTTGACGATTCATTGTGTGCTGTTACATATGTTTTTGTGTTAATTGATTTTCAGAAATTACATTATTGTCTAGCAGTATATTGTTATTTTCATGTAAAAATTGATCATGACATTAACATAACTTGAGGTGGCTAGAAGCAACTTATTTCTAGTATATAGATCATGTCTACAATCATGACTTGTTTACATAAGTTGTTTTTACAAACAGCTGTCAAAAATAGAAAATGGAAAATAATAAAAAAGACATAAATAAATAAGTCTGAAAACAAAAGAAAAAAAAGCTTCATCTGCATACTTATGTGTACTACGTACTTTCAAATATATTTGCTGATACATTGCCAACTTATTTTTGTCAGTTCATTGAATGCAATTACGAGTGTTTTTACAATAATTAGTTTACATGAATTACATACTGTGATACATTACATTGTTGATACTTTACCACTGAATGCTGGTTATTTATTATATTTGTTCACTTATCAGGTAATGTGACCTTATGTTACATAGAAATGTAGGGGTCATATATTATTTACCTGAAGTAAACAGATAGGAGACCCTTACCCTACTTGTGAGTGACCTATTTTGTGCTTCATCTGAATTACGGTGCTTATTTCTTTCCTATAAAGGTACGCCCGCGTACATTATATCTGCATTTAATTGCTATATTATGCTATTGCTGGAGTATTTATTGGGGGACTTTTCTTTGTTTATTGATTTGGGTGGCATCACTCTGTGTTATGGAATTCTAGACCTTGTAGAGACATTAGGATATTTTGGAAGCAATATCCTTGAAAAAGGAGCAACGCCTTCCCAGGGAATCGAACCACGGACCTCTGGAATACGCACCCAGCGTGCAGACCACTATACCCCGAAGGCACGCTAAGGAGGCATGTATACTCCTCCTACGCTTATATACTCCTCCTTTTAAAGGGCGACTGGGGTGTAGGGGACCCATTCGCCAAATCCTGGGCGTGGAGTATCATCGTCTACCACAATTTTTAGTTCGGGCTCCACTGTAGAGACATTAGGATATTTTGGAAGCAAGAGACTTGAAAAATGAGCAACGCCTTCGCTGAGAATCGAACCACGGACCTCTGGAATACGGGCCCAGCGTGCAGACTACTACACCACGAAGGCACGATAAGAAGGCGGGAGAAATACCTTATAACCTCTTGATGACAGAATATTCATTATTTCAACCTTCATTAATTTATTTGACTTATACTCTTCCTCATATCGTTATTACTGATTACTCATCTGAGGTATGGATTTACATTTTGTCCTACCTAATTTTGGCCTGCTCAGATACATACTTATTTTTCTGGTGAATGTGCAGAGATTATTCTCTGAATTATCCATTTCCTCACCATACGTATAAATCTGAAAGAGCAAGATTCATCTTTTAGAAACACGTGGGGAAACAAATGTGACTTGAGATCAGGCATTTCATTTGAAGAGAAATTTATACATGGCTAAAGATTTTATGCAGGCCTGACTGTTCAGCGAAATCTCACTATGTTACCATGCTTTTTGAAATGTTGCATCTTAAGCATTTCAAATTATGGTTTTTAATTAATTTAATTACTATGCTTATTTACATAACCTATTCCGTGTACCCTGTCAAATTATATTTCTGTGCACAAGTACCACGAGCCCACGAATGAAATGTAACCTAATGCAGCTTTTGTCCTATTCTGCAAAATGCAACCTTTTAACAGTATCCAACAAAGACCCAAAGCTTGGCACTAATATGCCTATGGGGATACAGATCTCTAGTTAGTTAGTATATACAGGCTATACCATTTTTGTCAATGACGATGTCATAGTATCCCGTATACTGGTTACTGTAGCTGTCTTAAGAGTATATTTTATCTTAAGGTATATTACATCTTAAGGTACGAGTCTGACGATGGAATGGTTCTCCTTCTTTTACAAAAAGCATCCATTTTCTCGTTGCTTTTATTGCCAACATGGGATTCGATCCATGATACTGTGAAATGTTTGTTATTTGTATTAGATGCACTGTTAAGGATTTCCTGGATTATTAGGCATCTTTCTTTGGAGTGGCTATTTGTAAATAGGTAGCAGGGTTTAAATTAGAAGTGATACTGTATTTGATAGGTCTTAATATCGCAATTGCTCCTGTTTAGAATGCTATATTTTCTATATTTAGTTGATATATTTACTGTTATGTGGACTGGCTGTTAAAGTATACTTTAAGCATACATCTCTTACTACATTCCAGGACAGAGCCACCCGTGTAAATTTGTGAGAATCTGTTCATGAACAACTCCTTGTTGATGCAAAGAGGTATACTGTCTTCACCACAGGATATCATTAATGTGAGTGGGCGGTTAGTGAGTAGTATTCTGCCTTGAACTCTTTTCCACTATAGGTGTATTTCTTTCTTAAGTGAAGTACAGCTGTTTTTATATACTTTTTCTGCTACTTTGGAGAAAAAGGAAATTTCAGCAATCGGGCACAATACTGCATTCGAAGTTGTCCTGTATCCTTTGGCTTAACTGAGAAGAAATGGTCTTTGAATTGCTTGTAGATTTTTCAGTTACACCTGAATAACAAAATATATGGCATATCATTATGCAGTTTATCATAGTCAAAAGATCAAGCACAGAGGAATTCGTATACGTTCTTGAAAAGCATTGGCGTATGTCAATGTGGGGTGTTGCGGAAAACAAGGAGTCACGTTATTCAGAGCCAATGAGCGAGCAGGATTTGGGAGCAATCAGTATTACACACCGATAATGCTTGGAGGGATAAGGGGATTTTCAGAGCCAGAAATTTAGAAGTAAACATCCAAAAACCTTGAGTGAGTGGGATAGGAGGCGTTAGTGCCGATATTGTAGGTTAAAACAAGTTAAATTTAGACTAATTAAGCGCTTGTTCAAATATGCTGAAAAGGGCTAGCTTTCATTCCGTCTTACTATCTATTTGGGAAGTCATATTCCTATACCTTTTCCATAGTTGAATAAATTTAGTAATGCTCGTGTCACTGAGTAGGTTACGAATATCCTGGAAAATGTGGATGAGTTTAAGTACCAGGTCCAAGATTTAAATGGTTTTTCATTTGCGAAAAGAGTCGAGGAGTTCAAAAGTGAGTTAGCAGGTTTTCCAGTTCTGTTGCGTGGGTTAGTGATCTGTTGTGTGGGTGGGTCTGTTGTCTAATGGCGTAATTAACTTCCGTCCTAAAAATAATTCTGCTGGAGTTTTTCCCGTAGTATCGTAATTTGCTGTTCTTAAAGCATAAGCTAACTCATTTATGTAGCCATCCCCGCGCTTGTGATGTGTGCTAAAATAACTTCGAATTATATTTACAATATTTTTATTAACTCTTTCTGCGATGTTTGCCTGTGGTCTATACGGAACCATTTTGATATGGCGTATGCCAAGTCCAGTGCAAATATTTTCAAATATTTGGCTAACGAATTGTTTACCGTTATCGCTAATGACTTTTACCGGTGCACCGTATTTTAAAATGTATCTGTGTTAGAATGCATCTGCCACTGTTTTGGCTGACGCGCGTTTAAGTGGAACAATTTCTGTCCATTTTGAAAAATGATCTACAATTACTAAAAGAAAACGATTTTTATTTAACTCACTCTGGGGGAAAAGACCAAGAAGATCTATGCCTAAAATTTCATTCGGAAATGTAGCGCGAATGCTATTTAAGTACCCGGCCGGGCTGTAATTAATATCATTTATTAACTGACATTGATTGCAGGACCTGGCATACGCAGTTACTTTTTTTTATAATTGCGGGAAATATACCGCCTCGCGTACCCTTTTTAAAGTCTTTCTGACCCCTAAATGACCCCCAGTTTTCGCGTCGTGTAATTCCTTCAAAATGCTTAATCGAAGCGAGGCTGGGATGACTGGTTTGTACTCGAGATTTTCGTTTGTTGTTTTCGTATAAAATAATAAATTATCTATTATTTCATAGTTTTCTGCTCTATTTCTTATCGCATCGATATCTGTATGTTCAAAGCTTTCGGGGTCTTTCAAATATGCATAGATACTTCCAAATTCAGGATCAGCTTTCAGTTCAGCGATAATTGTATCTCTAGAATCTAAAATTTTTGAAGTCAACATAGCACATTTAAGTTCATTACCTTCATCGTCCAGTTTTATACGAGAAAGTGCGTCAGCTACAGTGTTTTCCTTACCCGGTTTATATTTAATTATGAGATTATATTCTTGAAGTTTTAAAGCCCATCTTATTAACCTGGGCGTTAGGTTTTTCCCCGAGTAAAGTCTACCAACAGCCGCATAATCCAAAAAGACTGTTACTGGCGCTTTGCCGAAATAAACTCGAAATTTGTGTACAGCCATTAATACGGCTAATGTTTCTCTCTCTGTAGCTGTATAATTCCTTTGTGTAGGGTTCAACGTTTTAGTAAAAAATGCCAAAGGATGGCCATTTTGCATGAGAACAGCACCTACAGCATAGTCCGACGCATCTGCTGCAATTTCGAAGTTTTCGTCCCCCTCCGGGAATTTCAAAACAGGGGCATTGATGAGCGGTTCTTTTAACCTTTCAAATGCGGTATTTGCTTCTGCTGTCCACGTGAATTTACTTTTCTTTCTTTTAATTACTAACAAGGGTTCAACAATATTAGCAAAATGTTTTATGAATGACCGATAATAAGAACATAACCCAAGGAAAGAAGAAAGTTTCTTTTCGGTGTTGGGAGGTGGGAAATTCTTGATGGCTTTTATTTTTGAATCTTGAGTTTCTATACCCTTTTGCGAAATTTATAACCCAGATATTTAAGTTCTTTAGTTGCGAACTTGCATTTTGAGGCGTTAATTGTAAGACCGGCCTCTTTTAATAATTTAAACCCTTCTTCTAGATCTTTAATATGTTGTTCCAACGTACTACTCGTTATAATTATATCATCTAGATAAATTAAAGTCGATTTTCCTAGGACAGGCTTTAGAACAATGTCCATAGCTCTCTGGAATGTTGACGGGGCCCTACACAACCCAAAGGGCATGCGTAAAAATGCATAACTGCCCGATTTTGTTATAAACGCGCTTTTATGTACGTCTTCGGGTCTCATAGCTATTTGATTGTAGCCAGACGTTAAGTCCAACGTAGTCATGTATCTCGTAGATTTAATCTTTCTAATAATTTCCTCTATAACCGGCAAAGAGTAAACTGGGAATTTAGTAACACTATTAAGTTTTCTGTAATCGATAGCAAATCTCCAAGCCCTTTTATCCGAAGGAGGAAACTCGTTCTTTTTCCTACATAGTACGACTGGACTCGCGTACTCACTATTTATGGGAGTTATTATCTGGTTCTTTAACATTTCCTGAATGTGTTCTTCGATGATTTGTTCTTTCTGTTTATCATTGCGGTAAGGTTTAATCCTACAGGGTTTGTCGGCAGTTAATTGAATATCATGCGTAAGAATTTGACAACCAGGCCGTTCTGAAAAGAAGTTTGAAAAAGTACTCACCACTTGGTGGATGGCTTCGCTTTCATGGTCATTCAAATGGCTAAGGTCGACTTGCGGTTGTTCCACTGGTTCCACCACCCTCCGGTCCATCTCTAGCACAATAGAACTGTCCTGAAAATTCAGTTTGGCCTTCGCGACTTTTAAAAGCTCCATAGCTAAAATAAGTGGACTTTGCAAGTTTTTTACTACAAAAATTAATACTTTAAGGCTTTCATTTTGAACCTGTATTTTAAAGATAATTTTCCAATACATTGACAAGTTTGTCCTTGCGCTGCTATGATTTCTGTGTTTTTATTTTTAAATAATCGTAACCTATTAAAATTCTTCTTAAAAAAGTATCACTCATAAAATTACCTTCTGCTCCTGTATCGATGGGGGCTTCTACTGGTACATCGCCAACCAGGACTTGTATAATCGGCAATTGTGAGTTTTTTACGACGACCGTATTTAAGTATCTTTCTTGAGGGTTTTTTCGAAACTTCCGGGGTCTGGACCCTCGCTTTTACAGGCCCCTCTAATCATTTAAAGCTTTCCTTTCAACTTCTGCCTTCTGGGTACGCGGACGGTTGTTTTCAAATTTCCTTTTTGGCCTTGACCTTCGAGCTTCGATGAGTTAGTTTGATAGCTCTTTCCCCCATAAGAGCGACTTGCGTTGCTGGTCTGCTCATTTGAAGATTGCCTTCGGATACTTTGAGAATACGATGCCCCTCTAGTTTTTTCCGCTATTCTGCGATTTTGGAACTTGACCGCCAATTCGAAGAGCTCCTGCAATGTGCTTGGGTTTCTAATTTCGAAGTAGTCTTGAACAGCCGGTAACAATCTTAGTAAGATTATTTCAATAATCTCCGCGTCGGGTTTCTTCCCATACAGCATATCCGTCAGCTTAATTTTTTGCAGAATAAAGTCCGTCAACTCTTCTATATTCCGTTGATAAAAACTATATAGTTCGGCTTCTAGCCTTGCTCGGTCTTTCACTATGGGGAAGGCCTTTAATAACGATTTTTTGAAATTTTCAAATGTATATGTTTGGTCTCCGAATTCCCCTAATAAAAATTTGCCTATATTTTTCTACAATAGCGAGGCCTGTCCTCTTAGTGCAATGTGGCAATGGCAACTTTTTGTCTTTCAGGCACAGGGTAGAGCTGGAAATGATTTCCGAGGCCTTCTAGAAATATCGCCACCGAATTCTTTCCGTCGAATTTGACGTTTGGCTTGATTGACGCTCTCATCGTCTGGACCAGGTATCCAAATCCTTCCAATTGGCTTGCCATTTCTTGTTGTTGTCCAGAAGCTTCCATCAAGTTCTCGGCCATTTCAGTTCGACAAGTGTTCGGGCGCCAATGTAATGTTGCGCGGCCCCAACCTGCACGCAACAATAGTGGTGACTGCTATGAACTGGAAAGTACACAAAGTCTTGAGAAGGGTTTAAATGCCTTTTTATTCAACTTTAGAAATTACAGATGCGTGCTCTTGACGCTCACAAACTACGCCGACCCGGCGGTAAAATAAAAATAAGAAACTAAAAATGAATAATCACAAGTTACTACCTACGAGGCTCTCTAAGCGTAACTAACCTAACCGCGTTCTAAGATATCGCTGATATTTCAGCAAACCTCTGAATATTAAGTTGAAAGATTCAGTTATCTGCCGAGGCAAGCACGCAGGCCGAAAAGCGCGGTTCTTAACTTTCTACCTAGCAGCCTCCACATTCGTGAAGCAAGAAAGCACACTTTCGAACTCGTTTCCCTTCTGTTTAACTCAAATTACTTCCGCTGACAATTTGAATACTTTGCGCGTTCTACTAAAATTTACATACTCTGGCATTGGCAATTCCAGGGGAAAGTAAGGCTTGACAGGAAAGATAGTTTAAACTTAAAATAAATGTTAGTTAAAATAAATATAAACCCTACAAGGTAATTGCCAAATGCATCGTATTAAAAAAATTGCGAAATATGGTAAAAAATAATGAGTGATGATATTTCAAACGAGAACTAGAAATGTCGCCCCACGATATTTCAAACATTAAATTCTCGAGCTACGCGATTTGGCGTGTTGTTTTAACATTGTTTTCTTTTCATTTTTTATTCATTTTTAATTTACGCCGCTCTGACGGAATAGTACCAGTGTCACTGATGGCCCATCGTATCGTATTTGATACGCTGAAACCTAACATTTTATTTGAAATTTTAAATGCGTATAAATTATGTCAGAATGCTACGAAAACTTACTGAATAGAATCATTGCTGGAATGAATATTATTTATTATTTTATCCTACGGAAATAAAATGCGCGATAGTAACAAAGCACGTTCATAATATAAATATTACATATATTAAACACTGATAATCAAATTATTAAAATTTTAATTTCATTATTGCACAGAAATAATTTAAATGTGGGAATACAACCATGATCACTGACACTGCCCCTTAAATTATTCTGAAATTTTAAATCTAAATATAAGATTTTTTGTTTAAATTATAAGAAATATTATTTAAGTGACATATGTGAAAATCTAAACACTTAAATAAGAAGCAAGTTCCATAAGAATTATTTTTTCTTATTAGGCTCAACTGCAAAATGCGCTCTAACACACTGAACAATTAACTCTCCAAGCTCGCGGCAGACGGGGAAACTTCGTTCGCTGGACGTTGGGACCGAAGTGGTTAAATCAGGTATAAGATGAGTGTAACAGTATGAGTATATTTAATATAATACATATAGCGAGAGTATTATGTAAATAAGTATAATAATAATATCTAATATGTTTCCCGAAAAAAAACTCAGTAAAATTACAATAAATTTAAACAGCATTAATACACTGTGCTGTGTTTTAGTTATTGAGTTTTGCGTGAATAGGGGGAAGAAAGAGATTATTTTTAATATATGTAGCAACTTTTTCAAACCCTTTTGATTAAATATACAGATTAGAAGATAATAATCTCATGGTTTCTAAATTAAGTATTTAATTTTGAAATTAAGAATAAGAAAAGAAAGGGAAAGAAGAAGATCAGTGTTAATCATTGGAAACTGAATAGAATAGTTTAAAATTGAATAGAATAGCCGTACTTAAATCCATTTCACCATCGATTTATCAGTATAATATTGTGATAAAATGGATCGAGCTTTATACCATAAAAAACAAAATTTTATTCATTTGGGTAATATTTATTATTATATAACCTTCTAAATAATGCTCTCCTTTTGCAGTGTGTTTTACCCTCAGTTCTCAAAATATGTTTTAAGTTCGTTTTCATAAACCCCTTTAGGCTAGGTTAAGTCAATATTTAAAGGCAAAACAACTCGAGGACTATCTGTCTTTGGGGAGGGATGCCTCCGTAAAGAAAGGTTCGCGCTAAAGAGCATGAGGCATATGTTAGAAAAAAGGAAACACAGAAGTCCTCTGTTCTCCAGCCAAACTTATTCAAAAAATATCTTCCATTGATGAATTAGATTTTCTAGAGGCGTTTCACATTTAAAAAAATCTTTATGTTCTAGTTAACGATCCTAATTCCAATTCCTCTCTGCCCGCAGTCTTTAAGGAACTTATGTTTAGTTCTCGTTTCATCAATAGATGGCGTCAGTAGCTTAAGAAGTGTCCAGTCATTCTTATCTTATTTAATCACTATATCTTATCTTGTTTATTTGCGCTTTAGCAGCTGAGGATGATGGTTCGGTAATACCATCGAAACTAGTCCTGTGAAAATTTGCAAACATAACACTGATTTTTTGTTATTTGACTTTCTAAATAAATAAATCATGTTAATATCTAACTATTAAAAATGGAATTAGACCAAAAATCAAATTGTGTTTATAAATCGGCGGAAGAAACAATTTGAAATTTATGCTATTGACTAAAAGTGGAAAGAATTTCATGGATTTGGGAAAGTTGAAAAAATTCTGATTCATCAACTGAAGAAACTTTGTGGGAGATTTTATAAAAGACAATCACAATCCTGAATTTGCGGTTGCCGACTAAACATGCTGTGCAAGAGATGGTAAGTTTGAGTTCTAGAATATAAGGTTCAGACTTTTTGATGTGAAATTCTTAAAGTATTTTTGGCGTGGAAAAATGTATGTGAAAGAGCTTAACGAGGAAAGTTACAAATTGCTGTCAGGAATAGGATCATAAAGGGCGGAAATAAATATTTCACTGCTAGAAGAAAAATAACGACTTTGCAGAAGTCCAATGAAGTTCTTCGAAATAGCAAAGTTTCATAATTGACTGCGGAAAACAAAAGAATAACAAGTTTATCATATTATTATTGATTCTAGTATAGATAATACCCATTATTTATTCATAGACAAAACTAAAGGTAATACCCATTATTTACCAAACTATGAAGCAGGTGTTGTCTCCATATACTAACTATCTAATTTAAATATAACTGGAACATTTGTAATCGCTTGGTGAATAATTTGAGATCAGAAACCTCTGTCTATTGCAATGACTCTCAGATAGTTCAGCTGCTGATCAGGGAGTGACATAGCGAAGAAAAGGTTGGGATATGGAAAACAAAAGTTTAGAAAAACGCCAATATTTTCCAGTAAAACTGCGAGATCTAGTATATTGCGGTGGAGTAAAATAGAGGAAAGTTTCCAATATTCTGTGGCATCGAAAGCAGAAATTTTTCGTGTGATTAAACTGTCAAGAAATCAAAATTTGGATGTTTCGAGTTAAAAAATGCATTGGAGACAGGATCTACAGAATTTATATCTTATAGAACATGAAGTAAATAATCGTTTTTGCTATCAAAGACAGTGAATGTGTCTTTGAGTTGAAGAATTCATAACGAAAAACTTAGTTTATTAAACTGTTTGTTTCAAAATAGTGCATGCAAATAACCGCGAGAAGGTGTTGAAGGGATTCTAAATGGCTATTTGTTCAGTTTGATGATAGTAAACGTTCTAGGAGACAAAGTCTGTTTCGTTTAGACAAAGTCGATTGAATAAGATTAGCTTTTCAGCTTCAATGTGTAAAAAGTTAAATCCCCCTACTCTAGTATCTTGATAATTTGGAGCCCCTGTTATCGAGCGAATATCTTTCAATAAAAGAATATCTCGTACCAAACAAAACCATGAACAAATAACCAGGTGTAATGTTTTTATGAGTTTATAGGAAAATTCTAACGAAATTTTACACTGAAAGAGTTGTTGAACAGTAAAAGAAAATATCTAATGATGAAATATTTAATTAATGAAAATCAGCTTGTAACAGAATATTTATGTATGTAGCATCGCCAACATAACACAGCTGGAGCATGTGATGTGCGCTCTATAAAGATTTAAAATGATTTCCTTGTACTTTCAAGCTGCTTAACGTGTTTCTACCCTTTTTGAACTTTGTGATATTTACTTTGATTTGTGACTGCCTTCATTAGAAATAATCGAAACCGCAAATGGGCGATATTTTTTCACTGTATGAGAAAGAAGTTGTTCAACAATGGAATAAAAGTTTTCTTCCCTTTACCAAAGTGTATTTCGATTCAGATACGCGAATTATCAAAACCAAGGTACATACTCAATAGGCAAATATTAGAGATGTATACCCGAAGAATAAGCAATATTCAATAATTCTTTCATTGTCACCGAGAATCTGAAATTGTATTTAAAAACAAATATTATGTCAATGACACTTTCATTGACGGCAATAAGGAAGATTTTCCTAAATTTCTGTCACATATAAATTCTGTAGATCATGTCCAGTTATCTTTTGAGCTCAAAACGTCCACTTCGTTTTGCTTTCTTGACAATTTACTAATATAAAAGAATTCTGGTTTTGATACCACAGTATATCGTAAACCTTCCTCAAATGATTTCCATCTCAGCGTGCCAGATATCTTAATTCTACTGAACCATATTAGCCTTTTTACATTTGTGCTTTCCATAAACTCAACTTTTATTCCTCTGAGTCTGTCCTTGATCAGCAACTGAACTATTTTAAGGCCATTGCAAAGTTAGAGATTTCTAATTATTTCAGATTATTGCCAAAGCATTTAAAAAGTTTCTTATTCTATCAACTTTGTATGCAGGTATTCTGATAAATGAAACTGCAAAGTAAGAGAAAGGTTTAATCCTCCTACTGTACAAAGTAATTATAGTGTTTTAAATTTCAAATTCTGCCTAGATGACCAATTTTAATTCTAGTCTTCATGCATTAAAAGTGCATATCTGAAAACAAATAAATAGCAATATATAAGTATCTTTCTTAATTTTTGTTTCTATACAACAGCAAAATATTCTCTTTAATTAGGGACATAATCTTTAAGTCTAAACAGAATCACTGATACTCTTATCAAATATTCATTTCCAATTTTGTTTCTTAAATTGTGTCATAAAATGTAAGGAGGCTCTCTTATGGAAGGAAGCTTGTTTTCGAGTAAATACAACAAGTTCCCAAAATTTTATTACTGTTTTTCTTTCCGCTTTCGGTAACGATCTGTAGAGGTTATTTTAAGTTTCTAGCAGCTATTTTAACTTTATCAGGTTCAATGTTTCTTCTAACCTTCTTCGGAAACATACAATGACCTGACTAGAACAGAGAGCTTACTAAAGCTATGTTCACTAATTGTAGTAAGTAGACAGGATACAGACGAAGGGTATACAAAACCCTTTATTTTTTTTCTTTATATACAATGACTTCCGTACTTCGGAATACAATGACCCTCCACTCGGGGTCTAACTTAAAAGATATCAAAATAAAACTAAACTCTAATTTAACTTTAGAATAAGATTGGCCTTATAATAACAGAAAGCGTATGTAGCACAGAGACTGTGAACACTACAATACGTTTAATTTATCAAGAGGATTAAAACCTCTGGCCTGGAAGGCAAAGTAGCAACTGCGTAACTTCTAAGGTAAGCGGCCTGCTTCGAACTCACGGCTTCCTCTCCTCTGCTTGGCAAAAAGGCCACACTTAAATACTTGGCGTTCGCCAGACAACTTTGCATAAACTCCTTCACGCTTATAATTCTGGCCGGAAGTAGAAAATAAGAAGTGATAGTAAAGATTTAAAATAAAATAAACGTTAGTAAAACTTAAGATCCTTACATACTTCCCGCCAGAGTTAATTAGTTTGAAACTGAGGTCTAAAACGACCTTGTTGAAAACTTTTAGCTCTAGAAACTAACGCGAGGCCAAACGGCATTCGCAAAAATGCATAAGTGCCAGACTTGGTTATAAAAGCAGTCTTAGGCACGTCCTCAGGCCTGATCCCTATTTGAAAATAACCATTCGTTAAGTCTAAAGTTGTCATAAATTTGGTTGATTTTATGTTCCTTAAAATTTCTTCTATAATCGGTAACGGATATACCGGATATTTCGTTATGGAATTTAATTTACGGTAATCAATAGCGAATCTCCACCTTTTTGGATGCTCCAAAGGATAATCATTATTTTTCTTACATAAAACCACCGGACTAGCATAACTACTTGAGATAGGCGTTACGATCTTTTTACGTAGCATATCGGTAATATGCCATTCTATAATTTTTTCCTTATTCTTATCATACCGGTATGGTTTTTGACGAACCGGCAATGCATCTCCGGTGTCAATACTATGGTTAGTAACCTGGGTAAATCCTGGAATATCACTAAATAAGGAAGCAAATTCACTTACCACTTGTCGGATTCTATCTTGCTCGTCATTAGGCAGGTGGTCGAGATTTACCCTTGGCGGTTCAACCTTTTCTACACGCACTGGTTTCATCGTCAGTTTAAGAGACGCTTCATTAAAATCCAGTGTAGCTTGTGCGTCTGAAAGAAAGTCTATTCCTAGTATTAAGTGTGCTTGCAAATTCTTTACTATAAAAAACATCACCTTTACTTGTTCGTCCTTGATACGGATGTACAAAGGTACTTTACCTACGCACTTACATTGTTCTCCTTGCGCCGCTAATACTGTTGTATTATCCGCATTATATATGCGGTATTTGCGAAAATACTTTCTAAAAAAGACTTCTGCCACACAGGAACACTGCGCGCCGGTATCCAGGAGTGCGGTGGCCGGGATATTATTTACCAAGACTTCAATCTTCGGAAGAGTTAAATTTTTCACCATTACTGTATTTAACTTGTAGGAAGAGGGGTTTTCGTGGCCTTCGGATTTCCGCACCCTCTCGTCAGCAGAAATCCGTTTTAGTTTAAATTATTTTTTCTTTCGGTGCTTTCCTTCTTTCTCCACTGGCCTTGAGACTTTTTTCCTGGGTTGCTATTGAACTGTCGACGTTCGCCGGCTGTTTTTGAATGCTCGGGTTTCCTTGCCCACTGATTCGCTTTTTCTCCGTAGCCATGTGCTTGAGTTTGCTGTAGTCTTGGCGTACCAAATTGGTTTCGCTGTTGATATTGGCGTCTTCTTTCGACGTCCGCCGTTCTTCTACTTTCAAACTGGATTGCTAGCTCAAATAATTTTTCCAGTGTAGTCGGATTTCTCAATTCAATAAAGTCTTGCACTTGGGGTAGTAACCTCGGCAAAATCACTTGAATTATTTCAGAATCCGGACGGTTTCCATACAAGAGCTTGAAAACGTGAATTTTTCTTAAAATAAACCTGGAGAGGTTTTCCATTCTTTGTTGATATATACTGAAAAGTTCTGTTTCTAATTTCGCACGATCCCTTACAACAGGGAAGGCTTTTAGTAGGGCAGTCTTGAAATTTTCGTAGGTATAGGTGGGACTTCCTGCTTGACCCAAGAGACTTCTGCCGATACATTTGAACCAGTTAAGCGCTTGGCCCCTCAAAGCGCTGGTAGCTAAGGTAACTTTTTGAAACTCGTGCACGGGGTAGAGCATGAAGTGGTCATCCAATTTTTCCAAAAAACTGGTTACCTGTGAGTTTCCATTAAACGTTGCTTCTGGTTTTATCGAAGCGCGCATGGTCTGGACAATATACCCAAATCCTTCCAGGGCGGCAGCTGGCATTTCTGGATTCTGAGCTGTTTCTGCAGGCAGCACAGGTTCTTCTTGAAACTCGGCCATGGTTATTCTTCGTCGGGCGCCACTATCAGGTTCAATGTTTCTTCTAACCTTCTTCGGAAACATACAATGACCTGACTAGAACAGAGAGCTTACTAAAGCTATGTTCACTAATTGTAGTAAGTAGACAGGATACAGACGAAGGGTATACAAAACCCTTTATTTTTTTTCTTTATATACAATGACTTCCGTACTTCGGAATACAATGACCCTCCACTCGGGGTCTAACTTAAAAGATATCAAAATAAAACTAAACTCTAATTTAACTTTAGAATAAGATTGGCCTTATAATAACAGAAAGCGTATGTAGCACAGAGACTGTGAACACTACAATACGTTTAATTTATCAAGAGGATTAAAACCTCTGGCCTGGAAGGCAAAGTAGCAACTGCGTAACTTCTAAGGTAAGCGGCCTGCTTCGAACTCACGGCTTCCTCTCCTCTGCTTGGCAAAAAGGCCACACTTAAATACTTGGCGTTCGCCAGACAACTTTGCATAAACTCCTTCACGCTTATAATTCTGGCCGGAAGTAGAAAATAAGAAGTGATAGTAAAGATTTAAAATAAAATAAACGTTAGTAAAACTTAAGATCCTTACATACTTCCCGCCAGAGTTAATTAGTTTGAAACTGAGGTCTAAAACGACCTTGTTGAAAACTTTTAGCTCTAGAAACTAACGCGAGGCCAAACGGCATTCGCAAAAATGCATAAGTGCCAGACTTGGTTATAAAAGCAGTCTTAGGCACGTCCTCAGGCCTGATCCCTATTTGAAAATAACCATTCGTTAAGTCTAAAGTTGTCATAAATTTGGTTGATTTTATGTTCCTTAAAATTTCTTCTATAATCGGTAACGGATATACCGGATATTTCGTTATGGAATTTAATTTACGGTAATCAATAGCGAATCTCCACCTTTTTGGATGCTCCAAAGGATAATCATTATTTTTCTTACATAAAACCACCGGACTAGCATAACTACTTGAGATAGGCGTTACGATCTTTTTACGTAGCATATCGGTAATATGCCATTCTATAATTTTTTCCTTATTCTTATCATACCGGTATGGTTTTTGACGAACCGGCAATGCATCTCCGGTGTCAATACTATGGTTAGTAACCTGGGTAAATCCTGGAATATCACTAAATAAGGAAGCAAATTCACTTACCACTTGTCGGATTCTATCTTGCTCGTCATTAGGCAGGTGGTCGAGATTTACCCTTGGCGGTTCAACCTTTTCTACACGCACTGGTTTCATCGTCAGTTTAAGAGACGCTTCATTAAAATCCAGTGTAGCTTGTGCGTCTGAAAGAAAGTCTATTCCTAGTATTAAGTGTGCTTGCAAATTCTTTACTATAAAAAACATCACCTTTACTTGTTCGTCCTTGATACGGATGTACAAAGGTACTTTACCTACGCACTTACATTGTTCTCCTTGCGCCGCTAATACTGTTGTATTATCCGCATTATATATGCGGTATTTGCGAAAATACTTTCTAAAAAAGACTTCTGCCACACAGGAACACTGCGCGCCGGTATCCAGGAGTGCGGTGGCCGGGATATTATTTACCAAGACTTCAATCTTCGGAAGAGTTAAATTTTTCACCATTACTGTATTTAACTTGTAGGAAGAGGGGTTTTCGTGGCCTTCGGATTTCCGCACCCTCTCGTCAGCAGAAATCCGTTTTAGTTTAAATTATTTTTTCTTTCGGTGCTTTCCTTCTTTCTCCACTGGCCTTGAGACTTTTTTCCTGGGTTGCTATTGAACTGTCGACGTTCGCCGGCTGTTTTTGAATGCTCGGGTTTCCTTGCCCACTGATTCGCTTTTTCTCCGTAGCCATGTGCTTGAGTTTGCTGTAGTCTTGGCGTACCAAATTGGTTTCGCTGTTGATATTGGCGTCTTCTTTCGACGTCCGCCGTTCTTCTACTTTCAAACTGGATTGCTAGCTCAAATAATTTTTCCAGTGTAGTCGGATTTCTCAATTCAATAAAGTCTTGCACTTGGGGTAGTAACCTCGGCAAAATCACTTGAATTATTTCAGAATCCGGACGGTTTCCATACAAGAGCTTGAAAACGTGAATTTTTCTTAAAATAAACCTGGAGAGGTTTTCCATTCTTTGTTGATATATACTGAAAAGTTCTGTTTCTAATTTCGCACGATCCCTTACAACAGGGAAGGCTTTTAGTAGGGCAGTCTTGAAATTTTCGTAGGTATAGGTGGGACTTCCTGCTTGACCCAAGAGACTTCTGCCGATACATTTGAACCAGTTAAGCGCTTGGCCCCTCAAAGCGCTGGTAGCTAAGGTAACTTTTTGAAACTCGTGCACGGGGTAGAGCATGAAGTGGTCATCCAATTTTTCCAAAAAACTGGTTACCTGTGAGTTTCCATTAAACGTTGCTTCTGGTTTTATCGAAGCGCGCATGGTCTGGACAATATACCCAAATCCTTCCAGGGCGGCAGCTGGCATTTCTGGATTCTGAGCTGTTTCTGCAGGCAGCACAGGTTCTTCTTGAAACTCGGCCATGGTTATTCTTCGTCGGGCGCCACTATCAGGTTCAATGTTTCTTCTAACCTTCTTCGGAAACATACAATGACCTGACTAGAACAGAGAGCTTACTAAAGCTATGTTCACTAATTGTAGTAAGTAGACAGGATACAGACGAAGGGTATACAAAACCCTTTATTTTTTTTCTTTATATACAATGACTTCCGTACTTCGGAATACAATGACCCTCCACTCGGGGTCTAACTTAAAAGATATCAAAATAAAACTAAACTCTAATTTAACTTTAGAATAAGATTGGCCTTATAATAACAGAAAGCGTATGTAGCACAGAGACTGTGAACACTACAATACGTTTAATTTATCAAGAGGATTAAAACCTCTGGCCTGGAAGGCAAAGTAGCAACTGCGTAACTTCTAAGGTAAGCGGCCTGCTTCGAACTCACGGCTTCCTCTCCTCTGCTTGGCAAAAAGGCCACACTTAAATACTTGGCGTTCGCCAGACAACTTTGCATAAACTCCTTCACGCTTATAATTCTGGCCGGAAGTAGAAAATAAGAAGTGATAGTAAAGATTTAAAATAAAATAAACGTTAGTAAAACTTAAGATCCTTACAACTTTTAAACATGCTTTACTGTCTATTCTCGTTCCACACCTACCATTCCCTACGAAAATAAGTTTTTAGTATTGCGTTACATGTAAATGAGGTAGAAAGAGTATGTAAAGGAAGATTTCAATTGCTTCAGCAGAACAGCTTAGGAGTCCTTAGTGGCGCCTGCTTGCCGCCAAACTACTTCGTTGTTTAAAGCTAACTATGCTCGGTCGTATTAAACGTGCCTGCTGGTATTCGTCGGTTAATTTAATTAAGGGCCAACTACGTTATATAATTTCGGTCACGGACACTTAGCCAGCAAGACACTTAACCGACACCAGTTAGCCGACAGGACATTTAGCCGACAGAACATTTAGCCGACGCAGACACTTAGCCGACAGGACATTTAGCCGACACGGGCACTTAGCCGACAGGACATTTAGCCGACACGGGCACTTAGCCGACAGGACATTTAGCCGACGAGGACACTTAGCAGACTCGCTCTTCCCAATGCGTTCAAATTTCTAATACTTTCACATTTCATTACTACTTTGCCCAACACATCATGCTATATTTTTTCCCGTATAAAGTCGTTTCGCTCCTTACGCTAATGAAATTTCCTTTCCCTGTCAGGAAGAAGAGTGATTCACCCTACTCTTCGCGACACTGGAACACCTTTTTTTCTGAAATGCTGTTTACACCCTCAGAAGGCTATTTACACTTTAGGAATCGTATATTTATTAATCTGGGAGAGGGCTCCGGTCTAGGAATTTGTGCCTCGGGGCCTGCGGCCACCTAACAGAAGTACGTTTGGTTTATGTAATTACGGCAAAGCCAGAGAAATATCTGCCTAAGGAGAGGGATACGTTCGAGGAGGACTTTCTGAGGAAAATTGGCTCGTATACACCTTACGCATGGGGAAAATCGCGAAAACATATATGCAGCCATTCTGTTTGCGTAATTCGAAATTCGGACCGAACTACCAGTACTCAGTGACTACCGGTCGGCCGCTGCTGGCCCTAACAGAAATAAAGTCATCGTTTTACTTAATATATATAACTAGTCTAATTATTAATTCATATTCCCTGACGAGAAATTTCAACGCTTTTTCAGTTTGGCCAATATACACCAAACAGCACCCTATATATCAAACTACACTAAATTACATAAGAATTAAAAGCGCGTATGGTATCTTTAAGAATCGAAAAATGAATTTTAATGATAGGTGAAAAAAGTACTTAAATTTTGAACTTATGAAGAAGTCGAGAAATTTTGTAATTGATAGTAATTTTAAATAATTATTGGGTACGAGTCAGCTAAACTTCACTGTTGGCTTAATGTCCTGTTGACAAAATGCCTTGACAGTGAAATGTCCCGTAGCTAAATGTCCTGACGGCTAACTCTATGTATCGGCTAAGTGTCCTTGTCGGATAAATGTTCTATTGGCTAACTGTCAGTGTCGGCTAACTCTATGTGTCGACTAAGTGTCCTTGTCGGATACATGTCCTGTCGGCTAACTGTCCGTGTCGGCTAAATGATCTATCAGCTAACTGTCCGTGTCGGGGGAATGTCCTGTCGACTAAGTGATCGTGTCGGTTAAATGTCCGTGTCGGCTAAATGTCCTGTCGGCTAAGTGTCCGTGTCGGCTAAATGTCCTGTCGGCCAAGTGTCCGTGTCGGCTAAATGTCCTGTCGGTTAAGCGTCTTTTCGGCTAAGTGGTTGTCGGCTAAGTGTCACGGACCCATATAATTTTGTACAGCTTCGAATAAGTTCAGTTTAGTTAGAATTAGATTAGTTTCTTCGTTTCTTATCTTGATTTCTGTAAGCCAGAGAAAGGAGCCATCTGTGTTTTTAGTTTGAGATAACAAAGGGTGAGTTTAACCCTTCTCTGGACTTTTCATTTACATATTCAGACTCAGAAATGAGCCGCTACATAGTTCAACAAGATTTTTAATCTTGTTGAACTATTTTTGTTTGAACAAGTTCAACCAGTTAAGCATAGACAAAGTAGTTAGAAACATTACATTTCTTTCACTCAGTTACAGATAAAGAAGGATATAATATGTAATGGATGAAAGTTCTGAAAAAGTAAATATACAGCAATATCATTTTATTTTTGTAGGTATCCATAATTATTAACCAACGATAGCTAATCACGAGACTTCAATTTGAAATGAGTATGGTTTAAATCTTAAAATCTTTAAATCTTTTATATCAGAGCCGGATCATAATTCTTCAAATACTTTAGTAATACATTGCGAATTGTTCTCAGAAATCGCTTTTAATAGGTCACCGTATTTTAAAATAAATTTATTTACAAATCTCGTATGAAATTTCTTTGGAGAAGCTCGATGAAATAATATTAATCTTAATATTCGTTTCTGAAAATGGTCAATGATTACTCGAAGGAATGTACGTTTATTTAATTAACTTTCGAGATATGAACTCATCAGGTTAGTTCCAGCTACCGCATTAAAATACGCAATTTATTGCACACTCAGAACATGGCTGTGTATGCATAATTAATATCATCAAAAATACCATGGGCCTTGGAGTTTTCAAAAACAACTTTTGTAACTGAGAGAAACCGACTTTGTCTCGCACATTATCTTTCTCAAACATTAAATGGCAAGTCATGCATTTTGTGCAAAATATTTTATCTTAGCACAGCTGAGATTACTCACCTACATTTTTTATTATTATTTGTAAAATTTAATAAAATAAACGACTCTCAATTATTTCTTATTCATTTGACTTTTTTCTATTTTTGTTATGGAGAATGCTCAAAATTATCTAGATCACTCAAACATACTATATTATAAGGCATTTCTCCCACCTTCTTAGCATGCCTTCGTGGTGTATTGGTCAGCACGCTCGACGCGTATTCGAGAGGTCCGTGATTCAAGTGCTGGCGAGGGCATTGCTCATTTTTCATTTCTCCAGCATCGAAATAACGTAATGTCTCTATAATATAAATATGTTTAAAATCCGCTTTTGATTCGTTCACCGTTTTTCCTCAAAAGTTGAAAATTTTGGATATTAACTTTGAATATATCACTTGTTTTTTATTGTCATCTGATTTATTTCTGGAACAGTGCATCAGCGAAGCAATTTTCTTCTCTGTTGTATACTGGATTTTTAAGTTGCGCTCCTGCGGTTTTATCGTCCATTTTTATCAATTTGGAGATAATTATTTCCAGGAATAATGACGAGTGATCACCTATTGTTCTGCGCGTCAACCAAAATAAATCCTAAAATTCTGAACTGCTATTTTCAATGCAAGCATTTCCGACTCGACGTTATCTCTTTTGAGTACCTTTTAGAGTTTTACAAATGTATGCGACTGGCTAATCTTTTAGTATAAGTACTACTACTGCAGCAAAATTAGATGTGTCTGCGAGTCATTTAAATTTCTCCTCCATCTCAGAAAGATTCAACTCTAGATCTTCAATTATTGCAGCCTTCAAGTTTTCAAGCACCGTATTTCCTTCCGCTGACCAAACAAATTTCGATATTTTAGGTTCAAATTCAACAACGGTTTCGCAATAGTTGCGAAATCCTTAACTAATATTCTATAAAAAGAACATAAATCTAAAGATAATGCTAGTGCTGATATTTTCATTGTTGTGGGGGTGGATAATTTCGGAAACTCACGGTTTGAGATTCATCCATTTCAATATTTTTATTGAAGAGCTTACAACATAAACACCAAAGCTGTTTCGTCGCAAGTCTGCATTTTTCGGCATTAAGTTTTAAACCAGTTTCTTGCAACGAAGTAAAAATTTCAACTAAGTTATAACCACGTTTCTCCACTGCATTTCTCGTTACGATGATATTGTCATGATAAATGAATGGAGATTTACTTAATGTTGACTTTAAAATAATGTTTAAGGCGATTTGAAATGTAACTGAAGCTCCACACAATCCGAAGTTCATCTTAGGAAATCTTATATGCCTGATTGGCATACAAAAGTTATTTTAATAATAGCTTCGAGCCTCATCGAAAGTACATGGGTATACGTATTAAGGTTATGTCATGAACTAATTATTTACTAAAGGATTGGGAAATTACACCAGATATTTTTTATGGTGTTCAGGTTTTGTATAATCCACTTCCAAACATCATACTTTCAGGCGGGAGGGGGTAAATCATTCTTTTCCTTTCACAGCATAATCGGGCTGGCATGTGGAGTACAGTAAAATATCTGGTAATCGGCATCCATTAAACCGGTAAGGTAAAAATAATGGAAATTTTGAAGGTATGAAATTTAGGCTTATAAGACAAAAAATATGTAATGAACAAACAGTCTGAAAATATGCATGGGACTAACATCTGTTGTGCTGCTATGAATTATCCCACCTAATTGAGAGTAACATCAAATTAGGCCTCTTAAATCAGAGCAAGAATTCGTTTCGCCTGTCGTTAGCAAAAGACTTGGGCACACTATACAGTCGGCAGTATGACTTTGCCTAGTTCTGCCTCCGATTTTGATGGAGATCACCCAGGTAGAGATGGGTCCGATGGTCTTCCACTTCTGTTCCTCTGCTATCAACCTCTTGAGAAGATTTTTAGACTCGGGGCACTAAAGTGACTATCTTAAATGTAGAATGTAGTTCAAAATAACAAAACTTAACGAACAATGAACCAAGGAATTATCCAGAATATAAGGAAGAATGATAAGTCTATTGATAAGTCTATTGATAAGTTTGAACTTAAATTTTAAATTGAATTAATTTTACAGATATGATGAATTTCTGTAATCGAGTTTAACTGCAATCACTAGTTTCTAGATTTCAGATTCTAAGTGAAGTTATACAACATGGGGAAAGTGATCCGCTTCTGGTTATACTATACTTTTCACTATATTTTTAATAAACATAATGCATATAGATATAATGATACTTTATAAGTCTTTTAACGCTTTCGTTTTCTGTTCGACCACATTTCGCTCATCCATATCAGCGGTTGATCAGGAACTCGACGATCGGAAAGTTGCTGTAATTAAGAAAGGCTTATATTATTGACCGGCTAAGTATTTCCAAGTTCAAATAAGAATAAATATCTTTCTACTCCAATTGATTATAAGAATTTAGTTGCTCAATCTTTCCGTCCATGATTTGCAGATCTCTCGCATTTTATGCAAATCTAATTTCCGAATTACCTTTTCTTCCTAATAAAATGTGCATTTCTGTCCTCTAAGATTCTATTTCAGACATAAAGTCTTGGTGAATTCATAATATTCCTTAATAGGGCGACTTTACATGTAGGATATTCAATAAGAAAGATATGATTTTTAAACGGAAGTGGAAAGCTGTTGTTTTGCTAATTATAAGCTTTTCTTTGGCGTGTTTCTGTTCTGTCTTGAACATAGTTTTGTAATTGTCTCCTGTAGTTCATCATTTGAAGTAGTCAAAATTCCTACTCTGATTAAGTCTTGTTTACCAGGATACACTTTCATGATTTGCTAAAACTTTCACTGAAGTAGAGGAAAGATTTGTTTTTTAATAAGCATTATTTCATGCATCTGGAGTTTTCTGTTCTTTTTGCTACACTAAGTACTCTCTTGAAGCCCACACTAGACATTTCCAAAACAACATTTCAACGTTTTTTGTGTTGTAAAATCACTAATACTAATGCTCAAATGATTCTCTAGAATCCGTGTTTAGTATGATTTATTTGTGTTTAATATTAATTGAATCCGAACTCCTATTTAACAAAGTATCAATATGAAAATATCTTGGAATTAAAAAGCGTACTTAGGAAAAACACATTTGAAGTAATGTTCACGAGAAGACTCATGAATGTATGAGCAATATCAAAAACACTACTTTAATGGGAAAGAAGAGATCCAAGAACCTTCACAATTCAAATGTCATGAACTATTTCCTCCAGCAGCTCCTGATCCGAAATATCGAGGCTCTTCATATTTAAGTCACATAACATTTGGTTACAACCTTTGTTCATACAACTTTAATTACTTTTAAAAGCAGTTTTTTAGTTTCCTTATGTATTTCGAAATATTGGTTTTAGGAAATGCGTCACTTCCAATTTGATAACTAATCAATATGCAAACAACTATTTAATTACAATATGAAAAATTTAATGTTCAGCAATCTGCTGTATTATTACTTTTCCTTTTACTGTCACGTTTTGTTCGTCGGCTGTCACCAACAAATTCTTGAGTTTAAGACAGAGCTTTTAGCTTTTAAGTCATTGCTGACCCTATCGATCCTATTTTAACCTAGCCTCTGGTTTACTAGAATTCGACTTCAGCTTTGCTAGCAGTACTTTCTCTCGAAAATTGAGGAACTGAGCCAAAATTTGTATGCGCTCTTTGTCCTGTAAATCGCATATTTTAAAACTTAAATTTTGCTTTACTTTGTTATCGTTCATCTCCCAAATAAAGGACGCTATTTTTGGTATTGTACAGGTTTATTACATTCAAGAACTAATAAAAATGCTAACTTAAAACTTTCTTTACTCGATATTACTGTATTGGGAGATTCAGATATGGTGATCAGTCGCTCGGCTGTCTTCTAAGTGTAAGAGTAAGCATTTCAAATAGTTAGAATCCATACACTTACGATCAAAGTGTATAATTAAATACATTTGGAAACTCCGCAACTCTCAGTTAAGCCCAGCTCGCATGTCAGGAAGACGCGTGAAAACAAAACTATTAGTCTATATTTTATATCTGAAAAATAATAAAAATAATAATAATAAAAGAATAATTAATTAATAAATAGCAATAATTAGAAAGGATATCAGTACCATTCATAGATGCTTTAAAACTGTTACTCTTGTTCGTAATTCGACAGCATGTATGAGCAATATCTGATTATCTTTAGAATTCTAATTTATCAAGAGTATCATTTACGAATACGTTTTGCTTCTAACTGCTGTCAAATTATATTTAAAACTCTTTTAAATGGCATTAGAAAGCGTCTACGTTCACGTACTTTAGAAATTTTGAAGCATACGAAATCTCCTGTATAATACTTTGCGTATTCCGTGATAGTCATGTCATAATATTTGGGAAATTGTTGTTTAAAATTTCAAAAAGGTGCTTCTATCTGTTTAATGCACTACTCCACTTTAGAAAAAAGACTGCAATTTGCCCTGTTTGATGATTTAATCCCTAATATACCTACGCATAAAAGGCGAAGAAATAAAACAAGTGCCACTGCAGTGAGGTATCAACCTTATGAAAAATGAAAACTTCTCTAGAAACTAAGATAAAACTGTGATAAAACATATTAAATAAAAATGAACAGCAGATAGTTTTAGTTTAAAAATTTACCACTACATGGCGCTGTAACACACAAAAATGTTTGACTGGATTATGGACGCTATAATGCTTACATTACTGTTAATAAACTCATACTTCAGAAGCACTTATTGTACTACATTTGTTGGAGCTTAGGTTCTAATCTCAAGGAGAATATTCAGTAATGTTACACAAGAACAGCTGAATTAAATTTTAGTGCATGTATTTCGGATAAAACGGTATAAGCAGTGTACGAGATGCACAAAATATCTCACTTAATAGCTGTTTACTTCAGTTTCAGGCTTGCCTCTATCGCTACATTTGCACAAGGTAAGTGTTTCATGCTTCTACTTTTGTAATGTTTCTTAATGAAATGGGATTATTCGAAGATTTTATGTAAACTTTAAACCTTTTTAAATGTATTTAATTTTAAACACAAGTTTTTACTTATTCTGAAGTAAAACTCCTTGTCTATGATGAGTGGATAATTTAGGATTATTTCACTGTTTTTAAGTGATTTAGAGTCCATTCAAAAATATCCTCTAGTTATGAATGATTTTTATAATCATAGTGACTCTTTAGAATTGTGTTATCTACGTAAAAAATCAGCGCTTAAACAATACGGATTTTTTGTTATAAACAAGTAAAATAATTCGTGAACTTGTATTTAATAACATTGTATATTTGGAAATAAAATACGAAAAATTGAATGGGGGATATTTTCGTCCCCAGACAACAGAAAATAAAGATGGCATATATTTATTATATAATATCCTTAAAGTCAAACTGAGACTGTTGTTCTTATCTTACAACAAAGCTATAAAGTTACTTCGCCAAGTAAGGTTTTTGCATAAATATATCCCTTTAAAATATATTATAAACATCGAAAATAATTTTAGCCTTTTCGTCTTTATCATTCTGCATTTTGCCTTGCTTTTCAATTGTTGTTCAGAACCTTAAAATTCCTTTTTTTACAATATATGAAAGTAAAATTTAAATTAAAAGTTCCAACTGCATATGGAATGTCTCTTAATTGTTCTTATATGCGTATCTATAAATATCTGCGATTGCATAAAGTTGAAGATAATAAGGACTAACTAATAACATTTGTTTTATATGCTTTAATTTTCATAATTGTCAATATTATGAGGGAAAGTAATAAAGCAAAGCTCACATGACAAAAACAAGTTCATTCTCTCAGACCTAGTATTATATAGCATATCTATAAAGGACCGCAACTAGAGACTTGGGGTGCCGGGCCAACTGATGGTAATGGGGTTAACATTTTTATTGTTTCTCCCAATGTATTAAATCAGTCGTAAACAAATAATCGGAGATTATTATCTTTTCTGTTTCCATTGCTAAATTAGTAAATTGATTATATGATGCACATAATTCGTAGATCATGATTTAGAAATTTACAATCGTTATAGTTTAAATTTATATCCTGTTTAATAATATTTTATTATTTTTAACTGAACTATAAAGGATATACTATTAAACCTCCGTTTAATTTTGTATCTTGTTCATTCCTATGTCATATATATTTTTACAGCTATCATGTATTAAAGAAATACTAAATATTTATTCAAAGTAGTTTACTGGTATTACTTGATTTTATTTTATGCAATTCTAACTGTATTTGTAACAATAATGTCTTAACTAATAACTGTTAAAAATAAGTAGTTGTATTATGTTCTGAAGATTGGACTTTACATTGCATCCATGCTCTCCGTATAGATGGGCTCACAATATTTAACTATCATTTGAAATATTAGAAGTGTTTCGCATCCTAGTGATTAGGCTCATTCCTTTCAATGATTATATTTATCAATGATTATACTTATTAATGATTATATTTATCAATGATTACTCCAATTTACATAAATATTTATAGCCTAGATGTTAAATGATGTATATTAATCAATAATTTAAACCTTGCATTAAATTAATCCTTGCGTTAAATTATGTCAGCATTTTATAGTTAAAAGCTGCTAATGCAAAAAGTAATTGAATTTATTTAAATTGGTGGTTTGTGTCTTTTCCTCACCTTACGACCCTAAAAGGGACTTTATTAGATTTCTTATCCTCTCTTTCTCTTAGCATAGAAAATATAAAAATACTCTCATATAACGTTTTAAAAATATTTTTTGACTGTAAATTTAATTAGTTTTTTAGCTTCTTTTAGAAAAGTATTATTCCCGATTTCTTCTTGTCATCGTGGTTTGTTCTCTACTCCATACATTAAATACAAAATAAAGATATAAAAATAAATATTTAATCACCAATAATTTATTCTTTGGTAAACAATATATATATATATATGAAAAGTAGTTTCACTATTTACTTCCAGTATACAAAGCTAATGAAATAAAACTCCGGTTTTAATTAAACGGATATGCTTGTTTTTTCCTGCAAATTAAATCATGGTGCGTTATGCCTAACAAATTAAACTATAGTGCAATATCTGACACCTGGTAGACATAAAGCATTTTCAACGTTTTTCAGCGATGAGTGATATTTGGATTTAATAAAAGTTAAAGCTAAAAAATCATTTCGCATAACTATGTAGTGCTAAATGGCAGGGTATTATTTAATACCTTTTCATAAATTATCGGAAGTTCAGTTCTAGCTTCAATACAGAATTCAGCCGAGGACTTAGTGGAAACTCAAATTTTGAGTCACTCGATAGCTCAAAAAATTCCTCTTTGGCTCAAAAATACGGCAGGCGATTTATCTCTTCAGTGTCAATCAAAAATGTTTTTTGAATACAAAATAACTTCTTTAAATCAAAATTCTAGATAAAATATTGACAAAACTGTGCTTCTAGAGTTTTTAAGTGATCTATAATGATTTTGAAATTAAAGTTTTACAGTTCGTTTTCAGTTATAGAAGTTTTAATAATAGAAAACATTTCGAATGAATCATTTTGTACCGTATTCTGTCACACATTGATTGTTTTAATAAAGCCTTCATTTCTATCGAAGTAAATGTATTGTTCGAATAAATCATTTTCCACTATTCTGCCAAACGTTGATTGTTTTAATAAAACCTTCAATTTTAGCGAAGTAAATGTATTGCTATTTTTTTATTGAAGGTACAAGTCAAAACCGTTTAGTTTCTCAAGAACATCTAAAAGACGGTACAGATTTGATTGCCATAAGCCGTTTTGAAAAAGAGCAGAAAGATAATAGATTTTTGCACCGTTAAAAATATAATAATGTTACGGTTTTTGTATTTATTTAGCTATTTTTAGTAGAATTTATAATTAAAATTGTTTCCTATTCCCGTGCAATGCAGCACGAGACTTATTTGAGGAGAAAGCTACGTCGAAAAAATTAAAATACAGGAGCACGCGCATTTAACATTTTAATAAATACATACCTCGTAATTGAACTCTTGCGATCCAGAAAAATTGAGAAAATACGAGAATGTTCTCGTGCATTTAAAAAGCTTATAAAAGCTGGAGGAAAACATCTCAATTCAGTTGTTTAAAAAACTGTTATTGTTTACTGTAGCGAATTCGCAGCGAGATCGGATTACGTTTCTCTGCTTTGAATTGTGTTCTGTAAAATGTTTTAGTAGTTTAAAATATAACTGCTGTGAGATATTGCGATATTGTACGATTATCTGTGAAGAAAATTTAAGCATTTTGTATTTATTCTTGGGATAAGAATAAGTTTTATTCACTTTTCATCGGATTTGTGCATTTAATTCATTACGAACCCGTACTCACGCAACAATAATTTCATTTTTTAATAGAATTAATCTTCGTAACTGTGCGTACATACTGTGGGTTTGCGGAATATTTTGATGTTGAAATTGCAGTGCATTCCCGCTGTTATGTTACGATTAGTAGAAATTTTCAATGTGTAAATATAATTTACAGTTTAACTTAACCAGTATTACGATATTATAATTGCGTTGTACGAAAAATGTAATATATTAAATTAAGTATAATAAAAGTACTGTGAATTATATTTCTTTAAATTCATGTATCTGGATTAAATTTTCAATGTGTAAATATAATTTACAGTTTAACTTAACCAGTATTACGATATTATAATTGCGTTGTACGAAAAATGTAATATATTAAATTAAGTATAATAAAAGTACTGTGAATTATATTTCTTTAAATTCATGTATCTGGATTAAATTTTCGAGATTCCAACATTTCGATTTGCGACTCCATTTGGGGTCATGATCTACAACTTAAGAAACACCGTTCTAGAAGTATTTAGTATTCTGACTATTACTTCTCTGATGCTTTCAAAATTATCTTTAGAAGGATAACTCTGATGTTTTTAGTTGTTTTAAAATTTCCTTTGAGTTACAGGTACTAAAATTTTCACTGTTTAGTATTGAATAAACATGTACTCAACTATAATGCAATAGCGGTAGTCTCTGGTGGCCAATTGTTAACCATTTCTTGATTCTATGTGGGACAATTCAGTTAAGACTTAACTGGGCTACAGCGAACAAAATTCAGATACTCAGTTGTTAAATTCTTCCAGCGGAATGCTTATTGCTTTGATAGATCATATAATACGATAATATCCAAAGTAACTGAATTCTTGATTCTATGTGGGACAATTCAGTTAAGACTTAACTGGGCTACAGCGAACAAAATTCAGATACTCAGTTGTTAAATTCTTCCAGCGGAATGCTTATTGCTTTGATAGATCATATAATACGATAATATCAAAAGTAACTGAATTCTTGATTCTATGTGGGACAATTCAGTTAAGACTTAACTGGGCTACAGCGAACAAAATTCAGATACTCAGTTGTTAAATTCTTCCAGCGGAATGCTTATTGCTTTGATAGATCATATAATACGATAATATCAAAAGTAACTGAATTCTTGATTCTATGTGGGACAATTCAGTTAAGACTTAACTGGGCTACAGCGAACAAAATTCAGATACTCAGTTGTTAAATTCTTCCAGCGGAATGCTTATTGCTTTGATAGATCATATAATACGATAATATCAAAAGTAACTGAATTCTTGATTCTATGTGGGACAATTCAGTTAAGACTTAACTGGGCTACAGCGAACAAAATTCAGATACTCAGTTGTTAAATTCTTCCAGCGGAATGCTTATTGCTTTGATAGATCATATAATACGATAATATCAAAAGTAACTGAATTCTTCATATTAGTTAAATATTTAAATTTTTTTCAGATGCCCCGAAAATCCAGAAGTTTCAGTTCCCAACGAAGTTAGAGGTTAATGAGAAAACAAGTGTTACTTGCATGTTAAGACGCGGTCAACCTCCTTACGTCTTTAGATGGTTTAAAGATGGTAAAGAAATCGAGAATGGTGGAGAAATAACAATTCAAACTAGTAAATTTTTATCGACTTTATTAGTAAACCCTGTTACTCATGCTGCTGCTGGTAATTACACATGTGTTGTATCTAACTCAGAAGGAAAGGATTCCTATTCTTCTTCACTTACTGTAACAGGTATGTATTACGCTATATTTACAACTTAATATTTTATATATTTTTGTCCAACTGAAATTTCAGTGTTACGTTTTGATTACTTGACTAGTGTTGCTGCCTGCTATATGTTGAAAACCCAATATTTTGGGCAGTAATGATTTATTATTGGACATAATATCTGCAGGCTCGTTTATCCATTTCAAATACTAAGAATAGGAATAACAGTGCCGTGACACTCAAATCCAGAAAAATGTGTTAAATTATTTAAAATTCGTAGAAACGATGAATTTGTAATAAATCTCGCAGTAGTTTAATCTCCTAATTAATCATGCAATTTATAGAAAAGCACGTGGATATAGAAGTGGTAATTATGCATTTGGAATGTGCTTTAATTAGAAAAGTATCTAAAGGTTTAAGGAGAGGCATTAAAATAAACAAAGCAGAATAATTAAATTTTCAAACAAATCTCTTACTCATATTTCTAAAATACTATTCTTAAAGAAAAGCTATCGCTACTCAAAAGGAAAAATTTCATACAATGTAACTATTTAACGGTGAAGCTAAAACCTATTCCAAATGAAAATGTTGTATCAATTCTAATGTTGGTCTGGAATGATCCCATAAAGCTGCAATTTCAATATCAGTTGCATATGGATGAAACTATTCTTTCTTCAACGTTTTTAATGTGATTTTAGTCATAGCATTATGGGAATAATATATATATATATATATATATATATATGTAAAATATAAAAAAAAACACGATGGCTTTGCTCTATGCGAACCAGCAACCTTTAATTAACTTTCCGCAATTTCAGGATCTTCCCCCTAGAGCAGTACTTTCGAGAAAATTCGAGCATATTACGTAACCGCTCCTATAAACAAAGAATCCGCGCCACTTTGCGTCAGAGAGAGAGACTGCTTTCTCCTTCTGCTGTTAAGATCTATACTACTGATCTTCTCATCTGCCACCCTTTGTCCGAATAATATAACGTAATAACCTTAAAGTTAATCTTATCTTAGTAAAGAAGATAGATCTGCTGTTTGAATTGAATAGAGATATGGAGCTATAAATTTAAATCCTTTTGTGTCATCATTGGATGCCGCTTTACACTTAGCCACAACAATGTTCAGAATTCTGAGGTGACCAGATTGCCAAGCTTCACTTATGTGCTCGACTGCCAAAATATTACATACATATGCACCATAATATTAATAAATCGTATTTACTCATCGTAACACGCAGAAACAGTACTTACTATTGTAGTAGTCGACGAAAATTAAATTATATCATGTATTGTTTTATAAGGCTTACTAGAAATGCGGTATTAATGAAACATAAGTTGAGTCCAGGTTTGAGCAAGAAATGAATGGTAGTATATATTAATACATCCAAAACTGAAAGTTGCTAAACAGTAGTTATTATAGTAACTCATGAATTTTCAAATGTAGGAAATTATTTTATAAACATTTTGCTATAAAGATACTAATGTTATGTTCCTGATACAATGATAATGATTAATCAGAGATTTGAAATAATTATTTACTACTTCTTTTTGTTTTAGCTGCACCATCATGGGTTATTGAACCAACTGACGCAGAAGCAGTAGTGGGTCAAGTATTAAGAGCCATTTGCTTTGCGGATGGATCCCCGAAACCAGATATTCGGTGGACTAAAGCGGGTAATGCTGATTTAAAGAAAATTATGACTTTGATGCAAATATATCAGAAGTATATTTCTATTTCTAATGATAAAAAAAATTTAAATTATGAGAGATTATGTGTTTTAAATTACATTTTTCCTTGTATATTATCACATTATTTAAGAATTTCTGTAAACCTTTCTGACTTATTTCAGCATTTAAAAACTTAATATAATTGTACTTGTCTAAAATACCTAAGCATCTTATGAAATGCCTGTTGTCTAAAATATTTAAGTATTTTAAGAATGCCAGTTAATTAATCGAATAAATAAGACAGACACAATTAGACACAGTTTATTTTATTCCGTTCATTTCAGTTGTTAGAAGACCTTATTTCATTAACTCTTAAATGACAAAAACCGTCGGTAGTTTCGAACAGGTGCTCCTGCAAACGTTTCATGCTAGGAATTTGTATGAAAATTTCTTTGGCTTCGCACAGATTAGACGTTGTTTGGCTTCGTATAGATTACACAGATTAAAGGCTTTTTCTGCATTAAAAATTTTGTATTACTTAATAACTAAATGAATAGTGAATTATTAAGTAATGGATTCAGATTTGCTAATTACCTTAATCTTCATCATTATCTCGGAATGCGCGTTAACGAGCATAAGGTAAAGCTCGCTTCGGTTTGAACTAATGAAAGGAACAGTTAAATTGGTTTTATTTTTTCGAAACTAATGGTGTTTGAAAATACAGGCATACATTTTTGATTAACTTTCAGATTTGCTAGTTTTATTGCTTTAATTGTTGAATAGTACTTATTTTAACTTTGCAATTAATAAAATTTGGAAAGGTACATATACACTTTTTTTCGCAATTCATATTTATCTACAGAATAGCAAATGATTAAAATTTCAGACAAATTGAATGATTTATTTCAGAGTTACATAGTTACAAAATAACGAACTCGATTAGGTGTTGACCCACCTCTAGCTTCTATGAAATCTAGCACAGACAGATAAAGCTCCGGGATGGTCTCCTGCGGTATTTCTTGCCAAATTTGCTTTAGTTGTCGGGCTCGGTCATCAACATTACCTGGTAGATGCAGTCGCCTTCCCATCATATCCCAAATACCCTCGATGGAAGAGAGATCTGGCGATCTGGCTGGCCAAGGAAGTGTTTAACACGCTGTAAGACAGTTCACAGCAGCACGTGCTGTATGTGGTCTGGCATTATCTTGCTGAAAAATAAGGCCAGAATACTGCAAAAGGAACGGTAGCAAAACAGGTCTCAGAACGCCGTCGACGTACTGCTGTGCTGTAAGTGTGCCTCTAATGACGACCAAAGGGATCCGGCTATCAAGGCAAATGGCACCCCAGACTATAACTCCTGATTGAGGGCCTGTGTGCAGGCAGGCCCTCAATCGGCAGGATCGGCACGCTGCTTTGGGCGTCTCCAGACACGTTTTCGATGATCGTCAAGACACAGGTGACAGGGGGGCCGGACGGCTTTCAAAGACTAATCAGCTATAGTCCGGGACCCGTTTCATCTAGAGCATAACATGTTTACAACATAGCGTTGTATTACCTACATGACAGGTGGACATTGCATGGCGACATAACATATCTCAGACATAACATGGCATACCATTTAGACATAGTACAGTATTGTGACATAGTATAGAATATAGTCATTCCATAGCGACATAACATATTTACAACACTAAATACACGACGTAATGTGACTTACACGACAGGTGGACATAGTATAGCGACATAACATAGTTAAGCATAGAGAAGACATAGCGACATAACATATTGAGGTTACTTATTTACAACATACAATTCACAGTGTGGCATGACCTATGCGACAGATGGACACTGCAGGGTGACATATCATAGCGTAGCGTAGACATAACATGACACAGCATTGCAACATGATATGACATGACATAGAATAAGGATTACATATTTACAGCATTAATTCACAACGTAACTTAACTACATGAAAGGTGGATATAGCGTAGCGACATACCATAGCATCTCATAGACATTGCATACATATTATTGCGACATAACATATTGACGTCACAGATTTACAACATAAAATACACAGCGTCATATAGCCGCCTACACGGCATATAGAACATAGCCTTGCATATGACCATAGCATGGAGGCATACATTTTGACAAAACATTTTTATAACAAAAAAAATAAATAAATAAATAGCATAACGTGACCTGTACAGCATTTGGGCATAGCATAGCGTAGACAAAAGTGATTGAACATAGTATAGCATACACATAACTTTGCATAGCATAGCGACATGACATAGCGTAGCACAAAGACATAGCTTGGCAACTTAACATCATGATATAACGTATTTACAACCGTTAAAATATACAGAGTTACATAACCTACACAAATTTGCATATTATTATTAAATACTTTGCCATATGGCATTCTCTGCATGACGTCTCGTACACTACGAATACATTTTAAATCATAACGTACTGCTGTATAATATTAACAACCTTACATGGCCTACACAACATTGCATACAGAAACATGACTTTTTGTGAATTAGCACAAAAAGACAAAAACAGAACGTCAATCAGTACATATGGAGTGTTACCAGGCACATAAAAATAGACTAAGCAAATATTTAGCTGCACATAACTGCACATAGCTCACTATTTGGAGCTTCTTAGACATTATTATGTTTGACACAGCTCTTGTCCAAGCGCTTCGAGTTTATCCATTATACATTTAATTTTCTTTGTAAATGCTGGTTGCTTTATTAGAAAGCGCTTGAATGGGACCTCAGAAGCACGGAAATTAATGTGCCATTTCTGTGTTAAAGGGAATTCCACAATATAATGATCGCGCGACCTTTCATTGCCGCCGACACAGATATTGGTGGTAGACATGCCTCTGTCTTTGAAATAAAACGGGAAGGGTCCATGACCCGTTATGAAGCGCGTGAGGTAAGAAGCGGAGATAAGCCGGTCTGTCGTACTCTATGTATAAAGTCATCAGTTCTCCGGTCTTGTTGGATTGCACCCCATTCCTCCAGCCACAGGCTTAGGGCTGTTTCCCTGCGCTTTCCTTTTAAGGTGCGATTACGGCAGCAAAATCGAAACTTCTTCTGCGTCCGGATTTTGGGCGGCCTTCTTTGCCTCCTGCTTTTTCATTACCCTGGTTTCAGCGTGTCCGCCTGGAACACTATGTTTCCAGGGTTCATATGTCCTTTCCAGGTTGCTAGTACATCTCCTTTATTATATGCTACAAAAGCGCACCACACTTTTCCATCTAATTTGGACCCGTCTGTAAATATGATTACTCCTAGGCCGTCTACTTTTGGTGCGAGAGCTGAGTCTTGGTACGGATTTCGGCGACGTCATAAGTGACGTCCCCGAAAGTCTACACATTTACAGTAGGAAAACCGAGTCAATTGCAGCCTCCTGCATTGCTTTAATTGGAAGTGGTATTAGCTTTGCTAGGACTGGTGCGGCTGCTGTTGAAGTCGTTCGATACGCCCTAGTTAAAGCAAGAACAAAAGGTCTCTGAATGCTGTTTAGCACTTTGGCTTTTCTGGCCGTCATCGGGCAGGCCCAGATTACCGCTCCATAAGTAATTATCTTCTCTACGACTGTAGAATAGAGAATTTTTAAGATTCGAGGCCCCCAATTTGATCCCATCGTCACGATACAGTTCGAAGCGCGATTCGTCGCTAAAGACTATACACTCCAGTCAGCATCATTCCAGCCTGATCGAGCCAAGCACCTCTGTAATCTGGCTCGACAGTGTGCAGGCGTGAGTGACAGGTGGCTTAACGGTCGATGTGAACATAGATTTTGATCTATCAGCTGTCTGTGAATGGTCATGGTGGACACTCGTGTGCAGGTTGCACTTCTGATGATTGATAGCGACGAATCCGGTGCTGCGACAGCTGATCTGACAATTACTTTATCCTCCCGATCTGTTGTGGCCCGATCTGTTGTATTTATATAAGTCGATCGCTAACATCACGACGCAGAAATCTGTCATAGTCCACCCATTCTTGCCATTATCTTCTAATCGCCGCATAGCTTCAACTCATATGTTGATCGATTCTCCGATTTACCCAACCTGCCTCTTTCAATCCAATGACAAGATCTCTTTCAAACACTGACAGTTGCTCGTAATGAGCTCAAATCCTGCGGTGAGGTAATTTTTTCAGTTGTTGAAAGATATCCTAAATCGCAATGAAACATAAATTTTTAACAACAGATCTAAGATATGGGATCGTATCTATGCTTCTGGCATCAACTTCTAAGAGTTCTGACCAGTAGTTAAATGTTATACCATAGGCCATTAGAAAATATAAATAATAAATAAGAGGCGTATTGATAAATACACCACACCCGAAGGCGAGATCGAAGTCATGAGTTAAACTCAGTAAATAACAATTGTAATAGAAATTATTAGACATATCAGTAGTAGTCGAGAGGAAAGTATCATCAATGGCAGCTGCAGTCAAAATGAGAGAGAGGCATCAGTTAGCGAGGAATTAAGCACTGGGCCAAGTGAGTAGTGGGAGCTATTTTTAACAATTCAAGAACAGCTCCTTATATATATTTGCTTGATGCGCAGCTCCGATGGGCTGGAGATCGCACTATTCATTCATTAGACACCAAATTTTAATCTTTTGCATATTTTGTCAAATCATTTACGCATACGATATTTCAAAGCAATCGGATGATTCCTTCTTTGGTGCGTCGATTTTTTTTGTTATAGAGCGCTGGCCAACCTTCACTGTTTTCAGTTAAGTGCACAAACACTGTCAAATGTTTCAGCCGCTTGACATCGATATGTACTGGAACAATTATTCATTTTTTACGAATTGATAAGAAATTAATCATAATCATCATTCCTCTTGATAAAAATATTATGCGATGTGATAATTATTTTAACTATAATAACGCCTAAAATGAAAGTGGTATAGTGAAATAAACTCCACAATGTGTTCCTGTTTCATTCACATGGTCCCGTAGGAAGCTGAATGGCTAACGACTGGAAACTTTTGATTTGAAGAAATAAAGAATTCGCAAGGATGTGAACTTGAACATAATATATGACCTGAATGTATGATAATAACGAAGGCTCACAAAACTTTAATAATTATACTAATACTATTTCATGTAAATTATTATATATATTACAAGTTATTAATTTGTAATTTGATTGCATATCTTTTACTTAGTATTTCATTTTAATAATAGGAACTTCTTTTCTCGAGTGGTCTGCTCGAGGGCACCTTGAAAACGGATCACTCATTTTCAGCCCTCTCAAAGAAGATGATGATGGAGAATATTCGTGTATTGCTGATAATGGTGTTGGAGAGAGTTTGCTTAAGAAAATCAAGATTATAGTACACGGTAATTAGAGTAAGATCGCTTTATAGAATCTGCATTTTTATATATGGCATTACCGAATACTGAAATAACATTTATTGCAAAATAAATTGTTACTTATAAACTATTTCTTAGTAATCTTATATTGTCTTCAGTACAGTTCTTTTTCTGTTTTTTATAACTCTGATAACATTACAAGACATTCAAAGAACTAATTTTGATACCTGAAGATTATCTTCAATGAAAGAATGAATGATTTTACAATTAATTACTTAATTTACAACATTATATTTCCTACAGATTACTTTGATAATTTTTATACGTGTTTGTAATGTCAATGTTCACCTATATGTGGCGCTAGTTGTTCGAGTATCGTTACAATGTTTTTAATGCTAGCACTATTTTATAGTTGAGCATCACTACTGTACAGACTATTATGATGTGTTTATGCTGAACGACTTCATCTAATGCTTTACATTAACCTAGTGAACTCCTCATTTACCTTTACTGTCACATATATGAATATTCGAAGTGCAGAAAAAATCTAAGTTTTGAAGGCAAAGGTGTCATATTTCGCCATAGATGATCGTTGTATTCCAGTTTTGTAAAATGTTCACGTACAAATGTGTCAGCTCCTTCATTGATGGAAACCGGAATATTAATAAACAAATGCTTATCTTCATTTGTTTATTTATGGAACTTATCTACAGTAAAGGTAAGCACACTTTTAGGTATTTAAGTTTTCATCTTATAGGTTTAAATTTAGTTTATATAAGCGCGCATGTAAATAATCTTATATTTGTATTGAAATTTAATTATTTTTCAATGAAATTATAATTTAAAACTGAATAATTAATAATTGTGAACATAATATTTAATTTGTATAGAAAGGTATTATGCCATAATTTCGTTTTTACATACCAAATAAAATTTGACATTTATTTCGCATTTTGTGCCGAGTAAATATTGTTACAACATACTTAAATGCAAACTAGAATACATTTTCTAAAAGTATACGAAAGAAATTTAAAAATTCAGACTTTTCTTTCTGAACCTCAGCATTAATATAAATAATGATATAGCTTTTTAAAAATTTAGAAAAATAATCGGTAAAGAATTAAATGCATTTATGATTCCTATTGAACAATATGCTTTGCATAATACAACGAACGTAAATTTCGCTTAACTTTTGTTGCTACCTAATTGCATGAGCTATTAAACTTTAAAAAATAGTATTAAAAACTTGATAAATTAGGTAAAATTTAAAATTAAAAAATAAATGTCAAGTATTTATTTATTTGATTATTTTATATATAATATTTCGTATCACAATGCAAATATTCATACATAAAGATAAAACATATTGTGAAGCTGGAATTTGAGCTAAGTCTGAAAGAGAGTATGAACTTACACATAACTTCAAAGTTTGAATATTGATTTTTAAAGTGGAAATTAATGTACTTCTTATTAATTAAGCTTAGCTTTTTAACATACATTCATTTCTGTCATTTTGTTAATACTAATGTGATCTATCAGGCAATTTTCTTAAGCCTTCAAAATTTGTTTGGAAGTAGAGACAAATTACGAGTAGGAAAATCACGTTAAACGAGCGTAATGAGTGCATGAGTAAAATTTTTCCTGGTTCCTTTTCGTTTAGATCAGTAACTAAATTTTATTCTAAGTATTACTTTTAATCATCTAATTTAAATACTGTCATCATTTGTGTTGGAATAAAATGTATATTACACAATATTTAAAAATCATTCTACGTACATTATTTTGTTTTATAATATGCTATTTCTTTTTTTTTTTTTTTTTTTTTTCAGAATCTCCAAAAATTCAGCATTTTCAGTTCCCCCACACAGTGAAAATAGGAGACAAAGTAAACATTCCATGCATGGTTACCAGAGGACAATCGCCTTTGAAATTCGAGTGGCACAAAAATTCGCTTCTTCTTAAAAATGATCAGAACGTACAAATTATTGAAAATAATGATTTTTCAAGGTTAATTATAAGTCCCGTAACCGAAAAGACATCTGGAAATTATACTTGTACTGTTAGTAGTCAATACGGCACAGACAGCTTTTCAACGTTTTTGAATGTTAAAGGTAAGATATTTTAACAATCATGAATCGTTTGAATACTTAAAACGCGTTTTTCTTTACTAAATATGTAGCTGAAGTTTCCTTCAGATTATTTTATTTAAAAAATATCTAATATGACAATTATTTTATTTAAAAAATATTTAATGTGGCAATTAATTTTGGAAAATTTCTCCCTGCTTATTGAATTCGATATTAATTCGATAGTTAAAATTATCATATTCTGTTATTTGGAGGCTATTTTTTGGTCATTGGTTTAATGTGACCGAAAATATTTTTTAAAAAAAGACTAAAAATACTTGAAACAAAATTATGTGATATCATTCGCTGTTCTATTTACTATTCCAAAATGATGAAATGCTTTCGTATAAATATAATATAAAATCTGTTGTGTACGATATTGCCTTTTATTTTCCCACTTATTTTATATATAGATGCGATATAACAGGAGAATTTTCTTGCATTTCAATAAGAAAAAAAGCATAAAAAATTCATTGGTTCAAATTATTAGAAAAGCATGAATTGTTTGAATGTTTAATATACTATTCTTAAACGTGGATTCATAAAATAAGTAATTTATGTTTGGAAAAAATTCATTTTCTGTTTATCTTAACTTACACAATAAAAGCAAAGGTGCATTTTATGGTTTGAAATTCAAGACATTATTTGTTAGAATGCTTTGAAAAAATTTTCAAAATTAGAATATAAAAGAATTTATAAATTGAGTTTAATGTGAGGGGGAGAAATGTAAAATCTTTAGTCACAATCAGTCGCTATAAATTATGTAAATGATTTTAGCATACCTAAACTCTTAAATAAAAGTATTTCAATCACTTAAAAAGTGCTGAACTTCTTAAACTTCATTATTTACTGCTTATGCTTTTAATGCATTTCTTTATAAATGAAGTTAAATGCATTTAAAAATATTTACATGAGCTAATATTTAGTTGTATTTATAGCACCACCGTCTTGGATACTAGAGCCACAAGATATTGGTATTACTGAAGGAAAGACAGCAAGTTTTCATTGCTTAGCTGACGGGTCTCCCAATCCTAAAATCACATGGAGACGCATTGGTATGTATTCAAGGTATTATGAGTAATATTGGAAATTTGTTACGGTATACGAAACAAGATTTAATGAATAGTTCCAAATAAACATAGAGAAATAATCATATTTTTAATTATACTTTTTAGGATTCTGTTTCATTAGTTACGGCATGAAATTTAATTCCGTTATAAATAAAGGTATTAGTTTAAATTTAATAAAACTTTGATGTGTAATAAATATTGGATTCCGTTTGAAGGAGAAGTATTCTGACTAGCGTTGAAAATTCATTAAAGTACGAAACACGATTTTATGAATAGTTGCAATTAAACGTTAGCAAATAATCATATTTTTAGTTATACAGTTTCAAGATTCTAAATTTCTTTAGCTACGGCATAAAATTCAATGCCTTTCTAGTCAAAAATAGGGTTTTAAACTTTTGTATTTTAAAACGTTGATATGTAATAAGAATGGAGTTCCTTTTGAGCTAGATATTCCTAACATGTTAACGTTAGCTAATATTTATTACTAACGAAAGAATTTAGCATGACTAATTATATGCAATCACTCCCAATTCAATTTTATGTGAATTTTTCTGAGTGGAACTAGTAAGCATGGTACCATTTGTCCCTGACGGAGAGGGACATATGCTCGATCACTTTCGAAATCGATAGAGTTTCTTTTTTAAATCTAAATCTACGTTAATGTAAGATTCCTTTTTTCGACGAATATTGCATTAGTATATTCGACGAATATTGCATTTTACATTAGTATATTTCTCTTATAATTAAACGTAAATATTTTCGGAAATAAGCTGGTATCCTGGTCTGTTAGTGAATATGCTGCATATTCATTTCTTCTGTATTCTACTTATAACAAACATTTGTGGATTATTGAATCCTAACAGACGATTTTATTTCTTTACATTTATACAGATTTAGTAATACTATTTACCTTTCTACGTATTTTACTTCCTAATTAACAATCTGAACTTATTAACATTTTAAAACATAAAAAACTTCAAAATTTATTTCTCATTCAAATAAATTAAAATCTAAAAGAATTCTCTAGCTTTTTATTGCAATGAATTTGCACTATTACTACAAATATTTTGCCTGATATATCATTTCCTTTGTGCCGTTGCTTTCTGAGTCAGGTTATGTCTGCCATGATACTTTCTGGACATTTCGATTAAATCTACCTTAATAAAACGTCACAGGAAATCAATTGTATATACATTCCATTTCCAATAATTAAAAATATTTTTAGTTTTTGCTCATACAAATAAAACATATTATTTCAGCATTTTATTCCCCATCCATGCAATATTCTGGATAATAAATTCAATACTTCGTGACAGTTTTTAAATTAAAACTCCTTTTATAATACATTTTGCAACAATATTAAATTCATACGTCTTAAGCTAATTCTGACACTTCTCCTCAATAATTTAATGATATAATTTGAATTTTTCATAGCAAGCCTTGTTATACTTATTACAAGAAACCAGAAAACGAGACTAAAAATTCGAATATAGTTAATATGGTGATCAAAATTATAATAATGAGCTAGACAGAGTACAAAAACAGGATAGAGAATAATAAAAATTTCTTTCAAGTAGTTACAGTAAATTAACGGAAAGAAATTTTAAAGATTTAAACTAATGTGTAATAAATGTTTGAAATAAACCTGTTTATGTAAATGATATACTTCGAGTTTGATGAGAAGTATTTTCTTAAAGTAATGAACTCAGAAATTTTCTTAGTTCATTAATAATTTTATTAGTTTAAGATCAGAGATTTTCCCATTAATAATACTACTGCTTTCCTTCAATTTTCCTAAGAGTTTATAATTTTTATTTATAAATAATTTAAAAATTAGTATAGAAATAAATGTATGCTTGTTTTCATTTTAGGTGGGACCTATAACACTGTATTTAACAATTTAAATAATGGTACGCTTATTTTCAACCCTGTAACGAAAGCTAACGAAGGATCATATTCATGTGAAGCAAACAATGCTGTTGGAGACGCGTTACAAAAAATTGTTTTCCTCATTGTTCACGGTAGGATTTCATGATTAAATTAAAAGATACATTTTTGAATATAAATGCATATATTAATTATAAATGCTTTTAACTCTTTAACTAACTGAAAGCTTGGTAACTTTATACGCATATTTATTGTATGTAGATAAACTGTATTGATGCTTGTACTCTGATACGGTTTTGACGTTATTATTAGATGGGCGCATGTAAACATTTTATATTGACATGAATAATAATTCCATTCTGAACAGTTCTTTAGTTTCGCTGAATATATTTTCGTTATTATACATAATTTGTGAATTTTTGTTATCTTTTTGTTTAGTTTTAAAGCTTCATATTTCGCATTTTCTGCCAAATGCTTTTTGAAATAAAATTAGAAAAGTATATGTATCAATTATTACTATTATATCACTAAATTACTATTATTACGTATAAATGTACAGATTTATATACAAATAACGCATAATTAGGAATATGTTTTCAGTAATTGCATTTTGGAATAATACTTGTTTGTGTTCATGTTGTTATTTAAAAGAGCATTATTTTTAGAAAATGAATGCATAAGTACTGTATTCGTACTCCAAGGAAAATTTTATATCTTTTGATCGTAATAAATGTTTTATTATATTTTGTCTAGCATAAAGTTGCTTTCTAATGTAAGACTTCAAATCTCAACATACAAACGTAGATGTATTCTACATAATAGATTGAGGCATGCGAATCTGAATGAGTAACTGATAAAAATCACTAAACACTGATATCAAATAAAGAAATTTGTACAGTTTGATATTAGAGAATATAGGTTTCTTTCTACGGTAAAACAATGCTGACTTTGAAAAAAAAAAGTACTGTGGCTAGCGCGTTTTTGGAGGAAGGGAAATTAACATTAGATGAATTTAGAATTTAAAATTTTAATTCCGGACATTATTACTTCGGACAATTATTTAATTAAAAACCCAAATGAAATTATAAAATTTTTATTTTGCTTTACTATGGTATATTCGAAGTGTGCCATTTGACTAATAATGCAATTATTTTGCAACGTTTCGAAAACCTAGCGGATTTTAGTTGCCGAAATAGCTCAATCTGTAATTTTTTTCTCGTAATTTAGTCGCAAGTTTTAACTCCATCATGCTCAGTGTAGGTATAAAATGTTTGATGTTTTTCGTAATTTGGTACTGTGTAGGTATTTATAAAAGTAGGAATCGTTTTGAATTCAGTTGCATTTTTTCATTATTTCACGCTGTGTGTAAATACGTAAAACATAAATTACTCTGTATCATAGTAAGATACCAAATAAAGCTCTGACAATCACTTTTAATGTTCCGAGATTTGTGTAAAACACAGCCTTCTACTCCATTATGGATATCAAGCCACTTGATATGCAAATAGATTTATTAGTCCACAAATATTATAAAAAGTTTGAAGAACATTCACATGATATTATTAGAAAAACTGGAGGTTGCGACTACATGGAGGAGTAGCTTTTACTTATGTATTCCTCGATTAGATTCTTACTTTTAAATAAGCATAAGACTTCCTAAAGTTTTGGATTTTCATGATTTTATTGTCGATATCTTTAGGGATTAAGAATAATGGGTGTAAAAGTCACCTACTGACCGTAAACTTCACTAAAGAGCGACATCCTCAGACCTTTAAACTGGTACTGCAGTATGTAAATGTAGCAATTATAAAAAATTATATTGCCATGTTACTGTTTGTATTTTAAAACGGAATTACGTTTTCTTATTTGATATTACTAAAGAAAAATTAAGAATTCAAGTGTAGTAAATCATACCAGTAGTTTTCCTTTATCGGTACTATTTTATTAGGAGTTTAAACCTGCTAAATTTTCATTCTGTTTACTAACTGTAAATGTCATTTTTTCAAGCATATATGCATATTAAATAAGCAATAATGGTATTTACATTCCTCAAATGCAGAGCTTTTACATTTTTATTTTTAATTAATATATAATTCGCAAATTAAATAAATTATGCATTTTTAAAGTATTTACGTTTATTTCGTTCACGTTTTCGCATAATAAATAAAACTATTTGAGATAACAAAGAAATAAAAATATTCTGAATGTAACTATTTATACAGAATGTAACGATTTATACTAAAATTTCGATTATGATCTTTACTTTTACTCGCTCTTTATAGTGTGTTTGAAATGGTTTAAGCTTAATATATCTCATTTAATTTCAATATAGGCCTACATGTGGCGCTAGTAGTTCCTTCGTTACACTTTTTCAGACAAGTATTTGTTGTTATACGCCATTATAGAACTGAAGAGATGATATGAAGGTAAATTGTTATTAGGTAGTTGCATTTATGAGAGCGACTAATCAGTTTTGCCTGTTCTTCAGAATCTTAAGGAATATACACTATTATTTATGGCTATGTGTTTGAAGCAATCAGAATTATATGCAGATTCAATGCTTGCTTTATTGCTGAAGCCTGATCTTCAAACTTTCGTGTTTTTGCCAACAAGACTTTCCTCTTAATAATTACTCGAGCATGGCTTTTGTGTCTGTGTTTCCATTTGTGATACTACTGTTGACGATCGGAAATATTGATTCATTAGGTAAGTAACCGATTTATTTTGATACTTTAAAATTAAATTAATGCGTATAAAATACTGCTATACATTAATTCTAGTATCTTATGATATTTTTAAAACATTCATCAGTATTTGTGTTTGTTTTTATAACCGTAATATTCTTAATCTGATCATAACATTTACGTTTTAACAAAAAATACTTAAAAAAAGTATGAGATTTCTTAATCTTTCAAAGATTCCCTTTGAATTTAACTTAAATGTTTAATGCCTGATTACTTAGCAGTAGAATATAGTTTATGCCATAATGTGTATATAAATGCTCTCAAGCATAAGACACACACACACATATATATATTCTACATTAAAATTTACTAAATTAATTTTTTTCAGAAGCACCAGTTATTCAACCCTTCCAGTTTCCTGAAGGTATACAAATAGGGAAGACTCTAAGCGTGGTATGTTCAGTTATGTCTGGAAAAGCACCTTTCAATTTTAAATGGTTTAAAAATGGACATATCTTAGACATTGAAAGTGTGTCAAATACTCACAGAAAGGTATCTAATCTTGTCATAGACCCTATATTAAAAACTTCTGGTGGAAATTATACATGTGTTGTCAGCAATTCTGACGGTAAAGATTCCTTTTCTGCTGTTCTCGTTGTAAAAGGTAAGACCTTTCCTTTAAATTTAATATAAATGTAAATTTAAGAGACTTCGACTGTGTGTAAAATAAAAAAATGCTTATTTTTGTCATGGAAAGTATGCTACTCGTTACTTTTGTTTGATACTGAATATTTTATCAATTTATTTTGATGCTCATAAAACTATAATTTGTATGCTGAAACTTGCTAAAAGCTTAAACCAACGGTTTAGAAACTTGAAGCTTATAAAATTAGGATATGTATGCAGTATTGAGCAATATGTACTGTACTTCATGTTTAGTACTTTAGTTCTACTTTAGTTTTATAGGGAAAAATTATTTGTTATTTAATATAAAGGACATCCGAAAAATCACTTAAAGCAGAATTAAAAATCAGTCTTCCTGACTCAAACCATCTAGTATAATTCGTTCTTTATATCAATATATATAGAGAGAAAATTAGCAATTTTCAAATTTTTTGGGGGAAAAAATGGGTTAAATCGGTACCTTTTAGAAGTAAATACTAAATTAGTCAAAAAGTAAGTTTTGCAAAGCAAAGTTTTTTAAAAGGATAATAAGATAATAAGATAAAAGGATAATAATATAAAGCTTAAAATTTTATTTTCTCAACTGAAATTTAGCAAAATTAAGTAATTCAGGCTTATGCAAAATTATGCATTTTAATTTTAGTATAACGAGTTGGATGTCTTAGCAGTTTGGCATCCGACTGTTTAAATGAGACAATAAGCATTAATATTGAGATAATGATATATAATTATGAAAACTGTGCAATCCTTAAGCATTCTCGGAAATGTGGAAAATTTTTGTACTCAACAAAATTTGAAAAATTGTTCACTAGTTAACTGTATTCATGCTTATTGTTGTGTTGGAAGTCATAACATACTTTTAAGAGTACATGTAATTCATAAAACACAAAAAGTCGTAAAATATGGAGTTGTAAAGATGATGAAACACATTTTATTATTTTTTAATATATGCCATATTATCTATTAATTTGATTAATCGACAATATATTTACAATATATATATATATATATATATATTAGAATTTAACAAACATTCTCTATTCGTGTATATATATATATATATATATAAATATTATAAATACTTTAAAAAACATATATTTATTAACTTAGTTTAAAAGAACATACATATTTCATATAAAAATAGAAAATTTTAATTCGTAGCACCTCCTACGTGGATAAAGGAACCTGAAAATATGTCTGCAACTGAAGGACAGATGGTTAGTTTGGTATGCAAAGCAAATGGATCACCCCGCCCTAGTATAATGTGGGAGAAATTAAGTCAGTATACAGAATTCTTATTAAAATTTTTTAATTAATTATTTCTTTATGTTTTAGTGTTAAATAATATGACTAATAATAGTTTATGTCTAATCCTCGTTAAATAAGCAAAATAAACAAATTATTTCAAATGCGCTACGAGTTGCAAATACAGCTAAAATATACTGTTCATTTTCTAGTGGTATATTATTCTTTGTCTGTAATATAAATTCTAATTGTTTTAAACAATTACTAGTAATTAAGTAAAACAAGAGTTCATTTATTCTTAATGCCTGTACTCTAAGTTACGCCCCAAAGAAAAAAACCGCTTTTCTATCTTTTTTTCATTGAAATAATTGAATATATCGAATATAGTTTACAGTATAAAAAATGAACTAATTTTAATGAAAGGAAAGGTGAATGCGTAAATAAAAACTACACTCGTTCTGTACAAAATTAGGCACTTAAGCACGTAGCAAAGCTTTCGTTATAAATTTACGCAATCGGAAGTGCTTTATTTCTTAACATTGAATAGTTATTGTTTATTACAGTACCCTGCACTGGTTTAAGAATCAGTTTTGGAGGAGCTATTAAGAGGCCATATAAGGATATCCCCGTGTTACATCCTCTTCGAAAGATCGTTGCAAAACTGAATGAATGTATATGACGAATGCTAACGTATATTCAATTATAAGCAGTTTATCATTTGTAGTAGAACGCAGATCATCTGAAACTGTCAGGATTTAACACCAATTCGAATAAGAGAATAGTCATACATTTACAGAAACAATCTAGAAATCTTGGAGGTCTATCAAGGCAATAATAGTATTATTGCTTTCTGGTCCTTCAAAATACATGATAATGTGTACAAAATCGGGCTTAAATACTTATGTTCCTTATATATGAATGACAAAACTATGAAATATTTTATGTTTAAACACTTACACTATTTTACATGCAGCCATACTGAAAACTCCTTTTTAGACATAAAGGTCAAATTAGATCCAAGTGTCTCTGCCACCCGGATCATTTCATAGCAGCTTCTAAGCATTTAAAAGTTTCATATTTCAATAAGGGTGGATCAAACACATGCCATTTTCATTTTCTTTATTTCCTTAAATAGGTGATATCATCTCATTGTTATTTAAGTTTTGACAGGATCATTTGCATCGACGTTTATCAATTCATTAATACCTCTTTCATCATAATTTACACTTCTTTTAGTTTCTTTCAACTCATCGATTTTGCTGTCATGATACTTATTATCACAATATTTAATTTTATTGTTTCTATCTGTCTAAATCATACTATATCTTACCAAATCAATCTGATTTGTGGTTACTCTCTGAACTTGACTTATTTGGAGATGTGAATAGTCCGAGTGTAGTGCGAGTATCCTACCTACTTATTTGGAGTACCGTTTTAATCTTAATCAACGTTCCCATCACATTCAGATTAACGTCAAAGCGAAGCAAAATAATGAACATGATATAGTACACGAAGTTATCTTGAAGAAATTATAGAAAAAATATTCATAAAAAAGAAAGCAATTGTGTCAGAGACCAAGTTAGCACATGCATTTCCTCATGAAACTCGGAATGCTTAGAAGTCTCAGAAGAGACTCCTTGCCGGATAATATGGTAGGGAGTTGAAGATTTCATTCTGCGAAAACATTAGCCATCGCTAAACAGCTCTGATCTTCCATATTTCAAAAAACATATTGAAGAAAAGAATTGCAATTTATTTGCATATTTTAAAGTTATTTATTTGTACGATTATGTAAGAAAACAAATAATTTACTTCGACTAAAACTTCGATATTTTTAAACGAGGTATGACACATTACTGGATATCCACATAGTATTTATATTTTCTAATCAAGTTCCGAAAAACTTAATTGACGAGCTTGTGAGTAGATATTATAAGAGTTCAAGAAATACTTCAAGTTAAGATCCGTTTTTGCAATTAAATTTTAAAATTTTTCCTATTTTGATTTATCACGAACATAATTTTCAAAACAAAGCCGTTTAGCCACAGTTGAATCGTCCAACATGTAAAAAAACTTTGCATTATCTGGAGGTGTATTTTACTTATTATTTAAACGTCAAATACAAGAAATATCGTTTCTCACTTTCCTCTTTGAAAGCAATGTTGTGTTTTGAATGCATGTCAATGATCTTGTCTCAGATTGGAGCTTATGCAGGGTGTTTCGGCAAATCTATTACAAACTTTCATGAGATATAGAGTACACCTAGACCATGGAAAAGTACAGCAATTGCATGGTTGAAAACGTTTTCCTGGTGCGGTAGTGATGAGACAAAGCACAAGAAAGAAAGGACACGAACAGGGTGAGAATATATGTTCATTATGCTTAGTGCAGCGGAAACTATGAAATAAGAGCAAAAATATACGATCGCCATCAAAACATGTGTTCGAAATTAAGCTCTCGACATGGGGTCGGCACTCTAAGTTACGCCCCAAAGAAAACCGGTGGTCCGGTGCATGGTCCAACAAGATCTCCTGACCTCACTTGCATTGACTACTTATTCTGGGGATTCGTCAAGGCACTGGTGTATGAAGGCTACCGTTAACAGTGCTGAGAAACTTATCGTACGCATCGTGGTACTTCTGGAAAAGTCCGAGATACGCCCAGTATTTTCCAGAACACCAGATCTTCCATGCGGCAGAGATATAAGACTTGCATAATCTGTCCGCGATCATGATTTCGAACACTTTCTTTGATGATAATCGTTGTCTGTCTGTATTCTTATTTCTTGGTTTCTACTGTACTAAGCATAATAAACATGTTTTTCTCATCCTGTTCGTGTCCTTCCTTTCTTGTGTTTTGTATTGTCACTACCGCTAGAGGAAAGCGTTTCGACCATGCATTGTTATATGAGTTTCCATTGTCTAGGCGTACTATTTCTCTCCTGAAAGTTTGCAACCGATTTACTGAACCATCCTATATATATCTAATTCAAATACTGACAGCTGACCCAAAGTTCTATGAGCTAAATCTTTAATATTAATTATGTAGACCTCTGTAATACTCTAATATATTTTTAAGAATCTTTCTTAATTTAATTCATGTATAAAATTAATTAAAAATTAGGAAATTTAATTAAATTAAACAATTAAATGTTATTGAAAATATAAGTGTTTTCAATTTAAAAAGTTATATCATTTAAATAGTTGTTAAAATTGATTTTTACATTTTAAACTAGTTTAAAATGCAAAATAAGTATAAGAATCAAAAGCATTTATGTAACAATGATTTTCCAAAATTCATTCGTGATACTATCTACGTGATCACTTGCTATTTCTGTTAAGAAAACGAATTTGTTTAGTATCTGATAGTGTTCTGAAAACTTTTTAACATATTTCTTCAATAGTACAAGTATATAAAATTATGCTTTTTTAATCAAAGAAACAAAATTAATTGTTAGTATGATCGTTTTCAGTTACTGATGCTATTATTAAATAATTAAGAATATATATCCCCTTTTATCATATCCATAAATCCCTTTTTATCTTTTATTTAATTATTTGTTAGCTATTTTCCTGTGTCTGTTATGTATCCTGTGTTATCGAACAGTCATTACAAGGTCTTATTGCTTCGTTTACCATTTTTTAGGCTTGACATCATTTTTGCTCTTCTATAGCTTTTTGATAACAAATGATAGATATTAGTTTAAAATATGCTATTTGTTTTAATAAATATATGAGTAGTAACGATAGTAAGATTAATAATTATTTCTTTGTTAAAATCTTTATAAAAATTTGTGTTTTAGGTTCGAAAAAAGAGCATGGCATTCATCTTATACAGGACACAATAAATGGTACATTAAAATTCAAACCAGTTCTAAAAATACATGAAGGAGTATATGAATGTACAGCTGAAAATGGAGCTGGTGCATCTCTTAAGAAAACAGTAACACTGACAGTATACGGTAGTATTGGTCTTTTATGTTATTTAACTGTCCATTAATGATTATAACTATTCGTAGTGTAAAGTGTTTATAATGCTTATATATTTAAGACGTATTCACAATGCTGAATATTTGGAAAGAAAAGATTTGTGCTTAGAAACACTAAACAAAAAAAAAAAAAAAAAAAAAAGTATTTCCTATATTTCATTCATCAATATAAGGTTGGAAGGAAACTTTGTGATGTCTCTACCTTGTCTAGGGTACTTCTGTTTAGATTTCTTAGTGTGATGATCGCTTGCGAATATGCAGGATATATTTAAAAAAAAAACGTATACACGAATGCATATACGAATTATGTACGAATAGTTATTTAAATACTCCATGTTTAGTTACGCCGAAATGTTTTAAATCGAGATATATTTATCGTTTTCTATACCTCATATTTATGGACATAATTAAAATATTTTTCGAACTGAATGCAAATTAATTTAGAATCTGAAGACATTTCACAAAGTATGTGAAATTATTAAAGCATTATTTATCTTTATTTTATGAAGATTACTTTTGTTTTCGTAAAACTGTTCGCCTTTTCTGCGAGTCTGAATTTAGTGTAATCTTTTATTATGAGTGGATAATGTTACAGTCGGTTACTTTAGATAAGGTACTTCAAGGCCGTTTCTCATTTCTGGTTTGCCTCAAAACCAAATTAACGATTGCCGCAGAAGATGGTCGAATTTTGTAATTTGATTAAATCTCCCTAATTTCCTTCTGTGAGGATGATGACGACACACGTTATTATCGTAAATGAGGGGAAGGTAGTTACCACTTTGAAGTGACGAACACCCATTATTGCAAATATAACACATTTTTATATGTTTTCGTGCATTTATATCAGTATATCGTTCGGCTTACTGTTTATTTTACGTTAGTTAAACATTTTTCCAATACAAAATTATAAAATCCATTTTTAGGTAGACTGTCTCTTTATTTAAGAAGAAATATTGTCTTAAGAGTATATGATATTGTTCTACCATCATATAACGGCAATTTTATTACATATATGGTCTCGTTTTTTGTTCATCTGATAGATTATATTGTATTTTAAAAGAAAAGATATTTGTTTTATGATTCATAATTTAAGAATCCTGAGCTGATTCATTATATTTTCCATATCTTTTAAGGCTTCTGGTTCAAAATTTTATAGTAAAAAACACATTATTCAACTCAATAGTTTTCGATACTGGGACCGAACGGGCTGGCTGCATGGGCGTTTTCGTCGTTTTCCCCATGTGTAACGTGTATACGAGCCAGTTTCCCTTAGAAAATCCTCCACGAAGGCATCCCTCCCTTAAGGCAGATAGCCCTTGAGTGCTTTGCCGTAATCTAATAAAATCAAACCAAACCAAAACCGATTCTGGGACAATATATGTTCATGTGACATCATTCTTCGAATGTATAATGTTGTGTTTCGTGGGTAAATTTTATTTACATCTTTGTTTCATAACTTGCTGTATTTTTTTAAAAGTATCTACTGATGAATACAAACCAGAGAAGAGCTACCATCACAGAAAATTTTCAGCAACTGAGTATATTATAATTTATTTATTGCTTTTAATTGATACGTACTACTTGCTTTATATTGATATGTCTTCAATTATTTTAGATATACATACATCAGATAATCACTTACACAATACGATGTTTTTTAAGTAGATAATTCATATTTTAATTAGGCAGTGGTTTCACAAGTAAGATTTGAACAGATTTTGTTTCAGAAAGATGTCAAAACCAGATTTCTCGGTTTCTGCATTGGCTATTAAACGAACTGCTTTGTTATGCCTCAAATGCTGTTCTTACCTAGCTTTTTAATAAATGTATAACTCGCTATTTATTATGCATATTTCTTAATTTTACTCAGATTGTCATTTACTTAGGTTAAACATTTTGAGACTTAGAACTAGTATATTAAATTCAATGTAAAAGATACAATATTTTTTTTGGAATGTATATTCTTAAAGGAATGTCTACTTTAAAAATCTTTAAAATAGCTTCTTATATTCACTCATATAATCGAGATAGTAGTATACTTGTTAGAAAAGAAGTCTCATAAATTTCAGCATATACTTGTACTTTCTTGCAATTTTTTCCAATGAAACTACGTTGATATACGTACCCGCAAAAGTATGTGAATGCAGTTTTTATAAGTAAAACTAACAAATCTGTATGTAAGCTATTTCTGTTGAAATGTATACTGAGGAAATAGCTTTTTCATTGGAAGATTAAGCAGATGTTAGCTGATGACATTCTCGAAATGTACAATAAAACTAATTGAAATTATGGTCCTTCGTTTTTAATGTGTATCGAAATCAACACATATTTCATTATTATTTGCTTGATATTAATTAAAATTAAATATGTTCTATACTGATGTTTTCCATTCATTTTATGTCTCGAAATTTACATTAAACTACGTGTTAATGATGGCAGGTATACTTTCTCAACTAAGGCGATATGAATATTTCTGTTAAAAATTTCTTTCAAAACAATTTTCGAAAATAATTCTTGAAATTAATCTTAAACAGTATTGATATCTGAACTGAAATGCTCGTATGGCTGTGAAGGTCGGAAAAAAATTGATATGTAAAATATGAGAATTTAAATTCTGTTGAAGCTTTCTGCCTTCCAGTTCATTTAATGCTTACAGTTTCTTTAGAATAATAAATTAATTTATGCCTTGAGACTGTCTGACCTTTGAATTCGGGTAAAGATGTTTCTCTTCCTTGATCTCAGAGATTAAGCATTTCTTTTTTTGGTAAAAATATGGTGATAGATTTACAAAAAATCTTGAATACGAAATATTTATCTACCTAACAGATGTAACGTGTGCAAACTTATGTAATATGTGCTTGTGGGTATTGCACTAATTTTAAAATTGAAATTAGTGTTCAACTTAATTACCACGTTTCTGCGGTTACTTTTTATGACATGCGGTAACTAAATATTGTTATTAATTAATTGATTAGTTTTGGTGTTAAATACTTAAGTAAAAGGGAAGTAATAATTTATCTATGCGCTTGAAATTTCACAGAAAGAGATTTATTGCATACTAATGTTCTTTCGTAAAGTATTATATCAAAACCTAGTTGTGTATTTGATAATATAATGTGAACATTACATATTTATATTATGTTTTTTCTTAAAGGTTTTGCTACAATAAATGTGATTTCCAAACTATTTTATTGTATTTCCCAAGCTATATACTTTACGCTATTCCAAAGAAAATATTACTGTTTCTTGGTTTCTTTATGGAGTTATCTTTCCAAAGGAAACTAAACCATTCTTTCTGTGCCTTTAGTTTACATCACTGACTGCTTTATTTAGTATATCAATATTATGTGTCATCTGGATGTGTTAAATATGATTACTAAATTCGTACTTAATACTCTAATGAACAGGAAATAGTGCTGTTATTATTTATTGCAATTTTTGTAAGTCTGATTTTTCCATATCGAGTATTTAGTTTTAAGAATATTAAGTACTCAATTATACTTAGTATTTTCAACATTTGGTGAAGATAACTGTAGCCATTTAAAAAATCATGATATTTTTATGGTCAATGAATTGTCTTAATTGTATTCAATTGTCAAATTTTATTATTAGTAATCTGTCATGTGGATTAAGCTGAAGAGTCTCTAAAAACGGTTTGTTTTAAGTTTTTAGACAAATTAGACGACAGATTAAAAAGTGAAAAATACTTAAAATAGTTATTCAGTTTCGTTTTTTTAATATGAGAAAACGCAGTAACTTAAAAGCATTGCTTTTAAATAGAATTTTCGAAGTTCGAAAATCCGAAACTTTGTATTTCATGAAATTCTGTCTTATACTGCTCCGAAAATCAACACAAATTTTATCGAGTGTGATTGCTTTAAGTCATATAATTTGGACAGCCTTTTTTATTCTTTCCAGGATAAACTCTGCATTTTGCAAACCGAGTAAAAGTATAAAAGATCTAAATAAATAAAAAATTGAAGCATGAAATATTTCTGGGTTAAAATATCTTTAGTAGTGTGAGAAACAACTTACTGGTTGGACCACTATTTGCAAAGAGCTTATATAAATTTCGTATATTTTCGCTAAGAGATGTTATATCCCCACAGTTATGATAGTCATAATAGCCCGACTCATTTCATCTGTTTCTAGAAATGGACCCGTTAATCTACGACGAGCAGATGAAAGAATTTAATTATGAAACCTTTTTGAAACACATGTGTAGAAGAAAAGGGAAATGTCGCATTAAAAATGTTTCGGTATGATTTGTAAATAACATGTTTTCTGTCATTCATACAACTTCAAATTAATTTGGTGATGAATTTAGATCACTGTCTGTATGTATTTTTAAAATATGTTAAACGATATTTCTTGGAGTTATTTTTATAAAATTGTGCCTTCTTGCCTTTGGGTTTCGTACACTTCTATAGAGTAAAGCTTCCAAGAAAATAGTTAAGGTTACGTTTGTAAAAAAATAATCTTGTGTTAAAAATTAGTAGAATGGAAATTAATAACAGTTTCTTTAAATTACAACTGCATATTTAAAAGATGTTGTTCAATTAAATGGGAAATCAGTTTTTCATTTACTACTTCCTATTTATCCCAATATGTGGCGCTGCTCGTACGGCACCATACTAAGTAACAACGCTGAGAATGTAAGTCAAAGCGTTGGTGTGTTTTTTACGCTAAGATATCTACGTCACAAAATAAGTGAGCTAATAATGTTATTTAAAATATGTATTTATATATATTCTGATTAAAGCAGAAGACTGGATAGAAAATGAAATCGCATTCTAAATGGCTTGCAAAATTATTTGCGAGTCTTTGTAGCAGTCTACTATTCTCTGCCGTTGTATGCTCAGCTTCGAAAGGTAAGTTGTTTTCATTTATTTACCATGTTATGTGTGCTTTTCACACTATGAATTTTTAATCGATATTTTTAAATTAATTTAATTATAGATATAAGTTAATGAATACATATTTCCAATTTCGGGAGTTTTTCGTAACTTAAATCTCTGAAAATCTTACCTTCTTGTTATGAAATAAATGTTTCCCTATTCTTCGTGCATCTAGACCGCTAAATCTAAATAAATATGATAAAAATCCTTCATATTTATCAATATGTAAACATTATGCAATTATTTAGACTGAGCGTTTGTTCTAATTCAGCTTTAAAAATTTTAGACGTATGTTACCGTGTAACACTTTTTTCCGACTTCATTTATTTAATTGCAAAACAAATTGAACATAAATCGCAACAATGAGAAATCTCCGATATAACTTCCAATTCATAATTTACAAAAATTTTATTTCCTAAAATATTTATTCTCTTTTTTTATTTTAACTTTAAATGAAAGTTGAATATGTATTTTTTCTTTCAAATTAACCGAAAGTGTTATTAACTGAGTCTTGATTATTTTTAACGACTGTTTAGTTAAAAACAGTAAAAAATGCATTTATCATTTATAATGATAATACACTTCCACAGAAAACTAAACAGTAAATACAAATATCTCAGACATAGTAATATACAATTAAGAGAATTAAAAGAGAAATTATATTTTAGTTTAACAATAATAATATTTATTTCCAACAGTTTTTAAAATTATTTCCCAATTGATCGAGCATCTGCTTTTGTATTTTATTATTGTACCATTAATTTACCTAATTATAGTTATAATTGTATCTTTAACATATTTGTTTATTCTTTTATGAAGATTCAAGCATTTTAAATGACATAATACTAAATGAAATTTTTGAATAATTTGAACTTCTTCTCCTTCTTGTGTACACACACACACACACACACCATACATAATATTCTCTGGTGTGAAACATAAAAAAAAAGAATTATATCTATCAGCATTTAGAATTTTTTGAAAATGCCGATTTTGACCCAAAATGCCAATTTCCTTTTATTCATTCATTAGAGAGATTGTTTATTTGGATTTCCGGAACTGGTTTCTTTTTGTTTCTATGTTAGTTAGAAACTGAAGTATTAAAGATTTCATAAATAATTAAAGATAAATTCAAATTAAAGATTTCATTCATAATCTTCTACTGATGAGCAAAAACCGAAAGTGGGCATTTAAATCACCAGAACCAGAAATCAGCTTTCAAAAAGCAGAAAAATGTCGAAAATGAGCATTCACAGTTTTTCTTGAAATATAATTTAAAAGGCTTTGAAAAAGAGGAAATGAAAAGAATCTTATGCAATACTGTTATTTTTTACATGCTCAAAATATCTCGCTAAGGTCTGACTTTGTCTCAAAACATTATATATTGCAATTAGTTTTATCTTATTCTTTGATTATTTTAATGACACTTGTGTTAAAGTCTAGAAATGGGTGATAAAAAATCAAAGCCGCACTTGTAAAAGTGTAAGGAATAAATTTATAAAACGTATTGGGAAGGAATTTGAAAATATGCCATTTAAAGCAATTTTTATATCGAGTGAACCAAAGTTAAAAAATTGCTCATCAGCAGGAGATATTTTTGAAAGCGATTTATGATGTGAAAGATATGTAAACTGTAAATAGTGTCACCAAATGTGAAAGCATAGATCATCCGTATACAGAAGCGCCGTTTGTTCCAGGCTGAGAAAATTGAAAAGGAAACAAAAAGATCTTGGTGGACATGTCAACGTCGCTGACTAACGGATGTGTTTATTAACTAACATCAAAATTACTGTGCAACTGTAATCAGAAATAGTGCGATGATTTGTCTATTTTTTTCACACCTGCTCTAATGCAAAACTGCCTACGCATGACAACTGAGTAGTAGGACTAGACAACTGGTGTAAATATCTGCGAGCTTGAAGAATGTACACAAACAAATCCAAAGGACTGCCAAAGAATGTTATTAATATTTTGAAGTCTGAATAGTTATGATTCTAAATCAGCAGAAACTCTCATAAATTCGCTTACAGGGAAAGACGCAAAATGAAGACGGAAGTTTTAATGGCATTTTGTCGAAATTTATACCGATGGATGTGTTTGTGGAATTACAAACTCTTAAATTGGGGGGCATACATGGCTGTTATACAATTTAACACAATGCTTAGAGGCTTACAAGATATTTTACATTGAATAGGTACACAATATTGTGAACATGCAACCCAAGGTTTTAGTAAGCTCGACATGGAGTAAATATGTGAATCGAAATGTCACTCACTGCCCAGACTAAAAATTGCCACAAAAACAAATACGCTTTTTAAATAAAACCAAACAGATAAAGTTGAGCAAAAAAGGTGTAACTTATAGATATGGGGAGTTTTAGGTATGTGGCTGAGATTTTGATGTTTTATCTCAAACTTTCTTACTTGATGAAAGAAAAATCAAATTACTGTTTTTTATTTTTATGAAATATTGGGTACTTAATCTATAAATAGTTTCTTGAGAATGATGTAACAGAATCTTTATATTATAAATATTTTTAAATTGGGAGGCTCTGTTAATAAAATAAGTGACTTAATATTTATGTTCTAAATATTTTTGAAATTGTGATTTGTTAATAAAACAACGATATCGCGAATTTATTGAAAATCCCATAAAAAACTTCTATAAATTGAGACATTTTCACCTTTTAATAAATACTTAAAATTATATATCATTCTCTAGATAAAAGCATACAATTTATTAATGCACGACCTTTCTTATGTAATTCAATAGTTATAAAATATTTCTCCCGCCTTCTTAGCATGCTTTCGTAATCTGCGTAGTAGAACTGCGTAGTAGTTCAGCGTAGTAATCTGCACGCTGGGCGCGTATTCCACAGGTCCGTGGTTCGATTCCCGGCAAGGGCGTTGCTTATTTTTCATCTCTCCTACTTCGAAATTACTTAATGTCTCTACAGTGGCGTCCGAACTAAAAGGGTGGTGGATGATGATTCTCCACACCTAGGATTTGACTATTGGGTCCACTGAAAACCCCAGTCTCCCTTTAACCCTCTGAAGGGCACCGGTATATAATATATACCGGTTGTTTGTCAATTTTTTAACCTCCGAAAAAATGCTAATTTTACTACACCAAAAGCTATAATCGTAAGTGTCTAGTACTTTCTTTCGATTCTAAATGGCAACATCACCCTATGAATGCTCAATATTTTACAATTATAAAATTAATATACCTCGTTCCAAGGTATCATGTTGGAAGATTGATAAATTCTATTGGAGGGAAAGAAAAAATTCAAAATCTGCAAATATATGACGTACACATGCTGAATCTTATATATTTACTTCATTTCAGTCAGAAGTGATAATTAACAGAAGATTATTTATACGATTTTAAAACCGGTATATAATATATACCGGCGCCCACACTGAGGGTACCACGCCAATAGATGGCAGCACCAGTCTTCTCCTTTTCTACTCTGTGACATGACAGAATTTCTTTATTATTATAACAGTTTATGACGTAATAATTTTTCATGATTAACTTATAAGTCGTTTATGATTAAATATTATGATCATGGAGGACTGGGGAGTTTACTGACTCTGCGCTAGGACTGAATACAAGTGTATTAGTTTAATTTATTATTTGTGTACTCAGCTCAAGTTTCATTCATCTGTGTTTAGCTAAAATTTTTATTTCAGCACTTATCTCTTTCCCAAGAGAAAGACTCATTGATTTCAAAATTGCCGTCTGGGGTCAAAACTTTACAAAATTGTGGGGGTTAAACGTGGCATGGTAGCCCCCAAAAGTCACCTGTTGCTTCTTGTTTTCCAAAATCCTAGAATGTAAGAAAAGAGGTGATTGACAACCAATTTGTCATTCGGGAGTCACGCCTTCTTCCCTTTGTGAAATGTGATAAGATCGCACAAAGGGAAAGCTCACTTAAAATGGAAACGTACTTAAGGTCCATCTCATAGTGTAATCACAAAAACTACTGGTTTGAAAGCATGCCTTTATTCTTTAGGGAAATTCTTTTTAATTCTTTGTTAATTTCAGATGAAAGACTAGAGAACACAAGAGAAATTTGCACTCTGGTTGATACAAATAGGTTGTTTCGGAAATAAATTTTCAGTTCGTGAAAGGAGGAAAAATATTTCTAAGCTCCGTTTTAAATGCAAACTAAAATTTATCCAAAAGTTGAAAAGGAGCCCCTATGAAGCGAAAGGGATTGAAAATCAGAATAAGAGCTTTGAGGTGTATCAAATAATAAAATTGTTTAATGGCGTTTCTTCCTGAACAAAAAGATATATTACAACCTATATTTACAAAAAATAAAAAAGGGACCCTTACGGTCCTTGATGATCTAAAGTGTGTGTGCGTGGAGGGGGCGGGCGATTCTTCGTATCATAGTATGAAGCATGGTTTTTTTCACATATTATCTAAAGCATAAAATATAACTTCAAAAATGCAACATGCTTTCTCAGCTGAGTCGGTCGTAGTGCTTCATTTTTCAATTTTTTTAATTTTCGGCTGAGTTACATCTGCTTGTAATATTATACTAGTTCAGTTACAGCATGATACGGTTTACACATGCAGTGTTATATTTGCTAAATTTTTTTATAAAATAATATTGAATTTAAATCAAGTTGAAAAGCTTTTTACTCATATTTTACATAAGTATGTTCAGCTGGGTTGCATCATCAAAGTGCATAAAAACATAAATTTTATTTTTAAAATTTTAAATTTCTGCTGAAATTTAAAAAAAAATTTCTTTAGACTTACATAACTATATTCAAGCGCTCATCACTACAGACGCACATCAAAAGTACCCAAAATTAATTTAAAAAACAAAGATTTACAGTTGGCGACTACCTGGAAAAAAAATGTCCTAGAGGGGCGCCGGTATAAAATATATACCGGCTCTCAAAATTCAGGATTTCGCTTTAGATTTTTTTTAAGTCTCAATTTTGTGTCCTTAGGGTCCATAAGTTATAGTTCATGCAAAATTTTACAGTTTAAATTATTTTATATACCGCCCCTCAAAGGGTTAAAAGGGGGGTATATAAAGTATTTCTCCAGCCTTCTTAGTATGCTTTCGTAGTGTAGTGGTCAGCACGCTGGACACTTATTCTAGAGGTCCGTGGTTCGATTTCCGGCGAGGGCGTTGCTCATTTTTCATCGCTTCTACTTTCAAAAAGTACCTAATGTCTCTACATGGTTTTCCATAGAGGACGTTTCAATTTGTTTTTAAATTCACTTATAATTTCCCCTATATTTAATATTTTTGCAGGATAGAAATAACATCGAAATATATTAAATCTGAATGTTCCATAATTTCTTTTGTAAAGAATAAGCTAAAAAAGTGTTTATTATATACCTATACTATATTTCTTGAAAGAAAATATTCTTCGAATGTGTTTGGATACCTTTAATTGTTGTTGTGGATCAAAAACTGTTAAGACAGGATAAGTATTAATTAAAGATTTCCGAGTTGGGCATAGGTCCATCAAGATCTTAAACAGTTATTTTATGCTGTTATTTTTTTAACCCTTATTCCCAGAAGCAACAGTTACTAGATGCCAAAGATTTTTCTTATTTCGTTCATATTTAAACAAAATATAAACTCAATTTCAATTAACTGCATATCATAAATTAATAAACTCATATTTAATTAGGTTTCTTTTAGAAATAATTTATGAAGTTATTACTCTAAGCAATTCTCATATATCAACCGCATTATTTTTTGTTTGTAAAGAAAGAAGAAAATAAATTAAGCATCTTGAAACAGAAAGTATATTGTTAGTTTTCATAGAATTAAAATATCTGTTATAAGATAAAATATGTTAAACATCGCTGAAAATGTTATTAATTAAACATAACTTAGTAATATTTTTTTATAGTTGCACAATAAAAACTTTCCTTTTTATAATTTCTGTTATGCAGTTATGTTGATTCTAAGAATTTCTTTCAGAATCTCCAAAAATTCAGCCATTTCAGTTTCCAAAGCACATACAAATAGGAGATAAAACAAGTGTTCAGTGTTTGATAATGCGGGGACACTCACCTGTTTCTTACAAGTGGTACAAAAATGGTCATTCACTAAAAGAAACCAAGGGAATAAGCGTTGAATCTAATGAGAAATTTTCTACTCTTCTCCTTGATCCTGTTGAAGAAGCGTCTGTAGGAAATTACACATGTTCTGTGAACAGTCCCTATGGAAGTGACAATTATTCTGCTTTCCTCTCCGTTAAAGGTAAGTAAATAACATGTACTTTATTTCCTTTAGAACAAATTACAGATAACTTTCGTGCAGCAATATCTAGCTTCCTATAATATACCGTGTTATCTTAATTTGTGTTACATAAACTAAAGAACTGCTGAAAAGAATAGGGTTTGGTTTCCAAATTTAAAAAAAAAGATTACACTATTTTCACACTTTGCAATTGAGAAATATATGTTTGTTAAAACAATAATAAAAAGCGATAATATTACTTAATGTTTTGTCTTTGCTACTAATAATTAGTAATGGAAGGCATTTTCTTCTTTACGAAATGTCTTCATCTTTTGAACTTTATTAAATAGTGTCGTGAACTGCTCAGCTGCATATTTCGATGTGTGGCACTAAGCATTTATGTAGCTCTTTCTAAAATTTGTGTTTCCTCCGATGGGAGGGCCTTTTACTAGGAAACAAAATTCAGTTATTTGGCCTAAGTAGAGGGCAATAATCTATTTCCTTTTTTACTGATTTGTATAATTTTGTCTTAACAATGAGTTCTTTGAATTATGTTGCATTTCGAAATGCTGTGATCTCGAGTTTTCGTTTTTTATTTTGATTGTAATAAATACTTCAGTTTTATGATAAGTTTTATAACTCGATTATTCGTTCTATCATATTAAGTTCGATAACCTGGGAATCGGTAATTTTGATTATTATTTAAAGATATTTCAATAACTTTGATAGTTTTACATAATAGACTTATCCTTCGTTTTTATCTAAAGTACGATTGTTAAAACATTTGAAAAAAAATTATATATATATATATATATATATACATAAATTCGATAGCCACTTATATTTCCAAATATCAATCTAGCTCCACCATCATGGGTAAAAGAGCCATATGGCATCGAAGCTACTGAAGGGCAATCCGTAAGAGTGATCTGTAGTGCTGCTGGATTCCCATCACCACAAATATATTTCAGAAGAGAAGGTAAAGATTTAAACTGATTTTAAGTTACTAAAGCTACATTACATAATTGTCTAACATGCAGTTCACAATATAATATGAGAAGTAGCATTTAATACAGAATCAAATCAAAATCAATTAACAAATAAATTCAAAAGAATCAATTAACAAATAAATGTGTACGTATAGCTGATCTGCAGCCTCCGGATGTTTATTCTGATGCAGAACTCATGATTATTGATCGCCTGATGATTTTAAAGATAAAATGAGATATATGCGATAACATTCAGAACTAGTTATTTCCACGATAACACTCAGAACTAATGATTTCCGCGAGGCCTTATCATCTTCATATTGAATTTAAAAGAATTTTGAATGTTTACTTGGCTTCTTATTTGATATTAATATATTTACTCTAATAAACATTTTATTGTTACTGATACCAATTTTAAATACCTTAACATTTTATCTGGTATTAATCACATTGACTAAAACGTTGTAATTACCATGTATGCAGTATACTTGACTGGAAGCAATCAACTCAAAATTTACTTTATATTTCTTGATGATTTACGAAAAAATGCTTATGAAATACCGTAGAACTATAGTAAAAAACTATATGCGAATGGGCATAAAACTTTACTGAAATAAAAATAGCTTTTTAAATCCCACAGTGTCAATAAGCAAAGTATTAATTTATAATGTTTTCTTTTACAGATCGTGGAACTTCGAATGGTATTCATAATAATATAAATGGAACTCTAGTGTTCAGTCCTCTGCTTAAAGTCCACGAAGGAAAATACTCTTGCAAAGCTGACAATGGAGTCGGAACTCCACTTCGTAAAATTATATCTGTTACTGTCTATGGTAATTTTACGTCCCATTCTTTAAGAAGCATAAATGAAACCATTGTATCATTATATTTCTTGTAACTAGTGTTCTCAGCAGTTTATTGTACCACCTATGTCATATATGTTTCGTAACATACTGACGATTTTCAAAGTATTCCTGCAATATGGTTACTTTAATATGAATTTTAAAATATATTAAGTTATTTACAATGTGATATCTGTACAAGGGATAGAATGAAATGCGGAGTTTTCCATAAATACTTGAATTTGAAACTGAAATGAGTGTGTTAATATAACTGGTTACAAGAGTATTTCTTCTTGATAAAAAGCATAAATATTTTACACCAGTCACAAATTAAAAGTATTTTCCAGCAATGCAAATAAATATTATTAACATTTCTAATAATTATTACTAATAAAAACACGTGTATGAGTCCTAATTCTAGCAAATTATGTTTCGTGTTTTGCCCTGAATGTGGCGCTAGTTGTTCATGTATGCTTCGTAACATTTTTAGCGTTGTCCACATATTGAATTCTCGCCAGTTTCCAGCACAGTAACAGATATGTGGAAGACGTTGTACAATAACAAAATTTTGTACAAGAATGGTACTGAATAAAAGTGCTCATCTGAAGAAAAATTAACGTAATTTTTTAGACATGTCTTTTAGAGTGTGGTGTTATACTGTGCAGATTATTTTCACACTTTGCAATTGAGAAATATATGTTTGTTAAAACAATAATAAAAAGCGATAATATTACTTAATGTTTTGTCTTTGCTACTAATAATTAGTAACGGAAGGCATTTTCTTCTTTACGAAATGTCTTCATCTTTTGAACTTTATTAAATAGTGTCGTGAACTGCTCAGCTGCATATAACTCGACGTTCGTTATAACTCGACGTTCCTAACGTGCTTAGTTCATCTCGCTACATCTAATGGTAAGTTACTTTTTACAACTTTCTTCAAAATTTAATTTTCTTTTAAAGGCTTTATATGAAGTATATTATTAAAAAGATGACGAGATATATAATTTCCACATTTGATTGCATTCCATTATGTCTCATCATATGCATTAGGAATCTGTGCATATTGCTGAAATGTTACAGAATATAAATCAAGTTGCTTGTTTGTGTAATTATTACCTAGAAATTTATTATATGTTTAAAAAGTATTAGTTGTTATATTGTAGTTTAAGAATGAGTAAAACTAAAATTAACATTAGTTTCAATTATTATTATATTATGATCGATGTTATGAATTATAAAAGTACGATAAGGAATAGAAATCTTATTAAAATAAGTTTTAAAAAATTCAGGTGGTAACCTAACAATAAATGTTTTGATTTAAAAATATAAATACTCGGATGACTATTTTGTAGAAGAATATTATTTTTTTCTCATTTAGTGTATACGACCGCAAAATTAAAATTGTTTTATGATAACTATTAACAGTCTCATAAAATACTGTATAATGAGGAGAAAAGTAATTTTTAGTGAATATTTATGTCATTTTTATTGTTCAAATCAAAATTAAAAAGTATAAAAGAGATTTTTAGACCAAATCATAACTCGTTGCTAAGTGGTTAAACATTCTAATTACATTGAAATATTCATATATTTCCTAATTTCATTAAAGAGGATTTTAAATTATAATTATGCATTTTATTCGCAAAGATTATGTTAAATAACTGTCATAAGGCTAAAAATGAAGTGTGAAAAAATATAGACGTCATAAAATGCTTAATTTAATTTTTAAGTAATAAAGTACTATATAGAATAATTTGATATGACGACATATTACAAAGAATGTTTTTTTTAGATGCTCCAAAAATCCAGCCATTTCAATTCCCTTCGCAAATTAAAAGAGGAGACACTGCAAGCATAACATGTACAGTTATGCGAGGCAACGGACCATTTACATTCAGTTGGTTTAAAGACGGAAATCCGATGAAGAAATCATCTTCAGTCAGTATTATTTCTAGCAACAAAATATCTAATTTAATTATAGAACCAGTAGAAGAAAATTCGGCTGGAAACTACACTTGCATTCTGCACAGTAAAGATGGACAAGATGAGTTCACTGCATATTTGAAAGTGAGAGGTATGCTTGCAAAAACTTTAAATATTAAGTTTAATTCTCATCGTCATACTTGTATTTAAATATTAACAAGAAAGATGATTTATGTATAGGAAATTTCAAGCCGAAAAATGCCGCTGTGAAATTAATTCTTCTTTATGATAAAAATGAACTTTTTTATAACAACCTAACCGAAACACCGATTTAGTATTAATTTTTATGAAACTCACATGCTCACGTGAGTGATAACTGCTCATTTTTATTCAAATTTAAATTAATAAGATTTTCACTTTTGTTTTGTTTAGAAATTTAAATTCTTAACTGGCTTAATAAATGATAAAACGTATAATGTTCTTCTTGTTTGGTTTGACATGCAAATTAAGCAGAGGATGTCCTTTTCTGAGCCTGTAGAATTCTAGATCTCATATTCATTACATAATAATTTTCGGTGTGATAGAACAAAACTGATCAAGTCACATATTAGATATCCGAAAGGAATCAGCATTCACATTAGGTCATCACTTGTTCCATAATTTTAAATATTTCAGATATTAGTAAAAACATAGATCTAATATAAGAAATCAATAAAAATTAGGAGTTTTAATTACTTTAGGAGAAAAATATTTACTCGGTGATTCAAAAAATGTTTTGAATTTGTAATAAATATTCTAAAGAGCAATGAAAAAGACTTTCAGAGTAAAATCTTATTTAACAGATATATATATTATTGATAATGCACCGTGTATTTTCATGGTAACATAAGGTGATACTTGTCATTGATTTAATTGATTTGTTGTAAAAAATGAACATTTTAAGGTAATTTTCTGTTTGATCAGGTTCCGTTAACTGTTTAATGAAAGTACGCCTATGTACGAAAGCATGGAATTTCATTTAATATCGTTTATATTTATATATTTGATCTTGTGCGTCAAGTTGCAAGCAAAGTTGCTGAATTGTCTAATATTTCTAGCCTTTGCCTTTCTAGTTCAATATTTCTAGCTTATAAGCTGTCTAAGCATAAATCTAATACTGGTAACTTTTATTACAAGAATCAACTCTAATGACTCTGTTCATGATATCGAATGAGTTTCAGCTCAAACATACGAGGGCCATCCAGGAAGTAGATTACGTTTCCGTCTGTGTCCGCTAGGGGCGGGGCTAGCGCGGCCATCTTGGGGTCAGAGCGTTGCGCAGCTCAGTCTGCATCTAGCCGTGCTAGTGAGAGGTTCGTGCTGTGCTCCGTTCAGATACTGTGATGGTTTGAAATGTCTGCGTTAATTGAAAATCCCGCGAGCTGCGAGGTGCGCTCAGTAATAAGGTTTCTGACTGCAAAAAACTGTAAACCGATAGAAATCTATCGGCAGCTTCGTGAAGTGTATGGGGACAACATTATCACTGAAGGTGGAGTGCGTCAGTGGGTCATAAGATTTCAAAATGGCCGAACCAATGTTCACGACGAAGATCGAAGTGGGAGACCCAGCATAGTGACCGCCGAACTTCTCGAAAAAGTCGATGCTAAAGTCCGTGAAAATCGAAATTTCACAATAACGGAACTTTCTTTGAGTTTTCCACAAATTTCGCGAAGTTTGTTGCACGAAATCATCAGCGAAAAGCTTGGTTACCACAAGTTTTGTGCAAGATGGAAGGCAAGAAGAGGTAACGAAGTGGTTGAAGGCGCAGGCGGCCGAATTTTTCGACGAAGGAATTTCCAAGCTCGTACATCGCTACGATAAATGCCTTAATTTGTATGGTGACTATGTAGAAAAGTAGTATTTGAGTGTGGCTTTCATCTGTATATAATAAAATTTGTTTCTTATACTCTGTTTATTTTTTTATTCCAAAACGTAATCTACTTTCTGGATAGCCCTCGTATAAGTTTAGGCTTGAAGTATGTTTCATAATAAGAATTACAAATTGGTGATAATATCTTTGTAGTAAAAGTAAATTGAATAAATCAATTAAAGTCTGTTTAAAATGTTATATTTGTCTGTAAAACATAAGAAATCATTAAATCTGGTAGAGGTATAAGAATCGAACTTTTGGGGAAGAATTGTATTATAAGCAGATTAATAACAAATAAAATCTGTCAAATCTGCAGAGTATACGTAGATCTACGGAAACTGATAAATGCAAGTGCAAATTTCATAAATATCTTTGTGATTTGAAATTTGTGTCCTGAATAAGAAGAAAATGAAACCAAATGATATGATATGAGGTTATTGAGAAGAAAACTGAAAATATCTGGAATTCCGACTAACTGAAAAGAAGTATAAATAGACATGTTAATCAAGAACACGAGAAACATTTTAAAGTATTAAAGGTAAAATCTTATGTCATAGATGTCATATTAGGGTTAAAAACATCTAATTTAATCTTGAATTTAACAAGTTCAAAGAATTGCAAGTTTTTTTAAGAAAATCAGATGTACACTATTTCACAATAAAATTAACATAAGTTCGTGATTTTTTAGGAACTGCATTCTCTTAAAAGATCGCAATAATGGCATTATCTTATAAGAATGGAAGTAAGAGAACCGATACACGTGTTATAACCTGGACCACAGAATCTCGCGAAGCGTTCCAAAAATGCAAAAATGATTTAATTTCGGCAACGAATTTGCAGTATCCTTCCGCACCTAAACCATTATCCCTCTACGTTTAAAAGGTATTTCTTCGCATTCCTACCCTGCTTTCGTGGTATAATGGTTCTGCACGCTGGGTCGGTATTCCAGAGGTCCGTGGTTCGATTCTCGGCGAAAGCGACTGCTCATTTTTCATTTTGCTTGCTTCCAAAAAATAACTAATGTCTCTACAATCTTATTTTCTGTTTTAAGAATGCTTAAACAAAATATCAGTCTGTAACAGAGACAAAATTTAGTCTGAAAATTTGACATGTTATAATATTAACGTGATGCAATAAATATTTTTGACTACACTCATCAGATGCACTGCGCATTTTAAAAGGTTTTTCTCTGATATCCTGTCGTGTTTTGAGCGATTCGTTCCAGTATCATGAGTGTAAATATTGCATGTATAATGCATCTCGTTACAGCGTTAATCACGATGTCCCTTTAAATTAAATATCATTTTTATGATGTCTATGCATGAAAAGAAAATTTAAATTTCAAACATATTTCATAAAGTTAACTATCGTATCTCAGAATATTTCCTCTTACCTTAGCTTTTAAAATCCTACTATCATGACAAGATTAAAGTAAATGCGTGAGAAATAATTCTAAGCTTTTTTGAAAAACTATTCTGCCGAAACAATGTGAGTAAGATAAATTACTGATTCAGAAATATCGAATAAAAAATTAACATAGAATAACTGACATGGTTCAGATGCGTAAAAATTCGATATGGTCTAAGGTAAAGGATGGAAAATTTACTCTTAACAAGAAATTTCTTTGAAGTTGTTAGAAAATTTTTTAATTACTTTTTCTATATTTAGTTCTACATATGATGAATATAAAATTATAGGTTTCTTTAATTTTGAATCAGAGTGAATGATTTAATGGATTCAAAAACAGTTTTGTTTAGATAGTCTTACTTCAATGCTTTGGATATGTAAACAGTGATTTCATATCTAATTTAATTTTTCATTTATATTAGCTCCACCAACTTGGGTAAAAGAACCTCAAGACGTTGAAACTTTAGAAGGAAGTACAGCGAGTTTATTTTGCTTTGTGAATGGCTCTTCTCTGCCCACGATCACGTGGAGAAAACTAGGTGAATATATAATCAATTAACATTGAAAAGATTTTATAATTTATCGTGATTTAGATAACATGTACAATGAGGCAATTTTTTCCCAATCCGGAAAGCATGAATGATTAAAACAACCATGCGCTGCGGACATTACGGGTCAAAATAAGTATCATGAAATTAATTTGTATTCAGTAATCAATAATCCCATTTGATTTATGATTAAGTCTCATTTACTAGCATTTCTAAAATGGAGCGATAAGGAAGTAAGTTTCTTCAGAAACACTGAAAGTATTTACACTCAGGTTTCACATTGTAATTTGAAGGACTGCTTTAAAAATAGTGTAAGCTTACTTTCCCTTTGAAATAAGCTCGTCCCATTCTTTTTTGCATAAAAAACAGTTGCAATTTTTTTATTATTAAGAACTGTCACTCATAATTAATAACATTTAATTTAATATTTTTTGTTCTTCACTATCATTTAAATGTTTCTAAATATTTTAATATATATTTAAAATTTATTTAAAACCGTTCTATTGGAAAAATTCTTAAAACAAACACTCCTGTTTATTAGAGCACATTAGAGAAGAATCATAGGGCAAGAAATTATTTTAAACAAAAAATGAAAAATTTACCGACGCTTTTTCATACCTTACCTACACTCATTAAACATCGCTTAAATCGAAATGTCTGAAGAATTTGATTTTGAAGTGCCGAAATTTTGACATTGTCAAAATCATGCGCACAGTAATAAGACTTATTGAAGGAAGGTTACTAATATTAATTATCTCATTTAATAACATATTTAAACCTAAATATGTCTTATTAAAATGTGTTCACTTATAAGTAAAGATATGCTTTTATTATGAATGTACACAAAATAAGAAAAATTATAAAATTTATTTTTTAGACTACGTGAAAATTGATAAAAAATTCAGATTTAATGAACAAGTTAAGAGAAATAATACTCAGATTTTATTAAGAGTGCTTTTTATCCTTGCATATTTTATTTGATTTCAGATACACAGGATTATCAAAAACCAAAAGCCTTTCAAAAAATTTCTACAAATGGCACTTTGATGTTTCAGTTTGTGTCCAAACTAGATGATGGCAGCTACGAATGTGAAGTTGAAAATGGAATTGGAGAGTCTCTTCGAAAAACCGCAGTACTTGTTGTGCATGGTAGGCTCTAAAAGATTTGATCCAAGAATAATATTTAAAGTTTTGAAAAAAAAAAGACATTAATCATTTGGCAATTAAATATTAAATTCACGGAAATATGAAAGACTAATTTTCATTTGTTCAGTTCACAATAATCCGCTAGTTTTTCAGTTTTATATATTTCAATTATAAGATAATATTATTATACCATTCTGAAATAGTTAAATTCAAATATTTACTCTAAAAGTGAAAACAAAAAAATCCAAATACTTACAATAAAGGGTAAATATGAATCTAGTTTAATTTTGCAATAATGTGAGTTTTCTATCAGCAAAACAGAATTCTGTAAGACAGTTTGTTTAGAGTTTATTAAACTAATTGCCATTCGTTTGTATGACTGAGGGTTTACTATATGGAAACAGAAAAAGGTTTTAGCTGCATATATTACAGTATATGAAATATTTTGCATTAAAATCTATAACAGATGTTTCCCTTGACTCTTTTGTTTCAGCTAATGCTGCAAAATTCGCATTGCGTTCAGAATTAAAAATCAGTTGAAACGTGTAATTATTGAGGTTTTATATTACTTGACTGAAGTAATGAAATTGTGTAAAAATTTTTATATATTTTGGTATGTGTTATCCTTTCCATAATTTTTTTCTTATCGGCAATTTCATAAAGCCTGTGCCTTCTATTTGTGTTTCGTTAAAAATAGCGAGTCGTCTGTGTATCTGTATTACAATATTCAACAGCGTTATTAAAATGGAATGTCAGTTAAAAGTACATATTTCTTCTGTTCCAAGATAATAAATTCGCTCTTAAGCGTTCCGTTATGCTTGTAGCAAATTGAGAATACAGTCTTAAAATTCTCCGAAAATGAAACTTGTTGTCATTCTATGATTTATATTTTATACACTATGAGGCATTAATCTACTGCTACTTTCATGTAATAAGTCCTAATAAAAATTTTTAAACCGTAGTTTTTAGTATTTTCCTTTCATAATTTTAGTAAAGAAATCTTCATACATTATTTTCGAATATTTTTGTTTTGATGTTACTTTAAACAGATCTTAATAGCATGGCATTCTTATACGAAATACATACTTCTACAAAGTTTATGTTACTTTACATTATAAACACTGCTTTTACATATGCTATAAAATATTGAATGCAACAGTGTTTTATCTTATGCCAAAATTTAATTTCGCATCTGCAATTTTTTTTCCTTTCCTGCCTTTTACTTAGCTGTAGTTATATATATATATATATCTTGCATTATACTATCAGTTAATTACAAGCAATGAAAGGCAAATTTAACTAACCTGAAATTAATATATTCACCTTTTTAGTGCTATTTACATATATAGTGCACAAAGTTTGAATTTATATTAATAACAACCGTTATTTAAGTTTATGAGAGTTCAGTTCAGTTTATTTTAATGAAAAGACGTTAAAATAAACTAACTGCTCCAATGAAGCACGATCATATTTGAATTATTTTGAAGTTTGCAAGTATTCTTTCATTTTTAATTTTTTTATTATCCAGTATGTGGCGCTAGTTGTTCGTGGTATGCCAGTTTCATCTGAAGCTTTTGGCTTCAACTAGATGACAGTATTCGCCATTGTAATCACTTGCTGTTCCCCTAGTGTAGTGTTTAAATGTCTTAATGTTGTTACATCTAATCGTTTTACGTAGAACATTTTCAACGTAATGAACTTAGTCAGTAGACGTGATTATGTCCTATATTCAAATGAACTGGATCTTCATTTCATCAATAATAACTGGTTTGTGTATGCTCTTGAAGTCAGGATACTGCAATGGTAAGCTATTACTATTATTACTGATTATTTAAAATTCCTTTTTATCTTCTTTTGAGAATATTTGTGCATATTTATGTACAAAACTTTAAAACATAATTTGTAGATGCATTCCATGTGCTAAATGGTGTGAAGAAAAGCTGAGCAAAATTTCGTCTATTTCAGATGCTCCTTTGATACAACCATTTAACTTTCCAGAAAATGTTAAAATAGGACATACTTTAAGTGTTGCCTGTACTGTCATGAAAGGTAAACCACCTTTTAAATTTATATGGCATAAAAATGGAAACGTTTTGAAAGAAGGTGCCACTATAAATACGTTAGAAAAAGTTTCAAGTCTTATCATAGATCCGGTTGTTAAACAATCAAGAGGAAACTATTCCTGCACAGTCAGTAATGCCTTCGGAAAGAATTCTTATTCTGCTTTTTTGAGTATAAGAGGTAAGCGATAATATTTAATCAATATGTTTCAATATCTAGATAAAAGCATTTGATTTAATCAGTATGCTTTAATTTTTAGTTACAGAGTGTCGTTTTATTCAACAGAGTCTATTTGCTTGAAATATATAAAATATGCATTCTAATATAAATATTACAACAATTTAATATGTTTAAATTGGATATTTCTCAAATTGTTTATACTTGTACAATATGTACTTGTTTATACAATATGTACTTGTCATAAAATTAATAGAAAATTTTAAGGTTTTTTAAATCTTGAAAATATAATGTTCTTTTGGTGATTATAATGATGAATTTATTGAAAATTTTTAATTTTGATATTTATGAGTAGAAAATCGTAAATTTGGATAATTTAAATTCTATGGTGTTTCTAATATATGCACTAGTTTTGTTTCTGCTAGTATATAAAATTACTACAAGATTAAAACCTTAATAATATTTTCAATATATTTCAATAATACCAGTAGAATATTTAGGCTTCATGCTAGTAAATGTTATATTTTCTGTTCTTGCTAAATTTACCTGAACGCCATAAGTTTAAATTTTCTTAGCTCCTCCATCATGGATTACGGAGCCGGAAGATCAAGAAACAGTCGAAGGACTGATTACGTCATTTACATGCTTGGCAAATGGTTTTCCTCTTCCTAAAATTACTTGGAAAAAAATTGGTAAATTAATAATTTTATTTATTTTAGACATTAATTGCTTAATTATATTTATGGAGACATGTGCTTATCAGAAATCTTACATTCAGACATAAAATAACACAAAAGTCAAACACTATATAGAAAATTTATAATTTTTCATATACTCTAACACAAGTTATGCATAAGCACATATCTGAATATGTTATTTAAGTAAAGTAAAATAACTGAGTTTCAAACATATTTTAATAGCCGTCATTGCTACTTGTCTATTAATCTAATTAACTGATTTATATTTAATATTTATCCTTTGAAAAATCTGTTTCTTTGAAAATATTTGAAATTAACTTTTTTAAAAAATTTTAATCATTTTTGGTTATTAACGCTCGCAATCAATAATTAACTAAAGTATTAGTAATTCTTAGATGTTCGTACTCAAAATAATTTGTTTGCATATAAAATACATAATTAATCTTTTATTCCATTCCTTAAGAAAGTGTGTAACGTGTATACGAGCCAATTTCCCTTAGAAAATCCTCCACCAAGGCATCCCTTCCTTTAGGCAGCCCTCGAGGCTTTGTCATAATCACATACACATACACACACACCTTAAGAAAGTGTATATGAAATTTATCCGTATAACATTTTATTAATTTAAAAGATTAAAATTACTTTAACAAATAATTAATCAGCAGTGCAAAAAATTCAGTAAAGGTTTTCGCGAACAGCATTTCATTTTAGTTATTTTTCATTTTAATAGTGATAAACCTGTTAGGAAATTTTTTAAAAACTTGAATTTGCTACATTATCTGCTTTCACGATTGTAAATAATTCAGAGAAGAAAACCGAATTCTAAATAATAAAAAGCGGTTATCTATTAATGCAAGTGCACTGTGTTACAGTTACTTTGAATTGATTGAAAAATTTCATGAAATCTATTTTTCTGCTCAGCTCGGTGAAACGGTGTTTGGACACACCGGGTTGCTTAGGCTCAGTGTCATAACTCATCTATAACAAATTAAAAGTTTCTAAAGTGAGCACAAAATAAATAGAGTAACACATATAATGTTTTTAATATATATATATACGTGTGTGTTTATAAACTTTAGCACTTAGAATAGTAAATAAATGACATAAAACAGTGGAAGAAAAACCCAAGACGTCAAAAGGGCCATTGACCTCTTTTTGTTGTTAATATCTTTAAAATCATAATGACATATTCTGAATTCAGTATTATTAAAATTTCTTAATTTTAAGTGGAAGTTTCTTGTCAGATGGTAATAAAATTTGCTGAGCTGGACAATATTCAGCTCTTCCTGAATTTTCGATGGTCTTCTTCCCCCCTCCTACCAAACAGCACAAGAGGCAGCTTGCCGCATATTTAGAGTGCCACCTTGCCGCACCGACACTATTGCATTTGCAAACATCCATGCCTTCTCCGGGATTCGAACTCGGGCCCTTCAGGATGGCAGTTAGCAACGCTAACTACTATACCGGTTGAGCGGCATTATCTAAAGCTGAGTTAATAAAAATTGGATAAAAATGAATGTGATAATATTATTGCAGAAGTCAAAAAGTATTTGACTCAATGTAAAATTGTTTACAATGTGTAATAAAAGCAAACAAACGGCCAATCAATTATTAGCCAATTTAGAAGTTACACATTTTCCAAGCTTTTGAGAGTTTTTTCTCAGTGCCCTAAGGCTATATTTCATTGCGAAATCCTTTTTATTCTTAGAATATTGTTTAACTATTATTTAAATTAATTTGGTGCATAATTTTCTAAGAAATATAATAAAGATGTCGTTGAAAAATGCAATTAAAATTTTGGATCTTTTCCATTGTATAATAACACTCGCCAAATAAATTTCTGAGGCAAAATAAAGTTGACAACATTGCCTTTTAGTCTCGCTGTTAACTGAAATGAGTAGTTTTTACCTCTTATAAGAGCGTTCTTATTTCAAAGAAAATGTTCTTAAAAAACCTTTTTAAAGTACCTTCATTCTATTTCGTTTCTTTGCTTGTCGAAATAATTAACGTAACAGATATACTTTTTATGTCTAAAAGTTTTTTACAACAGTTGTAATCAGATAATGACGGAAATATGTAGAATACTTGCTAGAAGTATCAAACTGGCATGTATTGTTCTAGAGAAAGTTATTTGCCGCGTGTTCTCCTACAACGGCAAAAAAATACCAATTTAATCTGTGTATACTTCTGATTGTACAGAAAAATAAAAGGCATTTTACCACTTTAGGAAATCATTTAATTTTGATGGAAATGAGTTGATAACTTTTAGTCATTTTAATCTAATTTAAATCTCATTAATTAAGAAATGTAACTGATGTTAATTGTGCAAATTAAGTGAAATAGTTCTCACATTTTTTGTTCAAATAAGTATATTTTTGAAGTAAATAAATAGCATTCTATGTTAATACTAAATTTTGTGTTAATTGTTTTGGTATACATGTCACGCTTTTAATTAAAATTTTATTTACTGATAGCAGTTATTATAAACTACAAAAAATCTGTTGTAAAATATTGTGGAATCAAAACTTTAATCAGATTTATTTTGAAGTATAATTTTATTTAAATTCAATTTTGATTTCAGCAGAATTTAAAATTTTATTAAATAACATTCTCATAACTAGTTAAGGAGAATTCGGAACGCTTCTTTACACTCAAATACTTTCTTTCTCAGGAATAACCAACTCTAATGGTGCTAATTATAACATCTTAAGAACTTCGATAAATGGTACGCTCACTTTTAATCCGACGCTTAAAGAATATGAAGGCAAGTACCTCTGTGAAGTAGATAATGGAGCTGGAGAACCTTTAAGGAAAACATTTTCCATCACTGTTCATGGTAGGAATATTTTCGCATACATCGATTTTAATGGCTCTTAAAAGTGCTAACTTTACGTAAAGTGTATGACTTTCATATTTGATATTGTATTTAAATTCAATTTCATAAATTCTTTGTTATTAAATTAAATTTATTTCCTTAAATGAGTTTGTGAAAAAAATGGCTCTAAAGCTGACCGAAAGTAAGTGTAGCTCTGGTTGAATTTATAGTAACAATGAAAAAATATAGGATTAATTATATCTTTATACATGCACGTAGATTTATAAGGTAATGTAATTCAAATTGTGTAACACTTTGTTTTGAGTACACTAATATTTTTCAGTGCATCAATAAAATGTTGTAGAAGTATTTTAATAGCGAACAGTTCTATCTACAATTATGTATGATTATCCTCAACATGAAACTAGTTCCAGTTCCATTCTTCTATGTTATAATTCTTATACATTAATGTCATACTTGGTGCACCTGTCTCTATTAACGTAGGTGTCGCAAAATAACAAAGAAAATGCATGTATATAAAACACAAAATGTGGATCTATGGTTTGGGAGTGGTCCCGCTAAATGTCAAGCGCATGTATGAATGAATATTTCCTATTGAGGAAAGATTGGCTAATTTTTTTACATATCATCTATATGTAGAATAAACAACTTTCATTGTTAAAAATTGTCTGCAATTTCTTTGAAGAACTAACATAATATCATATTTCAAAGATGGACGATATTTTCGATTATTAAGCTCGCATTAAGAAGAATAAAAAGTTTTAAGCATAAAAACTCTTTACGTTACATCAAACTACTAGCAAATTTGCCAGTGATTAATTATCCTACTTTTTCTGTCGAAATGCATAAAATATATTTTTGTTTTTAATGCCGTAAAATGAAAAACGTTGACTATTTGTTCTGATGTTGAGCGAAGTTTGGAGCATCGCTTGGTGGCCTAATGCATTGAAAATTGTATTTTTGTTTTCATGCTGTACTGAATTTCAAATATATTATTACCTTAAAAACAATTAATTTATTTTTAATTATGCCTTCAAAAATGAAACATTTTTATATTTTAAATGCTATATATGTATGAACCTTTTTGGTAATGCGCTTGAGGAAGGCATTTAATTTTGAAAACCTTGGGCCAAACTTTGGATAATTTTTATGATACGTTTTCGTTATGGTTGTTCTGCATTAGTGTTTTCATATACAAAACATTTCAAAGAATGAGAAAATTAAACATTCTGGAAAAGTCAAAAAACCGAATTATATTTTTTAAATATAATTTGACGTATATGAACTTTTTAAACTATCATTCTGTACTGTGACATACCTGAAATGACAGAATAATATTTTGGCATTTGAATCCTATGTTGTATGAACGTCATTAAATGTTCTATACTAATATAGTATATGCGAACCACAAGTAGTAGATACACCTTTTCTAATGCTTATTATCTTCCAGAATATATTCTTAAATTTATGCCCGAAACATGGAAGAAATGAAAGCTTAACACCTACTTATTAATTTATACACATAGTTTTGTGCGTACTAGTTATTGTGCTTGGGTCATACCATCCAAGTAACTTATTTAAATTGGAAATGTAAATTTAACATTTAATATTATAATGTATAAGAGTATCTTAGGCAGCTATCTAATTTACGTTTATTTAAAGTATATCAAGATTTCTACATGTGTGATTTCACTCATTTTTTCTCCATTGTGTGGCGCTAGTTGTTCGCGTATAAAACTATTCTTAAAACGCCATCATAGCAATGATGATCAACACACAAAAGTTGCTCTTAAAAGTATAACTGTTATTTATTTCAGAGTTCTGTAGCGGTTTCAGAAGGCATAAGTGCACCATATTATTGCTCCTGTTTTGATTAATATGAATAATATTAATTGATTGTTACTCTGTATATTGCCGGTTGTTCAGTAAACATAAAATATGAATAATCTTTTTCGGCAGTTTTATACCTTTGAGATTGTTTCAACTTTGCTGCTAACGTTTCGCTTTGGTTCAGCATTATCTTCAGGTAAGTTCAAAATTTAAAATTTCTGTGTGATTTTTTTTTAGTTGGAAAGATTTATGCTACATAATTTATGCAACTTACAGTGTTACAGTATTTCTTGCACAATAAGAAGGAATTTTGTTCTCAGTCTGAGCATTAATAACATATAGTCCATGCAAATATTTGCTTAATAATGTTTAAGAAGATTACTTCAAAAGTTTCCTGTATAAAAGACCCTCAGAAAACTCCCGTAAAATGCTTAAAGACGTGTGTGGCATAGAAATTATTGTGGTATATTCAGTAAAAGTCGTTATAAATATAAAAAAATAAAGGTAACCTTCTTATATTTAATTTTTTAAAGTTATGTATAAAAATGTAATGCTCAACTTTACTTTGTAAGCTCAAAACATCTATAAAAATTCTAGCCCATTTATTTAGCATTAAATGCTTCTAAGTGTACAGCAATAAATTCTCAAACAAAAAAGAAGCTCAGCAATTTAGGTATTCATACATATATATAAATAATATTTTAGTATCAATTTATAAATGATTAATCGTTTATAAAATCTTTCTCAGTTTTTTTTTTTTCTGTCTAGAAGTACCAAGGATACAACCTTTCCAATTTCCTCAAAATGTACAGCTGGGAGATAAAGCCAGTGTTATATGTATGATTATGAGAGGAGAGTCAACTGTTTCTTACGAATGGTATAAAGATAACCACCCCTTAAAAAGCTACGGGAATGTAAATATTGACTCTAGCGATATTTTTTCAACACTTGTAATTAACTCAGTGGAAGAAACTTCAATTGGTAACTATACCTGTGTTGCCAAGAGTTCTGCTAGTCACGACAACTATTCCGCATTTCTCTTCGTACGAGGTAATATTAATTTTTTAACTTTATTAGTTCATTTAGATGCATTTGACTTTTGTTTCTAAATTTTACGTATTGTTTTACTAACAGAAAAAGAAATATGTTATGAAATAGATGCTTAAATAGCTATAACATAATCAGGTTTCTTAAAATAAATAACTACGTATATGGCTTGTTTTATATATTCGGAATAGTCTTCATAAGCATAACATAAAAGATCCGGTATTTTAATGTGTATTTACAAACTACAATTAATTAATTTAATTTAATTACTGCCTGTTATACAAATGCTTAATTAAACGACATATTCCTAAAAATATTTTGCATATCATCACTTAAAACGTTTACTAAAGAAATATATATGAACGATATTCTTATTTTACCTTTTTAAGCCTTATTTTAATACATAGATATATAAAACCTTTTCCTTGTTTCTTACTTATTTGATATTATACTTTTTCTCTTTAACTTTTAACCTAAATTAACCGAATTATTTTAATCGTTTTCATTATTGTAAATATTTCTGATTTCAAATGCTAGAAGAATTATTTAATTTTTGAAATCTTCTTTGAACAACAATCGCACCTATATGTTGTTACTAAGATATTAAATTATGAAAGTAGGAATTAATCAAAATTCCGTTTACAAGCTACTTCATATAAAATATTGACTGAAGTAAGCTGAGTTTTCAATACGGTTTAAATTTTGAAAATTTTATTTTCACGTATTTATAAAAGTTTAGAATGATTAGTTTCATATTATATAAATATACTTCAAAAATATGTGTGTTCACTTTCTGTATAAACTACATGGTTAAAAGACAATGTGAATTTAGATTACTTTGTCTGTTAGTAATTTAATAATATTTTTAGCGCCACCTCAATGGATAACCGAAGCAGAAAATTCAGAAGTTATAGAAGGGCAAAGAATTAATATAACATGTTCAGCTAGCGGATATCCAGCTCCCACTATATCAATTAGAAGAGAAGGTAATTTCTGTTATTTCATTCGACAGATAGCAGTTTCTATCACTTTTTTTCAGTTTGTTTCAAATTCAGGGTAACGCAAATGAATTATTTAATATTTGAAATTAATATTTGAAAAGCATATAATATAGGAAGGGAAAATCAAATAAATGTAATAGTTTAAACTGCTAGACTGACCGAACTAATGCATCATATGTGAAAATCGCAAGCTCACTTTGTGAAATAAAAGCTTAGTCCTCCTCTCTGCAGTCAAGAGTTTTAATCATGATCAACTGTGATACCTACAGTCTTTAGTCAGACTCCGTTAATTTTGTTTGGCGAAACTGATCTTATTGTGATGAGACCATATACCCTGTCACATTTAGATACAGTTAAAACTAAATTTCCAAAATGTGTTTTGAAAAAATTCCGTTTTGCTAGACCGTATAAAATATGTAAACACATAAAACTTGCAGATGTTAAGAAACTAAAATTACGATGTAATGCTACAAATTGCATTTTAATATGAAAAAGGACTTTTCATGCTTTTCTTTTTAATATTTTCCTAAATTCTTTCATTAATCGTTCGAATGATGGCTGCTCTTGCTAATGCTAAAAGATGAATACTTATGTTCTGACTACTCATACAAAATAATATATCAAAGATCTTGCAGTGCTCGTGACTAGATGTAAACATTTTACCACATTTACAGAAGACTTTTGATAGATTATTTTCATCAACTTAGTATACCCTTTCTATTAATAGTAGGATATTCTAATAGCGGAATGGATAGATCCGTACCTTCATTCTTTTATTTTCAGAGTTTGTTTTACTTGTTTTTTAAAAAGAGTTGAAGTAATGCTTGATTTCTGTTTAAGTAGACGTAAGACGTATGTTTAAGTCTGGTTTTACCTTTACCAGAGTACCGAAAGTCCATACCAAAAGTATACGGATAACAGAAATCATAAGAATTCTGCAAAAATCTCTAGAAATTTATGAATTATCAATAACTTTTATGTTGTATAAGAATGATTGCAAATCTAGTGTTGAAATATTAAAATACTAAATAATTAGCGATCAACAAAATAAAAATATAACGTTCGAACCTAACTATTTTAGGCGATGTTGTAGCTGCCTAGCCAGAAATATGAATTTATAAAATTGCTGTTTCAATATGAATTCTTCTAAACTGGAAGCTTGCGGAATATTTTTGAAAAATTTTGTTATGAATTTTAAATAATTTTAAATAATATTTCTTTATTATTCATCTCAGAATATTTGCATCTTCTTATCTTGTGATACGGTAAAAGAATTTCGATAAAGAATTTATATTATATTGTTATGTGAGCAGCCTGAAATACAGATACGTGGATTCGGCTACATGTAGCAATACATAAACAGCAGTAAAGACATCTAACAAAGAGATGGAAGTTTATAAAATTCTAGAAGTATTTTTTAAATTATTTTTCCTGATTTTCGTGACTTAGAAAAAACAATAAATCATGAGGCCTAAACTTCTAGGCCAATAAATGTAATATGTAATTAGGGATGTAACAATATGAATTTTAAATATTTAAATCAATTTATCCAATTTTTTGTTGTTGTGACTTATCTCACTAGTCTGACAATAACATCAAAAAAGGCCCACAAAATTCATCATGGCAAGAAGAGCGAGATTGCGCCTGTCGTTGGCAAGAGCCTTGACTACCCTACAGGTGACAGCACGCCACCTATCATGACCACAGTCAATTTAAATTTAATTAGTAAATGCAGTTGTATACCAAAAGGCCGTTACAGAAATATTGCGATTTCGGCTCTTCTCTTGCATACTCTTATTTAAAAAAATGCTCTATGGCATTTAGTATTGATATCAAGTTTATCCGGTAGTATTATTTTTATCCATTTAATTTATAAGGAATTCGAAAAAAGTCCTATGAACTGAAATATTGATAAATAAGGCTTTACAGCTTCTATTTAGAAATATTTATGCTGTAACACGTTGCAAGAATACTATTATTTTAAAGAACAAAACTTCAAATAAATCTAGAATTATCTAAATATATTTTTAAATTTTTCTAAATTTAAATATTCTCAAAATTTTGAAATACCTTGAAATATTAGTATTTTATTTTTGCACGTGATCCTTGAAATAACAGTCTAAGCGTTTACATTTTTAACCAAACTTTTAAAACCGTGTTCACAAGTATGGAATCTTTGTTTAGAATCAGAAATGGAATAACATTTCAACACTGATAGGTAATTTTCATGCTTAAAAGGAACAGTAAGCGCGTAAAGTGCAAATCCTATTTTAAAATTTAAAACAGAACTAAAATACACAAAATTAAATTATATGCAGCTCGTAGTGTAATGTTTTGAATTTATAGTATCCGATTATTTTCGTCTACATTAATTGATACTATTAGGTAAACTAATACTAAGTAATTTGCGGAAATTTTTACAGACTTTTTATCTGTGTATTTATTGCAGATTTTACAACATTCTATACATATTCAAAAATAGAAATTGAAACCCTTTCTTTTAAGAGAATGCTGATTCAAAACACAGTATCAAATTAAAAAATAAACTGAATTTTTTTTGCTGGCAGTTGAATTAAGCCCTCAAACGAAAACTCAGTAAACTCAAACAGCTGAAAATTTCTATGATAATTTTTAAGATAAAATTAATAACAGTTAACTGAAGTTAGAAGTTTTCCTTTCTCTATCAAGATGTGAACGTCAGATTTTATAGTAGTCCATAATAAGCAACATATCTGGACGTCAGTATTATTGCATCACATTTACTTTGCTCTGAAACTGCATTTCTTTGTATTCGTGTAAATTTTAGATTTTTATTATTATATTACCTATATTTTTTAGATGAAAATGCAAAGGACTTATTGAATGAGGAAAAAACAACTAGAAATTCTTATTCAGTTGGATCGCTAATCCTGCAACCTGTACTTAAAGTTCACGATGGAAAATATATTTGTGAAGCAAATAATGGTGTTGGAGCTCCACTGAAGAGCGTTTTTCAAATTGTAGTTCATGGTAGAGTAATTAAATAATAAGCAATTCATACCCACATGTGTTTTTATTTTTCTCTTACTTACACCATAAGATTTGTTTCTTGAAAATATTTTATTCAAGTGTTCATATGTTAACATAAATTTGTTTTTGCTTTTATCTAGTATATTTTCATCATGCATTTCTTAATCAAACATACTTGTATTGCATTTACATGATTATTTTTGAAAGAACATTTCCTTTTTATTCCTGTATGTGGCGCTAGTTGTACAGTATTGCTTCAAATCAAGTTTTCATAATCGCCATTGTAAGCTGAGTGCTTAAACGTGCAGAGTCTGTACTGAATGTTAACCTCAAAATAATATTCTGTTTCTTATTTCTGTTCCATACTAGTGTTTTATGCTTGAAAAGTAACGTGTCAGTAAAAAATACGAAACTGCATGCCGTGATGCTTGCATGCATCGAAAATGAATGGACTTCACATGAAACTGCTTTCATGGCCGTTCATCATACCTTTTATGATATACGGTTCATTAACTCAGAACACTGCTGGTAAGTAATATTTTACATGTATTTTGTATTTATATTAAATATTTAAATATTTTTCTGGACTTTCTGTATTTCTGTGGACTGAGGTTTCTCTATATCCTAAAATGATTTCTTAGTACAATATAAATTTTACCTCAGGGAAATGTTAATTACACTAAGCATATTTTTCTTTAGAATCTAACAAGACTTTTGTATCAAAAATTTTAGAACTTTTATGCAATGTAAGTTTTCAATATGCTTTAATTATTAATAGATAATCTAATCCTCTTAAAACTAAAGTTAGTGAATATTTTAGTGATTTTAGTGTAAAACAGGACATTTTGTAATGTGTTTTATAATATTATATTTTAGGTAATGCAGATAAAATTCAACCATTCATTTTTCCTCCAAAAATTCGTGAAGGAGAATCAACCAAAGTCATTTGTGCTGTGACAACTGAAGACAAGTCTTTCACTTTCAAATGGTATAAAAATGGTGTTCCAGTCATGAAACAAAATAGAGTTGAAATAGCCAAACACGCAGATTTCTCCCTGTTAAAAATAAAAGCAGTTTCTTCTCAAGATTCAGGAAATTATACTTGTGTGGCTGAAAATGCAAACACCGTACTAAATTACACAGCTCTCTTATTAGTTGAAGGTAAGTAAATGAATTATCTTTTTGCTTTTAACAGAAACAAAGCTGAAAAATATTTTTAATTTTAAGGGCATATAATCAAGAATAAACTCCCATTCAACTGAAATACTCGTAAATTCTAAAACCTGGATTGGAGGAATATGATAATTTCTGACTAGAAAAATTTTCTTCTTAGTTAGTATGAAAGTATGCTTTTCATTCATGTACACATTAGTTGTTATATTGAATGCATGCGGTGTGATAAAAAATTATAATTCTCATTGTAAAAGTACTAATATTGTCTTCAAGTAAGGTAATTAAAAATTGCAAATATATAATAAAATGTGAAATATTAATACATATTTTAAAAATTCTTCTAGACATTTGTTTATAAACATATATAACTGCCAACTATTCTTATTTAAACATAGTAAATGTTTGACAAGAACCCACACAGTCAACGAAAAATATTCAGGTTGATCATAAAATATGAGAATATGGTTTAAAATCCTAATACACACTCTCATTTAGAGAAAATGGAAATCAGTGTAAAATTACAATGAACTCATTTTGAATTTCAGGTGACATACAGGTGACTGAGAAATTTTGAGCCATCTTTTTTTAATCTTAAAAAGTATTCTCGGACTGCTAGAGTATATTTTGCTATTATATATAAGGCGAGTATCAGGGCCTTTCAATATCATCATCACAAAAATAGAAAATGAAATTCTAATTAGAATTTTTAACTTCGTTAATATCCAATTATTTCTGCATTCTATATTCTGAACAGAAAATTTAATGTTTATGTCAAATTTTTAAAAACTCACAAGTTCCTCAATGGTTGCTTTTAGAAAATATGTTATATATTAATGAGATATAGCTAAACTAAAACTGTAATTTTAAATCGTAAAATGGAAACTTCCAAACCGGGAAGAAGTAAAACTTATATTTGCATGATAATCATGAAATACTGAATTTTTTTCTAATTATTTTTGACTATCTGAAGAAATATTGCACTAGTTATTACTTAAACATACAGACACGAGAAATTCAATATTATATTTTTAAGTATAAGATTACTTCGTTTTTTCTACTATTCTGGTATAAGATTACGTTTTTAGGATATAAATATTCTAAGTTTTTCCCCAAAACTTTCTTCTACTATACGAATAAACAGTTTAATAATTATAAAATTTTTATAAGTGTATATGTTTTCCTTGTTATTTATTATCTGTTTACCAGTTTAGCGGGGATATATACGTTTCTGTCAATATTCTAATAATGATAGTTGTAGAATAATTATTAATCACTAGTTGCAAATATGAGAGTAGAAAATTTGGCCTATAGAGATAGCATAGAATTCAAGGATATTTCGCTACAATAAAGGGCTTGAAAATGCAAATAAAGTCTAACAAATATAAAGTCTATAAAAATCTAAAAGCGAAATTTTCCTACTGAATATTTTATAATTCTTATCATTGAGTTGTATCTAGCTTGTATAACTATAGTATATTCGTAAGCCTCGAACATAAACAATCAAGTATTTATATTGCATTACTAAGTTAAATAAAAGCAGTCACTTGCAACATATTTGTAATCTGAGAAAAGATCTTTAGACGTAACAAAGTTGAAAAATATTTCTTATAGTCTTCGAATTTATGTAACATAATGTTCAAAGTATACATCTTCACTCAATACCTAATAAAAAAAAAGAATTCCGAATAATAAGAAAGGAACAAGTAATTCCCATACAGTAGGTTTTATAGTAATCGAAATGTCAATTTCTGTAGACATCATCCAATACAAGAATAGCTGGAACTCTGCTTTTCCAGTTTGATATATTATTTGAATTTTAGAGCCATTTAATAAAATTAGTTGACCTTTGTATACTTTAAATAGAAGACAGCAACAAAAATTGATGAGGTAAAAATATTGGCATACACCAATACTCTTTCCTGACGGTAGGTGTACATTTAAAGAACAGTACATTATTTTTTGATGCGTAATTGGTTTATCTACGAAACCTATCCTTTCCTATGTGCATAAATAATTAATATAAAGTACAGTTCTTACTTTGGCTTTCAGAAATATTAAATACTCTAAGATGTAAGTAGTGAAAGTGGAATAAATGCTTTAAAATGAATTTTTCAATGTATCAATGCCTCATGAGTTTTAAGTAAAATATATATAATAAATTAATTATAACATAATTCCTACATCCTTTATTAATCTAGATTTAAAATGTGAAAGAGCTTGAAATAAAATGGAAATCTTTTCAGAATTAAAGTTAAAATGTTTTTATGAAAAAGGCTACAATTATAGGATTAAAATAAATATTATTATGTCTTAGGACAGATTCTGCTCACCATAATAAGTATTTATTTACAAACTTTTCTCAGCTATAGAAAAAGATCAGTGTCGGTAGACTAAAGATCTCCGAAAATAATTCCGTAATATCTTTTACTTATATCAGGAGTAGTAATTGATAACATATATTGATTCTGACTCTTTAAGGAGGGATAAAAAATTTCTTAAAATAGTTCTTCCTGATAAATATATTTTGTAACTTGTTAAATAAATTCTTTATAGCAGAATTTATAATAAATTCATATTTATTTCAGCACCGGTTCAATGGATTGTTGAACCTATTGACCGAGAAGTCAGACTTGGTGAAAAGGTTACATTTTTTTGCAGTGCACGTGGTTTTCCACCCCCTGTTATACAATGGACCAGATTATCAGGTAAATTAAATTCATGGTAATTTCATAAACATTTGATTACAATACTTAATTAAAACATTTATATCATTATTTGGGTACAATTAAGTATAGAAATCTTCTTCGTCTTCCTTTATACGCAACTTAGTATAACACTAGTGGTTCTTTGAGGTTTCCTTGTTGGGGGAGGGGAGGGAATAAGTGGACTGGATGCATCCAATTTTGCTGTTTTTACATGCGTGAAGCAAACGTTAACTGATTTCATTCAGAAATGCTACCATAAAGTAGTTCAATCTCTTAAGCTAGTATCTCTCGCGTATTTTGTCATCGTTAGGTAATGCAATCGCAATTTCGTTTTCTCTTTAGAAAAACAAACAAAGAACCATAATGCGATGCATGGCAACAGAAAAAATTGTAAACATTTTTCTAATGTTAAATTCATGCATTGAGAGCTTACAGATTAACTTAAGTTTACTTTTCATTGCAATTCAAGCATATTTTATATAAATCGAATAATTTTCTTGCGCACGAAATTGAATATCTGTCCTCCATATTCGTCTTTCATAGTTTTATATATCTAAATATCAAAGCTTAAAGTTGATATAAACAGATAATTTCAAAAACGGGTTGCAACTTTCTCAGTTTTGCTGTCGAAAGAAGAGAAATAAAGAAGTAAATGATTTTAACATTGCATTAGTAAATAAATACAACACTGAAATCATTCGAAAATAAACTAACCCTTTTGCTTCTCGTTTATTAATTCTTAGTAAAGAAGGTTCAAATATTAGAAAAATATTTATTTTATAGTAAGATTTTCTCTGTGATAAAAATGTGCATGATTGCGTATTAAAACTCCGAACATGTATGTTGAAGCCTCGATGGTACTTCACTCTCAGATTTAATTAAATATATGATATACCAAGCATCTGAGTTTTAAAGCAAAGTTAAAAATTCAATTGATCTTCCATTGAATCCGAATTTAATGTAGCAGAAGAAAGGTATAGTTTATTTACTCACATTATCAGGACTAATGTTTCTTCTGATTGCCTTTGCAGACATACCTAGAGTCCTGAGTAAGAACAGGGACTTTACTCAAAACTATGTTCCTAAAGGTATAGAAGATACAACACAAGTGAGAAAGGTTTAACTACCATTTATTCTTCACAGTTTACAGCTGCTCCCGCACTTCGGGATACAAAGACCAGTACGTATGGTCTGAAGCGTAAAGATAAGAACTACAAACTAACTAAATTTAAATAAGAGCTTAAACTCAAATACGTTACGGACTAGTAAGGCTAAGATTGACCTTTTAACCTTTACGTATATAGTACCCAGAATGCGGGAAAACTAAATTAAAGCATTTTCAGTATCAAGAGGAGTAAACTTCTGGCCTTAAAAGCGGATAGCAACTGACTGAAAAGCGCGCGTGAAGTAAGGTGGCAAGAAGTCTCTCTCTCTAACTCCTTCTTGGCTAAAAACCACAATTTAAATACTTAACAGTTTGCAAGCTCAATTTGCATAACTAAAATTAACCCCGTTTATTTTCGCCGGAAGTGGAAAATAAGAGGGGACAGTAAAGTTTTAAAATAAAATTAACATTAGTAAAATTTAAAATCCTTACAACTTGATCTTTATATTTTATCTTAAAGTTCTTTATATTGTACCTTCTATTTCATCAAAAACGTGAGAAAAAAATCGATTTACATACAGAATTAGAAATAAAAAATTCTGAAACCGTGATTAAACTTTACCATGGTGCAACTCATATTCATATTTTTAAATTGATTTAAGTAGCAATATTTAAGCCAAAGAAGAGAAAACAATTCGAAATCCTGAAACTCGGCAATTCCAAGAATACTCAATACTTTGAGAAAGAAAGCTAGATGCCATTTATTAAAACACAGTCCTTCTCTAAGAATTGCTGCTGCTTAGAAAACTCACTAGATTGCGTGTGGAAAGAGAGTGGGGTAAGAGAATTCACCTTAGGGTATTATCTCAATCTTTTAGACTGCTATTTAGTGAACAGAAATTAAAAAATAAATGGTTTTGTTATAAGCAATAAAATACATCTCGGAAGAGAAATGTGATAAGTTGAGTTACATGTTATTTGGGTGGTTGCATAAAGGAGTTTGATTACTGAGAGGCGAAGTGAATGGCTTCAGTAAAAAGACAGTACTTGCTTGTGGTTTAAAATTTAAGGATCTTACGACTAGCAACATAACTAGTGATAGTGTACGACTTCTGTAAATGCTTTCTTCTGTATATATGCATGCATACTTCGATCTATAAAGCGGTGAATATAAAACTATCGAACCTGTATTCGCATTTTATAGATAGCATGATCTTATTTTTTATGTTTTTGTTTTCTGATGATAAACTATTGTATGATTTTTGTCACATATGTGTGATATAGCGACATTTAATTTCTTTCTCTTTAGTTACAAGTATTTCGTTGTTACTCTTTTACAGTTGGTAATGTAATTTACTTGCCTTTTCTGATGTTTTAAGATTTATTTTATAAGGTATTTTCTCCCTCCTTTCCACATGCTTTTGTGATTTAATTGGAAGCATACTCGACGCGAATTCGAGAGGTCCGCGATTCGACTTCGACTTGGGTAGGCATTGTAGATTTTTCACGTCTTCTGCTTCAAAATAACCTAATGACTCTACAACTTAAATTGAAATTTTTATTTGTGAATTATGTAATATTTGTATAAAAATCAATAAGAAGTTATTCTCTCCACAAAACATTTAATATATGTGGCAAATACGAAATTCCTTTTATAGTAAATATGTAATAAAATATGTTCTTTTTTAGATGGACAGGAAAGTAGCTTAAAATTATACAGTCGACATGAAATACAAGGAAAAGGAGATTTTATCATATCAGACGTCCAGAGTGAAGACGGTGGAACTTATATATGTTATGCCAGAAATGGAGTGGGAAATGAATTAAATAAAAAAGTTTCCTTAACTGTAATTGGTGAGCTTGTTGTTGTCTGATACCTAATAGTCAATAGTGAAATTTATTATAAAGCTTTCATATTAATGAACCTCAATTAATATTATAATAAAATGATTTTAATTTCTTATGTATATAATACGTTATTTATCCAGTACATAAATATTGAAATCAAGTATTTTTAATATATGCTAAAAATATTCTGTTCAGTAACAAGAATAGTTAAAAATACATAATTTTTGTGTGTTTATTGTATTACATACATTACCTTCACTTTACACAAAACTTAGCAATTTTTCCCAGTGTGATAAATTCATTGTATAATACTTATTCGAAATGCGGTATTTGTTCGTGTGATTAACTTATCTTAAGTGTGATACATTTAAGAAGTTCACTTGTGTTTGCTATGCGTTATGAAATCAGATTTATGTTTTGTGTTGAATTATCAGCATTAGATAGTTCTTAAGAACTTTATCTTTGTCAAAAAAAACTTTTTATACAAAAAATACTTCTTATTTTGGCCTAAATGTGGCGCTAGTTGTACGCGGATTAATCGGCTGTTCGACACTTTGTGTGAAACATTGTAGTGCATCGCCATTTATGCAGCATACCCTGTAAGATCCTTTGCGTGATTACATACTTGTTTTCATGTGTATCGTATTACAGAATTATGTATTATCAATAGCTGGGTATACTTCAGTGATAATTCTTCCCTATCTGACCCTCAGTTTCGCATTATGAAACCAACCCGAAGATTTACGAATGCTGTATTCAAGATTTTGATAACATTTTCTGCGACAGTTACTCCATATTTTGCTGAAGGCAATGGTAAGTGTTTATTTTCAAAAATTTTGTTTTAAAAATGATATGTAAAATGCTCTAACCTTTTTATACGTATTATTAAGTTTTAATAAGTGTAATTTCTAAATGGTTAATGTTAGATATTTTACGTAACTATATACTTACGTAATTGTGCAATATATTAGCACATTTTTATGCTATTCTATGTATATTTCTACAGTTCTTAATAGTATAAATCGTTGTTAATATCCTCTTGACACTATATTTATAAATAATAAATAACGAATATTTTGTTGCATAAAAAAGGGGAAGTTTTGCAGTCGTTAAGTATGTTACCCAAGTTTTAATAATATGTATTAAATATACTCATTAATTAATATATCGAAATATTTGGGAATAGTAAACCTCGTAATTATCAATAGACAGTTCAGGAACACCATAGGTACCTGTATACGTGAAATGCTACCCTTTTTCATTTGCTTTGATTAATAAATTTAAAATAGTGTTATTTAAGATATATCGTATATATGCAGCGGAATAAATATCGACTAAATAAAATTTTACTGGAGCTGCTATTTAATTCTGTATAATAAATATCAATTATACATCTAACAGAAAAGAAAATAAATCAATTAATAGGTAAAATTTGCGCTATCGTGAACAGTGAACATCCAAAACTGGAATAATTTAACAAGATTTATCCTTAATGATGCGAAGATGCGTGCGTATGTATTTAATGACGAATAGCTGTATTTTGGTAAATGTAAAAGTATAAGCTGTTGTTAAGACACAGCTTTTTTCGGGGTATATTTTTTAGTAAATTTTAGTAAATTAACATTGTTCTGTACATTACATACCATTGTTGCCAGTAATTTCAGATGTAATTACAGGTATTTCATAGTTTTCTATTTTAAAAGATAGCAAAATGAGCAATCGAGTGCTAATTTCGCAATGAAATATTAAACGACTCTAGCTCTCCAGTTAATTTTTTATATTATGTATTTAATCATATATTAAGTAATGAGTAATTTCTTTTTGTTTTGCATTTATGTATTATATATCAGGGAATTACTTTTATCAAAAATAGCTGAAATTTACCATATGTAATGCGTTTTTATAATAAAAAATTAAAACGCATATTACAAAATTTCAGTGGTTTATCATAAAACGTTTTTAATTGCGTATTAATTAAAACTCTATTCCACATAATTTTAACCGAAATAATGTAAATGTTCCATAAAGAAATTCAAATAAAAGTATTCAATTTTTCAATAAAATGTCTTTTATTACAGCTAGGGAGTTCGAGAAATTCATAATGTTACGTTTTGCCTTTTGTCTCAGTAAGGGATTTTTTGTCAAATTAAATATTGAATACTGCAATAAAACTCAACTGGTTTTCATTTACTAGATTTTAGATTTAAATCTGATTTTCAAATTGAAGTTTTCAGTTCTGAAATTCCTTGTCATTTTTCTGTTTTGTATATCGCCAAGCAAATTTCTTCAGGAAAAAAAAGATTCTATTGTATTATTATTTCAACTAACTGAACTCCCTGGAAACGTCAGCCAATCTATCGAAACACGTATATGTAGTTTTAAAGACATGCCCTTATTTATTAATAGACATTATTCACAGAAGCCCATTAGTGGCTTAGTGGTACGAATGATGAACACCGATAGTTTCTCTCGTGTCATCTTCATCTTGAGCGAACTTGATTGAATAGATTTTTGTGCTTGTACTACGTTTAATTCGAACATTAAACACTTATAAGCCATCCCTAGAGACCATTAAACACTTATAAGGCATGAATCCTCTATGACTACAATCGTCCTTCATGAATCTTCTACATCGGACAGACAGCGCTCACATGCTTTGTCATGATATGTCAACTAACGAACCACTCTTCATATTAGCGAGCAGAAGAGTAATTTCAGTTGAAATACCACTTTAATTTGTGATTTCTTTGATTGAAATATTTGTCTTTGATATTTTTATGCGTAATCTTTCTTGGATTACAGAGTTTTTCACATATTCTGTCTCTGTCTTTCTCATTTGTATAATTCAGTTAGTCTGAAAGTTATTAATTTTTTCATTGGTCTCATGTAAAAAGTTCTCCCTCACATTCAATTTATTAAAAATAATTTTAATTTGCGCAGAAATTTTTTTATCCTTTATGTGAGCTTTCTTTTATATAACTTAAAATTCCACTACACTGTAGATGTACTATTTTCAACATTTTCTAAATTAAGGAGAACAGATAAACATGATGTCTCACTTTTTTTTTTCTATTTTAAATGTTAAATTTCAAACAACATTATATAGGGTGAATCAAATAAAAGCGGCCCGGAAAACAGAATTCCAAGTTATAAAGAAACATATCAAAGGAAAGTATACAAAAGTAGCCCGAACGAGTGGATGCGATTGGACGTGAATGTATGCATATAACCATACAACGTGACGCGCACATCACATGCACACACATCATGATATCCAGACTAGTTCAGAGCTTAATGTGGACTGTGTCAATGTGAATTGAGCAGTGCAAAGGTGAAGATGATACAGTGCAGAACAGGGTGTTCGTTGTGGAAAGTTGCATTTTAAGTCGTGTAAACAATGTGGTCAGTTGTTTGCACATATGTTTAATGGTCTCAAAGTGCCAGGCAGCTATTAGTCTGAAATTGGCGTCAGACGGGATCTGTTTTGAACAAGTCAAAAAACATTCCGAAACGTCTCCGAACACCAGGAAATGTGACTACAATTTAGTAGTAAACGCTTCAGAGTCCAACCAAATCAACCCAACGCCTGTCGAAAGAGACCGACATTTCACGTTGATCATGCGGACGAATACTTCACCTGAAAAAGCATTCCTACAGATTGTGCGTTGCTCATGCATTAAAACCAGCCAGATATTTCTCAGCGCCTCCACTTTTGTGAGTGGCGGTCCCTGAGATAACAATGAATGCCTTCGATATGGATCTTTTCTTTATTTCTGACGACGCCTGGTTTCACCTAAGTGTCAACTCACAGAATCACAGGTTGTGGGCAGTGGAGAATCCGCATACCTTCCACCAAACACCATCAGAAGATTGGGGTCTGGTGTGCAGTGTCTGGACACCGCATTATTAGTTCCATCTTCTTTCATCAGACGCTGAATTCGGAGTGTTGCATTTCCACTATTTTTAATCATTTGTGGCAACATTAACGGAGGAGAGAAAGACCTATAGTTACTTCCAACAGGATGGAGCAACTTCTCATACAGCCGGCCGCACCTGGATCACATTTACACACTTTTCACGCCTGACAAAGTTGTTAGCACAAGTCCGTTTGGTCTCGGCCCTTTCTGACCACCAAGGTCACCTGGTCTGTCAGTGTGCGATTACTTTTTGTGGGGACCCCTCAAGTCTAAAGTGCATTGCAACAATCTTCAGAATCTTCAAGAACTGCAGCAGACCGTTTCGGATGAGATTGCAGCAATTCCTGAAGTCCAACTTCGATCTGCCTTCAGTAACTTGCTGAACAGAGTCCAAAAATGCCAAGGGATGAATCGTGGTCAATTTCAACATCTGCTATAGTTAGGTTAATACTGCATTTCCTTTGCTGTGTTTCCTTGTAACCTGGAACTCCGGGCCACTTTCAATTGCCTTACCCTGTATATATATATCTTGAACAAGCGTTAATAGAAGTACATAAGGAGAACTATTTTACAGTTGAAGAGAAAACCATTTAAGGCATGCTTTTATAAAAAACTGGGAGATTGGATTCTTACCTAATTTAAAAATTAAAAATAAGAATACTTTTGCCACTGATATTATCATCTCTTTGTATATGAGAATTTTAATTTTGCCTAAATTGTTTTTGAGATAAAATCTAAATAAAGTATTCACAGATCACATATCTCCATAGAAAAAATTTTGAATTCATTTTGTTACATTTTAATGTACCAAAATGTTCCGACAGACGTTTTACTGAAAATTTTGCTTTTCCTTTAATGCTTCCTAAAAGTATTTCCTTAAGATGGATAATGCTTTAAATAAAGTATTGAATTGCAATTTTTCGTATTTCTTGAGCTTCATTTTGTTTCCGTACTATAAGGTAATTTGTTTTCACTTTCATTAAATGTATATAATATCAATTTTCAATGTGCTGGTTAATCTAAATATCTGTCCTTATCTTAAGTTTAATCTGGAGTTTCAAATGATATGACATCGTTAAAATTTTCGAATTTACTTTACACGGAGTCTTGAAATATACGCTTGAATTTTAAATAATTTAAGCTTATCAAAATCATTCTTTACATCGAAAGAATAAAAGTTTATAATTTGACTGACTGAATTTTCCACACTAGAAAACACTTTGCCTTTTACTATTTTGTCTCAGGCTCATCTGCAAGTTCTGCAAGTGGTTTTATTCTTCCTTTTTCAAGAGATGTTTCATATACCTAAAACAAGAGATGTTATTCTTAGCTTAATTCGAATTTTTTATCTCTAAGTAGCAGCTCTTCTTCGTACTTCGTTATTAATCTGATGATTTACATTGTTTATAGCTTGAAGCATAGAACTGAATTTCGATAGTCTGGCATCTTAGTTTCTACCGTTATGTTGGAAAAAATAGTTTTACTGTTTGTGTAATAAAGAGTAATATGTGTAAACCCTTATTTTTGTCAAATCAAAAAATGTATACTAGATATTTGTTAAAGGGTTAATTATAAATTAACGCTTAATATCTCCTTAAAATCGAATTTTTATTACTGGTCACAGGAAAAATATCGCATTCTTATTGTGATATCTACTAAAATTTTCGTATAAAATCAAATATTCTAATGGTGAGATAAATGGGTAAGATAAATAGGTTTGTATTGCATGGAAGTAAAGAGTTACACCTTCACTCATATGTTTCCTTCCCTGGAACAAAGAGGAAAAGGAATAATTACAGTAAGCAGTGAAACATTTTATGTAGGCTAAAAAACTAGTTTGAAGCATTCTAACGACGCAAGCGAAGAAAATGATAATTTTTATGATATCATATGCGATAAATATTATCAAATGAAAATTAATAGTTTTTAATAATTACGTATTTCTTTATAGTGAATCATTTGATCTTAGAAAGATTTTTTTTCCTTTTCAGATGCTCCAGAAATTCAGCCTTTTCAAATATTGCCTAAACTGAAAATAGGAGACAGTGCTAGTTTCTTTTGCTCTGTAATGAGAGGTCAAGCTCCTTTTACCTTCAAATGGTATAAAAATGGATATTTAATCAAAAATTATTCTAAAGATACATCGACAAACGAAAAATTTTCTAGTCTGGCCATTGATCCAGTTACAGCTTCTTCCGCAGGGAATTACACTTGTGTAGTTAGTAATTCTTACGGAACAAGTAGTTATTCTGCCTTTCTTATTGTAACAGGTAAGTACATAGAATCATAAATTTCGAACAACTTTTACATTGCGTTATTTTTCGTCATCCTTAGTTCTCAAATACATATTCTACAAAAGTATACAATTTCTGAAATAGGCAGCCACCGTTATCACCTCAGAAGGAACAGACAATTTTACATACATGCCTTCTCCGGAATTCCAACCCGGTCCCTTCGGTATCGCAGTCAGGTCTCCCCTAACCACTACACCATATGGAGGCCTTAGAATTAATCTTGAGGAATAATTTTGAATTTAACCCTGTATTTGTCTAGTATTTATGGTTCTTAGAGCTGGAAATTAAAATTAAAATTATCTATAGTACTTGCTTGTTAGAGATAATTATTTCTGTTATTTTGAATTCGTCTTTTAGAAACTTACTTGATCCTTTCAACAGCCTTGTTGAAAACTACTAGTTCCCTAATTTATCAAAATTACTGTATGTATTGGAAATAGTAATTAAACCATTTCTGTTTATATCTTAATCGAGAGACAGCTTGTGTTTTAAATGCTAAAAAACTGTATAAGATACTGAAAAAACAGTGCAAGCATAAGAAGTGAACCTCTTTAATCCCATGGGATTGAACTGTTTAATATGCTACATTGTTTGGTAGATCACAAATTTAATTCTTTACATAACTGTAATATTCAACTGGCCGAGACTGATGTTACGTTTATCTTACAGCGTTACCAAATTATCAGGACAAGCTCTGTAAATCCTTCACTTGAAAAATTCTTAAAGTCAGAAGCATAGAGGATCAGATCAAATAAACTGAAAACAGCTGACTAATAACTTTGGCATTCTTGGAATATTATAATTAAATACACACACACACATATATATATATTTCATGAGTTGTTATTGCGAATTATTTTGAGGTGATAGAAATGAACTGGGATTTTTTGGATGGCTATGTGAACACATTAACAAACCATATCCATTGCAAACAAGCCTAGTTAACGAAATATGCTATACGAAATTAATAGCCCCTCAGTACGATAAAATGATTATTTAGTTATCAGTGTAAAATCTTATTTCACGTGAATAGTAAAGGAATTAGTAACGTTCATCGATGTATCTTTAAATAGTATGAGAAATGCAGCAGCAAGATTGCTATTATTTAAGTAGTACAGCTTTAATGAGCAAAACAGAATGGTATTAGATAATGCTATCGCTAGAAACAACATTAATGAACAAGATAGAGAAAAGTGTCTAGTATTCTGGTTTTTAAATTCTGTTACCATCACTGAGTTGGGTGATATTCAAATCCATACAGCTGGAAATGAGCTGTGTTGCTTAGTGGAGTAGTTCCTTCATCTCCAGCCCTCAAATATTGCTTTGAATAGACGCATTATATATTCTTGCATTTTTTGAGAAAGCTGAATAACTCGATGATTTAAGCAAGATTGTTTAAGTTAAAAATTTTGCGATTAGAAGCACCTGTTTCTTCTTTCTTCATAAAATTAATTTACGTAAATTAATTAAGTAATTTTAATTTTTTAAATTTATGTACGTATATTATCCCAAACTTTGTATGTTTTTTTCTTTAAAAATTTTTAATAAAAATTTTAATTTCACCACAAACATAAAAATGTCATGGCTTAAGACTGCTTTCAAAATTAAGTGTTCAGTTATAATTGTTTTCCAGCAGTAAACAATGAAAAACATTTTAGATATACGTACATGCAAGTTACAAGGAAAAACCAAAACAAATTGTTTTTGAAGTTTAAGCCATTGCCGTATTTCTTCGCATAGTTTCCTCCCTAGCTTTTTAGCAGCAGGTTTAAAGCATTATTAAAATATTCACACAATTTCCCCTCTGAAGGTATATTATTGGTAAAATGTATTCCTTTGATTATTTTTCTTCAGTGTATTCAATTTGTACTTTTGTATTAGTCTTTCATCCATTTTATTTTTCTCGCATTTATTACTCGATACATATTTCGCACAGTTTCTTCATTAAGGTTCTTGGACGTTCAGGTGTTCTCACATTTAAGAAACTGTCAAACAAGAGATTTCATCTTACTTCTCTTATTTACGTTTATCTTAGCTTTATCTATTACTGATGTACTCGTTCTTTCGAAATTGTGGTCTTTTATTCGCTCCCTCCTCCTTCGTTCCTTCGATGTCCCTGTTAAGAACTGTAGTCAAGATTAATTGATGAAGGCTCTTCTCGGGCTTTGCAAGGTAACTGAGCTGGACGCAGAGTTAGATATCTGCTAAATATAGATCAAATATTGTAACGTTATATTATTATATTATTATTGGAATATAGGTTTCTTTTAAAGAAATAGTATTGTAAGATTTACAAGTAGTTTAAATATAATTATTTTTCATTTGTTATGTTCTTATTGTAACCGCACTATTCTGACATTAAATAGTTCAACTTTCCCATCTATTTTTTCGGACGATAAAATTAGTTACAGAAGGGCGGGGATACTCGAAGAAATCTTAAGATAATTTAAATATGAGCAGTTGAAAGCAAAACACAAAATAAATTTCGAAGGTAAAAGTACAAATTTTATGTAATTTGTCTCATGCATTAATCTTTTGAGATCCTATATTTTGTAAATTTTGATCTCATTTCCTAATACATAATCTCAAAACCTTCTGTTGGTACAAGACATTTTATATTAGAATTGTAAGATCAAATGCAAAAAAGGATAGATTATCTTTTAGTTCAAAACATGAAGGAGAGACCTCTGTTTAGTAAACAAACATTTGATAAAAAATAACTGAAAATTTTCTGAAGGCATACGAGAGTGAAATAATACTTTCGATATGATATAACCGTTAAATTTTCTTAGTTTGTTTTTCAGTCACACAGATGCGCTCTGCTGGAATTGTTATATGAAAATCAAATTTTTAAGTGCACATTTTTTAAAATTTTTTTATAAAGGAAGTCCTTTTTCTGTTAAGGAAGACTAATTTTGTTTAAAAGCTTTGAAAAAGGTTTTCGCTTCAGACATATGCATCCACCATCTTTCAATCTTATAACGAACAGCTGAACTACCAGTGTCTAAACTGTTCTTTCTGTTCTGAATTTTAATATTCAGAATAGAAATTATAATTCTAATAGACAATCTTAGATGTATATTCCTTATCCTTCATGAAATAAATAAGAAACGCGAGGTTTTTGCTAAATTTAGAAAAGCAATCTTATATAAATAGTGTTAGACATTTAACTTTATTTCTTCTCTTATTTAAAATATATGTTGTTGAACTTCTCTCTTAGCTCCACCTTATTGGATTAAGGAGCCAGAAAATATTGAAACAATTGAAGGCCTAAGTGTAACTTTCAACTGCTACGCTGGAGGAAAACCCGAACCTCAAATAATTTGGAAAAGATCAGGTAAATGTTATCATGCAAATACGCAGGAAAATGAAATTTTTTAAATGAATATTTCTAATTAAAAACTGTGCATAACTGAATTTTTTAAAGTATATAAGATATGTGCATACTAAGTTAAAATATTTTGAAATATTATGAACATACTTCATCAGTGTGAGTATATTTAAAAACTACACGTTTTCATAGTTTATAAATATTGCTTTGGATTTATTTAACCAATAATACACACAATCTCTGCAAATGTCGCTTCATTATACTTATGTAATACCTTTTTTTGAAGAATTTCTCCTCGGTAAATGTCTGTTTTCTGTGCATAGATTGTTAGGTGTTTGTAGATTTCCTATTCGTCTTATAAGAAAACGAACGTCAGAGAACCCAGAAAAATAAAATGGATATCATTTCACTTTATTCACATCTTTATTTAAGTTATACTTTACCTGTTTATTATATTTGATATGCTGATACGTTTATTTATATCTGATATGCTTATCTACTCTGATTTTATTTTCTTACCTATTTTACAGTCGAAAGATCTTGCAATGTAGTTTTCATGTTCTTCACAATATCGAAAATATCCTTTAATGGTAAAAAAAATCATTGACTCCAATAAGAGTCTGGTAATTTTTGCCGGGTGATAAAAGCAGCATGAGGTCTGGCGTTAGCATGCTGAAAGGTAACACTTAATCGGCTGTCAAGTCCTAGCAATTTTAATGTCAGTTTTCCTTTCAGTCTCGAAGTAGAGGTTAGCATTTAACATTCAATCAGATGTTAGCTCAGTCCAATCAATTTTCTCTTTATATTCCACCAACTACTTAACAAAGCCTTTTGCGATAAAATTATCCCTAAGATGACTTCATTTTGGCAAACAATCCTTGAAAATTTAGCATTACGATTCAGAACTCACTTCCTATCTACGTTACAGCTAGTCTGAAAAGTGGTTAATTCATTTTAATGAAAAGGCAAACAAATGCTGGTACCAACTTTCTTCATTTCTTTAGTGCAGACAGCTGTTGGAAACAACAAATTGAACTTCCTGATGAATCCAAGAGCTAGTATCCTTGTTTTAACTGTTGTTCTGTGTACCAACTACATTTCTGTTAGTTCGAGAGCAGTTTATAGTGAATAATAACTTGATCCAGAACATCTTTCATATTCGCTGATGTACGATCAGAACGCAGCTGCATTTTGAAACTTCTTTCTTTGTCCGAGAGATTCGCTACGATATATGCTAAGACGATATATGCTACAATCGACTCCACTTTGCATATGAGACAGCAATCTGAGGCTGAAGTGCTGCTTTTATTAAATTCGTATTGTAAACACGTATGTCTAATGGACTTCTGATTCGCGATTTTAAAGCTTCAAAAGGATGAATACCTCGAACAAACGCAATGTATACTATACATCTCCACTCTTTTTTCGCCAAAGATTCCAGTCATAGCTGCAGCATCTATAACATAAGTTATCCTATCGTAATTTGAATTTATAAAAGTATAGAACTTTTGCACATACCCGAGATGTATTTTTTTGCCGACATTTTGCTGTTTTATCAGTACATTTTATTTTATGCCTGTCTTCTTATTCATGATTCAGTTTTTATAAGCATTAAACTTTCTTTTTTATTTTAAAAGTGTTTTTCTAGAAGAACCAAAACGAAACTCAAAATTATTTAATTTTCAATTATTATTCATTTAATTTTCTGTTGTTTTCATGTTATGAAATTTTAGCTTTTAACTGTTTTATGAATATCTATGTTTTAGAATCCTCTTTCAACAAAAAGCATCATATGTTTAATGAAGAAACTATGCCCAGTTCTAATGGCACGTTGTTATTGAATCCTGTTTTGAAAGATGACGAAGGGTCATATCTATGTGAAATTACCAGCGAAGTTGGAGATCAGTTGAGAAAGAAAGTATCTTTAATAGTCCACGGTAAACTCAGGTTACTGTATTTTTCATCGTATCAGCTCTGTTTTTATACAGTTAATAAAATTATTGACATTATATTCTTCATAATTATTTGAATATAAATAAATGTCTGAAATGTTAAATAAAAATATGTTGGACTTAAAAACTTAAAACATTTCTATGGGGGCCAGTAATTGTTCTTATGATTTATATTAATTATATGTTGTGCATTTATTTTCGATCAGTGAACACACTGGCACCTTAACGTAATATGTATATACTTATATTCTGGGTCAGTATGCAAAATTTATAATTTCAAGAGTGACTTGGCTCAACGGAATGATGCTTGAATGACCTAGAGTTCATTGTGAATAATAGGTTAACTGCAATGTTATTTGCGTAAGTAAATATTATAAAACCCGCAAAATTTATTTTATACGTGTTACACGCTCGGAATTGTTTCATAAATTCTTTTGACGTAATGTTTTATTATTGATATAGATGTAATTCCACAGTTTTAATAGGTTTTATGTTTCTTGTTTACGAAAGACAAAGGAAACATAATTAATGTGAATTACACAAAACTCTAAGCTGTCATTAATTTTAAATTATTAAACGAAACTCATTTTTATTTTCTTGTCTAAAATAGTTAGTAATATTGCCGAGATGTGGCGCTATGTTTCCAGTCGAAACCTTTTCTAAATGGTTGCTCTACTTTAAATGACGCTGCGTTTGCTGTGTCTCGCTAATTCCAGAATGACAACAGAAGACTTGTTACCTTATAACGCAGTCTTATTTTGAAAATTTTTCCGAGGTTTCTAGAATATATTTTCAGTTTCCGAATGACATAAACACCGGCATAAAGCTATGGAAAAGTGTTCGCTGATAGGAAAAGTCTTACAACTTTATCTTATGTTCGACTTCTTCAGCTCTTTACTTGGCTCTGGTAAGTAACTTGTATTCAATATATTGCTTCTAAATGTTATTAATTATTTGAAAATTTTTAAATTTTGCATAATTCAATCAATATCACATTTCGTTTCAATTTATCCAATTATGGGGATAAAGCACATAATTTAATGAATAATGCTTTTAATTTTGCTTTCATGATCTCGTCATTTATTTTGAAGGTTTCCTTTCTTAAATACTTTAAATATTTTATTTAAATTGTTATTCTTGAAAAGGAAGATTAGTATATTTAATTTTCATGTATTTTAAGCTTCAAAATTTCGATGTAAACAATTTCAAACTAAGGAATTACTAGAATAATTTTTCTTGAAAAATCTATTCGGAAAGATCGCATAATAAGAAAAATAAATAATAAATTTATGAAAATTATTGCACTTAATTATTTAATGTAATGCTTAAAAATGAATAATTAATTTCGGGAATGACTTAATTATATATTTATATAAAAAGTCAGTTTTCAATTTCATAAAGCAAATTATGATTTAGGGCTTGTTTTTAAATTAGCTTTTTATGGTATACTTTGAAAACACTGAAATTAAAAACTTCTAAAAAGGAATAAAATTCTTTTTAAGAAATAAAAATTTTGCTTACTTCTTTACAGATGCTCCAAAAGTACTCCCTTTCATATTTCCAACAATGGTAGAGATAAAGGAAAAAGCTTCTGTGGCTTGCATACTACAACAAGGCACACCGCCTTTGAAATTTAAGTGGCTTAAAGATGGCAGAGAAATATCTAAATCAAATAACGTAAAAATAAAAACTATGGATGATATTTCAGTTATCACCATTGAACCCGTAAATCCAAAAGATTCCGGAAATTACACGTGTTCTGTTACAAATAGTTTTGCAAGAGATGAACATTCAGCAGTTTTGGTGGTGGAAGGTAAGTTTTCAGTATAAAAATTCGTTTTGAGTTATAGAAATACTTACATATACTTTTAAATCTTTTATCATTGTTATAAAAGCATTCTACAGAAGGCTACCAAAGTAATTTTCTAAAAATTTCTTATTATGTACTTGATTGCGATATTTATTTGATTTACTGAGAAAATGTCGGAATGTTTACGGTTCTATAAAGCATGCTATTGCTGTGTATTTTAATGAATAGTAGAATTTTATTAAAATAACATTGTTTTCATTATACAATAATCATATAGATAATATAATGATCCATCAGAGGGTGCTGGATCTGAAAAGGGTAGTTAACCAAAAGAAACTAAATTCTCTTTTTTAACAAATACCGAATGTCACTGTAAAATATTTTTTATTCATTCCTTACATTTTAAAGCGCGGAAGTTTTTTATTTAGTAGTGAAATGGAAATTTTTAAAATTGATTTATATCCGTTTTACCTCTAATTTTATTTAATCAAAACTTTTTAAACTGTATTATGTAGTTTATTTCTCATAGGGAAACAGAATGAATATTTTTCAGTTGTTTTCCATTTCCGTAGTTTGTTCCGTTTTTCTTAAACATTTAAATTAAGTATATGATACTAAAAGTATAAAAACATGAATTTTTTTACATGTATCATTACGATAAACGCATCATACGATCATTACGAATCAATGCTCATGTCGTCATATAAATGGTTAAATGATCTTTAAAAGTAAAACTGAAAGTTTGTGCAGCAAATTGATTCCACTTCTTATATTTACTACTGAAAGTGCATATTCAGTTATAGAAAATCATTTGATATCATTTACTTTAAATAAGATTGTGAAAATTAATTAAAAACAGGGATTAATTTTGTTACTGTTTTCAGTATCTTGTACAGTAACACTTTGGGTTAAATTTTCTATAAATGAACATTGAGTCTTTCAGCGGAAAAGTAATGAGAAGACACCGCGTAAAAAGTTAAAATTTGCTTCAGGATTAATGTTTTAACCAATTTTATAAATTTTATTAAATGCATTAGTTTATTTCAAATATACCTGATTGTTTAATATTTGCACATAAATAAATAATATGAAGTTGAGGTAAATTTACATATGCTTGCAAAAAATTGGCGTTGAATAAATTAAAATTAATATTATGTTAAAAATTTAGAAAGAGTGATTTAATGTTAAGAAGTATTAAATGAAAAAACATTTATTATACTTAAATTATGTTCTATAAAATAATCTTTTAAAATTAAAGTTAGATGATGTATATTTCCGTTTTTTAAGTAAATAAATTTCCCTAGTAATAATATGAATGGAACTATTTTGTAATAATTCTTTGAAATAAAGGGCACATCATTGACCAAATTGTTAAGCTCACTGAATACTTGTAATTCAGCCCGCATTCAAATTCTGAGGAATGGGTTGACTACCCTGGCTGTTTCATGTTTTCCCCATGACTGTGTGCGAATCAATTTCATTAAAAAGTTCTCTACGAATGCATATTACTACGAATATTTGCGTTAGGTAAATATACCTCGTTAATAATTAACTAAACAAACAAGTAAACAAATCGGAATAAATTGCTGTGTAGATTTGGAAATGTGTTTAAGCTAGTTCAAGTAAGCTACTTTTATTAAAATGAGTGTTTTTAAGCTAGCAGTTTATACAAAAATGTATTATTATATATAGATAATTTAATTTTGAATTTCAGAGTTATCATTTATTAATTTAAGAATTTTGTACGTATTTTCAAGTATTTAATCTTTTCAATGGATGTATGCAAACTGAAGAAATAACAGTACAAATATTATATATAGCGCCTTCTCGTTGGGTTTTGGAACCTGTAGATATTGAAATTATAGAAGGGAAAACTGCTATTTTAACATGTGTAGCTGATGGGTCACCTCCGCCCACATACACCTGGAAGAAATGGGAAGGTAAGAAGAATTTGCTCTTTAGGATTCATTGATTTGAAATTTAAGATGAAGGTTTTTATATAATTTTTAGCTTATTTTTGTCCGAACACCTTTTTTATCTGCGTATTAAAAGGAATATAAAATTTATATATGCTATATATTTCCATACATACAAGATCTTTCTAAATTTATTAATTAAGCTCATAAATAACAAACTGGAACTATACGTGTGCACTCATTTTTTTTAATTTTATTTTCATAAATATGATGCGTTTGGTATTTTCCTAAAATGAAAAATTACCACTTACATTTTTTATTTCCATATAGATGATACCTTTTATATTTTCCTAAACTGAGAAATTATCACTTATTTTATTATTATTTATATTTTCAAAATGTTCTTAGTCATACTATCACTGGAAACATGAGAATATTTTTTGTTACTTGTAAAGCTGTATTAAAAGTTACACTTCGAATAATTTTTTAATATATTTATTTTATTTTGTGTAAATCCTGTAAATAATTTATGTCGTAGAAATTAAGATATTAGATGCATTTTTCTCCGTTCATGAAGGTGAATCTTGAGGATTTGAAATAAAAGTATCTTTCTTATCATAATTCATTCAAAGCTTGAAATGATAATTGCTTAAAATATTTTAAAAAATTTTAAATTATAAGCCACAAATTTTGTATGATGTCAAATTAATTGTATTTTTAGTTTGATCTTTATTTTTAGGAGAAAAGACTATTATTTTAAGAAATCAAAACGATGGCAATTTAACATTTCATCAAGTAAACACAGAAAACGCTGGTAAATATATTTGTGAAGCTGGAAATGGTATTGGAGAAAGACTGCGGAAAGCAGCAAATCTCATTGTGCATGGTAAGATAAAATTAAAAAAGAGTGCCGTAATAAAATCTCATTTTCTATGAAACTTGCATTCTTAGATTTCAATTGTTTCATATTACACTTTCTGTAGTTAATTCAGAGCAGTTAAATATTTAATGACCTTCATGTAAATCATTCTAAGCTGCATTCCATGCGTTAATAAAGAAGTTTGTACTGAAAAATTTATTATATATGGTATATATATTTGGCGAATAAATGCTTTCAAATAGTATGATTTTCCGTCAACATGTGGCGCTAGTTTCCTATGTTTCGTTAAACTTTACTCTCATTTTGATCTCCATTTTGTGCAAAAGACGTATTTATACTTTGAATCTGTAAAACAACTTCCAGTGTGCTTTCGAAAGCGTCATGTATCGTTTGAAATGTGTGCTTTGTATGCAATAACGTTTTATATTTCGGCCAGATTGAATATGAGCAAGACGAAACGTCTCCTGGAAATCTATATAATGCTTTCATTTCTACAAACCTGTGTCCTATCTTCTGGTGAGTGTCATTTTAGATTATTCCTCACAGTAAATTGTTTGTTTTTTCTTATTTTCATTTTTGTTTCTAATTTGAAACATGCCCATCTTATGAAAAGTATATTTGTGTGTTCATTATATTACATTACAGTGCATTTCGTATCAAAATTAATTTATTAAACTGGAAAACTTCAAAAAATAGAATATCCATCTATTGTCTTCCTTACTGCATATGAAATATTTTGTTTTTATTTTACTGTAGTTTGTTTTATTGTTTGTAGTTTGTTTTTATTTTACTGTAGTAACTTTAAGTAGTGGAATAAATTACTATACCTCTAAAATGTCATCAATATCAATTTTTAAATGTTTTAGTTTAATAATTGTTTTATGCCTGAATCAAAAATTCTTTCAAGTTTAAAATAAATAATTAGTTTTAACAAAAAGAATTCCATCAAAATAGTATAAAACCCTAAATAAATTATATTTTGTTTATATTTTTTGAAATACCTGAGAGAAAAAAGTCTTTTATATATCTTCTGATACGGTAGCAAAAAAATATCGCATTTAAAAGTCACGAGGTTTAATTATATAATAAAATAAAAATTAAAATCATTTTCACCACTTTCTTAATTTGAATTGCAGTGTCATAAGATGAATAGAGAAACAAATAGCGACCCGACAGTCGTCGAGTTTTGTGCTATTAACTTAAAAATTGAAAGTTACGTAATACGGAAAACCAAAAAATTTGTTTAAGACCTTAACATATCATGTATTATCACTGAATAAATTATGTAGCATTGTAATAAACTTCTAATTAATTTTCAAGACATTCGAGAGAAACTTTATATTTAATTCTAAGAGCTATGTTATCTTTCTAAATTATATAAATTTTACCTTTGGTTCGGACATTTTCAAATCATTATTTGAAACTGTTATTAGATCTACCGTTGTCCAGTCACCTTGTCTCTATTAAAGTTGAACTGTAAATATGTGAAAATATACACCATACTTCTGAATAAATTCTCTTTCTATATAGTCCAAACAAAATAAAGTAATTCGAACAACACATTCACTGAGATGAGGTTACAAAACTTGAATGAAGCTTCAATAAAGCGGCATAGAACTCAAGCAAGTTTATTTGTTGTAAAATGAATATAAACAGTGTGACTAAAATATATTTTTAATTCATTGAGATAAATTATAAAAACATGTTACATTATGGTTCCTTGTTATGTCTCATTTTTGATCATAATGAATAAATTTTTAAAATAATATTTTAATGCGTAATTTAGATTAGCTTGTTGTCCACATCATGATATAAAACTGCATATTTTCCCTTAGTTTTTGACATCAAGTTTTTACTCCATGTTCATCTTTTCCAATACATTTAGATTATAAAAGATATTGATACCTTAATTTAATTTACAAGACATCATTGTTCCTAAATAAGTAATACTCTGTCATATTAGTTCTAAAGGGGAGAAAGATTTCTCATTCCTCATTTTTTTCTTTGAAAACATACAGACTCCCCGTGCACCAAATGTGTACAACACGGGGCTTACAGAAGTAAGTTAAGTAAAACATTAAAAGCCACATGCATAAATAAAATGAACAAAAGCAGAGAACAGCAGTCTGTACTTCACGAAAACAGATAAATTCAATGACCAAGTCACTCCGAACATTTTCAAATCGTTATGTAATCATAATCTAGGGCCATCAAATGTAGGGCATGAGAAAATCAAATGTTCCACATCCTGAGGTACTCTTTTCGAACATTCATATAAATTGTTTACTCTTAGATTAAAACGAAACAGGTAACTTGCAAATTTACCGTGACCAGATAAAAATTGAGACACTTTAAAATTTATAGAGAGGAAAGACTCGGAATGCAGTCTATGGTAAATAGAAGGAAAGAACTGTTTGGTGACCTCAGCATTACAAGATGAAATATATTCCTCATTCCACATAGCTGAAAGCTTCTTATAAGAAGCTTTCAGCTATGTGGAATAAGCCATTTCATTATAATGAAAAGACTTCCAAAAGCTCTTTGGAATGCTAATGTTCATATCAATGGGTAAATGTAAGGCATCTTTAGCTAAGAAATCAGCTCTTTCATTTCCATAGAAACCATGATGAGCACGCACATAAGCAAAGCGGATATCAATTCTTCTATTTCTAAGTGAACTAACAGTTACTAGGGTTTCGATAACTAATTTGTAGCAGCTGTTAATACTGTTCAAAAATTGAAGAGAAGAAAGAGAATCAAAGCAAATAAGATACCTTGAGGATGTTGTCCCATTATCCTTGATCCATTTGACGGCAAGATAAAAGCACAGACGTTCTGCTTGAAAAATTGTGCATTCATTCTGTAGACGGTGTCTAAAAGAAACAAACTTCGGAATGGCCTTCAAAAATAACAAATGCAAGGCCAACCTTGTTGTTCATCTTGCTGCCATCTGTAAAGAAAACCATATGAAAACTCATTTCAGCAGTCTCTTTATAATCGCAGAAATTTATGGGCTCTAAAGTAGTGGGATGAGGAAGATAAGTGAAGGGGACAATTCCATTAATACAGTCTTCCAAAGTATCAGTTGCCAATGACTCGAAAATATTATTCTTATATGCAATTTCAAAATCAATAGGCGGAACTCCTGCAAGAACAAAAGTTGCCTCATAGCTTAAGGTTCTATAACCACTAATAATACGAAGAAAAATTCTCCGTTCAATCTTTCTTAAATTTCTTTTGTTAACCTTCTTGGCAAGAACATGTCCCCAAGCACGACAGCCGTACGAAATGAAAGGTACAATATACTGCTTTACATCAGTTTCTTAACATCGTAGTTTACTCCAAAAGTATTTTTGTCGATTCGGTGAAAGCCACTAATATTTTTTTCACATTTAGAAGAAAGGAATTCAATGTGCTTTTTCCATAAATTTCATGAAACATTTTAAGCTTCTGTGACTCTGATTAAAATATTTCCATTTAAAACCAACAGTAGAAATATATTTTATATAATATGATGTCATTTTATTTACGTTATTTTTATAACGATCTTCTAATATTAGCTAATAAAAAGTGAGTTTTACAAAAATTCTGTTACTCAAGGCTTTAACCAAGTATTTTAATATGAACTAAAATTATAACTTATTTAATAAGAAAAGTTCGCTTTGTCTGGAAAATCGAATATCCAGATTTAAGGACTCCTATAAGTATAGTTGTACACTGTAATAAATAAGAAACGATTAATCGAAAAAGAGCAACTATTTTCCATGAAATGGATATTTCTATTTTTCGAAATTAATTAAGATAGTTTATAAATTCCTGCAATTCATTAAAACTTAAAAATCTGGTATTTAAATTTATATATAATTTTGCTGAAGATATCCAATCACTGTAACAGAAAATTTATAGCAAGCATGAAAGAAATTTAAGCCCCAAATATTTCGAATTATAAAGACTTCTAGAAAGAAAGTACTTTAAATTGTTATTACCTGTAAAAAAAGTAAATCTGCCAATAATAATAATAATAATAAAGTGCTTCGTTTCTGATAATTTTTTAATTCATTAGAACAACAAAGAGTTCTCTAAATGAATTATGGCTGGACCAAAATGTCGAACAATAATTAGTATAAAATGAGGCTAAGCGATATTAAGTAATTAAAGAAGTTAATAAAAAGGTTTTACGTATTTTAAAAGCTTTATATAAGATAATATATAGTAAAGCTGGACGATAAAACAGTAAGTTATTGGACAAAACTTTCATTAGAGTTTTAGACATCATTTCTCGCAATAAAGTTTAAGTTTAAAATCTAGGATAAATTTATATATTTCGATATCTTTCAGTTTCAATTTCTTATTTCTAAATTCTAATCCTTTCTAAATTTTAGGTTGGATTTAATTTGAACTCATGCAAATTTTAGTTTTGTTTTATAATACGAAATTGTCTTTAATGTTCAATACTGAAATTATTGTCAAATTCTACGATTTTTCTACAATTTGAAAGGTGCTGGGCTCAAACATTACTGTAGATAGATGCTGAATAACTTACTAATAAAACTACATTAATTAATATTTTTGATTTTTATATTATTTCTGACATCAGTTATATTTAAAAACCACGATACTTCCCTCTTACTATAAGATTTTATTTCATCTAAAATTATCAGTTTTTTATAATTTTTCATTGCAAAATTCGTATCTAATAAAGATTTTTACATCTAGGTGAAGAGCCCAAAATTCAGCCATTTACAGTTCCAGACCATTTGACAGAAGGTGGACAAGCCAAGCTCGGGTGCGTCGTCAGTAAAGGTGATAGTCCGCTGCATTTTAAGTGGTATAAAAATGGTGTGGAAATAAAAAGTAACTCACTTTTTGAAATTAATAGCTTAAAAGAAGTCTCATTTTTGACCGTAAAAAAACTTACTGGATATAGCAGTGGAAATTTTACTTGTCAAGTTCAAAATTCTATTAGTAAAGATAGCTACAGTGTACCTCTTGTTGTAAAAGGTAAGAGTGTTTATTTCGGTTTCGCATTTTGCCCAAATACTTAGATTTATTGTTAATGCTTTTAATTTCTTTCAATTGTTTTCATGATTATCTGAATAAATGTATTGAACTATGACAAGCGTGCCTTATTTGAAGGGTTATTTTATTTTTTAGCTCCTCCAAAATGGGTCAAGGAACCTACTAGCTTCGAAGGGCTTCTTGGAAAATCTGCAGCTTTGGACTGTTTTGCTACAGGCTATCCACCGCCTACACTAACATGGAAAAAACTGAGAAGTAAAATTTTTAATTTCATTTATTTTTATCATCTCAAAGCTTAATTCCAATATAAATCACCAAACGTTTTCAAACACATAGAAAAATATTTTTATAAAATAACTTTATAATGTATTTTATAATATATTATATATCTAAGAATTAGAGTGTATTTTTTGTCATCAGTTATGTAATTTCAATACAATCAAAGTTCCATTAAAAGACACTCCACTATACGAACACTTTCCATTCATAGATAGTTTTTGAATCCCTGTACCATCGAACTAAAGACCAAAGCACTCCATTAGCGATCACCTCCTGAAAAATGGACCATTATGTGTCTGAAAACGGGAGGTTCGATTGTATTAAGAAGGTTAAAAAACTTGATAATTTGGATTGCTCTTATTAGATAAGCTGTCAACTAATAAAATTAGCCATTATTTATCGTCTTAATTTAAAAAGAAAATTATGAAGGTTTTACTTAACTTCATTAAATTTGTAGGGACATTAGGATTTTTTGGAAGCAGGAGACTTGAAGAATGAGCAATGCCCTCGCCAGGAATCGAACCACGGACCTCTTGAATAAGCGGCGAACGTGCTCACCACTTCACTACGAAGGCATGCTAAGAAGGCGGAAGAAGTACCTTATATACTCCCCCTTTTATAGGGCGACTGGGGATTAGAGGACCCAACCGCCAAATCCATGTTATATACTAATATTATTTTCGGTATGGTTTTACAAATTACGTACTGCAAAATAAAATTAAGAATACAAGCCTGTTTTGTGGGTGTCATAAAATAATAGATAATGAAAACTATTTCTTTCGAGTCCATTGCGAGGGCATTGCTCATTTTTTATGTCTCCAGCTTTGAAATAAACTAATGTCTCTACAGTGGCGCCCGAACTGAAAGGTGGTGGATGATAATTCTCCATCACCAGGATTTGGCGATTGGGTCCCCTAATCTCCAGTCGCTCTTTAAAATGGGGGTGTATATAAGGTATTTCTTCCGCTTTCTTAGCATGCCTTCGTGGTGCAGTGGTCAACACCTTCGACGCCTATTCGAGGGGTCCGTGGTTCGAGTCCCGGTGAGGGCGTTGCTCATTTTCGTATCTGCTGCTCCCCCCCCCCAAAAAAAAAATCCTAATGTCTCTACACTTTCAGTTATTAAATATCATGTTCTTTGTACTTAAACGATAAAGCTCATTTGAACAGGAGTATCGCAAAATAATTTTAAAATGAGCATATCTTTAGAATTTCCGATACAAAGTCTCGCGCGATGGAAATAATTTTTTTTTCTTCTTACAGTGTTGCCACTGCTCGCTTTGAAATCTGATGATTTAGCTTTTTATTCAAAAATTCGTTACAAAATAAGAAATCGATAATTAAAGAAATTTCAACTTCAAATTAGGGCTTCCGCATGCCCATATTCTTTGGAAGATTACGTTATTCAAATTTTGATGGCTCTAGGTACCGTTGTTTTATCACAATGCGAGAAACATACATACATTTATGTAGATTTTCATTATTTAATATTTTTAAATATAATATAGCGCGATAATATTTTGTGGCAACAATTTGGAAAGTGAAACAACGGTTATCGGGAATTGACGCAAAATGCCAAACGAAATTAATAGTTCTGTAGGGCAAATTGTCCCTTTGGACTAAAAACATGCCATCTGTTTCCTTTTTAATGTTTAAACTTTTAACGTAGGTCAAGATAAAAATCATTTTGAAAACGTGTTCAAGTATATTTTGTAGGAAAATAATAATGTAAACCAGTTTTGTTATATTAACGATTTAAGTATCTTTAATTTGATAGTAACTAACTTAGAGCAGAAGAAATGATTTCTAATCTAATTACATCTAAAACGGGAAAATAAAACCTTCTCCAATTAGAAGAGGCTCATCAGCGGCCGAGCACTAAAGTCGCTGAACACTGGTAGTTTGGTCTGAGGACTGAATCTCGCGAATAGGGCTGCTGCACGGGCGTTTTCGTTGTTTTTCTCATATGTAACGTGAATACGAGCTAGTTTCCCTTAGAAAGTCCTCCACGAAGGCATCCCTTCCTTAGGCAGATAATCCTCGAGGCTTTGCCGTAATCTCATAAACTAAACCAATTAGAACTATTTCTGATACATGTTTAGAAGTGAGAAATATATATAAAAAAGAGTTATTAAGTTTTAGATTAATATAAAATGTTAAAATATTATATTATATGAGTGTATGTCTAAATATTTATTTATGTACAAAATTAATAAAAAATCGGAATATAGAATTGTGTATAAATTAATCATTTTTCTTGGTTTACGTTTCTTAGAAGTGTTAATATTTAGGGATATAAAATTGCAATTTTTGCTGTTTCAGGCGGAACGGAACATCTCTTGATAACTTCAACTAATGGATCTCTTATATTTACTGCTTTAGAAGCAGATGATGAAGGAGAATATAAATGTGAAGCTAAAAATGATGTGGGTGACAATTTAGAGAAGGTAGTGGCTATCTCCGTCCAAGGTAACTTTTTTTTTTTCAAATATGTTTCCATATTTAGTTTGTTTATTCTTTTCATGTTTTTTGTTTCTGTGTACAAATATTTTTATTATAAATTTGTTTATAAACTATGAATAAAATGTTGATACACTTGAGTGCTTTTTTCTTTTATTATCATATTTGTGCTTATTAAGCATAAAATATTGACTGATAGGTATTATAATATTTTCTATGCAATGAACCATGTATCTGTTTCTAAGACTACAATTATATGTTAAAAATATAATAAAAAGAGTTGATATATCATCATATGAATGCTTTTGAATTTTAAGAACACATAACGTTTTAGTAACAATTTCTGTCACTGCATGGCGCTTGCAGCTTGTTCAAGACACTATTACATCCATGGTGTTGGTATTCGGATGTGTTTGCTTCTGTACGTCATTTCTCTTGTAAAGTATCCTGATGCCAGAAAATGTACGGGAAGCATGATAAATTAATTCATATTTCTAGCATTTTGATACTGAAACAACGCATTATGTTAGAGCAATTTGTGTGTGAAATTATTCCGTTCGTTTCAAAAAGATGCATTTCCTGCTACGGTGGAATTTATGTGCTTGTGATGATTTTTACTTGCGTTCATCATGCTTCATGTGATACTGCTGAAGAAGGTAAGCTGTTTTTTCCATTAAGTATACTATTAATATAGTTTGTCTGTTACAATTTTAATTTACCTCCTATTAATATTTCATTATTAAAAGTTTTAAAACATAGGTATAGGATTTCCTGTATTCCGTTTGTATTTTCATTTCTTTCAGAAATATAACGACATATTTTTCCAGACTTCGTTTACACTTTGCATATGATTTGCTGAACTATAGAGTAATTTTTGTTCAGCAGCATATTATTTCAAGTAGTTCATTAAGTTTAATGTAAATACGAAATGTATCTAATTTTGGTTACATGTCATCTGTCTGGAGATATAATATTTTGCCTTCATTTTTTCATGGATTTTCAGTTGTGTAGGGTCAGTGCTGTAACTCTTCACCATCATCAAAAATTAAAAAAAGCAGCAAATGTTCCTTAGTAAGCAAATATTGCATAGCAAGTGAGGAAACAAATAACATAATCAATATAACTGAGTGGAAAAGAAACCGATGTGAAAAGAATAGATAAGGTTTTTGGTAACTTTTTAAAAATAAATAATTTAAATAACAGTTTCATTATTTATAATATAATTTACAGATGAATTAAAGAATGATTGAGCTTTATTGCTTAAATTCATATATAGAGTGTATATTTTTATTGTGTTTGTAACGAAAGCAAAACGCAACTCTAAAATTCTCAAAATATCGCAAGAATTCTTGTAAAGAAAAAAACAATCTAGTGTTATTCAGTAAATTAACTATTACGCAAATGAAAAAAAAAAAAAAAGCTTGGCGTACATTATTTGTAACATATTAAGAGGTAATGCTGTAACACGTTTCGAAGTGTATGTTATAAAAAAGTGCAAATTTGGAAAATATAACAGTTGTGATGTCGAAGATATGTAAATAGTAAAGTATAATAAAAATAGCACTAGTGAAAATGATTAATTCATTACATAATGTTAGAAATAAAAGTATTTAAGAGTTCCCTCACTTCTGTGAAGTTTTTTTTAGCCCAAAGGAGCGTTTGTCCAGGAGGGCTATTAAGTCTCGAAACGGCATTTTGATCCCTTCACTATAAATGTCCATTTCACTTTTCAAATTATTGCCAACTATTATTATCGCCAATATTATATTTAAAGAAATTGAATAACGAAGAATCTGCATGAATGTATGTTTCTCGCGTGGTAAAAAAGAAAAGGTACCTAGAGCCATCAAATTCTGAATAATGTAGTCCTCCCACCTATAATTTGTATTACTGTTTATTTTGTAAACTTTTTAACGAATTTTTGATTAACAAACTTAATGATTGCAAAGAGAGCAATGTCAAAACTGTACGAAAAAAAAAATTAAAACACATTTATCTCCAGCGCGCGAGACTGTCTATCCGAAATTCTAAAGATACGCTGCTTTTCAAATATTTTCGGCTAAAAATAATAGAGGCATTAGCCCAAATGTTCTCGAATCGTGTGCGTGCGTAAATAAAAAAAAAAAAAAAAAAAAAAAAAACCACCGCTCCTTTATGTGTAATATAAAATTTGAAAGATTTTAGATCACCCCCCCCCCCTCAGTGGCGGGCGCTAGCCACGACTTAGCGCGGAAGCGGTAGTCACTTTATTATGGAGGCACCTAATAGGTGGGTCACAGTTTCTCCTATGAAGGGACAGAAAATTTACATCTAGTCTTCTCCAAAATTTGGACCCGGACCCTTTGGTATAGCATTTAGGGTCACTAACTACGTTACCGTCTCCGGCGATCACTGCTAGTACTTGCGATGGCTTAATGTGGTAGATAACTGAAATTAGTTTTTATTTTAAGTTTTATTATATAAATTTTCGTTTATTATTTTGACACATAAATTTTGATATTATGCGCATTTTTACATTATTAGTTGCCTTAATAATTTTTAGTATATAATTTATAAACGCTGGCAGTAACAAATAAATATTTCACAGAATCGGGAATAATTAGCAGATATATAAACAACGCAATATAGCAATGAAAGTATTTCTTTTTATGACTGATAATATTCTTTCTTATTTCATGCTTTTGATAGCGTCTCTACTCTTGTTTCATATTCAATTTTACAATAAAACTATAAAATAACCAAACTAACAACGATATAGAGTATTATTGTTTTGTATTTGCCTTCATTTATGTTCATTGACAATTTATATACATATTTTAGGTCTTCCCGAGATTCAACCATTTATGTTTCCTCTACGATTAGCAGAAGGTTCAAGCGCCAAAGTTTTATGCAACGTTGTTCACGGGAGAAAGCCTGTTGAATTCCAGTGGTTTAAGAATAGAATTTTAATAGAAAAAAATTCAGCTGGGCAAAAAGTATCCATGCAAGATGATTTTTCCATGCTCACTGTGAATAATATAAAAGCAAATGATGCTGGAAATTATACATGCACGGCGAAAAATTCGGTTGGAACTTCTAGTCATACAGCTCACCTTGTAGTTGAAGGTAATTTTTGATATTTATATGTGACATTTATTGCAGTTAAACGTATTGAAAGCTTTTCAAAAAATCATGTGCTCATTCCGGTTGCGACATTGCTGACCGTGTCAATGATGATGCCATTGTTAAGGATGGATTTGTCTGTCATAGTATATATAGTATGTATGACATGAAAGGATATGCCATTCGTATAATTCACCCATTAATACAAAGATATACATGAAGTAGATTCACAGTTTAGCTTTTTAATAAGAATTAATATTTGTGTATAATTAATACCTATAAAAATTCCCATGGAAGCTATTAACAGTGATAATTAAGCAACTTTTACAGGTTCTCAGTAATCAGCAAATATTACAGAATAACAATACGAACGAGCGCAACAACATTGAAAAAAATGTTAGAATATCTTTGTCATTTTACACTTTGGTACCTTGGCGATACTGAACACACTCTATTAAGCATAAATCAAATGGAAGAAAATTCCTATTTTCACAAGGAGTGATTGCTTAAGCAAAGAATATTAACTGACTAGGCAATAGGAAGACCTATAAACTGTTATAATACAAGAACGTATAGTTAGTTTAAGAAATATTAATTCATAGCAAAGAAATGTTGCGGCAAAAATTTAAATTGTTTTATTTACACCATACCATAACTTCATGAAAAGAGGAAAAGTTGCAGATTTAAGAGCGTTTAATAACTACATCTATTATTTATTGAATTAAGCTGTAATTTTGTTGTTGTTATTGTTATTGAAGACTGTCTTAATATTGAATTATTATTGAAAATGATGTTAAAATTAGCATTTTTAGATTTAAACTTAAAAGTATATCACGAGCGAAATTTCCCTAATGAATATTTGAATTGTATCATAACAACATTTTGATAAAATAAAATGAAAAATTTCTCTTATTTTTAAAATTAGTTTAGAAGTATATGCAAAAATTATTCCTAAATAAATACAATGCTTTAATAAAAAGTACGAGAATTTTAAAACATTCGCGCTAGAAAGTCTTCCTATAATCGAAAGTTTATTTCTAATTATTGCAATGCGTATTTTTTAATTTTTTAAAAATAAATTTAGGTTTTATCTTTTCAATTTTAAAACCCCATGCATGCAACTGATACATATGTATCAGTTCTGCTACATTTGCCTAAAAATACATGTTGTGTACTTGTATGGCCTGTATGAAAATATTTCTCATTCATTGCCAAAGAATATTGTTTTTAAATTATAACAGCAAAATAAATTTGTCATTTCGATGTAATCTCTAAAAACAACATTTAATTAGTTTTTAATTATTTTGATAGTTGATAATTATTTATTTAAATATTTCAGAAAAATTTGAGGGTTGTGATTGATTTATGCCGTCCTTTTGCATTCTAATGTTTTATTAATCCTTCCCTAGAGGACGAATATTTGCCGAAGAAGAACATATGTCGGGGATGGCAGAAGCCGATATTGTATCCTCGAGATAGAGAAAACAACACAAAAGTATTTTTCTTTGGAGTCGAATTCACGATCGAATTAGCAGCCGCTCTCCATTAATCAGTATACTGTCGAGGGTAGTTTCTGATTATGTATAGAATTTTGAAAATAGTAATAATAACTTTCATTTACAATTTAGTGAAAGTCATAATCATTGGCAGAGAAAAAAGTTATATTTATCAGTTAGGTTTCTGATATAATATTGTGTGTGTATATTAAAACCTTTTAAGGGCAATAATTGATATATTGGTATGAGTTTAATTCAATCCGAAAAGTTGATTCGCGACTTTTGATGTGTATCTTGATTTCTTATGATTCAAAAGAATGTCGAGTCGATTGCAATTTCGTGGATCTTTTGTAAGATCATTATAAAGAATAAGCAAGTAAGCGAACCATAGTATAAGCATTTTTATTTACCTGTTCATTACAGACGTTCTTAAGGAAAACAATAATGTAAATTATATTACATTTATAAAATAATGGAGATTTCAAGAAACATGTCTTACTATGGGGAGGAATATAGATAAAAGAGAAACTTTTATCAATAGAATAGTAAAACATTAATCTCAGATGTAGTTTAATTTTTATTTTAATTCCATAAAAAGTGTTTCAAAACGTTTCCTATTATTGTTTTAAAAACAAGTCGTGAAACGATATTAGATGGGGATCTAACTTCTCCTTTTATATAACTATAAATGTCTAGTAAGTATTTAGAGAAGCGTTATGCAACTAAGCACGTAAAATCATTATTTAAGGTATAATGCATAATATGAACGATGCATCAGAAACAAATGAAAAAGCTGAGAAGAGAGAACTTTCTGCATAAGTGTTTATTAGTTAAAAATATATAATAAATAATAAAGTATAATTTTAACTATTTTGCCAATGTCCTTTAGAAAATTCCTTATCTAAATTTTAAATAATACGCTCATGCACATAGCTTTATATAGTAATTGCTTTTATATTCTGTACTCCTTAGTATTTCTAGATACAAATTAGTCAAAAGGCTATCTGTATAATATCCAAATATTTAGCCGTTATGTAACCACAGCTTGTATGAAAAACTTTTCATTCATGGAATTATATCATAAACGTACTGAATTAAAAGTTTAAAATATGTTAGTCTTACTTAATAATTGTTAAATTAATAATTATTAAATCTTACTTAATAATTGTTTAATGTTATTTACCTTTACACTTGCATTATGCGTCATAACATACATGAAGAGTATTTATAATTCTATTAAAGCGGTGTTTTTTCTAATAAAATAAATATGAAAGCTAAATAAAAAATCTCTTTTTCATTTTTTATATACAGCCCTTTTTTATACTTGAAAACAAACTGTTCTAAATTGTTTTAAAGTACTCGTGCATGTCGTTATTCCAGATTTGGTTGTTTAGTTGGTAAATTACATGCAACTACGCGAGGGAACTCAGCCTTAAAATGTATGCCTTCCTGCAAGATTTTCTAAAGTACAAAAAAAAAAAAAAAAAAAAAAAAAAAACTCATATTCACATTTTGTAAGGAATTTTTTGCTTCCTTACTGCGTGACTAGCGGTCGGACGTTCCGGAGTTCTGGTGAGGACATTACAGACTTTTCAGTTTCTGCATCGGAAAGCCTAATAAACTCTGCTCTTGAACTAAAAAATGTAATGGACGCTAATTTAGTATTTCTTAAATTTCTCCTTCCTCACAGCAAATCTTTGTGGTGCAATTAGAAAGCCTGTCCGGCTGGCATTCGGAAGATCTTGGTTCGAATTCCTGCTAGGACATCATTGACTTCATCATCATGTTTCTACTCCGAAATAAGCCGAATGGCTCTACAAATTTCACCTTTCATGTATTAAGCGCAGGAATATATGAATTGCAGTGTAGAGACATTAGATATTTTTTGGAGAAGGAAAGGTCAAAAATTAGCAACCGCCTTCGCCGGGAATCGAACCGCAGACCTCTGAAATACCGGTTCAGTGTGCTGCCTACTACACCACGAAGGCACGATAGGAAGGTGAAAGAAATACCTTATAACAGGAAAGCGAAATTATTGAGATTATCTTTCTAATCCTATTTATCTCTCTGTGATTTGCTTCGTGAAACATTAATTAGTTTCTTATGAAGAAATATCTTGATCATATTAGCTGTAAGTCAAAAAAGGATGTAATTATTTATTAAAAAAGGATAATTTAGTCTAAAAAATACAAAGAAATATTTAGCAATGCAAGTAGTTACACTAGGAAAATAATAATTTTGCTTGGATGAGAAACTTAGAAAATCAATAAGGTTGAGTTTAATTGATTTAAGCAAAACAACTGGAATGCCGTCTGCATATGAGTAGGGATTCGAGCTCGAGCGGAACTACCAGTGTTCAGCAACTATACAGCTAGGTGTTTGAAGGGCCCAAAATCAATAATAATTTACTTTATTGACTACAGTAGTCAATCAACAACTATCAGTCATTTTATTTGCGTATTGCGAGAAATAAAATTACTTTTTATTAGCTTTATATAGTAATGATAAACAGGTTTCTAACTGATTCTACAGACTTTGCATTTTCAGTGATCAAGAAGTGAAATTGCTGAACAGTGATAGTGCGACTTAAGTTCAAATACTGGAGGAAATGTTGGCTGAAAGGAAGTTTTTTTTTGTTTTTGTTTTTTCTCATGTGTAACGGGGATATGAGCCAGTTTCCATACAACATCTTCAACGAACGCATCCTTCCGTTTAGGGATAAAGCCCATGAGTACTCTATCATAATACATATAATTTTAAACCTGATGTTGGAATAAAAATCGCACAGATGGTTGAGTATTTGAGTATTTGCTTGTAACCTGGGTAAATTTTGAGATAAGTGGCATCCTCACAGCATCCTTGATATATCCTCATAGGAGGAAAATAAATCTGAGGTTAAATCTGATATGAAACAGAAGATTGGAATGTAGATTTTTTTAGCATTTTTCTGGACCATAGGTAATTTAATATTTTTTCGATTAAAAGAATTGTTTTATACCAATTATTCTAAGAAGTTGATTCATTTTTAAAATATATGATGTATGACTTTAAATTTTATTTTATGTTTCATTTCTGCTTGTCAAAATTAAAAATCCATGGGTGCGAAGTACATGTAAAGTCACTTTTGTATATTAAACTTTATATTGTGTGTGTTGGGGTATTGTGTAATTTTTAAATATCTTTTCAGCACCTCCTTCCTGGTTGAATATACCCAATGATATTACAGGTGTCTACGGTTCAAGCGTGAGTCTACCGTGCTCAGCTGCTGGCTTACCCCCTCCTCAGATTACATGGTATAAGGGCAGTGACGTCATTCATAGTGACGCGGGACGAGTGGTCGTTCGGGGCAACGGCACTCTCAGCATCAACATCCTGAATGAAGCGGACGTAGGATCGTACAGATGCACGGCACAGAACGGAGTTGGAGAAACTCTTATGAAAGAAATAAAAATGATCGTTAATGGTAAAACCATGTGGTCTCCATTCATTTCGCGGCCGTCTTCTTTCTTAGCATTATAAATGGTGATTGCCGTCTTCATGGAAAGGGAGTGTCGAAAACTGCACTCACATGCTCTCAGGAAAACAGAATACCATTTGATGAAAATAAAATAGTTTTTCTTTTGCCAGAAATAATTTTCCGCTCTCGTCTCACACGATATGAAATTAAACCGTGTGCTTTGCATTCAAATATATCATCCATGTAGATACAGACGTGATTTTTAACCGAATCATGCTACAAATTGAAATAATTTTGTGATCAGCCGTTTGCGATCTTGAGAGATTTGTTAGCCGTTTTAAGCTCGTATATGCTTATAATAGAACTGTTTAGTAGATTTGTAACAACATTCATGGAATACGCATTTTAATGAATATGTATCGATATATAAAATCTTACACACTTAGATCCAGTACGAAAAATATTGTGCCACAAAAGGAAAAAATCTAATAAAAGGAATGCTGAAGAAGCAAATTATATTTATTTAATTTATTGTTTGATTATAAAAGATGCATTAAAATCATTTAATTATAAATGATACATTAATAATTATTTGATTGATAATTATTTTTAAATTAATAAATTCTGTCTTTGAATACTACTGAAATATTCTCGTAAAATGTTTGATACATCTTTCCTCTGCTTTGATAATTTCTAATATTATTTAAGTAATATGAAAATTATATTTATTAAAGCAATTTATTAATTATTTATATATAATATGTTGTATCAAAATTGATTCATTATTTATTTTATTGGTTTTCAGGTGCTGTAATGAATTGGTATATAAAATATTAAAATAATATTAAATGTTTTTTTTTATATCTGACATACAGTTTTCTTTCAGGATTTGAATTTGTGTCTTAAATCTTTCTTTATTTTTTGTCAAAGCTTAGTTAGCGCGTTTGCATGCTTCATAACTGATAGGTCAAGTTAAAACATTTCCACTTTTTCTAAGTTCTTGTAATAATGAAATATCTTGTAATAACTGAGTAAATTTTCCTTTTAAGGTTTGCAATATGCATTGCTTAAAGTTGGTTTCCTTGTTATATTTCGTGCTTTTCACACTTAAGCGTTATTTTGAAGTTTCTTTTTTCTCTAATATATTTTTAAGGTTTATGATTATCAGTTTCATTCTTCATACAAAATCGATTTTTTGCATTTCTTCTTTGCATTGTAATAGCGACTAAATAATTTCACTCAATATATAAGAGTATAAAAAGCATTATATTTAAATCATAAAATCAAGGAAAAATGATATAGTTTTTCTTTATAAAATGTTGAAGTATTTTATAGTTTCAAAAAATATTTGTTGACGTATATAGCATAAAATATATCTAAGCAATTTTTTTATGTCCATAAACATCTAATTTCTTTTGTGAATCAATCAAAACCTTTCGGTCTCTAAGAAAAACAAATAGAAAATAAATTTTCATTTCTCGCAGCATAAATTCAATAAAAAAGTTTTATTTAAATAATTTTAAAAATTATAGATAGTTCAAAAAGGCTCAATAACTTCTAACCATTTGTTCTTGTCATAGGACAATGCATCGTATGAAATTATGTTGCAATTGACACATACGTGTACAAATTAATAAAGATAATAATAATTCAAATTTTTCTAAATGCAATAAGAGGACTGTGATAACGTACATTAGATCGTAATAGTTAGCTGTTGCTTGATTAAATAAATTGAAAGAGGAAAAGGAAATACGTAATTCTAATTATGTTTTTTTTTATTCCAGTTCCCGCTCGCTTTGATGAGAAATTCACAGTAGTTACAGTAAAGAAAGGCGATAGCGCCAGTCTACGTTGCGAAGCTGTAGGAGATCAACCATTATCTGTTATCTGGAAAAGAGATGGCAAAGAACTAAGAAAAATTAACGGTGGCAGGTAACGGGCTTTATATTACAATTCTTGTAAGGATATTACTTTCCTTTTCTTTATGTTATTTACGGTAGGAAAAACACTGCATAGTTTGGCTTTTCATTTGTACCTCGATATGTTTTCGTCCATAGGTTTTGATCTTTATAAGTTCTCGAAGTAAAGTATAGAAAATCTCAGTATGTCGTTTGAGTATCTGTATACATGTTTTCCATAAAGAATCACGCTTTAATGAACTTTAAGAAACAGATAAACAAATATTTGACCAAATTTCCAACTTTTGCATTATCCACGTATGAACAAGCACTGTAACCACGTATGAACCACGTATGAACAAGCACTGTTTTTTTAAATTTTTATCTGGGTAAATTTGCAGGTTTAGCTTTCTAGGTGTTGGTGTATTTAATTATGGCAAAGCACACGAGGGCTATCTGCCTAAGAGGAGGGATGCCTTTCGTGGAGGACTTTCTAAGGGAAACTGGCTCGTATACACGTTACACATGGGGAAAACCACGAAAACGCCCATGCAGCCAGCCCGTTCGCGGGATTCGAACCTCGGACCGAACTACCAGTGTTCAGCGTCTTTACCGCTCGGCCGCTGGTGGGCGTTTAGCTTTCTAGAAATACAATGTAATGTAGTAACTGATATGAAGTTGTTCAAATATGTATTTATAAATAGTGACAGATGTTCAGGTAAGCTACAAATTAAATAAAGACGCAGTTGCTTCAGACTGCAATAAAATATGGAAGAAATCTAGGATTACTGACAACAAACTGTCAAAGATAAATATAAGTGACTTTACCGAAATCATTATCATACATCATGCTTCCATTGCTCTTGAAATTTGTTTTAAAGTTATAGTATAATTTGTATGTTGGAGCCCTCTGATTTTATTTTAGTAGCATATGATCAAAGATATTATCATAAAAAAAGAAAAGAAATTTTCTTTTTTTATTGCATTTTATTAAAATTGTAGGGCTCAGAGCAGTTTTATTATAAATATTATTTTATAATTTTTGTTCTACGGAATGCGTAAAAATTTACAAAGAAAGAAAATCATGGTCTTTGAACATAAGAAAATGAACATAAGAACATAAGAATCTTTATAACGTTTTTATGTGAGATTCTATTTAATTCATTTGAACATTTATTTGATTTAGGAATCCGATCTAATCATTCCTTAAAGTCATATGTCTGCAAGCACTATACGATAAAAAAAATCAAATGAATCGAGTTTTGAAAAAACTGCGAATTGAGCAAATTACTTTAAATATTACAGGGAAGGGGCAAGAGAAACCACTTTCTATTAAACACTCTTTCTCGCTCATCAACAAATCACTGAGAAATGAAGGGCTCTACTAGGTTGGTGGCAACCATATGATAATAACAATGACTATACAATCCATGAAAATAATGAAATACACTTTACCTCGAATTCCTGAAAAGGGGAAAAAGAAAAGTTATAAAGAAAAAGCTTAGTTAAGAAAAAATAAGTAAACTGAAATGTTTTTTATAAAGCATGGGAAATTAATTATGCGAAAACGTTTCAACTCTCAAATTGAAAAGAAACGCATCGCTGTCTGGGAAAATGAATTATCTCCATGTAGGATTATTCACTCATATTCAAGGCCCGATTAAGACTTTTAGTGGCCCAAAGCACTTAAAAGATTTTGGTGCCCCCATGTACATTTACACCTGTTTCCCCCCCATTTCTTTCCTGTAAGTTTTAATTTTAACACCATTCCGTGTAAAACCGGTAATGGAAATTTTTTGTTGTGCCTCCTTTCCTTGATGACCTAAGCACGTGCTTATTTTGCTTAAAGGTTAAATCCAGCTCTGCTGATATTTACTGTATATCATAGGGGAATAAAGCAAAGAACTTTTCTTGGCGAAATCGGACACAAAATATAATTACAAATGTTCCGAAGCTTAAACATTACATGACTAACAACCATAAATGGAGAACGAATAGTAAGCTCAATGCAATTTAAGGGCTTTTTCTAAAATTTAACTTTGTATTCAATATTGAAGAATTTTAATGTAATCCTATTCAAAACCAAATATTTTCATATTAAGCTATTCGTTAATTATAACTAATTGTAATAAATATGTAAAAAGGAATATATGAGCAATATTAAAATGAATACATTCTGCCAACCTTTTTCACGATTTTGAATATTTTCTGAAAATGATAAAAATAAGGCATTTATAATCTTCACGCATATTTCGAGACAGTATGTAAGTAAATATGCATGTACATTAAATAAACTAATTTAAAATTCCTTCATGTCTATTTTTTAAATATAAATAGCCATTCTGAAAGAATTTTGTTTTTCTCATAGTAGCTTGTGACTGTGCTTCATTTTGCCTCCACTTCGGATTGTTCTGTATATCATCGTATAACACCGTCAATTACTTATGCAGAATATTAATTATATATGTAGTCTTTTAATCAAGCACAAGCTGAGCGGTAATTTTGAATTTCTTTTTAATTTAAGTTTTTTTCACTACATTAACAAACATTGAGGAAACAGCACTGGAGGGACTACTTTCCAAGTAGTTTAACTGTAACTAAACATCTGAATAAAAGTTTAATAATCTTGCTCTAACTTTATTCTCCAACATGTTATAACACTCTATGAGCCCAAAGTTTATACAAATAAAGGCGTAAACACAAAAGTAATATACATTCTATTAATTTGATGCGAATTTTTTTTCAGTTATTTCTTTCAGGGTTTTAGTTTTATAAAGGTTCAGATGGTCAGGTTTTGAAATTATCTTACTGAAAAAAGTATTATTAGCAGATAAGTCTTATTGAATTCACCAGATTGTTTTAAAGTCAGATATGTAGAATTGGCACTTACTGTCTAGGAATATGATGTTTGTAAACTTACTTCTTAAGTGGCTGCCTAGGGGCTAATAAACTAGTCCGATTTATGTAAAACTTGAATATTTAATGAAACATGAATAGTTGCTACAAACTACAAAGTAATTACATACGGAGAAGGAAATAGATGAGACTATTTACAAATGAAGAGAAGGAATCGTATTTTATAAGCAAACATCTTTGAATCGCGTCATCGTCTTAATGACGTAATCGTCTGACTTCCATCATCGAAAAAGTAAAAGATTTATTTTCACAGCTTGTCGCGTCATCTGATTATAATGAACGATGCCATCCCACAACTGCTTGTCCATCCTGATGGAATGCGGCCTCGCATTCTCGTAGCACCACCATCTCATCTAGGGATCTGAAAAATAAAATTAAAAAACAAAAACAAAAAAAAAAGTTTTTAGTTACTATTGAGAGAAAAGTCGTCTTAAATGGTTTATTTCAGCCATCTTTTCTCATCATCTTAACATCTTCAGAAATAACGGCGTTAGCTCTTCTTAAACGCTCTTTCAGTGCTCGTTCATCTTTAACAGTCTATCTGAATACATACATACATTTCACAAACACGTCTTCCTTTGATGTTGTCTGGAACAATTCATCTGGATTCGTCTTCGTATTTACGTCTTCTTAAACATCGTCTGAATACGTCTTCTGAATGGGTCTTGTTAGATACCGTCTGGATACGTCTTCTGAATGCGTCTTCTTAGATACCGTCTGGATACGTCTTCTGAATGCGTCTTAGATATCTTCAAGATCCGTCATTCTAATGTGTCTTTTCAAAATCATCTTCTTTAAGCCGTCTTCCTTCATATATTTCATCCTTAGACATCATCTTCAGTCTTCTTAAATTAGTTCACGTCTTTAAAATATTAGTCCATTAGTCAAATCGTGAGAAATTTGTCAACTTGGGAAAAAGTCTATAATCAGAAATCATCAAAATCGGTATTTCATTGTCAAAGCCTTTCGGGTTTCTTCCTATATCTTCTGAATCTGTTTTTTTCGCTTCTTTTTTCTTACCTTCTTTAATTTCTTTTGTTTCGTCTCTGCTTTCCATATCAGCGTCGTTGTAATCAGGTTTTCTGCCTGACTTCTGCTTTTCAATCTTCTCTTCTTCGGTGGTCTCTGTAGTTTCTTCGTCTCCGGTGGCTTCTTTTGCTTCTCTATTCCAAGGTATTTTACTGAAATTGTTCTAGTAGAATTCGCATTTGATTCATTACCTTTAGCAAATAACTTTTCTTCGCGGAAATTCTTCTCTTCAGAATCTCCTTCTGCAGTGGCGTTTCTCCTCGTTGGCTTCGAAGCTAATTGTATTGTGCTTGAGTTTCGTTTTTGCACTAATTCAAATTTATCTTTAATAGCATCATTTTCACTTACATCAGAATCTGCATCACTCGGGACGTCGTCAGAATTCACAATCAGGAAATCAATGCCACTTGCTTTAACTGTGGATGAGGTATCCAGTTTGGTCACATTCTGTACTGTAACAGGAACTATACTAACAGGATCAGTTTCTGGGTTTGGAAGTAAAAAACCATAATTAACAACTTTTTCAAATCTTTCTTCAGAACCATTTCCATTGCAATAAGTATTTTTTTTTGCTCTTCAGAATCATTCTCAGATGCTTTCTGCGATAAAACAAATATTTGATCTAAATGAAGAACCATCAATTTGGAATTCACCTTCAAATCTCTCTATAGGTTTGTTGCCAAATTCCGTTAACTGTAGCTCTGCCGACTTAAGTTCAGGACAACTTATCTTCTTATGTATATCTTCTCGGATTAGCGTTACTTGACTACCAGTATCTATTAAAGCATCAATCTGCAAATTACCCAAATTAACAGTTCTATGCATTTCTTTCTGACAAGTCTGAGTTATTGGAGTAACAGCTTTGGCATCTTGGATATTTTTAGATGATGTTTTCGAACAATTTACGGCTTTGTGTCCAAACAAATCGCATTTAAAACACTTAAATCCTTTACTCTTATTGTGACACGAATTCGATTTATGACCTAAACTTCCGCAATTATAACACCTTGGCTCTTTAATCTTACTAGGTATAGCGCGTGTATTCTTTTGTGTCTTATTACTTGAATAACCCTTATTCTTCGTATCTGGAACGCAAATTTTCTCATAAATTTTTAATTTCTCTTTGAATTCAGAAATAGTTTTACAACCGTACAAAACAATTTTGTTACTACTCTGATCTGGTATCCCATTGATTACATAATCAAGAATTGATGAATCGTTAACAGAACCGAGACTGGCTATTTCACGCATGGCAATTAAATATTCGGAAAGTGATTCACCAGGTTTCAAGTGTCGTTTTTGTAACAAATTATGAAGTTGTGCACTGTTTATTTTAGAACTAAATTCAGATAAAAGATTTTCTTTTAATTTGTCCCATGATATTATACCCTACCTAATAAATACTTTAGCAGAACCAGTAAGCAATTTTTTAGCAAACACAATTTTCTGTAATTCCGATAACTTAAATAATTTAAAAGATTCTTCTAAATCACCAATGAAGGATTCAACTGGATATGTATCAGTGCCATTAAATTCAGAAACAGTTTCTAAGATATCACGAAAATGTAGGGAAAAATTGCTAGGCATTATAATGTTTTCATCCGCTGAGTTATTTATGGGAGGTGATTCTGACCGAACAGACTTAATATCATCATTTCTATCAGAATCATAAACACTTTCGTTTTCAGATAACTCCTCATCGTCATCACTTTCGGATTTTAAAAGCTTAAAATCACAAAGACTATTCAATATTAAATCACAGTTTTTATCAGGATTTGAATCATAATTAAGATGTAACAAATTACACACAGAAATAAAATCATTTGCAGTAAGAGTTTTAAGTAATTTTTGTTTTGTTTCTTCAATATTAAAATCAGATGGAAAACCACAAAAGTTACGCAATCTAGCTCTATTTTTTCAATCACCCAAAGTTCCAAACACAGTTTGATGTAAAAGTTTAATTGACTTAGTAGGCCCAGTCTTTAAAGAATTTGAAATTCTAGGAATATAATTTAAGGTGAGTCATCTTAATTCACAGTATCAAAGAACACTATTCTTAGAAGTAACAATGTGGAAATAATCGAAACAAGACTTACATCTCTTATTTTGTAATATTCATAATGCTTCTTCCTAGGCTCATCGCGGCCTGAGCATCCAAATCTGTAGAATTGGTACTTACTGTCTAGGAATATGATGTTTGTAAACTTACTTCTTAGGTGGCTGTCTAGGGGCTAATAAACTAGTCCGATTTATGTAAAACTTGAATATTTAATGAAACATGAATACTTGCTACAAACTACAAAGTAATTACATACGGAGAAGGAAATAGATGAGACTATTTATAAATGAAGAGAAGGAATCGTATTTTATAAGCAAACATCTTTGAATCGCGTCATCGTCTTAATGACGGAATCGTCTGACTTCCATCATCGAAAAAGTAAAAGATTTATTTTCACAGCTTGTCGCGTCATCTGATTATAATGAACGATGCCATCCCACAGATATATTAAAACTTTTTACTTTTAATTTTTAGATTCATGGTGCCCAAAGGTGTACTTAATAACTCCTGGTTTATTGGAAAATTTTGTTTAATTTTCATATAGCTTTCATGACGTAGTTGTAAAATCTGCGCAGATAAAAGCTTTTTCCTTTTGTTTTATTAAGCAAAAGGTTTTGCATTCTATTTTTTGTTGATTTCAGATACGAAATATTTGAAACATTAACGCCGAAGGGTTTAAAATCAGAACTGGTCCTTCGGGAAGCAGATCGGACTGATGGTCAATTATACACTTGTTTGACGGAGAATCCATACGGTAAAGATGAAAGAAGCATCAAACTTTTAGTTATGGGTATGTATAGACTTCAATTTCTTTTAAATACTTGATCTTAATAAAATGAAACTGCCGTGTAACATAGTATATGTTATTGTGTCTAATAAAAATTCTGAATCTGACGGATTATTTACAAGTACATTCTATATTTTAAAATAACTAGATTTTATTGAATTATATTTATTTATTATTATTAACTCTTTCACATTATTTTTAAAATTTTTCTTCCAAACTGCGTTCAAAAAAGTGATTGAAGGCTTTATTTTCTTAAATTTTTATACTAGATATGTACCACGAACTGAAAATTTTCTTACAATAAGGTAGAAAATTTTATATAACTCATAGAGGCATTAGGTATATTTTCTTACAATAAGGTAGAAAATTTTATATAACTCATAGAGGCATTAGGTATATTTTTTTGGAAGCAGGTGATGTGAAAAATGAGCAACGCCCTCGCCGGGAATCGAACCACGGACCTCTGGAATACACGCCCATCGTGCAGACCACTACACTATGATGGCATGCTAAGAAGGCGGGAGAAATATCTTATAAACTAATGTCAATATTGTAGGTGGAAACATTTTATATAAATAAAATCTTTTTAGATTGCTCCCGAACAGTGTAAATTCTAATTATTAATATATTTCTTATGCTTCAATAAATATTAAAATTCAGATTTTTTTAGACATAAAATTTGCAGATGTTCAAAATCGAATTTACTAATTTAAGTCACTTTTCCCTGCCTATTACTGAGGCAGTTCAAGCCATCTAAAAAAAAATTTAGAGAACAATTGTGAAAATGAGTGGCTGTTTTTAGCACTTATTGATTCAGTAATGGCTAAAACCGCATTTATTACTGAACTTTTAAAGTGCTTCTTGAAAATATTTACTAAGAAGAGCTCTGTAAATTTTGTCATCAAGCAAAACGGTGACTTAATTTTCAATTTTTAATTTCAGCTTCATTTCTATTTTGTGTATATACTGCTGTTTAAGTTTTGAATGGGATTAAAAACCATTTTCTTATCGTCAAAGTAATCTATAACTTACAAAATTAAGTCGAAATAATTCGTTTCTGTCAGAAATAAAACCCATTATACCATTTCCCATACACACGATAATTTATCAAATCATTTAAATAAACTATTGTAATTTATTTTTTAGTTTCATTGGGCGTCTCTAGAAAGTATAATTGTGACAGCAATTTGTTCAGGATACCTATAAACTGCGTTTTATAATGAATTAAGGTAGTTATTGCCATTTTTAAATATATCTTAATGTCCTCAATTTTATAACATTTTTCTGCTTTGACTGTAGAATTAAATGTTCATGTTTTCTAAATTCGGATTATTCTACGAGAACGCTGGTCAAGATATTATTTTTAACTTTGGTGATTTTCATCCTGAACCGTAATTAAAAACAGGATGAATTGTTTCAATTTTATAAAGCCAAATTTTAGTTTCACTGTTATTTGTTTTAAAATGTTAAGCGATTTCCTCTAACTTGAGCATTAAGAGTAGTTTTATTAAGCTTTATAGCCTGCCTTTCTTTCTTACCTCTGTAAGAGAATTTAAGAGATCAAACGTATTTATGTTATTATCAATAAAAAAAAAAGAGTAAGTTAAATTACCTGTATATATTTACAAATTTAATAATACATTCTGTCCCTAGACTGCCAAAGATTGAAAATAAAATAAAATAAAAATACCTTAGTAAATATTTTTATTAAAATATAATAAATGTGGCAAAAATTTGGGTCAAATATGAAAACTGTGCATGGAAAAATAAAATTTAAAAGACAGAAATATATATGATCAGCAGCAAGCCTTGTATGATGCTAGTCTTAAGTATGTATTCATAATATATGTAATATCTCTCAACTGAGAGACAGTTAATAAGATAAAATTAAACAAACATAAAATTATTAAGAAATGAAAAAATGTGGCTGGTCGAAACGCTGTTTATTCTTATTTTTCTTTGATAATCTTAATTCCACTACAAAAAAGACCATTTAATAAATACGGTTCCCTGCTCACAATACCATTTAATAAATACGGATCCCTGCTCACAATACCATTTAATAAATACGGATCCCTGCGCACAATACCATTAACAGGCACAATATATAGTAACAATATGCAGGCAACAAGTAAAATTCTGCGAAGATGAAAACTTTTTCATGACAGACTTCTCAGAAGGTTGTATAGACATTAGGTATTTTTGGAAGCAGGCAAGTTGCAAAAATTAGCAACGCCTTCGCCGGGAATCGAACCGCAGTTCTCTTAATTACGCCCTGAGCGTGCAGACCACTACACCACGAAGTCTAGCTAAGAAGGCGGGAGAAATACCTTATAAGGTGATCACCTTATTAAGATGAGTATTCAACATCGTCTTTCTTGCTTTTATACGCATTTTAAGAAATAAGTAATAGTGGTAAGAGATGGTCGTCTACGGGAAATGACTGCCATTAGAGGTTTCTTTGCATTTTAGATAACCTAATATTAATTTAGCTCAAAAATTTTCGTACTTATTTATACCACATTTGGTTCCTAACTAACGTTGCAGTTACCGCAGAGCATTTTAGCATGTAAATCAAAAACAGAGCCATATATTCCGCAATTATATAAAAATAGCAACTTACTACTAATACAACTACAAGCTGCAATATTGTAGCAAATTACGCAACAGCCGTTTCAAGGGCATTTTATTTTTGCAGATAGTTTGCTATTCGATGTTTTAATACCCTTTGCGATCATTACCATTTTTAACCACTCAGGTCAGCTTAACTAATTTAATTAAGATTATTTTTTTATTGTTTTTATCAGTATTAAAAGAAACTAGTGCATTTTAGTCGTGTAATTGGTTAAAGCAGAAAACACCACAGCAAAAACATTGCGGACGAAAATGTCGCAAGGCGAAAACGTTGTGATAGAAAACATCTTGAGAGAAAAGAAAGCAAAAAGCAAACTTCCCAGTTCTAAAACATCCTGGTACAAAATTTCGTCGTCGGAAAAAAATGCGATTCAATAACTTTTTTTTCGCAGTTTAAAAACATCGTCGTCGAAAATGTTCCTACAAATGACGATAAAATCGTAGGCATACGTTTTTTAGGCTTTCAAATATATAAGTGCATATTCGCATAATGGTTTGTGAGCTCAAGAAGGAAAGATGAATTTTTATAATTCATATTTTTGAATTCGTTAATGCATTTTTTCTGAAAAAGTGAGTAGGAAACTTGAACATTTGGAAAACTGAAAATGAGTAGAAAATGAATGTAACTTATAGCACTTAGAAGAAGTTTTAAACTTACATAGTTAACTAATAAAGGTCATAAATAAATTAATATTATTTTATAAAGTTTTATTGATAATTTTAATGAAAAATATATTCTAAAAAAGTTTAGAAAAAGGAAGCTCTGTACTGTATGAGATTATCTCTTTAAAAATGGTTTTATTAGTTGTCCAATAATTTTCTTTCAAGTTTGTTAATATTACATTCTTTTAGTGAAAATTATATGTTTTGAAGTTCCGTTTATTCTTAAAAAGCTGTTAACATTTTAATGTACAGCGTGTAGTCAATTATTTGAAAGTCAATTTGTTAATTATGATGAAGATCAGCTACATAATACTTCAGAGAATTTGAATTTATTGAATTATACGAAAGCACATTTGGCCTATCTCCTTAAAGGAAGAAACACCTTTGTGGAGTACTTTATCGGGAACTGGTTCATATCCATGTTATACATTAGGAAAATCACGAGAATCTCATGTAGTCAGCTCGTTCGCCTTGTCAAATATCAATGTTCAGCGAGTTTACCGCTCAGGCTTTGGTGGCCAGTTCAGCAGAGGAATATTAACGGAAACTAGTTCTTTTAACATCAGTCATTGGAAGATTCAAATTGAAAATTACATCCAGAAAATTTAAACGCAAATTTTGTCTTTTAGAAATAATATATAATTGCAGTGAACCCTTTCAGAAACACTGGTATCTCCCTAAGACGACCAGTGCTTCTGATAACAGAAATAATCATACATTTCATTCCTTATGTAAGATGACCACATTCACACAAGGTTAAAATGGTATATAATCTGGAGCAGTCGCTTTAAGGATGATTTGCGGGTTATTTTCTTAAACGTTCGTTAAAGAATCAATCATATATTTCTTATTTCCAAAACGTTTTCAAAGCCAAATGTTAGATATATCATCAGTTATTCTGTGATGTCATCAGTTATTCTGGAGCTGTGTACAATTATAAATTTAATTTTGTATAAATTTATTTTTTCTAAAGATACAGGTAACAGACATTGTGAAGAGAGATAAAGAAAAACAATCATGAAGGCGTTTGTCAGTGAATTAAATGCATCGGAGAATCAATGACATCAGATTTCAAAAAGTAAAATTGGTCGATACTATACTACTTTCAATTATCATACCGATTTCTTTTTCTTTTCTTTTCTTATTTCTTTCTTTCTTTTTTTTTATAGCTCTTACTTTTTTTTTTCACTTCTTCATATTTATATGGGCATTTCATTATTCATATACACTTAAGTTTTATTTCTTAAATACATCAAATCGAAAAGCAAATTTGTATAATTTTTGTGTATAAAGACTGGACATTAAATTTTTAAACTCATTTTGCAGATTAAAACATGTTTTGAGAAAATCAGTAAATTCCCCTTAACGGTGTAAAGTAGTATTTAGAAAATAAATACTACATATAAAAATTTATTTCACTTATATTTAACAAATGAAAATCTCTCTTAATGAATTTTAAATTTATTACGCCTAGGTATATGAATGATATTTGAATAACTAATTTATGAGAGGATTTATGGCCAATGTAAGCAATTTTCTATAATGCTTTTACAATGAAATTTATAATATATGAGATATTAATTTATGATATATTAATGATAAAATTCCAGATAAATAATAATGTTTCCGTTTGATAATGAAATTTTTATAATAATCTCTCACTTATTTTGCAATTAAACTTTAATCAACAGAGGTTCCAGCCACCCCTCTAGACTTGAAAGTACAAGAAGTGTGGAGTCGAAGCGTCAGTGTATCTTGGTCTCCACCTTACACAGGAAACAGTCCCATCACGAAGTATGTCTTGCAGTACTGGAGAGATGCAGGTAAGTTTGTATGTATGTGTATATAAGTATTTTAACATTTAGAGTGTTCAAAGAAATGTAATTTTATCTAAAATTATTTCATTTTCGTATTTATAAAAAAATATAATATTTGGTATTAAAGAAGCACATTAATTTAATGAATTGTCTTCTTACGGTAATATATTTATTTCCATTTTTAAGAGATTTCAAAATGGGTAACATATAAAGGCAATTTATCCCAGTCTTCTTTTTCGTTTATATCACAATACGTTTCTGGAAAATATATATTTTTCTCCCCCTTGCTAAGCAAAATTTTCTGTTGTTCACTTGCGTGCTTAAAACCAGTGTTCTGTTGTTCTTTCTGTTTAATAAATAATATTTACAATCAGTTTATTTTTATCTTATATTAATCCTTTCTTGACTGTAATAATTAAACAAAGTCGCATTTTAAGCATTTGTTGTAATGATATCTATATTAAGACTATTTGAAAAAGATATTGTATTCCATGATAAGCAATCTTCATAATACGAGATACTAATTTACAGTTATTGAAAACTTAAGCATTAGGCTAGGCTGACAAGATACTAATCTACGATGGTTTTTATAAACATCCGGACTCTCTTCTTTAATAAGTAAAAATATTTGAAGAATATAATACTGATAATATGTATAACAAAACATTTTAGTTATAAGTGAAATATTAACTTAAGTTTGTTTATTGGATACTTAAAAGCATAGCTACCTGTCAACTGACAGAGTGAAATGAAATTTCGCGCCTAGGTAGATAGCGGGTTAAGTTAAAACGCAAATCATCAAACATGATTAATTTAGTGCCACTTGTGGAAAAATATTTATTTTAAAGCTTATGCTATTAATAACCTTTAACAACGTTTCGGGCCTTAGCTTTATATTGAATCTTTGAGATATTTATAAAATGTTGCAAAAGAAATATGTTTGGTTTTTAATCGATTTTTTTTCCATTAGCCTCTGGTGGTCGACATCGACTTGAGGAAAAAGTTGTAACAAGTGCTCAGACTTCAGCCTTGATAAAGGATCTTCATCCAGGAACAAATTATGGTTTGGCAATCGTAGCTGAGAATACGGTAGGGAGGGGAGAACCATCGGATACGGTTTCCTTTTCCACTGGAGAAGAAGGTGAATATGCCTTTATAATTCTGGTTATAATCATTTATGAATGTCCACAGAGAGTCGAAAGTAGATTAAGGTTTTCATAGGTAAATACCCTATCAAACGCCTTTTCAATTTGCCTATTTCGCATGTTTCCATATAAAGGAATTTTTGGAAATAAAGATAGCACCTACTTTTATTTACTTTAATATTTATTCAAGATAAGCACTTCAGATTTCAGAGTGTTCAGTGAAAACATTTTCATACCTTTCCATGAAAAGCTGAATAGACGCACAACTAGTTACACATTTAATAAAAAATTTAGAATACAAAATTTTAACTACCAAAATGAGCAATTTATTTTATTTGGCCCACCAGCAACCGAGCGGTAAAATCGCTGATTACTGGTATTTCCGACCTGGGTTCGATTCAAGACGAACGGGCTAGTTGAATGGGTTTTTTCGTGGTTATCTCCATGTGAAATATGTATATGAGCGGGTATCGCTTTAAAAAGTCCTTCACGAAGGCATCCCTTCCCTTAAGCAGATAGCTGTAGTGTGCTTTGCCATAATCATCTAAACATTTTAATTGTTTCAATTCAATTAATTTTTAATTTAATTGAATTTTAATTGAATAAAAATTACCTAAGCCAGTAAATTTGCTTTTGAATATTTTTACGAATGTTACACATAATGGCATTAAACTACTTGCTTTTGACTCATTATGTGAATAGCTTGCTAAGAGATAAAACTTAACTATACATGAGTCATATAAAAATTAGATTTTAGTTCAGCAGATAATCGAAAATGTTGCATTAAAAATCATATGTATTACTGATATCATTATCAGGTACGCAAGCCAGTGGTGCTGGTGTACTAATAAAAGGTGTAGGTACGCATAGGAACATGGTGAATAGTAAATAAAGTTGGAATATATTTTAACAAGATAAGTGCTCTTCCAACAACGCATCAAACAACAAGCAATTAAATACTGCGAAAGTTTCGCTTTAAAAATTTTTAAACCAATGTAGCTTCATCTCGGATGAGAATTTAATACGACTATAGTCATGTAAGTTGCACATAAATATATGAAATTACGGAGAAAGCCGCTGTTACTAAGTATGGACAATTATCCTCATTCATCATATCAACAATCATAAAAGACTGCCCTGAAGTTATGATGAGCGTGATATTAAGAAAGCGATGCATCACAGTTAAAATGATAGCACTTGTACTGGAAATTAATGTTGGATTAAGGCTAATCACCTTATTCATTAGTTTGAAAAAGCATGTGCACGAAAACAAGTAAGTATTTGATAACTTAAAGGAAAGAAAGATGCACCAATGCTTGCGAAAAGCTTCTCCATTGGCATAATTTCGAGAAATAAGCATTTTTTCACGCAGTTGAGAGATCTGTACCATTTTGAGTAAAATTAAATTTATGGATAATGATGGGGTAATGATAAGTCTGGATTAGCAATGCATGGCTGTGATGCAGAGGTAGTTGCTATGCATTAGAATGAATTCATTTCCCACAGTATCTACTGGCTTATCAAGCACTAGATAAGTAAATACATGAAACCAGGAGAGGACTGTTCAACAAGGATATAATTATTGCAGTGTTTGCAATAAAAATTTTTCCTGTGAGGAAATTCCAGATTCCTAATGAACTCAGGTTTAAGAAATCGTTTCATATACTGAATTGAAACTGTGTCTATAAAACACTTTAGTTTATTTCAAGGAACTTTGGAATTGAGAAATACATAGCTAAGTTCAAATTTTAAAGTATTTAAACTCCGATATACTTTCTTTGAGTACCAACTTATACTTTATCATATGTAAAGTATTATTTTATACTTATGTGCTCTGCAAGAGCGTTAACATCTATTTTCGGGCATCAGTTTAAATAACAAATTAGTGTCAAATTCTGAGGATAAAAGGTATATATTTGCCATATAATTTAAATACATGCCATTGATTTATGCGGCTTATAATTATTTGGAATGTTGTTATACTAGTTATTTTATTAAATATACTAACGAGAAGTATAACTATTAAACAACATTAGTTCATTTAAATAAATATATTTAATCAAGATTTTGATTCATATTTAAGCAGTGTTCACTTGTGAGATTGAAACGTACCTTGCATCTATTTGCGTACAAATTTTTCTAGGTAAAATATAGATTATGGAAATACTTAGCCTAAATAATAAATATATTATAGCCGCGTACACAGTTTCTGATATGTTTTGCAGAACCCTCAGGTGCACCAATGGATGTGAATGTAGATGTCAAAGGAGCTGCTTCTTTGCTTGTCACATGGAAGGTATGTAAATCTAGTTCTTTGCTTCATTTTAAATGCTAATATCTGAGTAATATGTTGGCTGACATTCTTCCTACTATATATAACAAAACTGTATGCTTAAAAATATTAATTATTAAACGCAAGTTAAATTAAATTTTGAATTAAATACTGATTTTGGATTAATAATTATCTAAATTTTGTTCCCTGTTTTATAAAATTTGTATTTACAAATTTTTCAGTGTTTTGAAAAGTAATTTTGATATATATCTAAATAAATTTGATGTTTGTTTTCAGTAAATAATGATATTATAATCTGAAATAAAATCATTTTAAGCTAAAAATTAGTAATTTTTTATTGTAGGATTTCAAAACTGAAATACAATAACCACCGCTTAATATGATCGCCATTAAAGTTATCAGAATGAGAGAATACGTAACGCTGCTATTGCATAGTTAGAAAATCAGTTACTGTAATGTTTTATTAGCTTTTTGTTATCAGTTTGAAAAGGGGAATTGCAAAATGATTATATACTCAGGAAGATTCAGAAGTTAAATAACTTTAAAACGCCTGTTTGCTAATGCCCGTGATAAAAAGTGTGCACGTAATAACCAAATAAGGTATCAAAAAGAAAAAGACTTAAAATTTTGAAAGATATGTAAAGATTGTTGCCATAGATTGATAATTTAGATGTCAGAATAACACACGATTTATGGATGCTAACTGATTAAGACATGCCGATTACTAACGAACAGAGAAAGACTTGATTTCTGCTCAGCTGCCTAGAAAAGTAGTAGATAATTTCCAAAGCGGAAGAGACACGATAGTCTCCAAGTAGCTCAGACTAGCCAAGTAACTAAGTAAGTAGTTCGAACTAAGCTCACATGCCAGTTACAGAGAACGTAATACTGGGAGAGCGGTGCATCATAGTAAAAAAGGTGGCAGTGGTACAAGATATTAATGTTAGATTAGTCCAATAACACTATTCATGACGAACTGCAGTTGACACAACATGTGCAAAAGAATACACAGCCATCTGATATCTGAAATGAAAGAAGTACGAGTATGTATCGATACATGGCTTCTCAATTGGTATGATGCTGATAAAGAAGCAATTCTGCAGCGTATCATCACTAGAGTTGAGAAAACGATGTCGTAAAATGAGTAAAATGAAGTTTCGGTATAATGGTGAGTCTCAATAGCGATGCATGAGAAATGGTGCAGAATTATTTGCATGAATTCATTTGAATGAATTCATGCATTCAATTCATTTGAATAAATTCATTTCCTGTGATTTTGTCTGGTTTATCAAACACTGGATTAAGTAAATGGATTGAAATCTGTGAACGAGCTGACTGTATAAAAATTTGAGGGTTTCCCTCTGTGTAATGTGACTGCTAGCTAGTTTCCCTTAACGAATTCTCAATGATCCCTTTCCTGACATTGATAGTCCTCGATTCGTCTTATTCTAGTAAGTAATCAAACTAAAGAAGAAATTACAAAGTGTCGAGTCGACAATCTGACAAGTTATTGAATATGCAACGCTTTAAACATTTTTTATAGTGAATTCATCTTCAATTGCCCGGCTTGAAAATGCAGTATGAATACGATAAATTAATCAAAAATATGCTTAGAAAAATACAGATCAGTCTATGATGAATATAGTTTTAAGTAGAGAAATAATTACGACTTCATATACATAGTTATATGAACAACTGAGTTGTTAGACAAGCTTTTTATTTCATGTTATAATTGTTAGTGCATAATTATTTCTAGAAATTATCAGTAAGATAACATTAAGTGGCGATAATTGCGGTATACATTCAGTTTCACAACTATAAATATTTGGCTATGTTTCATACGACAACTAAGCCCAAATTTTTTATTACTAGTAAGAATTCAAACTCTTCAAAAATTGGCATAAGCTAAACCTTGTATATGTTAACATGAAATCAAATATATATTCTAAAATATTCAGACATTCTATGTTGCTCCCATTTTTATAATAGAAATTTCAAATTTCATTAGCCAAAATAGAATAAATTTTGGAGAAAGAAACAAGAGAAAGGTAAATTTGTATAGAATTTATTAAATTTGCTCTTTCCAGTAGTTTCTTTGAAGCTGAGAGCTTCTTGTGAACACAAAATGGATTCTTTTGTATTTTATTGTGAATTAAAATTCTTTTGTATTTTTATTTAATATTTTTGTATTTTATTGTGCATTGTTTTGTATCCTCTTGTGAACACAAAATGAATCCTTTTGTATAAAGGATATTATTCGTTTGTATTTTATTAATTAATAAAAAATTAAATGAAGGAGAAATATTTTATGAGCATCTGATCTCATCTATTAAAAGTATTTCATAAAAATCAAATCCTCCATTGGCTACCTGGATAAAACCACTCAACAGCGATAGCTCAGCCCGGATTCTAATTTAGGCAAAAAGGGACTGTATGAATATTTACACGATTTGTTTTCAGATGTAACGCTAAAACGTCTTAGAGTATCCTTCATGAGACGTCCCACCAGTAGCCGAACGGTAAAGTCGCTGAACACTGTTAGTTCAGTGCAAGTTTCGAATCGTATGAACGGTCTGTCTATATGTGCATTTTCGTGGTTTTCCTTCTGTGTAACGTACATTCGAGCTATTTTCCCTGAGGGAATTCTCCACGAAGGCATCCCTTCCTTTAGGCAGATAGCCCTCGAGGCTTTGCCGCAATCACATAAAACCAAACTTTCACGAAACAGCCCTCATTTCTTGCCCTAATCAATAATCCAGGTCATTAATAATTATCTAAATTTTGTTCCCTGTTTTATAAAATTTGTATTTACAAATTTTTCAGTGTTTTGAAAAGTAATTTTGATATATATCTAAATAAATTTGATGTTTGTTTTCAGTAAATAATGATATTATAATCTGAAATAAAATCATTTTAAGCTAAAAATTAGTAATTTTTTATTGTAGGATTTCAAAACTGAAATACAATAACCACCGCTTAATATGATCGCTTAATAATCCAAGTCAATATTTGAAATTATGCAAAACGGTTATACATGGGCATATCATATTTTGATGGCTGATGTATTTTTGAGAAAACTCTTAGAAGAGAAAGTTAGTTAGTTAGAGAAAACCTTGCAACATTTTAGACTAAGAATTCAGGAAACTAACCGAAACTTGTATGCATAGTAACCCACGTTTCGTCATTTCTGCTACTTTTCCTGACTTTGCTATGTCCATGACTATCTCGTCATGTTATAATCTTGCGCCTTCCCGTATCGTGATTTCAATTATTCATTACTTTTTGATTAATGTTTTGTTGAGTATTTAAGAAATGAATTCTTTATAAATTTCAGAATTTGCTTGTGCTATAGGGAACTGTAGTAAGCAAGGCTCCCTCAGTGTTCTCTTCCCACCGCTATTCCGACCGAAGCATGGGCATTTTTTCTGTATCATTTTTCAGCAATGCTACATCAAAGTTTACATACAACGACTTACGCTGTTACTCATTTGCGATGTCTCATACAGATTATAAGCTTGTAATGGTTAAAATAAAATTTTTGAATACCCATCCCACTTGTTCTTTCTATTCAGTTAAACCCTATGTTTTATTTATTTTTCTTCTGAAAGATTTAAAGTTTTTGATTACCTTTGATTTTATTGAAGGCTCCTCCGAAAAGCGAATGGAATGGTAAATTGAAAGGCTACTATGTGGGCTATAAAATTATGCACGATTCAAACCACCCTTATTCTTTCAAGACAGTTGATTACATTCCTGGTGGAGTTCAGGAGCATATGATCACTAGTCTTCGTAAAGACACGGAATATAGTATCATTGTAAAAGCATTTAACTCTGCGGGAAGTGGACCACCTTCTCAAGATGTTATCGTTAGAACGCTTGGAGGAGGTAAGTGTTAAATATCTAACATTTTACTTTACTGAACATTTTAAGAACCCAAAATATGAACTTTGGAGCAGGTTATTAAATGTAATTTTAAATTTGTGAATAAATGTAACTGAAAATGTAAGATTGCAGTTTACAAATACTAATGTAGTAGTTTAGGGCCAGAAGGAAAAATATTAAATCATGAATGCGTTTCTGATGTCATCTTAGTAAAACAGGGTATATGGAATAGACCGGTAAAACAGGGTATATGGAATATTTTATACGATATTTTCTTCCTCCTTTCCGCATGCCTTCATTGTGTAACTTCATTGTTCATAGCACACTCGACGCCTATTCGAGAGATACGACGTTCGAATCCCGCCAAATACACAGCACACTTTTCACATTCCAGCAGTATATATATATATATATATGAAAGACTTTTTATTGAACACTTTTTTCATCAAATTAATAATTTGTTAGCATCAGTATTAAAGTGCTAATGGCTGAAGTTTTATAATTAGTCTGAAATTCCTGGATGTTAAGAACAATTTTATCTAGCTGAAGGAAAGTACGCTGGCATCTTATATGAATAGTATATAGAAATAACTAACTGTTTCAAATTTTTATAGAGATAATTAACTGTTACTAATTTTTATACATTACAAATCAAATAATGCATATAAGCAAATAAATATACCACCTAAAACACTTTGAACTTGTTTAAGTAATTTTTTAACTAAGCCATGCTTTAACTCCGCGGTAACATGAATAATAACATGAAAGTAATAAAGCAAGTGGTGAGAAGCTTACAGTAACTCATTCTATTATGTTTTTAATCAATCTGTGCAACACTATATTTTGTGGGATTAATTTACTGAATTAAATGCTAAACATTTACACAAAAATATCGTTTAATTACGATTATGAAGTTAAAATTCTAACTAAAGACTGAGCTCAACCAAAACGTTATTTGACTTGATAATTTATTCAGTTCAAGAACTTTTTATGCACTTTTGAAACAAAACAATTAAGTCTGAGGTTCTAATAATAATATCCTTTCTGTGCTGATGAAATCTCTTGATAATTCACAGATTTTTTTTTACAGCTTAAAGCCTGAAATTGCTTAAAATATTTTACTGGTTTAATAAAGAAGGCATGAGAATTAACGTCGCATTACTTTCGCAACAGTGTTAAAACAAATGAAAATATTCAAAATTTCATTATAAAACGTAACAATTCTGGAGCAGGTGCATAAATTATGGGATTAGAAACTTTTTTCAGAAATTACAATAAAGCTTAATTTTTATCATTTTATACAAATTAGACATATTATTTAAAAATTTAATAATGTTTAAACTATTAAATATGCATTATAGCTTTTAAATAGTCCAATTTATTCAGCTGTTTGCCAAACAGCAGTGATGTGAGACTTACAGTCGAACCCCGCTATAACGAACTTGGAACTGGAAGTTTGATTCGTTATATTCGGTTCTTCGCTGTATCCATTTTGATAAGTAGACTATGTCACAAAATTATAAAAAAGTGTTTTTATATTTGTATGTAAACGAATAACAAAAATTATTGATGAATTTACCTTTAAGTTTTACTTGAGATATGTATGCTTGCAAAGGAAAGATTCAATAACAAAGACTATCCTATGTCTGTCAAATCAAAACCACCATTCGGAGGAAAGAACTTGAATAACATTTATATTCAGTCTCGAACTCTTAATAATCACTATTTCTTCTTTCTTCTTGAATAGCGAAGAATTAAAAATTACCATCACAGTATCGAGTCTTGAACAGAGGTTTGTTTGATAAGTCAGTCAAAGAATTTGAAGGAAATCGAAGAACCTATAAGGTATTTCTCCCGCCTTCTTAGCGAGCCTTCGTGGTGTGGTGGTCTGCACGCTGGGCTGGTATTCCAGAGGTGCGTGGTTCGATTCCCTGGAAAGGCGGTTGCTAATTTTCATCTCTCTTGCTTCCAAAAAATATCTAATGTCTCTACAAACCTACTTATGACCTTTGGATTAATGGTCAAATGCACCACATACAGAGAACGCCGTATGGTTCCCTAGGATTGGCGTATTGCATTCACGTTCTCCTAGACTAGTGTTAGTTTAGAATAGTGTTTCACATAATGTTTTTTTAAAATACAAAAAAAAAAAAAAAAATAGAGTTCAACATAAAGAAAACCAGTGTAAAGGTGTGGGTGGTGTTTTTTTTTACAAATGGAATGTGGATTTTAACATCTTAAAAGTGGATGATTTTAAGGGTTAAGAATGTTTTTCTTAAAACTTGCCGAAATTCTGGAAATAAAACGAAAAATACAAAAACGTTCTACTGAACGTTTTTGTACTACTCATATAGTTTGAACTCATATAGTTTGTACTACTCATATAGTTTGAACTACTCATATAGTTCGTTATAACCGATTTTCATGCGTCTGGATATTCGCTCTAATAGAATAAAATGACATTATTATGAGTGAGTGCGCCGCTAAAATGGTTTCCAATCACGGAGCTGAGCGAAATGGAAATACAGATGGAGGACAAAATAATACGAACACCTGTGAAATAATGGAAAATCTTTATTAATAGGGGGTTAGACCACCCTTTGACTGAAGTACAGATTGAATGCGACGTGGGATAGTTGCATAAAGGTCTTGGACAAAATTTAAAGAAATATTAAGCCATTCCTCTTGCAGAGCGGTCTCTAATTCGCAAAGTCCGGATGGAGGTGGAAAATGGGAACGAAGTTTGGACTCCAAATATGCCCATAAATGTTCAATAATATTCATGTCCGGAGACTGAGGGGGCCAAGCGAAATGTTCAATTGCATCGTAATTCTCTTCGAACCATTCTTAAATATGCATAAGGGGCGTTGGCGTCTTGAAAAAGCGTCCGCTCACCAGGGAATACAGTCTGGACGTGTTCCCCTAGAAGGCTTAGACAGTGATTGGATGTGATCCTCCCATGCATAATAACAAGTGGCCCAAGACTGTGCTAAGATATCGCACCCCAAACCATAATGGCGCCACCCACTTGCTTCACAGTCGGCAAGAGGCAGTCGGGATGAAACCATGAAATCCATGTTACATGAAATGTTACAATATTCATTATTCGCAGCACTAATCACGTGTCTTTACTTTCAGACCTTCCACCAGCACCAATAGTTTTTGTGGTAGCAACATCAGAGACATCTATCAAAATACAGTGGCGGTCAGCTGACACTAAGAGTCCGATATCAGGTTAGTAGACTTTAAATATTTATAAATTAGAAATCAATCAAATCAATCAAATATTTATAAATCAGTACAAATCGAGAAAATTATGTCTGAAGATTTCTATCAAGGTTGTGAAAATGTTTTTTAATTCTGCTTCCATAAAACTTAAGAATGTTTGTTTCATATTTTTTATTTTGCTCTACCTTTTTATGTTTAATTAGAAATTCAAAAAATTTTATGTTTTAAATGATAATGTGAAAAAAATTTAAGTACTATATTCGTTTACTTTAAAATAGGAACTTTAAGGTTATTTTCCTGTCTTGCCTCGTAACCATGGGAACAACTACAACTGATAATTTGAATGGCCCATTTTTTTCTTTACTATGTTTCGCTTCGTAAAAAAAGCGCGAATGAAGGTTGACTTGAACTACAGATTCAAATGAGGTGCAAAAGATCAATACTGTAAGCTGATGACGACAGGCATTACTATCTCAAATGTAGAGAGGGTGACAACGACCTTTAAATGCCTGTTTTAAAGTAACGGATTATAACAATGGGCTCTCCTGCATATCTGAAATGTTCAGTTTGATACGGAATAGTTAGACTTCACAGAGAAATTTCTAAATCGCTAGATATGAAAATGAATTATAGCAACTCTCCATAAAGGAACATAGCTATACAATGTGGAGTCAGTTGCTCTTTTCCCAATCTAGCTTATTTATTACATCCAATAAGATTTAGATAAAATGCAATTTTTATGAACATTGATTTATGAATGATTTTAGGAAAAATTTCAAAACGGATTGTTTTCTAAACACTTCTCAGTTTAGAACTCAGAGAATTTTATCTTTTACCTCTCATTTTTGTGAATAGATTCGATGTAGCTCATTTATGCTTCGACAGTTGAAGCTGCAGAAATTAACGCTTAACTGAGTAACGTATAGTTTTTGAACCAATGAAGTTACCTGCAATAGTAATGTTGGCTGCAATTTGTGTACAGTGGCAATTTTTTTATATGTGTAAAGCGAAAGCTATGCTTCATTGTTCATTATCAGAAATTTCCACTTGCAGAATGACAGAAATAAAAATAGAAGTAGAAGAATGCAAGAAATGTTAAAATTTAACTGACGTATTCAGTCTTTTCTATAGCAAGTTTTAAGTTAATCTTAACATAGTTTAACAAAAAAATAAGCAATATGTTTCAGGAAAACTGTAGTGTTAAGAAGAAAATTTCAGTACTAAGCTTTTACTTTTTGAACTAAATAGTTCGTAAGAGTTAAATGAATTTATACATTCTTCAACTTCGTTTTACATTAGTGAGTGTTGATAGGTACCGTAGTTTTTTCTGTAGCTGTAGAAGATCTTTTCGATTCAAATATCATGTAATACGTAAATTACAATATTACTTAATTGCCAGTTAAGAATTTCAGTATTGAAAGAGTTATATGATTTTTTTTGGTTCTATAAAATTCTAACAAGTTTTGATTCAGATGGTACTGTATGCATTTAATTGAATTTTGAGATTAAAATGAATATCCAGTTAAACAAATAACTCTATGACAAATTCCCTGAAAATCTTCTCATATAAATTACTGTTATTCATATCTTAGAAAGCAAGAACATAGCATTCAATTTTTATGTATTAGATTATTTTACTGACTGAATTCTGGTCTATCAGAATAGAAAACTAATCTGTATGGAAAAAAAATCTGAATTTTATTACCTAACATTTTGCATGTGAAATGTATTTTCTTTTTTTCATGACTGCAGTTAGGATTATTGACTTTAATAATTAAATATAAGGATTTAATTGTGTCATTGATTACGAAAACAGAATAACTTATTGTTATTTTTTTACAGAAAATTGTATATTATATATTTAATGATTACTTTAATTAATCCCTTCGAAAGACGTGACCATATAATATTTCTGAATCTTCTAGACACAATTTTGTTGCATGAAAATATTATTCTTAGTTGAAGGTCGTTGAATGATAAAAAAGAGTACTATACAGTTACTGTCATTGTGGTGTCAGCGATCCGTTTGGGGATGCTCTCAATTAGTCCACCCGATCTGTGCAAAGTTTCATTTTTTAATTTCCTCTCTCCCCACACAGGTCATGCCATTCACTACCGGAAAAAGGGTGAAGGGTGGCAACGCGTGGCAGTGACGTCAGCCAACGAGAATTCGTACACATTGACAGGCCTACATGGAGGTGCCTTCTATCAGCTGTATGTAACAGCCAATAGCGACTACGGTGAGGGAGATCCTAGTGACGTCGTCACTGTAAAGACTTACGGTAAATTAACTCGTTGTCGCGTTTTTGTGCCATTATTTTCACTGATACGTTATGAAATTCTATTAACATACGAATAAATGTTACGATTATAATGACGATATTGCAGCAAATTCTGTGAGACGAGGCCAACGCCATCATCAATTATATTTCTTCTTGGAAGATTTTATTAAAATAGCTCTTCATTTGTTAAATTTGTAAACAGTATAGGTTAGCTTTTATGGCGATGATTTTTCGTGCTATCATTGATAAACATGTATGGCATTTGGCAATATATATTGCATTTTTAGTAAACGGATTTAATTATTTTTTTCAGACATGAAACATTAATAGTTTTCCTTAATACATTCGAACTTTAAATGCTTTTTTGGCAGTAAAAAAGAATAGAGAGTTTGCTATTTTTAAATCTATGTAAAGAATTTAAGAGTTTTCCTTTTTTAAGTACCTTTTTGAATACTAATTTTTGCACTTTTAAGAATTTAATCACCAAAATATTTTTTTAAGTTTTAATGTTTTTATAGAATGGCTTTGGATGAATGCCATGGGTTTGGATGCCATATGTGTCTTAATTTTACAGAAGTAATGCATATAAAATAATACTTCAAAGCAAAACAAAACCTTAACTTAGTTATTCCATTTTGAAGATTGTTTCAACAAGCCTCCTGTAAAAATCGGCGCCGTAGGCAATTTGTGTCGCCCATGCCTGGAATCGAACTTGTATATAGTAAAAATAATAACTTTGCATATAAAAATGATACTTATATATAAAAATGATAGCCTTTTATGATAGAAGAATTATATATGCAAGAGAATGAATTATTATCATTTAATGTCCAAAAACGCTTTTAAAGGACAATTCGTCCAAACATTTGCATTTGACATTTCAGTATGAACAATACCAAAATTTATGAATGCAAAACAAATACATAAAAATATAGATTAAGTAAATGGATATTATTAACCTGAATACAATAATAGAATACAATACAATTTCAGGACTCCATCTGTTATTAGCATCTACTCTTATATTAAGAGTAAGCATCTTTTGTATGTTTAAACCATGTAGTTGTTTGTTTTTTAAGGGCAGACCAGTATTAAACACGAATTAATTCACCCCAAAGCTAAATGAGTTTCTCCGATATAGGTTAAAAATTTTATCATAAATGGAGGAAGTGTCAAGAAAAACGGCCTTCTAATATAGTACAAAAGTATACCAGTAGTCTATAATATTGAGCTATATTCTGTGAAATATACAATAAGCACTTAAACGATTAGAAGAAAAATTTCATACAATTTACACACACAATTATTATTTAAAATGCGATTCTCCTGAAAACGGTGGATCCAATAACAAAAGGAAAGAACTTAAAATAATTTACTTCTGATATATTTCTGGACCTGATTTTTATAATTCTTTCGAATTCTTCAGTTTAGGAAAAGTATTTGCATCTGGGAGACAATTCTTATTTGAGAATGAAGTTAGAGGGAACAAATTTAAAAATTGGGAAAATGATTGCATTCGAGACAGAAACTTTGGTTAGCCTCTAACACATGTGAAATTGCGCTATCATAGAGTGATGAGCTGTTTTCGACAGAATTATATAAAATGCAGCATTGAAAATAATCTGATTAATTTTTTATCATCTACCTGATAAATGAATTTTCAAAATATCCATAATCTTATAAAAGGTTTAAAAATAGAGTATCACAATTTAATTTCCATACTCTGCATGTGATACAGTCTTAGCTAATTTTAAAACTAAGCAATGCATTATATTTACATATCGCTACTAAGAACAACGCTGTGTCTTTTTCGTCCTTCTTCAGGTTTTTGAAGTAGCTGATACTCAGCGATTTGGATTGAATCAGTAGATTTATTTTGGAATGATAAATTTCTATTGTATGATCCTGATAGCACAGATGATCTATTGATAACTGCAAACCTTCTTATGCATTTAGATATCTAGTATACACTGTAATAGAGAGTAAGGCTGTAGTTTAAATGTTTATCTTAACAGCATTTGTGTGTTTCTAGTTTGTTATGAATCAATCGCCTTCTTCTATATCTGATTTTTAATTATACGGTTCTGACCAATTTTAATAATGCTATTCCATAGAATTCATATATAGAATGAAAGTGAAATTTTATGTTAGTGAAATTCAAATGTAGAACAGTTCATGTTAACTTTGTAGTAATCTAAAATTGAATAATATACTTTTGTAATATCTTTATATCTTTTGAATGCTTAACATTTTGCAATATCATAACGTTTAGAACATTTTTACTTGAAATGCTTATTGTATTTTTAGTTAATTTAAATGTTCGAATCAGTTTTCATTAAATATTCAGCTGAAGTTTATAACTTTAATATTTATATTTTATGATTAATTTTGATAAAAACATGATTTTACTTTTTAATAACGTCTGTTAACTTCATTGCTAATTAGATTATTAAAAATATTCATTTGAACGAAAATCAAAATTATTTTATAAATTGACAATTAATTTGTAATGTATTCCAATTTATGTTTAAGATGATGTATTTTACCTCATTATCTAGTGCTCTCATACATACTATATTATTCATACAATTATTCGAGTTAGAGATTTTTAATTGCAATTTTCGCCTGCGGATTTAAACAACGAAACCAAGTATTGAAAGATAAACATTTGAATTCTATTATTTTGCTATCTAATTAAATATTGTATTACCGCCGCTCATTTTTTTGCGCAAAAGGAATTATTCACAAATAGTTTATGCCTTCATTTATATCTTTATCATGTTTATTTATATATGATAAATAACATTTTATTTATTATGCTTTTCCGAAGCTGGCACCGATAATGTAGTTTTGCTTGCTGGCGCAAAAGAAGATCCTTTGATGTTGGATATGTCCTTACTTATACCAGTGGCTGCGTCACTTTTGGCTGTGACGGTTGTTATTGTTGCAGTCTGTATATGGGTTCTTAAAGCGAAATCTAGAAGAAATCTAGAAAGAGGTTAGCCATTTTTTATAATGCTCTTCCTTAATGTTGTTATGTATCAAACATCACCCTATTTCATATGTATTCTGTACATATTGAACATTCAGCACTATGATTACAATTTTATTTCATCAAAATTGTTTCCTTTTGAGATTATTTAAATTTATATAAAGATTTAGTTTATCGTATATGATCTTTTATGTTTTTCTTTCTCCGTTTATGTGAAATTTTTATGTGATATGAACTTTCAGGAAACTGTTAGTACGCGAATAATAAACGTGAATTAAAAATGGAATCGAAATCATCTGTTTAGAGCAAGTAATTGATAATGATACAAAATTCTGCTAAGTAACGGAAAGCACTGACAAATTCTACAAACGTGAATTCTCAAGTCATTGCAAACAAGAGAAACCGTGGTTCATTATTGAATAGGATATGCTCTAATCCAATGCATAAAGAAAAAACAACTTTCCTAGATACTCTTTCCAACTTTCTCCGCTGGAGGTATGTATTATCTATCGATGAAGAGGATGATAGGGACTCCGAGAGAAGAGTGAGGTCTTAGGGACACCGAGAGAGGAATCCCCTTTCTTGGGCCAATGATAGTATAGATCTAGGTGATGCGGTTATACCTTCGAAGAGAATGACTGACAGCGAAGTAGGTTTCTTCGGCAGGCTCTCATTATAGCATGATCCGTCTGAGTAGTGGCCTTTTTGATCTCATGATGGAAATAAGCGCTTTATCGCAACCATTGGTGTAAAGAAACTATGCGATTATTTCAGTGTTTCGATTTACAAATTGAATGATTCGTCAATATTAAGTCGTTTCTTTTAAAGTGAAGACAGCAATATTTTAATGAAATAAATTTTCTTTCCTTTTATTGCATTGAAGCCTATAGAATAAATTTCGTATAATCTTATAAAATCAGTATCGTAAGTATGAACATCACATTTAAATAAATTTCGCATTTAACTAGAATAAAGTATAGTTCCAGTAGCTTGCATATTTAACCTTTTGGTCTAGTTTTCCTACTAGTTTTAATATTATTTATAAACTGCTCGTTCATTTGCTTACAAAAATAGATTAACATATTTCTATATATTACATTAAACGTTTTTAGCCATTCAAGAGGATAAGCGGTACATCTATGCCGCAGCAACGCAGCGATACGTGGACATCGACAAGACGCGGTCTCTGCCAGCCTATCATGATCCCGCCTTAATAAACTTCCCCACGCCGTATGCGACTGTGCCCATGGGAGATGATATCTCAGAAGGAGGGGGCAAGGACGACCCCAATCAGGAGATGAAGTCTTTCTTACCACAGGTATATATGTATTATACATACTTACACACCCATATACATATATATAATTATTTATAATTCAACAACAAAGACAAGCTTCGGGAATTATCTGTTTGTAAAATATTAATTTAAGGCTGAAGAATTAAAAAATATGGTATAGAAATGCAGGGTAATTTAAATCTTGTTTAATATGTTTCTTATCAGATGTAAACGATGTAAATTTCTCGATAAGGATAATAATACATTTCTCATAATTACAAATGATTTCTCATATTTCTAAACGAAAATGGGGTAAAGAAGAAAAGAAAAAATTAAAAGTTCATAAACGAACAAAAAATGATTATGACGTGAACTAAAGTAATTTTCTTTTCAAACCACGTGTTGAAACATAACATTAAAGCATAATTATTTCTGCTTAAATTACAGCTTTAATTATTTATGTACAGTATCAAAAGAAAAGTTATTGATTATAAAAAGTGCATGAAATGATCACTGTAATCTATCACTATTCTAAAATGTAGAAACTAATAGTAAGTAAATTCATTTACATATGATCGAAAGAAATGGTGTTAAGAAACATCAGCATCACTAGCAAATACAGCAATCCATAATTATTGCACTTTTAAATGCTTACTATTTAAAAAGGGCAAATATTTTTTTATTAATTAGAAATTTTAGTTCTGTTACCTTCCTTCTACTATTAATACATTCAAACACTGCTAGTTCATGTTTCTTCTTAAATAGTGCTGTCATGTATGTTGTTTGTTAGGTTATTATTTCATTTTAGATATGAACAAGGGAAGTTATTAGATTTAAGTATATTTTTGTATGAAATATTTTTGATCATATTTATTAACTACTTTATACAGGCTTTCATTTGCATATCTTGGAGATATAGAAGTTAATGGTTATATTTTTTACTGTGAAACGCGAATAAATTTATTGAGTTCAGGCAAAATACTGATTATGTTACCTTAAGAACCGCTTCCTAATTTATCATGACAGCGGTAATTTTCAATGTCTCTGAGATTTAACAGAAATAAATGTGATAATGCTATTATCAGAAACGCTCTTTTTTACCCACATATCTTTACTTTTAGTGTCTAATTGAGTTTTAATACTTAAATAATCGTAACTTAGAATTTAAGTTATTCAAAAAATATAGTTTAAAGTACTTAAAATAATTAAGGCTATTATTAATTATGCATATTTAGTCTAAAGAGAAAAAACTGTATTATCTTCTGGTTTTCAGGAAATGATAAAATATTTAAACTTTAGAAAAATACAAGGAATACAAAATTTTAAAAAAAAGAAGGAAAATATATTAATTATAAAGCTTATTCTTTTGCATAAATCAATATGTAACACAAGCTCATAGATAATAACGATATTTTCACAATTGTTGCAAAATAGTGGAATTTTGCGAACATTTAGGCGTCGTTAAGACGTCGTGATACCATTCTTTCACAATATTATATGTACGTAAATATGTATATATGAGTGTACAAGCTCACGTATATACACATACATACAAACATACCTTCCTGAATCCGCTCCCTATAAGAGAAAAGCATCCATATTTCCCTGGATAATTCATGGTTGGAATCTTTCCACTTCGAAAAGGGTAGAACAGAAGAAACTCATCTTTGCATACATCATTCACGAGAGCAATATTCTGTTTGAATGCATTTATGTAATTCAAAATGTCTCTTTTAAGCTTTTTATTTTCATTTAAATTATGTAAAGCATATGCAGCTATACTTAATTAAAAAATAAATATTAATATTTATTATAATTTATTTTAATTTTTTATTACCATAACTTTTTAATATAGTTTATGTTTATATTATTATAATTTACAATAATAAATTTTTAAGTATTAAACTTGCTTTCTATTAATAAAGTTGAACATAAATATGAGGAAAATTAATTGTACCGTATTTTAAATGCTTGAATATTTCCAAAAGACGTCTACGTATTACAAAACCATAAAATCAAAGAAAAACTATTATTATGCTATTAATAACCAGACGTCTTTCTCTTAGGAATCCTCTTTGTAAAATATCATTAGCAACAGTGATTTGTGAACTGCAAAAATTCACTTTAGGGTATTTCCTCAAAAGCATACTTAAAAATTTATTAAAATCTTTAATACTACCATCTTGGATCGTTACTTAGAAATCATAGTTCAGGTAAATTTTAATTAATCTAATTAACCAATAAAGATACATATTTGAAAGCCATCTTCACTATTTTTGCACAAAATATGCTGAGATTGTTTCTTTATTTCTAAACAATTAGGCCGTAGAAAAATTCTCTTAAAAGGCTATTGATGACTGTTTACTTATTTCCGCGACTTTTAGTTTACTACACCTTTTCGATCAAGTCATACTTCTACTACACGTAACTCAGTTAAACAGAGATTTATTGTACCAGTTTTCCATTGATCTTTTAAGTGATAGTTTGATAGATGTAATATTCATAACCATTGCATAAAATAAGCATGTATGTTCCGAAATATAAACAGCAATGTATTTATCATACTAATTATATTTAACATACTAATTTATATTGCAGAATATGAAAGACAGACCATTACCGAAGCCGGGATCCCTAAAAAAGCAGCGAGAATCTCATATCTATGACAGTCCTCAGTGAAAAATGTGGGAATCATCATTAGTTTTTGATACTTTTGGTGCTTCCTCTAAGGACAAGAAATCACTGAAAAACCTTATAAAAATTATGCGTGATTCTTTTCCCGCCATCGTTGTCAGTTGCTGAGAACTTCGATAACGAGTAAACTTTACAATAAATTGTAAGGAACTAATAGCTATTATAAATGATGCTCGCGTTTGGAATATACCATGCTGATAATAGCTTTTACTGACATTTCAAAGGCAGGCTGGTTATATTTTCCTGTGAGCCATTAAATGACAGATACATTTAAATCAGACTGAATTTAAAGGAGGTACATAATTTTTATTTTTATTTTTTAATTCTGGTGGAAAACGTTTTGCAATTTATGTAGATATTTCACTTTTTATATTTCTAAGTCAAATACTTGCTAGACACATGTGTAATAATTAACTTAGCTTCTTTACAGTGCCTAAACTTGCGTGCACGAATTATCGTCATTAGAAATTAATTTATGTACTGAATTAACGAACATATACGGATAAACAGCGGTTGAAGAATTATTTGCTCTACAAACTAAAACTCAACAAACTGCCCTCCTATACTTATGAAGTTTTAAAGTAACAAAACTTATGTAAGTGACAAAAAAATAATATTTACCAAACTCAGACTCCACTAAAATATATTTTCTCTAACACTGAATTGTAAATGAAATTGGCTGGAGAGCAGCTTATGATATAATGTATCGAGAGAGTTATTGTGGTCAACAGAGCTCAGATGTTGTCAATCTATGCTTTCTAAATACCGTTTGCATTCAGAATTTTAATCTTAAGCTAAATTGCATTCTAGTAACGAAAGCTAGAAAGTGCAGATGCGAATTTACATAAAAATAACTGATTGATTAAACAAATACTTTATATGTATTAATGAATTTGTCCAATAAAAGAATAACACGATCTGCTAAAGTGCAAATAAATACAAAAATGAATGAACTGAAATGAGGTTAATATAAAAAATATAAAAATTAGAGTAATTAAATAAGAATAAAACTAAGCTTTGCAAAATATTAAGCATGCCACCTCATTTAATATTTAAATTTAAAACACTTAATATGCTAGTAAATATGAAACATAAATGGGATTATATGATACGATAATGAACAGTATTTTTTATTAAACTAATAACAGAAATTGAAAAAAGGAATACAGAATAAAATTCCTTAAGTATTAGAATTTTTCTTCCCATTGGCGGGCACTTAGCCGGATGAGGCTTGGACACTACTAAGGCCGGAAGTGGTGGCCACTTTATAGCGGAAGCATCTAATAGGTGCACCGTTACCTTCTGTGAAGGGACGGACAATTACAGCCATGCCTTCTCCGGAATTCGAACTCGGGCCTTTCTGTATCGCAGTAGGCTCTCCTAACTACTGTACCGTCTGTAAGTATTAGAACAGACAATTTTCTTTAATTTGCTTATGAGTTAATGCCTGTCTTGTTTTCGCATTTTTTTTGGAGTATAACAGTTTATCCGTCACCGAGTTTGAAATTGTTTTATTTTAATATCGGAGTATCAGGCATTGTGATTAACTATGAAGCATTCCAGAAAAATTTATTCACTTTACAGAAGGTATATAGAACGAGTTTCATTCATATGAGCGAGCACTTACAAAAAATTATTGATATGCTATGTGAGTAAATCTGTCTAATTATTTGAACAGTTAACAGTTGAAAACCAAGCTCAGAGTTCTCGAGAACAATGTTATTAAACCAAAGTTCTTTTCATTTCAACTGTTTTCGAAATAAACACAAAAAGAATATTTTTAAAAAATTTGTTTCACTTATCTAAAATAACATTAATTTACCTCAATGATTCATATGAGCTATCCTAATGCTGTTTTAAATATCTAACCTTTCTCCCGTCAGAACGTTTCTATTAACGGGTGTTTTTAAAGTCTTCTTAGTTAGATTCGTTTACACTAATATTACTCTAGAAATTTTAAAAATGTAACTTGAATTCCGTGATTTTTTTATTCAGTATACTAACACTAAAATTCAGAAGCTTTTTTATGTAATTTTGCAATGAAATACGTTTTGTTATATAAATCATGTTCAGTATATCCTATTTTCCAGACGCGATTTTTATTTTCTTCGTATAGTTATTGAAGTCCGAAATTTATACAGATATATTTCTATAAAAGCTATTATCAGTATGAGCCCCCACACTTTTATCTGATGAGTCTGGTTTCCTTATAAAGAGAGCAACTGTGTTAAGTGTGTCTGTTACCTATGCAATTTGAATAGATGCTGCCCATGCATGTGCGCCATACTAGAGATTTTTGAAAATGAAACAATAATGTAGTAGAATGGATTTATTACATTCGCCAAATTCTGTACTGAAACAGAAAAAAATGAAAAATTTACCCGATGTTTAACTTGTGTTACGGAAAATTTTCTGCATGTTATGTATATTGAGACCAAATAACTTTAAAACTTGCGTTGACAATCTGAGGATTGTGTCAACAAGAAGTGATAAAAATCAGCGCCATGATATGTGATTTGGAAACTAAATTTCATCTTTTGTAAATAGATGAGATCATCAGTCACACAGAATAAAAAAGTAATATCTAGTACAATTGTACCTACACAGTGAAGCATTATTATATTGCATATAATCACAACAAGAATATTTAATGTTTTCATTTTTGTAGACTGGTGAATATAGAGATGTATAATGGTAACAAGAGATGGAATTTACATTTTAATGTTACGAAACGTAATACGAATCACAATCATTTTTTAATGTTAAGGAATGTAATCTGCAATAGAATATCATATTACGAAGTTTATTCACTGTAATTACTACATTACTCCTAATAATAGGATCTCTAAGGCGTAAACTGAGTAACAATTGAAACTGATAGAAATGAAGCAATTATGACATAAAATAAGTTAGATAACTGATTTTAATCTGTAATCAAAAAGATTGAAATCTGCCCATGGATATACTTCGTTAAAAATGTATAAAAAGGTATTGTGGAAGAGCAGTTACACCGTAAATGTTGAAATGATTTTGTTAACTTATATTATGATTATGTGTTTATATAATTTTCGTATATTTTATGATTACGCGTGTAAGGTACGCTATTAATATTTTCATTCGCATTATATTTCGTTATCAAGAACAGGAAGCATTCACATCCACACAATCTTTTGAAGTGAATGATAAAGTCTTACTGCAAATCACTTAGATGTGCACCTTATGGCAGTATACATATGAAATGTTTCTGCAATATGCAACTTCTAAGATACTAATTCAATAAATTTAAAGTACTTATAGAATATTTCTTTCTAAAACAAGCTGTTACAGTGTATGCATCATTGGCATACATAGTCACAATGAAATTATAGCAAAAATAATTGTTCCGCTGTAAAGAAAGATTATTTATTTATCATAAAAAAATTTATATTTTTTCCAGTTCTAAGAAGTTAAGCTTTTCTATTTTAAAATAAGACAAAAATATGCTTTAAAACATTGCGATCATTATTCTATAAATCTTTTATTGAAAATCATATTTATGTCTATTAAATATATTTAAATGTTATTAGTTATTATCAAAACTATTTTAATATACTCATATAGTTGTGTTTTGAACTCTTATATATTGCTCATAAGTAACTGGTGCATTTTAATGTTTTCCATATTTTTATAAGGATTTTAAATGATTAATGTTAATTTAATTATGCTTGCTCAATCTTGGATATCTGATTACAAAAGTTGTGAAATTATTTGTGATTTAAAAAGAATTTTACCTATGTTAATATTTCCCAATCAACGTACTTAAAATTAGGTGAAATTTTGTGGAATGTGCTACGTGGTGATGTTTTGAAATTGAACTTCAGTTTGTTAATATGCCTGGAAAAAAATTACTTGAAATATAGTAATATTTTTTTTTAAACTTCGAAATAACTGAATGCGTATGCTATGTAAAAATGCAGTTAATTTAATAATTAAAAGCAATAAAATTTGAACAAATCATAAAGCTGAAATACTTTGATAAATTCTAGTATTTAAGTGATTTATATTTTTGTAAATGTAATAAATTGAAAAGTAACATTATTGTAGATTTTCAACGACGGTAACATGTCATTTTATCTTATTCCTATACATCAAACAAAGTCAACTGAGAAAATTTGTGGAATCATAGCTGTTTTATAAAGGTGTTCATAAATATATTTCTCCATTTTAGCTGAGGAAGGAAAACAAAATTTTAAATTACAATATTGATATGTTTTTATGATAATAATTAGCCTTTATCATCCATCACATAATTTTTAGTTACATGTATTCCATGTTTTCATTGGATTTTTAGCAGAATTTGCATCATGATGTGTATCAAACTACAGAGATAATAATAGAAATACTAGCAATTAATTAGGAGAGCAGCTAAGTAAAAATACTATTTCATTACTTATTATGTAATTTATATTTATATGAAATAGTAAATGTCATAATTATATAATCACTGGTAGTTCGGCTTTTAATTCTGTATTACTTAAGGATGAAAGGGAATTTAGCGTGACTAATTAATTCATAGTTTTCCTAAATATTGATCAATATAATTATGTTATGTTTATGATTATAGAGTGAATATAATTTGTATTTCAACTGAGTATATTTGTTTACTAAACGAGAACATGAAACTTTCAAAGAAAACATTAAATATGTACTTATTTGTATGTCTCTAGGTACGATTGATGCAAATAGATGAGGATAATTGAAATATGATTGCAGCTTTATATTAGACATAATTAATGTTGTTATGAGAACTGAAAATAGTTAATTAATTGAAAGGCAGTTAATAAAAGAATTATTTCTAAAATTTGTATATAAAACATTTTCCCGTGGGCTATGAAGACCAATGTTTTATGTATTTTATTATTTTATGTATTTATGTATCCATTTAATCATCTGTTTTAAGAGGAAAGAGCAAAAAACCAATCGACAGGGTCTTACACTTATGAGGGAGTAAATTTTAAATCTCCATAGTTTACTGAAATTTCTTGCGATATGTTTAAAGTAATGATTGAGAGGGAAATATATGTCCCAGCCCCCAGGAAAAGGTTAACGCCTTTCGATTTGAAACAGTCGAGAGTAAATTATCTTGTAATTTTTAAGTATGTGATACTATACATTATTCATCAAACTGTCTTGCTTCTGAATATCCAAAAATTATTTTAATTTTGCAAATATTTTATTAGCTTCTTTCAATTTTTATGTAGTTTTTAAATTAAAAAATACATGTAAATGCACTTACTATTTTATACTAAAGAAAGGCAATTCTTTTACAAAAGATGTATGAGAATAACCATGGATTTCTACATTAATATCAAAAGTAGCTGTTCGGAGCTCTCGAAAGGAATAAAACGGTAAAACAACATGGATTTTATGTATTAATATTTCGCTTCCATATTTCTACTGTAAATGATATGCGTATCGTTTTGTAAAATATGAGTTAAATATGATTTGATTGTGTTTATTTTTTATGTGTCATGCTACAGTTTTCAAAACCAATTTTATTTTTTTACATTAAAGCATTATGTTTCATTATTTGCAATATTAAAATATTATATTATTTCAAACATCAAGATATTTTGTTTCAATATTTGCTATCCAAATACAATTACTGCAAACATTATAAAATACTTTTTATTCAATTATCATCTTCTATATTACTTTCTAAATTTGTCCGATAAGTTACAATAAGAATCATGGTGGCTAAGCTGACTATAAGAATATTTAAAAGTAATTTTTGCAACTATAGTACGTTATTCAAAAGTGATTAAATATATTACCTCTATTTATTGCAATTAATAATCTTTTTGTGCATAGAAGATTATTTTTTCCTTCCCCTTCTACTCATACCGATGAGGATACTTGAGCATACACATTTTAAACCAATCATTCTTTCAGAATTTTAATTTAAAATTTTCGATTTTTCTAGGAGCGTTTATTTCATTTCAATATCTCAGGACTATCTGTTAGAATATTGAACACTGTTTTAAATACATAACTGCAAGCGCGTTTATTTTTTAGGATAATAACTCTGCATTGAATTAAAAAGATATGATACTACTATAAATATGAGTTTATCTTATCAGAAATAGAAAAATGTATGTGAACTATTCATATTTTTTGCTGAAAGGAAAAACGTTATCTAGGTTCAGATGCATGAAATATTCCAAGTACTAGAATTTTATTGAATAGTTGATTTATTTTCTGTATAACTTGCACGTATTATATAATTTTTTTTTCATAACATATCACTCTAGAAAAGTAATCGCTTTGAAAATGCTCAAATTGGTTCAGTTGGTGTTGGCATAATGCTTGTGAGGATATTGTAAATAAGTGCATTATATAGTCCTTCTGAGCTTGTAAACTTTCAGTTGTTTTGTAAAATAAATACGATTTTTTCTTGTCGTATGTCTCTTCGTAAGTATACATTAATCCTCACACATTTAACAATGCAATGAATTTAAAACATTGAGAAATAAAGCAAGTTTTTATAAAAAAACTCTATTATATTATTCAAATTGATTTTCATTGTCACAATATATTATCTTGTTACTTTCATCGTTTCTTCAAACTATTCTTCTCCATTATCCCTCGCCCACCAGCGGCTGAGCGGTAAAGTCGCTGAGCACTGGTAGTTCGGTCCGAATCCCGCGAACGGGCTGGCTGCATGGGCGTTCTCGTGGTTTTCCTTATGTGTATACGATACAGTTCCCCTTAGAAAGTACTCCACGAAGGCATCCCTCCCCTTAGGTAGATTGATCTAGTGTGTTTTGCCATAATTAAATAAACCATTATCCCTCACCATTTGTCAGACGATCATTCTCCTAAGTTTTTTTTTTTTTTTCAAATTAAATTTTCATATAATATAGAAAACTGAAAACTGATATGTTATTGCGTTATATTGTAAAACTATGCTTATGTATGTACAGGATGTCTACAATTTATTGGCTGGATAAAATATGTTTTAAACAATACGGAATAAGAGATAGGGAAAAAGGACTGTCAAAACATTTTATTATTTCAAAGAATTTTACATTAATAAACTTCAACATGGCCATCATTAGTTCCTCAGAGAATATAAAGTCTGTTTTCTATTTACTTCCAGACGTTATTAATCATTTTAGGAGTCGCAGTAGCTACTTCTATGGTTATTGGAATTTTTAAATCTTCGATACTGAGAATCTCTGTAGCATAAACTAGATTCGTCAAATATCCCCAGAAAAGAAAGCCTAGCGTTATGACGTCCGGAGAACGGCGTGGGGATGTCACTAATTCACTTTTACTATTCCAAGTATGTGGGAATGTTTCATCAAGGAAATCATATACATGGGCAGTCGAATAATAGATGTACGATTTTCTGAAGAAATTGATCCTCATTATCGATACTGTCGAGAATGTATGCAGACAATGCCTTACGAACAACTCGATTATTAGGTTATAATTGTTGCCAAATCTGCAATTTATACGCAGTCAGTTTCATCCGTTATGAACAGCCGATATGGGAATTAAATGTACAACAGTATGTGAAAAAGATAAAGTAGGTGAAAGTTTTCATGAGTGCGTGTTTTTACTGGTGGCAGTATCACTGGTTATCGGTAGGTAATAGTACCAAATATTTGGGATAATTGCATAGGATTAGATATAATCAGCCGGATGAAACTAATTAGTCCCCCCCCCGGGGTGTTCGCCATCAAAACTGGAGGCGGTACTGAGCAAAGTCGCAGAGTCACATGCATGGTGATCAAAGCTTCTGACAAGGACAGACGCTATCTTTCACTCCTTATCACGCTGAATTTCGTGGGCTTGTTCTGATGTTACTGTCAGACAAGTGAGATGAGTCACAATAAAAACAGACTTATTCGCGGATACTTAACTTATCTCGTGGGAAATTGCAGGGAAATGATTGAAATTTCTTTCATAAATTTGAGGTATAATAAAGCCTATAATGGATACAAAGTTGGATTAACAAATAGTGCAGTACATAATAAATACGACTACGATATATAACTTATAAGTAACAACATAGTATATACAATTAATAAAATATTAACAATTAAATTACATTAGCCATATAAATATTTGCGCATTACTTTATTCTAGATGTAAAACTTTGCTATATATTGAGTCTTGTTTAGAGTCTAACGAGATTAACGGACTGGGTTACATCAAGAAATTTCATTATCTGTATTGAGCTGAAGTTCATAGTTCCAATCCTCTGTTCATAGTTCGGATCAACAGCTCATACTTCAGAGAGGTTAGGTTGAATATTTTGATATATTGAGGTTATAGATCTTCTTGGAACTGAATAATGATAATTTTCTTTTGCTGATTTGGTGCTAGATATTGCTGTATTCATTTGCAGATTTGGAGAATTATGACAATATTTTAAAGATCTCGGCCCAGGGAGTTCAGGTTTTGCTATATTTTCATTATTTTGATATGCAAATTCCGTTGCCTTTGGATAAATGTTTTGAAAGCATTTATAGGTTTACCTAGGGACAGATTTTACCATTTAAATACACCAAGTGAACAAACTCATTCAAAACTATATAATAGACGAAAAATGAAATCTCTCCGATCACAATTACATAAACTTCACATTAAATTGCATCTCCTCCCCAGCAATAGCCCCAGCAATTCGGTTAATTACTATAAACGCCCAGCTAGTAAAAGTAGCATCATCAACAGAGACATATTATTACAATCACACCAGTTGTACAAACAGACACAACTGGCGAAGCTCTAGATGCATTCACAAGGCAACTGCTATGAAAAAATATGCAATATGAAGAAATAATCCATACTTTAAAATAATGTTAACTAGAGGAGCAAGTATCTTCATGCACAGCATAACAAATGGAAAGCACCATGCCGTATGTTGAAGAGGGAATACGATTGAATTTTCCAACAGCTGTTTTACAATCATATAGGTAAGGAGCTAGTAGTCGAGAAAAAAATTATCATGAAAGTCAAGGTACAAAGCTGGAATGATATTGACAAATACTGAGTTTTATACAAGTTTGCTAACAACCAGGTCCTCAGATTTACCTACTTCCGCCTTAAGAAGCCGCACAGACACCAAATGACACTATAAGCACATTCAACATGATACATCGTTTGCCGCAAATGATCTCTGAGAAAAAACAAGAGTCTTGCAAAGCATCACTGCAAATAAAACAGGTGATAGATGATAGCGTGGTGGACACCAGAACTTCACTATTCATTATGAGATTTTACAGGTATTGTTTTCTCACACTAATGTTTTGTGGTACCACTGTTTTCTTTCGGTACCAAAGTTTAGTTTTCTAAATATAAAACCTGTAAAACAAAAAGATATAATTATACTATTACTTTTTTCACAAAGTTCTATTTTTAAATGAAATTCTAGTTTTTATATCAAGAATCCTATCAACAGAGCCTACAAAAGAGATTAAACTGAAATAACTTAGACAAGCAAGTATCATAACTAAATATTTGCGTTGTGTCATAAAGCCGCTGAAACAGCCCTGGTCAGTAAACGTGAATGGTGGCAATGAACAAAAATAATAAGACTAACTCATTAGTTTAAATCAGCCACGTAGTTTATTTACTAAAAAGCACTTCAACTCTAAATAATGTAAAGAAAATATCATTCTCTGGGCTGATAATTCGGTTAATTATCATAAACAAAATGATTTACAATTACTTCAAAATAGCTGCTTTATCATTTACCAGTCAATTCCAACAAGGAAATTATTGCACACTTTTAATCTGAACTAACGATTATGAGCTATTACAAACATTAGCCAGTAGCTATGAACTAGCCATTTAAAGAAACAACTTTCTTACTCGACTATTATAATATTTTTAGTCCTAATAAAGAAAACATAATTTATCTATACAACGGGAAAATGCATGGTGTCGGCTGGCTCCAACCAGGGTGCGGGAAGAGAAAGAAGCGCCAAACGATCCCTTATCTGTTACTACTGGTTGAAAACAAAACAAAAAAAAAAAAGCAGGTCTACCAGGAACCACTCAGAAAAGCTCCAACAAAATTCATATCCAAAGTTGTTAAAGAAGAGAACAGTTGCATTTCTAACTCTTGGGGACCAGTAGAGATAAGCCGGCGCGGATGAGCTCAGGTACTTTGGGAAGGATTCCGTAGCTAGCAGATACCAGCTCTAACACAATTCATATTCAGTTGTTGAAAAAGGAGAACAGCTGCATTTCCAACTCTAGGGACCAGTGGAGATAAACTGGCTGGGATGCGGTCTGAGATTTTGGGAAGGATTTCGTAGCTAGCATCTAACAGCACCAATAAAATGGGTGGAAGAAACGGCTAGTCACCTGTCTACCCATGGAGATATAAAGAAAATTTCAATATCGTACTTCTTAAGATTTAATGGATTTATGGTGCATGGGTTATGGCTTGATGTATATCCTTCAAAGACATGATTCCGCTTCGCTAAACATATCTTTATTCACACACATCATATTTTAACACAACTATCAGAACATAACAGAAAACTTCTACAAAAAAATTCGTACATCCTACACTCGAGCTAAACGCGAAGTGGGCAAGTTCACCGTCGCGCTGGCAGTTTTTACGTACACAACACGACGTGGTCTGGCGGCGCACGCAGCCGAACATCAGACTGCCGCAGAGTATATCCCCAGATATACACATTCACATAAAAGTTATACTTAAAAATGTACGTACAAGAAAAGAAATACAAAATATATAAATAGTAATGATGCACTTAAATTCTAATTGAAATATATACCCATACAATGAATAACTTAGTTAAACAGAAATAATGGAAATTTAATAAGAATTTTATGTAACTCCCAATACATATGCAAAAAAAAATAATCAAGTATTTATATACTATGACTTTCAGCAAACCAAAAGAGAAAACTTTAATCGTATTACAATGATTAGTTTTTCAGGAAAATTAATACTACGTTCACTGGGGTAACTACTTGTTTTAGAGCAATTTTTGAATCTTCGCAGACTTCCTGTGGAAACTGAAGAATTACAGGTGAATCTATACGTTCTTACAACATATATGCTGGTTTTAAACGATGGATTGAAACTGCAATCTTTTTGTTAGTTACCTCAATAATAAAATTTTTGTCCATTCGTTTAACCACGGCATGAGGACCAGTGTAAGGTGGAGTTAGAGAAGGTTTAACAGAATCGATAACAGATCTTTCAGCTTATCAAGCATCATAAAATTATAAATTAAAACACTGTTAAATCACAAAAGAAATTATTTACTGTTATCACTATTAGACTTTTTTATATTACGAACTAAAAAGTCTAACTTTAATTTTACATTAAAACCATTCCGCATCAAGCAAATAATGGCTATTCAATTAGTTCAATTTTTTTTATAAAATATATTGCCATACATTTTAATTCGTGCGTGGATTCTAGATATATTCGTCCTTCTTAATGCAGATGTTAGCGTAATGTGGGCATTACACAAAACCAGACATTTAACGACACCAACACTTTATTAATACACAAACAAAACGAGTAGTTAACACAAAATAAGAAACCACGTATATCATTATTACGCTGGCGTACAGCGGGCTACCTTCCTTACTTCACAGCTATCAGTCTCTTCTTTTCTAATTTAAGTCACGTGAGAGAGAGGCGTTGCCCGCCGTTCGGCTAAATTGCGCATGCATGGTCATCACATCATGATACCTCCCTTCTAAAAGATTTGATTGCGTCTTTTAATGACCTGTCAAATCCACATATAAACATTTCTTGAAAAAAAAAAAAAAAAAAAAAGCAAGCATTCATGAAATTTTCGAACTTAATTAATCAATTCTTACCATTTTACACTAAAGTTACTTCAACATAAATTCAGTAATCTTAATCATTTACAAGATGTATCGTTCAATTAACTTTTCACACTTATATCTTTAAACCTAAATCTTTCATATAATCATAATCATATAAACAAATCAATACAAATCAATCGTTAAAATTAAACATAATACTTTAGTAAACCCTGGCTAAATTATTAAACATATTACATAACGTTAGAAGAAAAAATACAAAAGCTTAGCATTTTATTTCTAAAAAAATGTTCAGACTTAAATAGTCAGCATGTTTCCTAGCTCATAGTTCATAACGTTTCAAAAATTATCGATTTTCAATCAGACTAATTGGAAAATATAATCACGTCATTAAGTCACGTCATCAGTATAAAACTCAGCATAGTCTTTTAGCCTACACATGTTACCTTTCAATTTTGTTGACACACAAACTACTGGATGCACATATTCACTTTTTGATTCAACGATTAGCTTTAGGAGTAATAGCTCATCTATTTGGCTAACAACTTCATTTTTTAGAACTTCGGGTATCCGATACGGTTTCCTTGTCACACTTCCAGGCTTTAGTTTGATGTTATGTTCTCTAACATTAGCAATTTTTGGAATACCAGATCTTAGGTTCTTATACCTTCTTAAAATTTAAATAAGTTCCTTCCTCATATACGGTTCAAGGTGCGTAAGACCACATTCTTCATCTGAGTAGTGTTCTTCTGCTTTAATTGGAACAACAATTCTTGAACCGAAATCAATGTCTGTATCATATATCACACTGACATTATTCACAGTCTTGAACTCTCGCATCTTGTTTGCGTGAACGTGCTTCGAAGAATTGTCAGTACAAATGCCTGTATAACTGTAATTAGCATGCTTTGTGATGATCGTAGCAAGTCTCGTCCATCTGGAATAAACTTTGTTTTGACTATCACGTATTAAGACTATAAACCTGTCAACTTTCTTGAATTCTTTATGACGAGTCTCACGACTATGGTAGAATGCATAAGCTTGTTGCTTTCCAACAGCTGTAAGTCCTGCGTATTCAGCAGCTTTTTCTAACTTTATCCTCAAATCATTCAGATAATGGGTAACTGAGCTTAATTGTCCATGAGAAACAAGAGTTACATCAGTCCATGACGTCGTCAAGATAGACAAAGGGCCATTAGGGCGTCTTCCATAAAGCATCTGGAAAGGACTAACACCAGTCGTAGCATTACGAACTTCTCGATAGGCTCAAAGTAAGTATGGTAAGTGTTTCTTCCAATCTTTTGAATATTCTCTGATGGTATGATGTATCATTACCTTTCTGCAAGGCCATTTGAACCCGGATGGTGAGGGGTTGAGAACCTTGGAGATGATCCGATCCTTTTCAAAAATTCTTGAGCCAACGAAACAGTAAAATTAGTTCCTTGATCCGAAGCAACAATCTGAGGGATTCCAGTACGTGTAAAAATTTGCAACAACGCCTCGCATGTTGATTTGGCGTTGAGATTGTTCAATGGTACCGCTTCAGGCCATCTTGTACATTGATCAAGAGCGCACAGGACATATTTATACCCTCGACAGCTTGGTTCTAGAGGTCCTATAATATCCACATTAATTACCTGGAATGGTTCGTTAGGACGTGTTACTGGCGTAATCGGAACTTCATCAAAGGGACGCTTTTTAGCTTGAAGTTGACAAGAAGTACAACAATATTCATTTACATCTTTCTTAATTTCAGACTAATAAAAGAAATATCTCAATCGTTCGGCTGTCTTCTTGGTTCTCAGGTGACTTCCCCATAAGGCTAGAATGTGCTAAATCCAAAATTTGTTTTCTTCTTTCTTTAGGAACAACTAATTGGCGAACTCTTACTCCTAAAATTTTATCTTTATGATACAAAAAGTTGTTGATAACAGTAACGTAATTACTTCCGCTCTCAGCATCTTGCCAGCGTGTTTTTAAAGATAGATCATCATTTGTTGAACCTGAAACAATTCTGAATCCGAAACGCATTGATCTTGCCTCGTGCTACCTTTGGAAATATCCTTACCTGTATCTTCATACGCAAGAGCACAGCATTCTATTATTTTCTAAGTTTTATTACACTCTTTATTAATTAGGTTTTCCGTATCATGGTTAAATATTTCGTCAAAACTTTCAGTTTCATAAAAAGGCATTTCAACTAAAAAAAATGCATAAAAAGGCATTTCAGCATAAAAGGCTATCATTAGTAATGTTTACATTTTTGCATTCAAAATTAAACTTTTATCATCTCAAATTAACTCATTAAAAGCACTTAACGACAAATGTAAATCATTACATAACTTATTCACCATTGCACATGTTATAAAAATAGGCGATATAAATTTATCATCTTCAGAAAGGTAGGTTAATGAGAGGAGCTTTTTTAAGATTGTCCGAAAGCTGACCACAAAACACGCAAGGAAACGTTCGAATAGCTGCAATTTTGCTTACATTACGGGAATAGCTGGAATTGAAAATTTGTCGGAGTTGAATGAATTCCGAGTGTGAAATTTCGCTTAACTCTTAGAATAAGTTAAATTTAATGAAATTTTTTCGCGACTTTCTATTTCCCGTTTTAAAAATTTTACGATGTCTTCAACATTGAAAATTTCATCTGCTTACTGACGAGCAAAATCAAGAGTTATATTTTGAGGAATACATTTCATTAATAAAGGATACAGTAAAGTCCGTATGATTCATTTTTGATTCCTATCAAATTTAGCGACCTTATTTGTACGTTTACGTGTCACATAGTGCTCTCAAAGCATGGATATCATTCGAGCTTCTGACAGGTCGTAAATTTGATAGTTTACGCATGTACGAATTAATAAAGAGATCTTTTCGCCCATATCTTTCTTGAAGGATTTTAAGCTCTGCGTTGTAGTTTCCTGGCGATAAAGAAAATCCTTCTTTCGTTTTTAAAGCTGCACCGCCTTACAGGCTAAGCAAGTAATTAAATATATCCACTTTAGATAGTTTTTAGTTTTGATTTATTGCCGTGTCGAAAGAATTGTAAAATATTTGCCACACTTGAGAGTTTCCATAAAATTTATCAATCATTATTTTAACATTGTAATAAGACCTTTTATTGACACCAGAAATAGATACATTATTACTATCATTAGAAGAAGCATTAGAAACTAGTGAACGTGCTATTTCTTTGTTATTTCAATAATTTTTTGTCTCTAAACCTCCATTTTGAAATCTTTTCTTCGTATTTCAAGGCACTTTCGACTTCGGTTACAATGTCATTAACATGAGTTAAAATTTTAATTTTTTTATTTAACGCTTTCAAAGAAATAGCTTTTAGTTTTAAAATTTCCAGTGCTTCTTCTAGGTCTTCAATGTTACCTGTTGTAATTAAGGATGCAATAGAACTTGTTACTTGGTAATGGCTGAACGAATAACTTTCCGTTCTTTCTTACATTTCGTCAGCTCTTCAGCCATTTTGCTAACGTTGAATTTCACCTTACAACAAAATGAATCGAACAAAGTATTTCTAACTTTTCTGAAGACTCACTTACGCGTTTGCTTGTGAACTTCGAAGAATGATAGATCTTTCTTTGCTGACACCACTGTCATACATTACTTCTTGCATGGGTTCTAGATACATTCTTCCTTCTTAATGTCGATATTAGCGTAATGTGGGCATTGCACAAAACCAGACATTTAACGACACCGACACTTTATTAACACACAAACAAAACAAGTAGTTAAAACAAAATTAGAAACCACGTTTATCATTACTACGCTGGCGTACAGCGGGTTACCTTCGCTACTTCGCAGCTATCAGTCTTTTCTTTTCTAATTTAAGTCATGTGAGAGAGAGGTGTTGCACGCCGTTCGGCTAAATTGCGCATGCGTGGTCATCACATCATGAAATATATAAAAAATTAATCAGGGATTTTCAAATGAGAATCGTATTTCATTATGGTATTCTTTTGAATTGAAATAAATTAAAAAAGTATTTAATTAGTGATAAATAAGCATTATGGCATTCGAAAGAAACCTTTTCAAACTTCAATTGCGTATTATGGCAAATGACTTCGCTAAGCTGAGAAAACCCCGTGTTATCCAGTGCATTAGCCTCATATTACTGGTTCATATGCGTCTTTTCTGCAATGGCTAGTATTTGGGTTTGAATAGAAACTTTTCTCTGTCTCGGAATGGCAACAGTCGGAACTTGAGAACTCGATTTTCGATTTGTTTTGACGCAGTTTGAATGCTGATGACGCAGTTTTGACGCAGTTCGGCGTCAACTTTGACTGCGTCAGCTTTGACGCAGTTTGAATGCCGATGAGATGTTAGATTAAATTATAGAATTTGTGATATTCAGTTAAGTTCATCTTTAAACAAGACTGGGCATTTTGAATATAGAATTATCACTGAACCACTACTTGTAGAGTTTTATATGCTGTTTGTTTCAAATATAATTATTATAGAACTTCCGAGATACGCAACGCCATTTGTCTATTAGTTTAGCGCACATTTGGTTCGTCGATGAGTAATATTGGAAAATTAATGTCTCCGAGTGTCGTATTAGCGCATAGCAAGTGCGCGAAGACAGCCAAGGCAAGGTTAAGTTTTCTGCTTTTATGGTAAACAATCATAGAAGATAGCTAAACTGAAATCGAAACGAAAATTATAAATAACCGAAGTATCCGAGATACTAAAGAAAATTGAGACAGAATTAAGTAAAGGTGGCATTAATATAAATGTAGTTGAAGAAGTTTTGGACCAGTTAATCGAAATCTTGGGGTGACTTAGACACTCAAATAGAATATGATATGAAAGCCGAAGCGGATTAATTTAAATTAAAGTTACATCCGCTCTGGAATAGAAGAAAAAAACCAACTGTGGCACTTTAAAGCAAAGCAAAATTCAAGGAACTAAATAAACCCGAAAATTCGGACAATGAAAGTATAAACATTCCTAATGAAACCGCTACAGATTCCAAAAACGAAAGTAATAAATTTACTCGTTTTTCAAAATTAACTATCTCTAAATTCAAGCAACTGGAAGGAATTGGAATAAATTGGACCCAGCTATCCATAACAATGACTCTATCAAAAGCAAATAAATTCAATTACTTAAAGTCATTATTAGGTGGGGCAGCCTACAATGCCATTTCCGGACTACTGTAAGACTTTTGTGGGCAAATAGCCTTACAGATAAGGATGGTAAACGTAACACGAAAGTACTTAGGATAACTAGCATCTTGTTTGGTGCTACATTCAGCCTATGTTTGCTTTATCAAACACCATATAAGTACCTTTTAAAAAACAAATCAGAAAGTTAAAATACTGAACGAATGTTTATACGTAGACTATTTAATAGGTGGGGATAAAGAGGAAAACGAAGTTAAACTCATATATGAAGACATTAGATATATATTGAAAGCTGCTGATTTCAACATGCGAAAATAGAAAACAAAATGTGCGTATTTGAAGGAAGTTTTTGACATATACAAAAATGTTGAAATCCGGAAAGTTTTGCAACAGAAGGTTTTTGGGATATAAATGTGATTACAAGGAAGACTTTTTGAAGATAGGGTCACAAAATCTAACTTATCAAGCTCAAGGGAAAACAAAGCTAGTGATCAAAAGAGAAGTTCTTAAAACCTTTGGAAAACTTTACGATCCTATTGGATTTGTAAGTCCATTCACTATTAGGGCAAAAATACTAATGCAGCAATTTTGGCAATTTGTGATAGATCGGATGATCCTTTGCCATTAGACTTCTTTCAGAAGTTTCATCCTTAAATGTATTTCTTGATTGAGATGAACTTTTACCATTTAGTAGGAGAGTGAGTCCTTCCAATCTTTCAGAAGTGTAGAAATATCAACTCCTTTTACCAAAAGGCTATCATTTCACTGAATTACGAAGAGACCATTATACAAAAAACTCTTCATTTGGACGTTCAAACAAAGCTTTCTCTGATTAGACAATTATACTGCATACCTTCCGGACAAGACAGAGGTAAAAGTGTTTTGAATAAATGGATGACTTGCTTTCGGACTAGAAACCAAACAATAAACCAAATGATGCAAGACTTACCTAGAGATAGAATTGTAATAACCAGATCATTCGAAAAAATTGGACTGGACATTGCAGGACCAGTTATCACCAAGCCTAACTTGAAAGGATCTAGGGTTGTTTTAAAATCATATATCGCGATATTTATTTGCTTTAGTACAAAGGCTATTTGATTTAGAAATAGTATAGAATTTGTCTACTGAAGCATTTCTAGCATGTCTTAGAAGGTTTATAGCCAGACGATGCAAACGCTCCATTGGTCGGAGTGATAACGCTACAAACTTCAAGGGAATGAAGAATGTTCTTGATAACCTGCTTAAAATTTGTAGATCGAATCCTATTCAACGCTTTAATTCCGAAGTTTTAATGCTACCGATGAGATGTTAGATTAGATTATAGAATTTGTTATATTCAATTAAATTCGTTTTTTTCAAACTAGATTGCGCATTTTGAATATAGAGTTATCATTGAACCACTACTTGTAGAATTTTAAACGCTACTTGTCTCTAGTAGAATTACTGTAGAACTTCGGAGATACACAGCGCCATTTGTCTACCTGTCTAGCGTACAGCTACTCAAGAGAATTTAAAAAACCGAAATTCAATTTGGTTTTCATTCCGAGAGTAAGTTAATTTAGTTTGCGTTTTTTGATTATTCTCAGCAGACGAAGCCCATCAAAGACCAATCAGAATGCACATGATTAGATCAATCACACGATATCAGTTTTTCTGTTTCAAAGAACGAGATTGGGAGATTGAGCCTTGAGGAAATGATCACAGATCTGCCACTAGAAACTGTACTACCTCATTGGATTATTAGAATATTATTTATCGAATTTATATATTGCTTTATGATGTCTCTGTTGATCGATCTGAAAGCTCTAGGTCCTCAGGATAAGGTTTTTGAAAATTAAAAATTAATATAGTCACTTTTGTACAAATTTACGAAGAAATTATTAGCTTGTCTATAAGCACAAAACAATTTGTTTAGAACACTAAATAATCTTAAGAGAAGTAATTTTCTTCGATCACCAGAAAAGGGACCAAGAGAAATGCTAACTTTAGCATAAAGAGAAATGAGTTACAGTTCTACAGTACAATACTAGAACATATGCTGATATTAGAAGTAGACTACAACTGATCTCTGGTCTCCAGAAGCCATTTAATTCTTTGGAGATTAAAGAACCTTCAAATCATAATCTAGACTTATAGTTTCTAATAAACTAATAGGCTTATTGTTATAATGAATTAATAGTTTATTTAGAACTAATAATACCATAACTAATGGTGCAGTATAACTGATACCGCAACATTAGTTATAATATTAATTAGTTATGGTGTCTTAACCAAAGGCGGCAATTAATCACATGAAAAAGCTAACGATGTGGTAAGCTAAAATGCAGCATATGGCATCTGGACATCAAAGCATGGCTCAACTGGTATGCAGTTGTTGAGGACTCGACAATTAAATTCAACCATTTTATTCTCCGCACTTAAGAGCTTATGTCTAAATGTTCCATGCACGCCTGTTAACTGACAGTTCAGCATGTCCTTATACTAAATATTTGCGCGCAGCTTTGAGAAAAGAAATTCGTGTGAGAATCAAATTCCAAAAACGAGTTATAAAACTGCCAGAGGAATGAATATTTTGCACGGCAAAGAAGATAACTCTCTCGAACCCTGATTATTAAGTTTTTTAAAATACATTATCACAATAAAAGCATACAAAGGCATATAATCCAAGTGGCATAATGATGCAATGCATTAATTATCCTAATCTATTGACGAAAATGTTGTTATTCTATGCATAATAGCTTTCACATCAATAGATTACATTTACCTATTTTGTATTAAGATAATTTTGCCTATAATAAATTTTATACAACACATTTTCCAAAATATATCATAAGCCTTTAGGATAAATCAAAAGCTGAAAAGTACATTGAAATATTTGTATTGGGTATTTATATGTAGCTAAAAACACAAGCCTACTACTCTTAATACTTAAAATTAATGTAGGTTAAATTTTAAAAATCTTTGCATTATTAACCCATTGGCTGCTTCCTGCCCCTGAGGCTGCAGGAAAACGGACATTGTTAGATATCACATATCATTAATGTACCTTAATTTGTAGTTAAAAACTATACTGTAAAATAAAGAATAGCGTGACATGTAGGCAGTATAGCAAATTTTAATACAAAGAATTCGACACATCGAACACATCCCGAGGCATCTAGGTGTTAACATTATGTTAGCCTATATAATAAACTTCTGTATTAAAAACGCAGTATAATTATTTATAATATAAAGTTATAATAAACAAGCTCTTTGTAAGATGGAAATTTTAAAATTTTCTTTTGGACCGATAAAAAATTGTAAAACAGGTTTTAAGCTGTAGCGTGGTCCAATATTTAATGGAAGTAGTTACTGTGTTTTATTTTCCGTAATCAGTTATAGTAAATTTGGAAATGGAAGCAAATTCTGTTTAACTTTTAACCGGAACTTTAAGAACTAATGCCCGGAACTGGAATTATTTTGGTACTTGCTGTGCGCGTAACGTGATCCACGTTGCTTATCATCAAGAAGTTGTTAAACAAAGTTGTTCACGTATTGACTGACCAAAAGACACTTTGTACTGTAATGCAGCTAAATAATTCGAATTTATCGCAGTGTGACTAGACCATTAACCTTTTATCTATAGTTAAGACTTCAGATGAAAAGGAAACTAACTTCACAACGAGATGGGAGTTGTGTTTTTTACATGCGCTTGGATTCTATTTCATTCTTGTCTTGCTTCTCGTAATGGTAAGTTCAATGTAATTTCTTTATAACCTGCAGACTAGTGTTTAAATTATGGAGCATAAAATATATTAATGTATTGATTACCGTCAATTTGTATTTTAACTCAAAATCGAGTATGCCAAACAGCCAAAATACACAGAAAATTTAAATATAAGTTAAAATGGCTTAAGGTTTTGTTCGGCATGTATATTTAGTATTTTCACGTTCAGTTCGTGTGATATCTGTCATACGATGCAAGACCATTGATATGTACATTTTTTATTGAGTGTATTACTTTAAACATAATGCATAATTGTGAGTATTGCAAAGATTTCTATCACTTAATTTTTTTAAAGAGTAAATACTAAGTTGGAATACAACTACTGAAATTCAAAAATATTGTGTTTAGTGAAGTTTAATGCACAATAACTTTGGCTGTAATATTTAATAATACATATCTCTTATGCATATGCCTTGGTTTGATTTGGTTTGTTTACTCGTAATTACTGCAAAATGCTCGATTGCTATCTGTACAAAGGTGACTGTATAGGTTTAAAAGCATGATTCTTGTCATAAAATTAAGGAATAATTACCGATTTATACTAAGACAAACGATCCAAGATACCCAAAAGTTGCTAAATGGTTCTCTTCTTGGAAATATGAAACATTTTATGATTTTGTATAATATTGCACTGGTGTCAAACATACTGAAAAGTTTTGAAATGTCATTCCTCAAAGATTCCTATGAACAATTATTAAATTGCCATAAAACTTCAGCACAAGAAATTGAAGTTACTATCTATGCAGGATACTGTAGATTTCAGTAGAAAAACGAAAAAAATATTTCTTTTATCTGTTTAAGTTACAGTCTTTGATTTTTGATGTAATTGTGTTTGTTCTTGTAATTTAGCTGAACTTCTTTCTTACTTTATTATAACTTTCAAATGACGCACATAGCAGTTTCTTTACAATGATAACTTTAGTTTCTTACTACAGAACCCATATTTCATTTCCTGCAGATTTTTGAATTGTATAGCAATTGATTTCAAATAATCAAAAGTGAAAAAAAAATTGGGGGTTGGAAGGAACTTCTAAGTCATCGTGTCTCATAAGGATTCGTGAAATATATTTGATTTTACTTTGCACTACTGTCCGCACAGCCCACGAGTGACCGAGTAGTAAAATCGCAGAACACTCGTTGTTCAGTCCGGATTTCGAATCCCGGCGAACGGGTTCACTGCATAGGCGTTTTTGGATGTTTCCGCATGTCTAACCTGTATACGAGCCAGTTTTCCTTGAAAAGCCCTTCCTGAAAGCATACATCACCTTAGACAGATAGACAGTGTAGCAAAAATCGCCGCTACACAAAGACAAAACAACAAGTCAAAGAATTGCACAAACTCGGTATCCATGTACCGCCAAAAATCGTCAATTTTCGACAAGGGGTACCCGTAACTATACCAAATCGGCTTTTCAAGAATTTCAAGTTTTAATGTATCATCTGAATGAAAAAGCTTCTTTTATGTAATAATATATAGGCAAGAAAAAAATTAAATACGCATATTTCGTATTTGCTTTGCTACTACTTTAACAGCCCACCAGCTCCCGAGCGGTAAAGTCGTTGAACACTGGTAGTTCGGTCCGATGTTCGAATTCCGCTAACGAGCTGGCTGCATGGACGTTTTCGTGGTTTTCCCCATGTGTAACGTGTATACGAGCCAGTTTCCCTTAGAAAGTCCTCCACGAAGGCATCCCTCCCCTTAGGCAGATAGCCTTCGAGGCTTTGCCATAATCACACACGCACACTCTACTACTTTAATACACTTTTAATCGCGAAGGAATAAGTTGTTTTATCTTTACATAATCAAACGTATTGTATTTTAAGTTTTTCAAATGCAAGAATACCAAAAATTACTAATATAAAGAACGTCAAAATGAAATTCTAAATTTTCAAATAAAAGATATTTTTCGTATGATTTTGAAGCTTTAATTACAAAATAATCTTCGAAATTTTCTTTTCTACTGTGTCAATTTTAACATAATATCAGAAGATCTGAACTTATTGAGGCTGCAGTCTAACTCAATACTAACATTGCATCAGACATCTTTAAAAAGATCAGCGCCATAAGGCGTAGAAAAATTCCTTCGAATTTCCCTTTTACATACAGCGTTTGTCCGGGAAGTGGTAGGACTGATTTTTCACGCGAAAACGTAGTAAAGGAGGGGGATATTACTGCGCTGATTAGGTTGTGGGGGATCTTAACTATCAGCTCTCCAGTCGCCAGTCATCTCAAGCTTTCATGGAGTGTAGATCGAGTTTAAAGTGAACCCCTTTCAAGATGCTTTGCTATTTCCACAACGAATCTTTTGTTATAGCAGTGCTACGAGGCGACGTTTTCCATTAAACTGGGTAAAACTGCGAGTGAGACCCATGACATAATCAAGACTGCTTATGGGAATGAAGCCATGGTCGATCAAGTGTTTTTGAGTGGCACAAATTGTTTCGGGTGGGAAGAGAGCGAATCGAAGATGAAATTGATGCTGATCATCTTTTTTGACAGCAAAGGAGCGGTTCACAGACATTTTTACCACTTGGTCAGAGTCGAATGCTGCATTATACGTGGAAGTATTTAAAACACACAGAAAACGAGTCGTCCGCGTCCGTCCAGCAATCGCTGAATCATGGACGTTGCGTCACAACAATGCACTGAGCCATGCCACCTATGTTGTCATGGACTTCCTGGCCAGACATAGCATCACACAAGTTCTCCAGCCACCCTACAACCCATATGTCGCTCCTTCAGACTTCCACCTTTTCCCCCGATTGAAAAGAGTCATCAAAGGATGACATTACGCCTCTATCCAGGCCGTAATAAGAGAGCTGAAAAGCATTCCAGTTTCTGCGTTTCAGGGAGCCTTTAGCGATTAGAGGAGTCGCTGAAAACATTATTTTGATGCAGAATATGCATATTTTGAAAACTATTAATTCGACGTATCAAAACTGTGAATGAAAGTTTTTAAAAAATTCAGTACTACTTTACGGCCAAACCCTCTATAAAGAACTAGTAAAAATTATGCTTAGAGAGCAACTTCATTTTTAGTAACTGATTCAGCTGAGTAAAAGGCTGTAAGACGAGTAAAAGGCTGTAAGACAAGTAAAAGTACCTCATAAAGGCTAAAGATGTGCACTTAAATAACTTCCATTTCCCTCCGTTCGATCGCCCGCTACCTCAACAAATCAGGCAAACGACTTCTCTTGGACATTGATAGAACCTCCTGGATATTGTCAACGAAATTTTTAATATCAATTAAATATCAACACTCGTGAACAAAATTTATAAGTTTTGCATTTTTTTTCCAACTTTTACATAAGTATGCATTTTTATAAAATAAAATTGCCAGATATTGTTTTTTCATATATTTTCTTAAACTTTATTACTATCAAGAACATAAATTGTGAATTTAAATGTTCTGACATTTTTGTAATGGTGAGCTTTGAAAAACGTGCTGTTTCTTAACTTTTGGAGGGCAGTATATTTTAAAACCCGAAAACTCTTGCTGTTATGCTAGTGCAAGTTTAGAGCTTTTCACGCGAGCGACCTAGAAGAGACCTTCATTTGAATCAGCAGATTAAAATTATTGCAGTGCTTTATAAAGATTCATTAATAAAAGTAATGAAATGGTTAGCTATAAAATTCCTCGGAAAAAGCAAGCTGAAACTTAGAAAATTTTATCAGTTTGCTGATACTATAAACAGCGAAAATTACATAAAATTTGCTAAATTCAAATAACAGGTGGAACAGCAATAAGTTGTTCATTTATATTTCCTTTTGTAGCAAAAGATATAAATTGCATTCAGGTTTATGTGACAAAAAAGAGATTTCGCAATTAGTAAAAAGTTCAATAAAAAAGCAAAGTCAGCTAGTATAAAATAGTAAAAGGATTTCTTTTCAAAACAGGTAAACAGGTAAAAGTGCATGGGGCACCAGAGAATACGAATCGAACACATATTGACCCAATACACTAACCAGCTAGAGTATAAAAAACTGAAATTGACTATACTGTATGCTATTTCTGCTAAGCAACATCGGAGTTATACATCAGAGTTGTTACATTTAAACATAAGACTGATAATATAAAATTAGGCAAAGTTACATAATGTAACACAAACTGTTGAGTTTACTCATTGCAATATTGGATTACATAAATATAATAGAGCTGATACTTTGGAGATCGTTGCACTGGAATTTTTGCATTTTTAAGTAAGTAAATAAAAATGTAGGATTTGATTTTGCTAATGTATAGGGATTCTTGGTTCTTGTTATGTGAGGATATTTGTTATACGTAAGACTGAAATGAGCTCAAATATTTCAGTTCAAAGTTCATATGGAGTGGAAATCGTCGGACGTGTTTTCGACGTGTGACGTGTTTTCAACGTGTGACATGTTTTCAACGTGTGACATGTTTTCGACATATAAGGTCTTGCGCTAGGAAATTCACTACTACCACTACAAAGTTCATGGGTTCAGCTCAGTAAATTTGGTGTATTGAAGCATAAAAATTGTTGATGTTGTTCGTAATCAATTATTGAGGTGTAACCTAGTCATTCCTCTTTTCGCTTTTCCGTTTTCGGTCCTAAGATCTGACTTGGCATAGGTCCAATCCTAGGGCACTGAGCTTCTGGTGTATTAAGAGGGCAGAAGAACACATAATAGTCTGCATATTATTTGACTCCACAGACGTAATTGTCGCTATTAGAGTGATTTCTTTTAAGAAAATCTGAATATGGGCCATGACCGGTGAGATAATAAGTTAGGAAGGATTTGGTGTGTGTATTTAATTATGGCAAAGCACGCTATGGCTATCTGCCTAAGCGGAGGGATGCCTTCGTGGAGGACTTTCTAAGGGAAACTGGCTCGTATACACGTTACACATGGGGAAAAGCACGAAAACACCCATGCAGCCAGCATGTTCGCGGGATTCGAACCTCGGACCGAACTACCAGTGTTCAGCGACTTTACCGTTCGGCCGCTGGTGGACCTAAGAAGGATTTGGAGCTTCTGCTTTCTGTGCCGATTTTGGGGAAGAACTGGCGAGTACGCCTGTCTGTTGTGCCGTTATTCCCCTCATTCTTGCCATTCGTGGCTTAGATGTTTATTTAGGATTTGTTGTAGTTGAGATTTCGGAAGTTTGATGTTGAGGAACTCGCCTTCTTGGAAAAGACCTACTGTTTTTTCCAGATTGTCATCAGTATCGTGTTGCCGCTGTGCCTTTTGATCTAAGTTATGGTTATTTCAGCATTCAAGTCGTTATAGATTTGATTAATTTTATGAGCCAGTTGAGAACGGTTGTCTGTATTTCGGGTGGATAGTAAGGCTGCTTAGCTGTCTGAATCAATGGATATTTGGGAGAAATTTTTTATTGACTCAATGTTGATAAATAAATCGGTGCTTATGCTTTATCGCATCCACGCTGGCGTAAAACTGTAGTTTTGCACCAACGTGTTCCAAACAAACAATTTGTCAAATTTTACGGAAGAAAGAGTAATTACCTTTATTGTAAAAAATGTAAATTACTTGCATATATACTATACTTTACAATTATACATTGATTCCAATAACATTCAGTAAATATAGTTACAAATTGATTTTTGATGTGGCCGAAATTTGGTAGCGATCACTTTTACAAAGGATGTGAAGCATTGTTTCTCTAGTAAGTTTTCGCGAAATACTGTATTCCTGCAGAAATTTAAACTCTTTTTCTTCTACAATAGGAAAATTCACCAGCACAAATCTTAAATTGAAGGCAAAAAATAATCATAATTTTTCTATAAAAGTCATTGGAACTTGGAATACAACAAAAAGAACTCGTACGAAAACGAGGACGCTGGAAGTTAAATAATTGCCATGCGCATTGGTTGTCAAAATAATTTTTATGCGCCTGGTTACCAGAGTTTGGCATATTCTGAAACTGAAGTTATTTTTTACTAAGATGTTTGCGATAACACCTAACTACCGATAAATTAAAAACGGATTAACTTAATTGGCGAATTTATTATGTGTGGTCATATATTATAATGTGGTTTTTTACAGAAAACCAAGGAATACTGAGATGTAACTGCGATATAAATCGTTTAATAATTTTGCCTAGTTTTGAAATTTTGCAAACATCTTCCTTAATCCTCAAAACTGGTGAATTTAAATTTTTATCGTGTGTATTTCTTTATTAAAATAAAAGTTAATACTCAAATGTAGGTAACTTTGAAATACAAGTAATTCTAACTCCTACACATTAATATAACTTATGATGTTACGTATCATGCTTTTTGTGGAAATTCAAGATACTCCTACTTCGAAAAATTCAAAATCCTGAAATTTCTATTAGCATAGTGTAACTAGTAGAAAAAATATAAGGTTATAATAGATTGAAGAACACAAACCTCAAGTAAACGTTTGTTTTCAAGAGATTTAACATGAGTTAATTTGATGAAAGAAAATATTGAGTTACGTAACCATTCCGCCGTTCCCTTGTGTAAACGTTTCAGATATTTCGGTTACATAAATTTTTGCCAAGTACATGGATATATACAAATAAAGTATTATAATAATAAGCATAATTAAATAAGTAGCCATAAATAATTTTTTAGTATTAGAATGGCTTGCAAGTTAAATTGTAAGTAATGGAATAAATATTATCATATATTCGTTATTTTTACTTTAAAATTTCGATTTGGGAAGCCCATGACTTCGCACTAATTCCATGTATAAGACATGGAACTGGCAGAATGGCAACTTGCTTTAAGTAAACTCTTAATTTCGGTTGATCGTTTGTAAATAAAATCAAATTTGTTTGTAAACTTTATGGCTCAGTGTCAATTATAAAATCTCACTTTTTTTTATTATTCTATTCATCCATGCAATGAGCAATGATAACTACATGTGCCGATGTGCACCTGTTTTCATGCTTTGATTTTAAATACCTTTCAAATCGTATTATATCCTCTAGTCATATAATGTTTCGGATTCCCAGAACAATGACTTAATAATAAAAACGTTTTTAAGGGGTATCAGCAACCCCTATACCGATAATGTTAAATTGGCCATTTTCGATGTACCTTTTCTCAAAATCAGCTGTAGATACACGCTTGAAATTTTTTGTGTAATTAAAGTATACCTATCTGATTATACTGAAATGAGCTTTTGAAACATTTTGAATTTTAGAGTAATTTAGAGAATATTTTGTTAGGCATAGAAAAATTTAGCACTTTTCTCACACAACAAATTCTTTATGTTTTTTTTTCTTATTTTATCACAAAAGCTCATTTCAGTAAATATTAGGAAACCTAATAAATGAGCCATGAAAATTTTAGATATTTGTGAGCAGTAGTTCCTGAGAAAAGGTACATAGAGTATAAAAGAATCACGTTTGGAGAAAAATGCGTTTTTATGTAAAAACCCTCATTTATTAAAGCATTCGATGACAAATTAAAACTAGATTTTTTACAGTTCTAATTTTCATAGAGATTAAAGAATGGTATTTTTAGAAAGATAAAAGTGTAGAGAATTTGAAAATGCAAAAATCTGAAAAAACAAAAACATTTTTTGAAGATTTTTGGGTTCCAACACCCTTTAAAAGCAGCATATCTTTAAGTGTTGACATACATCTTTTTCAGTCTTTTTCAATTTATAATATCATTGCCGAGTGCTTCTCGATAAGATAACTAACGTTTTTTTTGTCATTTTAACTTGATTTACTAAACATCACTTCCTTCGCCCTTACGTAACATAAAATTAAACAACAAATTCCATAAAATCAGCATATTTTTAGAATTCTAAATAGTATTCATCGTTACCATACATTCTGTATGTAAGTCTACATTATTAATATTTGCTTTTTATTTCTTAATTTTTTTCCATTGGCGGGCACTTAGGCAACTTAGTCTTTTCCATTACTAAGGCCGGAGGGAGTGGCCATTTTACTGTAGAAGCACTTAATAGGTGGGCCACTGTTACCTCTTATAAAGGGCCGGACAATTACAGCCATGACTTCCCCGGGATTCGAAACCGTATTCAACATTATTACAGTAAGCTTTTCTAACCACTGTATCGGATGGCTGGCATTTTTTTAAAACGAATACATAGCAATAACACTTGGCGGCAATATCCTTTTACTTGAAAAGTGATTCGACACAAACGTGAAATGAACGAAAAATACAAGATAGAGACTAATGCATTTAATTGCTTCATAATGAGAGCTCGTCGTTTCAATTCTCATTGCTTCATAATGAGAGCTTATTTCGTTGCATTTAGAATAATTCTAAGACTAAATTCAATACTTATAAATGTAATGTGTTGCTCCCAATCTTATACCTATTTTAAGTAACAAACTTGAGAAGTTTTCGATTAATCTCTCAACATACTATGTTTTTATAAAAGTTTGTTCATATCTTCAAGTAAAGTATCACTTCTGTTTTGTCAGTTTTAATCCAAATCTAATGTATTATTCCCATTGATATAAAAATCTTAAATTCTAAAACTGAACAATTTTGGTTTGTATTTTATTATAGTTTTTGATATAGAACTGTTATGGGCTTTTATTATAAATATAATGGTTTATCGTGGACGCAAAAATCGTCACACAAATACAAACACATAGACTTCAGGGCACGTTATGGAGACCCTAATTTGTGGTATTCACCGAAAACTCACCATGGAATTTTTTAACTGAATATATTACCTCCCTTATCTATGCATATAGATTGAAAGGAGGTAAAAGGAGGGGGTGCTCTTTTTTCCCTTTAGCTTATGTGTTCATGTACATTTCCTGAGCTCAAAATTCCTATAGTGTAAGCAGGCTTTTATAGGTTTCAAGTAAAGCCCCTGTTTTTCACAGACGCTATAATAAACTCGAGAACAATGGACTGTATTATATCACACTTTAATTCTCATTAATTTACATCTTTCATGGCCACTCGAAGCCACGACTTCTCTCACACGCTTTTAGCTAGCAATCTCATGTCACAAAATCTAAAAGCTCAAAGCGCATGCGCTGACGCTAATAATTATATGCGAGCGCAGGCGCACCATACCGCCCGCCTTGACATGATGTAAATGATTCAAAACTAAATCTTACAATGAAATTTTACACAGTATCACAATATAAGGTACTTACGTATTATCGCAACCAGGTTGACGCTATTCGTAAGTTTTGACGCTATTTGTAAGTTTGAGTAAAAAAGTATGAATAGAAAGAAAATATGCATTTATTAATTACAGATAATTTTTAATACAGTTTTTTATATTATTTTGTTTTAAAATATAAAATAGCAATTAAACCCTTCCGGTTTCGAATTTGAATAAGTTGCAGAATTATTTTTTCGGCGGAAATCTTTTGGCTATTGCCTTTAGCACTGATTAAAAACCATATTCGCCATAACCATGTACACATCGACTTATTTTTACTTAAAAAAAATCCCAGAATTGCACAAAAATGGCATTGCGCACACTCTTCACTTTATCCACGTACACTGCTATTTTCTCATAAATTACAAAAATTTGCACGAAAATGCAGGAAAATTTTGTGAATCTCCACATGCTCTTTTTACAAAACTACGTATAACACGTAGGGTTGCCGTAAGTAGGGTTGCCAAATTTCGCAATTTATGCGAATTTTGGCCTGGTTGCGTTAATACGTAAGTACCCAATATAAAATACAGGTAAATAAATGTAAACATCAAATAATAATAGAGAAATCAAACTACTATAATAAGAAAATACAATAAAAGATTTTGTCATTGAGAGATTAAATTCCCTATGGAAAAGATTAGTTAAAGACCCTGAATATTTGAGTCTATGTCATGATTTTTTAAAGGAATATGAAGAGCTAAGGCATGACTGAGGTTAAAGAGAAAAATGAGCATAGGATAGTGTACTATATACCCCATCATGGTGTATACTGACCTGAAAAAAACGACTAAATTGAGAACAGTATTTAATCAATCATGTTTAACATCAAATGGAATTTCGTTAAATTCTTTAAAATGTAATGGAGGGGTTATTCAAGATGATCTCTTTTCAATCATGCTTAGATTTAGAAAGTACCCATTCGCATTTACGGAAGATATTAGAAGAATGTATAGAATGATTGAAATTACCCTGAACAGAGATGCTTTCAACGAATCCTGTGGAAAAAACGTGATGCACCTGTGAAAGTCTACGAGCTTAATACTGTGACTTACGGTACAATTAGTGCTCCATATTTAACTATGAGAACTCTTGAACAATTGTCGATTGATGAAGGTCCTCAATTTGCATTAGCTGCGCCAGTCTTACTTAAAAATTTTTACATGGATGATGTGCTTAGTAATTATTAGTATGGTGCGGAATCTTTGAGTACAGCTAAAAGAGCTTAAATCTCAGTTAACTGCAATACTGAAGAGTGCAGGAATGACACTGCCCAAGTGGTACAGTAATCATGCTGAACTTACGGAAGAGGATCACACCTACCCCTTTCTTAATGAAGAAGAATCTACAACACTTGGAGTGTCCTGGAGGTCTAGAAGAGACAGTTTATGTTTTAGTGAAACTGGATAATGGCATAGTTGTTACGAAACAACATATATTGTCCACAATTGCAAGATTGTTTGACCCGATTAGTTTACTAGGGCCAATCATAAGTAAAGCCAAAATATTTCTCCAACGGTTGTGGTTGTTAAAGCTGAATTGGACGAACCACTTTTAAAAAGGGAAGCTGATGAATGAAATAAGTTCTCTACTGAATTGGAAGTTATAAGTAAAATAGAAATTGAAAGGTTTATTCTTATTGCGGAAGTATACCATGTGGAACTTCATGAATTTGAAGATGCCTCTGAGGTAGCATACGGAGCAGCGATATATTGCAAATCTCGTTCAAGAGATGGAGAAGTGAAGACAAGGCTAGTGACTAGTAAATCCAGAGTCTCGCCTATAAAACGAGTTACAATCCCGAGACTGGAGCTTTGTGCGGCAGTCTTACTTGCAAAGTTAATTGTTAGAGTAATTTCTGCATTAGAGATTCCTGTGAGCAAAGTGTATCTGTGGAGTGACTCCATGATCGTGCTTTCGTGGATACAAAATGAGCCTTACCAGTTCAAGACGTTTATTGCAAATCGAGTGGCAACAATTCAAGAGTTGACTAATGATCATAGTGGCGTCATGTGTCATGAAAAGAGAATCAGAGTGATCTTATATCCCGAGGTTTGGACCCCAGTAAACTTCTACAGAATGGTATGTGGTGGAAAGACCCTCTGTTCCTGAGAAACGATGAGTATCCAAATAGAGAGATCCCGGTGGAAGTCATTGTGAAGGACTTTCCAGACGAACTTAAAATCCTTAGTGACTCTAATATTTTTCTTAATGTAAAAGCTAACCTTTTTATTGAGGATTTCTTAAATTTAAGTAATAATTACAGTAAAATTATTCGTGTTTTAAGTTTTAGTTTTAGGTTTGTAAACAACTGCACGGGGAAGGATAAGGTTTCCGGTTCTCTTCAGAGCTCAGAGTTAAAATTAGTTGAACTTAAACTGATTGAGCTGATTCAAGATAGTGAATTTAAAAAAGAAATCTCAAGCATTGAAAAGGAGGGTAAGGTACCTCCAGATAGCAAGGTAAGAAATATTTTTCCATTTTTGATCAATATGGAATTCTACGAGTTGGAGGCAGATTAGCTAATTGTAAATTGAATTTTGATAGAAAATTTCCAATAATCTTATCAAAGAATCATAAAATGACTAAGCTAATTATTGTGATGTTTCATACGAAATACATGCATATTGGCACACAAGGCTTACGGTCTATTGTTAGACAAGGGTTTTGGCCCTTAAACGGGCGCAACATTTGCAGCAAAATAGTACAAGAGTGTGTTGTATGCTTCATAGCAAAACCAGTGCCCTGTGAACAACTTATGGGTCAACTCCCTCAAGAAAGAGTCAGCCCGAATTTTCCATTCAGTTGTGTTGGAGTTGATTTTCTTTGGTCCTTATTTTATAAAATACCCACATCAAAGAAATGGTCGCCTTAACAAGGTGCATGTGTGCATTTTTCGTTTGTTTTGTTACCAAAGCTTGCCATCTTGAGTTGGTAACAGACCTGTCTAGTCAAGCATTTATTGCAACCTTAAAGCGTATTTTCAGCAGCAGAGGCAAGTGTGCACACATATTTTCAGATAAGCAACCAATTTTGTTGGTGGTAACGCAGAATCAAAGAAACTGAATAGGCTAGTCAGCAAACCTGATGACGAATTAGGTAATTATTTATCGAGTGAGAGTATTGATTGGTCTTTCATTCCCCCTAGAACTCCCAATCTTGGAGGTCTTTGGGAGGCAGGAGTCAAATCTGTTAAGTTTCATTTGAAACGCGTAGTAGGTAATTTGAAACTAAACTATGAAGAGTTTCTTACAGTAATTGCTCAAATTGAAGGCATTTTGAATTCTAGGCCTTGCATCCTTTATCATCTGAACCAGAGGACATTGATATCTTGACACCAGGCCATTTCCTGGACCCACCAGCGGCCGAGCGGAAAAGACGCTGAACACTGGTAGTTCGGTCCGAGGTTTGAGTCCCGTGAACGGGCTGGCTGCATGGGCGTTTTCGTGGTTTTCCCCATGTGTAACGTGTATACGAGCCAGTTTCCCTTAGAAATTCCTCCACGAAGGCTTCCCTCACTTCAGGCAGATAGCTCTCGTGTGCTTTGCCATAATTGAATAATCCAATTCAATCCAATCCAGGCCATTTCCTGATAGGCAGACCTATCACTGCTATTGCAGAACCTAATATTTTAAACGATAATGACAATAGATTAAAGAGCTGGCAAAAATTGACTAAAATAGTGCAAACAATTTGGAAATATTGGAGAAATAACTATTTGAGTGTCATGCAAGGAAGAACTAAATGGTTCTTTGAAAAAACAATATCAAGGTAAACTTGATCACTAAACTAAACAATATCAAGGTATAAAACTGGCCTCTTGGCAGAATCGTAGATTTATACTTAGGTAAAGACAATAAGGTTAGAGAAGTTTCAGTGAAAATGAAAAGCGGTATTTTTAAGAGATCAGTTAGTAAATATTGTGTTTTACCTATGCCAAATTAAACAAAAAGTATGTTTGTAATTAATTATTGTATTTTCTTATTATAGTAGTTTGATTTTGTTGATGTTATTATTTGATGTTTCCATTTATTTACTTGTGTTTTATATTGTGACACTGTGTAAAATTTCATTGTAAGATTTAGTTTTGAATGATTACATCGTGTCAAAGCGGGCGGCATATTATGTTGCGTCTGCGCGCGCATCTAATTACTAGCGTCTGCGCATGCGCTTTGAGCTTTTTAGAGATTGTGAGCTAAGAGCGTGTGGCCATGAATGGTGTAAATTAATGAGAATAAAAGTGTGATATAATACAGTCCATTGTTCCCGATTTTATTATAGTGTCTGTGCAAAACATCATTCCCACAAATGGAACACGAAAACGTTGATTTGCAGTTTTTAACAAAAATGATTTAATGCTAGGCAATTAAAGCACAATTTATTACTTTTGACTATTTCCACTCGATCATTCACCGGTTGCTTCAAGAAATTTTGGCATTTTGCCAAAAAAAATGATTTTCCTCATAAAGAACACACTTTAAGCCTTTTTACATCGGCAAGGAATACATTTGAAACATTTTTTGACGTTTTATAATTGTTGCGAGATTTTTTTAAGTTGTTCACTCTTTCGGTAAAGAATTTTCCGCGAGATGTGAAAAATAAATCTGCTTCCTTTGCCATTTGTTGAGGCGGAAACCAACTTTCAGCTTGCCTTACAGAAATATGGGCAGACATTTCTCGATCTAATGTCTCAAACAATTTTTCTGATATTATTAACTGTTTCAAAAATCAGACACTTTCCTCAATTTTAAGTAATATTCAAAATTTGTTGTTAATCACGACACCAATTGCACATAGGACTCATTTAGGCGTTGAGTCTTTTTAAAACAATTTGTGGTGTAGGTTCGAATCCTTTTAGAAGAAAAGCTTTTACTTTTTCATAGTCACTTAGCTCCTCATCTCTAATATAAACGATAATGTTCGAAGCCCGTTGCCCTGACAAGTTTAACAATATTTCCGCTTTAGATTTCTCAGGCACATTTTTTGTCGTGAAAACTGGTTCTAAAGATTCTAAAACAACTCGTTCTAAAACAACTCCAATTTTCAGGTTTACTTGGAACCTTCAATGTTAGTGTTCTTATACTTTTAATAAGGGACTCTAAGGAATCGGAACTTTCTCCTTTTATTTCGTTTTGCCCATTGTTATCAATTTTGTTTTTAGCTCGTAGTTGAGCAATTTCCAGTTCTGTTTTACTTCTCTCTAATTTAATTTGTTCTAACTGTAATACTTTAGCTTCTTCAGATTTACGATGCTCTACTATAGAATTACCCAACTCTATTACCGAATTTGAATCAGATTTATAAGCTTCCCTACTTTTAATCGCTAGATTTAAATCTGTAACAGTTATCTTTAACTTAATTCTATATTCAGTTCTAAAGCTAATAGCTTTAAATCGTCTTTGAGTGTACATTTTATCAACATTGTACTCTTAATAAATTAACACAAGATAATAAGTAATTGTTCTCAAATACTTAAACACAGTATCTAAATACTATTAATTTCCTCAAACTGTTATACAGCATCTCAAAATAATAAAGTGACACTTTATTTTTAAATCGAAACTGCTGACTTACTCGTTACTTGTAATTAACTCATATTCCATAGATCTCTGGCCCAGGACGGACCACGATGTTTTGCACAGACACTATAATAAACTCGGGAACAATGGACTGTATTATATCACACTTTTATTCTCATTAATTTACATCGTTCATGGCCACACGAAGCCATGAGTTCTCTCACATGCTCTTAGCTCACAATCTCATGTCACAAACTCTAAGAGCTCAAAGCGCATGCGAAGACGTTAGTAATTAGATGCGCACGCAGGCGCAACAACCCTGTTTACCATTATCTAATTTTATCGAAAATCTAGTCAACTTGTTAAATGAATACAAAACGTTTTTTTAATAGCCAGGTGCTTTATTTAATATCCATTAGCTTTGTGCCACTACAAGGGGCGGAAGTGGTGGCCATTTCATTATTAGAATTGTGGAGTCATAGACGCCTACAACCAAGCCTTCTTTGGTGTTCGAGCCCGGGCCCATCGCTACGGAAGTCAGTGAAGAAGTGCTTGCGCAACTGTAGTACTAGCCAATGGGTTATGTATGTACTAGCCAATGTATGTACTAGCCAATGTATGTACTAGCCAATGGGGTGAAGGTGCCACGGCACATGGTTGCCGTTTCATTTGAGACGTAGACTTGCCTTTGCTATGACCTGTAACACTTGTAAAACTTGCCTTTGCTATGACCATCAATAAGTCTCATAGCCAAACGTTTAAGCGTGTTGGCATTTTTTTACCTGAGCATGCATTTGGACACAGTCAACTTTATGTTGCCTGTTCAAGAGTTCATGAAATAATGCACGTAAAATTAAAAATAATGGATGATCCTCTGCAAGGCGAGCTTAAAAAGGATGGAAAGATCTACACAAAAAATGTGTACAAAGAGATCTTTGACATGTGAATTAACATTTTATTTTTTAAATCACCTTTATTTATTGAGCAAGCGGTGGTTCTTAAGAAATGTACCGCAAGTGGTTTCCTTCAATGCACGCTACTTTAAACAATTAAGCAAGTAGAAAGGGAAAACCTAGTGGGGCAGCAAGCAAAGGGGCGTCCTCGCCGCCTACCTTGGGTAATTCAGTTTGAATTAGCAGACATCTTTGCATAAATCATTTTAATTACAATTTATAATATCTAGAACAGCGGTCATTTCGTATTACCGCCGGTCTTTCTAGTTTTATAATAATCATTTATTGGCTTCGGAAAATCTACACTTTACGCGTCTCAACAAACGTCAGGTGCATTGGAGTATAAATGTTTATAGTGTCGCATATATAATGAAACGCTGACTGGGCCATTCATTTTTTGAAATTCTAACTGGCGAGAAGGATATTTTAAATATTGAATATTTTAAGTGAGTTATCTGGTTTCCTACTGTCTCACTGAAACATCTGTGAACTTACGTGATTTCAGTATAACAGTGCACTAGAATATAAACTCGGACTGCCACACACTATGAATTTTAACTTCTATTATTGGACATGAGGGATAGTGGAGATACTCTTCCTATAGAATTAAAGAATTAAATGCACTAGATTATTTATCTGTTTTTTTTTAAACACAAGTCGTACAAACCTGCTCAAATCTACGCCAGTCGCGACTGCGTATGTAGCAGAAATTATGTTATAAAGAGTTGAAGAACACTTTATTTTAGAGATACAATTATGCAGCTCAGGGCCAGCATTTCAGGCAAGTATTTTATTAAACTTTTGAAACTTGTGGAACTTATGTTTTGTATTAGGATTTTTCATTTTATGATTTTTCTTTGAGTTAAAAAGGTGTCTGTTTTAATTTAATTAGTAACATAAACTATATTTTGTATATTGTTTATTTCCTGTTTCGAGTCACTATGGTAATACTCAAAGTAGAATAATGTAAAATTGATTTTTGCTGTTTTAATTTTTGATCTTCCTTTAGCTAAGAGGTTAGTTTCATTAATTTCTAAAATGCAGCTTTTGATTACTTATTATCAAAATAAAAATGTCGTTTCATTTTTTATTTTTCTTACCATTTCCCAAAAACATTCTGCGTATTTTGTTTCCTTCAGAAAGCTCTTTTGTAGGGGATGCTTGCCATTTTTATTTTGGGCTAAAATTAAAATCTCGTGTTGAAACTTTTATATGATCTAAATTTTTGCAATAGTCTGCATATCAATGCCAGTTACATGAAATGTTTTTGTAGCACATGGGTCCTCAGTCTTTGTCCCTATGCACCCCTTAGAATGTAACAAAATTCCTTATTTTTTACTTATAGTTTCTTGCGACCTTATATCTGCAGTTACTGTAAAAGACATACTTCAGTAAGGTTTCTATTTCCTATGTACTGACATTAATTCTACCACGTATGCTTCAAGTCGAAGCCAAACCATGCACAATATTCTTTCAAGAAAAGGCATAATAGAATCTGCTGAAATGACATAAAGTACATCTATATATCAATGACAGAAACCCTGGAAAAGGCAGTGTCAAAGTTTTTTTTTTTTTTTTGAAGAAATCATTCGTATTTCGTATGGCTCCTCGGCAGTGGTTTATTGTATTAGCTCGTACCTTGGTAGTCTCGCCACCGGGGGATAAATAGCAGACCCAGTTTCTGGTGCCGGAAGGGGCAGTCAATTCTGTTCTGAAAGGTAGGTGGCTTCGGCACTCGTGTAGGCTGGAGCGATGGCTAGTCCTTCAATTCTATGGCTCTACACCTTGCGTGGTTCGTTGAGCCTTGCGAATCCAACAACCCCTGCCTGAGATGAGCAACTAAAGGCGAGCCTTATGCAAGCTTGAATGGATGAATGTACAAGTAACCTCGTAACTAGTAGTATTTCGTATGGAAAATTGTTTCTTTGGCTTCTCTCTAGCATTTCTTATAGCATTGTGGTTTATTTACCTTTTGGAAGCGAAAAACACGCGCATCAAATTGTGTACTAAACAACTAAAATGCATCAAATAACTGTTGACTGGAGTTCCTTAGTAACATATTAACACGCAAAATACCTTCGTAACATATTAACACGCAATAGGCATGACGGCTCTTTTCCAATCATGAGATTTTTTTTCTCATATGGTACAAATTAGATTATAATTTTAAACAGTTTGCTTTCTTACTTCCTTCAATAATTCATACATCGTCTTAATGCATGTAAATTTATGGAAACAGACAAAATAAATAATTTAGTTTGGAGATTAATCGTGGAAATGCTGAGTGTTTTTCACAGTGGCCACTGAAAAGAAGACATCTCTATGCAAATATAATAGCTATGCCAAACGTAATAGTAGAAATAATGTAAAATACAACTTTTGAGCAACTTTAAAATATTTCCTTCGTTTAAAACTCATAGTGTTTTGATAAATGAAGCCAAGATTACTAGCTTAATTTCCAGGTGAACTGGATTAGCAGCATGATTTTTCCATGTGTTACTCTATACGAATCTGTTTCTCTAAGATCGTCTAAGTAGTCAGTACACGGTCAAAAGATAATAACTTGAAATTTCAAAAATTATGCATCAAGATCTGTCTTCAGATAGATACCGTTTAAGTGTTTTGCCACAATTAGCCAATCCAGACTACTTTTACCTTACAAATAAAAGATTACTTATAACGAGAACCAGCTTCAGCATTAGGAGGAGGTCAATTAAGCTCTTCACACAAGCGGTAAATAAAAGATTTTCATTTTAATTAATGCAGTGTTTAATTTATATCAATCGCCAACTGAAATGAACGCATAGGAAATGAGATGTTAGAAATGAGACTGATTACTTCTATTTTTCACATGCGTTAACATACTTATAGATTTATTCTGATAAATGTGATTTATTTTTTTGATAACTTTGTCTCTAAGAAATATATCTTCTATCCAAAATTATCTATTATACATAGCCTATGATATATATATTTAATCAGTATCATTTCAAAGGTTTTTATTGATTTATTTATTTTGTCTAGTTTTCATTATGTTACTTGGTCGAATATGAATATTTTTGTCAGTTCATACAATGAAGATATGCTTCTATTTTTAATTAATTATTTTATTTCATTCATATTTAGAGGCACCAAAGATTAGCAACTTTTATTTCCCATCCCGTGTTCTTGTTGGTGATCAAATTTCTGCACTTTGTTTTGCTGGTTCATCGGGTTCTCCAAAGGTCTTTTCCTGGTTGAAAGATGGCAAAGATTTATCTACTGCTTCAAACGTTGTGATTAAAATAGACAAAGAATTTTCTGTCATAATCATAAATCCGGTGAGCTTTTCATCTAGCGGAAACTACACTTGTGTGGCAGAAAATGATTATGGAAATTCTCTTTTCACCGCACAGTTGAATGTTGTATGTGAGTATGTTTCAGAGTACAAAAGAAACTGAGTGTTTTGTTGTAAATTTATTCATATGGAATTATGTATAATATATATATATATTTATAAAACTACCTATACGCTGTTATGAATAAATACTCACACTTGTATTATTATCGTCTTCGTCGATTTGTGTAATAAAAGCAGTCGGGAATCAGAAAAACATGAGTTATTGTTTGTGATATTATAAAACAAACACATTTATAACATGGCGAAGCCCTGTCATATGAACTTGGGAAGATAATCTATATCGAATTTGAAAATATATATGTCCCATTGAACGGTGGACAACGTGATTCATCTGCAATTTAAAAGAATGAAAGTACAATACTGCCTCAGTATACATCATTAATCTGCTCTATATTCTTGGACGTACTGCAAATGAGCGTTTTCAGTGAGAAATAAAAAAAAATATCTATTTAATCCTTCCCTAAGGAAAAGGTCATTGTAACTTATTAAAACACTGTTTAACACTAAAATACAGATGCAGTAGGTGAAATATATACTGTACATAAATGAAGCACTGCACATGATACTCTGGACCTTCCGACTGCTAGCCGGACGTGCATCCAGTTACATGATGAAGTGGTCAAGGAGAAAACTCCTTATATTCTTTCTCATTGAAGCTGTGACTACAAAGGGAGCAATCCGTGTGATAACGAATTATCATCCACTATATTTTGACTCAGGTGCTATACCGCTACGTACAGACTTTTAGAATTTTTTTTGAAGCCAAGAAATCAGCTAAACCCTCCCTGGAATCCGAAATCCGGATTTTTCGATTGCTAGCCGGACGTGTCTAGAATTATAATATGAAGGCACCTAGTGAGGAAGAAGAAAATTCCTTACACCATATGAGTCAAACGAAATAGTTTACATTGCTTAAGGAATTGGTTGCCTTTTGCGAAGGAAGATTTTTGTTTTATTTGCAGTGTTCACAAAAGTCCTTAAACCGTCTTTATTTTCACAACAGTTGGTCGTAGACATATACATACTTCGAGTTACAAGTTTGTTTTAAATGATGAAAATAATGCAAAATAAAAAAATTATTCCTATTCGGTAAAAGTTGACTGAGAAATTTAATTTCAAATTTGCGACTTTTGACATGATATTCAATTTGCAAGTCGATTAATAAATAAATTCGAATAATTCTGATTTATTTTTCTTCCCTTAAATACCATTCAATGGTACTGTCGTGTGATTTCTAGCAGTGTATTTAATTTATAATTTTGATATTTCGTACGCTGAAAGAATTTTCACACAAATAATTTATCAATTATCGAAGTCTAAAACAGCGTTATTAATATTCTCATAAAGTTCCTTTATTTCAGAATCATGCTCTGGTAAATGTAAAAAATCATTAAAGGACAAATATTTTTATTTTTAATTACAGGAAATAATAATACGAGTTGACTACGTGTTAGTACTGAAGCCTTCTGGTATTTTTGAAAAAACAAATTTTATAAGAATCTGTAAATAAGATATCCATTATGAAAAGAAAAATATATATTGATTGATGTTTTTTCACAATAATATGCAGAGAAATGCTTGTCAAGTAATCTCTTGCTATCAAATGCCCTTGTCTAAACGATAATGTTTTACATATGTGCAAATACGAGGGCTATTTTTTTTCAACCTCCGATGGGCTATAAAGAAAAGACGGGTGAATATACACAAAAGATTTTATTACCAAAAGTAATGTACAATACAGGTTATTTCTCTACGTAATAACCTTGAAGATTGAGGCATTTGTCATATCTGTGAACAAGCTTTGCAATACCCTCTTCATAAAATGTCCCCGCCAATCATTGGATATGAATTGTGACGGTTTCTTTCAGCTCCACGTCATTTTGGAAGCGCTTCCCGCCAAGCCACTGCTTCAATTCAGGGAACAGAGGAAAGTCACTCGGCGCTAGGTCAGGAATATATGGTGGAGGTTCGAAAATGTCCCATTGAAATTGCTGAAGGAGCCGTTGCGTTACACGAGCGCTGTGAGGACGGGCATTGTCCTGGATCAGAACATTTCCAGAAGTCAGCATGCCTCTTCGTTTGTTTTGAATAGCTCTCCGTAAGCGTCGCAAAGTTTTATAATATGAATCTGCATTAATTGTTGTTCCAGGCTGCATAAACTCCACAAGCAACACACCTTTTTGGTCCCAAAGAACAGTTGCCTTATGGTTGTTAAAGTTTCGTTTGAATTTTGTGGATCTCTTTGGAGAATTTGTGTGCATCCATAGTTGTGATTGTCGTTTCGTTTCGGGCGTGTCATATTGAACCCATGTCTCATCACCTGTCACAATGGATTTCAAAAACTCCAGTATTGTAACGGTTAAGAAACTCAAACGCTGCAACCATTCGGCGAGTTTTGTGGTCGTCAGTCAACATCTGTGGGACCCAGCGAGCGCAAACTTTTCTGTAGCGCAACTGTTCAGTAACGATAGAGTACAGGGAAGATCTTGAAACTTCCGGAAATTTCATCGATAATTCACTTATCGTGAACCTTCTATTTTGCTTAACCGCTTGGTCAACTTGTTGAACAATGTCGTCTGTAGCGACAGACTTGCGTCCTTGACCCCCCTTCATCATGCACATCAGTTCAGCCATCTTTAAACTTTCGACATCATTCACGAACAACGCCATCACTCATAAAGCTGTTTCCATACACTCGACTCATTCTTCGATGAATTTCTCGTACACTGTTCCCTTCTGTCTGCAAGAAACGAATAACAGCTCGCAATTGACACTTGGCGGGAGAATCAATAGCGACAGCCATGTTTACGTGACTGCAACTCAACAGAAAATGGCGTGTTGAATACGCCAGTGACAGAGCACGTGGAGGGGGAGATGCGCAGTCGCCTACTACGCACACCAACCACCTGCCGCATACCTGGCCATCATTACTGTTCGATCATAGGTTGAAAAAAAAACAACCTATGTACAAACATTTTTCTCTTCAATTTGCGTACGGCGTCTGAATATGTTTCTCAATTTTAATATCAAATATTTCACTCAATTTTTGTCGTGCGGAAGTCAAACTTTTTGTTTTCATTTTTTCTAACGAGTTCGAAAATTTCCTATATGCATGTAATATAGGTGCAGAATAATAATTGCAGAAACCGGAAGAACGTGTAGAAGGTTAGATTTCGTATTTTATGTAGAATTATGTTTTTAATTAAAAATGTCTAAACATGAATTGTCGGACCATTTAAAACAATTTTATAACTAGAAGTATATATCCACAACCAGCGGTTGCAAAAATAAAGGATAGGTAATGGCGTTTTTAGACACTGTCATAAATACCGGCCATATCCCCTTAAAAACATGAACCATTCATTCCTCTTAGGCAGAGTACGTTTTAGTATGTTTTACAATAATCAAAGTAATCTATTCCAAATATTAGTGGAGGACCTTACAAAGAGAAGCGGCTTTTATTTACGTTGGATTAAAAATTTAAAAAAAATTACTAAATTCTCATGCAGAACCATCAACATCAGAATCTAGGACTGCTTACAATTGTTAACAGATTTCAGAGACTGAATCATTAGTAGGCCATTTCTGTATCAAAATTTAATCTTTAATTAGCAGCAAAACCTTGCCTGTGAGTTATCTGATTAATAATTTGTGTTTACGATGCTTAATGTTCGAAATCTGTTTATTGCTTAAAGCTTCGCAATTCAGACATCAATGGACAATTAACCCAACAGACAAATACTTGATCCATTTCTCAAAGCATCTCTCTTTATTATAAATATTTGCTTAAAGTCATACAACTCGAAATTAGTTTCGTTAGATTACGTAGTATCCTAATTTAATATACTTAGTTTAGTACTATCAATGTATGAACCGACACATTTTAGTACATATGTGTATTACTTGCTTTTAGCTCCACCTAAATGGACAAAAAAACCTTTGGATTTAACTGTAAGTGTTGGAAAGGATATTATCTTGGATTGTGCAGCTGAAGGATTACCTACACCTAAACTTAACTGGAAAAGAATAGATGAAAGTAAGTCAGTTTTCAAATATACACTTAATGAATTATCATGATATTATTGAGTTATACAACTCTTATAAATGATGGAATTTTAAAATTATTTACGAAGTATTCTTAAATGTTACATTTGAATACCAATATGTAACACTGCTGCATGGACTGCAATATTTTTTATAAGAAAACACAATGCTTGATATCCATTTCGTAAACTATACCTTTTCCTAGAATACAGATGGAGGACAAAATAATACGAACACCTGCGAAATAATGGAAAATCTTTATTAATAGGGGGTTGGTCCACCCTTTGACTGAAGTACAGATTGAATGCTACGTGGGATAGATGCATAAAGGTCATGGACAATATTTAAAGAAATAGTAAGCCATTCCTCTTGCAGAGCGGTCTCTAATTCGCAAAGTCCTGATGGAGATGGAAAACGGGAACGAAGTTTGGACTCCAAATATGCCCATAAATGTTCAATAATATTCATGTCCGAAGACTGCGGGGGTTAAGCGAGATGTTCAGTTGCATCGTCATGCTTTTAGAACCATTCTTAAATACGCCTAAGGGCCGTTGGCGTCTTGAAAAAGCGTCCGCTCCCCAGGGAATACAGTCTGGACATGTTGCCCTAGAATGCTTAGATAGTGATTGGATATGCTCCTCCTATGCAGAATAACAAGTGGCCCAAGACTGTGCCAAGATATCGTACCCCACTCCATAATGACGCCACCCCCTTGCTTCACATTTGGCAAGAGGCAGTCGGGATGAAACGCTTCTTTGAGCGTTCTGCAGACATAAACGCGTCCAGTCGTCTGAAATGGGGGGAATGACGATTTATCTGACCATACTACCTGTTGCCACTGCTTTGTAATCTCTGCACCATTCGCGTCGCTGGAAAGCATTAGTTGCTGACACCAAGGGTTTACGAATTGCCACTCTCCCATAAATGTTCGCAACAGAAAGTTCCTTTTCGACAGTTTTTGTTGAAATGGGGTCCTAGAGATGCCTGTTCATTTTGGGTGTTATCTCGAATAACGATTGCTTGTGCTTTCGGGCTACTAAGCGCTTCAAGACCCGTCTATCCCTATCAGCCAGCTTTGACTTTCGGCCACTGTTGTGCTTTGAAGACGTCGGCTTACCCTCGATCGTGTACGCTGTCATAACGGCTGATACCGTACTCCTTGCACACCCCCAAAGGTTTGCTGTTTCCGTAAACCATGCTCCACTTAAACGAGCTCTAACTATCATTCCTCTTTCGAACTTTGACAGGTCTGACATTTCAACTTTCACAGGCAGTTCGATCGAAGCATGCAACGCAGTGATTGCTATTGAAAGACTGATATCTTCCTTTTCACTCTCACTAGGTGGCAGACTTCTGTTGCAGGTGGCGCGGCTGTACTGCAGGTGTGAAATACGTCATACTTTTTCACAGGTGTTCGCATTATTTTGTCCTCCATATGCATGTATTAGTGATCACTCAGTTTGACTTCAAAAACCATTTAAAGTATGTGATACATTTCAATGGTTGATGCTTATATTTTCGTAGATTTAATTCGCTTAAATTATGCAGTGTGATATAATTAAAATATACTGCAATGGAACTTCAAGTATTTTAAATAATGATATATAATTTAGTTTGTCAATAATAAATTTTCAGTTTATAGTAAGGTTCTTTACTTAAACCGCTTCGTCAAGACTTATGCCCTTTTCCTTGCAGTATAAATTGTTTTTGGTAATTTTGGAAAACGATAAATAGTCAGATGTTTTTCATGAATATAGCTCTGTTTTTATTACTAAGCAATACTCACTAATAATTTACTTAAAACATGACTGATGAATAAATTTCATAAAAATTATGCAGCTTTTAGGAATTCGTGTCTAGTGAAATTCATATTATTTTAAGGGCTTGTAACAGAGAAATGAATATAATACCATTCTATTTAGATGCTGTTATTTCTGTATGCTTTTGTAAACACGAATCGATAGTTCATAACTAAGCCCAAATTATTGTGTATGTACACCCATATCCAAGCTTAAAACACTTTTTACTACTACATAAGAAACAGATGAAAACATTTACAGTATTTGCAAAGTTTAGATTATTTACATATTTAATAGATGGTAGGTGATACTTACGTAAACTAAGTAATCTTTATAAACCCGACTAAAGGCCGTCATTAATCACTGTCAGTAAATGATGTGAAATATTTGTTGAATAGAACTACTTTGCCTATACCACATATATAATCTCGATTTAGTTATCAAAACGAAAGAGGGATTACTCGAAGTTCGATAATCTCAAGTGTCGTATTGGGTTCTCATATTCGTTCCAAAATGGTATGCTATGGCTGCAGAAGTGATTCCGTGAAGCTATTGTTAGGTATCGAGAACGTCTGGATAAGCTTGTTTAGAGTGTAGAATGAAAAGAGATACCGTTACTTACCTTTACTTGAATTGGCCGCACATAATTTATTTTGACAAAAGTATCTTTAAGAGCATTTTTTTCGGTAACAGATATGAATATATGAAGAGGAATCATATGTTAGAGATTCTATTAGCCGATATACTCGGATCACTTCTGAAGGTAAATTTGACAAAAGTAAACGTTCCGACTTAATTTAGCATGGCACTTAAAAATAGTACAGTCACTCTTTACTGATTTCTCACCTTCTTCACCTCAAAGAAGGATGTGTTTCAAATCAATTAACCTATTAACCGCCAAAACTACAAGGAATGTTTCTTTTCTCATGAAAATAATAACAAATATTAAATAAGCATTTATAACATAAATTTACATTGAAAATAAAAAAAATGCTCTTACCTGTGGAAAAAGCGAGTGTTGCGTTCGCGCAACGTCAGCGGAAAAAGACTACGGATGTTTAGTGAGTAGGATTGTACTCGTGTGATGTTTCTTTTAAGTAAAGCGCAGGATTACTTTTTAGCTGTATAAAGTCTTATAAATCTACAAATCACTTTACTTGTAATTAATTTAATTTTAAAATATACGTTGTATTTCTTTTACAAATAAAGATTATTTCATTTGAAAGATTTAAGCATGAAAAGCTTGATTGCAATCATGATGTAAAGCTACATTACATACTTTACATCTATAAACAGTCTGGCTATGGTAATCTTTACAACAAAGTCTTTTGTTATCAACGGACTTTACCATAAAATGTCTACCATCTCCATGCAATGGTTTTTCAATGCTGAATGTACTTGGACTTCTTATTGCTGATCTATTTCTGGCTAATTCTACACTCTCAATAGGAGTTTGCAAAAGGAATAATGCATTCTCGCGTCTGAAATCTAAAAGAGACTTTATATTTCCAGTAGTAAAAAGTGGTGATATTTGGTAAGTTTAGATACGGTCTCACCTCATATAATTTATCAGTATTGTCAAATGCAAATTCTGCTTCATATTCCTGTACTGCAAACGTGATATCAATTCTCGTACAACAGGAACAGAAATGTCCTTATCAAAAGACCAATACATTTTCTCTTGAGGTAAAGAATGATATCCTGTAAGCAATAATATTCCAATAAGTCTTCTCATATAGGCTTCAGATGCAATAAATTCTGTTTTTTTTTTAACGTATATATATTTGTCTGTTCAAAGAGAAGAGAGTAAATGTCTAAACCAAAAAGAAAATCGAAAAATCTGTGCACTAGTTTTACCTTGTGTTTTGTCTTTTATAATTACTCTTCTATCTCTTTCTTCATGCTCTTCCTGAGACATAACTAACAGTTCCTTTTTTATCCACTTCAAGATTTCAGTCTTCTGAAATCTGCTGACTGCTTTTAGAAGGCTGAAACTTACTTCTTACGTGAATTTCAACTTCCTCAGCAGTATCATTTGGTAAAATATCATTATCATTATTTAAAACATTGCCATTCCTTTCTTCTTCGACATTAGCCTCTGCAATTTCTGGGGGAACAACAACAATATAAGTTTCATTCCGGTCATTATTAAAATTATCATCATCTATTTCTTTATCAAAAAATCTTTGAAGGGCTTCTTCTAAAGTATGATACCTCGTTCTAGGCATTTTTTAAACAACCAGAACATTGAAAGGAATGAGTAAAAAAAGAGATTGACTACCCGTTTCCTGCTGATGTTGCGTCAACGCAACACCTGTTTTCCCTTTCTTCCCAACACAAATATAAACATCTGACTTATGTAATGTTCTGATAAACGGTGACCTTGACTAAAAATAGATCACTCATAGAGACGGCGATTCTTTCGTTAAATATTTTCAGCAAAAATACCCGGTCGAAAATTTTGCTTAAAGTATGAGATTAATTATTATAAGCAAAATGATTGTTGAAGGCAAATATTTTTTACAGAAATAATCTTCATAATATTCCCTACTCAAAATCATCTGCTGGTATAAAATATCTTAGGTAGTTATACTTATATACGCATTTATTTTGACCGTTGCGTCAACGCAACACCAGCGGCTAATGGGTTAACATTGATAATGTGTATAGTCTCTGAAATAAAATTTTCTTTGATATCTCTTGTCCTTCTTCGTGTTGCGTTTTGAATTGACCAGGAGTGTACGTGCATTCTTGTAATAGACTTTTTCCGAAAGCTACTTGCGTTAACCCTATGTTAATAAGGGATAGACCTCTTTCAGTTACTACAATTTTCTATAATTTGAAGATACTCACTGGATGAGCTTATTAGAAGATTCTTATTTGAATAAAGCAAAAAAAGATGTCGAATACAGGACATTAAATGAATACAAATAAAAAAGTCCACTGTGGCTTATAAGCAGAGAGCTGGTGTGAGACCATGTCGCCCTGGCTGCTTACTTACGTATTCTATTCCTTCACTTTTAAGTTTAATATTGGTCCATTCCCTGTGGTATATTATGCTGCAACATCCTGATGAAGAGATGGTAAAGTAGTTGATGCATTTAAGCCATCTTACATTAAATGTCAGGTGCAATTTTCGAGCCATTGGAATGATGGTGCTCAAGGCTTCCTTTGACTTAAGTATTATAGATGAGTTCTCTTGTTGTTTTCATTCTTTTACTTCATAGGAGGAGAACATGCTCCATATTAAATGTATTTTGATGATTGTAGATTAAACTTCAGTAACTGTCATTCCAAACATATATATATATATCCAGTATATAAATACATGGTAAAATAGGTTTAACTTTTGGATATGTGTATTAGCAATTCATTAAACGTGTTTTATTTCGTGTTTAAATAACAGCACATAATCCAGAGTTTACAAGACATATTGTGAATTTAAAATCTGGAGTCGGCACTCTAATCTTAAAGGCAGCTGGAATGGAAGATACGGGAGAATATGAATGTTCAGCTGGAAATGAAGTCTCTTCGATTAGCAGCCGTATCAAAATCAAAGTGATTGGTGAGTTACCATTTTTAAAAATGTTATGTATATTTTAGCAGTTGCTTAAAATATATACGTGTGTATGATGTGTATGTGTGTATGTGTCTAATGAAAAATGTGAAAGTTATCTATCTCATATTCCATAAATTAGGATTATTTCCATAATACTGATGCCTCAGTATAATAATTTCGGCAACAAAATAATAGATAAATACAAATGATTTGAAATATTTAATGTTATTTAATACTTTCTTCCAGAATCTTACACACAAATAAAATCAAGTTATATTTTGGATTTAATGGATGTTTTCATATATTTTTTGTCAATACATTTGATGTTGGCTTATTTTTCTCTAGCAGATAATTTATAAGGATCAATAAATATGCGACGTTCTGGGTGTAACATATTTTATGGAAAAATTTCTCACAGTGAAGAACTTATTTGTATTTCAAAAATTGAAGTTTGTTTATTTTCGCATATGGTGTTTTCAGATTGCTCACACTATTTAAAATCATTATCTGCAATTCTTAGCCATATAAATATTTTCATATTAACAAACGTTCAGAACAGGTACAGTATTCAAAGATTTGACTGCAAACTTCTTGCGATCTAGGAAACCAAGTTGTTGACGAATCTGAATTAATTTAACAAATTCTGATGCAGAAGAGGTTCTACTCAATGAAAGTAAAGGAATTAAAGAATAAGTACGACTAACTCACAAAGTAACGTTTTAAAACTACAAATATATTTAAGGTTGATAATCTGTACTAATAAAATCTGTGTAAGTCTCTTTTTTTTTTTTTTTTTTTTTTTTTTTTTTTTTTTTTTGTGTCATTATCTCTTCTGGAATGGCGTGTTGTTACAAGAAAGGTGACCCCCCCCCCGAATTCCAAAAATTCATGGGAAGTTATTTCGACAATTATCATCTTTGTACGACTTTAATCAATCGATATATTAATTAAAAATTCCAAAAACGCTAATTTTCGCACTTATTATTTTCGAGGGGCAACAGTTGCACTTGCTGGAGATAAAAATCTGCTTTATTTCAAAGTGTTATCACTCATTGCTTTCAAGTCAAAGTTTGTTAATAAAACGTTTGTTTTACAAAAATAGCATTGTCAAACATTAAATATATTATTATATAGCAAACAAGCAGAAATTCAAGAAACGTTACGTGCTCAGGAAACTGGAGCAAAAACAAGTAGGAGGTTCAGTAGATAATGAGAAATCCAAGAAAATAGGCGTGTTCAAGAAACTGAAGCAGAAACGAGTAGAAAGCTCATCAGACAAGTGGAACGTCAACAGAATATGCGTGATGAAGAGACAGAAGTTGCAAGTAGACATAAGATATCATAGTCAAGTTCGTATAGAAGAGTTAGAACAGGATGCCACTAAACGACGAACGCAAGACACTTCACATAATAGAAAAGTCCGATCTGAAGAAACAATGGCTATACGAGAAGACAGGGTCTGCATAATTACAGCACGATATTCACGTGACACTCTTCAGAATGCAGGAAGATGTGGACTCGAAGTTTACGTTGACCACAGTGTCGGTTCAATGGAAGCTTGTTGCGATCTCTGCAGTGGATATTTCTTTCGAGGAGAAAGGAACACGGAAGTTACGTGCACTAGCTGTCACAAAGGGAAAATTGTAAAAGCTGAAAGAAAATATCCAGAATAATGGCGTAATTTAATGGATGGGAACTTTCAATTATAGGAAGGTTTTTTTTTTGCTAACATACGTGCCTATAACTGTCTTCTTAGTTTTGCTTCTTTCGGTGCCAATATAGAAATGCCTGTTATCCATGTGTACATCAAGGGCGAACTTTTGTTACAGGTTGAGCACAAAGGACGTTACAACGCTCGAAACGAAAATTAAGTTGAATAAAATTAACGTTCCTCTATCAAATGGGAGTGTTGGTATCATTAATATCAGTACCTTAAATCCGAACTTGGAACCGATGACGTATGTAATTTTCTTTCCTCATAATGATCAAGGATTCAGAATTGAAGCAGTACACAAAGTAGCAGTTTTATAGTCACAGAGTGTCTGTACGACAACATCGTTAAAACCCTATTTTGTATGGGCGAAAATTGTGAATCAAGGAAAAAAAAGCTGAAACATTTCCTACTGAAATGTTTTTATGTATTTTCTTTTCAGATATACATAGAAATTTTACTTTGGCAGCAGGCCGCTTATCTGGCCGGGCTTGCCCCCTAGTTCTAATATAAAACTGGACTTTAATATATTACATACGTTTGTTAAACTTGGACTAATTAATTATCTGATCATCAGAAATAACAGAATTGAAAATATTCGAAATTTCTCTTCTAAATTACTTCATTTGAATATTTTATTGTTGATGTAAGAAAATATTATTATCAACAAATTTTAAGTTCCTATGTTTTTTTCCATGTCAGGTACAGTTTCAGAACATTTTATCGCCATAGCTCATTTGTATTTATTATATTATGTTAAAAGTTTTATGAAATTAATCTTTTAATTTTTCAGACTTACGTTTTTATTTTGCCACCTTTCCTCATGTCTTCGTGGTGTAACTGGAAGCACATTCGACACATATTGGAGAGGTCTAGGTTTCGAGTCCCGGGGAGGGCAGTGCACATTTTTTACCTCGCCTGCTTCAAAATAACCTAATTACTCTACAACATGTTTTTAAGTATTTGACATTGACGAACTTATTTAGAGCAAATTGACGTTAAATAAGCATATGAGAATAATAAAACATGTTTGGAAAATTAGCATGATGAAGCATATTTTGAAAAATTAAGCATAAATGTTTTTAACGTTTCATATTTACAGAAAAACTGTTATTTTTTTATTTCACAATATTTGTACTAGATGTACTAGAAATGATATTTTCATTGTTTTCCAGTATTAAATAAATTTAAATATTTATTTCGAGATTATCGCGTTTTATCATTCGTGGGTGAATAATTAAAGTATAAATAGCAGAAAGCTATTATACAAATGCTTTATTAAGGTAGAGACTAAAAATGTAACTTAATTTTACCTTTGTATGAGACGTTCTGTAGTATTAAAATTTCGTGCCTTATATATTGTACAAATTTCGATTTTCTCATTAATACAGAAGAGAATAGTTCTGAAAGAAACTTGAAATATCTGAACAGAAATATTGACTTTAGATGGAAGGTAAATTAATATTTGACAAACCATAACAATTTTTTATATTATGAAAATGCGTAAAACTAATTTTCTCAAAAATAAAAGAAATTCGCCTAAATCTTTGTTTAATAGCATAGTATAAAGTTTCAAATTTTTATCGTACGAGAAACAAAAGGAATTTCACGAGTGAACAATCCATGAAGATTCATAGTGGCCCAGATAAAAGTGTACCCAAATCGACTGTCAACACAACACTGCAATTAATAGTATATAAAATAGATGATGTGCATATAGGTATATACTAGATACTATATAAATGTGATGTAGCATTCTGCATTTTAGCACATGTAACATTACTACAAAATAGCGTGACGTTAATAATAGCAACACAAATCATGCTTGGGCATACTTTTATTTAGAACATTCTATTGCAATGAAATAAAGCAAAATAACCGTTCTGTAAATGTATTAAAGGATAACTTTTGCTTTAAAAACAAAAGGATGATTTATCATTAGTTTAATGTTTTCTTTATTAATTGAATAAAATGAATTCATTTTCGTAAGACCAGGGATATATGATGAGAATTGAATGCATTTATCGTTTATTATTTATTTATAAATTTGCACTATCAAGCTCTGCAAGCTCTGTTTGCAACTTCGTTTAAGTCTTCTGAATCCAAGTTGTCAGTTTGATTGTTTATTATGTTCTTATGCAGCTTGTGTGGCTTCAATATTTTTGTCTCAGAATCTACTCGTTTCCTGAATTTATTTAAAGACTCTTAACAAATGAAGTATTATTGTACTAGTACTAATGTTTTATTAAGTAATGAAACCGAGCTTAGTTCTCAAGTTGCGTAACGAGTCTTTTTAACTTTGGATGTACTAAAATTGGTTGGTTTTCTTTACCATCTGTCAGTGAAAGTGCTCTCGAAATTAGTAAACTTAATGATCGAGAAAAATGAAAAATTAATGAAACGATTCAAATCTCATTATGTTTACAAAAACACTCGTTATGTTAGTTTGTTTACAAACACAAATGTTAAATTGATTTACTTTTTTCTCATGTTATCAATTACATGACTAAAACAGGATTCCCTAAGAATTTTCCCAATTTTTTTCAGCGTACTACAGTTTTAAGCCGAATTCATTATTAATATATTTATTAAGTTTATTAATTAGATCTACTGAATATGTTAGTACATGAAAATATTCATTTTTCTGCTTTCAGCTTCAGAAACTGAAATATGCTAAGAGAGGAAAGCTTCCAGATCTGCATAACGTCAGTTGTTGCTTCATTATAAGTATACCATTCCTTTTTATGCCGGTTTAATGAAGCTTTGCTTATGGGTTGTTGGTACACAATGGAAATCTCTTACGCGATGAACAAATCATCTTAACAGTTTGTACATGGATATTCAAAAAGCCGGAAAATTTTATACACATCAAGTAATTTGGTTAAAAATTGCGAAAGCACCATATTTCGCACCATATACCTCTGTCATTAAATATTTATGGAAAGAAGTTTTATGATCGTTATGAAAGGAGGTTGATTATTTTTTCGAACTTTTTCCTTTAAATATTTTGAATAATTTACAATGTAACTAAGAAATATTCTGAACTTAATTTCTCGCCGTTTCTTTTTCATAAACTGAAGCTGCGCTAAATCTTTCACTTAAAAATTTCGTTGAAGCGTTTTGAATAGTTTTTTCACGTCATTTTTTTTTTGTACAAGAATAAACTTCAGTGTTATAATTAGGTTAATTATAGGGGTTCTTTCGTACACAGTATGTTTTATCAGTGTATTGATAATGTCCTTCTCTTTACATTGCTTACAATTCGTTACAATATTACCAGCATTTGTATAAACTTCATGCGCGAAATTTCTAGCATTGTATCTTGTATATGGGGAAAGATTTCATAAATATATATCTAGATTTGTATTAACATAACAGAAAAAAATACTTATATTTCGAAAAAAATACTTACAAATTTGCATTGTAGAAGCTAATTGTTATTTTCGCACTGTATATGCTGTCTAAGCGCTGTGTATTGAAGAATGTTTTTGATTTAAAAAGTGTATCTCTATTAATTATTGTTTTGACTATTAACTTCATACCTTATATTGTTCATATGAAATAATATTTGTGCGCAAAATACAAGCATCATTTTTTTTTCAAACAAAAGTAATTTCTTAAAATATATTAAATTATATTAGATTTCATACTAGATTGCTAAAACATGCATGTCTTGAACATATTTGAATGATATATTTAAATCATTTTCTATATAAATGCAATTTTTAGTTCTAAATAATGCCAAAACGTGGCGCTGTCTATCAGTTTGCTTGTTGTACTACTAAGGACTCATCAACGCTACGCCATCATTTCAGAATTCATGCTCTAAGAAAGGCTTCACGCACTTGAAGAAAATAACCTTATTACATTTTAGTAAGGCTAAAATGGTAAATTATTTTAATTGAATTAAACTTCAATAAAGTTAGTTTTTCAGTTTATTAGCTTTAGGAAGCAAACTATATCATCTTAATGCTTCCTGTTAATATGCACCAGTTACAAATGTGCACACATTTGTTGTTCTTGACGCTAAGACTTCTACTACAAGTTTCAGCAATTCACAGTAAAGGTGAGTGTATTTTTCTTGTTCGGTAATTTTTAAAACTTTGCTTATAATTTTTATATTGAAAATCTGATTTCTCGAATCCGATATTGCTTTCATGTATTTTTATTATTTCATGTATTTTTATTCATGCATAAATTTGATTTTGTTAAAAGAATTGCATTAAATAATAAAAATGCATTTTGTTTAGAAATGCATGGAACTAGATATGTCACTCTTAATATACATATTACATTTAATGTAGCACCTATATTAAAGACCCTTTTAAATTGTTACGCATATATGTGCCTGTTTATCAAAACAAGAAAATATTTAATCATAAGCTTTACTTCTTATGCATTGAATTATCAGGTTTTTAAAGCATCTTATATTTTACAGATCTTCCCAAAATTAAGAACATTTCTTTTCAAGATAACGTATTAGAAGGCGAAATGACATCAGTTATGTGTTTAGCAGCAACAAAAACAAAACCTATAACTTATGAATGGAGGAAAGATGGGCAAACACTAGATGAAAGACGTGATAACGTTCGATTTAGCAATACGAATGAACTTTCAGTGCTCATATTAGATCCTGTAACACTAGAAGATAGTGGAAATTACACGTGCATAGCGAAAAATTCTGAAGGAATGGATAAATATGAAACTTCACTCAAAGTTAAAGGTATTTTGATTTACTTTAATAGTTGTAACTTTTATATATTTCCATCACCTGATTTTGAATGTAGTTTTATTTTTTAATTGATATGGTAAAACATATATTTATTCCTTTCAAGGTAAATAACCTGCATACTTAAAGGTAACAGAGTTTCTTAAACTGTGGATCTCCAAAAATTTAGCAATTATGATATTTCTTTAACTTATTCTAATAAATTTATAATTACTAAATACTTTTACAAAATGTATGTGAAAATAGATTAAGATAAGAGAATACATATAAAGGAAAAACAAAAACGTTTCGATGCATTTCTTTTTTATAGAAAACGTTCAGTTTACTTTTACTAACTTTAATTTTTAAAGTCAATGACCTAAAACTGCAATATTATATTACAGTACAATTGAAGAAATTGATAGTTTTACTCACGAGTGTGTCGGATTTTCGCAATGCTTATGGAGGTCCCATAAAATTTTCGTAAATATTAGGGGGTCCGCGCACCAAAACCAAGTTAAAAAAAACCCTGCTTTAAAACATGTATCACAGATTCGCCAAATAATATTTTTAATACTCTGAAATATTTTTGGATGGTGTTTAAAAATAAATACTGTTCAATTTCAAATTTAATTTATATTAAAGTATATTCATTTACCTTTATATTAACTCATTATACTATTCAAGTATTTCAAAAATATGTTTTTTTTTACTTTACTCATCGTTTGCACTGCAAGATATGTGCATATGAATGAAGTTATTTAATTGAAATATTAAGCTTTGAATTTCAAAATAAGCTTTGAATTTGAGTAATACAGTTTATAAAACAAAATAAGCAGTTACGAAATAATTATCTTGAATTTTTAATTTGTGATTTCAACTTTTAGAATTAAGAGAAGTCAGAAATGTTTTTGTATGCCTCTTGAGAATAAATATTGTGAGGCCGAGTAGGTAAGACGATTAAATACGAATAGTACGACTAGGTTCGAACCCAAACCAATGGGCAGATTCCGTGGGTGTTTTTCTTCCTATATAAGAGTACCAACCAGTTGTCCATAGTAAGTACTTCCCGAAGGCATTCCTTCCCGTAGGTAGGTAGTCCTCATGTAATTTTCTTATTCAAATAGCACAACCTTAGAAAAAGCATTAATATATTTTAAAATTAACATTATAAATGTCTGCTCCATTTAGAAGTGATGTAAGCAACAGTTATTACTGAAAATCAAAAAAACTAAATAGTTTGTTCTTATATACTGTTCCTAATTCGAAAACCTAGCATGTAAATGGGTAAAATAAGTTTTAAGAACCTTTTCTAGAATTTTTATACCTACAGTTTCCTATTCTATTAAATATATGCATGAAAATATTTTGCATACTAGAAGTAATTAATATTTTTAAGTATGGCGGAATAGTTAGAAAAGGAATGTTTTGAATCTAAGTTGGACCTAAATATCTGAATATAAGTCGCCTTAAAATTTATTTGAAATACTTAATAGACTTGCTTGTATAACAGAATTAATATAGACAATCATACAGACATTTTAAATGCCTATATTAGTTTGTTTATATGATAGGAGATAGTAAGTATAATGTAATTTGATCTTCGTTCTTAAAATTTATTTACAAAAAAGAACTCATTTTTAAAAGAGTGGAAAGAAAACTCGTTAGAGTACGTGCGTGCATGAATTAATGATTTGGAAAAGTTAACAAAAGATGCTTAAACAGATTAAGCTATTTTTAGCATTTCTTAAAAACCATCTTTTATATGCTTGGACATATAGATACAAGTGTCTGGCTTTCTAACAACTTTCGTGATTTTTTAAAAGTAAACCTGGTATTTAAATGAGATCACATCCTTAAAACCTAACTAGGATGCAACGTGATACAATAAAAGAATGAATTTGTACTCTGATGTAGTTTATTCGATCCTAACCCACTAGTTAGAGTATAGTAAATTCATTTAAGGACTTATTTTACTTTTTCTGCATGTTTTATTGCTTATTTCATTTACAACAGACAGAGTTTAATGCCTTGTGGCCTATTATAAGAGAATAAGTAAAATTATAAATCATTAATCTTTAAGCATTAAAATATCACCAGTGGAAATTGTTTTAATTTTCCATTTTATTTAGTCATATATTTTACTTTATCTTTTGTTTTACTTACAAGATCTTTTTATATGTGTGATAAATTTAGTTATTTTGTACTAAATTTTGAACAAGTGTGTACATACGGGAGTTGCATAAGATTATGATTATACAGTATATTCCTTTCTTGTGTTCAAATTATATATTAATATTTTTCAATAGGTTATACCCTTATTCTTTTTAATGTTTAAAAATCTTTTTAATATTCAAACTATTGTTCTCTATTTTATTTGATCATTTTAAGATCAATTACTTCTAAATTTTTATTTCAATTTGATATTGAATTTTTACAAATTTGATTTTGACAGATAGGAAAAGTAACTGATATTACGATGCAGAATTTCCAAGCTAAAATTAATTTGCGCTTATTATTATTATGAAGTTGAAAAAATTTATGAACATTAAATACCAAGAACTAAAATTATTTGTTTAAGAAATTATGAGTTTTTACCTAGTATTTCTAGTTTTATTTTTTTAAACGCCATATTCTTATATAAACTGAAGGGGTGATAGATTAATCTCATTCAGATATTACGACTGTCTTAAAATAGTTATAATGTGTTCTAAAATGTTTCCTTTCATTTGCGTCATTCTTCTGTTATTGTGCCATAATCAGAACAAAATGCGCACGTTTGGAAAATTGGATGACGTTTCGATGATTTTTTAAGCTAAAATTAAAATTTCACTTTTAATCCACCTGCAACTCAATAAATACAGTTATTAAACTCAGCCAATTATGTTAACAGCTCCATTCTCAACAGCAGAATATTCTACTTTTAGATATGCTTCGGCAATTTTCAAAAAGAACAGCATAAGCACAATGCAGTTATAAAGCATATTGTTCTTGAATGCTTAATTGTTTTAACATAAGTAATTTCTTTAATTTTACTTCCTGTGCGAACTAAATGAAGTATTGTAATCGCATAAAATTTGGGGATCATATTTCAATCAAAATATCTATTTTACACCCCTTTCGAATCCATTTGAACGAGTATATGAAACAGTTCTTCTATTTAAAAGAATGCGAAGAAATCGAATGGCAGTTTTGGAAACTTTAGGGAAGGAACAATGTCCATCATATTTAATAATATTGACAATCAGGCACCTTTTTAAATATGTTATAAGAATATGAGATGATTTCAAAGGGGCTTACATTTCAGAGGTTAGAAAGGAGAGAATACTTGCGTATAGGTAGTATCGTATTTCGTTGATGATGAAAAGGCTAAATGTTGTAGTCCGAACATAGGCTGTACATTTTCTTATAGTTATACAAATAAAAATATTCCGTAGGTTGATTGAAGAGTCCAATCTGCCGCCGCATAACGTCGTTCATCATTAAGGTAGAAAATCGGTTTCACTTAGGGCAGCTGCTATTATAAGGTACAAATGAATTTCAGTTAGTTTTTATTATATAACTCTTTCATTAACAGAGTTAGTTAGAATTACCTTCGAGTTACAAAGCTGCAATCATAAATAAAGTGATTGTTACTAGAAGGTTGCTGGGCGAATCGAAATTTATAGGCATGAGATGGCAGTTCATGATGATCGTTGTGTTTCTGTCCTTTCTACATTGAATTTTTCCAAAAACTAAGATTTTCTGGAGAGGTTATATAAGGTCATACCAGTTGAAAAAATTTATAAGATGTTGTCTCTCTCCTTTCCACATGCCTTCGTGGTGTAGCCCTCGACGTGTATTCGGGAAGACCGGAATTCAAACCCATTCCAGGGCATTGCACATTTTTCACGTCTCGAGCATCCAAAACCCTAATGATTTTAAAAGTCAAGAATTTGATCTAACACTGAAAATACAAGTTGCTGCGCGCAAATGGCTCAAAAGCAAGCCACAATCTTCTTCATCAATGGAATGAAAATTTTATCAGACGCTTGGAAAATTATGTAATAATAAAGGTAGACTAAATTAAAAAACAAACGTGCAGTATTTAGAAGAAATTAGTTTCTTTCATTTTGATACCATTTTACAATTTATTTTGTCATGAAGTTATTTTACACGGCTGGAGACTTTATTTTTCTGTCACTTCTCATGAAACAAAGTATATTCCATTAAACATGATTATATATTTAGTAAGAAATAAAATCATAATCAATAGAATGTTCCGAATTTAGTCATTTACTGTCAGGGAACAACGATAAAATTGCTTTAATTTTGTGACAGTTTGAAATGACGTGAACTGTTGGGAGTAATAATATTAAGGTTAATCTGAATCTAAAATGGAAATTATATAGCAGTTTCATAAGAATTAGAAGTCTCCCGAGGCAAATTCTTTTAGTAAATTGACAGTTCGAATTTTCACTTAAGTTTGCAAAAAATTGTTTTAGTTCGGGCTTATGGTTGGAATTATGTTTTATACTGTATCATACGTAATAGAATACTCATCAAAGTATGTACTTCATCGCGATGCAAAATATACATTTGAAATAAACCTTTTTTTTATATTAAGGAATTCGCTAATAAATATTCATTTACTGCATATCTTATTTCAAGAAAATAGTTTATTTCATTCAGTTTCTAAATAATTTTATTAAGATTTTCTTGTTTCCAGCACATCCTAGATGGATCATTCAGCCAAATGACGTAATAACATCCTTAGGAAGTTCCATAACAGTTTATTGCGCTGCAGCTGGTTCTCCAGAGCCTCAAATAAAATGGAAAAAATATTCTGGTAAGGAACAGTTTTAATCCGATTTTGACAGGAAAAGTAGTAACGCTTCAATATTCGAGTTTTAAAAATTTAAAATAGGTTTATGAGTAAGGCTAATATTTTATCTCTGTGATAAAATAGTGCAGCAGGTTCTTATTTTAGAATTATTTTGCTATTTTTTTATCGTTTATATTTCCAGTTTTCGAAATATTCTTTCTCAGAATATAATGAACGTTTTCCAATTTAGAAACAATTTTTCTTTACAAAGACTGTACCCACAAATCATTTTCGAAGTTTTAGAACTGGCTTATGGATGGATTGAGATACTAAGAATACAAATTTTTAATTATTAGCTTCTTCGTGTTAATTATTAGACAATGGAAAAATATTTTTGATACAATTGTTAAAATTTTATAAATTCCTGAAATGTACTTAAATTATGATTTTTAAGTAAGATTTTACTTCAGGGAACGAAAGGTTCTAGTCTGAATGTCCACACTAATGCTTTTATGCTCAATATGTTGTATGTATAAGGTTGCATTATGCTCACAAAAGGTTCTTGTTTTTTTTGTACAGTCATTAAATTTGTAATAGCAGGCCTTGACTACATAAAACCAAAGAAATAATCATATTCCAATTCGATTTTTAAGCGAACAATATTTTGATGGAAGTAAGTTGTGTTTTGAACATTACCATTATTTGTTGTTTTGAAGCTTCATTCATGTTTGTTGAAGAAATTATTCTAAAATTTTGTGCATGCACTAATCTGTATGCATCTTAAAAGCTGTTGCACTGCTTGATATCTCTGTTATCAGCTTTCTGGAGGGAGTTTCCCAAAAGCAGTCGAACGGTGAAGTCCCTAAACACTGGTAGTTTTATCCGGGGTTCAAATCCTGGCGAACAAGCTGGCAACAGGGGCTGTTTTCGGGACGTTCCTAATGTTTAATATTTATATGAGGTAGTTTCCGTCAAAAACTGCTCCACGAAGGCGTTCCTTTCCGTTAGACAGATATCCTTCGAGCGTTTTGCCACAAACTATAAAGTCTAAAAACTCCAAATCCATGCTTGAAGGAAAATTTCGGTGAACTGCTCTCCAGCAATAATTACCTATGTTCCCATCGAAGAATAGTAAGTATAAATTTGGAACAATTTAACTAAATTTTATTTACTTATTTAATTTTATGTAAACTACATTTCTAATGTTGGGAAACAACAATTTTCACCCTTTTAAATAAACTAGAGTTGGATTGTTTAATTATGGTAAAATAGACTAAAGCACTCCGCCTAAACCTAGCAAGGAAGATGAAATTTAATTCAGGCTTAGATAATATAATTGTTTATACATTTTATATTTTTGTAATATTTCTGAGAAAGTGGAATGTTTTAATAAAAGTCTTTATATTTGTAAAAAATTAAAAAGTATTTGATGCAAATACATCTTATTACATGACATATCCATTCCCAATTTGAATGCATTATTTGTACTTAATCATTCTGTTATCAATCAGATTATCTGGTAGCTGCTTTGAAATGCCTCAATCTCTTCCTCAGATTATTCAAACGCAGAACTACTGCTTCGCATCTAGAAGGATTTCACAATGCTTAATAAAAGTCCGGTAATAAATTTTTAAGTATTATGTTCAGTAAATATCTCAATGTGCAAGCCTTTAGCGGCGCGGCACACTCTTCATGAATCGTGTGTGGCAATTCCGAGGTCAGGGATAATTGTGATTTCCTCTACGTAGGATGGTGTTACAAATGCTTTGTCTGTGGTTTACAACAGCGAAAAAACTACGTACGCCTTTGAAGTTCATGAAGACCCGTAGGGCTGGAAAGGAGGATTCTGGTAGTTGAAGGGAGAGATACTGTCCCCAGCAACGCTGCTTTGGCACCTGCTTCAGTCAAAGCTGGAAGCACATTGCTGTCTTCGCTAGTGTCAATAGGCTGGTCACTAATCTTTGTATATTAGTGGCTTATGGATACGTTTTTGCGTATAGACCTGGCTAGTTCTGGTGTGTAAGAATGTGTTCGCTTGTTGGACTCTTGGATGGCTGGAGCTGCCGGGTCCGAATCTTTATTATTTTCAAATATGGCTCTCTGACATTCATTTTCTATAATTCCGCAAGTATCTTCGAAAAGAGTAAAACATCTGTAAATGCTAATGAAAAGGGAAAATTTCTCGCAAATGTAAATTCCAAAGAACCTAATAGCCCATGATTTATTGTAATTAACAATCTTCTGGGGAACTGCAAAATATGTCTACCTTTCTCATACAAAAGTTTTATGTAAGTGAACCTAAAAACATGACAAAATTGATATCTGAAGACCTGATAAGAGCGATATCAACTTCCCTTGTCGGATTTACAAAAATAAGACAAATCGAACATCATTGTTTCAATGCACAAGCTCTTAAATTCCCCTGAAGAGAGATCGGAGATATCCCCCGAGAGCTCTCTCCGAATTCGACGTTCTGTCCATCTAAGATGGAGAACTCTTTAAATAACTTGCAAAGCAGAATGTTTGAAATGTTAAGAAGATCAAGATAAGTGAGGAGGGTCAGCTGATTAACACAAAGTAGGTTATCTTTACTTCTTTCAACACGCCTGATCTGCGCCCTAGGCGGATATTTAAATTGCCCCGTAAGACCATAATGTATACCCAATCAGACCATATATCAGACCATTTCAGAAAAGGATCTATTTTTGCAAACTAGTTTTAAAAATGACTATATGTACCTACCTGTGTGGGATGTTTTCAATTTTAGCCTTTTGATTACTCTAAAATGTCCTATCATGATAATCCCACATGTTCTAAATGCATGTAGGATCATACATTTAAAAAACTTTGGAAGCATATCTTTCCAAATGCATGGAAGAAATCTGTTATTTTCCTCTAGCTAAGCCAATGAAAGACCCTAAACATCTCTCGAACTATCAGTTCGTCGCACAAACGATCTGTATTTGCAAACTGTTTGAAAAAATGGCAAACAGCTACCTAGGCTATTACTTCGAAAAAAAAAAGTAATCTCATACCAAAAGAATGATTTCTATAGGTAGAACAGCTATAGATAATATATTCTGGAAACCCCCATCAGGTAAGCCTTTGTAAAATGGAACCATTTAGTTTCAGCATTTTATGACATTCAAAAGGCTTATGACAACGCATGAAGATATAGAGCTTTATCTGATCTTTACATCAGTCGCTTGCGCAGCAACCTACCATTTTCATGTAGAACTTTTTGAAAGTTAGGTTATTTCAAGTAAGGGATGGTTCAATGTTTCAGCACTTTTCGACTTTATATTGTTTCTTCTTCCTTATTGAAATCTTTGATGAATTTTTTATGACATAGTTGGCGAAATGTGTCTTTTGCAGAAAAAGGAACTTGTATTTTATTGTGAAAGAAATCAATTTTTGATAGAGCGAGGGTTCTTCAAGTGTACTCTAGTTGTTGATTTTGCTGCTTATTATATGGGACGAAAACATAATATCAGGCCATCCTCACCTGTATTTCTTTGGAAAGTGGTGGGACCGCTGCCTCATTGTGCAACACAGGATTATTTGGTTTTTATGATATTGACCAGAATTCGGCTCCTGTTATTTCGAATGTAATCCAGTCAGGCATGGTGACTGCTAAATCTTCGCCAATGATCTGTTTTGCAAAATTATTGTATATTGCAGCAGAGTTGCGTTTAACATTTAAGTTTTCTTCTAGATACTTTGTAGGGAAGAAATGAAAAGAAGTAAGGAGTAATTGATCCCTTTCCGTATTCATTGTTATTGTTATTATGCCTGTTGATGCTTTGATGCCTGTTGATGCTGATTTTGTTTTATGGATCTCAGTTGACACATTGAGTCTTCGTATTAGTGGAAACAAACAAAAATGATATAAAAGTTACTCTAAAATCAGGAGAAAAGAGTAATGTACCCTGAGTCGTAAATTGCAATACCAAATAGCAAAATGAAATTAGTATAATACACTTAAGATTACACTTTTGATACAGTTAATTTATGAGAAAATTTATCTACATAAATATATAAAAAACTAATGAAGAAATAAATACAAAGCAACAAAATGAGTCCTAATTCGATTGTGCGCAGATAGCAGCAACAAGTAATCGTAATAGGGCAAAGTAAAATGAAAAATAATTGTTTTTAAAATCCATCCCATATTCAGTTCGAAATAAACCACATGAGCCCCCCTCCCCCCAAAAAAAATAAACAGAAGCATAATGACAAACCTCAAGAAAAGGAGAGCAAAACATGCCAAATGAAAAATGTTATTTACATCTTTTGCTGCATTATCATCAGAGGGTTGGTGCAACGAAAGAAGTAAATAAATAAAGTAAAATAGCCTGTTTCTGAGTTAACAAGGACATAATTTTTTTTAATTTAATAATTTTAGAAAAACAATATTAGGAAAATACAAAATAAAATTAAAAAAGGGATTTAAATGATTAAAGACACAGATTACTTTATTTTCTATGATTATTTTAAATTTTAATTTGTGCCCTTGTCAATTGAGAAATCAGCTGTTTTATTTATTTACTTCTTTCGTTGCCCCAACCATCTTATTACTATGCAGCGAAATATGTAAATATCAGTTTTCATTTTGGGTTTTGGCAGGTTTTGCTCCCCCAACTTTTCTTAAGGTTTGTCACTGTACTTTTGTTTTTGGCATGTGTTTATTCCACACTAAATACGGAATGGATTTTAAACGTATTTATTTTCTGTTTTATTTTGCATTGTAGAAATGTACCTAGATAAATTCAATAAGACACAACATTATATTTACACGGTTTATAGTAAAAATAAACTAGAAAATTCATACACATTTAATCCAACTAAATTCCATAAATGTGGCTGAAACAAGCCAGCAGAGTTATTGAAACAGTCGTTGTTGCACAATTGTTTTACAAGGTATGAAATTACATCAGTAGGCATTAAAAGCTGATTATTAAAGTATCAATTTGGAACAAGTTTTGTCATACGTTATTCTACTGAATATTTCAGAGTAATTAAACAACTAGAACGTCTGCCTTTGCAGTCTTCTCATGAGTATATATAATCTAAATGGTAACAGAATTTCGCACGAACGCTGAGTTTCCAAGAAGTTAATAATACTAATTGCACAATCGCAGTCTGTCCATATATGCAGATAAGTCGCTACATAAGGTTTGTGTTACGTAAAAGCTACAATATCTACGTGCCCTTTTTTCTTATTTTATGTTTCATACTTTAATATAATGCAGAAATATTTTTCAGTCTGTTTTATATTATGACTGATATTTGCTATAAAAATCATCCCTCTCTTCAGATGCTCCGCTTACATAAATAGAAATACTTTAAAACTTAGGCAGAAAATCCTTAGTGCGTTTTTAAAATACTGTTCTAAATTATCCCTGAATGATTTTTCTTTTCACATGAACTAATTTTAGTTATAAGCAATCAGTGTTTCAAGTTATTTGTAAATTTGTACAAAGTTACTACGGCCAGTATTAGAATTTCGCTTTGTTTTTTGCTAATCTATAGACATGGAGAGCTACAGTTTAAGGAAAGGATTTCTAAAATTATCTCTCAGCCTTCTGTAAACTTTGAAATGGAAATAAAAGATACGTCTCACATGATAGTGTTGTATTCTGTCTGCATGCTTAAATGCTTTTATGTATACAGAAACTACAGAATGCTGTATGTATCATACTGCTTGAATCATAGAAAAACGTAAAAATTGCATTTATGATAGGTACAAAAACATTTCTAAGGATATGCATGTTAATATACATATGTTCTTAGAAACATTTAAAAATATTAAGGATGCAATAATAATGTTATTTTTAAACATTCCAGATTAATACAAAACATACTTTATAAAGTGCTTCTGAGAGTTAGATCTTAAGCATTGAGAGCTTGATTTTTTAGTTCATAACATTTCTCATTCCCTGCAGCTTCAGATGTTAACGAATGCTATCTGGAAAACGCAGCATAAGAGTTTGAATATTTATATACAGTTTTATATTTATTTATTGCTAAATGTGGCTGAACACAAATTCATAATCTTCATTTCTGTAACCAGAGAAAAAAAAGACTATAACATATTTTTTACAATGTAATAATTTAACAATTTGTATAAAAATTTCCTTTCACTTGATCTAAATTACGCCGCTCAGTTCTAAAATTATAGATCTAGAACTTAGCTCTAGGAATATGGACAAAGAATAATAAAATTGAAACGTTTTTAATTTGGAGGTGGTAATTTGATTTAGAGTGAAATCCAAAAGTGGAGGTGTTTTTCAATTTAAATAAGGATATGTGTCAAATATTGAAACATAAGACTAATATAATTGATTGCAACATACATCTATAAAGAAATAAAATGAAATAAGGATATGTTTTTACAATTTTTTGTCAATTGTCATTAAATACCCAGTAAAATATCATTAAAAATATTTTTCAGCTTTGGTATTCTGAAAAGACCTATTCAAAGCAAATTTTATATTAGTCAGTTTTTTTTTCTGGAACACTGTTAGTTTCTAAAATCTTCTACATTTGTTCTTATAGAAAATCAGAAAATTGAGTATTTAACTATGAACACACTTCATGAGAAAGAAAGAGGAAACAGCAGCATTTTAAAAATATCTTCAGCTTTACCAGAAGATGCCGGGTACTACGAATGCGAAGCTGATAACGGAATATTACCAGGCATAAGAACAAATTTCTCAATTACTATTCGAGGTATGAGTCAAAATATTTCTTGCATAAAATAGAAGGAAATTTTCTTTTGTAATTTTTTAAGAAGTTGACTTTTGCTTACATATTCATTAACAAATGAGTTACTGTGAGTTTTGCTTAATTTTAAGTGAGTAATCTACTATAGAACTCGCGAATCGTATTTTCCAAGTGAAATACGTTAAGCTATAAAATGAAATACTAATTATTAATGAAATATATTAACGCAGTACCTTTATGGTTACTTATTGCAAATATTTTAACCTTTGTTCTTCATTTTATGTGCACGGAACAAATTTTCAATCACTTTTGTAATATTTTTGCTTGTCAGAAAAAGACTGCAAAGAAGGAACAGAACTTAAGGTCATATTCTGTGAAAATAAATGGATGCCGTTAATTTTATTTGAAAATATCTTTGAACAATATCATACTGTGATGTGTTTGGTATGTGGTAAATTTCCGTTTTTGGCAAACATCATAATGCAGGTTAACAGAACTGAGCAGCAGTTTCTTTTCTTCTTTCATAGTGATTCCTAGGTAAGTTAATTCTATGTTTTTACACATGCCGATTTTTTTACAAAAGGTCTTTGAATAGCTCGAGCGGTGACTTATATTTACCTAATGTTACTAAATTTTAAAAATCTTCCCATTACATTCTGATCTAAAAATTTTTAATATATAACAGTGTTGAATGTTTCCTTACATTATTCTAAGATTTATTCATTTCTCACTGCTGTAAAATTCAATGCTTGATGGTTTTTGCCTGTTTTAGAAAATGTTAAAACGAAATTTTAATTACATTTCTTTTAATGCAAAAATTATTTTTAATATCTATAGTATGAGTAAATGGTTTTAAGTTTTAAAGTAATTAAGATTTGCATTCGCCTGATAAATCGTTTCATAAATCAGTTCCATATAACTAGCGTGTGAATATTACTTTGTACTGTTAATTTACACCTACGAAAATTAATATTATGAATTCGTACAATATAGTAATTAAAGACATTAAAACTTTTTCTTTTTATTGCTGATGTTAATATGCCTTCGAAATGTCAAAAATACTCAGTATTTGCTTTACATGCACTTTTGCTTTTAAGGTAGCATAAGAAAAACATTGAAGCACCTTACCTTTTTTCAATTATATAAGGGAATTTGTGTAGTGAAATATAACACAAATGTGAAATATTTCATTGTTTTTTATTAAAAAAAAAAAGAGTCCACCGATGAATTTTGTGCAGTTAACAAGTAAGTTTTTCTTTTACTCGGTACAAATGTTTTGTGATAATTACAAAAAAATGTATCAAATTTGCTGAAATCAACGTACCTTCCTTATAACATGCTCACTGAGCATGAAATTGTTTAATAAAAAATTTGATGAGACCACTTTACAGGACTAGTAATAACGATTCTTCCATTCTTTGAGAAATGTATTTAAACTCTTTGAGAATTTAGTAATGTCTTTACCATAAAAATATTATTTTTTTTATTTTATATAAGTTTTTGATGAAATATCTGTATTTTACATTTAGTTAAAAATATTGTCAAAGTGTGGCGCTGCTTACCAATAAGTTGTAAGAACGTTAAAAGCCACTGTATTTTTACGCCATGTTTAAGTCCTCAGCTATGCAGCAAACGGTCTTTATAATATGATTTATATTTTACTTCCAGCAAATAGTTGGACTCTTTATTGCATAATTATATAAAATCTATGTTTATAAAACATATATCCTGTACTTCTATTTCCTATAACATCTGCACGCTTACGTGTTCTGCGATCTCAACCATGTGCATCATCAGAAAAATAGCATCATTCTTGAGTTGGATAGTCTTAGGCACCTTCCCGATCGGATTATGTACAGCAGGTGAGTCTTACTGATGCTGTTATGAATTAATTAGATCACTTTATTGATATTGATTTTTAAAAATTTTCTAGTAAGACCATATTCTTAGATGGATTGTGTTTCCTGTAGTAAAATGTATAATTTCGTGCATAGTGTTACAAACTGTAGTTCTCTGTGAAAATTGCAGTGAACAATCGTTAATTCATAGTTTTAGAGAATTCAAACAAAAATTCAGAAAATTTCAGTTAAGTGCATATAATGATTTCAGTATTGCTTGAGGCGTTCGAATAACTTGGAACTGTTTTCTAGACATAAATGGTTCGAGTAGTAGGGAGTCCACTATACAGCAGAATCTGAAATTTTAATCTGAAAGCTTTCTTATCCAAAATTCATTGTTTTAGCTAGTCTTACTTTTAAATGTTTTGAAACTACTTTTCTAGCGCTCAATAAAACTGTAATCGTCATAAAATTAATTATTTTATATGCTTTAAGGAAACAATTTACATATTTATGACAATAAATAAGTAAATAAACGACAATTGAATGTCTTTCTTGGTAGTTGTGTAAACTAATGTTTTGAACTGAGCTTTAAGAAGAAAATTCATATCCAGGAAAAGATGTTAAAAGATTGACGGTTATTCAAATTACTTATTTCTTTAGACTCAGAACTTTGCATTTCTTTTATACATCTATCCATAATGCTCCTTCTTAAGAGTTCAGTCTAATTTCATTTTACTAGGTACTATCTGCAGCATACAAAGAAAAGTAATTAAAAAGAATTTGGAATGAGATTTAACTTTTAATTAACTTTTTTGATAGAACATTGTACTTCAGATCGACCTCCGTTTGAAAAAAAAAGGTATAAAATTTTCATATGAATCACTTTATTTTTGCCTATTAAATCTTAAATTGATTACATAAAACCGGTTTGTGAAATCACCTTAAATACATATCTACCATTTTTTATGTGAAAATCGTAAAGAAATGATAAAAATTTCAATTTAAAATTGACGGGCTGAAACTGCAATTCTGCCTTGATATTTAAATATATTATTACTTCTCTCCTTTAACTTGCAAGAAAAACATTAATTCACCTATTTTATTTAAGAAAATCTAGGTTGTTCTATTAAAAGTTCACTTTAGTAATGGTATTGAAATTGAAACTTCATTTAAAATTTCAGACCTTTCTTTTTTACTCTATTGTTAAATTTATCTATAAATTTTCAGCTGATATCAAATGTTTATAAAAATTTAACTTTCATTTTGGAAACCTGCTTAATTATAAATTTCTAAATATTTCAATTGAGGGATAATACTACCATAGTTAAGGGCTTTACCACTATTAACATAAAAGTAGTAGTAAAGGGCCTAAAAATGCTCATTTTAAATAAATTATCAATGAAATTTTAGCAGTTCCACCATAATAATTTGATGTTACATGAATAATCCTAAAACACCAAACATACTCATTTTTAATAGTGCGAATCTAATGTACATGATTTTGAATTTAACATTGAAAGATTAATATGTATGTATGGAATATATATATACATATAATTTTATAGCAGTTAATGTATTTTATAGATAGTCCTAAAATCAAGAAATTCAATTTTGAAGATAATATTAAAGAAGGTGATGTAGCATCAGTGATGTGTTTAGCAACTTCTGCTGTTAAACCTGTAAAGTTTCAATGGGAAAAGAACGGCCAACCTATATCCGATTATGCTAAAACTGCCCGAATCGAAGATGGAACTAGTCATTCTGTGCTAGTATTCGATTCGGTGCAGTTCTCCGATTATGGAAATTACACTTGTATTGCTTCAAATGCAGCTGGAAGTGATAGATTTACAGCCCAGTTGCATGTAAAAGGTATGTGGAAAATAATAAATTCTTGAAACATGGTTTAAAATTTACGTAAATTGTTATTTTACATAACTTTTATAATACCATACATGCATATTTGTAATGTATTATACTTACTAGACTAGATATCATTCATTGCAGTGTGATCACCCTTTCGCTGGTTTTTCTTATTGGTCAACATTTGCAATGAACAACTTATAAAATGTGGTATATCTAAAGTTAAAACGTATATATTCTCAAAAGGCGTGTTAAAACGCAAAACCGTTTCCTCTAATAAAATAAATCATTAATTCTATTGAACATTTCAAAATAACCATAGCATCATTTTAAATAAATATTCTCAAATAAGATATTGATGAAGAAGTACACTAAAATGTCCTTCATGCATTTAATTTGATGCTGATAAATTTTCATCTCTTCATCTAATATCATTTTAATGAAAGCAATGTAGAATATCTTAATTCTTGTTTTTTCCTCTCTCGAGAAATGTAAGCTACTTTTAATTTCTGAGCTAAAAAGTATGTGTTGAATTAATTTGCAATCTGGCAAAAGTTCCTAGAATATATGACCACTAGTAACATATTGTCCGAATCTGCATAATCTATATAAATGTTATTTTAATAGCTGCGTGTTGAGAGAAATGCCACGTTATTTCTTCAAGAATCAAATTATAATAAGAATTTTTAAGGGTAGGATTACTAAAAATGTAATGAAACACTGAGTTTTTTGTGCAGTTAACTCGGGTTCTAATGCGGAATTCTGCTTGAGTATATAATTATTTAATTAATTGCTCGAATATTAAACATTTAAAAAAATTGTCTCTTAAAAGCAAAATATTTGACAGACATTTCTGTCTATTGCCTTGTAGCCAGTAGCTCTTACTTCACAGCTCAAAATGTATTAAATGTAGCACGCTTAATTAAGTTAAATAAAGCATATAAATTACCTGCAGTATTGTTTATTTCCTTATGATTGATTATCAATTAAATCGTTAGACTATTTTATTTTCACTGGTGTGGAAGTAAGAGCTATTGGATTTTGCATTTATAACACGTGCATTACATTTTTATGTATTCTATAGTAACTGTGAAAATCTCCAAAATTAGTATATATTAAACTGGCACTTCCTTCTTATAGCGCCTCCCAACACTGAATCGCTAATCAAGGGACATATCTCGCTGAAGTCTTACCACGTTTTCTTATACCTCTCTAAATGTTACATCTCGGTTGATTAGCGATTAAATTTTGGGGGCCGCTATAATAAGAAAGTACCAAACTTTACTTTAAAATTCGTTTCATGACTTTGTTTAATATCTTTTCTAAATAAGCTGAGAACAAAAAAAATGTAGTCTGAAAGCCAGAGATTTTATTCAATATTAAGGAAATTTATTCGCAAGATTTTTTATGAAAATCAATAATACCCACATCTTTAATCATTTAATAAATATTTATATCTCATTTTTCCTTAGCTAGTATTAACTCGTTTCTGAATATTTTATAATTTAATATCTGTCATGAAGATAGCACTTTTTGTGTTTAGGAAAAGGATTCTTAAAAATAAACTGAGACCAAATTTAAAATCATGCTTTGTTTAAAAATTAATCTAATAAATTTAATTGTGTAGTACATTTTTTGGATCATTCATAATTTTCCAGCGCCTCCGAAATGGGAAGAAGAGCCAAAAAGTATCATAACTAAGGTCGGAGATGCTATAAACATCAATTGCATAGCTTCCGGTTCACCTGAACCTAAGATTTCTTGGAGAAAAGTATCAGGTACTTTTACTGTTTTTATTAAGTTTTGCTGTTTAGTATTCTGAAATGAAATCATTCATAGCCGTTCAATGGCTTGTACAAAACTTTATTAACTTTTGTTTAATTTTTATCCTAATTAGGAAAGGCCAACTAATTTTAGATCTAGCAATTATTAGCTGATTGTATGATTTTATTTAAGCAGATCATTTTAAAAGAGAATGTACTCTTCTGAATGCTAGAAAACTCTGTTGAACTCATTAAAAATATAATGAGAGTTAATTCACGTTTAGATATGAATTTAAGAAAATCATCACTTTTGTTTGTATATGTGGAAAAATAAACATTATTTTGGGAAAATGATAAGTAGTAAATAATAATACGCATTAAATTTTAAAATCAATTTTAATAGTGTGAAATTTGAAATTATCGTAGCTACTTTTAACACGTATATAATTTTTAACTTTAGATGTTTCATTTAATGTATAAAATACGGCTAATTATGATAAAAATGCATATTGTTTTTACCTCATATAAGTTAAACGAATATGAAAGGTATCAAATTGGAAATTTACGGAGAAATAAAGTATTTGTTATATAAAGTTTTGCAGATAATTATCAGTTATCTTTCTTTTTCTCTTACGGTTCATTTTTTCTAAAAGTATGGTAAAAGTTCATGGTATATCTTTAATAATGTCCTGATTTTGTGAAGTCAAAGTAATTTTGTTTAAAGTAAACTTGTCTGTGAAACGGGTTTTAAATATACTACACGCTGACAAATTAAGACAAAAGACGGCAACCTTTTTCTAAAGTTCTGCTGTTCTAAAATTTCTAAAGTCTGGATTGAAATAAACTATTCTTATCTAAATTTTTTGCAACAATTAGAATCTTATATACAGATAGCATAGTTAATTTTACTAGTTGCTTTTCCAAGTCTTAAAATTCCACTAACTTCCATTAATTTCATTAAATACGTCAGCACAGAAGTTTGCTTTCTAGTGTCAATAATATCTTCTCCTTTATTTATTACAATTATATATCTGGAGAAACTGTTTAAAACTATTTAGCATTTTGCAAGTTACGTTTGAAAGTTTGGCATTTATTTTCCAATATTAGAGAAAATACGCATATGTTAAACCAAGAATGACATTTTATAACTATTGATATTTGGTGTCTTGGAAAATTAATCTCAGAATTCATTTCTTTCGCTCCTCTAATTTAGTAATTCTTATTTGGGATTTTAGAAGGTAAACGATGAGTATAATTTTGAAGCGTTTCTATGCCCCAGCTAATGTTTTCAGAAATATAACTGTCTTCTTCATATAAATCTCTTCTTCTTGCAAATCACGTGTTTCATGGGTAATTAATTGCAAGTTGCAAGAAAGTATGAAAAATCTTTTTGCAGCATTTTTGATACAAGGTCAGCAGGATACTAAATCAGAAGGTTCAGAGGGTCAGAGGTTAGAAATTAAATACTAAATCAATTGCAGTGCTTCAAAAATCCTATATAAAATTACATAATTAACTCTAAGCATTGTACTTTATTAGGTATGTTCAAAATTTCTGTCATCAAAGTTTTAAATGTAGTTTCGAAACAGGTGGCAGTCGGAAAGAGCAGAACCCGTGTTGAAACTTCTTAATAAAAGTCGAACAATTTTTTTTCGAGTAATTAAACCAGTATAAGGTGTAGCATTATTATGTTGAAAAATAGGATTTTGTTGAAAATCTTCGTGACTGGTATAAGCTGGCTGCGTATTTATCAGTTTTTGTCCTTTTCAAGTGGATGGTGAACGTTCTGCTACACACTTTTCTTCGACGTTTGACATTCCATTAGAGTAGTAATCATCACCACTTACAGTTCATTTGAAACATGAGGCCGTCCAGGCGGTGGAGCAGTGAAATCGCTGAACACTGGTAGTTCCGCCCAGGGTTCTATTCCATGGGCGTTTTCGTGTTTTTCCGCATGTGTAACGAGAAAGTTCCCCACGAAAGCATTCCTTCTGTTAGGCAGATAGCCCTAGCGTGCTTTGCCATAACTAACTAAACCAAACCAAAAACATCCTTAAAATGGTTTATTTCTCTAATCAAATAAGAAGAAAACATAGGTGCTGTCTCTCATCAATTCCGCGAAATGATGCAGAACCCAAAAATTCAACTGTGTAATGAACTCATGGGCGAGCATGTGTGTTCTGGTAATATTTCTGCTAATTCCTCAACAGTTGGATGTAGGTATTTAATATGGTATGGTCCAGAATCTGCTTAGAAAATACTGATAATTGTATGAAACGTGACCGTTTTTGCAGCTTCTGTCTCACTTACCGCCCGAAACCAGTGACAACATGCATTATCGTCAACCGCAGCCTTCTGGTATCTTTCACGAATGTTTTGGCATTCAGAATGCGGATTTGAGAAATAGGATATTGCAGATACGCGTTATCTTGATTGTTTCCATTTAATTTTTCTAAGGATAAAATTTCATTCATACACATTTGAGCGTTCATTTATCAACACTGAATGCATGATGGCATGAGCTCTAAGCAGAAGGCATCATAATTTTAAAGGATTTACATCAACAGAAAATGGGTCAGGTTCTAGCTAAAGTGGTTGTCTTTGACAACTAGGAATACTTGAGAAGTGTACAGAGTTCATCGCTTACTTCTTAGGCCAAAGCAAAAAACCCTAGCTTTTTAAAAATTAATTATATCACGTAGATATTAAGCAGTAATAAAAAGCCTTCCAGTTGGCATTTAATTTCTTTTTTCTTAATTACAATAATATTTAGTTTTATTTAAATGATACATACTTTTAACCTAGGTTTAATTTTAAAATTATAATTTCTAACTTCAACTTCTGTTTAACAGGGTGAAGTTCCGGGCATTATTCTATTTTAAAGTGCTTTTAATTTATTTCAAAAATTATTTTCTTTTATTAAATATAATATTCATTATTTGATTTCCGTATTAACTAGTATTTATGTGAATAGCTAGCTGCAGCGATTTGAAAAATAAATTTGAAAGAGTTAGTATTACAGCTTTTCATATATCTTCGAAAATTTTGAATTTGAGTAGTAGCTGAATTTTTTGTTTCTGTGGATAAGTTCATAACTCTTTTGAACGATGGCTTTAATCTGAGAGCTGAGGATAAGGAAGAAATGTAGGAAAATTCTGAACCCATTTTCTGTTTATCAGAAATTTTATGAAATTAAAAAATTGGAAGATTCTGTCAAACAACCGATAAAACATTTTAAGACAAAAACTGCAACAAAAAAGAAAAAGAAGGGAAAGTGAACCTATTCTGCACCGAAAAATGGTCAAGAGAAAAAAGCTCGGACAATATTTCAGTAAATCCTTGAATCCAGAGTGTAAATACAAGGAGGAATAATATAAGAACGCTATTGAAGTAGCAGTCAACGATCCAGCATTTAAATTTATGCCAGAATATGTGCAACTAGAGATTATCAAGATAACTCTAAAGACTTGGAGATGTAAAAGTCCCTAAACATAGTAAAAATGCATTCCACATAAGCTACAATTATGGGTAGCATGGAGAATAAGGAAAATAATATAACCGACTCGCTAGGTTTAGAGAGAATCGAGGCAAGAAAGACCGAAAGTATAGAAAGAAGAACCTGGAAATAATTGGAAAAAATTGCCCTGCAGAAAACACTCATTTGAAATTCGATTGAAATCTTCAGCGGAATAAATTTTCACCATTAAGTAATGTGCCGATGAAGAATGAAACGAATGATTATTTAGAAATAGTAAGAGAAAAGTTTTCTAATTATAATCGATGGCGCTGACTTTGAATGGTGTGGGTTAAACAAATATTTTCTAGTGATTTGTCCAGATCAAGTCGAAGCTTGATCAGTCAGATAAGAAAGGAGAGGTATTAAATCACTGGAATTACATTATGATTTCAGTAATCTCACGGTCTACCTTAGGCATTTTAAAAAAGGGAATAAAACATTTAGATAAATACATGGCTGTACAGAAATGAAAAATCCTGCAGGTGATAGAAAGTTGCAGCGCTCCTTCTCAAGATATCAAAGACAAGTATAAAAATGTCAAGTTTTTTCTTTCTAGTATATGCCATTGCAAAACAGCAGTCTATGAATCAAGGGGTGATAAAAAGTCCACACTGTCACTAAAGAATTCTGAAGAAGGAACTGATGGGAATTAAAACTAATCAGTCTTTATATATAATAAGTTCACGTGACTGCACACCTCAGTATGATGTATAAAAAATCTCGCCCTGTTCGCTCTTGCTTCAAAAAAGTTGGCTTTATCACGAAGACTGATATTAATATTAGTAAAAGTGATGTCAATGACGACAATGGGTAAGATGAGGAACTGGATAATATGTGGTTGTAGCTAAAAAAATCAAGGACAATTAAAGAACAATTCCAAGATTGGTTATTTATAGATAACGATGCTGAGAGCCCTAGAATTCTTAATTAAAAGGGCTAAGTAGCCTGAAAACGATTGATAATAATAATAAAGGATATGAAAAGTTAGTTAGTTAAAATTAATGTACACAGTCTTCGCCAGAAGTTATATTAAACGCGTTTGATATTTTGCCACTCGGGTTTCAGCTTGAAGAAAGCGTACCAGAAGTCATTTTCCGTGCATTACAAATACGTGAGACTTACTATGATATCAAATGTTCTTCTCGACAATCAAAACAAACTAAAGTAATTGATTATTTTTCGGAATGAATTAATGTAATTGTCATACATAATTTTGATGAAATGGGTACATTAAGTAATTTTTCACTTGTAACTTTGATGGAATGGATACAGTAACGTATGTGTTAGAACTCAGCCTCATTTGTTATTTTTCTTTTCATAGTTTGTCACTGCAAGAGTGGCAACCATCTGATTTTTGTTGTAGTTTCTTGGAGTTCTACGGATTTTTATAATAAATATGACGCTTTTGGAATTTTATATGTAAAGTTATTTTATTTTAAGTTTATTAGGAGAAAGGAGAACGGTTAGTTCTTGCAAATCTGGAACAATTTTGGTGACGGCAGAAGTGATCGGTAAAACAAGTCAAGGTAATTTTATTGGTTTTATCGAATTTAATTCTATTTGACTTTAGTGAATTTATTTTTATTGAAATGGAATCGTTAATTGAGAAACAAAAACCTGTCAGAGCGTCTTTTACGAGAACAATTAATGCAATTTTTCAGGAATTAGAAAAGGAAATTCCTGATGAAGAATTTATAAAAACGAAACTTGTTACTTTAGAACGTTTATCGGTTGAACTTAATGCATTTGATACTCAAATATTAAATTCAGAATTTTCTTGAAATGATCAGTTTGAAAATGAATGGGCGAAAATTGAAGAAGACAAAGAAAAATTAGATTTAATACGAGTAAAAACGGAATTATTCTTCAATCGCCAAATGATACAATCTACTAGCAGTATTCCGCCGAATTCGAACAAACGGAAACTGAAATTACCTAAAATAGAGTTAAAACAATTCGGTGGCGAAATTAAAGATTGGTTACCGTTTTGGGGACAATTTCGACGAATACATAAAGATAAAGAAATTCAAAACGAGGATAAGATGCATTATCTCGTTCAAGCGACCGTACCCGGTACGAGACCACGTGATGTTGTAAACAGCTTCTCTGCAACTGCCGAAAATTATGAAAAGGTTATAGAAAGCTTAAAAAATAGGTTTAGCAGGCAAGAATTGTTGGTAGAATTCTATATTCGGGAATTATTAGGTTTGATTATTAAAAATGTCACTGATCAAAAGAGAAAATGCAGTATATCAGAATTGTATGACAAGTTAGAGTCGTATTTACGTTCGTTGGAGTCAAAAGGAATGACAAGCGATAAATACGCTGCAATGGTGTTTCCGCTCGTGGAATCTTGCATTCCCGAGGAAATTTTACGAGTTTGGATTAGAAATCATGCATCAATAATTACAGCAGAAAATTTTCACTCTGAGAAATTGAAACAATTATTATTGTTTTAAAAAAATGAAGTGGGAGAGCAGAGAATTTCTTTGCCAAAAGCTGGATTTAAATTAATTGACTCGGGTGCCAAGAAAGAAAGTATAAAAGATAAAAAGTACCAGAGTGAACATTTCGTGCCTACAGCAAATGATTTATTCACAGGCCAAAATAAAGCAACCAATTATAGTGAGAAGAATTCTTGCATATTTTGTGAAAAATTTCATGAAAGTCGAGATTGCTTTGTTTCTCAGAAGATGCCTCTGAGTCAAAAGAATGATGAAAATTCAGAAAAAGAAGAGTTGCTTCTTCTGCCTCAAAATTGGACACAGGGCCAAGCAATGCAAGACGAATGTACGATGTTTGATATGCTCGAAAAGACATTGGGGTGTCATGTGTCCGGATTTGCCCACCAATCAAAAGAGCAATGATGTTGAAAAGAATAAAGAAGAGGAAACACAAAATGTATCACTTGCGAGTGCACTAATTTCCTAGATGAAGTGTTTCTTCAAACACTAGTAATTAACATAGACGCAAACAAAAAGCAGAAGACAGTAAGGGCACTTATCGATACAGGATCGTAACGTTCATACATATTAAAGGAGACTGCTGTAGACATAGGGTGCCACGCAATTGGATCTGAATCTTTAATCCATGCACTTTTTGTAGGAGTAACAACAAAGAGAGAAATTCACAAACGCTATGAAGTAAACGTTAGAAAACTAAGAGGTGATTTTTCTAGACGACTAATCTTGTTGGAACAGTTGAAGATTTGTCGACCAGTAGTCAGTTTACAGCCTGGACCATGGATAGAAGAACTAAGACAGAAGAATATCCATGCATTGGAGCTGAGGTCGCAGGTGTTCTGTTAACCGGAAGAATTCAGAAATTAGAAAATGGGCTGACTGCTGTGGAATCACTACTTGGATGGACAATCATGGGAAAGATAAAAGATAACGTTTCAGAAAGAAACTCCTTGTCCATGTCTTCTAATATAACGTCGATGTTGACTCACAGCAGTGACATAGAAAACTTGTGGAAGCTAGAAGCACTGGGAATTACAGATGCCAAAGAAAGTAAAACTGACTCAGAGTTAGAAGAATCAATGTTGGATCACTTTCACAAGACTGAAGAGCTATGAAGTCAGTTTAACTTGGATCAACGATAAAGACGCTTTACCAAGTAACAGAGAAGTTGCTGAAAAGCGATTGATTTCCACGACAATGAAGCTCATGTTGAAAGATAAATTTGAAACATACAATGCAGTGCTCGAAGAATGGCTCGAATCTGGAGTAATAGAAGAAGTAACAGAAGAAGAGGAACGAGGTAACAATCATTATCTTCCCCACAGACCGATCTTCAAAGATAACTGTACAACAGCAGTAAGGCCTGTATTTGACGCTTCGTGCAAGCAAAAAGATTTCCTGTCACTTAATGACTATTTAGCAAAAGGTCAAAATTTAATTGAATTAATACCTAGACTGCTTCTTGAATTTAGGCAAGGAAAAATATGGATTATCTCAGATATTAAAAGAACTTTTCTTCAAATATCTGTTCAAAAATCTGATCGAGATTTCCTAAGTTTCCTATGTAGGAAAAACTCGGAACAAAAGGAGATAAGAAAATTTCGCCATTGCAGAGTAGTCTTCGGACTAAAATGAAGTCCGTTTCTTTTAGGAACAGTGATCAACTCTCATTTAGACCAATGTGAGCCTTCTTTGAAGGAAGTGGCTACAAAATTGAAAAATTCCTTCTATGTTGACAACTGTGTCACTTTAGTGAATTCGAATGAAAAGCAGATTACTTTATTGCAAAATCAACTCAGTTAATGGCAATTGCTAACTTTGAATTAAGAGGGTGGGAGCAAACAGAACTGAACAGTGGAAAATCTACAATGCGCGAACAATTGAAAGTACTTGGTCTTCTGTGGGATAAATAGGAAGATTCTTTGTTTTGTGACATCCCTAATATCAACTTGACTGATCTCTCAGTGATAAGACGAAACGTACTATCAATTGTACAGAGAGTTTTTGATCCAATAGGTTTCACATGCCCTTTTACTATCCTTCCAAAGTTATACTTGCAAAAGAGCTGGGAAACTAAATTGAGCAGGGATGCAGAGCTACCTGAAGATATCAGAAAATTCTTGAAGTGGGTCAAAGAATTGCCCTTGTTATCCTCTGTGAAGATTTCCAGACTACTTTCGTGACAGAAGGACAATATTTTAGTTTGCTTACGTTTGCCGATGCTTCACAGGGATCTTATGCAAGTGCAGTATATTTGAGAAATCAAAAAAAAAAAGAAGTCAAAGTGACCCTAGTGCAAGCGAAAGCGCGAGTGGCTCCCTTGAAAAAAATATGTATACCACGACTTTTGAATTGCTTGCTTGTCTTATTGGGGGGCGATTAGCATCATTTGTCAAGAACCTTAAGGTCTAAATTTCAAAGGAATATTACTGGACCGATTCGTCAACAGCACTGTTCTGGATAAAGATCGTAGAAGTTTGGAGCACTTTTGTGAATAACAGAGTTTCGGAAATTAGAATCCTATCGGTTCATGAAAATTGGCATCATGTACCAGATGCGGAAAACCCAGCCGATATGCCATCAAGAGGATGCTCTGTGAAGAAACTCATTGAATCAAGATGGTGGGAGGGCCCAACTTGGTTGGTACTGCCAGAAGAAGAATGGCCTCGTTCTATCCCAATCGATAATAAAGAAGAGGTTAATACTGAAAAACGTAAAGAGGTTATAGTTTCATTAAGCAATGTTAGCGATATGTCTTCACAATTCTTTGGCTATTTTTCAAAGTATAAGAAAATACTTAGAATGATTGGGTGGATACACAGATTCATAGGAAATACCCGAAAGAGGAAAGAAGAAAGAGAATCAGGAGAGTTAAAAGTTTATGAATTGATAAGGGCTTAGAAATCTATCGTGAAGAATATTCAACATGATTCTTTTTCATCTGATGATATTAAAAAGCTGAAGTCAATAAGTTTGTTCAAAGATGACGAAGGCATTTTACCTGTCAGGTCTAGGTTGACTGAAAGGAAAGACCATGAAAATTTTATTTATCCGATGTTACTTCCGAAGAATCATAAGATTATGGAGAAATTGATAATTTGTGATGTTGGGAGGCCCCAACTTGTCAGCAACAGTAGTAGTGACTGCTATGAACTGGAAATTGCCCAAACTCTTAAGAAGAGTTTAACTCCCTTTTTATTTCACTTTAGAAATCACAGTTGCGTTCACTTGACGCTCACAAACTACGCCGACCCGGCGGTTAAACAAAAATAGAAAAGTACAACTAAAAATAAATGACAGGATGAATAAATAACGAAGTCACCATCTACGAGGCTCTATAATCGTAACTAACTTAACCGCGTTCTAAGATACAGCCGAGATTCAGCAAACTTATTAAGAAGTTGAAAGATTCAATGAACTGCCGAAATAGGCACACAGGCCGAAACGCGCGGTTCTTAAATTTCTACCTAGCAACCTTCACGCTCGTGATTCAAGAAGCAAACTTACAATCTCGCTTCCCTTCTATTTAAACTCAATTACTTCTGCTAAAATTTGAATACTCTGCGCGTTCTACTACGATTTACATACTCTGGCATTGGCAATTCTAGGGAAAAGTAAAGGCTTGACAGGAAAGATAGCTTAAACTTAAAATAAATATAAACCCTACATTTGCCGCTGCCAGAATTTGGTAAACTTGGAAGCAGGTCCTAGAAACGACCTGTCGAAAAAGTTTCCACATTCTGATCTAAAACTCAAGAGCTCCGTTTACATAAAACAAACTGTTTCCTCAAAAATTACAATAATTTCTGTAGATGCATAAAATTACCATATCTTCTTACAGGATCCTTTCTGGTATCTGAAAGGAATAAGTATCAGTATCTTCTAAATAAATTATGATTTACACTTTCTTAACACTAGATAAAGTTTTCGTTTTCGATCCTTTTATTTTCCTTAGCTGCTTAATTCATGTTCATTTAAGTATTCAAACATGAATTTAACTTTACCCTGGTTCTCCACCATGTGTGGTGTCAAACGGGAGTCTTCGTGTTTCTGTATTCCCCTAACCACAATGATTTGTTAGAATTCCAACAACCAAATATGACACACCTTAATCGACATACTGAAACTCGATGATCTATGTTTAACATTCTTAAAATTCAAGTGTAGGTGGAGAACCCTACAAAACGCATTCATTCTAAAATCCCCTCATTCATCTTTAGACATGCAGGCTTTCGCTCTAAAGCATGATTTTATCTACAGTTTAATACTTAAATTTCAATTCATTTCTTTCGAACATTTACTTTTAGCATCTAAAATTTTATGTTTCTAGACTAAATTCTACATTTACATATTTTTCAAGTATGTACCTAGATTTACAAAATTCTAATACATATGATTTATACAATTTACCATAAAATGAATAAGATAAAAATAAAATTTTACTTCACCCTTTCTTCGCCAAGCTGGCGGCACTGAAACTAAATTTTCCATTAATACAAGAATACGAAGTTATTTTACTTTCGGCCAAATTTTGGCTTTAACATGACAGAATTAGTCTTTCGACCAACAGGAACTGCTTGCTCTTAGATTTTACACTTAAAGAAAATAATACTTTTGCCTTAGCTGAATAAAGTAAAACAAAACTAAGTTTCAACCGAGACAAATTGACTTCCGTCAAAATATAGAACTTCGTATTTACGCATAACATTTCAGAACAAAAGAAAAAATTTATAGAAGATTTTAACTTATCTTTGAGTTTTCGATGCTTGGAACTCCGACATCCTCTTCTGGCAGAATTGATCCCAAGTTATAGAATTCATGGAAGTAAATCTTCGCCTTTGGGTTCTTTGAGTTTCGTCCATGGTGACTTTTCTTTTTCGCCCTCTGTACGCCGGCCTCTTGGAGTGGTAGTCTTCGGGTTCCTGTCTTTTCCCCTTGGCCTCTGGATGGCTGGTCTTGGCGGCCTCCGGTCTGGAATCTTGCTTGAATTTTTTCTGTTGGTGGCAATCTTTTCGTTCCTCCTTCTGTCTTTTTCTTCTCGTGAACGGCGGCCTTGTTTGCTCCTGACTATCTGGCCCTGGAAGTGGTCTCCTCGACTCAGTATTTCTACTGCGAGACGTTGTAACTGGTCTTTTCCTATTTACCAAAGATTCTTTACGCGGCGGCGTTGATTTCCTGCATTTCTTGAACGCTGGAGTTTGACCATTTTCCTTCCTTCTGTTCGGGACCCTAGAATGACTTGTAGAAGGTTCCTCTTCTGTTCTCTGCTTCTTGGGTGGTGGAGCGGGTGGCGTTAATTCTGGAAATTCCACTTCGTTTGCGCTTGAGTCCTGCAAGAAACTTTTAAGGATTTCAAAATCATTTTGATTATACTATTTTTTCACCTGGTCGGGACTTGCTTTACAGGTTTCCCCTCTCTCGTTCTTAAGGTACAATACGACTCCCTTGATTTCCTGTATGACATAGAGGTCTTTAAATTTTGGAGCCAATTTTGCAGTGAAATTATCTGGGGCACTTGATATAGAAGATTTTCGCTTTAAAACTTTATCCCCTACTTTAAAATCTGCTTCACGGCGTTTTCTATCATAGTAAAGTTTGTCTATTTCTTGCCGTATCCGAACTTTTAACCGCCTGATCAATGAGTTTCTGTATATCTTTTTGTTTGAATTCTTCCTCTCTTTTTTGCACAAAGAATAATTTATCTAGTGGCGTAATTAACTTCCGTCCTAAAAATAATTCTGCTGGAGTTTTTCCCGGAGTATCATGATTTGCTGTTCTTAAAGCACAAGCTAACTCATTTATGTAGCCATCCCAGCGCTTGTGATGTGTGCTAACGTAACTTCGAATTATTTTTACAATATTTTTATTAACTCTTTCTGCGATGTTTGCCTGTGGTCTATACGGAACCATTTTGATATGGCGTATGCCAAGTCCAGTGCAAATGTTTTCAAATATTTGGCTAACGAATTGTTTAGCGGTTTCGCTAATGACTTTTATCGGTGCGCCGTATTTTAAAATGTATCTGTGTAAGAATGCATCTGCGGCTGTTTTGGCTGACGCGCGTTTAAGTGGAAAAATTTCTGTCCATTTTGAAAAACGATCTACAATTACTAAAAGAAAACGATTTTTATTTAACTCACTCTGGGGAATAGGACCAAGAAGATCTATGCCTAAAATTTCATACGGAAATGTAGCGCGAATGCTATTTAAGTACCCGGCCGGGCTGTAATTAATATCATGTATTAACTGACATTGATTGCAGGACCTGACATACACAGTAACTATTTTGTATAATTGCGGGAAATATACCGCCTCGCGTACCCTTTTAATAGTTTTTCTGACCCCTTAATGACCCGCTGTTTTCGCGTCGTGTAATTTCTTCAAAATGCTTAATCGAAACGAGGCTGGGATGACTGGTCTATATTCGAAATTTTCGTTTGTTGCTTTCGTATAAAACAATAAATTATCTATTATTTCATAGTTTTTTGCTCTACTTCTTATTGCGTCGATATCTGTGTGTTCAAAGCTTTCGGGGTCTTTCAAATACGCATAGATACTTCCAAATTCAGGATCATCTTTCAATTCAGCAATAATTATTTCTCTAGAATCTAAAATTTTTGAAGTCAACACAGCGCATTTGAGTTCATTGCCTTCATCGTCTAGTTTTATGCGAGACAGTGTGTCAGCAACATTGTTTTCCTTACCCGATTTATATTTAATTATTAGGTTATACTCTTGAAGTTTTAAAGCCCATCTTATTAACCTGGGCGTTAGGTTTTTCCCCGAGTAAAGTCTACCAACAGCCGCATGATCCGAAAAGACTGTTACTGGCGCTTTGCCGAAATAAACTCGAAATTTGTGTACAGCCATTAATACGGCTAATGTTTCTCTCTCTGTAGCTGTATAATTCCTTTGCGTAGAGTTTAAAGTTTTACTAAAAAATGCCAAAGAATGGCCATTCTGAATGAGAACCGCACCTACGGCATAGTCCGACGCATCTGCTGCAATTTCCAGCTTTTCGTCTCCTTCTGGGAATTTCAAAACAGGGGCAGTGATGAGTGCTTCTTTTAACCTTTCAAATGCAGTATTTGCTTCTGCTGTCCACGTAAACTTACTTTTCTTTCTTTTAATTGCTAACAATCAACAACGTTCGCGAAATCTTTTATGAACGACCGATAATAAGAACATAACCCAAGGAAAGGAGAAAGTTTCTTGGCGGTGTCGGGAGGTGGGGAAATTCTTGATGGCTTTTATTTTTGAATCCTGAGTTTCTATACCTTTTTGCGAAATTTTATAACCCAGATATTTAAGTTCTTTAGTCGCGAACTTGCATTTTGATGCGTTAATTGTAAGACCGGCCTCTTTTAATAATTTAAAATCCTCTTCTAAGTCTTTAATGTGTTGTTCCAACGTACTACTCGTTATAATTATATCATCTAGATAGATTAAAGTCGATTTTCCTAAGACAGGCTTTAGAACAATGTCCATAGCTCTCTGGAATGTTGACGGGGCCCCACACAACCCAAAGGGCATGAGTAAAAATGCATAAGTGCCCGATTTTGTGATAAACGCAGTTTTATGTGTGTCTTCGGGTCTCATAGCTATTTGATAGTAGCCAGACGTTACGTCCAACGTAGTCATGTATCTCGTAGACTTAATCTTTCTAATAATTTCCTCAATAACCGGCAAAGGGTAAACTGGGAACTTAGTAACACTATTAAGCTTTCTGTAATCGATAGCAAACCTCCAAGCTCTTTTATCCGAGGGAGGGAACTCATTCTTTTTCCTACATAGTACGACTGGACTTGCGTACTCACTATTTATGGGCATTATTATCTGGTTGTGCAGCATTTCCTGAATGTGTTCTTCAATTATTTGTTCTTTCTGTTTATCATACCGGTAAGATTTAGTCCTACAGGGTTTGTCGGCAGTTAATTGTATATTATGCGTAACAATTTGACAATTACCAGGCCGTTCTGAAAACAAGTTCGAAAAAGTACTCACCACTTGCTGAATGACTTGGCTTTCATGGTCATTCAAATGGCTAAGGTCCACTTGCGGTTGTTTCACTGGCTCCACCAGCCTCCGATCCATTTCCAGCATAATCGAATTTTCCTGAAAATTCAGTTTGGCTTTCGCGGCCTTTAAAAACTCCATGCCTAAAATGACTGGATTCTGCAAATTTTTGATAACAGAAATTAATACTTTGAGGCTTTCATCTTTTACCTGTATTTGTAAAGATAATTTCCCAATGCATTGACAGGTTTTTCCTTGCGCCGCTATAATTTCTGTGTTTTTATTTTTAAATAATCGTAACCTATTAAAATTCTTCTTGAAAAATGTATCACTGATAAAATTACCTTCTGCCCCTGAGTTTCTATACCTTTTTGCGAAATCAAATTAATATCATGTATTAACTGACATTGATTGCAGGACCTGACATACACAGTTACTATTTTGTATAATTGCGGGAAATATACCGCCTCGCGTACCCTTTTAATAGTTTTTCTGACCCCTTAATGACCCGCTGTTTTCGAGTCGTGTAATTTCTAATCATCGTAAATCATCGTAAATTTAATCGATGAGGGCTTCTACTGGTACATCGCCAACCAGGACTTGTATAATCGGTAATTGTGAGTTCTTTTGTGATAACCAGGACTTGTATAATCGGTAATTGTGAGTTCTTTTGTTTTGTGATTTTTCTTAATTGTGAGACCGTATTTAGGTATTTTCTTGAGGGTTTTTTTTTTCGAAACTTCCGAGGTCTGGACCCTCGCTTTTACAGGCCCCTCTACTCGTTTAAAGCTTTCCTTTCAACTTCAGTCTTCTGGGTACGCGGACGTTTGTTTTCAAATTTCCTTTTTGACCTTTGACCTTCGAGCTTCGATGAGTTGGCTTGATAGCTCTTTTCCCCATAAGGGTGATTTGTGTTTCCGGTCTGTTGATTTGAGGATTGCCTTCTTTGAGAATACGATGCCCCTCTAGCTTTTTCCGCTATTCTGTGATTTTGGAACTTGACCGCCAACTCGAAGTGTTCCTGCAAGGTGCTTGGGTTTCGGATTTCGAAGTAATCTTGGACAGCAGGTAGCAATCTTGGTAAGATTATTTGAATTATCTCCGTGTCAGGTTTCTTTCCATACAGCATATCCGTCAGCTTAACGTTTCGCAGAATAAAGTCCGTCAACTCTTCTATATTTCGTTGATAAAAACTATATAGCTCGGCTTCTAGCTTTGCTCGGTCTTTCACTATGGGGAATGCTTTTAATAATGATCTTTTGAAATTTTTAAAGGTATATGTTTGGCCTCCGAATTCTCCTAATGAAAATTTCCCTATACTTTTCCACCACAGTGAGGCCTGTCCTCTTAGTACAGACTTGGCAATGGCAACTTTTTGTCTTTCAGGCACAGGTTATAGCTGGAAATGATTTTTGAGGCTTTCTAAAAATATCGTCACCGAATTACTTCCGTCGAAATTGACGTTTGGCTTGATCGATGCTGTCATCGTTTGGACCAGGTATCCAAATTCTTCTAATTGGTTCGCCATGTTGTTGGAATTGTACAGGAGCTTCCATCCAGTTTTCGGCCATTTCAGTTCGTAAAGTGTTCGGGCGCCAATATCATGTTGGGAGGCCCCAACTTGTCAGCAACAGTAGTAGTGACTGCTATGAACTGGAAATTACACAAACTCTTAAGAAGGGTTTAACTCCCTTTTTATTTCACTTTAGAAATCACAGTTGCGTTCACTTGACGCTCACAAACTACGCCGACCCGGCGGTTAAACAAAAATAGAAAAGTACAACTAAAAATAAATGACAGGATGAATAAATAAAAGTCACTATCTACGAGGCTCTATAATCGTAACTAACTTTACCACGTTCTAAGATACAGCTGAGATTCAATGAACTGCCAAAATAAGCACACAGGCCGAAACGCGCGGTTCTTAAACTTTCTACCTAGCAACCTTCACGCTCGTGATTAAAGAAGCACACTTACAATCTCGCTTTCCTCCTACTTAAATTCAATTACTTCTGCTAAAATTTGAATACTCTGCGCGTTCTACTACAATTTACATACTCTGGCATTGGCAATTCTAGAGGAAAGTAAAGGCTTGACAGGAAAGATAGCTTAAAATAAATGTTAGTTAAAATAAATATAAACCCTACAAATTGATAAACATCTCTCTATGTCTCATGCAGGAATTCACGTACTGATGTCAACACTTAGAGAGACGTTTTGGATCCTGAAAAGTAGCGCTACTATTCGAAAAGCTTTTATATGCATGTTTCAGGTGCAGGAGACATGGAGGTAAACGACTACAGACTGTGCCTGCTACGCTACCAGAAAACAGAGTTAGAGAGGCTCGTGTTTTCGAGATTGTCGGCGTTGATTTAGCTGGCCCATTAATTTTGAATGATAAAAGAAAAGCTTGGATTTTACTTTTCACATGTGCTTTTTTCAGGGCGGTCCATTTGGAACTGATTTTGTCCCTTTCAACTGTGAATAAAGCTGCATCCCCCGTCAACGCTGTAAGACGTGTTTTCGCGAGCTCTCTTTTCATCTTTTTATTTTAAGTTAATTTTGATATAGTTTACACAAGAGTTATATCAATTTAAAGTTCTTCAAAAGCTGAGCAATTTGATATACATCTGGAGCGATTCCGTTTATTAGTGGTGGATTAATTAAGTCTTTAAAGCAGAAGTCATTGTTCGTATCGCGACATCTGCTGAAGATTACCATGACTCCGTGAAGTGCCGTTTTGTGGTGTTTACATCTACTAAGATTTCTCTGTCACCTACAGGCATCCAATTCAATCCTAGTACCATTGGAAAGTGGAAGATATGATCTCTTCATTGATACCAGTGCTGTGATTGTGAAGTGTTTGTGCGATTTATTACAGTGTTTTTATTGTGCGACATAAAAGTGCCATACTTCTGGATTAATCTGGCGTATCTCCGGTCTAAGTGGGAATAGCGACACCATTCTTAGACGATAAGGTAGGCTTTTAGATTACCTTTTTTTTTGCAGTGTATTATTCATCCTACTAGCTTAATTAGTGACTGAGCGCGGTAAGATTTAATTGCAATTTTCCTGTGTGACCTTGTTCTTTCCCCGGTATCACTCACCCGGCTCGTTTTTACGACACAGCTGTGAAGAGTCGGTCCAGCAGGACAGGTCGCTCTCTGAACTTATCGGACAACTCCTTGTCAATCTCTTCTAGAGCATGCGCGCATAGTAGAGTGCAGTTGCTGGAAGTCTTGCACGTGCTTTTGTTTACAATTTGAACTTAGCTGCACGGTACTTAGCCAGCCTTTAGTACACCCAAATTTTAAACTTGTTCTAGTTTTTCACTGTGCATTTAACTTTTACTCTATTATATTTACTTTTTTTTAATACTTTATCATCATTATTATAATTTTTATACTTATTTAATTTCATTTACCTGTATATTTTTGTTTGTGCTTATTTACTGATAGCCATCTATTGTACTCTGTTGGCAGCGCTTTCATTGCACGCACTTATATTTAATTGTATTGCCTTAGATTATGTAACTGTACGCTTTTTATTGTAATTCTGCATATTAACTGTCATTGTCTGCATTCATCCTAATTAACTAGACAAGCTCTAATTAGCTATAACTGATTCCCTTGTATTTCGCTAAACATAACAACGCTAGTTCTCTCCTTTTCCCCCCTTCTTATATCTAATTTGAACCGGGGAATATTAAGTAGACACTTAAATTTTGCAATTTAAATTCAGTTGTCTATACTTATATATATATATATAATGTAAGAAAGGCATACTAACTTAACTTAAAAGAAACTTCATATTAAAACAATAACTACTACAAGCTGCTATTTTTTGGTTTATACTATAGTATTATAATGTAGAATCGGAACTTACTGTCTAGGAATATGATGTTTGTAAACTTACTTCTTAGGTGGCTGTCTAGGGGCTAATAAACTAGTCCAATTTACAAATAACTTGAATATTTAATGAAACATGAATAGTTGCAACAAACTACAAAGTAATTACATACGTAGAAGGAAATAGATGAGATTATTTACAGATGAAGAGAAGGAATCATCTTTACATTCAAACATCTTTTAATCGCGTCATCGTCTTAATGGCGGAATCGTCTGCCTTCTATCATCGGAAAAGTAAAAGATTTATTTTCACAGCTTGTCGCGTCATCTGATTATAATGAACGATGCCATCCCACGATAATAATATGTATAGTGTAATATTAGTGCTATGGTGTTTAGTATATATATATTATAATATACATATATATATGTAACCCTTGTACACGCGTTGTAATATTTGGTTTATAATAATAGTATATACATTATAGTATTTGTGCTGTGGTGTGTATTATTATAGTGTATATATTGTAGTATTTGTGCTATATTTTAGTATACATATATGCTACATTTAGTAATTTCGTGTGACACTCTGTGATTTGTGCCTTTACTTAACATTCTCCTACCTTGCACATGTGCCACTTGGAACTGTGAATCAGCGTAAGTACTCATTACCTGGTGAAAATAAGTGATTAATGACCTAGCGAATTAGTGGCTGATCTAGTGACAGTAACACAGATCTTTGCAGTGCTACTTTTCAGTGATTTAGTGTAAATTCGGCTGACAATGATTAATACAGATACCTCTGCAGTTCTAAGTACAGCCAACCTCGATTCTCTAGTAAAATCCAGTGCTGTGTCTCACGAAGAAAAGATTGAAACATTGCACGCTGAGTGCACTCGAATAGCGCAAGTAAAACGAGGAGGGAAACCTCTGCTTCCCTTATACATACGGAGTAGCTTTCTGGATACACTACAGGCCCTTAAGTCTCTGGCACTAGAAGGTCCCTTCTGTAGGGTATCACCACAGATCAAAGAAGCCTCAACCAATGCGGATCACGTGGTTACTGTCAACTCAGACACACTGCAAGAAGCATCTCATATTTCTCCTCCTCATCCTACCTTTGCTGAAATCCTCAAGCAACGAAATCCCTCATTAAGACAGATCAAACAGCCCAGCTTGCTGATCGCGCCAAAGAAGAACATTTCACACATTGAGCTAAGAGAAGAATTACGCGCAAAGGCGCCGATTTCTAAACTTCCAGTGGCTGTGGAAAAGATTGTAATGCACAAAAAGGGCGGCTTCGAGGTGTTCAAAAAATCTTCGGATGACCTCACACTCCTGGAGGCACAATTACAAAAAGCGGAAATTCAGGCAGACTTTCAATACCCTGCAAGACGAAAGCCACGTTGTATAGTACACAATGTTGCAGAGGACACGAAGCCTGAGGAACTCGTGGATGAACTCAGTACAGCCACGGCAGCCCCAAGAAACACCTTTAGACCGCTCTTCAAGCTCAAGGAACGCAAGAAAAAGAGCGTCAAATGGGTCTTTGAATGTGACCCACATAGCTTCGCAGCAGCTCTCCGAATCAGACATTTATACACAGGATGGCATGCACACACCATCCACGAATATCTCGGGATCAAGCGTTGCTTTAAATGTCAACAGCTTGGCCACCTACAAGTCTCGTGTCCTTGCAAATACCAGTACTGTGCGTACTTTGCAGGTCCACACCACGAGCGAGACTACCACGCACGAAAACCAGCATGCATCAATTGTGGGGATGCAAATCATAAGCACGGAATGCAGTACGATACCAGGCACCCAGCTTACCACCATGCCTATTCTGAGTATCAGAGAACAGCAAAACGAGTCAGAGATGCCACGGAATATTAACTCAGACAATAATGTCAACGCCCACACGCAAGACACGTCTGTTGGTCATTTCCCTACACGAGCAGATCCAATGACAGATTTCAACATACGACACATTGACCAAAGTGCACTAAAAATAGTTCAGATTAACCTGCAAAGAGCCAGAGCAGCAACGGCGCAAGTCATTCAGTACGCCATGGAAACGGAAACAGACTTTATCTTAGCCCAGGAACCTTATCTTTACGACAAAAGAGTGTCCGATTTTCCTCTCTCGTGGACTGTATTTCAGGGCAATACTGCCGAAGGCTCGCGAACGGCAATAATATGCTGCCAACAGAAATGGTCTCCCACCATCGTTCTAGCCTCACGCGATGTAATAACTATAGCTGTAGAGACATTAAACTCCAATGTGCTTATCATGAATGTTTACCTTTCACCATCTGAAGACATGACACACTCCTTGGAACTAATTCAGAGAACTCTTGTACAATATCCCAGTGCGTCAAATCTGCTTGTGACTTTAATGCGCACTCGAAAGTTTGGAACTACCCAAGCACAGACGCAAGAGGGAGAACCATAGAAGATTTCGTGGCCAGCAATGATTTAACTTTGCACAACACTGAAGACAGTCCTCCAACGTATGAAACGGTTCAGGGTAGGGGTTGGCTTTACCCCTAACCTTGACCTCAGCTTCATTGGCCCCATTTATCCAACAATGGACGGTGCAAGACTTACCATCCAACTCTGATCATTTGTATATTACTTACAATTTTTGCCATCCACATACGAGAATGGCCCTCAAGCGCTATAAGCTTACAAAGCGAAAGACTGCACAATTCATAAACAAAGTTCGTTTTTCCCTTAGAAGCGCAGAGGAAGATCTCACAGCATGTACTACATCCCAGGACCTGGAGTCGTTCACCAGCTCTCTGATCTCCACAATACAGGACATCTGCAACAGTACTTTTTCTCTGAAGATGCGGAAAACTCTGCATATGCCGAACTGGTGGACGAAAGATCTCCGAACGCAGCGTAGTAAAACACGCGCAATGAGAAGGCGCATGAAAGCAGAATACGACCAGGAAGCTAGGCTGGCACTCAGCATCTCATACCGAAAGGCGCAAGCGGAATATAAAAGAGCAATTCTTAAAGCAAAGCTTGCGCGTTGGAGAAACTTTTGCACTAATAACACCGATATTTATGGTGCGCTATTCAAAATAGCACTAGGTAGTGTCTTTAAACCGCCACAGCTTCGCCTTTTTGACAGTTCACCACCAGAGCAAGAGACTACAAAGGAGGCAGTACTCTCCAAAATCCTGGATGCAGTCTTTCCCAACGCCAGTTGGGAAAATTCTCACCTGGCATACCAGCTCTTCACGACGGCAACTGACGATCCTCCCTTTCAGGATCCGGAACTCAACGCTATCATGCGTATTCTGCCCAAGCGAAAAGCACCAGGCCCGGACTTGCTTGATTACAGCATAGTCAAAGCTGTACACAAGGCAAAACTCGGATTCCTCTGCAAGTATTTCAACAAATTGCTGGAGGAGGTATTTTCCAGTGGCATTCAAAAAGGGGCAAGAAGTCTTCTTTGCCAAACCTGAGAAGCATCCGAACGACCCTGCCTCCTTTCGCCCGATATGCTTGTTGTCGGCAATAGGGAAGGTTTTAGAAAAACTTGCAGTCACAAGACTAAAGCATCACCTCACCCGGAAAAAATTCTTGTCGCAGCTACAATTCTGTTTCAGGGAAAGCATATCAACGTTCCATGCCCTTGATCTTCTTCAGAAAGACGGAAGCTCGCAGTAACAATCAACACATAGCAGTATTAAGTTTAGATCTCCAAAGTGCATTTGATTCCCTGTGGTTGCCTGCTGTGCTCGAAGCCCTGCACACAGCTGATATTCCAAACAATCTTTTACAGTTTTTTAAAAGTTACCTCAGCAACAGAAAATTCATAGTTGTGCACGACGGAGGAATCATTACCGGACAACAGACCAGGGGCTGTCCACAGGGATCATGCGCTGGTCCTGTCCTATGGAACGTGACTTTCAATCCGATCTTGTGCACTCAGTGGCCGGAAGGAGCGAAGGCATTTGCATTTGCAGATGATGCTACATTCATCGTCAGAGGACACAGCAGGCACGTTCTCGAAGCCCGCTGCAATGACGTTATCTCTCAGTTTGACATGCTCTGCAACCAAAAGAAGCTACGAATCTCGGAGCTCAAGTCGAAATATATAATATTCCATAAACCTGGCCAGACACTCCTTCACAATCCATGTATTAACCTTAGACAAAAGAGAGTAAAACGAGTGAAAGAACTAAAGCTTCTCGGCTTATTAATCGATGAAAAACTCTCCTGGCACCCTCATTTGCGAGCTCAACGCATTAAAGCTCATAGAATAGCTTCTCGAATAAAGGACATGCAAGGCTCAGACTGGGGGCTCCGGCCCCACATTCTAAAGATAATATACAGCACAGTGGTAGAAAAAATACTTATCTATGGGGCGGCCATAAGGGCACTTCCAATGACTACGAGGTAGCAACAAATTTTGAACAGCGTTCAACGCCCATTTGATTTGGCTATCACGAGGACCTACAGGACCACAGCAACTGCAGCAGCCACAGTGCTGGCTGGACTTATTCCACTGCAAATACGGGCCCAAATGGAAGCGGTCATCGCAAAAGTCACTCTCCTTAAGCAACCTGCTCAATACCAGAACCTCCATTTCTCACCGGAGGACTTTGAGAGCAATCTACAAGTTGCGGAAGTACACCCGGCCCTTTTCTGCAAAAATGTCCATGCCTATACAACGATGCTTAAAGACAACAATGATCACTCTAATGCCCTTAAGATCTATACAGATGGCTCTCAGGTGAATGGAACGACAGGCTGTAGCTATACCATCAAACGAAATGGAAGCACCTTAAGGTCTTGGAAAGGCTTTCTGGGCGCAGGCAACTCAGTCTTTCAGACCGAAGCCGAAGCCATACGCCTGGGCAATCCTAGCAGCGAGTCAATTTAGCTACTCCACCACACAAATACACACCGATAGCCTGTCAGCAATTCATGCAATTCGGAATCCTTTTCACAGGTCACCCATCATAGGGCGCATTCAGCAAACCCTGCATCAGCACGAAGGACGCATCCTCATCTTCTGGATTAAAGGACACGCTGGACACCAGGGGAATGAGGAGGCAGATTTACTAGCCAAAGAAGCCGCGAGCAATCTCGATGCAGAACAACTGGCAATAAAATTACCAAAATCCTATGTAAAGAAGGCTGTTCTTAACGCCGCACTCAAGCAATGGCAGGAAGAGTGGAATTCTATTCCGCAAGGAAGAAGGACCTACGAATTCGCTCACAAAGTCAGCCTTGACAGACAGATATCTCAGCCACACATCACTAGATTTATAACGGGTCATGGTCCATTCGCCGAATATTTTCTAGAGCGAAGAATAACAAACACCAACATCTGTGCGTGTGGCCAGCCAGGTAGCCCGGACCATTATGTGACCTTCTGCCCACTAACACGAGAGTAGCACATGTCATTTTACAACACAGATCCAGCCTATAAAAGATTCTTTATTCGCCAACCAGCTGTACTTAAAAAACTCAAAAGTATTATGGACAGACTGCAAGCATTAGGCCAGGACTTCTGGGATTCGGCTTAACCACAACTCTATCCTTTCCACATAACCAACCTTTATATCCAATGTACCTATGGCAATGTGCTTATGTATCGTGCCTTCATTAATTGTCACTCATTCTTACCTATGTTTTTAATTGTCATTCATTATTTCATTAATCACCAGTGCATCTCCAATAATTGTTGCATACCATTACTTTAGTTTCAACTATCTAGATCAACGCACTTTTGTATCCAACGCACATCATTCGTTTAAGTGTACCATCCCTGTCTATGTATGTAAAGCCATGTAGAATAACACAGGATTTTGTGTTATGACTAATCGTCATATATCGTTTTACTGTACAAGTACCATTTTCAGTGCATCTTCTGTAGTAATGTATCAGTGTTTAAGCGTATCATTTCTACTAATGTTTATATTGCCATGTAGGATAACACACGAGTATGTATAATAATTGTCATTTTTCGCATTAATACACAATTCAGTGTATCAGTTTTATTAATGTATAGGTGTTAAAGGTTTCATTTCTAATAATGTATGCATAGCCATGTAGGATAATTTATGTTTCTGTATTTTTATTAATCGTCATCTTTCATATTTATCCACAAGTACCATCTTCAGTGTGTCGTTTCTAGTATTAATGTTTAAGTGTAGCACTTCTACTAATGTATGTATAGCCACGTGGGACGATACGCGATTATGTGTAAATATTAATTGTCATCTCTCGCAATGATGCACATGCATTAGACTCAGTGCAACATTTCTGTCAACTTACAGGTGCTTAAAATGTCTTATTTTTATTCATGTACGCATAGCGCAGTAGGATAATGCATGATTATGTGTTATCATTACTTGTCATCTTTCGTATTAATGTGAAAATATCATTGTCAGTGTATCATTTATATTAATGTATAAATGCATCATTTACCATGTTATAAATGTATATTAATGTATAAGTGTGTCATTTCGATTACTGTATGTATAGCCACTTAGGATGATACACGATTACGTGTTACCATTATTCTTCATCTATCGTATAATGTATAAGTGCCATTTTCAGTATTTCATTTCCATTAATGTATACGTGTTAAAGTGTATCATTTGTACTAATATATATGTATAGCCAAGGAAGGTAATACACGAATATCTGTAACCATTAATTGTCATCGTTCACATTGATACACAATTTTCATTCTCAGTGTATCATTTCTGTCAACGTATAGGTGTGTATGTATCATTTTTATTGATGTGTGTATAGTCCAGTAGAATAATGTATGATTATGTGTTTTCATTTATCGCCATCATTCGTATGTGTATCATTTCTAGCATATCATTTCTAGTAGTTTATGTATAGTCATATAGGATGCCACACGATTACGTGTATTCATTAATTGTCATCTTCTGCATTATTGCGCCAGTTGTATCCAGTGTACCAAATGTATCCAATGTACCTATTGCCAAATGTATCCAATGTACCTGTGTATGAAACTTTTTATTAATTGTATACTGAAGCATATATATGCACACGCCCTTGTTTGGCCACGTCAATACCACATATTCTCCATTAATATATTCCCGATGCAGCCCTCTCAGGAAGTCGCCAGGGTCGTGTTGTTCTAAATAGGTGCGGGTACCGGACGACACCCTATTTGTCATATTAAGCCGTTCGGGTGTCCGTGCCCTGCATTCACCTGTCCCTTTCAACTCAAGGATTTTTACTTGGTCTTAGAAGATTTATTGCTCGCAGAGGGAGGCCATCGATAATTTATAGCGATAAGGGAAGCAATTTTGTCGGATCCAATAATCTCTTGAGATCGATTAATTGGAATACCATTGAGATAGAAGCCGCCACAAACAAGATCGATTGGAAGTTCAGTCCACCCACAGCACCATGGTGGGGTGGCTTTTGGAACGACTTGTTCAAATGATTAAGAAGCTTTTGCGTCCGGTCCTATGCCAGTCATGTCTGAATTATGAAGAATTGATGAGTGTGCTGTGCGACTGCGAAGCAACTGTGAATGCCAGACCACTCACTTATGTGTCAGAGGACTCTGATGATCTCATCCCTTTGACACCGTCCTTGTTTTTAGGTGAAATTCCAGTCTTTGGAGTTCCTGACTTGGATCATCTTGATAAAGTTGATTTCAACAAGAGACTGAGACATTTGCAGAATTTACGAGAGCTCTTGAGAAAGAGATTTAGAAATGAATATCTCGGCCTGCTAGTGCAACGTCCATCTACAGTGCCGATTTCTCGACAGATAAAAATCGGGGATATAGTTCTTATCCAATGTGATTAAAAACGCAAGTTGTTGTGGCCTCTAGCAAAAGTAATTGAACTATATCCTGGAAAAGACGGCAACATTCGAGTAGTTCGTGTCAAAATCATGTCTGGAGAATTAGTTCGACCAATCCAGAGAATATTCCCTCTCGAAATACCTTCATCTTTGGAGTCAGATGAGGCAAATGAAACTGAGACGCAGGGTGAAGACAGTTTAGTCTCAAAATTACCAAAGAATAATTCAGCTGCAGATTTATCAAAGGACATTAAGACTGTCGTGACTAGAAGTGGACGACAAATTAAAATTCCATCTAGATTTCTAACCTGAACACTACTTGAGTTATTTTAGAGTAGAAATTTAAGAACGTAATTTTTTCTTTTGTTTACTATTTAGCCTTAATATTTGTATGGACAGTATTTTTTATATTTTGTTTTGATTGATTAAGTATATGTCATCAATCTAAAGGTGGGAGTATTGTTAGAACCCAGCCTCATTTGTTATTTTTCTTTTCATAGTTTGTCACTTCAAGAGTGGCAACCATCTGATTTTTGTTGTAGTTTCTTGGAGTTCTACGGATTTTTATAATAAATATGACGCTTTTCTATGGTATTTTATATGTAAAGTTATTTTATTTTAAGTTTATTAGGAGAAAGGAGAACGGTTAGTTCTTGCAAATCTTGAACAGTATGTAATATGGCACTTGCATTTAACGTTTTACTACTATTTTGCATTTTAAATTTAAAAAAATCTTAAAAACACATCTTAAATCCTGTTTTGCCAGAACTTCTATTTTGCTCATTTCTCCATTAATTTTTTGGCAGGATTCTGTTACTTCGTTAAATAGAGGTTTGACTGTAGACTAAAGTTCCAGTATTAAGTATTCGTAATTGGATAATTTTGATAGTATGAGGAAACCGATGTTTTGTTCCTATGATGCTTCCAAGAAAAACAATTCTTTTCATTGACACTTTTTAATGCAATCCAGGCAGAAATTTCGCATATTGTTATTAAAAGATTTTGGTACTTTCCGTTACACAAAAACATTATATTATTGTAACAGTATTAATAAATTTTAAATGCATCATAAATTAAATATAATTTAAATTTGAGCAAGGGCCATGAATTTTGAGATCTTGCAACATTACGGTAAAAATTCCGTCTTTTGATATAATCGTCGCCATATAAACTTTAATAATTATGATTCAAGATGATCGCGTAAGGTTCCACTTTTGGGTTTATTACGCTATTTTGCAATACTCCGCATTCTTTCGAAGATTTGTGTATGAGATCGAGTGTTTTGAATCTGCGAAACTGTATCTGTGGTTAACTGTGAGATGATCATATCCTGCGTCTTTCAAATCCTCTGTTTTGAATTCTTATAACAATCGGAAAACAAATTGTACTACCTTCTATGGCAGATTTTTAATCGTGCTAAGCAATATTTATTATTTTAGTTGAGAGATCCGGAACGGCTACATGAAAGCATTCTTTTGTTCCTCTATATAGGCCACCAGAAATCTATTGTGAAGGAAGAACACTTTCCATATTCCCCTTTGCTCTCGTAAAAAGATTTTCATTAGCCGCAGTCCCTCAAGCTAAGTGTGAGATCTGACTCCCATTTTTTCCTCAGCAAGATCTAAGGTTGCAACATCATTTTGCAGTGTCGTAACTGGTAAAACATATAATTTCTTTATTATTTTTACAACGTATTCGCCTATGAATAATTCTTTTATCCTGTACTAGCCGCTACATAGCCAGCTTTCGTCTGGCTTTTAAATGTACCGTAAAAGTGCCCAAAGGGAACACCAAACATTAAATTAAAAACCTGCACAGAATTTTACTCTGCAGAACAACTTTATCAAAAAATTCAATAAAAATGCATCGCATATTAAAAAACTTACAATGAATTAAGCAATATTCCTTAATACGAATATTAATTATCCTAATAAATAAATTAACCAACTTCCCGTTGCAAAATCTTAAGAATTCAAATGGTATAAAGGAAGTTAAGAACTTTGTTTCCTAATAAAAAATCATTCAAACATTTTATATAATAAAAATTATATATTATTAAAACATAATATAAAAATTACAATTAAATAAGCAATTAATCTCATATTTTCAAAAGAACAGTCAGCAGTCCAGTATCGAAAGCAATGAATGAAAAACTGTCGCCAAAACCACATTTCTGAAAGAATAAATTTATCATCAGAAAGCAATAAGCAATGATTCTTGTGCTTTGTGGATGACATAATTCAAAATATACAAACCTCTCTGTCATTAGCTAATAAAGAGAGAGAGAGAGAAAAAAAAAAAGGAAATTCTTTCTGTTGTGCCTCGCGAGACACATGGGCGCCAGAATAAGAGGATTGCGAAGTGACTGTTGCGTGTCCGAAAATCAAAAGAAAATAAGCAGCATGAAATAAGCAATATCCTTTAATACAAATATTAATTATCCTAAGAAATAAACCAATTTTCCGTTGCAAAAAAAATCCTGCTAAACTTTTTAGTATCTTAAAAACAGTGAAACTAGCATATAAGGTATATCCCCCCCTTCCTAGCGTGCCTTCGTGGTGTAGTGGTTCTGCACGCTGAGCCGGTATTCCAGAGGTCCGTGGTTCGATTTCCGGCGAAGGCGTTGCTAATTTTTCCACTTGCCTGCTAACAAAAAAAAAAAATACCTAATGTCTGTACATTTTTGGCCGAACTAAAAGGATTGTGGATGATGACTCTCCATACCCAGGATTTGGCGACTGGGTCCTCTAAAAACCCTAGTCGCCCTTGAAAAGGGAGTATATAAGGTATTTCTCCCGTCTTCCTAGCATGCGTTCGTGGTGTAGTGGTCAGCACATTGGGCCGGTATTCCAGAGGTCATTGGTTCGATTCCCGGCTCATTTTTCATCTCCGGCTTTTCCAATTAACATAATGCTCTACAAGCAATAAATATTTTATCTCCTATTTTCAACAGTCAGCAGTCCAGTATACAAAGCATTGAATGAAAAACTGTTGCCAAAACCAGATTTCTAAATAAATGAAACTATTCAAAATGCAGTTTCATCAAAGAAGATAAAATTTTAAAAAGTCTGATTGGAATTTTGAAAAAATCGTTTCGAGGTGCACTGGCTCTTGTCTAGATGCACCTATGTACCAAATTTCGTAGCCCTGGGTCTATTAGCTTACGCAAACCACGAACGAAAGACACACATACATCCAGACAGACTCTTTCTTTTATTATATGTAGAAATTAATGCCACTTGCTCCGCTCCTCATGATCTTTACATAACTTCCAGATCGTGAAATCCATTTTTTTCGATAAAAATACTTTTAGTCAGATAATGTATGAATAAAGTCATCTATCAGATTATGTTTAGAGCAGTTCCAAAAACGTTTTCAGAATAAAAAACGTAAGTATTTGGGATCTTTTTCACTCATAAAGGCAAGATGGTTCAACTGATCACATTTTTGCTATCTTTGCCACTTTATGACACATCTTAGCAATGTTCTTTCCATGTAATGAAAAATAGCAAGATTTTTAAGTGACCAAATTCCTCATTCCTTATTTTTTTCATTTAATTAATTTTTAAAATTATCATGGTTATACTATCAGTCGTTCAAAACATGTTTAGTATTTTTGAGTATGTTATGCAGATTTGATACTAACAAAGTAATTTTATTCATGGGTATAACTTTTGTATTAATGATGCTAATTATGTATTTTATATTTTTGTTGTCTTGCCATTATAATTTTATTAATACCTTCTTTTTTTTGTATTCAAACTTGATATTTTTTGAAATCGTAGTTGAAACTGCAGAAATTTAGGGCAATAAAAACATTGCGTAAATTTTAAAGTAGCTTCTTATTTTATCCTTTTGTTGCAAGCAGAAACATCTGCGCTAATAGGTGTTTTATGTATTTTCCTTTCAATAAATATATTTATACCTTTTAGTGTTTTATTCTTAGTCTTAAATAAATAAAAATTTGTTTTTCCACAGACAAAACAGGACTTGATTTTATAAAATCTGCAGAAGATGTAAGTGCAGGAAGACTGAAGATATCTCCTGTTTCTTCTTCTGATTCTGGAATATATGAATGTGTTGCTGACAATGGAATTCCTCCTAGTATTAAAAGCAATTTTAGTATAGTAATTCAGGGTAGGAATCTTCTTTATTTAACATTAAACAAGTTTCAGTGTATCAAAATTGAGACTGACTGAATTATCAATGCTTGTTTTTAAGACAAAAAACTCTCTATTTAAAAATATTGAGTAAGGGTTATAATTTCCCAAATTTATTCAAAGTACACTTCTGTTTTTCAAATGAGTACGAATTAATTAAATGGAATTGGAATAAACTTACAATTCGCGGCTAATAGCGGAAATAGTTCTATTACATTTCGCAAATCATAAATGATATTCGATGTTGCTCATGTTTTTTTTTCAAGAAAGTTCAGCTTGGACCTTTACCAGAAAATAAGAAAAGCAAAACTAAGTGAATATTTTATTCAAGGATGAATTTATAGCATTTATAGAGTGATGAAAAAGCACTAAAGGTAATCAATTTATTTTGTTTGAAGAATAATCTAAGCATGACTGGCAGAAGCGAAATTTAAATTAATATAACAACTGACTGAACCATATTATTTTACAGTATACAGTTCGAACTACACTTTTCGTATTTTATTTGTATGCGCTAAATTAGTGATAACTCTGTATATTATTTTTATTCTTATGCTTAATGCTTTTTAAATGCCGGCGGTTTCCCGATCTGCTTAACATAATACAGAAATACGACTCCACCATTCTGTTTTGCATTATGTATTCTTACTGCACGTTTTAAATATGTCTTGTAAATTATACGATTCGATAAATATTCTTAGCTTCACGATCTATAGTTTTAAATGTGTTCCTATGAATTTCATTGGTCTCACGTCCGATCAAGTTTTTCACGTCCACGTTTTGTGATATTTCGTATTTTCCGCAACTCGATCGAATACAAACGGTTAGATTATTCTGCTTTTATCCAAAATATGTGAAAGTTCAGCGAGCAGTTTTAGCATCCATACTATTATTTTATCCATTATATTATTTTCCAAACTTTATATTTTTTTATTATCTACCACGAGAAAATCTTCAGTAACAGAGATACTATTTTACAAATTTTGGATGCAATATAAATATGCCTAAACGTTTTAAGGTAAATAATAAGCTGTGTTCGTTTTGCATGTATTTATCGTTTTCTTGTACTCTTGTACTGTGTTGTTTTCTTGTTTCTATTTACTGTATTGACATATTTAAATTAGTTGCGCTATACTTTGTTATGAAGTGGGACGTTTCCATAGCTTTCAAAAAGGAAAGCTCAGAACTTTATGAAGTGCCATAAATAAGCATTTCATCCTTAATGCGTGAAAGTCTAAAGGAGAAAAGAAAATATACATTAATTTTATACACAGCATATTTAAGAGATTATTCTTCATTTCTTTTTATTTATATTGCCTGAGGGTCAATATAAAGAACCTTCAGTCGGAGATTTTGAATTAATGGCATTTTGTTTTTTCCATTTCGATTACTATGTCATTCGATCTATGCAGTTTTCCTCGGTTTTTTTATTACAATTCCTTATGTTAAGAGTTCTTTACATTAACAGTAGAAACATATTTTCGAGTTTTCTTGAAAATCAAACATTTTATAGGAAATTTTCAGTGATATTGGTGAAGGTATTGTCCTACATTTTTTTTTTTTTTTTTTTTTTTTTGTATGCTGCATCCTTCATATGACGTTAAAAAGTATTTCTACTTTCGTGTATATATCAATGAATTAAATATTCTTTTATTTGGTATAAAGGTGCTGTTCAAAGCCCAGGGTACTGATAAATATACTATATCATTGTCTGTCTCAAGCGTTTTACCCAAAAACAGTTTAGGAAATTCATGCGTTCTAATATAAAATACAAATTCGATCAATTATTGACTGTTTATTAGATGTTACAATAGCAGTGGGAGTATTTATTATTTGCATATAAATATGGATATGATATTTGAAAAACATGAAATTTGTATTGTATATAAATGAATGATAATCGTTGGAGCAAGTTTTATTTCTTAGTGTATGATAGCTTATAAAAGCTTGTCATATAACTGACACTCTGGCATGTTAGACTATTATTAGTCATATGTTTGCTAAGATCCTTGAATCGCATAAGAAATTTGCTTCAACATTTTTTTTTTTTTTTTTTTTAAATGGTTTCTTTTCTTCAATGTATCTCAGTTTTACAAGAATTAAAAAATTGTATTTATTAAATTCCGCCAAGTTAGAGTTAAAAATTGAAAAAATGCATTTACTTTCTTCAAACATGTATACTTTTTAACGTTTAGAGTCAAATATTCGGAGAAAATATTTAGTTTCAGAAAGTGCCAATATGTGGCGCTGTATCTCTGCAAGTTAAAATAAGCTGTGGTAGTTTACCATTTCAGAAACGCCATGTTCACTCTTTATACAGATATCTGAGTCTTAGATGAATTACTTCATTTTTCATTTATACGTGAACATATTTTTATATATGCTTAACTTCGTATAACATGACTTCTTTATATTATCAAAGTATAAGGAAATTTTCTTCATCTCTTCCGGTTAAGGCAATTTTCAACATATTAGGACTGATCTTTGTACTAATAATTGCGGCACTTGCGACAGGTGAGTAATTCTTTACTTTATTACTTAGCATTCGTTTCTCTAATTTTAACTATTGTGTTATTAATTCATTTTTAATTAAATATCTCATTTCATTTGCTTTAAAATGTAAGTTATCTTGCATATTATCTAAATACTTTTTTAAAATGTTGTGCATTACTGGCCAAACTAATTATAATAAATTTATTTAACAATTATAAGTAAAACAATTAAAAGTGTATAGATACGTTATAGAATATTATCAACATGTTTGTAACTTTCAATATTCGTCTACAACGTATTTATGGCGTTGAATATTCTATTAAAAATTATTTTCCATATTATAAAATTAGAGGTTTGCCTCTGTAACTAGCACTTATTCATTATTTATTATTAGTTCTGTTTACTATGTGAGAGTATGTAAATAGAATTTCAATAAAATTTTCCAAAAATCTAAATAATTTATTTCCTTCTTTTCTCCTAGATATTCCGAAAATACGAAATTTTGACTTTCAAGATAACATTGTCGAAGGCGATGTTGTTTCTGTCACATGCTTTGCAATGACTAAAGTTAAACCTATAAAGTTCCAATGGCTGAAAAATGATAAAGAGCTAGGCGAATTTCAAGAAAATATTAGAATTAACCTAGCAAGTGAGGTATCTGTTTTGATTTTGGATCCTGTGAAATCGGAAGACAGTGGAAATTATACATGCATAGCAACTAACTCGCATGGAAGTGACAAATTTATAGCTAACCTGAATGTCAAAGGTAATTTTTTTAGTTAATATTAATTTTTTAAACGCGTTTGCACATTTTGTACTTAAAATTAATTAACGATACAAAAATCATAATATGGCCTTTTATTAATCATATATCTAATGGCTGAATATTATTAAGAAAAGAGTACTTATTCATTATTTATTATTAGTTCTGTTTACTATGTTATATCAATTAATAATTTAATGTAAGTTATTTCAATATTACATACTTATATATATGAATATACTAAGAAAGTCATTCAGTCTTAGTAGGATTTTTTTCCAAATTTTTGGGAAATACTTAGTTTTTCAAAATTTTACTACATAGGAAAAAGGTTTAGCGAAATCATACGTCAAAATTTAAGAAATGTTTTGATGTACCCCAACAATATCTAATTTTAATTCTTTATGTAAAATTTAAGTATTCTTGAAAACTAACCAGGAGATGTTTTTGTTCCATTGTAGCCATTATTATTGTTTTTAGTTTGTAATATAAAAATTTCCTTAGGACAAAAATTTTTAAACATCAAATTCGTTTCAAATTTTCCTCTTATTTACAGCAACATAAAGACTGTATTCAAAGAATTTATGGTTTTAAGAAAGAATTTATAGTATTCAAAGAATTTGCGCTATAAAGCCAGCTTTTTGTCTATATCCGGGAAATGCTGGAATTGGAAACTAGCAGTAATTAATTTTTAAAAATTTACCATGTATGTTCAGCATATTTAGCAAAAATGCATTCTGTTTACTTATTTCTAGGAAGAATTTCTAGCATTATAATTTTTTTCAGTTGAATGTACTTGCTTCATAAGTTTTGCATGTGATTAACTCTTCTTTGGACTTTAAATCCAGAACTTATTTTCTAAGAGAGAACTTTATATAGGTCTTTTTCTCCATTCCTCTTCCGCTGTATTCCATTGTCTATCCAATGTTTTAGTTCTGTGTACAGAACTCTTTTTATCACTTCAAAGCGTATTTACCCATGATGAAAGAAAAGCGGGCATAATGCAAATTTGAACGAAAGATGTAGAGTAAATACATCAATGATTTGACCTTCCCCCAGAAAGCAGCACTCGGTTTGGATGTATGATTGCTAGTTTTATCATAATGAGGTTATTTTCATCTAGGACTGCAAGTATAAAAAGGAAAATGAGTTTTCTTTTCTGGGATGGAAGTTATGATCAAAGGAGTTTTAAAATTCTGCGAATTTTTAAAATTTTTCTTTGAGAAAGCAACAATTATCATAATCCTTTTCTAAAATTTTAAAAATCAAATGTTGGTATTTTTCTCCCTTTCCCAATAGTTTTTGGATTTTTTTTATAGCAGTTAGTATTTTAGATAAATCCTGGCCTTATCATGATGTAGTATTCCCGTTTACCCAGGCTGAAAGATTTTGGAAGAGTTCTATAATATGCTCTACTTTCACATGCCTAAGAAAAATCTGATAAATATTATGGCTGTTTGGTTGTTTTAAAACTTATTAATATTTATTATTTTGTTTAGTTTTGATATAGATGAGATATCTGAAAACCCTGTGATTTTCTTTGAGTTAATGGATTTTGTATTGGAAATAGGTGATGCAAATTCCTGAATTATTCCTTTGTTGATTTCTTTGCCCCTATAAAAACGATATTTTGGAATTTTTCTCTTTATAGTATAAAAGTTTTTATTTTGCATGTGAGAATTTAATTATGTGATTTTAAGTGTTAAAAATGTTAAAATTTCTGTCGGAGGAGAAAAAAGCATTATATTTCGTCTGATGATATTTATATGTGTTTTTATAAAGAAGAATGATGGTTAACTACTCTAGATTATAATCTAGATTCCAAATGATAAGATTTTGCCGAATAACGTTCATGGGACGTTTTTGATTTTTATCAAAATCACTCTGAAATATGTAAAATGTCGTAATATTTTCTTATATAGATAGTATTTAAAACAAAATCTTATACACTGTATTAAATTGCCAACGCATAATTGAAATCTAAGACAAATCTAAAATGCGCTTGAATATAAAGAAATATAAAGGTATAACAATTTCTAGTTTCTCTGTTTATCAAGTGTAAGTATTCTTCTGTTAACATGACGGATTTGTTCATGCATGCATGCAGGTACGAATGTATGTCTGTGTATGCACATATACGCGCATACATTTCTGAGTCCTGTCCCGATAACAGAAGTGTACCCAAATATATATAACTGCAAATATTAATGCAAAAACTAGATACAGCAATATTAGCTTCTAATAATTTGTACCAATTTATAAACTCTGAAAGGTAATAAAAAACTTCTTAGCAGTTTAGTTACATCTTTTCAAATTTTACAAATCATTTTCCAAGAGGAGATACTATCTAAGGAAACGCAATCATCTTCTCATAAATCTGTAAGAGAATAAGGGTTTGTTTTAGAGGTAGTATAAAATAACATGAGACATATAATAGTATAATATCTATTATATCTACATATCATTGTTGACAACATTATGTTGAAATGAAATAATTTATGTATTTAGTCACTCAGGATCGTGCTGAGGTCTTCGTAATCTGCGACGGATTTTTCTAATGCTTGATCATTCTCAGCGTTTGCTCCTATCAACCATCCCACCATGCTGTTGTGAGTAGAATACATTTTCAGTTATTTTCTGACTGGTTGAGGATACGGCTAACGTTCCCAATCTAATGCTTCAATGCACTGTTTGTTCTTACAAAGTTCGTGCCGTTATCAGAGTAAAGAGCTGATATCCTGCTTCTTCTTGCAATGAATCGTCTTAACCCGCGGGAAGGCGCGTGGGGGATATTCCTAACTTGTGAAACTGAAATTCTGTGCTGCTTTCAGTAGCTGAGTTTCTAGTTGCGGTTGACTTTCAGAACCGCTTTTTCTTTGCCTGTGTGTTTCAGAAAAAGATTTATCGGTATTTTGTTGGAACTGGGGTATGACACATCCCACGCACCTGTCCGTGTAAGTGTTTTTCTGACTGAATATTTAGTTCAGAAATTTATTTCTAGAGTGTAACATGAAATATTTCTACTCGCAAGTGATTTTAAAGTACTTGACATTAAATTCTTAAAAATTTTTAACTGCATTATGATAAAAAGAATGAGTCCCTATGAACTGGAAATGCAACGCGTGTGAGATTTATTAGAAATATTTGAAAGCGATGAAGATTGCATTTCGGAAACTGAAGATGAAACTAATAATATTTTCTACAATGTTTTGGTTTCGAAAAAGATGAAACATTAATTCCTGATTCCTAAAAAAGGAAAAACTATTCTTATGCTTTCAACATTATATAACGATCATACTATAGATGATACTATTGGAGAAAATAAAACGTCATGAATTATATGTTTTAATAATATGACTAAATACTTGAATTATATTACATTCAACTGCTAATCCACCAACAAGAAACAGAAGTCTGTTTTTGAAGGACTTAGCATTACAATTAATGAAAAAAAGTATTGAACAAAGATCAGAGATTAATACTTCTCCACGAAATTGACGTACTGCATGCAAAACAAAAAGCAGAAGTTTCGATGAAGAATTAAAACGAATACATGAAATTCGAAACAACTAAGTATGAAAGATGTGTTAAATTTTTTGCTCTCGCGCCAAGGACAGAAGAACGTGAATGCAATGTTTAAAATGTGAAAACATTCTGTGCCAAGAACACATGAATGTATTTCGTTCAAAGTGTGAAGAAATAAAATAAGCATGGTGTATTAGAGATGCAATGAAACTTAGAGGCATGATGCTTATTATTTTCATTTATCTTAATTTTAACTCTAAGATTATTTCGGAAATTAATTTTTTGAAACCCAATTATTATTTACTTATTTATAATACACGAGAACAAAAAAAAACAGTTTTAAAACTAAATAATACTATTTTTATTGTATTTTAAATATTGGGGTATGTGATACCCCACGCGCCCACTCTAGTAACTTTCCTTGGTGCGACTTCCGCCGGGTTAAGACTTGAATGTAAGTATTTGTAATGAGTGATTGGATTAATTAGAAATGAACCGCTCGGAATACAGTGTAAGTAAATAAAAGGATCCAAGCTTTATCTTTCGACTTTACGGAGATATCAGCATAATCTGGATCAGAGAGCTCAAAGACTCTTGTCTGATTAAATCTTTCTCAAGGCAGCGAAGAAAACTTCCACGGGTTTAGATATGTAACGTTTGCACGTTACACATTTAGAAAGAACTTGTTTTACTAACATTAGTTTCAGGAATCCAAAGCCTCTTGCTAAGCCTGGCAAGTAAGATTGAAGAACCTGCGTGCATTGCTATCCCATGCTCTTTGCGGACTAGCTTCACTACGACACTACAGGCAAGTAAAAGAACTGGTAATCTGAAATCTTCCTTTTAATCACAGTCCACAAGTTTGGTTCTTATTCTCAGAATCCCTTCTTCATCTGTAAATGCTTGCATTTTAATAAGAAACTTATCGTATTGAAAATTGTTTAACGCCATGGGCTTGATAACCAAAACTTCTGCTTGTTTGAATGCTTCATAGCTCAAATTACCTTTCAACTTGTTTTCTTGCGAAATGCTATGGATAGAAAGTTGAATCCATGCCACTATTCTAATATTTATATTACGGGTGGGAAAATGATCACTCCATATTTCTGTACTTGAATATTTACCACGAAGGACACGATTCCTCTTCATTTTTCTTTAATCACTTCTTTATTGACATCTAATTCTGTATCACTAACTGGTCATTCAAGAGGTGAATATACAACCAATTGGAACCCTACCACCATTTCCACCATAGCTACTGCACTGAACAACCCCTACTTGGAAGGTCCGCAGGATTCAAAGATCAGGCACATGTTTCCATGCTTGGATAGGTGTCAGATTCCCAATTTCTGAAACATGGTTCTGAACAAATACACTCCACGAATCTTCTCATATTATCCATGCGAATACTGTGGTAGAGTCAGTTTAGAAATAAACGATGTTTGTCTGGAGCTCTTTCAGGGCTTCAGGTAGAAGACGAGCAGAATAAGTAGCACTAAGAACTTCCAACCTGTCAATCGCTGTTTCCTCTTTACCACAACGAACAGTGTAACTCTGTACCGATTATACAAATGGGTACAGAGTTACACTGAAAGCAATGCTTTCATTATCAATTCGCATAATGACTGCCTTCAAGTAAGCAAGTTTGCTAGCATAACTGAAAAAAATGTAACGAAATGTGCTCGAGTTCATCACAGTGGAACCTTTTTGACATCTTTATAGGCTGCAAATATTTAAACTCATTTATCTATTTCAGAAAATTTTGACTGTTTTTATATCAACTTCTTCATTCCAAGCAAATTTAGATTTCCACAAAGTTTTTAGCCAGAGTTTCGGATTCAGTATCACCGGACCAATTACCCTCCATCGAAAACTTTGTGCAAAGCAGCTAAAATATTTCATTTTATGATTACTTAATTCGTTTCTTGCTTCGCGTCAGGGATGTTTATGGAAAGAGCATCACAATGTCTCTCGCACATCGCTCCTAGAATGCTTGTCGGACTTACTACATATTCAGAAGTGTTAATGAACTCCCAACCTCGTAAATCACATTTTCTTTCAGCTAATAATTTCAGTGGAAACTTCAATAAATTGCTTCAACTCTGTTTCAGTTTTGATGCTAGTCAAGCAATTATCCATATATCAGTTGTCGGATAATATCTTCAGGATATTATTTTTTTCTAAATGGTATCGGATTGTTGACCGAAGCATGGACGGACTAAATGAAACACCAAAGACAGCTCTGCGATGATGATAATTCACAGACAGCTTCGTTGTACCATAGAAAACGTATTTGCGTATATCAGCAATCATACTAGTTTGCACAAGCGAAACTTCGTTAGCATGGAAAGAATTAATTCTTTCAAATTCTGTCCCTTTATAACACAATCACCAAGACTGGGAGTTCCCTTTTAGTTCAGAAGAATTAAACTCAGGTCTAATCTTAGTCGTACTGTTCTCCTTAACCATATGTCGATAGGGTAAATAGTGACAAGATGAATTCACTTCTTTTTATGAACCTCTTGCTTCATGCCTTCTCGCCCCCGATTCTTTGAAGACTTCTCGATACTCTTCATATAACTTCTTTTCAGTGTCAAATTAAAATTATCTGATTCGGATAAATGAACGTCAGCCAAGGAAAACTAACGAGAAAATTTTCATCTTCCTCAAATTTCACACCCCTTAAAAAGAGTCCATTGAGGCCTCATAAAATTCTTCTTTTTGTTCTGAAGGATCTTGTATCCCTAAGAAATCCAATTTACACATTTAAGAAACATTTCTTTTACTTAAAGTCAGCCAGGTAAGCCAAGTAAAACCAAACCATGGTTACAAGTACACATGTCATTTCATTTTACGCTAACCTGTTATAAGTTTTTCTATTATGTCAGCTCCAAAGAATACTTGAAAAGATTATGACTCATTCCCTACATTTGACAATGTTATCTTCATTTCTTGAAGCGATTTGATCTATGAACCTTAACTAGCAGGTGTAATATTATCACATATTGAGGACCAATCTAAAGCTTCCATGTTACAAGTTACATTATGTTTTGGTTTTTTTTATCTGATTCTTTAACATGTGTGTTCATACATTTCAGAATTAAGGCTTCTAAATAAATAATGCATAAGCTTTTTGTCTTTTTGAGTTATATCCCATTTATTCCACAAGATGTTTTAAAATGTATGTCTCTTGAGCCCTTCCATGGATTGTTATAACAAGGGCTTCCTTACTAGCTGAAATTAGCTTAATTTTCATTATCTGAAGGAATGCCTTTAGGTTAGCATGTTATTAAACATGCTGATTTCAGAACTTGCATATTTTCCATCACTCTTACCCGATTCCCTGTTTCGAGCATCTAGAGTTTCACACATAAGTGGCATGTGCTTTTACCACATTTCAGAAACATTTTGCATTACGGACTGGATGTCGAGCCATCAGGTATGCAAAAAAAAATTTTTATCTCTTAATATACTCTGTTTCTCATCTATAATATTACACCTTCTCGTTAATCTCAGCTAAACTCATCTTTTGAGCAGAAAACAGTCTGAGCACAAGTGCTTCCCAGAACAGAAAACGAAACACAGGTTTTAAAGCTGTAGTGAGTAAATTGGCAGCATTAGACACTTTTCCTGTGGTCTAATGCTCTCCTCGTTTTTTAAGAGATTGGAGATTTCGACTTAAGCTAAAATTAGCCATGGCTAAATTTATTCTTCCTTCGGTTAAGGAAAGACATCGGAATAGTCACTCGTTCTTTAGCATCAGATGAGATTACAGAAGAACTTCTGTTCCATGCTTTCAGACTTTTCTTCAAAACAAGGTTCAACCATGGGTTAAAGAATCGAAGTACATTTACCAGTACTCCCAGTCACTCTAATGCTCTAAAATACAGTTCGAGTTTATCATACAGAGATGGCACTGAAACTGTTTCATGGTTATGAACCGAAATTATAAGTTTTGGCATCTCTCTAACATAAACCTCCACCAAAAGTTCATCTCTTCGAAACCGAATTTTTACTAATTTCAGGTGTAATGTCTTCATCTTTATGAATCTGTTTAAACTGAACGCAAAGGGTAGGCAATCTTAATGTTACCACTCACCTACATAAACTATAATTTTGGTAGATTAAAGTTTTCTTTAGAACCGAGTCTTGAGTCTCGAACAGGTCTTAAGACTAGCCTGCCGTCACTCTTTTCAAGATACGGCTGGTAGTGATATATATTTTACAATTTTCCAATGGATTTTATGAATTACCTCATGCCTTTTTTATTCTTTTAATTTGTATTTTTATGATTTATCTAACTTTACCTAACATTACCTAACATTGCAATACTTAACTGCTGTTATTTAAGTATTGCAAAGTTAACTGCTGTTATTTTTGTAGCTAGTCCTAAATGGATTCAACAGCCATCAGATGTAATTACAAATCTAGGCGCAACAGCCATCTCTCATTGCTTAGCATCTGGTTCACCCAAACCTGAAATTACGTGGACTAAATTATCCGGTAACTTCTTTTTGCATTATCATATCCTTAATTATTATTCATTCATATTCTTTATTTTGATAAAAGCCACTCAAATTACATGCATTTATTGTCACTTAAGTCATTCTTTTTACTTCATAGTCTGTGAATTCAAAATCTTCGCATTCTAACTGAGATGAGCATTAATAAATGATCCTATATTAGTTGACTAAGTGATTACGCTAAGGTTTACAGTAAATTAATAAGACAGTTTGTCTAATAATGTATCGAAAATTATCTACTTTCATGATTAAGAAAGCTCACAAGCGGCTGAGAAGTAAATTCGCTGAACACTAGCAGTTGGACTTGGCTTCATGTTCCGGTCAACAAGTTGCTTACATGGGCGTTTTCGTGTTTTGCCTATGTGTAACGTGGATACGAGCCAGTTTCCCTTAGTTCTCCTTCAAGGCTTCGTGACGTTTAGGCAGATAGCCTTCACATGTTTTGTCATAACCAAGCAAACGATTAAAGATTAAGAAAAACATGCTTCCATTAATATCATTTAATAATTATATCTTTGAGTACATACTTTAGATAAATAACTGTTTCAAATTCTTCACAATAATTAATGTTTCCAATTATTCACAATCTTTGTTGAATTAAGTTATTAAAATCAATAATATAGTACTGATACAGCAATGAAGGTCATTTCTGATTTAATTTCTGCATCATCAAATTGTCAAATAAATATATTATTTAAGATTATTGGAATGAATTGACTTAATCCTTGAAGTTCTATGATGAAAATGGCTTTTCGGGGCTAAGAAAAACGGAGCGATTGTAGGTTTTCCCATTTTATATTGCAACAGAAATATCTGCATAGTTATTCATTCATTTAATGAATTTAATTTATTGCATTTTCCAAATTATGACTGTAGATGAAACTTGTAACTAAAGACAGTAAATTGTGACAAAATGGCATAAGTGCCACATTTTAATACTTTTATTAAAAAGCATAAATAAATGTCATTTATTAAAATCATTGCATATTTCCTATTTTACTTCTTAATTTTTATTTAATTCATATTTCTACAGGAAATATGTTATATTGTTTATTATCTTTTTAAATACATGCCCAGTGATATAAGATAATCTTCATAGGATAGAAACTAGAATCATAACAAACTAATGACATAAGATAATACCAGGTTAGAGGGAGAATTTGACCAATAGAGTAGTACGAATTTTTGAAAGGTGTTGGTGTATTTAATTATGGCAAAGCACACTGGGGATATCTACCTAAGGGGAGGCATGCCTTCGTGGAGGACTTTCTAAGAAAAACTGTCTTGTATACACGTTACACATGGAGAAAACCACGAAACCGCCCATGCAGCCAGCCCGTTAGCGGGATTCGAACCTCGAACCGAACTACCAGTGTTCAGCAACTTTACCGCTCGGCCGCTGATGAACCGATTTCCTGAAAGAAATAACTACAGAGGGTGACAAATTGGATTCAAATAAAATCTCTTCCTAGTTTCGCTTGTATGTTTGTGCCAACTTGTTCATTACGCATGGTTCAGGCCTAAGACAGCTTTCGCTCAAAGAGAACATGAGTAATTTTGTGCAAGAATTTAGAAAAGATGTGTTTAGAATGCACAAATCACGATCGTTTTGAAAAGACTGTAAAAAACGGTTTGTGTTAAAAGGCGCTATTTTATGGCAATGTATTTAAATACGATAAAGCACAAATCTTCAATCATCAGGAAATGTATTGATGAAAAACAACACAATTTTTACCGTGTTTGCTCTAGCAATTTTACGCTACAATTATTTCGCATAGATTTGCCTTGATGTTCGCATAGAATACTGTCAGCCGACATTCCACTTTGAAAAATGAAAAATCCTTGCCTGAAAAGGTTTTTGGAAGTTTGCATGAAATGAGAAATCTTGTGTGAATCTGCTTTCAGAAGGATATACATAGATACTGCATACAATGGCGGAGTTGATAGTATTCGAAGTATGGTTAAAGAGAGCAATATTTTACTTCTATTGGGGAAACATCCGATGCTGTAAGCAGATTCATATGTAACAGTATAGCTAGAACTGTAAATCCTAGAAACAGCCTAGCATTTTCTTCTGACAGTAGAGGTTGTGAGAAAATATCCGACACTTCCAGTTCTGTCCTATATGCACAAAATCATGCTCACAAGGAATTTTACAAATGCCTCGTGAATGAAGATCTTTTATTTCTTCTTTTATAAATCAAAACTTGATTTTATCGGTAAGTTTAAAGGAAAACTAAAACGATTCTCTTTGAAGCATTTGGAAAGGAAAGGGCTAAATTTAGAGAGGAAATACAAACAAATGGAGGGACGAACAAATACGTATTTTTAATTTGATGCGATAAAGTTGAAGGAGATGGAGGCTATTGCTTCTTCAGCTATAAAGATAAAACTTTTCTCTGTTGAAGCATTTTTAAATGTGAGGTTAATAATGGGAGAATACTAATCTTGTGAAGCAGCAGTATGTTTCGGAAACTCGAGTTCGTTTGCCAAATTACCTGAAGTGGACACAGATGAATAATACCATAAATAAAAAACGCCACAATGTTTTCATCATATAAATAGACAGACCGAGTGTGTAGGCAAGTTTACGAAAGACACTCGTATGGGGCTCATTTTCAGATTTTGTATAGAATTCGACCAAGAAAGAAACAGGATTATTAAGTTCAACTTCGCAGTACAAAAATGTATGTTACTATCCCAAATATTTAGTGCCCGAAGAAACCCGTAAAGATCATTAGTAGGACTCGTCTTTAAAAAAAAAATTATCAACATGTTAAATTCAAAAGGCAAATTAAACAATCTTAAGGTATGGAAACAGTATCTCGTAAACTTCATCTACAAATTAACCCATAACCTCATTAAGAACTATTGGTATAATATTACGTTGATTAACCCTGAGAATGCTTTCTTAGAAAATGAAGCAAACTTAAACGCGTCACTTTAAAGACATCACAAATGAGGCTGAAAAAATCTGCAATAAGTCGTACACAAGATTTATTTTATTTCCAAATAAATTACCTAAAAATGGGCTTAGTAGTCTTTGATGCAGTTTGAAATCTTGATGAAAAAGAGGAGTAGTAATGCAAAAGAAAAACTACAGATTTACAGAATTTATTTTCACAAAATTAAATTCTACAATAATTTAAGAATTTCTCTGCTTTATAGCCAGTGGTTTAAGCTCTGCGGAAAAGTTGGTCGTGTCAATGAAATTTTCTTTTTTAATCGGTAATTACTTCAGCAAAAGAATTTAATTGGACATGACGAAAAGATTTACTGTCTCTATTTTTCATTCGCATCGAAATTCATTTGGCAGTATGGCGCGAACACTGCCATTTCTAAACAAGGAATATCATTCAGACACTTGGATTAGAAATGATAGTTCAGTCTCATGAAAATCCCATTTTTCAGATATTGACTTCCTTAATTTTTTTTCTTTCTGAGGGGTATGTCAGGCGGGAAGTTTACATCGCGGAAGACTCGTTGCAGAAATCAAACATGAATAACTAAGGTGATTGAAAATATTTCCAATGTGCTTTGATGCGCAGTTAGACTAAATCTCATTATTAGGTGTTTCGAGAAGGAATTTTATGCACACGTAAGTTAATGTTATATGCTTGATAATTACATGATCATTATACTTGAAAAATGATATTTATGAAATGATACGTGATAATTATCCTTGAAAGAACTTTTAACTATTGAACAGTATCTGTAAACCTTGTACTAATAGCATGTTCTAAATGTTTCCAGGAGTTTAAGGTTACCCTTTACACAAATTTAGAATATGTATTTCATCCCTTCTTGCTGTTAAAGATTATAGCTTTCTTGAGATCCTTAACTGAATCTTAAGTCTAATCTCAATTTTAATCTTAAGTTGGCTAATGCAGAAAATTCTCAGTAGCAAGACCAAACATTGCCTCGTGATTATCAAACTTGTGTTACAATATGAATTGTTTGTTAAACACTGTTCTTTGAGTTCCATTATTTTACCATATTTTTACCGATGAATCTGTAACACATTTTGCCTGCTCTTCATCTTCAGAGTCTTCACGGTCCACGTGAACTTGTTTTGGCCTATTTTTTTGAAGTTACTCTAGAAACCTGCACTAAATCCTCATTCCTGCTCATTTACATCTTGTAGTCCTGCTGCATAGCTTTACGTTGACAGTCGTGTTATCTATGGGCTCTTTTTCACTAAAATCCCTTCATGTCTCTAGTCATATTTTCTTTCACATGTCTTTCGTACAGTTTTCAGTTATTTCGTTCTAAGCAAGTTTAAGTTTATTGTTATATAGTATTCAATACAACAATGAAAGTAATGAATCAACGTACTTTTAAAGAATTTTGGTGGGCTTAAGCACAATGTCGTTACATTAGGAATAAGGCATCAATTAAATGGGGATCAATCTAAATTTACGCTTTCTAAAAAGTTTATTAAGACCTTTAATCGAGATCTTAATGTGACTATTCTAATATAAATGTTGTTTCATATAATATGTTTATTTTCAAAGAACTGCCTGTTCAAGCTAATAAAATCTCGATTTTCCCTTTTTAGAAGGAAAAATACCACTTGCAAAATCTTCTCAAGAAGCAACACACAACTCATCTACACTGCGAATATCTCCAGTCTCTTACGAAGATGCCGGAGTATACGAATGTCTGGCAGATAACGGCATACCGCCTGCTTTAAAAAGCAACTTCACTCTAAGCATTCGTGGTATTTTATCCGCTTTTAGTATACTGATTTTTAATAATAAAAGTAATAGTGCATATGCATTTCCATGTGTAAGGTCAATTTATCTTATGTGTTATGAATGCTAAGAATTTCAAATGTTTAATAATCATATCAATGTGTACTGTAAAAAATTTTCTAAGACAATCGTAAGGATTTCATTTTCATAAAACAGTGTATCTAGCACAACCCAATTTACTACGATGCTTAACTTGGTAATAATCATATTATTTAAGTACATGAAATTACGTTATGTATAATATCATAATAATTTTTGGATTTCTTTATATAAATTCTCTTACTGGTAACGTTCTTATCTACGATTCCGTATAAAATATCCGTATAGCAGACCATAGCTTATAAGTCATTTGTAGTAGCCCCAGCGTGGTAATCACATTGTAAAGTAATATGGTTACTTTGCTGGAACATAGTGAACTACCATATTGTAAATTAAACATATCTTATAGACCATTTTTAGTAGTCCCAGTGAATTTGATAAGTAATATAATTTTTATAAGACTAATTTTGAGTTTTACGAACTGCGTTACAGACTAATAGACGTTTATATTATTTTTATTTCGGAGTATGCGGAATGACAGCATTAGGAAAATAAAATATACGTCAAAATGAAAATGACGAATTTAAATTTTCAAATATCTTTTGTCATGTTTTTATCTGCTACGTCATTATTCATTGTACAATGTCAATAAATATCTTTTTTTAAATTGATTTGATAAATAAAGAAAGTATGTATAAAGTTCTGTATTAACTGTTAGTACGCTATACATTAGTGAAATTTATGTAAAACTAGACGATATATTTGACTGTAATTTTGTTTTCTTTCTTTGTGGATCTTTTTTATATTTTCTAAATTTTAGAGCATTACATTATCATACGCAAATGCGTTAATTTATTTATTAAAAATACTATTGGAGCCCTCTGCATTCAAGCTATTAATCTACCTGTGGAAACTGTTTTCAAAATATTTTATTGCTTTGTAAGATATTAGAGTACGCAGTTTATAGCAGATAGTTATGCAATTCAATACTCCTCTTTTTCCGCGTATTTTTTATGGATTCTGTATAATTTATGACTATGTATGAACTCTGTATATAAATCATGTGTATAATTTATGACACTCTTTTATACCTAAGTATGTTTTCCCGATATTCGAAGAAAAATGTTTTTGCTAATTATATTTTTGTTACCGAATATAGTACTAAAATCTTTCACTGGTAAATTCTTGCGAATGATTATAATAGCAAGATATATATACTATGCCATATCAGAATCTCATCCATTTATCACAATTTATGAAAGTGGTAATAATCTGCTAACAGTATACGGTAAATGGTTTCTAACTGTTGCACTTTCATTTGAGTCTGATCAATTTAGTTAAAGTTTTCAAACCCAGTATGTTAGTATTAATTAAATAAGTTGAGTAAAAGAGGGAGATCATGAATATAATGACAATTTCTTCATCCAGAAAGAAATATCTGATATAGGAATAAGATTGTGTTTATAAAATTGACCGAATAAACTTTACTCTGCAAACAAAACAAAAAAACATCTAATTTCAATATTATTTCTAATAATAGAGCAAACAAGAGATTATTTACTCATTAAAACATGGCTCTTGTTTTTTTATTTATATATGCTTCTACCTGTCCTAGAACGTCTCTAAAAATGGTGTTATAAATGAAATGTACTTCGTGTGCGATTGATCTGTTTTCATTGTGTTATTCAACTTATGTCTTTTAAGAAATGTGCAATCTTATATAACTTGTTCAGATATTGCAGAACATTTTTCAGGGATTATATTTTTGGTGAACAATAAACTGAAAATGAACTGTAACATGATTACGTTCTTCATGAGAATAATTTTATGATTCTCGCATAAGCTTGTAATTACATATAAAATATTTTATCAGGAGAAATAAATCCTTTGATTTATCACCTGTTTGATGATTCTCTTTTACACCTGTGTTTTAAAATCTGATAATAGTTTGAATACTTAACTCTTTATTTTGTATAAACCGCTGGGCTACGTCAGAAACGTTACTTAATAGATAGTTATCAGGTAACGCTTCTTATATAGTATTTTTAGATATTTGTTACAGGAGGTACATTTAGATAGATATTTTTTATTTTGTTACAGGAGGTACATTTAGATAGATATTTGCGCTTATGTTTATATGAATAAACTTAATACAATGGGAAGCTAGCATAACTAAAATCTGCTATGCATTATGTCTTTTGTAGCACAAGATGGATATTTTGCAACGTTGAGATGAAGAAAAGCTTAAGAAGTGTAAGGCACAAAAGAAGATACATATAACTAATTAAGATACTTCCTATACCACAGTCAAGATTAATTTCATTCAGCTAACATTTTACAGGATATATTTTTAAGTGGTAGATGTTAACTGTATCTAACATAAACCATCACAGCAAATTTTGATGTGGCATTATTTTGCTTTTATTTTTTGTTGCAAATAATATGCCATTTTAAAACGGTATAGTCTTCGGTGTTAATTGAATATATCCATTATATTTATTGTTATTAAAATTAGTTCAAATTGCTAAAATTTCATACATTCCTAGCAAATAGTGGATGGTCTTTCTTTCACTCCTTTTTAAGTGAATGCATTTCCATGACAAACATTTTACTTTAAATGTACATCTTTATACATAACACATTTTAGTTTCCAGAACTTTAGCACATCTTTTAATTTGTTACCAAAGGTTAATTAATTTTACTTGGTGAAATAAAAATATTTTTCTAGAATGCATTTAGTTGTCTCTGTTGTCAAAGTGTGGCGCTGCATACGTATCTAGCAACTTTGTTACAGGAGCATTTGTTGAAGTTATAACGCCATGTTAGCATTCTGTGAATGTGCTTCGTGCAATATTTATTGTTCATGATATTGTTCCAGGAAGACTTACATACTTCATCAAACGCATTTTTGTTATTAATGTGAATCTATATATGTGCAGTCCTTCAAGCAATCAAAATTAATGAACAAGTGAGACTTTTTGTTCCAAGTGCACTTAGTGATGAAGCCTATTGTTTTTACAGTTCTCTTACACAGATGCATCTTTTTAATCTGCGTTTTCGCAGTCTCATGCTTAACAGGTTAGTAATTTCCTATAATGCATTAAAATTTGTTATATCGCATTGATATATGCTATTAATATCCTTTTTCGTTCCCTAATCTGAGCTTTTACAAAGCAATTTTAAAATCGTCATCGAAATTTGTTATAAATACGCTTTCTTTATGTATTCAAAAGTTAAGCATTTTAATTCCATGTGTTCAGAATTATAGTGTACGTGCCCTGAAATCAATAATTTTAATTATATCTTAATAATAATTTTAATTATATGCGAGTCAGTGAGACTATTGGTCAACATATATGTTATATACCACCTCTTTTATCTTATAATTTTCTTAATGACAGACGAAACTGCTTCGACTCCTAATAAATTTGATATATTTAGTTTGTAATATAAATACCATATGGATAACTTTATTTATTACAGTCGGTTTTAAATTAGCATGTATTTAAATTCAAAAATATAATTTTATTTTAAAAGTTAAAAGTATGATGAAATTTAATAAATACAGCATTCTAAATTTTAATGTTCAAATTAATTTTTTTTATAATTGTATATTTAATACATTCTAATTAACTGGATAGATTTTTCCAGTTGTAATGTGTATAATGAATGTAATAATGTTATAAATTGTCGTTATAATGAACAGTCTTTATATCAAGCATCAGTTGTAACAATTGTCTTCTTTTGACGTTAATTTTAAACCTATATCTGAAGCCTTTAAGTTAAATGTAAATTTTGAAGGTAGCTTTCATGATGTTCTCTTTACCCAATGCAACTGTAAGAGTTTTAAAGCAATAATAAAGATATGTAACTTGTAAATAAAAATTTAATGTCAGACAAGTATAATCGTATTTAAGACTGCGTCAGTTCATAAAATACTCATACGGAATATATATATTTTTTGCAGAGACTCCAAAAATTAGAAAATTTCGATTTGATGAAAACATCAGAGAAGGCGAAGTTGCTTCCGTGACTTGCTTGGCAACTTCAGCTGTAAAACCAGTCACATTTAAATGGCAAAAAAATGGTAACCTAATATTGGAAAATGATGGCAATGCTAGGATAGATCATGGAGCTATACATTCTGTACTTGTGTTCGATTCTGTTAGATTAGAAGATGATGGTAATTACACTTGTATAGCTGAAAACCCTGCAGGAACAGACAGTTTCACAGCTGAGCTGAAAGTCAAGGGTAAGTGTGTTTTGTTTATATAAGTAGTTAAAAAGATTATTTAGTTTATTTTACGGATCAAATTGTACCACGCTTAAGCTATCTTATTTCATGCAATGAGTTTCATTGAATTTTAATCGAAAATATTGATAGTTTCAGATTTTTAATTTTCTCTTAAAATCAGATTCTATCTTAATTTATTTTGAACTTTCACTTAGAAATTGGAACTTTTACTCTTCATAATTTGGTCTAACGTATTCCCTCAAGAAGTGCCACTAACAGTTCGGTTCGAAGTTCGAATCTCGCGAACGGGCTGGCTGCATGGGCGTTTCCCTATGTGTAACGTGTATACGAGCCAGCTTCCCTTAGAAAGTCTTCCACGAAGGCATCCCTCCCCTTAGGCAGATAGCCCTAGTGTGCTTTGCCGTAATTAAATAAACCTAAACCAAACCCTCAAGAAGTGTAAAAGGTAAATTCTGAACTGTTAAATAAGAAAAATTCTATAATAATCATAATGTTACTCATATGAGAAGGAAGGTGATCGGATTATAATTCAGTTTTTATCGAAACATTTCGGTTTATCTTCGAATATCAGAATACAGTCAGAGGAGTAATAATATTCTAAATCAGATGCTAATAAAGGAATGCTCTACTGAATTTATGCATAGATCTTTACTTATGTTGTAAGCTTTCACTAAAGCAATTTTTTACTTTTGCTTCCAATACATTTAACTTTGACTTTAATACAAAACTTTCAAAAATCTGTGTAGTACTTGTTTCGCATAATCATCAAACAAAGCTTAATTTACTACTCTTTTAAATCCCTTTCATCTATAGTGATCTGTATTATGTTATACAGACAGAGCCGGATTTAGACTTGATAAAAAACTGTAACTCAAAGCATCAAAGCAATTTGTGTACAAAGAGTATCGCTAAAAGCTTTTGTTTATCAATTTCTCTATTTTTTTTTTCAACTGAGTATCAACAAAAATGTTTGCAAATATTTTTTTATATTCTTCATAGCACGGACTCTCAAAGGAATGAGTATTAACCCCCTTGGGAGGGGTCGATAAAATTTTAAAGGGGGTCTTTGTTGATCAAGGGGTCGATAGCTCAATATGTGTGGCCAATAACTGATCAGATACCATGCCTTACCAAAAACAAATTTACACAAAAAATAAAACTGACATTTAATTGTTTATTGGTAAAAACCTATATTATGTATCAAAGAATAAATTAAATAAAATACATTAAAATTATTTAATCAATAATAATATTTGTTTACAATAATATTTAGTTTAAATATATAATTTCTTCTAATCGTGCAATGTAAAAAATAAAAGGCAAGATAACACAAGAAAAAATAAGAACGCAAAACTAAAATAGAAATTAAGAAACAGTTCGAATATTGTTGAACGAGGTGATTTAAAAATTAAATTAAATAATTTTAATTCAAATATTAAAAACATTGCAACAATACACTAAGCTCAGCCCTTACAGGAATTAAAATTACTTTGTATTTTGTAGAATTAGAATCTGTGTTTTTGTTTCTGAAAACTTATTTATATTTGTAAAATTAAATGAAAAGAGCACAAATAATAATTAAATATAAATCTACTAAATCATTTTTCAAAACTTTTGTTCAGATTTTTAATTTAATTATTATCATTAAGCTATGTATGTACGATTTTGTTATACTACAGTAGCGTCAAACTCAGATCGCCTGCAAGCCGAATGCTCGATCTGAAAGCAGCTAATGGGCCAAAACAAAATTTTAAAGCAATTTTAACTAAACAAAAAATTTAAACAAACTTTAAATTCCACTTAATATTTATCAAAATATCCGTAAACAATAACTCAAAGGAAAAAAATTATATTATCATGCATTTATTATTTTACTATGTTCCATCTGCTTTTTATTTTCTATTTGAAGTCTAAATGTCGGGTATCGGCAAGAAATTTCTATTAGTTACACTGCTTACTATTTTTTGACAGCCGAATATTATATTTTCAATTGACACATATTTCAGGTAATTCCAGTATAACTTGTGGGAAATTATTCCGTCTTAACCTTAGGCACATGGCGTACAAATACACAGTAATAAACATAATATCCAACCTATTCATTTTCTTTTGTCCAGTAGTAGTCACGAACATATGCACAGCCTATAAAATATTATATTAACTGTCAAGAATTGCAAGATATCTTAGTTCAAAAAACACTGATTCGAATCACACATAACATAAAGATACATGAACACTACAAATCAGGTTTCTAAACTGCCAAGTTTATTCAAGTCTAACACACATTCAACTGGCGGATGCCAGATCCAAGAACAAGAAGCATATATACGAGTACATCATGAAAGATTTACGCCTTCTTTGGCGATTAAAATATATTTCCACATAAAATTTCTTACACAGCCCCCATCTTTGTCTCAAACCCTAAGCTCGGTATTTGGAACAAATACGTAACTAAAATTCATTGACGGGCCGCGAGTTTGAGATCACTGGTACTCTGTATCCTGAAATAAATAATATTAAGCGAAAATTATAAGTGGTTGATGAAGGGAACTATTCTCTTAAAAGGGTCAATGCAAGGAAAACTTTGGAAATCCCTGCTGTTGATAGAATTTCATATACACTCATGTCCAAAATTATGTTTACATGCATAAATTCACGGATTTCTCAGAGACTATGACTTATAATTTAATGAATTTTCGTGGAATCATGCATAACATGATGACACATAAATGCAAAAGAAAAAATTGAAGATCACCTCATATGATATAAAATTGTCGCATGAAACAATAAAAATGGTAATAAAGTGTGACAAAGAGAGTTAAGAAAAAAAGGAATGATTCAGAAAAAGAATTAAGTCTTACGAATTGAATATGGAATATGATATCCCCTGACTTGTACACACATATCACAACGTGTTTTAAGGCTGGAAATAACGTTGTTAACCACAGTTTGGGGAATTAATCTCCACTCTTCCAGCAATGCCGTCTTCAGAGCATTTACATCTCTAGGAGGAGGATGTATACGTGCAATTGCTCTTCCAAGGTAGTCCCATAAGTTCTCTATCGGGTTAAGGTCAGGAGAGTTTGATGGCCAAGGTATTCGATTAATGTCTTCACTTTCAAGGAATTCATCAACGAGGTTTGCTCGATGTGGACGGGCATTATCATCCATAAATAAAAAGTCAGGTCCATATGCACCCCTGAAAAGTCTTACATAAGGATCTAAGACCTCATCGCGATATATCTGGCCTGTCACAGATCCGCTGCTGAACACGTGTAGGGGCGTACGTCCATCGATCATTATTCCACCCCATACCATCACACCTCCACTACCGAAACGGTCACGTTCCACAATGTTCGAGGGATCATTTCGTGTTCCTGACTCCCTCCAGATGTAAACACGTTTAGAATCACCAGTTAAACTAAACCGCGACTCATCAGTAAAGAGAACATGGGACCATTGATGTTCAGTCCAGTTTTGATGTTCTTTACACCAATTAAAGCGATCCCTCCTTTTTCTGTGAAGACAGTAAAACACATACCCTTGGCTTTCTGGCATAAAGGCCTTTTTCATTAAGCCTTCTGTATATTGTTTTCCGTGATGCAACAGTTACAGTGGCGGCTGCAAGCTCTGAACTTAACTGGCGAGCAGTAGCCTTTCTGTTACGACGGGCAGTTAATGCCAGATACCGATCTTCAGAAGCAGTCGTCATTTGTTTCCGACCTTGTCCAGGCCTCCTTACAACACTTCCATCATTTTGAAACTGTTTCCATAGCTTAGAGACTGTCTGTATTGAAATATTCAGACGTGTGGCTGTTTCCATGATTGACTGCCCTGCTTCTAAACGGCCGATAATTCGCCACTTTACAGATTCTTCCAAATGATACTTCGAAGCCATAACAAACCGCTTTGAGTCCCTACACACTGAAATCAAACGCTATGTTGCAGAAATTCACTCAAATATTCAGTTTGCGCAAAGCGCTTGATTCACCCTTGGATGACGTAACGCCTAGATTTGCATATCACAAACCGTTTGATTACTTTTGATAGGATAATGCTAATTAGGCTTTGTTTTCACACATTCCCTGCAAATACGGATCACATTGATTCGATATTTCATTGAATATCATCATTTTTTGGGTATGTAAAGATAATTTTGGACATGAGTGTATCAGCAAACAGTTACTGTATGTATTAAAACTTTTCATCGGATAAAATAGATTTTTTTGAATTCCGTAGGAATATTGGAAAGTTATTTGAAATTTAAGAAATTGAAATTGACAGTTCTTTGGTAAATTAGTGAAACATTTTAAGAACAACAAAAAGTAAACTACGTGATTGTAAACACAGTAACATTTATTCTTCAGTATTGAAGCACTAACGCGATTCTGCATTATAGGATTTTCGATGTAAATGAAATCTTTTCATTTAATTTTATTTCGGAAATGTTTTAAATAATAAACCCGTGAAATTACTTTATTTCAGCTCCTCCAAAATGGGATGAAGAACCTGGAAGTGTAATTACAACTGTTGGTGGATCAGTAAGAGTCAAGTGTATGGCTTCTGGTTCCCCTAAGCCAAGAATATCATGGAGGAAACGAAATAGTGAGTATTAAATCACTAATATGTTGGTACTTATTGTAAAATAAAATGGATTCTCGATTTTATGCATTTGTAAGAATCGTGCAAGAAGTTCCCAAAATCGGGAGCTCATAAATGGAGATGATGTTTTAAAGACCGATGATGTAGTTCATAATCATAATGTTCTTAAGATGAAGATTCTTTAAATCTTGAGTTCACTTTACCTATATTATACCACATTTGTGTTTTTTAATATCTTAAACTTTTCTCAATTGAATTCAAACTCCAGATCTCTAAACTAATGCATGGTGAATTTTGAAATATTGTAATTTAATATTTTATAGTAATTTAATACAGAAACCTTAATATACATTTGAATTTCCATTTTTCAAATGTGTGTATTTCATTATCGTTATTAAATGTAAACTAATCTGGCTTTAGCTCTTGTTAAAATACTATAACTTAATCAGCCTTTTAAATGTTTCTATCGTTCTCCCTGAACCTTCGTCCAATAGTAAAGAATACCTAGCAATTCCCAGGCTTAGTTTTACAGTATTCCTTCCTGCTAACTTGCATTTAAATTTGAGTTCCAAATTGTTTAGTTGGAATCTTACTGCACAGAATATTAATAATCACGAAATGACAAATGAATGTTTGTATTTATACAATTACTGGTCCTTAGTATTTTACACTGGCATGTTTCTATTACAGTTTGACATTAAGCAAAATTAGGGTAAAAAGTCATCAAATCTCATTTACTTTCTGAATATTTCTCTTTTTCTCCACGAATATCTCTTAGTCGTCCAAAAGGGTTTGTTAAGCTTTCTTACGCTCTCGCTGAGCTCGCAGTCCACCAGTCTGTCACACTTACTTCTTCTAACATACTTTTTTGTGTGTATTTTTAGATTTAGTATTAAGCTTAATTTCTTAGCACTTACGCCATATGCAGTTCAACAGCAGAATAACAAAAATTTTAAAAGAATCAGAGCATACGTTTAGAATTTCCGTTGCAGCGTTACATTTTGGCATAAATATTTCTAATTTTTTCAGTTTTTCTCAGTTCATCCTATCAATGTTCAGTTTTCTTACTAAGATGGCTTTACAAAACTTTTTCTTGTCTTTTTATTATTAACGTTTTGTGTATTTTATTTATTAAATATCGCGTTCTTGTCGCTTATGCCACATAAAATTCGATTCGGCATCAAAAATCACAAAATATTTAAATACAGCGTACCTTTAGAATTTCCGATAGACAGTTTCGCGTGCTGGAGATAAAAGCGTTTTTATCGCACAATGGTGTCATTTGCTGGATTTGAAATAATTGCGCTTGTTAATCAAAAATTCATTAAAGTTTTACAAAACATGAAACAAATTCGTAATTCAAAATTCCGGCTTCCAGGTGTCAATGTTCGGGTGGAGGACTACGTTATTCAAAATTTGATGGCTCTATGCACTGTTGTGTTTTCACAGCGCGAGAAACATACATACATATATTCATGTAGATTCTTCCCTATTTAATTTCTTTATATGTAACAATTCAGAGCAATAATACTTGGTTGTAACAATCTGAAATGTGATACGTCGTTTATAGTGATTCAACGCAAAATGCCGTTTCGAGACTAATATACTTGGGATTAACATCTTTTTGAGATAAAAACTAGAATGACCTACTTTAAAATTTTTTATTGCTAATACTTACTTAAAAAGTTGGACATTCTTCTAAGAGGTAAGAACAATGAATTCGCCTTTATAACGACCATATAGATAACGTTGGCGCATATTCGGTGGCTCCCAGAAATATTCGTACACTTTAAGAACTTATAAAAAAAAGCTCTGTAGCTCGGAATTAAATTCGATTATAAAGCCCAATATTTTTTCATATCTCCATGCTTTCTTGAATAAAACTAAACTTCTTTTTTTAACACTCACTTATTTTCTTTTTCTAAAACTGAAAAATGCAAAAAGGTAAACACGCCACAAAAGTGATCGTGCATCGAAATATTTTCGTAAAATTCCATAAATAAAATTATAGTTTGCCATTTTTTTATTTTTGCATTTTGATGACGTTTAAAAATTCGCTTGGCTTTAATCTTTGCTTGCTTACTTCGTTGTATTTTATTTAATGTTTAAAAATGGGTCGTAGACGTAAGGAAGAACAAATATAATTCGAGAATTTATCATTTTTCCTCATAAGTGTGGAAAATCGGTCCAGGATGTCGCTAAATTAGTACATTTATCCCATTCTATAGTTCAGTATGTGATAAAATGCTTTAAAGAAGAAAATCGGATGGAAAATAAAATAGGAAGATGTCTTTCGGGAAACTGAACTCTACGTGACCAAAGATTTCTAATTAGAAAATTTGTCAAAATTCCAAGTTTGAGTGCTATAAAGATTTCTACAGAATTTACTGACACATTTTCTACTTCCGTTTCACCTGAAACTGCTTGAGGAGTACTTAGATCAACTGGATTACATGGGTGCTCTGCTCGAAAATTTTTTTTTAAAGTGCAAGAAATAGAAAGCTTATTCTTTCCTTATCAAAATCAATGGTAAATAGGTCCGAAGCGTATTTGAACCATGTCTTATTGAGATAAGGCACATTTAACATTTTTGGTTCCGATGGGCATGTAATTGTACGGAGGAGAAAAAATGAGGAACTTAATCCCAAAAACTTGGTTGGAACAGTAAAGCATGGCGGTTCATGTAACCTTGTGTAGAGCATGTCAACGCCTCCACACAGTATTTATTTAGTATTTATTGATGGCATAATGAACCATGCTCTTTATTTAAATATTTTAAAAGATAATTTAAATTATCTGCAAAAAATTTGGGTATTCGAAACAACTTTTTTATCAGGACTAAGCACATGGCTCGCAACGTTCGCCTTTGGGGTACCTATAATTGTCCACAAATTCTGAAAACACCACCTCAGACACTGGATTAAAACCCGATGGAAAGCATTTGGAGAGTTCGTACTAAATCTTAGTGGTAAGAAACATAAAAACGAAAACCAAATTTAAATCGGGAATTATGGAAGAATGGAGGAGCATTAATGCAGATATTAGAAAACAAAATAGTAAACTCTATGCCCAGACGTTTGAAAGCTTTCATAAATGCTGCAAGATATCTTACAAAAACTAAGAGAAATACAGCAATATTTACTAAATATATGCAGATTTCTTTAAAGTGTACGAAGACTTTTGTGACTTTTCTGAACTTTTTGGTTACTGATTTGTTTCTGAACTTTTTGGTTCTGTAACTTTTCTGTTACTTTTTGGTTACTGATTGCACCACCCAAAAAAAAAAAAAAAAAAAAAACTTACTACTATGTTTATAAAATAACTAATGTATTTTTACTAAGGGAAATTTATGGATATTCATACGAATTTTGTATTTAGATAGATAATTTTAGTAGAATTGCAAGTAAAATATTTGTATTTTTCTGTGTAATGCAGAGCGAGACAAATTTTTAGAAAAAGCTATGCCGGAAAGTTAATAATACAGGGGCAAGTGCATTTAGCAAGAAGTAAAAGGATATCTCGGTAATTTGGCGAAAAGTCGCCAAAACTCGTCAGATTTGGCGACCACTTGACGGCATTTGGATCCAGTCCCTGTCTCACTGTAATATGTATTGAAACTGAATAAATGTAATTGATCACTATGTTAGCTGTAACCGTAATTCCACACTCGTATTGCTTTCCAGTAATTTCGAGAAGCAGAAAGTACTAGAAAAAGCTCGCGACCGTTTGAAAACTACTTAAGACCGAAGAGACAGCATCTGCTCTCATTTGCTTAGTTATTGTTGTTATGAGTTGCTTAGTGCCGCCTGAACTGAGATATCCCAGTTAGCTTTCACTTTAGATGCGTTTTGCATCGCGTTTTGTTTACCGTTCTTAGTAGTTTGAAGCGTAACCACTGATTATACTGTGAACACTTGTACGAATATTTCTGTGAAAAATTCTAGAGTTTTGAAATATTTCTTTTGATAAAAATGAATTTTATTAACCTAGTATCGGACATGTGCATTAAATCTATTACGAACCAGTACGCACGCAACAATATTAACCAGTTTTAGACGTTTAGAAATAAATATAAAATTAAGCATATAGTATAATATAAACATTAACGTAAAAAGAGCTTCTCTAGCTTATTAAGCAATAATAACTTTTTATTAATGAATAAAACAATATTTCACTGAAAAGTCTAAGTGCACGAACACTTTTGGGAGCCACTGTATCTTTTTCATTTCAAAAAATTATTTTAAAATGAATAAGATACAGTGGCTTATGTGGATACAGTGGATATTTTATGCTTCTTGCTATATAGGGGAAAAGATTTACTCTATTTTCAGCTTTATGTTTGAATAGTAAGGTGAAATTTCTAAACGTACGTTTTATATAATTATTTTAGTTTAAGAAAATAGGTATGCAATTTCTTTAGTTCTTAGTCGTTTTAAATTTACGTAATTTATGCATTTTTATATTTATCGCGAAATATTTATGCATATGGCATATTTTTGTACGGCATTATCTTACAGATAAAGATGAATTTGAAAACATTAAATCGAATGAAGAAAGAACAGTGGAATTGCTCTCAGGTTTGCTGAAATTGTCCTCCGTATCCGAAGCTGATGCTGGTTGGTATGAATGCATCGCAGAAAATGGAATATCTCCGAGTCTCAAGAGTAATTTTTCCATCGTGATACGTGGTATGATATATCTGAAACTAAATCCTATGTTTTAGTTTCATAAATGTTCGTTCTGGATTGTTAAAAGTGATCTTATATTTGATAAAACCTATTAAATGTGATTGTATTAATCTCACAAATATTTTTTATGTATTGTTAAAAATGGTTATAATTTCTGAAAATTTGCTTGATGTAAGTAGTTTATTAAATATAAAGGTGAATTGCATAAATAATAAAAATGTGTCATAAGAAAATATTCCGAAAGGAATTTGTATAATATTTATAGTCTGATATGAGCACCTTCATAACAAGCTGACAAAGAGAGTTTATCCACGATTACAGAATTTCACCCCTTCAGTAGAGAGTTGCGATCTTTTTTCACTAAAAATGAAGCTTAATCTAATTTTTAGGCATTTCTGTACTTGAATAACCTGAAAACACTTTTATTATGTTTTTATTTGTTTTTGAAGTTCGAAAAAATAACGACTGAATCACAACTTTCTTTTGTGAAGAGATTATTTTGCACAAAGGAATTATTTTCTAGTCTATTTATGCTATCTATATTGATAGCTATTATATTGACATCTGTTGAATTTTACTTTTTCCATTATTTTTAGTTATTTGCTATTTTACGTATCTCGCAGCATTCATTTTATTGTACTACCAAATAGCTACCACTAGTTGCTTCTTAGCAACTCTGGCTAAATGGTCTCAGTGTATAAAGTGAAAATGCGTCTACATGAACATGAAACTAATATAACAGATTGAATTCTTTTTGTATTCGAAAGGATCAACTCTAATACATTTAGCTCCGTTAATTACTAACAAAATAAGACATTTGAAAAAAGAAGGCATTATGAAAATTAATTATAAATTAATTATTATCCACTGATACTTTACAGATAATTTTATACAGATTATACATGTCTTAGTGCGTACTCCTAAGATGCAGCGGTCAGAATATCGGCAAAAATCATAGAAAATACTGTGTTCGACCTCGGATGAAGCCCAATTTTTATTTTTATATATTTTCTTAAACATCTTCTTGTCTTCATCCGAATTAATAAGAAAGGCGATAACTCTTTACCGAATCAGTACAAACTGACTGTTAGTTTTTTTTACTCTTCCCTGTCGTCTTTAGGCGTATATGGAGATATAATCCTTATACGTAGTTTGTGGCAAAACCATTTATACACCAATTTGGTGCACAAAAGATCGCGTCTTAGATTCCGAATGAATTCATAGCTCACTTTCAGGTATTATATTTTCTAAAATGTTTTTATTTTTCATATATCATTTAAATTTTCTTGTTTCTTCTCCTTGTATTTTAATTGTTATTGTAAGCGTAAACGTACTAAATGTTCATTTCATCAACTGAAATCTTTAAATATCTAGAACGGTTCTATAGATTTAAGAACATTCTTCACTAAAACAACAACAGTAAACAACTGAAAAAGTAATTAGAACTTGATCTTTTATACAATAATAGTTTCTCAGTCACTTAAAATGGGCTACTATCATAAGGAATTTCAGAACGTCTTTAATAACCTTTCTCGCAAATATGTACTTACATTAAAGGCTTTTAATTTTGACTTTTATATTTTCAGACTTAGTTGACCTTTTATATTCTATGAAATGCAGGTACGCATGTTCAATATTTACATCTCTATAGTTACTATGAGAATTTCTCTGTAATGTAGAAAACAATACGAATCTAATGCTCATAAACTCATTATGGTAATGACATTTTGAAATTATTTTTGGTTATGATTTGTGTAAAATTATATAATTTTCTTTTGAATTCGTGCAACTTATTAAAAATAAGATACCGAGAAAGAATTACCTGTTGTTGAGCATTTTCTATGTTCAAGTTCAAGGCATTTTAGCTTTCTCTTATAGTTAATTAGTTTTATAATGAAATATTTGGTACAAATGACATAATTTTCATTAAAAATTTTCTATATTTTCTGACAAACGTTTCAAAAATTTACATTATATCTTTGTTTATTACAGAATATTTCTTTGAATTTCAATTCCTTGAATGACTAACTTAAATAATGTAGAAAATATTATTTTTTTAGTTATAAATAAGGCCAAAGTGTGGCGCTGTGTATCTGTCTCAGCATATTTAGGCTTATGACTCACTTGTTAAACGCCATGTTCAAGAATAGATCTTTAAGCTACTGTGTTAAGTAGAACCAATACTACATAGTAGTTGTTCTCGACTACTTACTTCATTTAAGTGCAATTATCTTGCTTCTCAAATGATCATCAGTGTATTCTAGTTACTTCGCGGTTACAATGAGAGCGAGTTTTTCATTCCTGCCTCTACGCCTTGCAATATATATCATTGGATTATTTATGCAAAAGATTCCGATCATTCATTCCAAAGGTAAGTGCAAGTTTTACCAATTCTTGAATGTTTCGAATATAATTAAAAATATCTCATTTACTTACATTATGTTATTTAATGTTAGTGCATCTCACGCTTTTATAACTTAATTACACTCATCGCGTTAGATGTTATGCTTTATTTTGAACAGATGTATGAAATTTAAAGTCAATTGATTCAACGACTTATATCAATATTAAATCAATATTAAAGGTGCGTTTCAACTATCTTAATTGCCCATAAAAGCATTAAAAGATTTATTTCAAACTACTATAGTTAATAGTTCAGATTTTAAATAAATTACTCAGGCTGATTTTTTTCTATTTTCTAGATATTCCTCAAATACAGAAATTTTCCTTTCAAGAAAATATTGTAGAAGGTAAAATGGTATCTGTCACTTGCATAGCAGCCACCAAAACAAAACCCATTACTTTCCAGTGGCTAAAAGATAGCAAAGTAGTAATGCTAGAGGAAAATATACGCATCACGTCAGCAAATGAAGTCTCAGTTTTGATCTTAGATCCAGTCAATCTTGAAAACAGTGGGAATTACACATGCATAGCGACTAATTCATTTGGAAGTGATCAGTTTACAGCTTTGTTGAAAGTGAGAGGTAAGTAACCAATATAGGAAATTTTCTCTTTGAAGTTAATATACGAATTTAATAATTTGAGTAATAGTAGTTCATTTATTTATGCAACAAGGAAAATAGAAGCAATTATTTCTATTTCAGAATTAATACGTACTAAACTTTTCAAATTTTCAGGTCTTTCACCGAACTATCTTGCAAATTTCATATCTGACGATTCTCTTTCTTCTATAATATATTTTTTGTATTTTGCTTTTTCACTCGTCTGCTACATTAAGTGTAATATGATAAATATATTTTTGTCTTTCCACTTCTTAACAAACTTGAATAAAAGAGACTTTGTAGACACTATTCTAATACATTGAACTACAAGTCAGATTAAAATGTGTTAAGAATAATAATTGAAAAAAACGTTATTTATAACAGCACCTAGAAAATAATGATAAGTATATTTTATTAGACTTAAAGAGCAAGTCTAGTAAAAATATTTATAGATTACATTTTATTTTATATTAATATAGAATTAAAAAGTAGGTTTCCAAATTTCCTGCAATTAATAAAGTTTATATAAATATCGATATATTTCTGCTCTATATATATAGTTTAGGATTTAAATGCGAGAAAGGAAGAGTAAGATACAATGATGTTATTCTCTTGTAAAAGTTTATTGTTTTTAGTTAATTTGTTGTTTTTTAGTCCAGCTACATATACGGAGTGAAACTTACGTGAGCAACTTATGTTGACATGTTCCTGAAGAGGATTTCTAAAAATGGAAATTTTTGAGTATTACAATTTTAATTTAAATTCAAAATAAAAATTCATTAAAAAGTTTAAAATTTCATAATTTTGTAGGTTTTTATCTTTTGTAAATACTGAGGTATGTGAAGAGCCAATGCTATCAATTACAAAAATTGAAATTGAATTGGAAATAATACTTTGTTTTTTAGGAAGTTTAAGTGTATAAAATGCTATTTTGTCACTGTATTCGAATTCCCTTTGGTCGACGAAGTCCAATAGAGTTTCAGCAGAAGTTACTGCTGTCTCAGGACTAGTGTAATTGTCATTATCTTCTTGTCATGCGTTTTCCCAATTTGCATATAACTGATTAATTAATAATATTAAAAAATCATAACATATTTTGTGATTAGCAATGCTTATAATTTCCTTCTTTTGTGCTCAGGGAAAATAAAATGTTTACTAAGGAATTTCGAAAACTAATTGGATATATAACGTATTTAAGAATAATATTATTGTCAAAATTTGTCAGTTCGAAAATAAATCTTTTGTATATTATACAAAGATAATAATAATCTCTAAATTTAAACTGAAAAAAAATGGGAATTTCTTATATTTTTAGATAGAAAATTTTCAGATAACATTGATGATATCTTAAATCTACGCCTCATGTAAATTTGAAGAAAATAATTACTTCTATGTTTATGTGAATGCAAACTATTTTAAAGACTAAATGGAATATACTTTGTAATGTTCAAATTATTAGATATTAATAGCTTATGAAAATCTGTACAAATGAATTTTGTGTTTTAGCGAGTCCCAAATGGATAGAACAACCCACTGACATCATAACAACGGCAGGAGAATCTATATTAGTACGCTGTTTAGCTGCAGGTTCTCCAGAACCTCAAATAACATGGAAGAAAAGGAATGGTAAGCATATTCTCCAATACCCTTGATCCATTAACATAATCCTTAATAACGTTTGTTTTTGTGAGCAGTTTGAGAACTGTAAAAGTTTTGAAGTCAACTGTTACCTCGTTTCACTTAAAAACTCAAACATTTTTTAAGGAATATAATAACTCAAATTTCAAGACAATAGAAATTTGTTGTTTTTCAGCCATATTAAAGCAAAGATTTATTTATTTAAGTTTAAGCTAAGATGAGCAAACTTCAGCCATGAAATAAGAACAAACATCGATAATTTGGGACTTAGTTCAATTCCACTCTTTCCAGTTAACAAACTTCGATAGTTTACGACTTAGTTCAATCCTGCTCTTTCCAGTTTTCCTTGTTTTTTAAATTAAATGTATTGCTTTTTAAACCACTTTTTTATATTTACTAGATGAATAATATGAAAAATATCTAATAAAGTATTGAACCATTGATATTATATTTAAATGAATTGTAAAAACAATAGAAAGAGTTACATTGGCGGAAATTTTTCTGTTTCAATCTGTAAATATTGTTAGATAACTAAATTTCTAAAAATACGTCTGGACGTCGGTAACCTTCCCTAATCCGTTCATTTCTGCTGTCTTATGACTTATTGAAATAAATTCAGAATATCTATTAATATAAATATTATATTTTTAAGGTGTTATCTATTAATCAGAATATCTATTAATATAAATATTATATTTTTGGTTTTAGAAACATACGGATCTCCTCACTTCTCTGAAATCTTAATGTTTGGACAAATGTAAAAAGCAGAAAATTAATGTAGTTTTTAATACTAAACAATATAAACTTAATTGATAATTTTATAAATATTTACAGCATTGGGATAGTGAAAGAAGTCGTTTATTGTCCATATCATGCGATATAATAGCTTGCAATGTAAATATAGTGTACTCTCGATGCTCTGGACTAATGCCGGGAAAGCTAAGTCAGCGATAATCAAAACACACGGATAATCCCAAACTATCAACTTTTATGCTTATTGTACTGATTTATTTCTTAAAAAATCGGAAATAATACTTTGTTTTTTAGGAAGTTTAAGTGTATAAAATGCTATTTTGTTGTATTCGAATCCCCTTTGGTTGACGAAGTCCAATAGAGTTTCAGCAGAAGTGACTGCTGTCTCAGGACTAGTGTAATTGTCATTATCTTCTCTGTTATGTTCAGCACCCCTTTCTGCTTCTTCGGTTCTTGTTACATTTGAAATGATATCCGCATCACTCAAGCTTTGAAACCAGTATCAGTCGAACCGCCATCAAACCAATTCCCGATGTTTTCCCGATCGACATTTTCGAATAATTTTACATTTTCAATTTTTTGTTTTGCATACAACTTTAGTTACTGCTTGGACTTCTACACAATTAGATATATCTGTGATTTCTCTGTTTGAAAGAATCTTTCTCCATGATCGAACCAGTGTCACTGATTTTACTTTCGGCTAAGCTTTTGTTATTTCGTACATGGCATCCGATATAGTGAATTTTTTCCAGAATTTCATTAAATCATCGTCTCCCTTAGCAAATATTATGAGAAGAAACCTAAAGCCATTAAAACTAAATTAAGGCACATTTCAGTAGTTTTTAGAACATGCTCGGACTTGCAAGTCTGTTTTTTCTTTTACACACGCTTACGCTTAGCGTTGAGTGTGCTCGCTTGAGTACCGCAACCTACGGATAATTCGAACCTGGGTAATCAAGAGTACACTGTATATCTTTTGCACATGTATTTTGAAAGATTTTTAATTTAGAGTATGACTATAGTAGGTATATTTTTAAAATTTCACTTTGCATAACAAATAGCATGAAATTACTTGAGTTGGCAATAATGTAAGCATATTCGTTCTTTTCTTCTTTAGATCTGGATTCTCATTTTGTCGAGCTATCAGGATCTGTAGCGGCGTTCAAGAATTCTAGTACATTAAACATTTCTCTTGTTTCCTATACTGATGCTGGGATGTATGAATGCATAGCAGATAATGGTATACCACCCAGCATCAAGAGTAATTTTACTCTTACCATTCGCGGTAGGAATTATTTTTAGTACAGCATACGTAATTATTTTTCCTGTATAATTCGTATGAATGTATTTTTGATGTAAACTTTATAAATATAATCGAAGAGACCCATCTGATAAATTATTTTTGTTTTGAAAATTGTGAGAAAAATCATTATGTATACGGCAGTTTGGTAGATCTTTAATTTTACACTTTTAAAATCTCTACTATTTAAAACATAACATATTCTGAGAAAATTTAGTAATAAACTTGTGAAATTTTCCCTGTTTTCTGTGAATGTATAGTACATGATAAATACAAGTTTATTGAATAGCTTTTAAATATTTTTCCAGTTGTTTGTTGCTTGAAATCATTAACAATATTATTTAACAACGTCGAATGACTCAATATATGACTTAAGTTAGTGCTTCAATATAGATGAGACTTGTATTAGTGGTAGTAGGCTGATTTGTGTGTATGCGAAAATATGAAAACTTGTAAACCCATGAAAGAAGGATAAAATACTTCTGTTTTAACCTTCTTATATAAGCTTTTCTTTTTATGTATTTTTGTATCCGCAAACATTGGTGTATGTGGTCCTGCAGATCATACGAATACATATTACATGGAATTATCATAACTGCAAATCGTTAGCATAAAATTAGAGCAATGGAATATTTCGAATTTTTAGTTATCTTATTCTGTATTATGCTGAAAATGTAGTTTATTATAAGTAATTATTTGCTTACATGTTTAACTTCTCTTCGAAAAACATTATGCGTATAATTTAAAGACCATTTTGAATTTCCGTAATTCTATCCTAATTTTGTATACCGTTATTTGTTAATTGCATGTTTACTTAAGGAATCGGATTTTAATTTGATTAACTTTACAAATGATTCTGAAGTTACTCTTTCTTGATATGAATTTGAGAATGATGAGATCGTTTACTTTCAAATATATATATAATGCATTGAATTATTAAATGATTGTAATAATACCAGTTTATGTTTTAGTTACAAACACTATAATGTGTGGCGCTATATACCTTCAGACGTCTTATAAGTATCACAAACAGGCAACGCCATGTTCCAGTGTAAACCATTTCATTAGGATGAAGAGTGACATACAGAATTTTTTAGTTTCCAAAAAATATTCTGTGCTCGTATCACTTCGTTATACTTAAATAAGATTCTGAATTAGTTCTTAAAATGTTTGGTGCATTTTTACTTAGAATTGTGAGAAGGATTTGCTTATTACTTGCTTGTATTTTCCCGAATGTTCTGATAGATGCGTCCGTTACAAGAACCGATTTTACAGGTAAGAATATTTGGTTTTTCTTATCATTCAAAGCTTATTTTAAAGATTATTAAAACTTATCTTATATCTGTTATTATCTTATTAAAAGCTTTCTTATCATAATTGGCAATGCATGCAGTAAATCTTATTTTAATCGTGATAATTAACAAACCTTTCGAAACCCCTGTAAATAAGTCAAAGTGATTGAAGTATGCGAATGTAGCAGTGTGCTCGTTCTGGTGCTCTTATTTATCAGTGAAATAACCAAGAAATTTATTTATTCTTTTTCGTATTTGTAATAATTGATTTTGTTTTTGAATTTATTACTGCTTCTGGTTTTTAATTTACATCTGCACCATTTCTAATTTACATCTGCACCATTTCTAATGCATTCTCGTCCCCTCTACCTGATGAGAGTTTTAAACTTTGGCAAAATTTTACAGCTTTAAACCTTACGTTTATTTGCTACATTAATCCTTAACATCATTTACTATGCTTTAATTTGCATAAAATGCATTGTCATGTACAGTACTATTATATACCTTTATTACTCTTTAGGTTAATGCAGTGTAAAAATAAGTAAAAATTAATGCAAATGTAGCGAAATTTGATATTATATAGCATACTTTATTTTTATATACAGATATTCCAGAAATACAGAAGTTTTCATTTCAAGATGATATTGTTGAAGGTAAAATGGTTTCAGTAACCTGTTTCGCAGCAACAAAGTCGCAGCCTGTAAGTTTTGCGTGGTTGAAAAGTGGGAAAGAAATACCAAACTCTCATTCAAATATGAGTGATTGAAATTATGATGCTGAATTTTCTGTGCTGATCCTGGACCCTGTAAGTACAGAAGATAGTGCTAACTACACATGCAAAGCTACAAACCAAAAAGGGAGCAATCAACATACAGCGTATTTGCATGTAAAAGGTAAAACGTTATTTTTTAACTTTTGCTTCAAATGATATATTTTTAGATTCTTCATAATACTAAGAAATGCATAGTGGAAAAATATTTTGGAAACTTCTATTAAAACAGTTTTTTTAAGTAATTTATCATTTATAATCCTAATGCAAAGAGAATCCTTAAAAAATACACTTGGGAGGTCGCGCACCTGTTACTGTTTTCTTGTGCTTTATCGTAATAATTTTAAAACGGTATCAAAGTATATCAGTGCATTTTATCCTCTTGTTATTTAATTTTTCTGAAATTAAATACGATAATTTTATAAAATATAGTGATTACACATATTTTACAAGTACAATGGCCTTTAAAATACATATTATTTTTTAATTATTTTAGTTTTGCTTTCTTTTAACCTTCAGTTTAAATTCAATTGAAGCAAACAAATGATGGTAGCTTACTTCTTGTTAAATATGAATGCTCAGTGGCAACGTTCTTTATAGCATTTTTCCAATTTTATAAAGGATTTAAGATTAATAAATATTTCACAACTGCATATTCTAACAAAATCCCATCAGATTTTCTAGTATGAAATCATCTTAAAAACACTACGGAGCCAGCTGAAAATTTATATTAAGAGAAATAGAGGTAATAATATCTGCACCGTTTTGAAAATGGGCATAGTATATTTCTAATATCGAAATATATTAAAATTTGAATGTGTCATGTTCAGAGTTTTTAACCACATTTACTAATTATTTATAAGATATTATTCCCTATGTGCTGTACATTTTAAGCATATGCTCATAAAAAATCTTTAATATTTATTCTAAGAAATCCTTTTAAATTTCTAAAGTTTAAAGTACATAAACATTTGGCTTATCATAAAAAAAATATTCGATACATACTTTTTCAGAGGAAATATTAAATGGCTATTTTACGCATTTATGTCAGTAGCATCACATAATTAGTTCTTCTACCTTATCGCGACTGAATATAGTAGATGCTTCTTCGCACTATTGTAGGACAAATAGGCTTTACTATTAATAATCAAAACTATCCTCCCACATATTTAAATTAAAGGAAATGCATAAGCATATATATGCGTTATAATAATACATTAAACTATTTGAAAACAAAGGTACATACAGAAGCTTAGTTTACATATACATATTTGTGAGATTATCATAATCTAGTGGCTCTATAAAAATTATCGTCATATGAGACTTCATCGGACATAAAATTAGTGCTAAGAATATAATAGCACTAATTTTCTCATTTGTTCTCAACTGTTCTCATTTGGCCAGACTGCAGAATTTTAGGTGCTTATCTTTCTTGGTATGCAAACGTTTTGATTTTTCATTAAGGTGTAGATATAATCACAGCTTATAAATGTAGCAGATAGCAAATTGACTGGCCCCAAACAAAATTCTAAACATTAAATTTTAATCTATTGCTGGGTACCGGGAATGCTACAGTAAAATTGCTAGTATTCTTTTGACACATGGAATGAAGGACAAAGGATTGTTCACATTTGTTAATGATTTATCAAGCATAGTTCTTTAAGAACATACCATGTTTTGAGTGCACTTTTCTTTTTTTTTTTTTTTTTTTTTCGTCTAAGACTTTTTTTCTTTCTAAAGCAAAAATACCAGTATCTTCTTGCCAGCACCTTTGTATGCGTATTATATTTAGTGAATAATGCCAGAAAATGATCAAGATTCAAAATTCGATTTCTACTGAATGCGAATTTTGAATCTTGAACATTTTCTAGCAATGGCACCGATGCAAAATTCAAAAGTCGAGCAGGTCTGTAAGAAAAGATGTGTTCTTAATAAAACTAACCAAACCTGTAAAAAGACATTATGCTTTCATATTTTAATTTAAATTATATATTAAAAAAGGTGAAACCATTTGATAATATGTAGAGCAACAGCTGTTTTTGTTGTATGAATAGTGCAACTTAAATATACTATGAACTGAAATGCATGAATTTTACATTAAAAAAAAAAACTCAAAAATAGCTCCTTTCATGCATAACTTTTTTAATTTATATAAAGAGTACAGGAAGCTTTTATTTCAAGAGTTTAAAAAGATAAAACTTAACTTTTAAGAAAGGATTTAGAGTCTAAATATATTTAAGCTTCCATGCAATTTCTTAAAAATTAGGCATAATTAGTAATCTAAAATTCCATTCCTGGATACATCCTTTCTTTCATTTAAATTTTTGTACTAACAAAATTTAATACTTAGCAGTTTAACTTGAAAATTAAGTGTAACTTGAAATTACGTTAATGAAATTATGTTTTCAATATCTGGGAGAAGTAGTGTTTGAGTTTCCTTTTAATTTTCGAATCCGTATTTGGAAAATTTTTGCTAATTATTGCTTTAATTTTCTTAATATTCCCCCATTGCAATTTTATTAAATGCTCTTAAAATGTTTGCATTCAAGCCTTGGTAAGATATTACTTGTATGCTTTTGATGCCAGATATATTGGATATTGGTTAATATTCTGTTACAATTTTTATTTTATCTTCAGTACTTGCTAACATAAATTTTATTGAATATTTATCGGGATAGAAAATGTTATATTTAATTGATTACGAGTAAACTTATTCTCCTTTTTCGAAAGTAATTTATTCTAAAATATCATTCCACATACATTAAAATGAGAAATAGTTCAAATACGTTTAAATTGCGCAAGAAGAAAACTTTGTGTTAGCATAGATTTAAAAAAATATCTATCAATTTTGAAAGATTTTTATTTTAAACTTTTTTTATATCTTTCGAAATCGATAGTTTTATTCAAAATCTGCGCCTGTCTAAGATTGGTGTTTTGCCTACTTTTAAACTTTATGTTCAATTCTAATTAATATCAAAGATCTAATATGCACTTGTTAGATCTTTTTGAAATATAAGACTCATGTGGATAAATCGGATATGATATTTTTCATGTATTCGTGTGATCGCGAGTGCTTTTGTTATCGTAGTTGTCATAAAAATAAACAGAGTTTGAAACTTTACCTTATTTGATACTTTTCTTAAAAGTAGTTATGATAAATTCAGAAGAAGCCTTGTTTCGCTATAGTTTTTTAATTGCCTTACATACACACATGTGATACGAGATACTCAAATACAATTTCATTACTTTAAAACATCATTAGTACCATTACACCATCTTAATGCTTATTATCGAAGGAGATTCAAGATTCAAATAATCGATATCTAAAATATTCTCTTCCTAAAAAATTATAAAAAAATTTTCAGTCCTTATCAACTAAAAGTAAGACGTAACGAATCTTTATATAACTTTTATAAAAAGAGTATACTTTTTAATTTAATATACTGCACTAGACAATAGTAAATGTTATAAGAACTACTAATGTTCTTTAATTTATTACTGTTGTTCGATTAAAGAAGGATTAAATGTGATCAATAAATATTGGTAATTAAGTTTCATCGCGGTAGCACCATCGATTATAGTATTTTATTTTAAAATAGTCGCTTCAAGGTCGTAACCATCCTTCCTTTATTTACGACCTTAATGTGTATCTTCATAGCAGCAAAAAAGAAATTATGGGATATTAGCAAATGAAAGGACTCGAACATTTTTCTGTAGTAGTCGTTGCCGTGGTTACGAGCTATGGTTTTTGGTAAACAAATGGCTCTGAATTACTCATTCTAAAGTAACAGTCTAGTAAAGTGTCTATTTTAAGTAACAGACAGCAGCATAGATTCTCTCATAATTTTTAATTTGTATAATGCAACTAATGTTAATTATTTTCTTAGGCTGCTCAAGCAAATTATTTCCTTCTGAAACACTTCTTTTTCTCTATAAAATTAGTTTACTCTTAAAAATTAAATTTAATATCTTGAATGTATTTTAGAATATAACAGGAGGTAACCCAAATGCTAAATTTGTTTAAAATTCAAGTTCGTATATTCGTCTACTACGGCAAAATCTGAATAAAATAAAGTGTCAATGAATAAACTTGGAAAATACTAAATGTAGTTTTAGCTTTTAAATACACTGCTGGACATTATAATTGCAACACCATGAAGAAAAGCCTATACAAAAAATATATTTATTGCATGTAAACAATATGACATGAAGACAAAATGATTGAGTTTATAAGCACTTTGGGGGTTTACAGGGGTTCAAAATTAGTAGAAACAGTAGCCAACCCTGGCAGCTAAGACTGTTTTTATCCCATTAGGCATGGATCTTGAATAACAGAAATGGGCAACTCATTCCATGCTGCTTCAAGCCTATGCCACGCTTTAACAACCATATTAGCTAGAGAGGGATGACGGGCCAGTCTCACAGCAACTCATGACCAGATGTTTTCAATGGGTGACAGATATGGAGATCCTGCAGGCTAAGGCAGCAATCGAATACCCTGTGTATCGAAGAAGGTCAGAATACGATCTGCAACATATGTGGTCTTGCATTATCTTGTTGGAACATGACGTTTGGGTACCTCGAAGATAGGGTACAACCACTGGATGTAAGATGTCAGAAATGTACCCATCTGCTTTCAAATTGCCGTCGATCCGAACTAGAGATGTGCATGTCATGTACGCAATGGCTGCCGAAACAATTACACCAGATGCAGGGCCCCTATGCCGATATCGAATGCAAACAGGCGACGTGCGGTCTCCTTGGCTCAGGCAAACTCGAAGAGTTTTCGCAAAATGGTTCCCCGCGTTATGTCGCTATTCCGGCATAGTGCTTCCGACTTTCGATTTTTTGCAGTTTCGAACAGTTTATGAAAGTAGCGAAGCAGATAAAAAGTTCAGAACAGTGATGAGATGGGAGAATACGATGACAGAGTCCAACGGAGAGTACCCCTGCAGTGCAGGCCGTAACGAGTCTCCTCGGACACTCCAGACACATATACGACCACCAGAATACTGACGTAGAACCGGTACTCGTTTGAAAAGGCGACATTGTGCCACTCCTGTACCCAGCTTTGTCGTTTGACGCACCAGAGTTGTCATCTCTCTCTATGCTGCATTGTCAGGGAAAGCCGAAGTAATGGTAACCCTGCTGATAGTCCACGCTGCTACAAAAGTCGAAGCACCTTAGGAGCTGATACTGGGCGTGTTGCAAACATGCTCATTTCCTGATTAATGGTCCGTGTCGTACAGTTTTGCAGGGCTGACCTCGCAATACATCTGTCATCTCTGGCGTCAGTCATGGGAAAGCGCTGAGATTTTGCATGACGTTCAGTATGACCCTCAGCAATCCATTGATTCCATATTCGCATTACAGTGATTGGATGTGGACCAGTGCGACCAGCGATATCACGGAACGATAATCTGCACGTTCGATAGGTAACGATTCTGCCTTTATCGAATTTCGAAACTTCCTGGTAAGCATTTCTTATTATTATTCGAGGCATAACACGATATTCTGAGCAAACGCCAACCTTACAAAGCACTTTCTAAATGAGCAATTTACTGCACAACTTTTCTTTTATTCAGTGCTTCAGATGTCGTTTATCCTTCCTGCATCGTCTGAAATATTAAGTATTTACATATCTCAACTTTTCCTTTCATGTGATTTTGACGTTCCTTCCTGTTGTTGTAGTTTTAATGGGCAGCAGTGTATTTAGTTGAATTGATATATTGGAGTACAGATTGTTCAGGATGTCATGAACCCTTATAATTTAACGCATTGATATCGTCTGAATGATGTCCATTTAACCTGTGCGCATTCCATCGTAACTGGATACGCAGATTTAGGTGTGTATATATATGCGCTCTGTGACGCCTTTTTTCCATATCAAGTGTGACCGTACTACACGTATAGTAAACAAAATTCAGCTTTACACTAGAATCCGAAGAAATCGTACTGAGGCTATTATTGATATGCGCAGCCGTACATATGAAGATATATTATTCGATTGCATTGAAACACTATCTGCAGAAATGCAAGGACTTTCTGTAAGTAGGTTTTTCCCCGGAACTGGAATGTTAAAAGACACAAAAGTTGGAAAGCAGTTTACTAAAACATTTTCGAGAAACAGGGATCAGCGATTAGCTGTTTAAATTTCCATAATCTAATCAATGAATTGTCTTAAACCTAGAAGATCTAGATGAATCAAATGTAGCTGTAATAAATTACTTTATTCCCCGTAAGTAACTGATTGTAGATGTTCCTACTACAATGTTTCTGAACGTCACATCGGCTCATTTGTTGTTTTATCGCTGATGGTCAGGTAACGTTCTGAAATACATTTAACTTTTGTATTGACATTAACATTAATTATAATTTCGATAACTTACTATAATTCCTCATTATGAAACATAATTTTCAGTTTATTTTATTTAAATCGTCATAAAGAGCAAAATGTTTTTTAAACATATTCTTAAAGAAAATAGAAGTACCTACATGTTTTAAACCTGATAAATATTTAATATTATGATTTGTTTTAATAATGTTTTAATTAACTGAAAATGTTTTCGATTGTTAAATAATTGCTTTAGGATTAATATCTTATAGGAACTTAAATTTAATTTTATGATCTGTAATACTTACTCTGAATTATAATTTTTAAATCGTTCACCTTCCGATTTTAATAGAAATTTTAATTAAAATTGAATGATGTTTTAAAAACATAAATTTTAAATCTATTTTTTTTTAATGTATAGCTCCACCGAAATGGCTACAAACACCGAAGGATGTCATTGCAACTACTGGCGAATCTGTGAGTTTCACATGTATAGCATCAGGTTCACCTAAGCCACAGATTCAATGGAGAAGAATCTTAGGTAATATGATTTTACTTTTAAATAAGTTAAACACTTAGCTGTTTAAAAGTATTTATAAAAAGTCTATAATTAAAAACCAAGCTTTTTAATATTCGTTAGATTTCTTGAATTATTCATTGAAAAATTGAATTATTTATTGAAAGCATTTTTATATAACACAGATGCAGCTTAAATTTACATTTTCGGTTCTAAACTATATTCAGCTATTTAGATATGTATTACCGTAAAGTAACTCTGTTTACTCAAACGAATTTCCTAATTTTTATCAATTTTCTTTCAGATAAAAACAACGTTTCCGTTGCAGCAAATTATAAGGCCCCTTTACAGAACGAAAGCATTGTTTCCAAGATTTTATCTGTATCATATGATGATGCTGGTCTGTATGAATGCATTGCTGATAATGGAATACCTCCTAAAATCCAAAGCAATTTTTCGCTTATCATACGTGGTAGGATGTGTGAACCATTATAATTTCAAGTTTTTATATAAATTATACATTAATTTTTATTATTAATAATTCATATTGAAATCCTCCTAACTTAGGCGTTTCATTTATCAAAATTTAAATCATCTTTTATAAAATCGAAATAATGTTATTCATCACTTTGTTCTTGAAAGAGTTCATTATGAAACTAAAAACAGTTTCATTTTCCTTAATTTAGTTTTCCTGTGGGCTTTCCTCGCTTATATTCACTTCTTTTAGAAAAATTAATTCGGATTATTAAAAATTGAACTTTTATTTTAAAGTTGTGAAAAATAAATGTCAGTATTTTTGTGATTATTTTAAAATTTGTAATGACACATTTATATAAAAAATGTAACAAAATAATGCAATATGTTTTTAGTAAAATGTTTTAGGTTATTTAGTTTCATAAACTCTCAAAGTGTGGCGCTGCATATCTGTTAGTAACTTGACGATTTTGTATTCAATTGCCTTGAACGCCATATTACAGGGGATGCTCTTCAGAAACTCGTTAGTTACTTGTCATGGACACAAAATATTTTTGATATGTTGCAAAAATTTGATACGTATGCCTTTATTATTTTGCCCATTTTTTCTTGAAAATGGGTTATCAAAGACACATGAACTGCGGAGGACAAAGCCTTCTCAAACACATTCTTGAGATTCTCGTCGTCTTGCTACCATGTCTCCCACTTTATACTTGCAAAGGTGAGCCATTCTTTTATTTCATTAAGATTATTCTTTTCATTAAGATTATTTTTTTCTTTCTTCAAATATAAAATATTAAGGTATGCATTAACTTTAGGTAATGATTTATTTCAATGATCTTCAATATTATTTGACTTTGTAAGCGCGAGAGTTTTGAACTAATAATGAAATATTTATTAAAGGTTTAAAAATTTTGGATTTAGGATATCTTGTATTACATCTACACTTGTATTACATATTCTTGGTCAATGGACTATAGCTGTTTCTATGACTAGAAAACATGCTCACGAATTAAATACATGAAAAAATATGACTGAATTTCTGTGAAGAAATTATTGAATTTTACATGTTTCGTTAAAGGATGCACTTCAAATAACATGTATTATAAATCATGGAAACAGATAATGCAATGTACGTATAAATGCATTTCTTTCCATAGTGCATTGATATTTAAAAACATTTATTATTTTGCTAGGTTAAATCTATTTAATTTGTAATTAAATGAACGAAGATACTTAATGCATTTTATATTTCACAGATGCGCCTGTTATCAAGAGTTTCTCATTTGAAAATAATGTTAAGGAAGGTGATATTGTCTCTGTTACTTGCCTTTTAATATCAGGAGCCCAACCTATTACATTCTCATGGAGCAAAGATAATGAAGAATTGCAGTCATCCAATAAAGCTATTAACATAGAGAATAGTCCGGTGGTTTCTGTTCTTATATTGAATGCTGTATCATCAGAAAATGACGGCAATTACACTTGTACAGCAAGAAATAGTTTTGGAGCGGATCGTCATTCTTCTGCTTTAAAAGTCAAAGGTAAGTTGTTTTTTCAAAATTTTTGGAGTACAGTAATTTGTTAGTAAAACTATTTATGAATATTTTAATAATGTGCTTGGCACTACGCCTATTTAAAATATTCATCTTCCCGAAATCCACGAAGGCATCCCTCCCCATAGGCAGATAGCCCTAGTGTGCTTTGCCATAGTTAAATACACCAACACCAACACAATCAGCCTTCGACATACTCCTTCCAATATTATGCATTTCTAATTACATTCATAGAATTTTTTTATATATTTGTAGAAGTCATCTTCTATAGTGTGTTATTTTAAAATAGGCATATGAAGACCGTTGCTTCCCTCATTTGAGATCCTACCTCCTGTCTTCATCATCACATTGCATATTCGCCAAGTCATTTGAGACTGTAGTTCAAGTCAATCTTCATTTGCGTGCTATTTCATTAAGCGAAAACCGCTAAACAGAAACGGATTGTGGGTAAGGGGAATTAAGCTAGTTAACGTTTTCTCCGCAGCTGTCGTTTCCATAGTTAGGAATCCAGTTGGGAGGTGGAAAATAACCTTGATGTTCCAGTTTTAAAGACACAGATAGACAAGTCTCATTTACTCGTCAGACTTTCTTCAATTTCTGAAATGAACGAACTTTATTAGCGAGATTTTACTCCTGTTAACAAAAAATAACCCGTAGATGTCTAATCTATCCACCGCGAGCATGATTAGGAATATTTAAATGTTTATTTAGAATAAACTGCTAATAAATATTTGACTATAAAAGAAAATTATAATTTTTCATTCTTTAGAACACAAGGCAGTAAACAACCATTGCATAAAAACTAATTAAAAAATTCCATTTAGATTTCCTGCTATAAATAAAAATATTTTATCGAAAGTAAGTTGAGATGTGTTGGTAATCATCGCCTTTATTACCGTTCGGCAGTTTGCCTGCAGTTTTTTAGAAACGTTAGCACTATAACGTAATAGAAGCATCGTGAATTAATGTGTGTGAGTTAAGGAAAATCATCCATATTTTGCATGTAAATGCACAACTTGGAGTTAAAATAAATAAAAATACTTGAGTTGAAAAATTAATCTAATTTTTCTTTTTAAATATTCCCTTTTCTTTTAGTTATATCAAAATACATATGGTACAGTCAATTACTTTATTTTTAAAATATGGGACTCAGAAACAATAAAGACGGTTTCTATTTTTTAGCTTCTCCAAGATGGCTGACTGATCCTAAAAATGAAGTTACAGTTATTGGAGATACAGTAAATGTGTTTTGCATCGCAACCGGATCACCAAAGCCTAAAATCATTTGGCGGAAACTTAGTGGTAAGTATTTTATTGAATAAAAATTATTTCAGGACTTTAAAAATATATTATTAAAATTTATCATTTTGATATTTTAATAAAATTTGTGGACACACTAGTAACATGCAAGATTTTTGTCATTAAACTTGTTAAACAATATTTATAACAAAAAAAAAGCATATTAGTTTGGATTTATCGTAAATTGCCTCAAATTGTACATAAAGCAAAATTTGTATAATAATACATATTTAAACTCATGTATTAGATATAACGCATAACTGATGATATTTTAATGTGCATAAACCTAAATGATAGACTTGTAATGGAATACTTAAATGTGAATGAATTTATTATTGTAAGTTTCTCAAAGGAAAGGGAAATACGAAATAGAACGAAAAGTTGGGCTTTCTAACATAATTAGCAAATGAAAAGATATGTTTTATCAGAAGTAATATGAATAGAAAGGCAATGAAAATATCTATTATCTACTTCATTTTTAAACTATCATTTTTTAAACTTTATTCATTATTCCTATGTCTGGGATTGTATTCTGCTGACTTTTTATTTAAAAAATATTTTCAGTGTATATGTTTTACAATTTTAGTTTCAGATTCACTGATTGCTACTAAGTTATATTTTGTAAATTTTATACAGATTCAAAGCCTGTTTTAAACGACAACAATATTTACAGGTCTATCATGTACTCATAACATAGAAACGAAAAAAGAAATATATCTTGCAGTCATAACATAAAACTAAAACCACTTAAAATTTTATTTATTAAAGTGTATTAGGTATGTAACGAAATACGTAACTTCTTAAATTTTTGATAAAGTTGAATATCCGCAATGAAATGATCAAATATTCACTGTTATGGTAAACTAGGATTAATCCTTAAAAACCTTGTATCTCAGTGAAACAGTTTTATTTATTATGTATTGAAAACTACCATCCTGTGATGAACAGATTCATCAATAATTATGTTAAAATGTTCTTTAAAATATCAATTTCCACCTGAAGAAAGAATTGAATTTGTGAAAATGTTATTATCCCCTAAATTAATCGTACACAGATCTCAAATGTTATTCTTTTCCTTCAGAATAATTTCTTTCATTTATGCGTTTTACTTATATTTAACAATCCGTCAGTAATTACAAACATATTTTTACTGTATGAGAATTATTACGCATACTCTCAATTCTTTGGCAGTATTCAGAAAGTTTTAAAAGGACTGTTAATGTCTGTTTCTCATGTCTTGGCAATTTGCGTAAACTCATGAAGCCACAGGGACGAAAAAGTGCTATGATGAACAAATGGAAAAAATATATAGTTAGCAGATGATAGCAATTTCATTCAGATATTTTAAGTGAAAGACAAACACTCCAACATAAAACTTGAAACTAAGCAACGAAATTTTAAATTAGTGTAGATTTTAAAGGATTAAGCGAAGATTTATTCAAAATCTAGCCAATGTAAGATTGCGTTTTTAGCCTAATTTCAAGTAATCAATTATTTATTGGCAACATTATTTCCACTAGAAATGTGAGGATGTCATTATTGGCAAATCTTTGCTTGGAAAAATCGCAAGTGTCGGTTAATATGTAAATAAACTTTTATGTACATTCTTATTAAAGGGGTAGTAACACTTAATCGCCAAAACTGGCAAACCCAGAATTTAATCGTCAAAATTTTAATTTGGAAATTCCAAGTGTTGCTTAAGTTTTGTGTTGTAACAAGAAAATAGTTACTTTTCCTCAAAAGAGAGGCATTTCTGACGTATAGGGAAGGGACAAAATTGTAGCATATGGTATTTATGAATACTTTTTGTGAGGTTTTACCCATTGCATCAAAAGAACTTCATATTGAAAACTTGAAAAATATGTTAATGAGGAATTTTTCAGCAGCATTTATGGAAAAATTGAAATGAATATAAAATATCTGGAATTCTTAAATCTCTGAATTTATTCTTCTCCAGATTAGCTCAAAATTTTATATTTCTTTTATCAGAAATACCAGATTTCTTGCAAACTCAAATTATTTTTAATTTTCAGTGTACCTTTCTAGTATTCGTCATTTAGTTTAATATCGCTAACCAAGCAAAGTTACTTTTTCACTTTATTTTTTTAATCTTTTTCAAATAACCTTAGGCCTTAAATACTGAGTGTATGATTTCAAATGACTCGTCATGCAACTTATATTAAATAAAAATAGTTATTTCATTTTATTGTTATGTACATTGTTAAATATCCAATTCGATTTCTTTTTCAAAAATATAATCCTACATTTTTTATATCTTTTAGATTCGAATCATCACTCTGCGATCATACTGAATGGTACATACAACTCTCACAATAACAGCTTACTGAAAATATCGAGAGTTTCTTACAAAGACGCCGGTACTTACGAATGCATTGCTGATAACGGTATACCACCCAGCATTGCAGCTAATTTCTCCATCCAAATTCGTGGTAGGACAGCATTAAATGTATTTCAGTTACTTACATATCTTGTTTTTTCCTAATAAAATTGCTTTACTTTATTTAACCTCATAAGTTGTCTCAAATGTGCGTGTGTCATATTCTTGCTTGTAATGTACTGGTAAAAATTTATTCGGCATTATATTGCGTATGAAGAAGTTTGGTACTATTTATACTTTGAATCTTACGTAAAAATGAATTTTTATTTGTAACTTATGTTTTTTCATGAAAGGGGCACATTTCGTTTTCTAAATATTAACATATCCTCTCAAAATCTGTTGCATTGCACTGATAGAGTTCCTTGGCGTCGTTTTGTATTTTTGTCATGCGTTGCTACGGTTTTTCATTCTAAAGCTTTCAAAGCATATATTCTTTACACTTGAACATACCTTGAACTTTCACTTCTTCTTGAACTTCTTTTCACTTGAACATACATTAGAGACATACCTTCAGATAACATTCACTGTATTCATCTAATATAATTATTCTTGCACTATCATGCAAAGTTACGAAATTTTTAACGAATCTCGATTATTTATTAACAATAATTGATAATTGTAGTTGGTTTCAAAACTGGTTTCCGTTTTCATGATATTGTTATGACTTCATGATATTATTTACATTTTAATGGTTCTTTGGCTGAACTGTGATAGAAATATCAAGGTAATTTACATATTCGCATGAAATTTCTGTTTTGATAAAATGCCGTTTAATTATGTAAGTATGTAATTATTACTTTCTGTAGAACTATACAAAAAAGGTTCGTATGCGTTTGAAATTATTTGCATATAGCGTAGTATTTAACATTATTTACATAGCATAGGTTGTAGAAATTATTTGCCTCATTTGGAAATTAACGAATTGCAAATAGAGCCAAAACAATAAATTTTGCTATTTAATTTTACTCAAAATTAACTGTAGGATATAATTTTTTTCCAACCGTGAATAGTTTCCAATTTTGTCAATATGTGGCGCTATAAGTTCCAGTCTTATAAGCATTTCTGTCTAGCATTTATTATGAACGCCATGTTAACAGAAGAACACTTCAAGCTCTGTGTAAAACTTCTGCCTGTGAACACACATTCTCAAATATTCAGATAACATTTTGTTTCAGTTGGGCTTTGTGCACAAACTCGAAATGTTCGATTGTTGTTATAATGTTTGGAGCTTTAGAAGTCTCGCTTTGGAACTGGTAGCAGTGTATCTCCTGTTTCTGCCGAATGTTTATCTCTCAGGTACGTGATACATTCTTTATTCTCATTCACTTATTGCTGTCATTTGTTTTGCTATTTAATATTTTATATGATAATAAATTCAATACTGTTGGTTTTGATTTTTTTAAGATATGACTTCCTTATGTGTTCAAATTAATAAGTAAATATTAGTTTATTCAAATACAAACTGCAACGCTATTATAATAATTTAATGAGTTTTATGAGTATGTGCGATGAAAGATTCCAAATTTAGCTTTTGACACTTGAATATTACCTAGGTTTTAAACTAAAAAATCTATTATACTTAAATACACTGTATTTAATGCCTGCTCGTATGTATTGAATTGCTTAAGCTGCATTAGTGACGGAAATACTGAAAACCTCTTCAACTGTTTACAGCTTTAAATGTTTAAGATTCAACTGTTTACCGCTTTAAACTTCATCTGTTTATTAATCAACTGTCACTATAAACTGCATCCTATTTTTACCTAATGGGTAAATGTTCTTAAGAATTTTTTATTTAAACTTCAAACGTTGGATATTTTAGGATGAATTCGTTTGGACAAATTTAGTGGAAATATCTATTCCTACAAGTTACGTTTTCGAAAGAATTTTATCAATGAAAGGAACTTTCATAGATTTAGTTTTTTTAACAGGACAAAATTCGAAGTCTTGATTTTTGATTCACTTTAGACTTTTGCCAAATATAATCAAAATTGTATCCAATAAACGTATATAAAACCTAAGTACCGTTTGTATGAAACAAATTTAAGCTTTCTTTTTGTTTCAGAATGATCTCTATGTATTTTTCTCAAAGATAATTTTATAAACATTAGAGACATACCTCAGTTTAAGTTCATGTTACTAATTAAAACTAACACTTCTTTCTAATCCGCCTTTATAAGTATTTAAAGAGATTCTCACTCAAGGTAAACGTTGAGTTCAAAGTGTCTTAAACAGTTTTATAAAGAATAATTCAGTACTTTTTATAACGATAAGTAAATATGTTTCCTAAGCACATTTCTGATGCGACAACAAAATATCATTTGGCACAAACTGGCGTTTTAATATTTTCATGAGACAGGTTTTTTTAAATCTCGATTCTGCTTTCCTCTTTTTCAAGGCAAAAACAAAATGCCACGAATTCTTGAAGAAGAAGAACCGACTGTCTCCATCGATATTGACAGAATTTTATTCAAAAATCTACACCAAACTAAGATTTCTTTTTGAATACTTTAAAAATTAAATCTTTTAGTGAAAATAGTATATTAGAAAGGAAATACTTTAAACTGATTTTGTATCAGTATTATAAAATTAATACTGGAATATCATATTACTGTAATATATACTGGAATATATATGTCATTTATCCGGATAATTATATAAAACAATAAAAATTATTTTCTAGTTGGCTGAGCCGAAATATTCTAAACATTTTCCATGTGCTTTAGAATCAAACTTTCAAATCCAAATTCTTGAGAATAAATTATTAACTTTATAGCACAAACTTCAAAACAATATACTAAAAAGTGTATTTTCTCTTGTAATGAAAATTTTGAAATGTCAAGTCGAATGTTTTTGCACTGCTTTTGCTCATTATGTACAAAAAATAGTAAATTAAAATACTGTTCCCATAAAAGTAAATCACGAAACTGATAAGATCTTTAATTTATATGGCTTAAAGTGTATTCGTAACTAAATCTTGTATATTCAAAAATAAATTTTTTTTCGAACGCATTACAAATACATAATCAATTCATAGTAATGATCAGTACCTTTAAGATAAAATACACTGGTATTTTCAATAAAAATTTTGAAGGTTTCAAACTACACAAGCTTTATTTAAAATTTATTTAGATCCCTCGGAATCATATCATACCACTGAAATGCGAAAATTAATGTATCAGCTACATTAGGTTAACTAATCCTAAGATAATCTATTCAATATTTTAGCTCAGAAGATCAAATACTTGAACAAGTTCTCAGAAACAATACATGTTATTTTCAGATTCATGTAAATTTACTGTAAAACTGATTGCTATTTTCTGTTTTCTTGCTTACCAGTTTTCTTTATTTTGCAGAACTGCCTAATATCAAAAAGTTCACTTTCGAAGATAATGTTCAAGAGGGTGATTCAGTATCAGTGATTTGTTTTGCTGTTTCTCAGAGCAAGCCGCTGTCTTTCAAATGGGAAAAAAACGGTAAACCTGTAGACGAAACAGAGAAAAATGTGAGAATTGACAATAGTGGAGAATATTCTGTTTTAATTTTGGACAAAGTTGACTTGAGAAGTGGAGGAAATTACACATGCAGTGCCACCAACCCTTTAGGCACAACAAAACATACAGCGCAACTGCAAATTAAAGGTATGCAAAATTATACCAATTTAGTTTCTTAAAATTTAAAAAATTATGTTTCAAACGTCTGAGTAACGGTGAAGTAATTTTACTTTTGATTATATGATTCTTAGAGTAGTAACTGAATCTACACTAATAAAATTCTCTAAAATTTGGTTTTAAAATGTTGGTTGATTATTACTGGGTTACTACGGACACAAGTGCTGTTTGCCTAAAGGATCTGCCTTTGTAGAGTACTTTTAAGATTTGTGAATCGCTTTGAAATTGGCTTTTATTCATATTACACATGAGGCAACCACTAAAATGCCCAAGCAACTATCAGTGTTCAGCCATTTTATCCACCCAACAATTAATGAGTTCAGTTTCAAAAGCTGATAATTTTATATAATTTCAGCATGAAAATATCGATTAAATAATTCAAGAACTACCAGTATTCATCGCTTGGCCGTTAGAGGGCTTCTTATTTTATTTTAGCCGGTCATCAGAATTAATAAACATGCAGGAAACAATTCAGTAATAACAAAATTAAGAAAATGACATTGTTTAAGTGTTCCTAGATTACTTCATGCCTTTACTTTATTCCTTGTCAAATTATGATAAAAATATAATTTAAGATACATATTCTGCATTAGCGTAGATCATTTTCATTTTAAATTCTAATTACAATGCTGCTACTCCAGTTACTACTTTGTTGTTACATAAAAAAATCGATATTCATTTAATATTTTAAATGAGGGTTAGTTTTAATTTAAAATGTTAAGTGTATTTAATGCTCCCATCTTTAAATTAAAAGCGCTACCTTCATTTCTCTTAGAAAATAATGCGATAAGGTTATTGACTCATAAACTGCATAATATGCTTAAACATAACTAGGAAAAATCTATCAACTAATGAAATCTGGTTAATTTCCAATTCCTGAGGAATGAGGGTATTCAGTTTTAGCTTCCGTTAACACTGTTTCAGTTTCTTCGTTAAAAATATTATTGATAATGAACTTTAAATGCTTTATTAAATAAATATAAGCTTATCTTTCTGGCATTTTGTTCTAAGAATTATTTCAACACTTTCAAGAGAAAAAGTTCCAAATTTTGTGTACTTAAACATTTTCTTCTTTGTAGTTCAGATTTCTTTGCTAATGTAGTAACATAAGTTTTAGTGAAACTGTCTGGACTGGTATATCTTAGGTCCCTTTAAGCAGACTTAACTGGTTAAGCAGACTGACTAGGTGGCCAAATGACTAAATATTGTACATTAGTAATTCATATAAGTTGTATTTTCGGTGATTTCAAAAACTGCTTCTATGAAATTTATATGGATTTGACTCTGTCCACATTAATGTGAGTCAGCTTCACCCCCTCTAAGTTCGCTGCGAATGCATCCTTACCCTGAAAAAGATATGCCTAACAAGCTTTCCAAAGTCAAACAAATAGGTTAGTATATAGGGTTTATTTTATTTCTCGAAGAGTTAAAAACCACTCAAGTATCTATTGTCTTGTCTTTTAAAGATTAAAAATTTATTCATGATAATAGTGTTGATATTATCCTTAATTAAATCATCTGAAATTCAGTAAATAACTTTATTAATTATGTCTTTGATTGTAATTAAAAATCCTGTATTGAAATTATGTATTTCCACGCATATTAAGTGCCTATGCTCAGAACTGTTGCTAATGGACTAGCCATGAGAACTTTAGGTTGATTGATGTTTATCAAGGTAATCAATTAAGCTACTCAGAAATTGTATGTATGATGATTCTTATTTTAATAATTTCAATAATGTGCCTAGTTCGCAACTTTCGTAAATATTTACGCTGTCAGTAAAATTAATCGAAAAGTTTCTTAATGCCATGCAAACAAATTCAACATTATGAACTTTGCAAAACTTGGCAAGAGAATAATTATTTACTTGTTGTCTAAGTTTGATGCTGATTCTCTGTGTTGCTAACATGCTTATTTATAAAAGAAAATTGCGAAATTTTTACAAATGGTTTGCAGACATTTTTAAAAATTTCAAAGTTTGTGAAATTTCTCCAGAAAATAGTGTTTACTTTGTTTTGAGAAAAAGCATTACCAAGACCTTCAAAAGAAATACGGGAATCCGTCTGAACAACTACCTAACTGAAGTAACAGGAATGAAAATAATCAATATGTAATGTTCACCTATTAGAGGTTATAATTTCATCTGTAAAAGGATCATTCTAGATTTTATTTAAAAGCACGAATTTAAATTTTATATTTGCTAGAGGATAGATGGCTTGTATATTGTTGCTATCAAATTTAACATAATTCTTACCAGGATTCCAGTCATTAACGTATGAACCGAATGTATGGAAATTGAGTTAGCGTCAAATTTTGGTGTAATAAATACGCTTATCTTAAAATAGTGGAACACCGTAATAACCCTCTATCATCAAAAATAAGAACGTGAAATTAAATAGGTTACTTCATGTCAAATGGCATGAATTGTGGTAAGCCAGCAGACTGCATAAAATAGTAACAGAATAACATTTTATATCAACTTTATGTCTATTAATACAAACTTAGAGCGATTCTACGTATAGGGCTATTCACTTTTTTCCTGTATTTGTTAGCTTTTTCTTTCTATAAAGTTTTGATATTTCGAAGAAATTATGAATCATTCTTTTGTTGACTCTAATTAGTGCTTTGTAGTAAGTTGTAGATCTAGTTGGTTACCTTGGTTATAGGTTATTAAATTCGTAATTCTGGGACATATGTCATAGCAAGCTGGGAAGAATCAGGCAGAATCAGTTTTTACATGCGTGGTCAAGATCGAGTCAAAAGGAATAAATTACTATTTTTGAAAACATTCACTTTTATTTCTATTTAACATTTGATGATCACATAATTTCTGCTAACGTAGTGATAAAGTTTTAATAATACAATGAGCACAATAAAAACAGTATCACTTACGTTGAATTTTATTAAATTTTCAGCTACCAGATTTAATATTATTTAACTGTTGTTTGATATTATTAATTAAAATGAAATCTTATTTAAATCCCTAATATAAACTTTTATTAATGAGTAAACATATTTTTGTAAAAAATGTGCAATCTTAAGTTTTAAAATTCCAAAGTTTCGGGCATTGCTCTTACGATTAAGACTTTTATTATTTGCTGCAAAGAAATTTTCATATGTATTGTTTTTCTTCTCTTTTAGCTCCTCCAAAATGGCTTGAAATGCCAAATAGCTCAGTTACTACTCTAGGAAATGCAATTACAGTCAAGTGCCTAGCAACTGGATCGTCTGTTCCCAAAATAAAATGGAATAAATTATTAGGTGAATAAATTTTAAATAACATGTTTATTTTAGAAATTAAAAAGTATATCTTTTTAGTAAAAAAAAGGAAGTGGTTCTAATACTATACAAGATTTTGCTTCAAAAATGACGGTTTTCTTTTGTGTGTGTGAAGGTATACATCATGTATGATTGAAGGTTATACATCATGTATGATAGAGATATAAACTAATATAGACAATGTAAACTGTAAAGTGGGGGGGAATTAGATTTTATGTAAACCTCCATCGAAAAAATTACTATTTTGTTGCTAAATTTTGTCTTTTTTTCCCTACAGATACAAATTTTACAGAATATAAGTCCTTAAACTGGAAAGAAGAAAGCAATGGCACATTAAGAATTCCTGCTATCTCATATGCTGATGCTGGGCTTTATGAATGTGTCGCTGATAACGGAATAGGACCCAGTATTAAAGCTAATTTTACAATTACCATTCGTGGTAGGAAAGATTTAAAAAAATAAAATTTATAGAATTCTATATAGTTGTTTACTTTTTTTAATGTTAAATGTGTATAAACTTTTCTTGAGATTTTTTTTATCTCCTATTTATTTATTTTTATTTTCTTGTATAAGTTATTAGTTCGAGATTAATTTTTCATTCGTTGATGTAATTTCAACGATTAATTTTATTAGGATTATTCAAAATAACGTCAGTGGCTCTGGGTTTCGATATTTAAAATGTATATAATGTTACTAGAGCTGGAACATCATTTCTTAGTAAATGCAAGTACTTCAGAGAAAAATCACTATTTTTGCACATGATCTCATAAAACTTCCCTTTGAATTTAACAAATATGATGTAATCTTCGGAAAAGTACCGCATCTGATTAAATGTTCTCAATTCTGGTTTTTCTTTATTACCAAAAAAAGGTCACATTTTTTATCAATATATTTTGGAAGCAATTTTGTGGTTTTGTTAATAAAAATGGGCACGAAGTTTTTAGGAAAGAAAGTTATGAAATAATAATATTTATAGTTTGCATTTGTGTCAAAGTGTGGCGCTGCGTATCTGTAAAGAGCCGTATCACCAAGCGTTGATGTCAGAAAAATGCCCATTTCAGTGCATAAACGGCACTATAACAGGTTTGTAAGTGAATGCGTTTCTATATCACAAATACGTATGATTGAATATTCTTAGGAAAAAGCGAAATTTCAGCATATTTAGCATCCTAGTAAAAGTGAAATACGCTAGCTGAAAAGCAATGTCTTGGAATACGCGTCTAAAAGTACAACTTTTTACACTTCTTTGGGTGGAAGTCTTCCTCTTCGCTGCTTTCGGAATCATCGGCTACTTTGCTGCAGGTGAGTTACAATACATTTTAGTCATTATATTTTTACCGGGATGTTATTATTTTCTTTCTATTAGATATTATGACTATTATATGCGAAACGTATTTAATTTGTAGCAAACGATAACACTGATACTGTTACATGACTTGTACTGGAAAAGAAAGGAATGTCTACAAAATCCTTTCTTTTCCATGTGTTTAAATAGTATTTTAAGTCGTTTTATAAAGATGAATTATAATATGTTCAGATTGCTTCAAGTTCTCAACTTAAATACATGTAAATTTATGTACTTTAATATATTTCTACTAAATTATAAAATTAGATTGGATCTACGAGAATGTACTCTGTTACAGCTGCAAATCAACATAAAAATGCTTTACTATTTAGGCCTCATATTTTCAAAAATATAAGCTTTTATTCGATTTAAAAAGTCTTAGCCCTTCTGCCTTATTATCTGCTGTTTAAAACCGTTTGTTATTTATTCATTTAATGTCACTTTTTGTGCTCAAAGAGGTTTAACGAAACCAGATAAATAGCGAAAATATTCGATTCTTATTGCTATGTATTGTTGCTGTTAAATAAAGCGAATCTAGATGATATAATTTATTCAACAGTAAAAAAAGTTTCGAAATCATAAAAACAGTTTTTGTATCTTTGTTATTCTTATATTCAAACCCTGTTTCGGTAATTATAAATTTAATGAAAGTACGTGATACCCTAAAGGGTTATATGAAAGTGAAAATATACCAGATTTATTTCAAATGAGCTGTTGAAATTTAGTAGAATTTGTCTGAATAATTCTGACATCTGAAATTAATCCAACTTATTGCCTTTCTAAGCTAGTCTCTAAAAGAAATTCATAAAAATTTCTAGATTAAAAAGAAATATCAAAAGTTAGTTTTATACCTAAACGTACTACAAATCTAATGCTATACATCGAAAATATTTAAATTTATTTGTTAAAAAATCAAGTGCCTTTAATGCTATTATAAAACATTTTAGTATAAATGAATATAAAATTGTTTCCTTTACTTTTCAGAAATTCCTGAAATACAAAAATTTGCTTTTCAAGATAATGTTATTGATGGTAAAGTTGTGTCAGTGATGTGCCTTGCTGTTTCGGAAACAAAACCTATTCATTTCAGTTGGGACAAAAATGGAAAACTGCTAGATGGTAGTGAAAAAGGCGTTAGAATTGAAAACAGTAGTGAATTTTCCGTTCTCATTTTAGACGACGTAAGCATTGACAGTGCTGGAAATTACACTTGCACGGCCACAAATTCATTTGGAAGTGCTAAGCATAGTTCCTTCTTGAATATCAAGGGTAAGTAAATTATCTCTTACATTTTTCAGTAATTTTGAAAACTAAAGTATAGCTAAAACCCATATAAAGTAACTATATAAAATTTTGGATAATACTTGCCTAATCAATTGTTCTCCTGCTATTTGATTTTTTTAAATCTTTAAATCTTTTCATAACTTGATCTACAAATGTATTATCGGCTGTAACTCGAAATTTTTTTAGTGATATGGTAATAGATTTAATTACGCATTTTAAGAAGCACCCCATTTATTTTAATGGCTCTTCACTTTAACCTTTCTAGGCTAGAAACTGGTTTTCAAGTTCAAAGAAATGCTTTTAAATGCAAGCATTTGGTAAAGAATCTTCAAAATCATGCTTTTATGTGAAAGCCTAAAGTTTTGGGATATATCAGAAATGAATTTAATATCTGTAGAATTTGTTATTTTGCTTAGCCAAAGAATTTAGACAATAACTACCAGCGCTCTTGGATTTATACTTTATTCTAAAATAAAAATTTTAGCAGATGGCAGATTTCTTAATCTTCTTATCCTCTTATGATGTAAAGAGAACATTAAACTGATTTCCCAGACTGTACTAATACTGCCAGTTTTGACTACACGTACACTGTATTTGAATATTGCATTTCGACATTCCTTCTTTTAATCCTGATTTGTCTAAGCAATATAAAGTTCAGTAAATTTTAATGAAAAGATAATGATTAAAAAATAATAAAGGACTTATTTTTTTTTTAATTTCCATTTAAACGGAAAATCTGTATTTCCTTTCATATGAAATATTTTGTATCTAAAACGTCAGATCAGCTCTTTAGCATCATATTTTTTACATAATGTGCTAAATATATTTTATAATTATAGAAATTACATACAGATATTTGTAATTTTAGAATATTAATATATGGAACTAATTTGCAGCTTGTGGGAGGGAGCGAATGACAGTAACGGCATTAGTAATGAGATAACTAATTAATAACATCAAACCCTCCAAGGTAATTCCTATCCTATAAGAAAATTCCGGCACATTTTTTATAATAGCGGCCTCCAATCAAGTTTGGCGATTTTAGAATTGCGCCAAGATCTCGGCTATAATTTCGCCTAGCTCGTGAAGCGCGAGTGTTAAAATAAACAAGAATATAATAATAATAATAATAATAATACTATCATTTTGTTTCCTAAGAATATTTGTAAGACTCTTTATTATTACTATTTTATTGCATGTAATTTTTTCATTCAACTGCAACACTTTCACACAGATTAAACTGTATGACCATTTCATGGGCAGCAGTTCGTCTGCTCACGAATACTTAAATCTAATAGCAGTGATGAAGATATTCTAAAACCGCTGGGCCAATTTCCAATACGGAGGCCTTCTTCTTTTTGCAAATTTCAGCATTACATCTCCAAGTGGTTTCGTTCTTAATATGAAGTTTCATGATGTGGCCATTTTCGCATACACATTGTCAGGTAAAAGACCTTTTTCTTGAAAAAATTATACAACATTCACCTCATTATTTGGTAAATTAAAGATCGTTAACTTCATATTCATAAAACAACAATGAATATATTTTTAAATAAACATACGAATTTGAAAACTTCATGAAAAATGAATAATATAAGAATACTCGGCAAACTAAAAATGCAACATGGTACTAATATACGATTAATTGGAGAGTGGAGAAGTACAAGAACAAGCAGCCAGATTTTGGAGAGATATCTCAGTTGATTAGCGATTCATTCGCGGAGGTGCCCTATAACACACAAGTACCGAAAATTCTTATCTTACTGTGCATTGCAAAATTTAACATATTTAAATAGAGTACATAGTATTAAGCTATATGAATTTCTATACGGTACATAATTATAAAATAGAACAGCACATCCTCCTGTAAACTGTTTTAACCTTAAATTTTGGCATATTACCGTCATTACAGTAACATTGTAAATTAAAGATGATATAAGTAGCTTTCCATTCAGTAGCTAATTAAAAGCATTTACATGATTATCCGTACATCAAGCAACAACACGGAGGGTTTCAGAAAGCACGAGCATATTTTACTTAATAAAAATAAATAAGAGTTATAAAATTGTCATTTATTACTATACTATACAAAAGCTTTTCATCCATCGTCTGACAATGAAAAAAATGAAATTGTATAGTGCCAGGTATTCTATGTGTCGAAACTCTACCAGTTTTAAACAGTCATTGCTCAAGTAATATTTTAAGGTTAATATAATTTTATATAACACTACTTTATGATTTAGATCGTTACTGTAACTTTTCCCTTCGGTTTCCATGCCAGGATGCTAATTTCCTTTCAAAGTATTAAAACTGAGTTTGTTTGGATGGTAAGACAGCATGTTTCTGCCTCTCCAGGCGCAAAGTTACTAATTTTCGCTAGCTCAGATAATATTGTAATCTTTGTATGATAACTGCCAACATTTAAATTGTTACGCCTGTAAGAAGTTTCGGTTTCGCGTTTAAATCAATCGTGGAACCTTCGGATACTAGAATTAGCTTTTAATATTGAATTTCACTGTTGCTTAAATGTCATCACCGTACTCGGTGACTGAAGCAGGGGTCGTGCGTGTATGTTCGAATTCTGATTTAATAAAAAAAAGTCTGTTTTTAAACCTTCCCAAGAATCTATCGTTAAGTTCAGAAGCAATGATAATTCGCTCCCAGTCTCTAAGGAGTTTGAAATTAGTTTGTTGCCAAAGAACACCAAACTCCATAATATATTGAATAGAACTGAGTACACAAATGTTAACTTCCTTCTTTTTCAGTCGTACTAATGTGCATTTTATCTGTGCATTAGATATATGAATGTTATTGTGTTATTCTGAAGATTAAACTTCTAACACAATGATTCAACCTGAAGATAACTGGGACGTGAAAACAGTTCTTGTTCTTAGAATTTCATTTGGCTAGAATGTTTGTTCGTTATCATGTATGATTTCTATATCTGCTAGTTGTATAGATTTAATATGTATTAGCACGCATGTGTATCGTACCTATTTACCATAAATAATGATAATAAATTAGGTACTATTAAACGAGTACATATATGTTATGTTTTTCATATTTAGCTCCTCCAAGGTGGATAGAAACGGCAAAAGATGTAACAGTAGCTGTAGGAGAATTAGTTATAATCAAATGCGTTGCATTTGGTTCTCCTAAGCCTCATATAGTATGGAAAAAGCAATCAGGTATGTCTTATTGCTGTAACGTAAGCTTTATTTCTGAAGTATTTTCATGGTTTTTGTTTTTTCATTAACGCTGTGTTATTTGGAAGCAGGACCTCCAGATTAGCCTGATAACAGTTCAGCTCTTAACAGAATTTTTTAAACCTAACTCCGCAAAAAATTTTGCTTTTTGTCGGTTAGATTTGCATCTGAGAATTCGCATGACCGTTTGACATTGAGCTCGTTTTGTGCAGAATGAAATTATTTACAAGAACTTCTTGTTGGTAAATTGAAATATTTTTACCTTTAATAATAAAAAATACAAAGATTACAAATAACAAAAGACTCATTCCTTTAGTGCTTCTTAATTTATTATCATTAAGAACAATGAAAAAGTGCATGTATTCTATTGGTTGTTGCTTTGAGGCGACTGAGCAGTACATTTTTTTCATTAAAAAATTACTTTATAAAATTTATCCGCAATTTTTTCGGAAATAAAAGTATTATGTTCGTGGAATAAACTAAATCTAAATTTTCTTCATGTCATTGTAAGAATCAAATTAGAACTACAAAGCAAATACTTTTACTTCTCTGTATCGTCAGTAATTACAGACAAAAATTACAAACTGATATATTGCATTCATTTCAGCTGAGAGAATAGTGTTTATCTATATATTTAACTTTTTATGTGAAGACAATAGTTTAAAACATAAAAACCATACTGAAATTTGTTTTGCCGTTTTTTGGCTTTTTTGCAACTGCAACTCGTTTTCCCTGTTTCAAATTTTTAACCAAAATCTTAATTTGGTAAGCCAGTTCTGTAGTGTATATTTTCAATTACAACATATTTTCATGAAGTTGTCTGTTTAACAAGTAATTACTTTTGTTTTGTAGAAAATTATCAAAAGAATACATATTTGCATTAGTCAAAAAATATGCTTTTGTTTATCTGTTTAAACAAAAATATGTTTTAAAATCACAATTAGAATTTGCAACGGGGAAACCTTTAATATTTTTTTAGCTTCACAAAAGGACCTTAGTTACTACACTATTTATACTTTTACATGAATTTAAAATTTATTTTTGTTAGATTTTGCACCACAGTCATAATATTTTATTACATTATTACAAAGAATATCAGACACATTTCTCATAGTGTAGAAAAGGATTTTTAATAAGAAATTAGTTTGTGACGTAAATGCAATTAAAATATATATTTTATGAACATTTTTAACCTCTATTTGCCAAGAAGTTAAATAACATAAATTAATAAATGCAAATATCTAAAATAAATTATTATATTTCATATTTTGCATCAACCTGGAAATAGTCAATCTTTTCCGTACTGACTAAATGATTTAATATTTCAGAAGTCATTTCTTTAGGAGTGGTTTATGAAATATTATGCGCAAAATTATGCATGAATAATACTCAGCATTTATGCTAGAAAATTTAATTAAACTTTTTACAGTTAAGTGCAGGTACTTTCTTTAATTTATTTTTACTTTTATAGAAAAATGTTACAGATAGAAATTTTAAGCGTGTGTACCATCTGGCTTTTATGTAAAAAAGTAATTTAAACAATGCATATATTTAAGATTTAATTTTCTTTCTTGAAATACATAAGTTCCAGGCCAGATGTTGCTACTGTGTTTGTATTTAATACTTGTATTAGTTCTTTAAATTAACATTGTTTAATTGAATATTTCAGGTGGCGAAATGAAGAATCTGCTTCCTTCCGCATCTAATCTAAAAATTAATGAAGAAGGTACCTTACAGTTCTCATCGATATCGTATGAAGATGCTGGTTTCTATGAGTGTTTGGCTGATAATGGCGTTCAGCCAAACATTTCAACAAACGTCACTATAACAATCCGGGGTATGAGTTTGAGATATGTATTTAGGCACATCAGAAATATGTAATAGTTAAATTATTTTTGCTTTTATTACTATGTATATAAAATGCATTTTAATAAGGCTTTTAAAATTGGGTAAATATATCTGGGATAGCACCTTTTTTGTACCTTTTAAACTCCGCGATCATTTTTTAAAATTTTTATATCTAAGCTATTGTTTAGTTTTTATTAAGGATATCCTCAAAGATTTTCGGTTTCAAATGTTGATATTTTTTAATTTTGGAAAACGTTTCTTATTTTCGTCATAGTGTGGCGCTGCAATACTGTTAAGCGTTTACAGCTCGGCCATGTCTGTATATCATTCTCTGACGCGAAAGCTTGCTGCACTCAGATGCACAGTTGTACAATGATACCGTTTTCAGAGCTTGATCTAATAAAAACATGTTGTTATTAGCTCTGTAGGTTAAAGTTTCTTTGCCAAATAACACACTATGAATGGCTGCACAAGGATTACTCTATTTCTTGTTTGCTGTTGTGGAACGTTATCCTATTCTGAAGGTAAGTAATAGTTAAACCTTAGTTTCTTGTACTATGTGCATGCATATGATATTTGTATAGTTTTAACATATGATATGCAGTATAACAATTAATTAAAAATTATTACTTTGCTAAACGTGCATTTTTTCTGTTTTATTTATACGATATATATTTGTCGCACATATTTGAACACAAATATAGAAAATATAAAGCACAACACTACGTAAATGAAGGTTTTAAGTTTACATATTAAACATTCCGTAGATCACCTAAGTATGTTTATTTTAAGTGCCGTATTGAAACTCTTAAACTAATACATTGCGTTCTGCAGCTGAATACTAAAGTTAAGTAAATGTAATTTATTTTGTTGCAGAATGATTTCTCTGCCAGAGATGTATGTATATCTTTCTTTATATGTTAAATTTATTCAACTGCATTACCTGATCTTTCAAGTAGCAAAATAAATGAAAGCACATACAAATTAAATTTTAAAGAACCTTGATTGTTACAATCAGCAATATAGCTCTTATTAATTCATTTGATATATAGAACAATTGTAATTTTAGTATGTTTTAGAGTAAAAAAGAATATTGAGAAATTATGTTCGAATAAAATATTAAAAGTATTTAATATATAAACGTATAGCTAATTGTACAATGAGCTAACGTTTTAAAATTAGTTTTATTTGGTGAAATAAAAGAATAATTTCTGGCCTAATACGGGTCAGTTACATCTTTCAGGGCATAGTTAGTTTATTGCTACAACTACTGCATACACTAAACGAATGTCTTTTTATTATACGAGATGTTTAAAAATATATCATTTTTAAGAATTAAAATAAACAAACTGCCACTGCAAGTCGAATGTTTAATAAATACTTATATTTATGTATTTTAAAAAGGGTGAAACGAAAGTGTAGTAATAATAAGTCCAATTCCTAAATACTACTTGTAGAAATAGAAGAAAATTTTTACTATTTAATTTTAAAGTATGTTCTTTTTGTATTTAGAAAAGCTGAATTCTCATATTTCATTGACCTTAATTACACCTAAATGATACGCTTTCTAATTCTTAGATTTTTTTTAGTGAAGATAGAACCATTCAGTTTTCCAAGACAATTTAGCGTCGGTGAGAAAGCCCAGGCAGCATGCTTCGCTGCCTCGTTAACCAACGATGTTCAGTTTCAGTGGCTGAAGGACGGCATAATTCTCCAAGATTCTGAAAACATAAGGATTAAAAGCAGTAATGATTTCTCCATCATTATTGTAGACCCTGTAAATTTATTAAGTGAAGGAAATTACACTTGCAAAGCTGTGGACAGTAAAGATGCTGCTTCTCATTCTGCTGTGTTGCAAATAGAAGGTATGTTCTTAGTCTTTATTATCCGCCAAGTAAGAATAGATAAATTATAGCGATAACTTCCTTCCTTCTTTTTACTAAGAAGTAATAATTTATAATCTAGGGCTGAAGGAGAGAATATATGTTTATTAAAACCATTAAAAATTACTAAAGGAAGAATTATTTAAGAGAATAAATCAAAAATCAAATTTCAGTTTGGTTGCTCTTCTAATTGTTGCTTATTATAAGCTTATTCTAATTATTGCTTATATAAATATTCATAAATTTTTACTGGTGGCAAACATTTGCTGAAGCAGTTACACTGCACGTTTTAACATCGTGTTACAAATGCCAATCTGAAATGACTAAGGTGTTTGCGATAATACTTAAGTACCGAGCGAAAGACTCGAAGAAGCAAATTGCAAACATACTAATTCCGAATATCCTTCATCTTATACTGGAAAATGTTCATAATCATTTTGTGCAATGCATTGTTAACCAAGGAGGTAGTTTGTCAGATATTATATTTTACAAATAACTACCGAAAACAAACACAAGACGCAAGAGTCAAATGCTCATGGCATGTATGTAAATAACAATTTTGGTAGCAAATATAAAATATTTGGTGTTGTATTTACGGCCGAGTATATTGTTTTCAAACTGGGTAATCGACGATGCTCCACCCTGTTTACCTAAATAAAGTGTAGATATGAATTATGTAAAAACACTACTAATCATATCCGAAAAATATTTAAAGTACTAATTCAAAAGGAACATTAGTAATTGCAATCGGAAATTCAAAGAAGAAAATCAAAATAAATTTTAAAGTGCATGAAAATGTTAAAAAATATTAAAAGCATTTTAATGCTTTTTTAAGAAAAATAAAAAATGTCAACTTGAAAATATTTCTTGATACGCTTTTGCATAAATAGTAAAATTATTTTTTGGAATGAAGGAAATCATCTTGAATATTTCAAAAGCAATTGCAGTCACCGGAAATTCATTATAAAGCAGAAGCTTAAAGTGCTTTGCATTAAATAAGGGTATTTCCCTGCATTTAAATCAGTTCTACTAAGCAACCAAACTGTTTAAATTACTGTTACCCTCACATATTCTTAAAACATTGTTTAGTAGTATTGATTTACATCAATTTGTTTTGATATTTGAAAACTGATTCAGTATTTTTAGCAGCAACTTGAGCAAATTACTTGTAGCGAAATATTTTTAGCTTTTGCGATTGCAGTTGTCTGGGTAATAATGTCTAGCAATCATTCACTTTTCAAAATTATTAACTTATGATAACCTGTTTTCTTTCCGGTTTACTGCACACGAGCGAAAAAAAATGTGCTTCTTTCAGTCTTTCAAATAATTTTAACAAAGTTTGCAAACCACATTTCTAGCTATTATCGCTTATAACAAATAATGATTTTGTGTCAAAATTTCTATGTGTGAACAACACTATCCTAAGTTGCGCTTTCGGGACATGAAAAAGGCAAGTTAAGTTTCGTCAATCATCCCAGTAGAAAGGGAGATATAAAACTATCTCCCGCGTTTGTGTGCAATGTGTACATTACGATTTGGTAGTTAGAGTTAAAATTAATTTAAATGTTACGGTGAATTTGTATTTATCTTTCTTGTCCATAATTAAAGAGGGCAGTTGCACTTCTGTGAATATGCAATATGTTAAGCGTCACCGAATATACAAATTTCACCACGAGTAACACAAAAAATTGTGGGAATATTTAATCTTTATTCCGTTTAATCGTTTTTAATCATGTCGCTCAGCAAAACCAGTTTTTATTTATTAACATGCCTCTGAAGTATACCTGTGAATACGTTCTTTTCAATTACAAAACTATGTTTTATTCCTTTCGTCGTTATTAGATTTTCAATTATTGACAATATTTAAGGATTTGCACATTTCCTTTATATCTTTGGAAATTTATTATGTGTATTTAAACAATGGTAATTGCTAACCTTTTGATTCAGTTGTAAAGAGGAGTAAGTTTATAGAGAAGAATTATCCGTTCATTTATTCTTTTATAGCTCCTCCATCTTGGCTTGACGAAACTAAAGACATAACAATAGCCATGGGGTCTTCGGTAACTATAAGCTGCAGGGCTCATGGGTCTCCGAAACCTGTTGTCAAACTTAAAAAAGCGTCAGGTATGTTTCATAAACAATCTTTGTTTTATACTCTGATGGGAAAAGTTAAAGAAACAGTTATAAAGTGCTTTTGTTAATTTTGTTAAGTGAAGTCCAATGAAAATGGTTGATTGGTAATTCGAAGTAAGACTATTTACATGCGAACTCTTTATTTATACCACAATAACTCTGGTTCGTGAAATGCGCCCGGTTGCAGTGATCCTTGTTAATGATTTGAGACTAAATTCTTTACTAATGAATTTCATCTTTGGAGAATTATCTCAAATATGTCACAGTTTGGAAGGAGTAAACCATGCAATGGAAAGTCTGAAAGTATTTTGACTGCGCAAGTCTGAAATCATTCATGAAAGCCATCGGTACGAAGGTGGTGGAATTATTATATCTTGTAGGCATCATTTTAAATAGCCACATTGATCTGTACGTTTTTACTTTTGCAACTAAGCATGTTGAAATATTAGAGATAAGTGAGAATAGGGGAAATATTAGGGAATGTGGGACGAACTAGAACGCCGACTTGCATCAGTAGCCACATTTGTAGACCTATCCAGAAAATTCTGTAGGTATTCTAGCTGCCCGCCTCCTTATATTTGATAGCACAACAAAAAATGTGCAATTGTATGCCTCCTGTGAGAAAATATTACTGTATAGGAAAATAAATATTACCACAGCCTTTTAGCGCAATATGACCAATTTACCATGCCATCCGGTAGCTTTTAAAGTCACTGCCAACTGCAAACCTACAACAATGCTGGATACCAAGGCAAGTATAGACTGACGGCTCCAAAGAGGAGTAAGGAACAGGTCACGCTTACTGTGAAATTCAAGGAGATATGATAGTTAAATCTTGATTGCTCTGTGATGAAATTAGGAATTACTGTTTCAGTTAAATCTTGATCAGGTAGACAATGATAACTGCGTATTTTAGAGAAAATAAACTAAAATACTTGGGAAAATATGTAAAAAACAATGCCCATTACCGTACCATCTACTGATTCCTCATCAAGCTTGCAAGCCGTTTAGGGCCACCGCTCCAAGAATGTCATAGTCAGGGAAATAAAACAAACAATAATAAATATGACATTTAATCTCAGGCCGAAATTACTTTGGGTCCCAGCTCACACCGAGATTACTGGAAATAAAAATGTTGCTGTGATAGAGAAAAGAGCCGTCATAAAGCCCGAAAAGCAAATGTGCACTTGATATACCACATCCGGGTTCGTATCTCAGATAAATACTTCGGAATAAGTTGGACATTCACTAGAAACAACTATCGGACTACGAAACTATGGGCGAAAGAATGTAGAAATTCTTTTCCAAAATCGGACAGAAACTAATTAGCGTTTTTCTGTATTTCTATCTGTACTGGATGCGACATTTGCGATTTATGAATTAGTGTTAAGTTTCGATTTGCGAGGAAACAACCAATGTATTTGCGATGTGGTGGAGGACCCTCAACTTTTGACTGTCAAGAAGCTGTGAACTTTCAAATGTACGAGCCCCCAAGTGATTATATTGCTCCATGGGGCAAGAATTTACCTGCAAAATTATCCATGTGCTCAAACATATACATGAATGCCTATGCATAGCATATATCTAGCAGCGTGGAATATTTGTCCCTGACGCAATGCCGCCGGTGGTGGTTTAGGGATTACGCCCGCTTTGTATAATCTTGTACCTTGGTATTTTCCTATTTAGGTGTATTAAGTGAACATGCATCGGTTCGTTCTAACTACTTGTTATTACGGTACGTGTTGTTTAATTGTATTTTCATATGTTTTCTAGTATTCATATATGAATTTTATTATATGAAAATACTGTTTCCATAATTCTCTTTATCAAGAACTGCATTGGTGTATGTATTTATCAGCAGAAAATAATTGGTAAATGTCATGCCCAAATCGCAATTATTTCATTCCGTTCAATGTCTTGCATCTGTTTTTTATTAGTTTCGTACCCTGTTTTAGTTTAATTCAGCATAATTTCTATAGCTGATGCGTTGTATTGCATCTTCATTTGTGTCTTCGCATCAATAATAAAAATTATTTTTCTTGTTTTAATAGCATTCCCCAAGGCAAAAAAACAAGCCTATGCTTACCAAATTTCCTTGCAAAGCTCTTCTCTGACCTCGATCATTCGAGCATTGAATTGCATTAGTTTTTTACCTACTGTTTAAAAAGAACAGTCTCGGGGACTGTGAATTTAGTCCCTTTAAAGTATGGAACATGCACATATTTTTATTCAGCCAAATTCCTCGCTAGAAATCAAACTCTCAATGAATTTGTCAATGACCATATGAATTGTAACAGCCACGTCCTCTTTAAACAAGCACCATATAAACAAAATGAAATATTTTATTGCTTTTGTAAAGAACAGCCTGGGGGGATTTGATTCAAAACCAAACACTAAAATACTCCAATAGCAAGACTAAACAGCCGATGTGTAAACCCCGGTTAACGGCCACCCTGTCGTAGGTGCAAAAGCCTCTGTTTAACACTCTCCAGGAGGTTCAAGGCGCTTTTCGTCATGAATATACTTTGTACCACAAAAGCTCCTGTAAAATAGCTGTAATGCTTGGATTTCAGTCGGGAGTAACCACACACTGTTATTAATTTTGAGATATATATATAAATATATCTGTAAAAGGCTGCTACACCAACATTTCCTTACTTCACTTTATATCTCATTTCCTATAGTTTTATTTAAATTTATGTTTTGCAGAAACAAGAAAATCTGAATTTTTGAAGCTATGTCAGGCGTGATAAAATAAAAATGTTGGGCAAATTCTATGTTTTTGACTGTAAAAATCATTAAAGTTACACTGTTTTATAGCAGTTTCCTTAATTTTTCCCGACAGAGAACACATTACAAATGTGTCTTTTCCTCATTTAGTCTTTAATATTTTTTCCGTTTCTAAGCATGCCGATTTAATAATATTAGATTTTTCTTTAAATTTGGATAATTGTTCTACTTATTTGAACAAAAATATTTTGTTCTGTAATTTTATTTTGCCAAATACACATTTATACCTAGATTTACTATAATAGAGTCATTTAATGGCATATTCATTAATGTTTCCTTATAATTAGAATATATTTATTTCTATGCATCTTTGTTTAGGTCATCTCATGAAAAAGGCTCAGCAAGATTCCTTTGAAGTTAGTTCACAAAATGGTACCTTTCATTTAACCTCTTTAACGGCGGACGATGCTGGAATGTATGTATGTGAAGCAAATAATGGTGTTGGTACTACTATAAACAAGAATTTTTTGATAGATGTCGAAGGTAATAGCTATCCAACAATTACTGGGAATTCTTCATTTTAACAATATTGTTCATCTGTCTTAGTTGAAATCAAATTAAATAATAGAATTTGAAAAAAACGTGTTGCAAAATATATTATTAATAAAATAAAACAGTCGTAAAATTTGAATGAAGGTTATTTTTATGAGATAATTTAATATTTAAAATTTATTTCAAGTCTCTGTACACATATATTAACACTAGTTTCTAAAGAAAAATTTTTGAAAGTTTGAATTCAGTATTTCTGTTATTTTTGTTTTCATTTATTTAATGTGATAAATTAAATAATACTGTTTTTTTACACTTAAACCAAACACTTTTAACTCCCAAAATAGCCAATATGGGGCGCTGTGTGCATGGTGAATGGCAATAGTTGAAAAATGTGTAATATAGCCGCCATACTCTCAAGTACGCAATACTGCGCAATATTCCATGTCTCACTTACGATTTTCATGTTGTGAAAAATCCATATTTCAACAGTAATGATTTCAGATCTCGAGTATGAGTGAATGTTCACATGTTATCGAAATGTTGATAAATCAAATGAAAGGCGCTTCGATGGTGATATTAGTTCTAGTATTGGCGAAAAAACTCGTCCGTGGTGAAGGTAAGCAATTTTTGGCAATTCACTTTTTTAATAAATTGTATAATATCATTAATCTATCATAAAATTTCAAATATATTAATAAAAAATATTGAATTTATTATGTTTTTATTTTGAAAGTAATATGGTGATGATGCTACGTTATCCTTTTACTTCTAAGTGTAAATTTAAATGCAATATCTATCTATATTTATTTCAATATGCATAGAGTAGGATTATTAAATGAAATTATTGATGTATGTACTCTATTGAACACTTAAAATCATGCATTAAATTCTCTTTTTTATCAAACCCTGTGGCAAAGTTATATCGTGCATTTCATAATTTAATTATTATTTACATTTAATACGATATCTGCCATATTCTCTATCGTTATTAATACCTTTAAAGATGAATATATAATTTCCGATTGAAGATGTCATAATTTTAGGTAAAATTAATTACAATAAATTCACCTTTAGCTAAATATAATTGATTCTGATTTGTTTAATAATTTAAATACGTAAATCGTAAAAATGTATATATTAATTTATTTACCCCCAAAAACAAAAAATAACAAAACAGATTTTATATTCTTCAAGATTGATGTTTCTCCAAAATTGTCCTCAAATTAACACAATATGGCATAATTCAATGAATTGTTAAAGATAGTCGACCTGAAAGTAAAAATTTAAAAAATATTAAAATTCTTACTTTTTCAGAATGAACATTAAATTATTTAGAAATTAAAAAAATACTGACGATTTATTGCTAGCATTATATTGACGGTACTTTTAACTGTTCATTTGTTATGCAACCCGCTTCATATTGTGTATGTGTTTAAAGCAATCTAAACATTCTGAATATAAACATTTTTTTAAATATGTAGGTTCACCGAAAATTCAACCTTTCCAGTTCCCTATTGGTGTTAAGGATGGTGGAAAAGTTACAGTAGTTTGTTCTGTCGCATCTACGCAAGAAATATCGAATTTTCGTTGGATGAAAGACAAAACAGATATTATTGGCTCGCCACAAATTCGGATAAAAAACGAACCTGATTTTTCAGTTTTGGTCATAGAACCGGTGCATGCAAATAATACCGGTAATTACACTTGTTTGGCCCGAAATAGTTTAGGACAAGATACTTATTCATCTTTCCTTCAAGTGGAAGGTGAGTAATTTAATCACTTGGTTAAAAATTAATAATTATTTAGATTTAGAAGAAGACATTTTCAATATAAATACTTTTTTGTAATATGAAAATTCTGATTTTCCAGTAATAGTTATGTTTATTAGATCATTTAATACTCATAAAAACGAATATATAAAAGTAGTATTAAAGTTATAAAAGGTATAAAAGTAGTATTAAAGTTACAGTAACTATATTTTAGGTATATAAAACCTGTCAAAGATGAGTGATTTCAAAATGATTGTAGATAACATTTCATGTGGCAACTCTTAGTGTAAAACATATAATGATACTGTAGAAATACAACTTTCATTGTTTAAAAAATCTAAATATTTGTTTTTCCTGGGAAAACAAGAACTTATATTACTGAACACTTAAATGCTATGCATATGTTTATTTACTTCTACCACTCTATAAAATTCATGAAGTTTAATAAATTGGAATCATTGCAATATATATAATTTAATAGTTTTATATTTTAAATATGCTTAATTTGTCTACAAAATCTGTCATATTTTATCTACTTCATACGAATATGTGCCTTAAATAGCAAAAGAATTATAAGTATTAATTTCATCATAATAAAGTTATGCATGCACATTTTAATTTAAAAATCCCAATAAATTAAGATACTGCTGTTCCTAAAACACAAAATGATAATGTTATTGTTTTCACTTTTAAAGAAAATACCTTTTACAGAATAAAATTTCAAAGATTTCAGCGGAATAGAGTAGAGTTACTATATCTCTTTTCTACAAAACCAAACCTTTTCCTTTCAAAATTTTAATTAGAAAAAGGAGTTAATCGAATACTATTTAGAAATTATTCTGCAGTGTGTCTTTAGTTTCAATATTTAAGTAATGCGAACTAATTATGAATTTCTGACTGAAACATATTAGGGAAAAGCAAGACTTTTAATTATTTTCTAATATGTAGCAAACGAATTTCCTCTGCTTAGATCAGATTCAAAAATAGTAATTATAATTAAAGCAGCTAAGTGTACCAAAAATTAGTTTGAAAGTTTCACATAGATTTCGATAAAAATGAGAATGGAAGTATTTGATTTCTTAACCCTCCGCCATTTAGCTACTTTTTCCAGACTAAATCAATTTTTTCAAGTTAGTGATGCCTTAATATGCAAATGCACATTTCATTCAGTATATTATTTATGTTACAAGGCTTGAGATTTCTTTGAATTAATATTGACTTCAAAATTCCTTGATGCATGTATTGCTCAACGTTAAAATATTTTCATATTTACCCATTTTAAAATTTTAATTTAGAACGTTACTCTTAGATTCGGTAGAATAATTATTTTGCATCTATTAGCAATTTCAGAGTAGAAAAAAAATGAGTTTCTTATGACACGATATTATAAATAGGACAGATTCTTTCAATTTCTGTTGTTGAGGTAATATTTGTTTTAAACATAGTGTTTCTGTATAAAACGTTTTACTAAAATTTTAGGTCCCCCAAAATGGGTGCATGAACCATCTGATGCAGTCCTTCAAATAGGTGAAAAACTTTTGTTAAAATGTGAAGCATCTGGCTACCCTGCCCCAAAAATCCAGTGGCAGAGAATTAATAGTAAGTTTTTGATAATCTGGTTTTTGGGATACATTCAAGTATATAATTGCATCTTTTCGTTTTAAAGAGATTCAGAACTAATATTAAAACATAATTGCTCATAATTATGAATTTCATAAAAATGTCCTAAAATACGGTTTTAGCGTTTTTATAAAATTTATTAAAGAATAATACCCATTCTACCTATTTTAAGAGAGAAAGAATGTATAATCTTAGTTTTTTAACGTATATCCGAAAGCATTCCTAACCGGAAAAATATTCGAATCCAAAATTTACATGTATTCTTTTATCTATAGTCTATGGGGTTACATAATGACAAAATCATGATGACAGAAATAATGATTATTTAAAATTAACTAAAAATAGTTAATTTGTGTTTATAAACATTTTTAAGGACACAGATACGGTAATTTTAGCCCAGAAGAGCTATTAGTCTCAAAACGTCATTTTGCGTTTATCACTAAAAGCATTGTATCACTTTTCAAATTGTTTCTATCAAATATTATCGTCCTGTATTATATTAAAGAAATTAATCCAGTGAATAATCTGCATGAATGTATGTGTGGAATGATGTAATTTTGAATAACGTAGTCTTCTACCCAAATATGTGCCCCTTGAAGCCGGAATTTATTTTACTGTCTATTTCATATTTTTTAAACCTTTAACTAATATTTGATTAACAAACTCAACGATTTCAAAGCGAGCCATGGCTGCACTGTACTGGAAAAACATTTTTATCTCCAGCGCGCGGGACTTTCAATCGGATATTCTAAAGATATGTTGTTTTCAAATATTTTTAGCCCAAAGGAACATGAGCCAAATGCTCTTGAAACGTATAATGTGTGTGTAAATGAAAAAAAAAAAGCCCCCTTTGGGGTAATATATAATTTGAAAGCTTTCAGATTTGTTTATTATACTTTAATTTCGAACATTATTAATTCATGCTATATGTAAACTTACTAGGGGACGAGTGGCCAAATCTAACACAGGAAGTTGTTTCTTAGCCTAAAGTTAGTTTCTTAGTCTTTCTTAGCCGTAGCATTAAAATTCAATCTTGTTGTTAGTATTTAAGTAATTTTATGCTAATGTCATTAAATGGAGTTTTCTTTGAAAATCTTAGTTATTTACTTACAATTTATAAAAGGAAATTAATTTTGTTTTATTTTCCTATATATTATTCTTTGATATGAAGCACCATATTTCAAAAGTTAAACAGAATTCTCAAGCTGAAAGCAAAATTTCAAACTATTAATTCCCTGGAGTATAATTCTATTTCAGAGTTTTGAAAGAGATATAAAATTCTGAAGTTATTGAAATCGTTTTTATTTGCAATCATTTACATGCTTGAAAACTTAATTTAAAAATGTATGACAATTAACTGGACTTCAGGATATGTCTTTGGTTTTCAAGCTTAAAGTATGCTAATACGCTAAAAATACAGTTTTTGCTTAATCATGTTTTAATAAGATCATGGAGGAAAATTTTGTATCGTATGTCTTCACTGCAAGTATTTAAATATAAACAGAAGACCTTAGAAATATGTAAAAATAACCATATATTATTGCTTGTTTTCCTTAAGTTCAAACTAATCTTAAGATTGTTCTTTTACAGAACTCGCCAGTAGTACGGAGTTGAGTGTTCTTGATCAAGGTAGTTGGAATGACACAGTTTTAGTAATTCAGGGAGTTAAAGCAGAACATTCAGGAATCTTTCAGTGTGAAGCTAATAATGGAATCCCACCAACTTTAACAGCAAAAGTTCATGTTCGGGTTATTGGTAAGGTGTAAATAGACATGGCATGTATAACTTAGACAAAATTGTTTGATTATTAAAGTGGAAAAATCCTCTTTTTATTGTACAATATATTTATTTATAGTTAAGAAAGAATGAAAGATCAGACTTTATACTTGTTTCTTGTTCTACATATGCTCGTCATTGCAAGTTTTCATAACAGGCGAATATTTGTATGCACTTTGTCCAAGTTTGGCATAATGTTTATAAATTTAAAATGTTTTGAACTTTTATATTTTCTATTGTAATATATTTAAGGAAAAAAGTTGATTTTACATTTAGTTTCATTTTTCGTCAATGTGTGGCGCCTCGTTACCGTGAAATATTCTTCCAAAATGGGTTCCATGTTGGGTATTACAGTATTGCCTGAAGTGATGTACACTAGCCATAACAGTTTTCCGCGATTTAGTAACAAAATTTGTTTCCTTGTGTTTGAATTCCGTTGAACTTTCTTCTGTGTAATGCGTTTCGTTCTCACATAAAATGAAAAAGTTGTAGATTACCACTACAGCAAGAAAATCGGATGCGTATAAAGAAAATCATCATGCTGTTACCAGCGGCGTTGATTTTGGTGTCTCATTTTAGATACACCTTACAAGGTAAGATATTCCTTCTTATGTTAGTGCATTCATTTGAATTTGATCATATCTTATTTAATACCTTATCTTACAATATGGCAATATTTAGATGCTATTTATATTGCTTAACTTAAATGTCTAGCCTAGTAACAAAATGTAGATGCGTTTTCAAAGCTTGTTGATGGATTTTTAATAATCTACGTAAAATTTCTCAGCAGCTAGGAAGAATCTTAGTCACTATTCAAAATATAATTTTATTGATTTACATTGTTAACAAAACATATTTTCGAGATCATTTAAAAACAATTTTATTTTATTGTAAGTATTTGACAAAGAAATATGCATAAGCTTTCTACATTAATACGAACTTGTTAAACTAGCGAAACTGGATAGTGTAGCCCTGTCAGTTCTGACGTTTTCTTTTTTTAAGTTATTGTAAATAAAATACCCGAGAATTCCTTAATTATAATAATTAAATGAGTATTTTATCTTACTGTTATTTATTCTTAGCACTGTATAATGATCAACGATTCTAGAATCCCCTCAGTTGAGAATATCCAATTTTAATTTCAAAATTTTGTTCTGTTCGATTCACCATTCTTCCGAAATTTTCGTTAACTTAGTATTTATTAAATATAATGACACAGAAAATATTTAATAAGTTTTAGCAATAGCCAGTTTTAGCAATAGCCAATTCGCAGGTAAACTAGTTTACCTGCGAATTAGTTTAAAGTCGTTTTTTCCAAATAAAAGAATTGTGTTCGGATTATATTTGAACGTTTGTATATCCATAAATGAAACCTATTATGAAATTCTAAAAGAGTAAGAATTTTTTTTTCTAATTTCAGTTTCTCCAGTTATCCAGCCTTTTAGTTTCAAGAAAGGTGTCAGAACTGGAGACAAGACTACAACGCTCTGTCTTGCAGAATCGAAGTTACCACTTACTTATACTTGGGAGAAAGATGGAAAACAGTTAGCCGAAAAAGAAGGACTTCGGTTCAAAACTGATGAAGAACTCTCTATATTAATAATAGATCCTGTTCACATTGACAGTTCTGGGAATTACACTTGCACAGTTACCAATAAGGATGGTTCTCACAGTTTCACAGCAGAATTAATTGTTGAAGGTGAGTTTTCATGAATCTACATTTATTTGTCAGGTTTTATTGAAAGCCCAGAGTTTGACATTTATTAAATCTGAAAAATTATTCATATTTCAAATATAATGAACCTAATAAATGTGAACCGGCTTTTATTATCAAATAAATCTAAACCTGTAGTGTTCAACGTTTTCAGAAAAGAAAGGAAATAAGTAATCACAATAAAAATTCCCTATATAACATTTTTAGACAGATGTGTGACAGAACGCAGGGTTCAAATTTATATTTCGGAAGTGAAGAGCAAAATAAAGATTTTATTAGAATTTACTGTCGTATTATTTGGAAGGTATTAATTAGTAAAATAATTTTTAATGTTTTTTAAGCATGAAACTTTTATAATACTATGAGCTGTAACCTGAAATAAGCTTTACTTACATTGAAAATTTTCGTTTCTTAATAACTTTATGTAAGATTTTCTAGCTGTTATGTTTATATATATCGGTAGTGTACCTACTTTCTTTATTAAAATGACAATTTGTGTATGTTTATGTATTGCAAAGAAAGATTTCTTGATGTATAAATGACGTTTTATTCATCTGATTTTGCCTGAAATAACTTCTTCTTATCCGTTATATTTAATAGAGGACAGAGCTCTCGTTCCCTTCACTTAATGAATGCAAAGTTATTTTTCATAAAGAAAGAATACGAAACTAGTAAATTTCCATATTCCATTTTTAAAGGAAAATATCATATTAATAAATAATATTTTTGAAAAAGAAGTTTTTTCCCTTTGTTTCCCAGATAAATATTCGAAATGATCCATTTTCAGTCACCTGTTACAAATAATGCAATTCAAATTCGGCTGTAATATCTTCAGTATTTAGTTTAGAAACCTAAGTTTAAATAACATTTCCTTCTTTCAAATTATGCCATGTATTGTCCATTTGATTTCTTGACTTAATATTTGTAACTTATAATCTATTGTTAAAATATTATTTATAAAATTATTTTATAAATACGTGTAAAGACAAAATACAGCAAATATCTTAAATTTAAAGAAAATGCATAAGCAAGAAAATGGCCTTTGAGAGTAATAACACTTTTGTAACATGTTTTATTATAATCCCAGTTGACTCTAGATAAGCTACCTTTTTTTATGAACAAAACCATAAACTGACTGTTGCATATTTTTCTTGCATTTTGAACAAACATCCTTTTAAATTTTGGACCTCTACAGAACAGCAAGCAGTGGGTTATTTTCAAACTTATAAGACCTTGTCATACATAAATAATATGTACTGATGGACAAGATTTGATCAGCAGCATATAGACGACAAAACATTAATAGAATGGAATAATTACCTGCGGGAAGTTTGTACTCATAGCGTTCTAAACAAAGCTTTCGAAAAAATCAGAGGTATAACAAAGTAGTAGAAGTCAAAAGAAAGCATTCTTATGCAGCACAAAAACGAAGCAAGTATAATACTGGTTACGTACTATATAAAGAGTTTTATATAATAAGTAACCAGTTTAGAATTCTACTGGAATGACTGATGCAACTTTGGCGGGATATCTGCCAACTTTCATGATTCAGTGGTAGCCTAGGTCTGCGGGAGAATTCGCAAGTACCAAAAATTCACAATTTCTGTATTGTGTAATTATAGTTGGTGTAGTATAGTGCAAAATATAATCATTATACAAGGATACTTTGTATTTTAAGGAACAAAATATGCGTAAATTGACTATTGCCGTTTACATCAGAAATCAAAGATTTAATAGAACTTTTAAGCGAAACATTTTGAAACAATAAGGGTTTCTTTGATATCTCAAATAATCATTTGACCTGGTTTCAAGAATTAAATTTATTTAATCAACAAAACCTATAGGCGTTTTATTAAATAACACCTTAAATTTTGTTTTAAAACAAGGTACCAGTAATTTATACATATTGAACAAAGTAAGTGTTGGATGGATATCGGTTTGTAGTATTTTTAAACATGTCGTAAGCTATTTTCATAGCTTATGTTTTATAAAATGTTACTCGGTGATTTTGTAAACAATAAGAAATGATTTTATACTACAAAATATTTTTCTGAATTTCAGCTCCACCAGTATGGAAAACAGAACCTGAAAATACAACAGCACTACCAGGATCACAACATATATTTCACTGCTCAGCTTCTGGTTCACCAAATCCTGTTATAACTTGGCGAAAATTATCAGGTAAATTACTGCAGGTCTCCATCTAAACTGAAATCCAGTCCGTATTTTGATATCCGTAAAAAGAAAAAGTTAAACTTTTAGTTTTATTTGCATTTTTAATAACGTTACTTTTTAAGTTTTTGTTTTGAATAGATTTATGGATCAGAGGTGGGATTTGACTAAAACAGTGTTTCTATGCTAATTTTCACCAATACAAATTTAGAATAAGAATACTTTTGCTTTACTGCGCCTAATTTCGTCGATAGCTTAAATACTGCATAATAACAGTGCTGACTGTGTCTCTTAAAAGTACACGGATGCAAACATATATGGGACACCTAACAGTTTCCGAGTGATATAAGAAACGAAACATTTCACGAATAAAAGAATAATGATAATAAAAAGAAAAATAAATACTTAGAATTCTCAGAAATAGTTCGAAAATTGGGATTTTCTCATTATATGCTATCAAATACAGACAGAAGCTAGGCAACCACTCTGTAGTTCCACAGGTGTTTGAGATGTTGCTGAACCTAGCTAACTCTTAAGCTTCCGCCCAAATTTGGAGGGTGACCACCCTGTGTGGCGGTTCTAGGATCAACCTCAACGCTTCCTCTACCACCAGCCTCTCAAGAGATCTTTCAGCTCACCCTATATTTTGCGTGCCTCAATGCCGCACGGACGCTATATGCTTGCAAATATCCATGCTCTCTTCAGGATTCAAACCCGGCCCATCGGTACCCAGTATCGCTAACCATTATACTGATTGGGCGGTATTCCATGGTATCAAGCGTACGCAGATAACAGAAAAAAGTAATCGAGAAGACTGCGAAGGAAACCTTGGATGATTGTGATCTTCGAAAGGTTGGCTGTATCGTACATAGCCAACAACACCAAACTTTAACCCTTTCCGGCACGCTACCTTTCAAGGTTGGAATTTCTATTAAAAAAAAAAAAAAAAGGTAGGCAGTCTAATCAGGCATAGAGGAGTACACAGATAAAATTTTGTGAAGATAGCACTTATCGTTTTAATTCTATGCGTGTGCTCGAAATGTTCTTTCGTCTACTTTTGTCATTGCGGTATTTTTCGAAAAGAGTGACACCTCCTTTTAAAAAGAACAACCCAATATTGCATGTTTTGCACATGTACCAGGATCCGTATCTGATTCACTGTCTGAAAGCAATTAGTGTAGCCTTTTCAGTGCGTCAGAAATGGTCAGCCCTCTCCGATCCATTTGGAAAATAACTAAAAATCCAAAAAAAATAAAAAAATAGCAATAATAAACTAATATTATATCTACAATTAGAAGTTATATACTATAAAATAAAATTAAACAAACGTCTATAACTCAAAATTATAAACCGTAGCGCTAACAAAACTTCTTTGAACAAAAGTGAAAAAGAAAAAGATAACTGCTTTGGTGGAAAACCAAACAGTTAACTCATAAAATTACCCCTTACCTTCAGAAAATCCTCCCAACAATTTCTTAGTTCATAACCAAACGTCCCCTACCCCCCTAAAAAAACGAAAAGAAAGAGAAACACAAATGTGGACCCACCTTTGTGTTATCAATTAACTGACCGGTGAGCTGCAGAGAAACAAAGATATAATCTCTCAGTTGTCCTAGTCTCTCAGTGAGCCCACTCTGGGCACTGAGAGACTATTTGCTGTTCGATTTCAGGCAAGATTTCAAGGTAAAAATTTAAAACTAATATAGAATAAAGGGATTATCATACAGCCAAGAAAATAGCATAGAAATTTCTTTTCAAGCATTTTTTTTTTATCCTAAAAAAATTCTGGAAGATTTCTTTGAAAAATTAGGGTCTTTATAAACTAAACATGGCTAAAATATATGGACTAGTTTGTGTTGAGCTGCCATCTACTATAAATAAAGAAGGTTCAGAGTAACCTATAGTAACCTATAAATCCTTTTTCATTCAATTTTTCTGTGTGTACAGAAGGAACTTTTTAGGTGGCCCAGACTGGGCACACCGTGCCGCAAAGGGTTAACTCAGATGCCCACGAAACTGAATGAGAAATTCAATTGGGCAGTTAACAGATAGACCATGTAGCGTTCGCTTCATCAAAAGGGCTTCAGAAGCTGAAGACCCGCAATAATACTACTACTCACTGCACGCAACAGAGGTCAATGTTTTACTTGGATTACAAAACAGCGTCACTCACTAGAAGTGAGAAGGCTGAAGCGGTGACTCTCAATTCCGACTGCAATTCGCTAAAAAATATGTGCTAGTCCCATGAAGCTATGGATCCAGCATGCCAAGTTGGTCGTATAATGTCACGATAACTCACCGATGATTTGAGGTATTATATCTTATGTGAAATATCTTATGTGAAAAGAACAAAGTAAGGAGATCTTTTAAGTCTTAAAATGGTGATCTTTACACCCTTGAACTAGTTATATTACATACACTTGAACTAATTATATTGCATAGGGTTTAAAATTTTTATCTTTGAAAAAATATTTCCGATATACTTTAAAAATATCTTATTTATATACGTTAAAAAGTTTACTTGAAGAAAACTGAAATTGAATTTTTTTCTTTTTTAGATTCTCCTACAGAAGTAAAAGAAAATATTCCTGAAGCCTTAGTCATTGCTAAAGGAGAAAAATTAATTTTCAATTCTGTTAAAATTTCCGATGCTGGAACGTATGAATGTGAGGCGAGTAACGGTGTTGGTCCTGCCCTTAAGAAGTTTGTAGTAATGAATATTCGTGGTAAGAGATTTTAAAAAAATGCAAGATTCCTTCATTTGTATCTGCAAATAATACAAATAAAATCATATATTTCCAATCTTAAATTTTCATTTATAAATGAATTAAGTTTCAGAATTTGAAAATATCTGTTTATGAATATTTAATTTACTCTTTTGTTTTCGTTTCCCGTCATTTTCTAAAGTTGCTTCTTGAAATATAAAACTCATGTGTCAACGTTACAAGCATTAGTGTTTCTGTTTGCTTTTCGATTTTCTATTTCCGATACATTTTTATTATATTTTGTCTTTGTTTGCACATTTAATGTATTTTATTTGAATGATGTAATAGTATTTCTTTGTAAGACTGCTCGAATGTAATTTTTGAAATTTTAATTCATTTTCAAAGAGGAAATTGAAAGATTTTAATGTTGTGATCAAATTTCTATCCCAGGCGCGTTTTAAGTGATTTATAGTAATTTTTTCAGAAGCATTGTATTTTTTTGGATTATTTTTTTAACCAGCGCGTTTTTTTAGCAACATTTGTTTTACTTACTTTTGAAAAGCCTTATATGTAATGCTTTTTTAAAACTGTATATGTATAAAAGCGTGCTTTTATTTTTTATAATATTTTAAATAAATCTGGACACTTTATCTTCAAAAAATAGATTCAACAGATTTTTCTTATTAATTAAGACATTTTTAGTTTTCAAAATAACAGCAGAAATCTTAAAATTGCTCAAGTTAATATTTTGTTTTACTTATAAATTTCGAATTTCGACGCTGTGTGGCGCTAGTTTACTGTACTTGAATCTAAGAGTACAGCCTGTTTTATGAATCAACATTAAATCTCGTAAACATGGCGCACTTCGGCATTATAACATTTCATGGCATACCTTTTTCACTTGCAATTTATAATTTATCGTAGTTTTTTACTTGATGCGAATACATTCTCTTCAGCGTATTAAACCGATATGGGGCTTTATGGAATTTACATTTTTGTGGGTGTCCTATGGATTATGGAAACCTTACAAGGTACACAGCTAGGTAAGCAAAAATAATCTTTTTCTCTCTTTTTTTTCCGTACCTATTTGAATTAAATATCTTATCTCGTTAATACTGTTTCTAATTAGAATTAAAATTATTATAAATTTATTTCTAATAACCTTTTCATAGTAATGTTAAAATAAAGATAGTTATGCATTATGTACATCATAAAAATTTATTCTTTTGACGCCAAGTTATTAAAAGCATTTGTTATTATTCTTTCAGATTCACCCAAAATTCCCCCTATTGTTTTTCCGCCCAATGTTCGAAGTGGATTATCAACTAAAGCAATGTGCACTGTAGAAAAGGGTAGCAAGCCGCTGGAATTCAGATGGAAATATAATAGCAGAGAAATTGAAAATTTTGATTCAGCTACTTTAGTGACTACATACGAAGATGTCTCAATATTAAACATCGATCCTGTCTCTGCCAAACATAATGGCAATTATGCATGCATTGTTAGGAATTCTGTAGGAGAAGATAGCTTTACAACTGTGCTCGTCGTTCAAGGTTTAGTAGATGTTCAGTATATTGATTTTTCTTCTGAGTCTGTTCATAATTGTACCAGGTTATGTACTCTTGAAAAAATTTGTTATAATACTCTTTCTAACGCTAACTATAAAGTAATCAGTATTTTAATAGCGTGTTTATGTTTGCTAAATAATTGCAATTAATATTAAAAGGACTGATACTGAACGAAAAATGTTATTTTTTAGCAGCATTTGAAGTGATATTCGTATACGTGAAAAATGACGATTTATATTATCTTTAGAAATTTTTGTTTTTGTTATAAAGACTTTGAATGAAACCTTGAACACCTCTGAATAAAAGAGTGGAAAATTATTCATCCAAAAGTCTGCCTAAAAGCAAAATTAAATAAGACCAACTGCCAAAGATATGTCAGTAAAATTAATCAAAGACTTCATCCTTCGGATATCGGGAAATCAACTATAAACCGTGGATTTTACTCTGTAAATTTGTTTTAAATTTTTAGGATATATTAATATTAGATTGGTAATATGCTGTCTTAATCGGAAGTTGATCGTTCTTCCACAATACTTTCAAGAAAAGATTAAATCTGTTTTTCAAGATTACGAAGCCTGTTCAAACATTTTTTAGACGATTTTCATTTTATTTACAGAACTGTTTTACCTAAAAGTTTTGTGCTTTCAATGTTTCATTTGATAACCCTTATTCTTCAATATCATACTACACTGTAATTTCAAAGACCATAAAGCTTTTTTATTAGCGAAAGAGGTATTTTATCCCATTCCTCTTAATAGCTTTCCAAAGTCCATGGAGGGTTGTTAGTTGACGTCTGGACAATCAACTTTTTAAAAGTCCAAAAGCAGAAAAATCCATGGATGATACATCAGCAGATTTTTTACGGATATGGGTGAAGTATATGGCCTTGATACACGTTTCTTGTTCCATTTTTTTTACAGGAAATTAACAGTGCATTCAGACGGGCGGCTGCTTGCTTTGTCTTAATGCACTTCTACCGATCGATGGCACTGTGTGTAAAGAAAGGATATTTCATATTTTCAGTTGGGTATAAAGTATGTTTCTGATAATATGGGAGTTGATCTTAACAGTTTTCTGCACTCTCTTTAGTTTTTATTTCTCATTATATCAAAAACAGAAACAATCATAAATTCTTTTTAAAAACATTCTTTTGATTCTTTGAACAATGTTCTAAGAATTTTTTCCTTTCTCTTTGAGGGTAATAAATGGATATCTTTTTATTGCGGTCATTTAATTATCCCCAAGACTCATCTATTATGACAGCTCTTTTCCATTTTTATCCGAATAATATTTTCTCATAGAGAATTCTACAGCGCGTTCTGCTTTCGGCGATATGTCGCGGATAAAGACGAGGCACATCACGTTTTTTCGCATTTCTGAGATTCAAATCAGCATTAATAACTTTGTTTACATTTTACAGAGCATTTTAATGATGCAACTATCCTTTTAATTATGCAAATGTTCTTTGACTTCGAAGATGTTTTTAACATTAAGATTCTTACCTTTTCAAAATTTGAAACATTCCGTTTTTTATTTATCCAGTGTATTTTGAAAATTCCGTGTATAATTGTTATTCACTGTATAACAATCCGTTTTTTATTTATCCAGTATATTTTGAAAATTCAATGTATAATTGCTGTTCACTGTATAAAAATTCAATGCGTAATTGTTCTTGTTTGAAATCAAACTTGACTTTTTCTTAATTCCTTATTAACGATATTATTTATCGTTGTTTTAGATACAGAAAGATCATGGCTTTCACAGTATTTTTAATAACTAAACACAAATAATTTTCTTCGTAAAGAGCCTTCCGCCCATTGCTTCTTTAAAAGTGTCATTTTACATTAAAAGAAAATTGCCAAATAGCAGACGATAATTTACACTTTAAAAAATATAGCTGTAGTTACAAAATATTTTCCTAAGCTGGCGAATTTTTATAGCTAAGCAAAGTTGTCTGAAAAATGTGCTAATAGCCTCTGTATTCATACTCGCTTCTCAAAAATGTTTTCTAGTTGCAACCAGATCTATGTATTCCAATATATATTTTGAGTTTTGTATTCAAAGTCTGTTAAAACGTATCTTTATTCAGAAATGTTTACTAAACGAATTTATAAAATATTGTGTAAATAATCTGTTTGATAGAGCCAACAACTTGGGTGAAAGAGCCTGATGATAAAGAAGTTTTGTAAGGCAACTCATTCATTCTTTATTGCAATGCAACGGGGCTGCCATTACCAAATATCGTGTGGTATAAATATACTAGTAAGTTAAGCTTTTTGTTTCTCAACCTAAATTTACTTTAATTTGCTATTGCTTTTAATTAACGGAAAAATTGTCGATTCCTATTTTTAAGAAATTTAATTCTCGTTCTGAATTGCAGAAAATCTTCGAATTTCCAAACTAAAAATTTAAAAGCCATAATGTATTTTATATTTAAAATTTCTTAAAAATTTAAAAGTATTTCGTGTGCATGTATGCTGAATTAGATATCATTCCTAAATGGCAAATATGGAATAGCCGAAATAAGAAAATGTTTTTCTTCTTCTGGTCCATACAAAAAAAAATTGAAAATTTCAACACTGCATTATCATTTGTTTCAGATCATTCCTTTTTTAAGTAGGTTTTTCGTATAAAATCTGTTTAAAACTTCAGCCTTCAACTAATTTAAAGAGGCTTCAGACCTGTGTTTTTCATTTTAAATTTGCAGGATGTAATTTTAAAATATTCACCTTGATTTTTATCAATTTAAACATAAGACACAGATTTATTAATAAATCGCTGCAACATATTATTTATGGTAACTGTGATATTTTGTAGTGTAAACGTTTTTTGACTAACTTCATATCTGAAAGTAAGTGACAGTGGAAATTACTCTAGATTATTTAAAACATGCATGGAAATAGAAATGAAACACTTCTCATTTGCGGTATACGCTTTGGTGCTTGGAAATTGGGTCGAACTTACTAATCTGTTTTTATTTTACCTTAGTATGCTTATATTTTGTAAACATTTCTTTGATGAACGCATTTTTCTTATTCAAATACCATGAATTCTAAAGAACCTTCCAATGTCATGAAACATAATTTAAGCTTCTTTGTAACGATATTATAATGTACCAATTTCTGAAGCAAAATGTTTTTTCATAAATTGAATATTTTTTGCGAAAAAGTAACGTATGATTGGCAACATTTAGTTAGATTTCATTAGATTTCACGCCGAAAGATTATTACCAAAGACACATTAAAATTCTGTGCATGTAACTTTGTATATTTTGCTGTCAGTGCTTTTTAACCTTTTCTTTACATATTTATACATTCCATCTCTAAACAATGGATTTGTAGTGTTAGACATAAACATTTTCAGCTTCTAGAGAAGAGCATTTTCAGGTAGAGGTTTTATCGAACTGGGTTTGCAGAAATTGTTGCAAAAATCAAATCTATTCTTAAAACTTTAAGTAGTTTTAAGAATAGATTTATTTAGTAATAATTTAAGAATAGAAAGATTTAACAATAAACATCATAATTTTGCCTCATTTTTCTTCTAAGCTTCATACTTCCACCTTTTAGTGCAACTGATCTGATTTGTTAATTATTTGTAGAATAAGAGAATATCTGATAATATGGCCATTATTAATCAACTTTCATAAGAGTTAATTATTTAAGAATGTCTTTAATAGATCCAAATTAACTACCACATATTAAATTCAGTTTTTATTCTCATTGAAATATTCATTTCATTCAAACAGAAGAAACCCTGTTGGCAATGTCGGATTTATATAAATTGAGTTATGTTCCTCCAAATCTTCAAGAGGTCAAGATTGGAGGTAAATACAGATTAAACTCATAAAATAAAAATCTTAATATGGCTAAATGGCAATGCAAGAGGCGCATGAATATGCACAATAGAAGCACTTATCACGCAAATGGATGATACTGTAGCATAGCATGACTAAAAGAGTATAGCATGACTTAATGGACTAAAAAATATTTGCAAATACTGCGCTAAACCGTTGTTGGGAACTTTAATACTAGTTAAATCACCTCAAGACAAAATAATATAGCTCTCTAAAAGTTTATATAAAGATCTTTCATGTGAGCTAATTAAGAAAATTCTTGAAATACTTTTCCTTTACGTTCACAAGGTAAATATTTAAAAATGATATATCAAATTTATAAAATATTTAACGGCAACTGTACATTAAAAATTTTAGTTTGAAATAAAAAGAATTAGAATTTGGCTCGCTAATGGCTTTTTTTTTTTTTTTTTTTTTTTTTTTGCCGGAATCCTTCTGAGAATTTGTTCAAATAGGGTAAACTGATCTTATTCATAGAAATATTCAGTAAATTACTCATGTTTTAAAGCCCTTAGCAGAGTCTTTTTCAAAATGTTTGAACATTTACATTACGTTATAACTTACGTTACATTGAACATCCACACCATCTAGTAAATGTTGCTATTTGGCAGTCATGCTCACGATCGCACAAAATATAAGCTCATTAATTTTATCTTCATCGACGCCTGACAGATAGTTTTTCTAGAGTGTTGCCTGCATTTAACGTGATTTAAAAACTATAAACGTATTTCATGTTAATTTTTAATCTTGATTTTATTTCTGAAAATTTATCTAGTTTATATAATTTAAAATACTTCTAATTTCGGTACTATTCCGTTTTGAGGGCCGTAAAAAAATTGCAGCGAAAATGTATGCGCAAAAGCGCCAAATCTAGCAAACGCGCCCATTTAACAGCGCGCCAAATCTAGCGTACGTGTTGATTTCAGATAGTGTAAGTTTATATTGTACTATATTTCTTAAGACGCCATTGACATACTAGTTTAATTTTTAAATCTTTTTTTGATTTTAAATCCTTTTTTGATATCGTATGGATTTAACAATTTGGGAATTGCCCATGACGAAAAGTCAGCAATAGAATTTTGGGTAAAGTCCAGATTCACCCACTGCTTGACGCGTTTTTAAGAATTGTACATACTGGGTATCCATATGCACATTGACCTATTTTCACTTTAAAAAAAATCCTAGTATTGCACAAAAATGGCACTGCACACACCCTTGACTTTATTATGTACACATCAACATATTTTCACTTAAAAAGTAAAAGAAAATTGACAAAAATTCAATTGATTTTACCCTTGTAAAAAGCGGCAAACAAATACGTGAGCGATTCTGCACTTTACCGAGAATATTTTCAAAGAAAAGGCATCATTCATTATAGAAAATTACGTTTGAACAACCAACGAGATGAAATTATGCTTTAGCTATAAGTCGGTAGCGAAATTATGCTTTAGCGATAGTCGGTAGCAAAATAGCGAATAATTTATCCATTCAGTTATGTTTCGCAATTTTTATATAAATTATAATAATGATCTGAAATAGTTATTTACTCTTATGCTTCCATTCAGTCATGTTTAGCCTTTTTCATATAAATTATAATAATAAAAAAGTATTATATGAAATTAACCTTTAATCTAAATTAAAACATCAATCTTAGATAGTTATTTACTATTATACTTCCTTTCTTGCCGCAATTATTTTTGGCAACATTGGCATCAACAATAGTTTGGCGATTTTTTACGGCCCTCGAAACCGAATAGTACCCAAATTTCTAATCTATCCAAATGATAATTTTTTGAAGATCTGCAACATTATTGTAATTAGCAAAAGATGTTTCAAATACCATATAGTGCATACCTTCGTTCACCATAATTTCATATTTTCTCAATTCATTTCGCAAACCTATCGCTTTAATTGGTTTAATTCTGTCCCTCTACACAGATTTTGTTCCCAAAGAAAGATGAACGCTGGTCGTTTCCAATCGAAGTGCACTTAGCGCTTTCATTATAATTGACAGTAAATCTGCTGATTATTATAATTTATTTAAATTAATAAATATCTTTTGCAGTTTAAGAGTAATAAATGTTTGATTAAATAGAAGATTTCATTTATAATGTAGTCTACAAAATGTCTCTTCTAATGAATATTTAATTAATTAGGAGATTTTCAGCAATATTAATTTAAGAATCATTTTTAAATTATCAGTCCTGCTTATTATTCTGAGTTTATTAATTTCATGATATTTTTTATTTTAAGGTGTGGATGGATCATTTACAAATGGCAGTAAGTCCAAAATAGTTACATCTGACGACGGAACACTGTCAGTTACCAGTGTAGCTTTGAAGGATGCTGGGAAATATGAATGTGAAGCCAGTAATGGTCTTGGCAGCCCTCTCAAAAAAATCATCACTGTCAAGGTGAACAGTAAGGTGGTACGATTGATTTAAAGGCATCGTACAGACGAGATCTGTTTGAACTTCCGAAAGCTGAGCATCATCAAGATTGTCTAACTGTTACTTGAATGCAAAATAAATTTTATAATGTAGTCTGTGTTTATTTTTATTAGAAGTTAAAACGAATTTATACTGATACATCCCTTCCAAGAAGTACGCAGCAAATTATGTTTTGCTGTATAATAAATTTATATCGATTCTAGTCTTCTGTAGAATAACGATTACTTGAACAGCAACAATCATTAGAGCTACTGTTTACATTGCAACATTGTGTTATAATTATTTCATGTTTTCTACCGATTTACAAATGCATATTACATGCAGCTTTTAGGAAAATTCTGGAATTTTTTATAGTGTTTAAAATGATTTTTTTACTTTCAAAACCTGTCTTAAATTATTTACCAGGTATTTAAATATAAATGCTAAAAATGTATGCATGAATGTATGAGTGAATGCGTTCAATTTTATATTTAATGTTCTGTACATTTTTGTATTAAGTAGTCAATATTTTCATGTATATATATGCAAAGCAATGTTCTTTTATAACCATTTTTTTATTTATATGCTGTTTAAAACTGTTTTGCAGGGAGATTGGAGAGGTATTCTTTTTCAGAATCTCGGATATTAATTTCTTTAATGATATTTTTAATTGTGACATGAATTCTATATGTAAATTTTAGACGCGTGTTATTTATAAAGTGTATAATTTTTTAATACGAAATTTTTTTCCAAAAATATAAATTTACCTTTAAAATTATTTATTCTAATTCTAGTATGCTTAATATTTCTTTCGTGTTTTGGCGTATACGTCATGCATGCATAATGGATAAACACCGTGTGTGTTTCGACACACACGTCAAAGTGTATGGCAGGTGCATAACAGAAAAATACCATCATTCTCTATATATCTAATAATTTTTCCTATTTTAGGCCATTTCCATAAAATAATTGAATGCTTGTGTTAATTACAGTGCACAAACCTTAAAAGATGCCACATTTTAACTTTGGTGCATTTATTTAAAAACTATTAGCCAAATAATTCTAACTGTATTCTCGGTACATGCTGGAATTACATTCGTATAAATAAATTAAATTTTTATACATTAGATGTATTTTACACTGAAGGAATATTAAGATTTTGTTTAAGGCAAAGGTTAAACCATGGAAATTTTTCTTTGGCATGTGTTTTTTGCATAATATAAGATTACATTAAATTAATTTGTTTGATAATTATGACATCATCTCTGAAGTATCAATTTTTCTGTTTTCTTAGTTCCCGCTCGGTTTGAAGAGAAATTCACCGTAGTAAATGCTAAGAAAGGAGATAGTGCTAGAATGAAGTGCGAAGCCCTAGGAGACCAACCTCTCTCTGTAACATGGCATAGAGACGAGACTACAATTAGCAAAAGTGGTGATGATAGGTAAGATTTTTGTCATTAGCTGTCTGTCTCTTTTCTCCAGAATTCGAAATCTCTGTCATAGGCCTTTTTTTAACTGTTAAATTTATTTCAGAAAAAGTAACATTAAAGTTTCGTACTGGAGGTGGATCCAAATATTGTAGCTTTGTCTAGATAAGTTCCTAATTTATTTAGATAAACACATTTTGACTCTGTGGAAAAAAATGTAGTATTCCATATTAAAATGCTTAATATAAAGTGTTAGCTGAATGAATGCAAATAACTTTGTAAATTTTCATTTGGCGCGTAGGGTTATAAACATAGTAAATCTCCTAATTCAATGTAATTTAGATATAATTGTATAAAATTATCAAATGCATGATTCAATTAGAATTAATTTTTTACATTAAAATGTAAAAAATTTTAATGGTTTTATTTCTTCTTGGAAGTACTTTAATCGCGGAAAATTTCGGGTATCATATTCAACGAAAATACCCATTCTAACTGCTCTCGAATCCATTGGAACGATGGGTTTGCGTGACATCTGTTCTTGGGAACAGAATAAAGGAATTTCCAAAACGGATTATAAAATGGATTTAGAAGAGATATTTTTCGGGACGTCTGTACGTACGCACGTACAGTAATTGAGTTATGGTTATCTTCCTTAACTCAAAAACGAGTATCCGTAGAACGTTTCAGCTTTGTATATTGACTGCTAAAACATCTGTTATGCAGCTCCAGTTCTCATTGCAACGGGCCGCACCAAACGTATATAGGCTAGAATAATGAATTAAGTAAATTGGTGCACCAACTTCAGTGTGTTTTTGCAGTGGGACCAAAAGTTAACTTTCAATTTTGTGATCCGAAAATATTGACTTCCTGCTCTCTGGTCGAATTGCTGATTTTTTGAGTAGAAACTCTAATTTAAACTGTAAAAATTTTTTTAACTGTATCTGATGTTTTAGGTTTGTCTTTATTTTACAATTTTTAAGGAAGATGTTTTGAGTTTATGTATTTTTGCCTTGCTGCGAAATGAGAACCGAATTCATTGAAAGAGAAATATATCTGTAATGAAATTGGAAGAAATAAATTTGAACAGAGTGCAGCAAAAATAAGTTTAAATGAAGTACATCAATAAATGTGCATAATTTAATAGCCCGTACAAGTCATGTGGTGATCACATCATATATTTTATATTATTTAGTTTTCTAGTCATATCTCTAGGTGTATTTTTCAAAGGGGGGTAAATATTAACTTTTTAATGCAGCATCTAGTTAAGCATACTAATACTCATTTTTAATATTAAGTTTTATATTAGTAATAGAGTATAAATGATTAAAAAGGTGCGGTGCATTTATGGACATCGTTATCAAGGTGCTCATATCAGTGCAAATTTAAAATGTTTCATTAAGATTTCGTAGAATGTTAAAAGAACTAATATGGCGCACGAAACATCTAGCTATACATCAGTTAATCAATATTTATGTTTATGTTGTCCTCAATGTAGTAAACAAATGAACGGAATACTCCTGTAATCCTCATTCAGCTAATTATTCCAAACTGAATTAGATAAAATATTAAACACATTCTTCTCATTAGAAATGTTTATGGTCGGGCATTTCGATTTTAGAATTACGTTAACATTACGTGAATCATCTACAATATCTTTTAAACTGTTAGTTTTTAGTGAGAGTTGCTAATATTTTAGGCATAATAACTTTAACTTTCGAATTATAATATTACACTGCTTATCAGTGTAGGATGATTTAAAACTAATATATTTAATAACTTTTATTTATTCTTTTTAATTTTCAAACTTAAACAGTTTATTGATTATCATATTAAGAAAGGAAGTATTTAAGAAACCCCTTTTTTGTTTTTTATGAACGTAAATCAATAATAAAATCATTATAAATATTATGTAGAGTGTTATATGATGTATCTAAATGATAACTTTTGTAAATGTACGCAAGAATAGTTTTCTAGTTATATTATATAAATGTTTCTGACGTACCACATAGAAAGACGTTCTATTTATTACATGCCTCGTTTACAAATACAGTTTTGCTGAGATAGCATGTATATTAATGATGTAATCATTTCGAAATAATGAAACAGATGTTTCTTGTATATTTTCTCAACATAACTTTGAAATTAAAGAGAAAACAAATACATCACTTAATATTTCAATGCAGACGTTGAATCATGATACATTTTTGTATTCAGGTTTTTCCCGAAACTTTTTTGATACATTTACTTGAAGCATTTCAAAATTATACAGCAATAGAAAGGGAATAGCTTAAAAAATCAATCTGCTGCAATATTTCCGATAAAAAATTTCCGCATTTCATTATTACAATCAAAACATTGCTCTTGTTAATTCTCATTTACACGACGGAGACAGCTGAAACGAAGTATACTTCTGTTTATCAGAATTTGAGAAAAATAATTGCAATTCAATTTAATTAACATAAAGTTAAAGACAGGCTAACTACAGGTTAACAAATATCCTTCTGTGTAATATGCATATAACTATATATAGTATATGTAAGGTACAAATTATATTTCACTGTAGTTGCAGGGTATTCGTGAAAGCTGGCTATAGGTTTTAATTTCTTAAATAGTGGTCCGAAGTGTACTTCCAATTTCGAATTTTGTCCAGATAAATTAGATAATTTTATAAAAATAGTTTCAATTATGTTGCTGAGTTGATTTTCGAAAGTTGAAAAAAAACTTCTTCTTCTGTGAAAAGAGTATCTTACTTTAGTGTCTATATAAATTCTGGACATAATGGAACCTTGGTTCACGAATTCAATTCGTTCTTCAAGGACGTTCGTCAACCGAAACAATGTTCCCCATAAGAATTAATATAAAATTAATTGAGTTGTTTCTTGACCTCAGATTGTTGTTTATTCAAACTTTACTACAATGCTTAGGCGCAAATTAGTTTTAAAATAAAACAAACAAAATAGAATGTCTAAAAGAATTTAAATTTTAACGTCACACCAGAAGGTTTTTTAAGATGCCTTAGGCTCTCGTTGAGTTTGCAGTTTATCTCTCTGTTTTTGAGCTCACTTTTGCCGACACAATTATTTGGTTTTTAACTTTATTATTAGACATAACTTTCTTCACACTTATGCCTCATAAAATTCAACAACAAAATCACAGTTTTTTTTTTTTAAAAAATAGCATATCTTTATAGCTACCGATACAAAGTTAAGTATTTATGTACATTTTTTAGCGCATAAGGGCTGTTATTCTCAAACCTCAATTTTGTATCGAATCATTTTTATTGCCCATTTCACTTTTTTAATAACTAACAGCTGGTGCAGCCAGCCGTCCAAAATAATTACTATAAAAAAGAATAGAATATATAATTTTGTAATGCAGCATGTAAACTAAATAATATTTTTAAACTATAAATATCTAGCTAGTGTAATTTCACGGGTACAGTTGGTAATTAATAAAAAAAAGACAAAAAACTGCGTTTATTTCTCTTTTTGTTCTTAAATCTATTGAAAATTCGCATTAAATCCCTTTAAAAGTCATTACAGTTTTGTATCTGCAATACAAATGAGAAGAGAAAAAGAGGAATAAAATAAAACGTTTTAATAACCATCTAAATGCAAAACGCCAGCTTTAACTAAAACATATTTAACTTTGTTTCTTTCCACCGACAGTGAGGCAGCCGGTCCACTGGGTAGTTAGCATATCGGCCAGGTAGTCCCGCTGACGGAAATAACTTGACCAAAAAACATATTTAACTATTACATTTCGGAGGATTGAATCTTTTTTTTACCATTTTAACTTGATTTTAAGTTGTAAAATTATTTATACAAATGCCAAACATTTGGCCACTAAGGCATTAGTGGCATTAGTAGATCTTTATTTCAAATCGATAGTCTTGATCTTGCTTCCCCATAGTTGAGAATAATCTAATTAAAAGATAATAGTGCAATGCATTTGTCATTATGCTCCTTATTCATGGACTGTCCAAAGAGTACAGACTGAGGAGTCCTTAAGTCTAACAATTCAACTGCTCAAACAAACAAGGAAGTGAGCCAACGCTGTGACAGATTTAGCTTTAACCAGGGTGCACCACGAGAAGGCCTGCAACGTTACAATCTCTCAGTTATAAAATAGATTTAGGATACCTCCTGCGGCTTAAGTCAGTCTTCTAATCAAATAAAATGTGTCTCAAATTTAAATTTAATGCTTTATTTTTGTCATCAGGTATGAAATCTTTGAGACTCTAGTTCCGAAGGGTGTAGTGTCCGAACTTATCATTCGAACTACAGATCGAGACGATGGAGCCCTTTACTCGTGTATAGCTGAAAACGAATTTGGAAATGACGAAAGAAAGATACGACTGCTAGTTATGGGTGAGTTACCTTACTTTTCTTCCCAGTTGATGTGGGTGTTATAACTATTTCACATTTTATCAATGTTATCAGATCAATATTTTATAAACATCGCATTCTTTACCAACTTCAGTTCAAAACATGATACTAAACCAACTGTGTTTTCAATTAATCTTCAGTTAATCTTTCCATTCCACATTGTCCCAGAAATGTAATAACTTATATTGTTTCTTATTCCAAATTTTTGCTTTAAAGTTGTCTAACTGTGGATATTAAATTATATTTTATGTAGAATATCCTACTTTTAACACACGCTGTTTCGCGAAAATGAGTGAATTGCAGCTGATGTTGCTGTAATAAAAGAAATTTCAGCAAAAATTATTTCGAAATTTTTAACCGTACTTTCTCCACCATTTAAAAAGTCAACTAATTTTGGAGAATATGGAAAAAGAAATCAGAGAAAGAGAAAATCTGAAAAGGCGCTACAACAATGCCTTGTATGATAAAAAGAAATGAAATACACTGCTCGACATTGAAAATGCAGCGCCAAGAAGGAGTGGTCAGAAATTTATGCAAATTTTAGAGTAGGCGCACGTCACTGAGTTATGCGAATGATGTGAAATGCGCAGCTCTCCGACGCACATGAAGTAAGATATAAGGGAAGTAACATGCAGAATGAGCAATATTCATGTTGTTATTTCTGCTAAACCAACTTTCTTCGATAATTCGTCTTTGTCCCGGAGAATACGTGTAATAGGTGAGAATGGCCAGGCCGCCGTCAACGAAGGCACTTCCAGCAGATATACGATTTTACGAGGGGTATGGTGATGGGACTGAGAAGATCGGACTAGGTGTTTACGTCATATCGCAGCTGATACCCACATGGATGCGAGCACAGTGCATCGGCTATGGCGAACATGTTTGGTTTGGAGTGCTATTGCCTACGATTCCAGGTCACCTCTAGTTCGTATTCAGGGCATTATGACGGCCCATTGATACTTGGATAATGTACTGTGGCCGGTGGCAATCCCTTACCTTCAGGGGCTGCCTAATGCAATTTTTCAGCAGGATAACGCACGACCACACAGTGCTCGCATCTGCCAACATGCTCTGCAAGGTATACAGATGCTTCCCTGGCCACCGTACTCTCCTGACCTGTCACCAATCGAACATGTGTGGGATGTGATTGGACGCCGTTTGCAGACTCTGCCGCTGCCTCGTTCAGAAAACGAACTGTGTCAAATGGTTGAAAGGGAATAGAGAGCCATCCCTCAGGCATCATCTGGACTGTTATTGACTCTATGCCTAGACGTGTTTCTCCGTGCATCGTTGTCCGCGGTGGTCTTACATCCTACTGATCCGACGCCGTTCTCGCTCTGTATTCTGACTATCAATTTGAAATAAAGATCACTTTTTGCTGCTTGCTGTCTCTGTCTTTATTCCAAATTTCATCACTTTCTGACCACTCCTTCTTGGTGTTGCATTTTCAATGTCGAGCAGTGTATGTAAAGCCATTTATTTGTGGAAAAGGAAGTCAGAAATGTTTAAAATTTGGAACAGGAGCGTTTTGTTTGAATGCTTGCGAGGAAATAGGGATTGAAATTAACATCGTTAACAGTGTTATTTAAGAAATAAATTTTAATATATAATATTTTTAAATACCCGTATAAGAGTTTTTCTTCAGAAGCTTCAGTTTCTTCAGGAATTTCTTCAAAATTAAAAAAAGCAAAGTATTTTTTTCTAATTTTTTTTTTTTTTTTAAATCCAGAGTTTAGTGATTAAACCTTTCAGAAACTCTTGGATCAGTAACAGTAGGGAATGTGAAGGTTGAAGGCTTTAATAAATTTTCTTCTTGCCAGCAGAAAATTTACCATTCTGCTTCTAGATAGGGTCCACGATCATTGGTCTTCCGCAATCATTGATAAAGTAGAAAATTTTTCTTTTGCCTACATGAAAGGCATTCTGCAATTAGAAATAATTATAACAACTTTGTCGTTATCCTATTCCATCTTTCCGTCTTCAGATTTAAATACCAATAATTCAGTCAGATATAAATGTCTGCAGATTCTTTTCAAATTAACCTTTCAAAACATTGTATTGTAAGTTTCTTAAAGATACCATCTCTGATTATAATTTTCGGGAAGATATATTTTCAGTGTGTTTTGATATATTGCATTTCGACCTTCAGGCAAACAAAATCGATCAAATTTCATATCATGAAACGCAAAACTTATTAAATCAAATGATTTTCTATGATTTATCATATTTGGTCACTTCACAGCAGTTTTTTACTTTGTTCGGCGAAAATTATCCACAGAGCTACTTCAAATTGTGCATGGGATTTCTTTTAAAACTTTCACATTCACAAAAATTTATTTTCTTTAGTTAATTCAATTTATGCTTTCAAAATTCTTATTTCTAGGTTTAATTATTATTTTACTCAACAGATGGCGCTACACTCGTTTTCGCTTTGCTCAGCGTATTGATTTCCTTATGAGATGTTTTTCATTCCTCCCATTTTTGCAATATTATCTTGTTGCAGAAAAAGAGGGGCTTTATGGTGTCCTTTGAAATCGATAGTTTTATTTAAAATCTACGCTAATCATGATAGCTTTTTTGCATTATAAATTTTACATTGTCATGCTTTACACCTATTTAGAGTTCGATTCAGTCTAGTAGGAGGTAGTAAAGAATCACTGATCCGGCAACAAAACGTTTTCTGAGAAAGTTCATGTATCTTCATTAGCCTAGTTTCAACGATAAAGTTTAATGTTAGAAAAAAGTACACATTCTCCTGTGGAACTACAGAACTTTTGATGATAAATTAATTCAATTTATTCTTTGAACTCAGCTGTGTTAATTATAAAATAAAATTATTCTTAACGTTTTCCTCGGAGTTAATGGAAACTAATACAATGAAGATTGTGTATTAAAGAAACGTTACTGCTGGTAGGTAATAACTTAAGAGAATTACTACACATTTTGCTGCTTATGTTGATATTTTATGTCAAACGTAAACTAAGGGACGCCATTTTCACCGAAGAAATGAGTACGAAAGGTGTTTGATGGAATTCATACAATCGACCATATAAGCGCTAAGAAAGAAAGCAGTATCAAAAATACAAATTACTGTAAAGTTTGGTAACAGAGTTTTATTTTAAATATTATCTGCTGATACTGCAGTCGGCCAGAATAGTTTCCATTATAAAAAATAATAAAAAAATATAATAATTTTAATGAGTCTAGCTCATGTAATTTCATGTGTCCAGCTAGTAATTAATAACAATATCTACAAAACTGCATTTATTGCTTTTAAATCGCTTCGTTTGTTAATTAATAATAGACAGAATAAATTTGAAAGGAAACTAAACATTTTACCCTTCACCAAATGGAAACAAACTGGCGAGTGAAAAATACAAATATCTTAGACCAAACTATATCAACACATTTTTTAAATCTCTGACCTGTTTTATTAAATTGGGAAAGCGAATATCTTAACGCTTTGCGAAATGGTAACTTATTTCTCTTAAATAGCTGAATTTTCGGATGAAATTTGAAGCATCAGTAAAAAATTTGTAGCTTTTTTTTTTTTTTTTTTTTTGGTTAATCAAGAAAGAATTCTTTAAGCACAAAATATGAAATAAACAAAAAACAAATTCGAAATTCTACTTTGAAACTATACTTCTTGTTGTGCTTCAGAATCTCCGTTAATAATCATTTTTTAATGAATTTTTAACTTTTCTCACCTAATCAGGTGTGTTTCTTCTATCTGTACACCTGAGGCAAGTCCCTCATTTGGTACATTCTAATTCCAGCTGTGACATTTGATTAGAGAGGATATGACATAATTATTTGTTATGAAGTAGAATTTGTGCTACATGTTTGCGTTTGCGCAGTATTCTTTTGTAATTACACACATAATGTTGCTAATGGTATTCTTCATTGATAAACTGATTTATAGTGCCTTATTGATAACTAGCTATATATGTAATACCTGTTTTACGATGTTATGGTACTTTTCTGTAATCGGGACCGGATTAAGAAATATATGTTATATATGCACGTGTGTGTGTGTATGTATGTAGGTGCATATATATTTGTGCGTGTGTACATACACGTACATACGTACTACATACATACATTTCTGAATCCAGTCCCGATAATGGAAGAGTACTCAATGTTATATGCAAATTCTGCTCGATTATCATTATGGAATTCTCCCGTCTACTTTTACTTTGATATATTCGCGTTTAAATGCATTAAGAAATCGCTATTATTATGCCAACAACAAATCTGCATATTTTGGCTGTTTTCTCTTATAAATATTTTCTGTACTATTCTACGGTATTTTCACTATGTTAGAAAATAGATATATGTATATTATATGGATATATTAGGATTAATATACAGAAATTATAGCATGATGTTTTCCAAAACAAAGAGTAAGTTTGAAATAAGAAACTTTTGCTGTGTTTTATTCGAAGCAACGGTTTTACAGATTCGTGAATTTGACGTGATATCGCCGATATCATTTAATGCAGCCTAGACAAGTTGTGGCACCCGCCATGCATTTTTATGCAGCCCGTGAGTAATGGTAATATTTTTTACAATAGTTTAAATTTTCTGTCTTCTTAGAGATCTTTAGGTAAAGTAAATTTGAATATATATTGTACTTTGAATTTTTCCACTGGGCAATCAGTTTCTAGTTTTATTCTAGATCCATGTAGCATCTATATTCAATCGAAATTAATTGTGCACAAAGAGAGCTATATCTGCTAGAGAAAATATATCTGCATTGTGATATTGATTTAAGAGAACTGTGCACTTCTGAAGGAATCAGCAATATTTATTTATTCGATCAAATTTTACAAACTTAAAGATTTTGTTCGAGAAAAGTTAATTACGTATTTTTGAATCAATTTTCATATGTGAACAAACATTTTCTGTCATGAATCTCAGCAAAAACGTTTTGCGGTTAATTATCACGAGTGATCATTTACAAGAATCTCCACTTCAAAAATAACACCTGAAAGTTTAAAAAAGAAATGGTGAAAGATGTAAAACAGTATCATTCGTCTTATGAAATTGTTAGCTGTGAGAAATTAATTAATTTTTATAATCTTGTCACTTTCCTTAATAATTACAACTATTTGTTTCTTAAAATTTTATTTGTGGCCCTCCACTTTCTTTTCAAGTCCCCTTTTCAATCTGCCCTCCTGTATCCAAAATCTTTTCCTATGTTTGACTTCATGGATATATACATAACTGTTTAATTTTTGGAAGATTAAGTACTTAAAGTTAGGTAAAACTAGTTTCAAGCGCGAAATTCCCTGAAATGCTGGGTAAGACTGTCAGTTGTTGAGTCTGTTTATCCGCCGCTTATGCCAACAGGAAAAGCTTCTCTTAAAAACGGCATGTTATTTCTGCAGCTTAACTTCTTGGGGGAAAGAATGAAATACTTCAGGTACTTACAAGCTATGAGGAAGATGTGTATTTTTTTTTTTTTTTTTTTTTTTTTTTTTTTTTGTGAATGTAAAGCAGCTATGTTTAGTTAGTTGGGATGTTCTTAAATCGAATCTAAACGGAGTGATATAACAGGAAAAATATGCGTTTAACTTTGAAATTCAAAAGTCAAAATTTAACATTTATGTATCTCATTTCCATGCAGTGAATATTCCTTTATATTATCTAATAGTTAATGAGTCATCTAAAATTTTATTAACAAAAGCGGTATAGTTTATTATTGTGGGATAATTTGATAAAAGTTATCCCACAATAATAACTTACACCGCTTATTTATTGTCAAATTATTTGTTTTGCTCATAACATTTGAACCATTTATTGAAGCAATAAAAAGCGGAAAATAATGCTAATTGGTATGGCATTTTGAATAGCTGCGCAATTTATATATACATACGGATGCATCCGACATTTTTTCTAATATTTATTGTGGATTTTCACAAATATTATATTATGGTATATTCATAATGTACATAAAAATTAAAACAAAAGTAACGTATTTGCCAAACTCTAGCAACCATGCGCATAATAATTCTTTAGGTAACCATATCGTAAGTTGAAATCTGAAAATTCACTAAATCACTTTCATTTCTGTAAAATAATCGCCAAACGGCGTTAAGGTAGTTGTGATAATACGTAAGTACCAAACATAATTCTGTTTTTAATTGCTGAAGCTAATTACATTTTTCTTTTAATCTTTAGAGTCGTAAAACTAGTTTTATTAGTTAAACAAGTTCATTTATCACTCCGGTATTCACCGCTTTCTACACTTCTTGTACTGAAATTGGAAGAAAATGCTTTTGTTTTGTTATTATAAATAAAAGTATAAATAAAATACGTAAAAATGTAAAATATGGCTTTTGAATAAAAAATGGCCGAATTTCTGTAGAAATTTAATCATTTAATCATTTCAGAATGTTGTTTTTAATATTCTCACGCACAAAAATCCGAACAGAAAGAATTTGCGTGCAGATCAAAATATAACAGTGACGAAAGTTTTCTGAGAATCTGAGCTGTACACTTTAATTTATAATATTTATTTTTCCTTCAGAGGTTCCTGCTCCGCCATTAGACGTAAAAATTAGAGAAATCTGGAGTCGAAGTGCTAGTGTAACTTGGGCACCACCTTACAGTGGAAATTCTCCAATTACAAAGTACATAGTACAATACTGGAGAGATATAGGTAAGTAAGTGTACGGAATTTTGTCTTATTTCACTTTTCAAATTTTGTGTATAGTTGCTAAATTTAATTCTTTGTTTATGATTTAGGTGAAATGTGAAAAGTATATATCCAATTAGAAATTTTTAAATAGAATAGAACATATTATAAAATGATTTTAAAATAGAACATACTATAAAATTATGTATAAAAATGATTTTAACACTATGGGTAGAATTGCTGTAAGTACATCATCAAACCTTTCGTAATGTCTTTGTGAAGAAAAATCATAATTAATAAATATTATTCACTATGCTTTAACAAATAATTAGCATATCTTTTTATGCAAAATTCTGTGTGATGACTTATTTTCAAGCACCCAGTTATAATCTTAATAAAGAATGTGCTTTTACTGAATCATATACAGCCATGCCAAAACGAGAAATTTTGTAACTAATGTAGAAAATTTATTTACAAATAAAATTATTTGAAGCAAAAATTTTTATTTCTCCTAAAACCAAATGTTCTGTGACACAATTATTTTTTGGTTGATAATCACTCATTTCATGGACCTTTTATTATATATTGAAGTCTGTCAAGATGGCTGAGTAAGGATGCGATTTGTTATTCTTTCACCATAAGTAATAGTGGTTCAACAAATTAGTGTGGCTTGTAAAACATAATTGGTGCCCTGACAAACTCGCGGCCATTGAAGCAAATTTATGCGGCCTGCGAATACATTTCCTTTAAGTTAATGACATTAATCATGTAATTAATTTATTATTAATTATGGTAACAATTTCAAGAGAGGTTTCAGATTTTAATGATTTTTGAGTCCAATTTTACATTATTTTCATTGGAATAAAAAACAAATAAATAATACCATCTACAAATGGAGCTAAATAATTTACGCTATAATGTAAACCTTATTTAAAGGTTTGAAAACAAAAATTTGATAACTTTTTCGCATTTTTCAAAACGTCAATTATGACTTTTTGTACTAAGAATAACCACTTTATTTGGAGCTGCATTTATATGTAAAAAGTTTTTTACGCAACTGAAAATTAGTGACAAAAAATGCTGACCGCTGAACATCTACAATTCGTGATAAAGATTTACAGTAATTTTTCACCCAAGATTAAAAAATTATTAAAACCAAAAACACTATTATATGCTAAAACTGAAAGTTATAGTCAGAAAGAAAAAAAATTAAAGTTGTTTACATTGAAATATATGTATTTTTTTCTGTATATGTCAAAGGAAAATTTAATAAATAAAAAAGACAATAGATTTATACTCAAATTTTGTTCCTATGGAAAGTTTTTGTATTTTTTTTAAATTTTTAAGTAAGTTATTTAGAGGTTAATTCAACATATTAGAATTATCTGAAACAAATGTTAGTCTGAAAATTTAATATTTTGCCAACAATACATTTGAATTATAAGTGTAACCAACAGGAATTTCTTGCAAATACCAACCTTTTCAAAACTGTAATTTTTCCTTTTCGTCATTATTATTACTATTTATAAATATTAAGTAAATGCAATTAAAAATTTAGTATAAAATATTTGTTTTATTAAAATGAAACTGGTTATTTTAGTTAACAAATATTTTTTTTAATTCGACTCGTCAGCTGCTTTCATATCGGGCATTCGGCCCGTATGCAGTTTGAATTTGAAGCCATAGGACTAATTAACCTCAGAATTTTATTTAATATAACGTCAAAGTTTACAGAATTAAATCTAAAATTGCAAAAATTTGTCATACAGCTAATATAAGTGTAAAAAATGTATTGTTGCTTGCGTATGGGTTCCTAGTGAATTGAATTGCCCACAGAACCGATGATAGCTTAATAAAATGTACTTTTCCTCCAAAAGAAAAACTTTGCAGTCTTGGAACTTTTCACAAAAACACGTATGTACACTTTCGTACGGCTCTTTTCAGTATGGCACAGCGCAATCAGTAGTTACCACTTCAAAGTACTAATAAAGTTAAACGCAACGCAATGTAAAGTGCATCTAAGAGCGAAGATGGTACAGAGATATCGCAATACTCCGAAGTCTACTCTGAACTCAAAACTGAGAAATGGTGCTCTCTCAGGTCTTGCATAGTTTTGCCCCAGCCGCCAAGAAATTTCCAGTACCTTCCATTTCTCGAAATTACTGAAAGGCATATATAGTTACAGTTACATATAGGGACAAATAATATGACACAGGCATTTAGGCTGATTGCAGTTATTAATAGAATTCCTGTTGAGGCAGCTCTGATACAAGCACACGGCAGTAAGAATGAGCATGGACACACTTGTAGTGGAGCTTTTGTTAAAATTGGCATGGATATCTCTCAAGCGTAGAAATAAAAATTTATGTTCCTTTTTCTGCTTTGAATTGATTGCTATTGATATGGCTTTGGACAGTGTTTTAGAGTGACATTTATCCGGAGAAACTGGGTTTTTATGGATAGCCGAAAGGTAATCCAATACTTAGATAACTGGAGAAATATTAAACACCTGAAATGAATTAAAGTTGTCGAAAAACTAAAGACCTTGCCCCATTCTCCTGTCCTCCATCTACAATTGATACCATACCATGTAAATCTAAAATATAATAATATAGATGATAGGCTAACAAGGGAGGGTACTTCCGTACCTCAGGTTTATGCTGAACCTTTGACCTACCTTGAACTATTCTCGAGAAGAAAGGCTTCTCGAAATTCTTGGAGACACCTACTAACACACACTCATAATATCGTACTACAGGTTCTGGCACTGCTACTGGATTCAAAGGTGACAGGAAGAACTCTGGCTCGGTTTACTAAAGGACATTTAAGGACCCTCAAATATTGCTGTGGTACTAAACCTTTTCCAGCTTGCGCCAAATGTAAAACCCATATAGCTACTTAGTTGCGTTGCCTTGATACGTTACGATTTGCTGAAGAGACCTAATTTTGTGTTGGAAGTTATGAAGGTCAATGAACTTATGACCTGACATGAAGTGACATGATCTGACATTATAAACAAGAACAAGACAGTTATACAAACACCAGACCAAAATATCACTACGTTCGGTGACTTTTGGCCCTTTCTCACTAACTTTGGAGATTAAAATTAGTCTCGAAAACCATCTTCAGTTTAGCGAGATAGCCATTGATTTCAATGTTAAATAAACTTGCCCTTGTAATCTTACGTTTCCGGCAAATCATCGTATTTCTTGAGGCCGTTCATGTTACATTATAGAAAATTCGTAACAGTATTCAGATTTGTTAGCATTATTGAAGTCTCATTTAATGAAAAATTCATTATCACACTTCCTAATATAAAACCTAATACTACCACAACACTAATAGAAAGCATATTACCGGGCTTAAAAAATTGGAACTTTTGCTGTCACTGTATAAGAAATTATAAACACATTATTAAGAGCTTTTCCTTTCAGATTTGTCGATCAGGCATTAGAGCCTAGTAAATATTTTTATCTATTCTTTCTGTACTGCTGAAAGTGTTGCCTGCTGTATTTTCTAAATATTTTTATCTTATTAGTACTGAAAGTTGAGCATTAAAAAAATAACCTTGTAGAAATATTTTGTATAAGGTACATTGCAATGATAATATATTTCGGAACTTAATCAATAAAACTAGCTATCATATTTCGAGAAGATATACGTTAAACATATAGTCGTTTTGCTCAATTACTTGTAACCGTAAATATCCGTTTTCAAATATGATGCATTTGAAATCAAAACAAACTTACAAATGTACATTTTGTTAATTCCTTAAGAACGAGTGATTCGATTATCTGTTACAATTAAGACTTTGCATTCAGCTTATGCGTTATAAAGAATTATTTGAATTTGATTTAAATTGATTTTGTGTTACTTTATGAAAATAATTTTAATTTTTAACTATGATATGCATGTATAACCTTTATTTTGTATAAATAAACACATATTTCAAAATATGATTATTTTATTTATCATTGCAACATTGTGATTGAAAAATTAATTTTATTTTTAATATTTTTTCCCAGAAACTTTTATTATGCCTTTAATAAAGGAAGTGTTGCCGATTCCATCTATCCGTGATTCTTAAAGAATGAGTATTGTAAGCTTGTCCAGCGATTGAACGTTGACCCTTTTATTCTATTCGTTTGCAGTTGTGCAGTTTGTGCTGTGGAGAGTGCTGCAAATTAATGATCAAATTAGACCGTAGTGAAAGCTTTTCTCCCGTACCATCACAAATATTCATTTATTAAGAAAATAGCCGTTGTACTTCCGGGAAAAAAATGGACAACAAACTTCTGAAGTTAAATTTATTTATTTTAATAGTATTACTTTAAACTCCTATTTTAGGCATTGTTAAAGTTTCGAAGTCTCAAAAGAAGCACGTATCGTTATAAAAGTACAGGAGTAGAAACAACATTTGCAATTATTAAATTAATTCTTTTCTAACATATTAAATTTGTACATTTCTTATTCCTTCTTTTCATTTTCCATCATTTATTAAATAAGATGTTTTCTGCAGTGCAATAATATTTATCAGTAAGCAACCAAACAATTTTCTAGCTGCAGATAGTTATGAAATAGTGAAAAGAGGCATAATTTAGAACTGTATGCCTTTCATTATTTCATAACTACCTGCTACTAATATGTAGATAGATAATATTAATATGAAAAGTATTTAAAAATATTTAGGGATCGTCCTTTTGAGATTTGCCTAAGAACTGCGGACAGAGTTCTATTGTTAATGTTCAGAAGCATACAGATAAAATATAAAATAAACATAGTATATGAAAAGAAAGAGGAACATGTCAATGTTAGATTTAAAAGTAGGCCCAAAAAGGCGATCTTAATTTATCGCAGATTTTGAATAAAACTCATCGATTTCAATGGCGATCAGAGCTAGGTCCCTCTTCTTAAGGAAAAAAAAAAAAAAAAGTTTGCAAGCAAAAATTGGACCCTATTTCTGATCACATTGAAATCACATACAAAATCAAACCCAAACTAAGTTTAAGTTTTTGGCTAATTTTAAAAAGTGTAGCACAATGAAAACGCGTTTTTAATTAATTTCAGTTTTTCATAGGAAATGGAAAGTAACGAAACTGCATTAAAAATTCCTGCAATATCTTCCACGTATGACCACCGAGTTACAGTATTGCAAAATGTTTGAAAAGTTTTTGTGGGATATGAAAGAAAAAAATAAGAAATAAAAAATTCTAAAAAAATGAAGCAGTATAATCTATTCATCCCTTCTTTCTACAACCACATGAAATAAAATGCTGCACGAGCTACGTTTTTGGCGTTTTGCCAAGACACCATGACGTCACTACTAGACGTGATGCTTTCTCTCGGGGAATTGAATCGCTGGAGGTGAACGTACACGTGCGTCATAGATCGCCCGCTGCTAAACCGAAAAGTCGAGTACTCTGAATATAAAGGGTTCGAGAAAAATTTTATTTTTTTAAATTTTTTCAGACAGGAGATAATGATTGATTTACGAAACAATTCGGGAGAGGCGCAAAAGAGGAAATAAGCTACGCAGCCATCGTCATTTGTGGCAGCGAAGAAAAAGAAAATGTAGGTCAGACATTAAATATCCTTTACATTGTTTTTGCATTTTTTAAAGCACCGTACGCGTTTAATTAACGCAGCATTACGTAAGACTTAGATGCTCGATCTTAGGTCTTTTACATTACGAATGTAACTTCTGAATCATAGACGAAACAGTGTATTTTGTGCAAATATAAAAAAAAAAGCACGCTTTTGCATAGACATTAAATCAACCACTTAATAGGAAAAAGTGCAACTCGTACAGTTAGGTTAGAAATAAATACATGCGAAATACTTGCGTTCCAAGATTTACTGCAATTTTGCTTGACATTATACTAAACAGGATATTTATGTACTGTAAGACATCATAACATGAAAAAATAGACTGCATAATATGTTGCACTATGAGATTAAGTAACCCAAAATATATTGTGCACTGAATTATAGATTTTCTCGGACGTATGAAAGAATGAGATTCTCATATTTTTGTCTAAATTTAAAAAGACCGTGAAAAATGAGGTAATGTAGTTTTTGTATTGTACGGAATGATGCAGGCCTTCATTTCACACCGAGAAAATGAAAGTATAAAATTATAACACAATAATAATGTAGTATAATTATAAACTATAGGATACTCTCTTTTTGTCTCAGAAGTTATACAAAATATGCACGTAAAGGAAAATAAACGGAAGACTTACTATTCACACAGATATACTATTCACAAAGACTAGTTTTATACATACAAAAACTACATATAATTACTGCAGTTTAATTTTTTTTCATACAAATAGTAATTGTTTTCCCAAATGGTAATATTAAGGTACAAATTTTAGTTTATGGCTTTTCTGGTGTGTTTAATCTGTTTGTATTCTCGCTTGATACTCCAACAATAGTCAGCATCATATGTACACCTTGTACACACACACAAAAGGGAGAGTTCTATATCTCCTGTTACATTGGGTCGATTCACGAAATTTAACTTTCATTTTTCATCCCTCGATAGCGCGTCTAAGGATGTATATTGGATTTATATATAGCATTGTTCTAACACAGGTGTTCAATCATAAAATCGGACTTTTTCTAAAACGGCATGCTGAGTTTTTTCATATTTCGACTCACCCCACTAGCGACTGAGCGGTAAAATCGCTGAATACTGCTAGTTCGATTCGAGATTCGAACCCCGCAAACGGGCTGGATGCATGGGTGTTTTTGGTAGTTTTCCCCATGTGCAACGTGTATACGAGCTAATTTACCTTAAAAAGTTCTCCACGAAAGCATCCCTTCCCTTAGGCAGATAGCCTCGAGGCTTTACCGTAATCACGTAAACAAACAAATCACATTCCGATTCTGCGACTCAAATTATGCTAAAGTGCCACGTTTTATAATAATCGCAAGAGTAGTACTTTAAAAATTAGCTCTAAAAAATTTAGCTCCCATATGTTAATTGAATTTGGTTTCTATTTATGCATATTTCTTGTTTATTAAACAACCTGCTTGATTCCTTCTTTCACATTTCGAAATTTAGGTTCAATCCAAATAAAAATTGTAGCTATTTTACGATTTGTTTTTAAAATTTGTATTTTTTAGTAAATTTTATAATTTTTTCGAAAGGGTTTCTGAATTATATATAATCTGTAAAATTTTTACCATTATCTTAAGGAAAATGTATTTCTAAGTATACTTGCAGAAAAATAGAATTTTTATTCAAAATTTCCAAAGGTACACGTGAATTTATATATTAGATCTTTTGAAAATTGGCATATTTGTTACGTATAATACAAATTAGGCATATTTGTTTGCATAATAACGACAAATGCGATTTGCGAACTTTAAATTATTTGAAAGAATGAATGATGCACTTTTTCCCGCTTCTTCGCAATAAGAAAAGATAAAGAAAAATAGGGTTGCTATAAATTAAGGATTTCGCCAAGTTAATTATTCTTGGTGGATATTGAAAAAGTGCACCAACATAAACTTTAAAATTTCTCGCTACGTTTCTCACCAAATTTTACAATATATAAAATTTTGGTATATAATTTGAGTCATAGAATCGAAATATGAAAAACAAAATCGGCATGCCATTTCAGTCCGTTTTCTGCCGTCAGTCAAAATAGTCTGATTTTGTGTCAAAACCCCTGCGTTAGAAAATGCTATATATAGACATAATGTTATAGATATCGAATGTAATATATATCGCGCTTTCGAGACATGAAAATTAAATTTCTTCAAACAGTCCAGTAGAAAAGAAAATATAGAACAATTCCATTTTACAACCAAGCATTTTGAAACTCTCCAAAAGTTGCTGGACAGTTTCCCTGTAATTCTGTTAAAATTACAGGGAACTGGTAATGCACAGGGTTACTTGGAAATACACAAGCGTGCATTTCTAAGAAAGTCTTTAACAATGTCGTTTGAATGCCAACCAAGCATTCTTTTGAAGTGTGTCATTGTTCCGATGAAATGTTCATCTTTAACGAGCTGCCAAACCTGTGGATTATCAAATTCACCGGCCTTTATCTTTTCAAGTGACGGGCTAGGAAATGCTGAAATGAGATACTTGAAACAGTCTCCTTTAATTGGCAAAGCTTTAACAAATTGCTTCATAAGACCCGTTTTATATGCAGAAGTGGAAATATAATGCTCTCTCTTCGACAAGTGTCTGATGTAGAATGTTTGAATTCCCAGGTTTTTGTTCAGATCTTAGTGGCCGGTTTGACTGCACACAACGGTTCTCACGAGCTGTGCTATCCCACACGAGCTGGTCTCGCGAGCTGTGCTGTCTAAAAGGGTAGAAAACTGCTCTTTTCCTATAAAATTATACTATCAACGATTCTAACATAAACTTTTAAACATAAACACAGCACATTTATGTGTTATCATTCTCCCATAAGAGAAATGTTTAATATTCCTACTTATACTTAAAAACTTAAGGTTATTCGTAGTCCCTCTCCTCTATTAAAGGTTTTAGGCGATCTGTCTGCGACCCTCCCCTCTTCGATACGGCACTGGATATCTATAGAATTTCCTTATGTTCGTTCTATTTTTTAAAGAAAAACTGAATTAGGTTTGATTTTATGTATTTCTTCACTTTTTAAGTACATAATTAAGTATGAAAATGTTTTTCCCCCTTTGCAGTATACACTGTTTTACATTGTGTGGAATATTTGGTCTAATTGAGGTACTGAGTTTTGATATCCCTGATATAATCTATCGTTTTAAAGAATGGGAGAAATCAAACTTACTCATCTTTCTCTAGTTCATTCTAGTGCAAGTTCGGGCAAACTAAATTTCACGGCTCTAAAACCGTTCTTACAGTTACTTACTTTTCTGTCTTTTGATCTTCTAAGTAAAATTAATTTAAATTTATAACGTATTTAAAATTTTTGAGCTTTTAAACTATTTTTAACTTCCCTCCTTCATTAGCAAGAAATGGCAGTTTTCAAAAAATTGAAACACATCTGGCTACACTTCGACATCCCTGTTCAATAGAAATTACTAGTGCATCCAAGTTATTGAGAACTTGAGATTTTAGAACTGCAGTGCGATACTGATTTAAGAGAATTGCATAGTTGTGAAGAAATATACAAATTCCACAATGTTTTTAATTCATACAAATTTGGCAAACAGGGATTTGCTTCAGAAATGTTGGGTTATTGTTGGATGAAGCTACATATACGAATAAGCATTCAGTGCGGTCTTCCTGTTTTTATACTTGATTTGGGGAAAGTTTTATACTCGTTGTAAAAAAATAAAAATACAAGAAGTTTGACTCTCATACGATAAAAACTGACCAGGATATGTAATTTCAAAATTTGCAATTTTTGATGCCGTTTTCAACTTGAAGGATCGATTAATTAATTTAGAATGATTCGAAGTAATGAACTTATGTACGGTGCTGCAAAAAAATTAGTACAATTTAACACGCCGTATATGGAAGTCATGTTTGGTCTGCATCAGATTTTATTAAATTAAAAATAAAACAAATTAAATTCCGCTAAGAATAAATTTTATCTAAAAATAGTATTTCTATGTATGACCCGTCCTTCTTTCAATCCCAAATGGGGCCTTCAACCAAAACGTTTGCGCAACGTGCTTAATTATTTCCCAATAAGTGTTCTTTTTTTTTTTTTATTTTTATTTTTTTTATTTATTTATTTATTTATTTATTTATTTATTTATTTTTACTATAACTGCAATAGAACTATGGAGGTAAGATGGACTAGCCCTAAACAAGCTTCTCCCGTACCCTGCTCTGAAGCACCGGCGATCCCTACGTGGTGACCAAAACATTGAGTCATTTACCATTGAGTTCAATGGGATTTAACGCGCTCGGATGTAAATATTTTGTAATTACGTCGTAAATATACATATAAATGTATATATTTTCTTTTTCTACAACACTTCAGAGTCCTAAGTATATGAAAACAACATATTTTTAAACAACATTCCATTCTGAACGGAATTAAATGCCATACTTTTCACGGGACAGTTTTCTCAAAATGGTTTAATTTGAATGAAATATTTTCACAAGTTTTCGTTAACTACATTAGAAAAAAAATTAAGGTAATTCGATTTTATTCGGTTAAGGTACAAAAATTAAGATCAAAGTTTATTGTATTATTAATATTAAAATTATGCATTATTTCTTTTCTATTTATAGAGCTTCTTCCTAAAATACTTCCTTAAATGTGACATGATTTTTTGGTTTCTGAGGCATCTTTTAAATCGAAAAATGTAAGTCAATTTATAATTAATGCTCTATTCTAATCGGTTCGTTTTAAATTAGAGAATTATTAGGAATTAGCGAAATACTTTAAATAGTACTTGACCTTCACTGAACATTTCTGAAAGGGAATAAAATAAGTTTTTTTTAAGTATTATTTAAAACTTGTAACTGAGTTATTATAAAATGTAAGGGGAATAATTCTTTTAATTATACTTATCAGATTTTTTTACCCTTCATTTCAACAATACATATTCCAAAACTCTTTATTACGTTCTTAAGTGCGCATCTCATAGCAGTTGCTTTACAATACCTTTTAACAGATTGTTTTCCAATACGAACAATTCTTACTTAAATAGTTTTATAATGTATTTGTCAACAGGATTTCAATTTATGTTTACAATTCAATATTAAGATTATTATATATTTAGATAACATTTATAATCATTATAAATTAGATACATTTAATAATTAGATTTCTTCACAGTACTTTCACAGTTGTTTATAAGTGAATAAATTCTTCATTTCAAACACATTTATAAATAATTTAATGATCTGAGTACGTTAAGAAGCCAGCATAAAACTCGAATTTCCGAGAAAAAAAAGACTTGCGTGGGAAACATTTAACAATCTGGAATCAATAAGAGGACCATTCATGATCGGACCTCCTTTGGCAGGATATACAAATGTTTTCACCTTCGTCGATTACCCTATTTTCAAATTCTTAATAAGCTGTCTTGATGATGTAGCACGTTCACATGGTCACATCATCTTGACCGCACATGGTACTTTCGCCAAATTCGCAAATGTATCCCTTTTCTGTTCCACACATTTGTGTAAAACTGTACATAATTTTACACAAATGTGTGGTTCCAAATCAAGGGAAAGCTAACTTATTGGCATCTCTGTGTGTATATTTATTAATTTTGACGAGGATTGCAGCATTTGATGGTAATTTTATTTTTAATTAACGCAAATAAGTAAAACGTGTAAGCCCAAAGTGATTATTTTTCAGATATATAAAATTAAAACGATGAGTTTAAAATGAGCAGCAGTAAAGCCTCTTCTCTAAAAAATTTTTAAAAATACATGTTACAATAATATATGGATGTGAAAAAAAAATTTGTTTTATTTAAAACATTTTGGCGTTTGGAAAATAAAATAAAAGTAGCGAATGCTCTATCAAGGGTATCGAAAGACGTATACAATTTTAAATGTACCGTAAGGTATTTTTCATTCTTTAAGCATAACATTTTTCTTAAAATCTATATTTTTGTAGTTCAACAGCTTAGAATTTTATAAAACAAATTCATAATCAAAATCGCTGTTGTTAGTTATCGAAAAATAACCAAGATGTGATTTTCGCGTAAATGTCACTAAACTATACAAATTGCTATTATCCATCACACTATGAATGTTTCTTTCATGCGAAAGTGTCCCTTTTTCGATTTGTATGGAACTGTCGTGTGTCGAAATACTGTCAGAACCCTGTCAAGCGAGCTTCTGAATGTAAACATAGAACACCCTATCTGGTGACCCAAGCTTCAAAGCAGTGCTTCACTTCTAGCGCTGGTTGGCCCCTCTTTCCTTTTCTACCTCAATGAATAGAACGACAATAGCAAAATTGTAGAAAATGACAAAACTAGAACCGAATCAAATTTTAACATAAAGTTATGAAGAAAGAAAGATTCCTACACCTAGCTAGAAGTGCGGGTGCAGAAAAAGATGGACGGGCAAATATTCTTTTGTTACTAATAATTACGATCGCTTGCCAATATATTTTTGGCCTCAAAATCAAGTTGCCGCTAAGAAACGTGAGAATTTTAATCTTCTTTAAACTGAGAATACATACGAGGTTTTGAAAACTGCATTTCTTTTCCGTATGCTAAGTTGCATCATTTCAAAAACCAGTATATAGGTGTGTGTTTACTGTATGAAATAATTACCTGCTGTATTTTAGCGCTGTGTGTCACTAATGTTATTGCCATCAGTCACTTTCAAATTTGTGCAAGATTCCTCCTTTATATTTTTTTCACCCCGCCCCCTTTTTTCGTCCTCTTGCTGTTTTGCCGTTGTAAATCGCTGGTACTGAATCAGTGGATACGGTGACATAATTGCATACGCAGTTATCATTCAGATTGTATGCTACACTCCTCAACGTTTTTCATTAACACTTGTTATTCGATTTGTAGAATACATTTGTTTTTCACTGGTATCTATCTAGAGCCGATATATGTTGCATCTACCAAAATTATATAAGACATACTAGGCAGCTTCAATTTTATTGAAATGCAGAATTGAATCTTGCAGAAAGGAAAAATATTCTTCATGAAGATGTCATAGTATACCATAAGACTGCCATAAGACAGAATCATAACCTTCAAAAGCATCTTTACATACTTTCTCGTGCTTCACTGCAAGCTTAAAATATTAATATTATTTGCACTAATTGTGTTTATGATTCTGTAATAATTTGCTCATATGTAATTTCTAAACTGATCGCAATTTATTTTTAATGAGATAAAATTTTCGTTAAAATAACACCAAACCATTGTAATTGTCTTCTTTTCTGTAAAGAATACATTTTAGGCACATATCATAATTTGAGCTCCGTTTCTTATTGTATTATTCAGGAGGAGCTCCGCATCGTTTGCTGGAAATTTCAGCTCCTAGTTCACAGACTTCGGCGATAATGAAAGAGCTGCACCCGGGTACTTCTTACGTTCTGAAAGTGGTCGCAGAGAACGCTGTTGGTAGAGGCGAACCATCTGATGCTGCATTCTTCAAGACAGGGGAAGAAGGTGATTATACTTTCTTTTTTAAAACTTATTTTGCTTGAAAGAAATATGCTTGGATATTTGTGGCAAATAATGCATATGAATACAGTTTAGAGAGACTTAAGGTAAAATATTTGAAAATTATTTATTTTTTGTACTAGTTAACTAGTTTTACTTGCTAAAAGTTTTGAGAACTTAGCGATTTCATTTGTGTATTAACTTTTGCTGTACTATTAGTTACTACATTCTATCCTCTTTTTATTTCGCAGAACCCAGTTCGCCGCCAGCCGATATTATAGCCGAACCAAAAGGTTCTTCTACTATTCGAGTGTCTTGGAAGGTAAAGAGGATTCATATTCTGTTCCTGTTTAAAATGGAATTTTTCTCTTTTGAATTGTTTTTGAGTTTCTAATCTCAGATTATATTTTGAAGAGAGTAGAATTTTAAATAAATGTGAAAAAGAGAACAAATACCTGATATTGAAATTCTTTGTTGAATTTTCATTTTTCTCACCTTCAAAAATTGTATAAATGGATAATATTTCTAAAAATGGCTAATAATATATTGAACAGTAAAACACGTCTGCATTTTAACTAACATACAAAACTGAATTAAAAAAAAACTTGGTATTAGTACTATTTCGTTTAAACTGGATGAAATAAAGAACATAAAATAGTAAAATTTTCAAGATGAAGGCTACTGGAATAGTATCTTACAATAATAATTATCTCAAATTGGCATTTATATTTGTTTTTATTAATCAGTTGCTGTAATCTTAAATTTTTCCTAACCTTTTTTAAAGTGTATAATACCACTAAACTGAGTTTTCATTTCGACAGCCACCACCCAAGGACAGCTGGAATGGTGAACTAAAGGGTTATTACATCGGCTACAAGTCCCGAGATTCTAACCAGCCTTATTCCTACAAAACCATGGAGTATTTGCCAGAAGTGCAGCAGGAGTTCTTTCTCACCAATCTTTTGAAGGCGTCAGATTACAGTGTCGTCGTCAAAGCTTTCAACTCGGCCGGAAGTGGACCGCCTTCGCACGAACTGTATGTTAGGACTCTTGATGGAGGTGAATTGAAAGGCTTTTATTGCTTTACTCTACACCAAAAAGAAAACAAAGATTTAATGCTAGTCAGAAATTTTATTTGGGGACATTCTCGGAATTTTAGTACTCAGTCGAATATTTAAAAAAGATATTCTTTTATAAATGTTTTGCCTGAGGGAAAAAAACTTTATAAGTATCTTGCTTAATTTACTTTTTAATGATATTTGAAATTTTTCTTTATCTTATAAAAGCTATTGAAGGTCACTAGATAAAGTGCTTTTAATCAGAAAGATGGTGTTGGGAAGACGGAATTCTACCGGCGAAAATTTTAAACAATTGCACATTTTTTGAAAACTCAACTAACTTCAAAATCATTTGTCATTATAACTTTTTTAATATTCTGCCGCCAAGTCTTCTTTTTCTTATTTTTACAACAGTTACACTTCATGACTAAGAAATAGCGTTTGAAATTAAACAATTTTTATGTAGGAGAAGCATAAAAAATAGAGGCATACTTATGTATGTATATATTACTAATTCCATCCATAACTCATCTAAGTGAATCTTTAGTGAAAATATATTATTTGAAAAAATGTAAAATTTCACTTTTATAAGTTAAATAATTTATTGAAGGAAATAAAAACGTTATTTTGAAAAAGAAAAATTTTTCAATTATTTTATTACTAAAGCCTTTGCACCTTACCTGAAGAAATAAATAATTATTATAAGAATTTATTTAAAAGTGTATCGGACAGGAAAAGTTAACGAAAAAATTATAAATTGTAAGTACTATTTTACTTTAGGTGGTTTATTTTGTCAACATATTTTTAAACCGTTAATAGTGTTATAAAACATTTAAAATTAAATTTAATTATATTAGCTTGCAGTTAAAGCAAATATTTTGGAAAAGTATAGCATAAAAACATGATTTCATCTTGTATAATGCAGGACTGAAGCTTCTTTTCATAGTGTAGACAGTTTGCTTTTAATCCGGAAAGTTCAAACTAAACTTTCTAATTTGTTTTAATCTATATATAATCATAAATAATACAATCAGTACATAATAATAATTATGTAATTTTCTGCAAAAAAGCTTCTGCAACAGAACATTATTTTCGGTACTATTTAATATATTTTCGATATTATAAATTTTATTTACATGAAAAAATATGTTTTTATACTCATAAAGTTTTATTTTTAAGCTTGAGTTTCTGTTGTTTATATAGGTATTAGCTTATTATTAATCATGTAAGGAATATACGTTATTTTGTGTGTGTATGTAATGACCTGAGGCTCAGTGCGAGACCAAAGTGTTGTATCAGTCCATTTCTTCAAATTATAAAGAATGGGACTGCACAATTATTGCTTAAGCGTCTTTATCATTATCTTATATTTGCATCTAATTTCAAATAATCAGCTTTAAAACACAAATGTAAAGTATAAAAGTAAGCATCTTTCTTATATATAGGAAGCAACCAACACAGATTAAGACCCAAAACTAAAAAGTTTTACTTCTTTGTTTTAGAAAAGAGAGGAGCAGTTAGTTTGTAATTTTTATTTCTTTTTGTTGGTCTAGTATTATTTCGCTACTGTTTCTTATTTGAAGATTTAAATTTTAAAATCGTTGGAACAATGTTTTAAAAGCCTTTATTGTATAACTCTGAACTGGTATCGCAGAGACCGTCTGTTGTATGTTGATGACATTAAACGTTTAAATGACCATGCTAATAAAAAAATGGAGTTTCAAATGCATCAGCTGTGAACTTTAAGAAAGAACAGTCTCCTGATTAAATTAGTAAAGCGATTTCAAAGTATTTTAGGAATCTCTTTTTAATAAATTTCGCGTTATGCAGTTTCTGTGAGAGATATTATCCTCCACGAAGGCATCCCTCCCCTTGGGCTGATAGCCCTCAAGTGCTTTGCTAAAATTAATAATTTAAATGAACAAAATTAAATAAACAAATAATTAGTAATAAACAAAATAGTAATTAAATAAACAAAATGAGAGACCTTAATTAATGACGTTACCGGCCAATGTAAGAATCCCGAAAAGGACTCCCATTTATAAGAAAAAAAAAAGAAAAAGGTGATAAAACAAATATTACTTTCGAGTTTTAGAGGATGTTTTTAGTACTTACAAAAATATATATATATATAGTCAGACATACTGTTGTAATTCAAGCCTTTCATATTAACCAAACATTGACTTTCAAAACTGAAGCAGACATACTTAAAAACTGTAGATATTATGGATATAAATGATGACTAAATATTATTAGATGATTTTTTGTCTTCTATTTCAAATGCCACATGAATTTCTTACATTTAGTTTAACACACCGTAGTCAATATGAACAAATGCAAGAGTTTGCTGGTTTTCCAATTTTAGGTGACATTATATATGTTAATTTTGCTTACAGTGTTGTGCATTTACATATCGTTCTTGCTTGTTATTGTTTTAGATTTTATGGGTTATTTGATATCACAATAAATTCAAACATTTTGTCTTCAAAAAGGTTTCGACTATTGAAAATATTGCAAGAACGCTCGACTTTTATAAAGCGAAGGAAATCTTCAACTTGAATTAAAGCCTTTATTATATATTATACACATCTTTGCGGTTACAGAAATGTTGCAAAAAATTAAATAAAACATTTAATGTGATTGAAATGCTATATAAAATGTCTGGATAAAAGATTTCCGTACTACGCCGTAAAATATCCTCAAAATGTAAAAGATTTCAACATTTGTTAAGGAGAGAAAAAATTATTCATGTAGATTGCGTTTTGAAAGCATTTATGAAATTCTCTTTCTCAGAATTGCCGCCTGCTCCTTCCCTGTTTGTGTTGGCTACGTCTCCTACTTCCGTTAGCCTACGTTGGAGTACTAGAAAAATAGACAATCCTCTGACTGGTACGTATTACAGAGTTTATTTCTCTCAGAGAAAAAAACTAATAAATATAAGCTATCTTTACGAAAACAGATCACATAAGGAAAATATCACTAACAATTTATGCATTTCCTGATTATTACAATCTCATTTATTTTATTAAAATGTCAATCTTAAATCGATAATTTAATGGAGACAAATCTGTATTCTTTGATATATAATGTAACATCTCGTTTTGATACATTTTGTATGGCACTGTGGTTCAGTATGCGAGAGAAAACTTCTCAAGAACTTGAAAATGAGTAGAAAGTTTTTAGTCTTTACAGTAAAACTTTCTCTGAGTTTATATGATTATATGCAAGAACACAAGCTTATTTAGTAAAGTTTCAACAAGTAATTAAAATCTGTTATATTTTTTAGCTGCATGTTATTCGTTATTTATTTTTCCTTGATAAGAATTTTATGAAGTTAACAAGGAACATTTTTAGCAATATTTTTCTTAGTTTATTGAATTGCTAGTGCTAAAATATCATTCTCTTTACATATCAATGTTACCCGTGTTGTTTTAATATTTTTAGACTACAATTTAGCAATTGTTATAGTTTTGTGCAATTAATTCACTTGCTAAATAAAATGAGTCTGACTTTTAACTCCAATCACAATCTAAAAATGAACCGTTTTCTGAAGGGGCAATGATTTAATAGAATCGTTTGTGTCCTATCAATATTAAATGCTGAAACCAAATTTATTTTTATCTGTATAACTATCCTAAAGTGATTTAGAATTCTAAAATTCATTCCTGTTTTCAACTTTTTAGTTTCTTTCTGTTTGAATGCAATGATTTAACAGAATCGTTTGTGTCCTATCAATATTAAATGCTGAAACCAAATTTATTTTTTTTCTTCATAACTATCCTAAAGTGATTTAGGAATTCTAAAATTCATAGTTTTCAATTTTTAAGTTTCTTTCTGTTTGAATGTTTAACATTTCGAAGAACTCAACAGTGGTCGGATTTCAGTTTTTTGCATGTGAGGTTACATTATAAAAACTATAAGATATTACATTATAAGGGTATTAATATCAAAGTCGCTCTTCAGAAACTGTATTTCACTAAAGTTCCAAGTAAATCTAGCATAACTAAAGAAAGTTTCATTTATTTCCGATTAATAGAATTTCTTTATTATTTTTCGTTTTACGATTATAATGTATTCCTAAATAATTTTATTGAATCCTCACCTTACTGTTAACTTCTGACAGGTTATACAGTTCACTATAGAGAAGAACAGGGCCAATGGCAGGAAGTGGCTGTTGTTGCCCCAGAAGATAATACCTACACGCTTAGTAATTTGCAACCTGAGAGACTCTACCAGATATATGTAACTGCCACTAACCAATACGGAAAGGGAGATCCTAGCGAAATAGTTGCTATTAAGACAGAAGAGGGAGGTAAGTCTGTTATATTTTACTTTTAATGCAATATAACTTGTATTTCGAAATTTCGTTTATTTTGGTATTTTATAATTTCGCTTTTATGCCGGATAAAGTGAAAACAATGTTTTTATATTACCATGATATTAAATCTTGCAGAATTGCTTTTTATAACATCTTTACTCAATCTATCGATATTTAACTTATTTAGGAATGTTAAAAAATCTAGAATAAAAAAAATATAAAAAATAATAAAAAATTACTTCAAGATGCTATGTTTGCGTGAATTTAACACTTTTCAAATGTTGTGAGATTGTGTACGATTCATTGGATAAAACAATGAATACTACAACTGATAAAATATAACTTAAGTTATCAATAGATTAATTTGTAATTCCGTTTATCACAGTTAATTAATTACCTTATGAAGTATAAAATAAGAGGTTAGATCTTTACATCGAAGTATTAATGTATAATAGATGTATAAAATTTCACTTCTCTAGAAAAAGCAGTAAAACTATTTAATTTTTTTTCAATCTTAAAACTTGTTATACTACCTTACGGCCTTCTTTAAATATATTATTGACAATACCTGTTCCGATTATTTTCCTGGCCCACCAGCGACCGAACACTGGTAGTTTCAACCATTCGAATCCAGATGAAAGGGCTGGTTGCATGAGCATTTTCCGGTAACGTGTATACAAAATAATTTCTCTTGGAGAGTTCTCCCCGAAGGCATAGCCGGATTTAGACTTGATAAGGCCTTAAGCTATTTGAGATATAAAGCCATTTATACTATATTTTAATACTATATTTATACTATATTATAATTTATGGGGACCCTAAGCTTATACGTAAATCCTGCACTGCACGTAGGCTTTCCTTCTCGTAGGAAGATTGCATTTAGTGTGCTTTGCCATAATAAACTAAACCAAACCGATTAGTTTCCTGGAATATAAATATGCAGTCTGATGCTTGCTTCTGTGCTTTAAAAGGATTTAATGTTTTGATTGCATCTAAGGAATTGACACTTTTGTCACTATGCAACATTTATAAATTAAAGAAGAATGAAGACATATTTTTTCGTAAATTTAAAGTAAAAATATAGACCTTAGTTCTTTTTCTTCATTTTATTTCACTGTGTACTGCATATAAATGAAAAAAAAAACTCTTAATTTAGCTAATAAATTTAACTTTTGATAATTTGTTGAATGTTTTTAATGGCCGGACGTTTTATTTAATAGATTTATTTAAAGTTTTATTTAAAGTTATGCCACTACAATTAGTAATGGCGCAAGTCTAATAGCGCCACTACAAGGGCCGAAAATGGTGGCCATTTCATTATGGAAGCAACTAATTGGTGGCCCTGTTGCCTCCTGTAAAAAGGGACGGACAGTTACAACCTTGCCTTCTCTAGGAACCATCGCTATGGTTATCATAGTCGCTAACCACTATACTGGCTAGGCGGCAATTTGCTGAATGTAGTAGTCCGTTTATAGTTAAATGTGTAATATGTAATGAAAAATTTACTTCTAAAGAAATCTATGCGTCTTAAGATGCTTTCAACCTTTGATGTTTTAAAAATTTACTCCAAATTAAACAAGTTTCTTGCAGTACTTACCTTCTGTATATAACTTAAATTTTTTAAGCATAAATTTAGAGCCAAAAATTATATTTTTAGTACATATTTTAGTAATACTGCAGCCCGAAAGACTATTCCCTAACCTTATCAGTTTTTTTATTCTAAAATTGTTAATCGAAGATATGCTACATTCTTAGAGCGTTTCAGAGAAGCGCTTTGTGTTATCTCTATGGAAATTTCTTAGCCATACACAAGATTTTCCCGATATAAAAGAAATGTTGCATTCCCTGTACAATAACTTTGTAGTCATGCACAGATCTTCCCATCCCGAAAGAACAAACACATGTGTTGCCATGATAAAAAAATGTTTCAACAGACAGATGATTTTTCTGCCGAGAAGAAACTTTTTGTTTTGCGTGTTTGGAAGCTTCCAAGTCATACAAATAATCTTCCTCCACGAAAACGTAAACTTGTTGCATCACCTGTATAGAAACTTCCTGGTCGCACACAAAATTTTCTCATCTCAAACTAGCAAAGAAAGTTATCTTTCCTTTTGTGGAAACTTCCTAGCCACACAGAGGATTTTACTGAACAAAGAAGGGTCTTGTGTTACCTGTATAGCAACTTCCTAGTCATACAGAAATTTTTCCCGCCATTAACGAACAAAGAATTATAATACATCGCCTGTACAGAGACTTCCCAGTCATACACAATATTTTCCCGCTTTAAAAGAACAAGGGATTGTCATGTGTTGCCTGTATGGAAACTTCCTAGTCATGCAGAGTTTCCCGCCTTAATCGGAACAAAGAACACGTTTGCCCCTGTTTTGAGTTTTTTCTGTTCAGCAGCACGAACAAAGAACCTTTTCTTCTCGTTATCCCAGAGCATTTTCAATGTTGTCTTTTAACTTGACACTCGTGTATTGCAGAGAAACACAAATGCATGGCAAGAAAAACCACCGCATAGGCGATAATTCAGGATCTTGAGTTTATAGTTATATTTAAAGAAAACATCATGTCGATTTACTTGTGCATTCGAGGGGAAAAAATTATTTGTACTTTTTTATTTTATTTAGAAATTTTTAAAGGAATGAAAAATACAAAATTTTCTAATACGGTCGTTTATCTCCTTTCCTTATTATTTAATAATTACTTCCGAATGCAAATATTGTTTCTAATCGGTCATTACTTTTTTTAAATAGGAAACGTATAATTTTAAATGCATAATCAAACGCACAGTGCTGGATTGATTTTTATATTTTGAATGTAATTGTAACTTTGCATCATTTCTTTAAAGTTGGACACTACAGAAAAGAAGAGGCATACATTTATACAGTAAAGACGTTAGGAGGAGAAAGACTGGACGGATCGAAGAATTTGGCAAGACGAAAATATGCAATTAAACTGATTTTTTTAATATTGGAAATAACGAATAATTAATGCTTAATTATGAATTAAACTTTAACATTAATTTTTAATTTATCCGATTACATTTTATTTATTAGGTTTAAAGAAATGTTAATTGATAACATTATTTGTTTATGTTTAAAAAATTAAGAATTTTACTTGCTAAAATTATCTCAAGAAATTAATCTTACGCTAGGTAGACGCTTTCTCCGATCTCATTTTAACCCAATTCTTCTTTAAGTGACCATATTCTTTTGTCATGTCTGGAATCGAGTCTGTATTGGCTGTTCTAAAAAAAAGTACATTGTACACGTAGGAAGCTTGTTATTTTGATCATGAAGTAAAATAAATAAAAGACCTGCTAATCATAACTTTGAAACTTCACAAGCTTCCGCTTCATTTCTTTAGTTTCTCCCGCTTATCAAATGTGCGTTAATTTGAAATGATGAAAGCTAATAAGCAGAAATAAAATATGCTAATCGAAGAAATTAAATCGGAAGCAATGGAACCTGTGATTGGATATTTGAATTAATTACATCCGAGGAAAAAAAATTTCAAGGAACTAAATTAAAATAATAATCGTAAAAGTTATCGACATATTAAACAAACATTTATATGCAGAATTTATATATATATATTTTTAATCTGATTTATTACCTATAAATGCTATTCTTTCAATATCTTTCGAATTAACATATTATCCGTTTATTCATCCTAAAATCAGATCTATTAACTAACGATTAATCAAAAATATTATGTTATTATTTCTGATTTATTTAATTCGTTTATGCAAATTAATATTTTAATTTATTAAAGCTTTACTTTTAATGTACTGAATGCAGTAAGTACAGAACAAAATTAATACTTTCGGGATGTATTTAGCACAATTTTGCTTTTCGAAATTTTTAACTATTTATTTAGAAGCTGAAATAAAAATATTACGCTATATTTACGTCTCTTTCCGGTGGAAAGAAGGTTGCCTGATAATATACGCATGGAATAATCCAAGCATAATTATGCATGGAAGGATTTGGAAAATTGAACTTCTAGTCAATTTTAAAGTGCTCAAAGACACGGAATATCCTTCTCTGTTTATCGCCGCCGAAATTATACTCTTTTTAAGAACAAAATCTGGATGATGATCTAATTTACACTGATACATATGTGACGAAAACTGTCGGCGCAAAACATTTGCAAAGGACAGCATTTTAAAGGACCAATGACAACGCAAGAGAAGAAAAGGGAGAAAACTTTCATTCGAATTACATCAGATTATAAGATTAAAACTGCTTAAATGTGAATTTTTTAATATTTTTATTGTCTAAAACATTCTCTGTTTTCTATTATAACAGATGGTCATTCACTTTTGTCAGTGGCAAGCCTAGGACATAATGGTAACTACATGGACATGGCAGTTGTCATCCCAGTTACTGCGTCTTTGGTGACCATAACTATCGTACTCATTGTTGCATGTATGTGTGTAAGAAAAATAAGGAGTCGTCATAACTTGGAAAGAGGTAAGGATGATTTCTTTGGTTAATTATTAGAGTGATGAAAAATATTTTATTGACTTCGCTAATTTTAATTTATGCTAAAGGAAATTTAATTAATTTTTAATAATATGACATTTTAAAGTTAGTTACCTTAAAGTGTGTCTGAAAAATATGAATTTTTCCTTGAATTCTTGTTTAAATTATGTTTATGTTCGAATGATTCTTATAAGCTATTTTTTTTTTACATTCTCATATTGTTTTCGCAATACCTCGGCCTACCAGCGGCCGAGCGGTAAAGTAGCTGAACACTGGTAGTTCGGTCCGAAGTTCAAATCCCGCGAACGGGCTGGGTGCATGGGCGTTTTCGTGTTTTTTCCTCATGTGTAACGAGCATATGAGCCAGTTTCCCTTAGAAAGTAATGCATGGTTTTTACATTTCTTTGGATTTTAAATTTTAATTAATTTTGAAATTTTAATCCGATCACATTTAAAAGCATGAACATTATATCTATGCACTATTCTATAATTTCTTTTTCTTAAATTCTGTGATTAAAATGTATGTTTTCAGTTAATCTATTCTCTGTTATGTCTTTTTTCCGTATAAATATGCGAACTCATTAATTTGTGTAATCAAATAAATTTAAAATATGTATTAACTTCAAAACATGAGTTAATAAATGATTTGCATAACATATTTTTATTCAAATAGCAAAATTATTTTTTATTTGTAAAATAATAGAAAAATCTGATCACCCCTCCCCGAATAAAATTTGACTGTTCTTCCATGTAATTTAACATTATGCTGTTAATGTTAAATGACTATATGTGTATTTACACAAAGTAATACATAATCTGAGAAATGTTTAGAAGTTTCTGAAACATGCTGCACTTTGCAGAAAAGCAAACGATTCTGGTTTCTTAATTTGAAAATTCTTAGCTTCCTTATAAATTTAACCATTAGATTTAATTTGTTTAAAACCAGTTTTCAAAACTTCTTTTGCCCACCAGCGGCCGAGCGGTAAAATCGCTAAACATTGGTAGGTTTCCGGGTTCAATTCCTGGCGAACGGGCTTGCTGCTTTTCGTGGTTTTCCCCATGTGTAACGTGTATATGAGCCAGTTTTTTTTAAAAGGTCTTCCACAAAGGCATGCCTTCCTTTATGCAAATAGCCTTAGTGTCCTTTGCTCTTATCAACTAAATCAAAATCTTCTTTTACCTTTATTAGACATCAAATGTAATAACATAAAATAACTGAAAGAAAATTCGATAATTCATATAGACTTTTGTAATGCTTACGTTTATTATTTAATTTTGAAAATATGTACTATTTTTATTAAAATAAAAGCATTAAGCATTTCAATTGCATACAAACGTCAGTAAGACAATTGTTTATGGTAACCTTACTAAAAATGTGTTCACCAACAAAGATCAGCCAAGATGAGAATTTTTTTTTTCCCCAGTAGTGATTGATTGGCTAAAGCCATAGCGCACTGGTAATTCAGCACTACTTCTCTTTCTGGATAATGAAAGTCTTGTTGGTTTCATGCTGCCCATATGATAAAAATTCAAGCGAATTTCACGCGGAAAGTTTATGATAAACTCATCCACCTCTCCTAAAAGCGCTGGGGAGTACATTACAATAATTAAATACATAAATATCTAAGCTATTCACTCACCCGTCCCTTTATTTATATATTGGAATATAACAAAGGCCTTTTTAAGTAAATCTTGTTCGATGATACGAATAGGTTACTTCGCATTAATTGATATCGCTTAAATTAATACCGTTCTTTGTTACTATGTTTCTCATATAATAACTAATGTTAGCGTTTTAAGCTGGTATCGCATATGAAAGCATCTCGAAAAAACAACTGTTTTGAGCCACTTTTGCGCCTTATCATATGATTAAAATTTCAATCAATCGCTATGGGTCACCAGGATTATTATTATTTAAAGACGAACAGATACTCCGTAATAACTATAGTGATTTGATTCTGAATCAGGTCAGTTTAAATACGTACAATGGACAAGATTTAGCGGTAGGGAGAGAACAATCGTGAATCTTTCTTTCTGTGGTAAATGCAGCAGAAAATTGTTCGAAAAGATTGACTGTCTGAAACAGAGGACTGAGGGATAGTGCTTTTATAGGACTTTTATTCATAAACTTTCTAAGCACCGATGGGGAGGGGAATAGGGTTATACTTTTATAATTTATTTTTTTCTTTTCTAATATGAAATTTAATTAACCTTAATAGATTAGATTTTGAGTTTTCGCATTCAACAAGATATTTGCTAATATTATAATCAAGTTTCATAAATTTAGCAGAATTTAATTTGTTGTTAATTGTGTTTCATTAGAGTTAAGTATTGTTTTAAAGTCCTTCTCAGAAGGGGAAAAAAGATCCGATTATTACATTTAAAAATGCAATATATAAAACTCCTCTAAATTCAAAATGACTATATAGAGAGAGTTAAGATTATCTGATTTTAAAAAGCAGGATATTGCATTCTTTACACCACAATATATGCATGATATCGAAGCTGGGGAAAATGGTTACAGCCGAAAACATCGCGGCAAAAACATCGCGGACGATAACGTCGCGGAGAAAACAACGCAAGGCGAAAACGTCGTGCTACAAAACATCTTGGGAGAAAACATCGCAAAGAGAAAACATCGCAGTTCTAAAACATCTTGGTACAAAACATCGTCATCGAAAATAAAGCAGTTCAAAAACTTCGCAATTTAAAAACATCGTCGTCGAAAATATCGTGGTAAAAAATATCGTATCTACAAATCATCGTTTGACGATAACATCGCGGACATGCTTTTTTCATACATGCTTTTCGCAAACATGCGTTAATAACTGTAAATGGATATTCCCATAATGATTTGTGAGCGCAAAATGGAAAGAAGGATAATTTTTACTTTCACATTTTTTTATTAATTAATAACTTTTTTCTGAAAAAGTAAGAAGGAAACTTAAGCATAGCAAATTAATGCAACTTATAGCAGTTAATAGAATTTTAAACCGACATAGTTAACTAACAAAGTCCATTAATAAATAATTTTTATAAAGTTTTTACTAGTCATTTTTCGTGAAAGTATAATCTATAAGTTGCATTTAATTTTCTATGCTTAAGTTTCCTTCTTACTTTTTCAGAAAAAATTTATTAGTTAATAAAAAATGTGAAAGTAAAAATTATCCTTCTTTACATTTTGCGCTCACAAATCTTTATGCGAATATTCATTTACAGTTATTAAAGCATGTATGGAAAAAGCATGTCTGCGATGTTATCGTCATGCGATGATTTGTAGATACTTTATTTTTTACCACGATATTTTCGACGACGATGTTTTTAAACTGCGAAGTTTTTGAACCGCTTTATTTTCGACGACGATGTTTTGTACCACGATGTTTTATGACTGCGATATTTTCTCTTTGCGATGATTTCTCCCACGATGTTTTGTAGCACGATGTTTTCGCCTTGCGTTGTTTTCTCCGCGACGTTTTCGTCCGCGATGTTTTCGCCGCGATGTTATCGGCGGACACCGGGGAAAATTTCGAACATTTCGTGTTTGCATTGTTATGAGTTTTTGTATTCAACGTAAAGAATACAATTTAGTGTATAATTTCTTTTTGTTATTATTTTGCAGCTATTGCAGCCGAGAAGAATTACGCATTGGCGGCTGGAACTCTTCAGCGATATGTCGATATAGATAAGACACGGTCTCTTATGGATCCTAGCCGCGCTGGTCATTATCCCTTGCCTTACGAGACTATCCAGATGATGTCTGAAGAGCAGGATCCTTCCTTTGCCAAAAGAGGCGGTAATCAGGAACTTCGAGCCTTCATAGGGAAGGTGAGGAATTCTTTATCAAAAACTCTTTTACTGAAACGTTTGATTACAAAATCATCTGTAAAGTCATTTGACTGAAAAATCATTGTACCAGTTTTTCAGAATTTTAGGTAAAATTATTAAAACAATTCATCATCTCTAATTTTAGTAATGTTTATATATATATATACACTGAAGTGACAAAAGTCATGGGATAGCAATATGCAAATATACAGATGGCAGTAGTATCGCGTAGAAAATGTATAAATGCGAAGTGCTTTGGCAGGGCTTTCATTTGTGTTCAAGTTATTCATGTGAAGATGCTTTGACGTGATTATGGCCGCACGACGAGAATTAACAGACTTTGAACGCGGAATGGTAGTTGGAGCTAGATGCATGGGTCATCCCATTTCGTATATCTTTAGGGAATTCAACATTCCGAGATCCAAAGTGTCAAGAGTGTACCGAGAGTATCTAATTTCAGGCATAACATCCCACCATGGACAGTGCAGTGGCCGACCACCTGCACTTAACGACCGAGACCAGCGACGTCTGCGTAGAGTTGTCAATGTTCACAGACAAGCAACACTACGTCAAATAACCGCAGAAATCAATGTGGGACGTACGAGGGACGGACGTGTCCGATAGGACAGTGCGGCGAAATTTGTCTTCCTTGGGCTATGCCAGCAGAAGACCGACTCGAGTGCCTTTACTGACAGCACGACATCGCCTGCAGCGACTCTCGTGGGCTCGTGAGCATATCGGTTGGTCCCTAAACGAATGAAAAACCGTGGCTTGGTCAGATGAGTCACGATTTCAGTTGGTAAGAGCTGACAAGGCACTATTCAAGCTGGTGGTGGTTCCATAATGGTCTGGGCTGTTTTTACATGGCATGGACTTGGTCCTCTGGTGCAACTGAACCGATCATTTACTGGAAATGGATACTTTCAGCTACTTGGAGATCACTTACAGCCATTCATTGACTTCACGTACTCAAACAACGATGGGATTTTTATGGATAACAATGCGCCATGTCACCGGGCCACAATTGTTCGCGATTGGTTAGAACATTCTGGACAATTCCAGCGAATAATCTGGCCACCTAGACCGCCCGACCTGAATCCCATCGAACATTTATAGGACATCATCGAGAGGTCATTTCGTGCCCAAAACCCTGCACCGTCAACACTTTCGCAATTATGGACGTCTATAGAGGCAGCATGGCTCAATATTCCTGTAGGGGACTTCCAACGACTTGTTGAGTCCATGCCACGTCGAGTTGCCGCACTTCGCCGGGCAAAAGGAGGACCGACAAAATATTAGGAGGTATCCCATGACTTTTGTCAGTTCAGTGTATATATATGAATGAACTCTATGAATAGATGAATTAATATTTTGCATGAATTCCTCTATCCTAAGTCAACCCTCTTCCGAGAAATCGGCAATAATTTACTAACTTTTTTATACATGTACTGTTCTACTTTATGTGTAAACTAGTCGTTTCCTTTTATAAATGTATGATTTTAAAGCATATCGTTGCAATTATATACGTACTTCCTTTAGTTACAGGTTTTTAATAGTTTTAATGCAGTCCTCTTAAGTATTAACATTTCCTAATTTCAATTTGCAATAGGTTTACGTTTTTGCTTTTATCCGGTAATAATAATAATGATATTCTTGCTAAATTCTTAACTAATCCATAGAAATGAAGTCGAACATAGCATTTCTGTCTGTAATCTTGTCACAGTGTCGTAAATATCGTAAACTTCGCACTCATTTCATGCTGCTGTGTACTATTAACATGACGCCTGCTCTTTATCATTTGAACAGTGTAGTCAATATAAGAAACCCATGCATGCATATATTGCTTTATTGCGTTTTAGTCAGCGAATGATGCTTAAAATAAAGATATGCGTCAAAATGGCCATGACTGTGTAATACAAAAGCATTGAGAAAAATTTTCATTATGCACACATATGTATACCCATATTTAGTATATAAACTAAAACTCAAATTTGAAGGTAATAAGTTTTAAAAAATTAAGAAAATAATAAAAAAAGTGGTGAAAGCTGCAGTTATTTAGTGGTAAACAGAAAATACTTTTAAAAATCTAGTCTTAATTTTAAAATTATATTCTAATTAAAAATCAAGAATAAGTACAAATAGGGAAATAAAACATTGCATACCAAATGTAATTGCCACAGAGATCTGAAAAAGTGAAACTCAACCGTAAAAGATCATAAAAAGGAAAACTTTTACGTTCTCGTGACATTTTCAAATAGTTGTTATCTCGAGATTCACCAAACACAGTGTCTCTTCCGAGCTAACTAACAAACAATTTAATAAATCTAAGAAAATATTAAATAAGAATATTAGATGATATTGCTCATTAGTTGCCCAGCTATACAGAAATGACAGGCTAGAACGTAGCATTTGGCTAAAGTTTATTCGTAAAATAATGAAAATAAAATTTTATTATGAATGTGAACTGAAAAACGATTGGAAATATAAAAAATAAAAATGTAAGCGAAAAATGAAAATACAAAAGGAATAGTTGCATTCAATAGCTGTAGAATTATCAATAATTTAAAAATTGTATCACTAATCACTTAACGACGCAATCATTTGTTTACATTTGAAAGTTAGCATCATAGTGAATTAAGTCGGTTTGTACACCAATTTCAGTGTCTTTTTGGGGAGTGGAGCGAAAAATCTGCTTGATTTTAATTAATTTAAACTCTTAATTTTAATTGTAAATTTTTTTAACGGTTTTTAACTCTATTTAGATTTTTAGGTTTTTATGTCTTTTACAATTATTTAAAGAAGATGTTTTGAATTTTGATGTGTTTTCCCCCTAGCCGGGAAATGAGAACTGAATTGATTGAATGAGAAATATATTTCTGATGAAATTCGGGAAAATAAGTTTAAATGTAATGCAGCAAAAAATGTGCATAACTTAATATGCCGTACAAGGAATTCATGTGGTGTCCACATCAGATTTTTTTTATTTCAGTTTCTTATCTATTTCAAGAAAAAAGTCAGTAAATGTTTGGCACTTAAATTTATCTTTTAGCAAGATTCAGATTATATTCACATGTCAGAAGGCCTATATAGCCGTATGCAGTAGGCTTTACGTTTTTCTAAAGGATTTTGCTTAATTTGGTTTTACGTTGTTTACATTGCTGATAATTCTACAATATGATAATTCTACAGTTATTCTGGTTAAGGTATAAAAACCTTAACCAGAACATAAGAACAATATAATTCAATCCCTTTTAAAGCAAAAAATGCACAATTTACCAACGTATAAAAATAAAAATCTTAGCTCAGCGAGCTGGGTAACAAAGCTGGGTAATATATATGTATATATTTTGTGCAGCCGATTGCTGCGCATCTACATATTATAGCAGTGCCATATACAGAATTCCAAGATTCTAAGGCTACTCATTTTTGAGGTATGAAAGACTTACATAATGCACGTACCTACAGACATCAAGAAAAAAATATCTTCTGAATCCATTTCACAATACGTTTTGGAAGAAATTCCTTTATTCTGTCCGTATGTACAGATGTAACGCGAAAACATTGTTCAAATGTAATCGAGAGCGGTCAAAATGGATATTTTTATTGAAATACGACCCGAAATATTTCGCGATTACAATACTTCGTTTACTTCGTACAAGGAAATAAAAACACAGAATGAGGACAGGTGTAAAGCTCGGTATAAGCTTACAGGTGTAAAGCTGACTGTAACCGTAGATTCATTAGGGTATTCTGAAGCAGAAGATATGACAAATATGCAGTACCCTCCCCGGGACTCAAACCTGGACCTCTTGAATACGCGCCGAGTGTGCTAAAAAGAGAGCAAGCTTTCGTGGTGTACCCAGGAAAGCCTGCTGGAAAGAGGAAGGAAATATCTCATAAACATTTAATTTTAATGTGATTCGTGTTATAATTTTATAAGTAGAAGATATTTCCTTAAAGAAATGAATTCAAATAATGCTTTACTGAAACAGTTGTCAAACTCTCTAATTGAAAATAATTTTTGTAATTAACTCTCTTGTGCATAACTTGTGCAATATAACTAAAGATATTATATCATATGTCAATATGATTGAAATGAAATTTAATATGATTAGAAATTAATAACATTTTACTATATTTGTATATTGCTTTTCAGGATGGCCAGCAAACGTTATATAACAAGCCAATGACATTGAGAAGAAAAGACGAGAATATATATGATAGTCCACAATAAATCGTAGTTGTGTACAAAAACTTTTTGAACAAGACAAACTAAACAGAAACTATATTTCCGAATTTCATAATCTTCGTACAAGATTGAATTCAATTTGTGGTAATAACTCTTGTGCCTCAATATACGAAAGGATCGTGCCATCAGTCAGCCCAGTATGCAAATTCTTAGTGTTTTACTGACATACACTAACATTTCGTGACAACTCGAAGACTGACTCACTGTGGCGTTCGAGTTTTGCGCTTTTGAGTGGTGTTCCAGATTTGCTTAGATCGTTCTTTTTTTGTGTGTATGCGCTGTTTTTCGCTTTCTGAACTAACTATCGGCTTTGCAGTTCGTTAGGAATTCATGATGTGCACATTCACTGCTGTTCTACGTTCTCATTTTAGTTTGCCAATCATTCGGACGACTTATTAGAGTTTAATTTTTAGTTTAGCATTTACTATGATGCATACAAGGAAATAAACCTTTCAAACAGCACCCGGGCAAAGTTTTAAAATTTGAATGTTCTCTTTCCTTTTGCTTAAAATATAGAGACTAAACGTTGATGGTATTAATGTCCGCTTATGATGACAATTTTTAAGAGAATGAGAAATGTTAGTTTGTATAAATTTCGGGAATTCAAGCTTTTTTTATACATCGTGTTTTGTATGAAATGCCTGAAAGACCAAAAACCAGATTTTGTAGGTGCGAAAGAACTTCGAAGACCTCCATGCGATGTATTATTTCCTACTTTTCGAATGAAAGATTTGATTCCAGTATCACCGAATCAAAGCGAGTGTGTGTTGTGAACCTTTTAAACCTTCGAAACTTTAAATGGCTTCCGATAATTAATGTCAGCTACTTGCTGCTGTAAACCTTGGAGTCCCTGATGATAAAGGAAGAGATATCTTGACATCAAAGAAACTGTTTTAGCAGCAAAATGCATTGTTAAATATTCTGGATTTTGTGAATGTCATTTATATTTTCTAAAATATCGTTTGATGTCTTTAAGCCAGAATATGTCTTGCGTTATGATACATTAAAACTAATATTTGCATGATACGATTAAAGCAGGTTCATTTTCTAATAAATCTTCTAAAAGTGGAAGACGACTACGAGGAATCTCGTTTTCTTACCAAAAGACGTTAATATGAGTGTTACATGTTTTATATGCTTAGACGGAAAATTTTCTCGTTATTAAGGAAATTTTAACTTTTGTTTCCGTATATCTTACTTTTTCAAACTATTTTTGTACGCAGCTTAATTGAAATTTTTGAACTTACGCAGCTTAACTGAAATTTTGCGTATGACCACTTTCAGGTTTATAAATGCACGTAATATATCATATGTATGAACTTGTTAAAACGATATTTAACTAAGATATATGTATGTAAATTTGAGCAATTACATGATTAAACAAACTCGGGAATTTATTTGATGTGCGATTTTAAAATTTCTTTAATTACATAACAATTTCAAATTTATATGATTTAAAATGCAAATTCATTCACTAACTCCGTTTAAAATTTTTATTAATGTAATTGCGTTACATTTTTGAAATGAAAAGTTATTTCATTCATTCAAAAGTATTTTAACACCTAAGATAACAGTTAAAAAGAGAAATAATTGTACATGTGTTGCATCTTATCTTGTTTGCATTGTTGTTAATTATAAAGTATTCCTATCAATTATTTTGTATTTAACTGATTGGATATTAACAAAATACAATGATTTTTATATTAGCAGTCCACAAAACCTTCTTTGCAATTTATTGTTTAAAGTATGATAAAATGTTAATTGCCCGTTTCTTTAAAATGATGTAATTGAAAAACGCTAACAAAAATTTATTAAGAGTTTGAGTGTTTTTGTAAAACAAAAAGGAAATATGTGAATTCCTTTAAATATAAATTTTCCTCTTATATTTGTAATACAGAAATATTAAATTAAGTTTTTTGGAGTTGAAAAATTAACAGATATTTAGTAAAGATCCCTTTATTTTATTTTTTACAAAGTTATCCCACAGAGTGTTATTGCATTAGTTGAACGATGGTTTCATCTTTCTAATATCAGAAAACATTTTTTAAAACGTTTTAAGGAAAATTTTCTTAAAATCGGTTCATTTCTGTTTAGTTTGTTTTTAATATAACAGAGGAACGATAATTCTTCACCGAAACGCAATTTCAACATTTTTGAAATACAAATATTTATATTCCGCCAAAAAATACCTTGTTTGAATTTATGCAGTTACTATTTTAAAATTGTGCAAATGAGGTATTTAATTTTCTAAAATCTCTGTGAATTCAGGCATAATTCACTCTGTGTGAGATTACGATTAAAATTTAATGCTTCTGTATTCAAATAATAACAGTTTATTTTAGCAGTTACTAACTTTCTCTTGATATTGTTATTTTGTAAGCTTAGTATGTTAATAACTATTTAAGGTATTTAACCTCGGAATTAAACATTTGTAAACTTTATTTTTTACAATTTTCAAATTGTAGGCAATTATGAGGAGTTTCGTAATTGCATGAACACATCATCTGCTTTACTATCTCTGAATGTGTCATGCTTTTACGTGTAATAAATGTTCCTGATGGCATTTAGTGGCGAAAGTATGTGACAATTTTTATTAAACCCGCATGTAAACAAGCCACTCTGATATATACAGGCAATTTTCAATAATATTCAAATGTAAATAAAAAGTTCTTCTTAGCCACTTTTGGTTCTGTTTTTATTCTTGCATGTTTAAGTTTTACACGTGTGTATAAATAGCTAATTCGGCGATTCAAATTTGCATATTTTTTTTTAATTTTCTATTAACATCTGAAAGACATGTTTTTATTTAGGTGCCTCCGTAATAAAGTGACCCCCGCTTTTGGCCTAAAGCGTGGCCAAAGCCTATAGTGCCAACGTGGTGTCCGCCATTGGAAATATAAAAAAAAATAATAAATAGCATTTTAAAAATTTTAATGGCCAGGATTATTAATAGGATATTTCCTATTTATTGCCGCGCATTTTTATTGTTGTAATGTTAATTTTTTGTCAAATAACATTATTAATAATAATACTTATGATATAATAATACATATTTTTATAAAAATTCAAGTTATATATTTGCTGAATTTAACGTTTTAAAATTTATTAAAAACTTCATTGAACAACAACACTGAGTATTACTTTCTTTTAAAGGAAGTGAAACAGATATATGATTTCCTAGTCGTTTAGATTACAGGGAAGCTCTCTTTTTAGCCCAAAGAAGCCTTAGCCTAGAAAGGCTATTAGTCTTGAAACGGCATTTTGTGTCGAATAAACAGCTGTATCACATTTAAAATTGTTGCCACGAAATATTATCACCCTGTATTATATTTAAAGAAATTAAATAAGGAAAAATCTGTATGTTTATCGAACTGTGAAAAACAACGATCACTAGAACCATCAAATTTTAAATAACGTAGGTCCACCACCCGAATAGAGGCACCTAGAAGCTCGAATCTTGAATTTCGAAGTTGTCTTATTATCTGTTTCATATTCTTTCAATAGCGAATTTTTTATTAAGAAACTCAATGATTTCAGGGATGCATGGAGATTTTCATCATGTGCAACGAGCCAGTTTGTCTTTGAAAGGCCTCCACGAAAGCCTCCCTTTCCTTACGCATAATCAGACGAGCCAAATCTGACGAATAGCACAACTTTGATAGCTATAAGTCACTTTGAAAAAGAGCAACAAGATCAGATTTTTGTTTTGTTAAAAATATAACACCTTTTAATAAAAATAATCCTCTTAAACTTCGCCTTGTTGGCATTCAGAACAGTTCTGAAGAACTAAATTATTTAGAAGCAGTAGCTATTGACAGGGACTTTTTACCCAACATTATTTCGCAAGCAGTTAAGAAATTCCCATCTCAAAACGCCAGAAGACACACTCTTGTTTTAGTAAATTATAAGAATTCCGTTGTCATTCCTTTCTTTCCATCAATTATCTATAAAACTGCATTTACAGAAATTTACTTTTAGGGTTGTTTATTGTCCTATCAATAAGATTCGGAGTTCCATACTTAAGGCCCTCATTCCGGATATGAATTCCTGGGGTATTTACAGGATTCCTTGCCAGTGTCGTTTAATTTACATTAGTCAAACTAAGAGAGCCTTAAAATTTCGTGTTAAAAAACATGAGGCATATGTTGGGAAAAAGGATACACAGAAATCCTCTGTTGCCCAGCATGGTTGGTCCATAAATCACACTTTCCAGTTTTCTGCAGCCAAAATTATTCAAAAAACACTTCCTTTGTTGAATTAGATTTTCTAGAGGGGTTTCAAGTTCAGAAACAAATCTTCCTGCTCTAATTAACAACCCTAATTCCAATCCATTTTTACCTTCGGCCTTTAAGGAAAATAGGTTTGTTTCATTTATAGATGGCGCCAGTAGCTTATATTATCCAGCCATTCTTATCGTGTCTCGTTTATTTGCACTTTGGCAGTTGAGGATGATGGTTCGGTATAACCATCGAAACTAGTCCTGTGAAAATTTGCAAATATAACGCTGATTTTTGTTGACTGACTTCTAAATTAATAAATCATAAATACCTCAAAATATTTTGTTCGAAGATTTCACATAATTCGAATATTCTTTTGCTTTGTTGACGTATGAAGAGTGAGTGGATTTAAGATGCCTTTTTAATTTTGATGGCTCCATGGCCAAAACATTATTGCCGATTAAACAAAGAGGTTGAAGATTACCACACAGTTATTGAAAGTAAAGTCAAATTGGAATAGTATCTTTGCCACATCATAGATGCATCTTTTTCTTTCTGATTACTAGATCCTCCTTGAACAGTCTTCGTAGCAGTGCCATCTGCTTCATTACCTTTGTTACTCGAATTCAACCATTTATCCATAGATAAAAAATATTTTATCTTAAAATATAAATAATATTTCTTATAATAATTATTTAAAGAAATTCCAAATTTAACTGAGTAATACCTGGTTATAACGAAAGTTCCAAACATTTTTCTCAGGCATCTTAACTGGCTTCACTAAGCGTTCTTCGAAACCGCCCCACGAGGCAGCCCTTTCGAGGATAAATTTTCATTTGATACATAACTATCCAATAGATTTTGCACCACTGAATCTTTTATGATTTTCACAGCAGATTCAGGTCTCGATTTGCCTTGTGGAATAACTTCGTATTATCACCTTAGATTGCGCTGCAAATGGTACTTCTGATATTGTCAGAAGTCACTGGCTTCGAACAAAATTTCTGACATTAAATGAATTTATATATAAGAATTTTAATTCTTTATCACACTCTTAAAATCTATGTCGTTTACCTTAAAAGAGCCAGTGTTTCTGCTAAGCCTTCGTGCTTGAATCTTTTATGTAATCCTTAATAAAAATGCTGCTTTCTGCGGGTTCATTGGATTCGGAGTAATTGATGGCAACATTTTATGAAGAATCAAAGCGCAATTTATTCGCCAGTAAGTTCTATTACTCAGGAGAGTTCCAAAGACACTTTTACACTCGTCGAAAAACTACGACAAACACGCTGAAACAGATAGCAATACAACCTGCAGGCCATAACGCTAAAGTACAGCTCCCGACTCGGTCGATCGCTCTAAGCTGATCTCTGAACTCAAGGCACTACTTCCTCTCCGTACATGCAGGGTATGTCTAGCTTTAACCATCCTTCGAGATTATTTCTGAGAAAAACGCTAAAAATGCGTACTAGAATTTTCTCGCTCCGTCTATGACATATCGTTATTTTTTCGCCAAATATCGCCATATAGGCGATTTCGCCCCAAATATGCAATCCTGCCTTTTACTGTCACTTCCTGGCAACACTAAGCCCGCCGTTGCCTCACGCTGCTCAGCCGGCAGACTTCCTTCTCCGCTCCGCTTTGCGGAAAGGCCACCTCACTGTACGGCCGTTGAACATTTCGCAGCAGATCAGACAAGCACTTGGCAACAAAACTGGATGTATTTCTTGACGCAAAATATTAGTATACTGAAAACGTCCTCCAATTAAAATCATTCCCATTTTATCTAGAATAAAGTTAAGCGAGCTAATGATAGAATGGGTTCACCACTGGTTTTCCTTGGTTTTTTTTTTTTTTTTTTTCCTTAAAGGTAAATATTTTTAAAGAAAGTACTCCTGTCGTATCCTTTCAGTCCGCTACTGTTCAACCAACTGAATTTCTGTAGTTAAGCAGTCATTCTTTCTGTTGTGTAGATTCTTCATACTGTAAATAAATGAATCTAACCTGTGATTCTTCATATTTTGCTAGGTTTGCTGAATTTCTGTATGTCAGAGAGCTTCTAATTTAGTTCCTACAAAAAAAATAATAATGGATTCTTTTCTTTCAGATTCAACCAAATGCGAAATTTTATTCAATTGCAGCCAAACGTTTTCATTTCTCCCTCATCCAGGGTACTCCATTTCAACCGAGTTATTTTCCCTTCAGAGTACCCGCGTTCTCTACCCTCTAAACAGCATATTTGCAGTTTAACCCCCCCCCCCGAACAGTGAACTGTAAAACAGTGATTCCGCTAACCTAAATTAAAAAGAGTTATAATTTTTTACATTCTGTATTTTACGAACATATTTAATTTTCGATAGTTGTTATTGATTCCAGTGAAGAATAATCATGGAACCCCCAGAAACAAGGTTTAGTATCTTTCTTAAGTCTGAAGTTGTTTCGATGGCTTTGAAATATTCTAGCTCCTACAGGAACTATAAGAATTTCTAATCTAAGCGATGTTCTTTCCTCTACGAGTGCAATCGTATTTTTGAGGCTACTAAAACTGAATTAAGTTTTCCATTTGGATCGCTGCAACATATATAAATCTCAGCTCCGTAGGCTCATTTAATTGAATCTACAAAACAATGAAATTGAAAATTAGCTAATTCGTTAAACCTAAGTCATTACCTTTAGTGCAAAAAATGCTGCGTTAATGTAATTTCGTTCAAATAGTGCAGTTCTTCACATCATTCTCGAACATATTTTGCCAAATCCGGTGGTAAGAGATCAACCCAGTTTAGTCTTCTTTTTCATATTTCTTGAAGTATCATTTTTGCTCTGACTGTTAACAGAGAAATAAGTCAAATTAGGTGAAATATCATTTTAAGAATTTTTATCACGCCTCTGTTCGATGGTTTGAATTCAGATGCGTTGTACTTATTCACCAATTTTTCTTCATCATTGTTTATGCAATTTTAATCTGAATTTCAGCAATATCCATGACGAAGCATCAGAAATAATTTTCTCGTGATGTCTTGAAGTAGCTGCAATTTTGTTCCCCACTTTTCACGCTAAATCCTCCTTCTCCTAAAACAAATTTCGCTTGCTGATGCATTTCTGTCGCAAACTCCTCTTCTTGTAAACTATTGTATTAATCAATCAACTACTATACCACTCTTGGGTACAGCAGTTGCATCTAAGGGGATATCATGTGGCTGAAACCTTCTTATTAGGAAGGAGGCACTGTTTTGGCCGCGATGTTCGTGGCATTTAAAAACTGGCCTGTGCCCTTTGCCTGCCTTCTACCGAATTTTGGCGAGGATGCGTTTAAAAAAACCACGCAGGATGTGTAAATGTTAGAACCGGCGTCAAATGCCGATTGTCCATCTGCTGTCTTCCGTGTACGTGTTGTTTCGTTGTACGTGTTTTCGTTGTTACGTGTTTCCTCTCCGATACCAGGAAATTCGCTCGTGTATTTTATGCACCGAGAATTGAGAACGTTAGAGTACAAATCTCAACTAGTACAACGAGCACGAATTAAATATTCAGGATGTGAAACTTGACTGGGTAATGTTCTTTCTACGTTTCATGTAATGCTTCAATGCTGCATTTAGCAAGATTGAACTGGTATAAAACGTAACTGAGAGCTTCTGGTCCCATACTCGTGTTATCCTTGATCCAGAGAAATAGGGAAACATAATTCACTGTACCAGATGAGGCATTAAAAACAATCCCCTTTTTTGTACTTATTTTCATGAATTACTGATTTATAAGGTTTATAACGAAGTTAATTTTTTTAATAATTTTTATTCTCATTAAAATCATCTCCCTCGGTTATTCTTTCCGCAACATGCTTCGAAATAATTTTCTTTGTTGATTAATATAAGAAGATTCTTTCTTAAATTTTTAATCAGGTTTTGAATACTTCCTTCAGCACTGGCATAATTATCGGATAAAGATACAGAGTTTTCACTCTACGCAAGATTGATTTGATAACGAATATCAACCCATTTTTAGAATTTTCGAATTCCTTTCAAACCTCATTTTCTTCTAAATTGTTGTTGCACGCTATTCCCAAACTTTCTAAATCAAATATTTTCTTTAAATCTCAATTTCTTTTAAGTTTTCATTTGCATAATAACTTTAATTACTTTTACTTCACTAGGATTCGATCTGATCGAGGCTTCAGGTCACTCCATGTCCCATTCTCAGGAAAGATTCTGGCATTAGTTATTTTCCCAATAATGATAGCCAAAAAATTGTCTGAGGCAATTAACGCTGGTATTCCTAAATTTTCAGCTTCTGAGCCAAAACCATTTGCATATTTGCTTGCTTTGAATTATCGCTTCGAAAATACATTGAGTTTCCATATAGCCTCTATAAACTATTATTTCCTTCTAATTACAAATACTTCTCAATTTTGGGATTACTCATTACATTTTTTGGCTTTTCAACTATAAACAAAAGTAATTAAACATTCCTGACTTGTCACTTCCAATTTAAATTTACGAGTATTTGTTTTTCAATAAAAGTTCTTTCTCTACCTGTGCCAAATAAGCATTTAATTTTTGTTTCCTGTTCTCGTTGAGTCAGCAAAACAATAGCTGTCTGTAAATGTATGTTACAACCCTCTCAACTGCAGACGGAATAATTAATGCGTAATTTGCATCACTGATGTCATCTCTCTTTATTTTGTTTATTTCATTTCCATGAAAAACTTTTTATTATGATTCCTGTTCGCAAATCGACTAGCTGTGTTTTTCCTTACATTTTGTAATCCGTACACGATTGTAGCAAAATATGGAAAGAAGTTTCTTTTTAATAATTAAGGCAGCATTCAAGACGTAGTAAACTAACTTTCTGTCTACTTGCAGATAAAAGACATTTAACCGATCTCATATTTATCTGTAAAACAAAATGCACACGTATTTTTAAGTATCTATTTAGTGCAGCTGCTGCAAGAAGACGTTTAGAATTATCATATTTCTTGTAATACTGATCTGTCATTATATCGGCTTGATGAGCATCTGAGAAGTAATTGACACATCTTGATATTAATTCTTCATTATCATAGTATTACAAGGGCCAAAACTGCCCCTTGTTACATTATGACATATTTTATTGATTTATTAGTTACAAAATTCGTTTTTTTATAATATGAAAATAAATACTTAACAGATAAATAAAAGGTTGACCTCATCGCCTCACCAAAATTGTGAAATTCTCCCTGTGGGAGAATTCACTTCTGGTTGAAAACCCTTGCACTAGACAATCTAAATATGCCCAGTTTCTTCAGTTTCCTTTCAATGTGGCGTTTTCAGAATTTCCTACTTAAATATTTTCTTCCCGTTTATACTAATTTACATTCAGAAAAGAAAAACAAACATAAGTAGTAAAATTTTTTAAAAGTATTTATTTTATTTGATAGTAGAAATTTATTGTATTTAAATGGCGGTAAGAGCTAAAGTAGAACTCCATACTCTCCACTAATAGTAACAAGATACATGTCATATAGAAACAGCATTAAAATTATCTACATTTGTAAAACTTTTCACTTGCATTAAAAATTAAAAGACTTATATAAAGCTCGGCGTGTAGAAAAGAAAAAGAACACGGGGAAATTTCGCACATCATTAGAACGCAAATTAAAAAACAGTTATATAGAAAAGATGTACTCAAAAATATTTCTCCACTTTATAAAACAAGTCCATTGATATACTGGAAGAAGAACTATTATAAATAAAAAGTCTTAATACTTGATCTTTGGACTAGTTTTGCACGCTTAAATTTTCTTTAATTAAATAACAGCTATGAAAGGGGAAAGCAATTTATAAAATAAATTCCCTTATTAGAATCTGTTTGGAATCTATTTGGAACAGCTATTCTATTGGTATTATTTGAGTTCTTATTAGTAATATTTAGCTTCTGTTTCGTTTTTTTTTAAACTGTTTTGCTGCTACCAAAAACACGTAAAAGTATAATTGAGACTGTCGGAAGATTTAAATTTGGCTTTTGAAATTCCTGAATTTTATCATGCGGCTCTTGGAACCTCAGCTGTAGCTTTTCAAAACCATTGTCTGCGTTCAGAAGACAGCCATTAGCAACTTGAACGAAAGAAAATAATCTCCATGTGTCATAAAATAATTTTCAGGGATGCTTTGCGACCTTGATTTCTAGCGGTCGCTAGAGAGGTAGAGAGGGAAGCAAAGCACTCTTTACAGTAAAATCTGGAAGTGATTATTTCCTCGGGCTATACGTCTTAAACATTTGCAAAGTATACTTGAAAGCAGTAGAATGCTGTAGGGAACTCTCAAGAAGTTCACGGGAGCTATTTCCAAAATTTGTCTTTTGTTTCTGTTTGCTTCCTTGTTCTAAGAAAGATGCACGTTTTGGATATCAACTTTGATGCAGTATAATTTTCTTATTCATGTCTACAAAGTTGACGAAGCAATTCAGCAAAAAGGCATACAATTAAACACCTTAGTAAACTTACAAATACTATGTTATACATTACTCATGAGTTCCAAAGAAAATAGATATAGAAAAACTAAAGCAAGGGAATCGATTATATTTGAAGAGAGTGTTGTTCAATATACTGATACCAGATGTCGAACTATAAACTGCAGTGTTTTATAAAAACAAAAATCAACTAATTTTAGAGGAAGAAAATCAGTTACGGGTAAATGTTTTTAGTGCTGTAGTAGGCACTGCTCATTTGTCTTTGGCGTACAGATTTGAGCAGTTAAGCCATTGTTTTGATGTGTTTTAGTGTTATTTGTGACATTACGATAAATGTTACAAATTTAATTTAAAGGAAATGTGTTAGACCTTTATGCTATATAATATATGTGCTTTGCTTAGTATTTTATAAGTGTTACATTAAATTTGCCACCCAACCAAAATAGTGGTTAATGACACTGACTGTCGTACCTAAGTGCCCGGGTTCGAGTCCCGGAGAAGACACTGTGCGGTATAGGGGCACTTTATACCTGCAGTGAACCGAAATTCCTCTCCAGAGGCTAATGGTAGGAGAAGAGGGGTGGAAGACCCTCGGATCCGTTCCCCTTTCGAAATCGGGGCCAGAACTGAGCAAAGTTGTACTGTCATTTTTTTGGTGCCCAAGGCTCTTTCCAATGATAGGCATAATCTTGCCTGCTTGCCACGAGGAATTTCGTGGGCTTGTTCTGATATTAGACGAGCGAGATTGGTCAAAACAACATTATATTTTAATACTTTTGAAAACTATTTGCAAGCGAAACATGTACATAAATAGTAATAAATGCTCGAAGTAAAATGATTAGAGATAAGAATTTATGTAACAGTCTGACCATGCATAAAAAATATAATACTAAAAGGGACATCTTTCGGTGCCTTCCGTCCTCCGGTTGCGGAGGACCCGAAATTTCAAACAAGCTCTGACTAAGAGTATTTGCACTGTCAATAGGTCTATATTTCTCTTCATCTCTGCATCAAATATAAACTGCGTCGTTTCATCGGACTGGCATATTATCTGTAATATGTAACATGCTCTATAGGAGGTACCTCAGCTGTTCTGACCTACGTTTAAGCTAGCAGGCAAAAATTAGATTGTATTTAAAAAAGCGTTTTCAAACTTAAAAGAATCGTAATTAAATTGCATGTAGACGTTCAAAGAAAAGGAAAAATCAATCAAAAAGATAAATATTCGGCACCTTTATCAACGTATGTCAGCAAGAACGTAAGCGTATGGTTGCTTCTTAAAATAGTTACACTTTTTACAATATTACGAGTCGTATATTCATTTCATTTATTTCCTTTTATATGGTGAATCAAAATCTCTAACATGACCTGAGCCATTTATCTTTCATGGGATCCCTTTTTATCTTTTAAAATTTACTTCAAAATCTAAGACCAACACTTTGCTGGTGTTCGTTTTTCAGTTGTTACCTGTGTAGAAATTTGAATAAATTATTTTTCTGGTATCTAATTAAAATATTCCATATAACAGTGCTAAGTAACTTTCACAGAGCTAATTTATTTTTAGTATAATTTATCATTAATTTTATTCTTTAATCGTTTAAGTAATTAAAGTTCTTTCAAATGTATTGCGAATATTTATACACAATGAATCCTTGATCATTATGTGCAGTTTTGTAAATACCAGAATATTTTTTCCTATCTAGATTATTGTACATATCTTATGATGTTTAATATGTACTTCTTTCTAATTTCTAACAACAAAAGCCGTTATTGACATTAGCGAAATTAACTGCTCTAATGACCATTCATTAATGGATTTTACATTAAGGTTCTGTGGTCTATTTTAATCTTTGTTTCCGATAAAAGTGAAAATCGATTGTTTCTCTCTCTGAATATGGTGAATAAAATTGGTCACCCTGAACCAATTTAATTTAGCTCAATTGAAATGCTTCGTGGACTAACTCTGTCATTCAGCTATTGAAGTCATTATGTCATTATTTCATTCAAATACATTAAGACTTGTGCGTACGTATTGAAACAATTACTATCTCAAAAGCTACAAAATTCAAAATTAAATTATAGCGAACATTGAAAAGATAAATTTCATTTTCTTGAGGTGAATTCTAAGAAACTGTATTCAGTTTTAAAATATTTATGTTGAATTTTTATTGTTAATAAATCTATCTTAGTGGTATATATATATACGCTGAAAAGTTTTTAAATAAAATTCGAAAAATTTACAAATCACCATCTTTTAAAAAAACGTATGCTGTATGGCATTGACGTTGTTGCCATTCCCAGCGCTTATATGCAACATCGCTTTTATGTAACAATTACATTTTGTGAAACCATGAGTAGTCGAGTTAGAAGTAGCTGCATATTATGAATACAGCTACAAGGAAAAATATAAGGGAAAGCGTCTTTATATTCTTTAAAGATAAATTTTAGGCTAAGAATAAGCAGCAGTGAGATTAATGGAGTGCTTTGATTGAATATTGACTTTAACTTTTGTGCGAGCAATAAGTTGATCTGTTATACGAACGAAATTAACGAGAAATAGATACTTTTTTTTTTTTAAATATTCTTCGTGTATTATGTTTATGCATGGCCCAATGATTCCAGCATTCTGTCGCAATTTTCATATTATTAATAATCTATCTCTTGTATACCAAACAAGTATATTTTTTCCTTGTAAATCTTTGACCAAATATTTTGAGAAAAACTGTTTCCGAAGTTCAAATCTGAATGAAAATTTTACCTTGATATTTTAGCCTGACATTTGAAGAATTTGATTTGATGGGATTTGATTTTATTCATTTTTCCTACATTAAATATTTGGTGCATGTTGTTCTTTCCTTTTCTACCCAGTTTTCTGTTTTTATTCGAATCCTTTTAATACTTAATATTAAAACATACGCTCAGTGCTTTACATCGACGAATAGCATGACGTTCATCTGGTATAATTAATTTTTTCTTTCAAATATTAAATTCCAAGCTCTTAGGGCTAGTTTACTTGACGACAGTAAAAAAACAATTGGGATTATGTACCTACGGAGAAGGACAGAGACGCCGTCTTGGTACACTATCTAAAAACATTGACTGTTAGTTACATTTAATACGAGAGGAACCACAAAATGATTATACAACCGAACTGTCATAGGATTATTTGGATTAAAGCAACGCGCCCGAGGTTTATCTGTCTAAGAAGAAGGAGCCAACATAAAGTTTGTTTTGAAAAAATTTGACTCCTAGTCCTATTGTAGAGATTTTAGGTTATTTCGAAGCAGGAAAGATGAAAACTGAGCAATGCCATCGCCGGGACTCGAACCTTGGATCTCTCGAGTACGCGTCCAGTGTGCTAACCATTACACCACGAAGGCTTGCTAAGAAGTCGGTAGAAATACCTCATAATATTACACGTGACGAAACCAAGAAGACTCCCATGCAGACAGCCTCTTTGTCGGAATCTGAACCAGGTTAACTTCCAGAGTTCAGAAATCTCACTGTTGGGCCCTTCGTGGGCCTGCCAACCGATTCAGTCACAAAGAAGAGAATATTTTGCTTTTCCTAGTGAAAAGACGAGATGTTTCTTGCATTTTAAAATGAATACTATTTGTCTAGCGTATGTCGTTTTCCATCATCGTTCTGAACTGCAATACAATCTCTATAAAATTTCCAATCAATGCAGTATTTTCCAATCTGAATTTCTGAGCATTAGTGAATTCAGTGGATATTTAATCATTTTTCGTTTAGAAGTAAGTTTCTTAAATGCACTGATTCCCTTTCATCCTTACATTCTATTATGACTATCTTCTGCTGTGATGAATTAATCGTTGCATCTTATGTGATTGTTAGAAACCTTAAAAATAAAGGAGTTAATGTCACCTTTTCTCATGTACATGGCAACACTGGCAATCTAGGAAATGAAAGAACTGCCTGATTGGTAAAAGAAATTATGAACGTTCAAGTTAATATTCCAAGGACACTGCCTAAGTAATTCTTCAAGAAACAAAGTTGGAAAAAGCATTTCTCAAGTCGAATGAATTATACAAAGATTATTCTGCTATCTGACTAAATTATTTTTACCTTCCGTTCCTCACAGACTGAGTAATAAACATTTTTTCTGTAATCTTAAAATTACTAAATTTCTATCTGTGCATGGTAGTTTCAGTTCATATCTGAAGAGATCTGGGCTAACTAATACAGACATTTATTCCTATAGCTTTCGAGGGAGTGCAAATGTCGAACATTTGTTTTACTGATCAAAGCATACGTAAGAATGAAAAGAACTCATTTCTCAGTTAATCTCTATAAATATTAACTTCCGCGTGTTTCTACAAGATAAAATGGCATTTTGTTCTTTCTGTATATTTATGTTTTATCTGTAAACTTGTAATTTTATTTTATTTTTTGTTGTGTTGTAATTTTTTACTTACCTATATAAGCCTTGTGTAATACTATGTGATGCACAAGGAGTTTAACTATTCTTAAAATAAAAACGTACTGTATTTGAAGTAATGCAATGTACTTCATGTCTTGAGAAAAAGAAGGCCAAGAAGATAAGAAATTATTTTTTGTTTTGATTCTCTCAGACGGAATATATGACGATATCCTGATACATTATACATATTATGTCGATACTGTTTCGGTGTTCATTGATTATGTTCATTGTGCTTGAAAGTTTTAGATTACCCTTGTTTTATTATATGAAATGAATATTTCACAAGCTTAAAAAATATATATATAAAATTTGGAACAGACTGCTTAGAAGTTTTTATGCAATGTATTAGTATTTAACTAAAGCTATTTAGTTTGTGAAAATTGATTTTAATACATTTTTTACAGCATAACTCTATATACGTACACTCCTCTGTTCAAGACGCTCGCAGAAAAGACATTGTGCATACGTGAAACCTGGCAGTATTTTTAATTTGATTTAATTCGATCTGTTAAAAGGAATGTCCAATGCAGGGACCAGGCTATTTCATATCCTGTCAGTCACGTACAGAAAGGGCTAACATTCTCTGGAGCTCCAATCATGCTGGAACCATGGACGATGTGATGGATATGATGTCATACGTTTCTTTCGCATTGATCTCGAAAAATATGGGTCGTACGCATACAGTTCTTTGGACACTTTTTATGTATACCAAGCTAGGAATCTGGCTGTGCAGAGTTTGGGGGATCTTGCTGAGATACCCTATGTATTTCGATTATGTTACTTCGGAACTGATTAAGTTACAATTTTTATGCTTGAGATATAACCGCCCTGTAAATAATTTCTGGGAAATTTTTAAAACTAGTATAACAAAGTTTTACTTAATCTGCATACATTTGTACCAAAAACGTTATTACTACAAATTTACTCATTTTAACCAATTTTTAGTTGCTGAATTTCCTGAATTAAAGTTTATTTCTTTATTCTTTCTATTTACTAAAACAAACTTTATATAAATAAGCAATAGGAATTCATAATCTGTCTTATCTCAATAACTGCGACTAATGTAAAAAAATGTTGCCACCAAATGTTATCGCGATATATTACTTAAAAAAATAAATAATGAAGAATTTGTATGTACAGGGAAGACACGACAAATTTCCCCAGTATATGAACCTCTAGCAGCCTATCCGCTCAAGCAGGTGAAATGAAATTTCAGTTATTGTTATTTGAACGTATGCGCTTTGTATTGTAGTAATTTAAATAAAAGAGCTCTCAAGGTTACGGAGACAGCGAAAATATTTCGAAATTTTCAAATGGCAACACCTTGTCTTTTCCTACGCAAATTGATCAGAACATTGAAAACGATAAATGACATTGGAAAAGTATATGTGTGACAAAAATTCCGGTGTCAAACATTTGCAAAAAGCATTGTAAAGGGCCAATGACAACACAAGAGAGGAAAGGAAAAAGAAACTTTTATTCGAATTACAACTTTCCGACGTGTACAACGTTTCGAGATAGACTCATCTCTTGCAACTTTGCAGTTCCGTTCTAGCTCCGGTGGGTGTTTGGTTCTAGGATTATTTGAAATCTGAGGTATACACATCAAATCCACGAGATTTCTCAACACTGAAAGATACAATAAGACGTGAAGTTACAGAAATTCCTTCCGCGATATTACATTCGCCATTGTTGTCAACAATTTCCCTCATGCATTGCGTTATCGTCTGCGAACGTGGTCGCGTTGGAATTCCCTCTCCTGTCTTGTGTTGTCATAGTTGCTTTACAATGCTCTTCTTTGCAAATAATGCTTTGATGCTTAGTTGCGTATTCTGGTGTTCAGCAGAAATTTATCCTGCTCTTACCAAAGCTTATCATGGAATCCCGCTAGGGGCCTCACACATAACGGCTCTTCTTAATTGTTTTACGATAAAGATGTGAACATTTGAGATTGATAAAACGAGACACGTTGTCTCTGCAGACTCACTGGCGGATGGAAGTGTGATGAGCTGAATTTTAATCATGAGCGAGAAAATAGTCATGCGTCAAAAGTATTAAAGTCCTGAGTACGCTATTCAATGCAAATAAAGAAATATAGGTAATATAGGAAAATAATGTAAAAAATCAATGCATTACCAGAGGAAAATAACGCTATGTACAATATTTACAAAGATGTGAAGTAACGAACTCTCTGAATCTTAAGATTGAGCAGTACCTCTTTGCAAATGTTTTATGCCGGCTATTTTTATCATGCGTGTATTGTTCCAATACCATTTATGGTTTTTCAATGCACTGATCAGCTTGAGCAAGGAAAAAAGTGGGTGTTGCCGTTTGGAAATTTCGAAATGTTTTCTCTGTAATCGTAACCTTGAGAGCTGTATTGTCTGAAATTATCATAATCTCGAGGGCATACCTTTAAATAATATCTGAAATTTTATTTCCGTTGAGGGGATAGGCCTCTAGAGGTTCATACATCGGGGAGATTTTTTCAGATCACCACTTTGTTTGTCTGTCTGTATGTATGTATGTCTATTTCTCGCATTATGAAAAAATGACGGCCCCTAGACTCACCGAATTTTTAACACATAGTCCTCCATACGAACATGGGCTCTTCGAAGTCCAAATTTTGTTTTTCGAATTTGTTTTAGATTTATTTCTTATTTTTCCCAAATTTAATGTATTTTTGTTTAACAAATTCAGCGACGAAAGCGGTAAATGTCAATACGGTTCAAATTTTTTTTAAAAAAAATATGTCTTTAGACCACCAGACTGTTATCATTCGGCAATATGTAAGTAAGGGCTTACAGTTTTAATCCACAAATTCGGTTGTTTCAAAGCAGTGTGTTGCCACTGCCTTAAATAGTAGAATACTTATTACCTCCAGAATTAGCGTGTTGCTATTCAGTAAAGCGTAAGGTACTTAACTTTCAAATTTAAACTTTCTATTACTGAGTAGCAACCCAAGCGATCGAAAAGCAATAAAAGCTATTCTAAAAATATTTTTCTACTTTTTAATATGATTGTTTTGAATCATGAGATGTATAATTAGAAATATTCAAGATTTTTAAGAAATTACACTTGCTGAACTCATTAAAATCTTTATATGTACTTTTTCTTTTTTATGTTATATGTATTTTTATATTATTTTTTACATTATATGTACTTTTTCTTTTCTACATTTTAGGCACCTAGCCGCTTGTGGGATAAGTTTTCAAGGAAATAATATAGCGAATATATAAACTATACGGCAACGCTTAAAGCAGTATCGGGAAATCTAAAGATCGGCACTTTTAAAATATGTTTGGATTTTGCTGTTGAATTTTATGCGACCTAGGTGCGAAACAAACGACGATGCTTAATAATACAGCTAAACACGCACACACAAAAAGGGAGTGTTATTAGTCCAAGAGCGAATTGGTAACCTACAATGCTCAGCTAGAGCGTAAAATACATTAACATATCGACTGGTGCGAAGTTAGTCAGAACACTTTCAGATTTATTTCCCTTTAAATATGTTTTCCTGTATAACTCTTAAAAAATAAAATTCTAGGAAAACGCATCCTACATATATAAAAGGTCACAATAAAAATATGACATCTTCATTGAAACAGGAAGTATAAGAGTAACGTGCATCTTCTCATGATTTTACTCTTTAGTCTAACAACTCTAGTAGGAATATCTGAGTATTGAGCAGAATCACAACGACGTTTTCGTTGTCCGTGGTTGAACAGTAAAGGAAAATTATGAAGCTTAATATCTTTACAATGATTGTTAACATAGTCATTTCCTCAGTGTTTAAATAACTTCAAATTTTAACGCAGTTTTCAATTACAGAAATACGCAATTATTCAAATACCAGATATGATAATGCTTTTTTAAAAGAGAAAGGTCAATAAATTATTTATGAATCTTATAACGTTGCGCGCCTCCAACTTGCACGCAACCAAGAGGTGACTGTGAAAACTTGTATAAAAGATAGAGTCTTGTAAAGGGTTTAAGTCCCTTTTTATTCAACGTAATAAATTACAATTGCGTCCTCTTGACGCTTACAGACGGTGCCAACTTGGCAGTCAAATAAAAATAATAACCTGAAAAGAAAGTAAAGACAAGATTCTAACTACGAGGCTCTCTAAAATAACTAACTCACCGCGTTTTACAATACCGCTGCTAATTCAGCAGACTTGAAGCTCACTGGAACAATTACCACTACTTCCCGCCAAGCACATAGACCGCAACGCGGGGTTCTTCAATTCTCGCTAACTACCTCCGCGCTCGCTAAGTAAGAATATCACATACCGAACTTGTTTCCTTCTATTTAAATCAGAATACTTCCGCTGATAATTTGAATCCTTGCGCGTTCTACTAGAATTTACATATTCTGGCATTGGCAGTTCCAGGGGAAAGTAAGGCTTGACAGGAAAGATAGTTTAAACTTAAAATAAATGTTAGTTAAAATAAATATAAACCCTACATTTGCCGCTGCCAGAATTTGGAAAACTTGGAAGCAGGTCCTACAAACGACCTGTTGTAAGTTTATCTAATTCTGAACTAACTGGCGAGAACCTCGTTTACACAAAAAAAAAAAAAAAAAAAAAAAAAAAAAAATCTTATGTAACAATTATACTAAAATTCTGTTGCTCGTTACAAAGCTTTCTTCTTACAGCAACTTTTCCTGGACTTCATCAATCAATCTTGGTCTTTCCTTCCAGCATCTGGAAGGAATAAGTATCAGTATCTTTCTACATACATTATAATTTACACTTTCTTGACACAATAAATTTTTGTTTTTAAACGATTCGTTTTTCTTAGTTATTGCTTACTTCACATTCATTCAATTTTTCAAGCATTAATTTAACTTTACCCTGGCTCTTTACCGTGTGAGGTGTCAAACGGGAATATTCGTGTTTTAGTCTTACAACACTTCCCCTAACCACCATGATTTGTTAGAATTCAACGACCAAATAGACACACCTTACTCGACATTCTACAACTCAATGAGCTACTTTAATATTCTTAAAAATTCAAATGTAGGTGGAGAACCCTACAAAACACATTCATTCTAACTTCTGCCTCATTCATCTTTAAACATGCAGGCTTTCGCTCTAAAGCATGACTTTACAGTTTAATACTTAAATTTTGACTTCATTGCTTTTAAGCATTCACTTTTAGCATCTACAATTTTATGCTTCTAGACTAAATTCTACTTTTACATAACCTTCAAGTATTTACATACATTTACAAAATTTTAATACATATGCTTTTTACAATTTACCATAAAATGAATAAGAGAAAATAAATTTTTACTTTACTCATTCTTCGCCAAGCTGGCGGCACTGAAAGTAAAATTCTTATTAATACAAGAATACGAAATTATTTTTATCTTCGGCCAACTTTTGGCTTTAACATAACAGAATTAGTCTTTCGACCAACAGAAAATGCTTATTTTTAGCTTTTACACTTAAAGAAAATAATACTTTTGCCTTAGCTAAATAAAGTAAAACAAAACTAAGTCTCAACCGAGACATATTGACTTTCGTCAAAACATAGAACTTCGTACTTATGCATAACATTTTGGAACAAAAGAGAAAAAAAAATTATAGAAGGTTTTAACTTATCTTTGAGTTTTCGATGCTTGAAACTCCGTCATCCGTTTTTGGCAAAATTGATCCCAAGTTAGAGGATTCATGGATGTCAATCTTCTCCTTATTGATCTCCGAGTGTCGTCCACGTTGCTCTTCTTTTGCGTCCTCTACATGCTGGCCTCTTGACGGAGTAATCGTCTGGTTGTTGGCCTTTGCGTTTCTGCCTGGGACGGCTGGTCTTGACGTCCTCCGCTCTGGAGTCCTTCTTGAATTTCTTCTGTTCGTCGTATTTTTGTGCCTCCTGCTGGCGTTTCAGTTTCCGGAACGGCGGCCTTGCTGGCACCTGACTCTGTGGCCGTGTGCGCGTTCTCCTTGATGTGTAATTTCTCCTGCTATCCTTTGTAGATGGTGTTTTTCTCTTTACCACGGTTTCTTTACCCGGTTCATCTGTATTTTTGTTTTTCTTAAACGCCGGAGTTTGAAAATCATTTTTTCTTTTTGATACCGACGTCCGGGTTGTAGAAGTGCTAGGTCTCTCTTCAGTTCTCTGTTTCTTGGGTGGTGGAATAGTTGTTGTAGTCTCTGACCCTTCTATTTCGTTTAGACTTGAGTCCTGCAAGAAACTTTTAAGGATTTCAAAATCATTTGGATTATAGTATTTTTGCACCTGGTCGGGACTTGCTTTACAGATTTCCCCTCTGTCGTTCTTAAGATATAATACTACCCCTTTGATTTCCTGAATTACATAGGGGCCTTCAAACTTTGGAGCTAGCTTTGCCATAAAATTGTCTGGGGCACTTGATAAAGAAAATTTCCGCTTCAATACTTTATCCCCAACTTTAAAATCTGCTTCACGGCGTTTTCTATCATAATAAAGTTTCTGCCTATTTCTTGCCGTATCCGAGGTTTTAAGCGCCTGATCAATCAAATTTTGCACATCTTGTTGTTTAAACTCCTGCTCTCTTTGTTGCACAAAGAATAATTTATCTAAAGGCGTAATTAACTTTCTGCCTAAAAATAATTCTGCTGGAGTTTTTCCCGTAGTATCATGATGTGCCGTTCTTAAAGCATAAGCTAATTCATTTATGTAGCCATCCCAGCGCTTGTGATGTGTGCTCACGTAACTGCGAATTATTTTTACTATGTTTTTATTAACTCTTTCTGCTATGTTAGCCTGTGGTCTATACGGAACCATTTTGATATGGCGTATGCCAAGTCCATTGCATATGTTTTCAAATATTTGACTAATGAATTATTTTCCGTTATCGCTAATGACTTTTATCGGTGCACCGTATTTTAAAATGTATCTGTGTAAGAATGCATCTGCGACTGTTTTGGCTGACGCGCGTTTAAGTGGAACAATTTCTATCCATTTTGAAAAATGATCTACTATTACTAAAAGAAAACGATTTTTATTTAACTCGCTCTGGGGGAAGGGACCAAGGAGATCTATGCCTAAAATTTCATTCGGAAATGTAGCGCGAATGCTATTTAAGTACCCGGCCGGGCTGTAATTAATATCATTTATTAACTGACATTGATTGCAGGACCTGACATACGCCGTTACTATTTTGTATAACTGCGGGAAATATACCGCCTCGCGTACCCTTTTTATAGTCTTTCTGACCCCGAGGTGGCCCGCTGTTTTTTCTTCGTGCAACTCCTTCAAAATGCTTAATCGAAGCGAGGCTGGGATGACTGGCTTATACTCAAGATTTTCGTTTGTTGTTTTCGTATAGAATAATAAATTATCTATTATTTCATAGTTTTTTGCTCTATTTCTTATCGCATCGATATCTGTATGCTCAAAGCTTTCGGGGTCTTTCAAATAAGCATAGATATTTCCAAATTCAGGATCAGCTTTCAGTTCAGTAATAACCGTATCTCTAGAATCTAAAATTTTTGAAGTCAACACAGCGCATTTAAGTTCATTTCCTTCATCGTCCAGTTTTATACGAGAAAGTGCGTCAGATACATTGTTTTCCTTACCCGGTTTATATTTTATTGTGATATTATATTCTTGGAGTTTTAAAGCCCATCTTATTAACCTGGGCGTTAGGTTTTTTCCCGAGTAAAGTCTACCAACAGCCGCATGATCCGAAAAGACTGTTACTCGCGATTTGCCGAAATAAACTCGAAATTTGTGTACAGCCATTAATACGGCTAATGTTTCTCTTTCTGTAGCTGTATAATTCCTTTGTGTCTGATTCAATGTTTTACTAAAAAATGCCAGCGGATGGTTATTTTGCATAAGAACCGCACCCACCGCATAGTCTGACGCATCTGCCGCAATTTCCAGGTTTTCGTCCCCCTCAGGGAATTTTAAAACAGGGGCATTAATAAGCGCTTCTTTTAATCTTTCAAAAGCTGTGTTAGCTTCCGCTGTCCACGTAAATTTACTCTTTTTTCTTTTGATTACTAAGAGTGGTTCAACAATATTAGCGAAATCTTTTATGAAAGATCGATAGTAAGAACATAATCCAAGGAAAGATGAAAGTTTCTTGGCGGTGTTGGGCGGTGGGAAATTCTTAATAGCTTTTATTTTTGAATCTTGCGTTTCTATACCCTTTTGCGAAATTTTATAACCGAGATATTTAAGTTCTTTAGTTGCGAACTTGCATTTTGAGGCGTTAATTGTAAGACCGGCCTCTTTTAATAATTTAAAAACTTGTTCGAGGTCATTAATGTGTTGTTCCAACGTACTACTCGTTATAATTATATCATCTAGATAAATTAAAGTTGACTTTCCTAGGACAGGCTTTAGAACAATGTCCATAGCTCTCTGGAATGTTGATGGGGCCCCACACAACCCAAAGGGAATGCGTAAAAATGCATAAGTGCCCGATTTTGTTATAAACGCGGTTTTGTGTATATCTCCGGGTCTCATAGCTATTTGATAGTAGCCAGACGTTAAGTCCAAAGTAGACATATATCTTGTCGATTTGATCTGTCTAATGATCTCGTCTATAACCGGCAAAGGGTAAACTGGAAATTTAGTAATGCTATTTAGTTTTCTGTAATCGATAGCAAACCTCCAAGCCCTTTTATCCGAAGGAGGAAACTCGTTCTTTTTCCTACATAGTACGACTGGACTCGCGTACTCACTATTTATGGGCGTTATTATTTTATTCTTTAACATCTCCTGAATATGTTCTTCGATGATTAGGTCTTTTTGTTTATCATAACGATACGGTTTAGTCCTACAAGGTTTTTCGGCATTTAATTGAATCTTATGAGTCACGATTTGGCAGTTTCCTGGTTTTTCTGAAAACAAATGAGAAAAATTACTCACCACTTGCTGTATTGCTTTACTTTCCTGGTCATTCAGATGGCTAAGGTCCAATTCAGGTGTCTCCACAGGTTCCACCACCCTCTGGTCCATCTCCAACACCACGGAACTATCTTGAAAATTTAATTTGGCCCTCGCGTCCCTTAAAAAGTCCATACCTAAAATAAGAGAGTGTTGTAGGTCTTTCACCACAAAAATTAATACTTTGAGATTTTCCTCTTTTACCTGTAAGTTTAATGATAATTTCCCGATGCAGTGACATGTTTTTCCTTGCGCCGCTATAATTTCCGTATTTCTGGTTTTAAATAGTCGTATCCTATAAAAATTCTTTTTGAAGAACTTTTCACTCATAAAATTTCCTTCTGCTCCTGTATCGATGAGGGCTTCTACTGGTACATCGCCAATCTCCGCATGGGGTTTTTTTCCATACAGCATATCCGTTAGCTTGATTTTTCGTAAAATAAAGTCCGTCAATTCTGCTGTATCCCGTTGATAGAAACTATATAGCTCGGCTTCCAGCCGTGCGCGATCTTTCACTATGGGGAAGGCCTTTACTAACGATTTTTTGAAATTTTCAAATGTATATGTCGGGCTTCCAAATTCACCTAGAAGAAATTTGCCTATATTTTTCCACCATAGCGCGGCCTGTCCTCTTAGTGCTGATGTGGCGATGGCAACTTTTTGTCTTTCAGGCACAGGGTAGAGCTGAAAGTGGTTTTCTAGACCTTCTAAAAATACCGCCACCGAATTTTTTCCGTCGAAATGGACGTTTGGCTTGATTGAAGCTCTCAAAGTCTGGACCAGGTATCCAAATCCTTCTAACTGACTTGTCATTTCTTGGTGTTGTCCAGCGGCTTCCATCCAGTTTTCGGCCATTTCAGTTCGATAATTGTTCGGGCGCCAATATAACGTTGCGCGCCTCCAACTTGCACGCAACCAAGAGGTGACTGTGAAAACTTGTATAAAAGATAGAGTCTTGTAAAGGGTTTAAGTCCCTTTTTATTCAACGTAATAAATTACAATTGCGTCCTCTTGACGCTTACAGACGGTGCCAACTTGGCAGTCAAATAAAAATAATAACCTGAAAAGAAAGTAAAGACAAGATTCTAACTACGAGGCTCTCTAAAATAACTAATTCACCGCGTTTTACAATACCGCTGCTAATTCAGCAGACTTGAAGCTCACTGGAACAATTACCACTACTTCCCGCCAAGCACATAGGCCGCAACGCGGGGTTCTTCAATTCTTGCTAACTACCTCCGCGCTCGCTAAGTAAGAATATCACATACCGAACTTGTTTCCTTCTATTTAAATCAGAATACTTCCGCTGATAATTTGAATCCTTGCGCGTTCTACTAAAGTTTACATATTCTGGCATTGGCAGTTCCAGGGGAAAGTAAGGCTTGACAGGAAAGATAGTTTAAACTTAAAATAAATGTTAGTTAAAATAAATATAAACCCTACAATCTTTTGCAAAACTTAGCATGCATATATAAAAGCAAAAAAAAGCAAAATTTGTAGGAAATTTCTTTTATTAAGAAAGCTTGAAATGTTTGAATTTCTGTTCTGAAAACTCAGTTCAAACATGAATTTTCGAAAACCGTTCAATTATTTCGATTTTTGGCGTCCATTATTTTAAAACTACAACATATAATAATGCACCGGTTACAAAGTTTTGAAATTTTCGGGGATTATAAAACAAATTCTTAGACCTCTTTAAAAGCTGTAGTGATAAAAAGATATTAATTGGACAGTTTTCTAAAGTTAAAAAAAAATGCATACTATGAAGCTGAAGAGAAAGTATTCATTCTTCTTTCGGATCGCTTGGATGCGTGCTTTCAAGGTTATGATGTCAATATATCACTTTATTTTTCTTACTTCTGTATAGATTTCTGTAAAATTGATTTTATTTACTTATTCATTAATTTCACTCTTTTTCCTACAGTTCGTACAACGACACGAAAGGTAAAGAATGGCTTGCAAAGAAATTCAGTTTACCACATGAGTCTTCTTCCATTTTATAAATGTTGTTTTTTTCTTCCTTTCTTACATAAATATTTTGTATTTCAAAATTCCCTTTATTAATCTCGAAAACAACGGTATTTATTACTGTTTAAAATTATTTTAAATTAAATCCATCGCATCATTCCCCCGTTCTCATTTCACAAGTTACATTTTTCTTGACATCTTAAAAGCTGATTTTCTTAATTTTATTGCGGTATGTAATATTATATTCTTATATGGTATTTAAAAATACTAATATAAAAAATGCATCTTTTATATACATTTAAAATTATCAAACACGTCACCTTCTTTTAAAATAAAGACGATAAAATTTTTTTAGTTTAGCCTCTTTCTGGAATTTATTTCCTAACTAGCCGCGTTTTTTAAAGTTTTTATTTAACTCATTCAAGGTGTTTGTCTCTATAGTCAAAACTTTAAACTATTTCCTAATACGCTCTGAAGCTCAAATTCTGCATACACACTCTTCGATAACAATACAAAGCGACAAAGCGATTTTTTAAAAAATTGGGTTTAGATTTTTTTAAATTTAAATTTGGAGTTTCATCGATGAACAAAGTCAAACTTTCAAAATTTTACTTTTTGTATTATCAGATAGAGAGAAATTAAAAATTTGAAATGGAATTTGTATGAAGTTTTTATCGTAGTTTCTGATTTTTTGGCAAAATCCTTAGACTTTTTCGGCCATTTGACTTCACGAAATTGTTGGAATTGAAATAGTGATTATTGTTTGTTGATAAACGATTTTTCTATTGAGTAATTTGATTGATAATGTGCCATTGAGTCTTAAAGAATGAAAATTAAAAATAAATAAATAAAATGAAATAAAGTTTTTATAACATAATTTTTTATTTAAAACTCTGAAACAATGAATGAACTAAAAGCCGAAAATAAATTTTTATGCAATTTGTTATGCAATTTATGCAATTTTTATGCAATGGAAACAAGAATTAAACAATTCAGTTTACAAAATTCATTTTCAGTTTTATGTCACCTATAATGAAAGTGTAGGTTCCCAAATAACGAATTCTTCTGATCGAATTTCTTTCTCAAAAGTGCAAGATCATTATTATTGGTAATTTATGAAGGGACTCGCATGCTTTTATTCGTGATATAAAATCTTAGATGAATTTTGTAAAGTGAATAATTTAATCTACTTTTCTCTTTATGCGATAAATTATTTTTTCTTCTTTCACTCCATTATCTAGTTTAAAAAATTTTAATAAAAGCTCATTTTATAAGAACATTTTTATTACAATTTAACCGGGATCGGTAGTGCAAAAGAAGCAGTCATACTTTCTACAGAATCCTTCCTGCATTTTGTTGGATAATGCTCTAGTGCAGCGATTCTCAACCGGGGTAGGCAAGAAAAAAATAGGTGGTACGCAATGAAACAGAGTATTTTTTATGATTAAATTCAAAAATCTCCTGAAGAAAAGAACAATTGATAGAAATGTTCTGCGATCGAACTCTAACTGAAGATTTAATAAAGAATAATATTTATTGTTTTTAAGTATTAAAATTAAACCTTAGTACGAAAGGAACTATTATATTACCTCATGCGTGCTTTTGTGATGTAAGATAACCATTTCAACTGGTTTGTTTGTTTGAATGCAACAAGTACACAAAGACTATGTACCTAGGAAAAGGGCTGCTTTCATGGAACACTTTCTGAAGGAAATTAGCTGACATTTATGTCACAATGGGGAAAAAAAATTGAAAGCAACCAAATAGCGACCTGTTCGCCGGGATTTGAATAAGATCGAACTACAAATGCTCAGCAGTCACTCGATCATTAGTGGAACCATATCAAGACAGAAAATGTGGCAAAAATCCCGGCAAAGCCACAAATAACTTTTTACCTTCTAAAATCCTAATAATTTGTATTTTTATTGAATTTCAAAACTCAATGCAATAAGAAAATTCCTCTAAAACTATAAATTTTGTTTCTGAGTTTTGTTCCTGAACGTAAAATACATTAAAAAACATTAAATTGTTAAAAATGCATTACAATTTCAAAAAATATAAAAAAGTAATATACAAGGAGCCCTACATCTCATATATTCTTTTTTCTTAAATTTATTCTTCTTTTGCGGCAATATTATGTGTTGTACTACTACTAAACTTCACTGTAACGATTAGATTTTGCTCTTAATGTAGCTGAAATCATACACAAGGAAGGACAGACCGAAATGTTTTGATCGCTTTACTAGAAGTTATTTCCTTCTTATTAAAGATATAAAGTAATAGCTGCTGCAAAATGTTGCTGGGAAGTCCAGATTAAAACGATATTTTAAATTATTAACTTAAAACTATGCTGAATAATCACTTTAAAAATATCAGAGATAAACGAAAATTCTTCCGCATTATCGATCAGCAATAGTTTTTATTTACGTCCAGAAAAATTTATTAATACTGTAAACAATAATACTTTTTTTAAGCATTAAAAAGTGGAAAAAACATGATTTATACGGTACATATGTGTTACTTTCTTTCTTTCTTCGTTTTTCTTCCCCCCTCCTTGTTTTTTAAAGAATACAAAGCTTTTGTGCACCATAAGTGTACAATGCGGAGATTGCAAAAATAAGTTAATTAAAACATTAAACATTACATGCATTAGTAAAACAAATAAAAATAGAGAACAGCAGTCTAAAATTCACAAAAACAGATAAATTCACCGGGCAGTTCACACCTAGCATACTTAAATTGTTCTACAGGTAGGGCCATCAAAAGTGGGACAGGAAGAAATTAAATGTTCTCTATCTTGAGGTACTTTTTTCGAACGTGAACCGAAACAGGTATCTTGAAATCTTACCGTGACCATATAAAAAATAAGATAATTTAAAATTAGTAAAGAAGAAATACTCGGAATGTAGTCGATGGTTAATAGAAGGGAAGAATTTTTTGGCGTATCCAGCAATTACAAGATGTAATATATTCTGCCTTCCACTTAGATAAAAGCTTCATGAATAAAATGACTCCTTATAGCTCTTTGGAATGAATATTGATGTCGATAAGTAAATTTAAAGTATCTTAATAAAACAAAGAAAGAAAGAAATTAGCTCTCTCACTTCGTAAATTCTACGCACATAAGCAATCCCAGTACAACCGAGATGGCGAACCTTTATACACCTACGTGCCAATTTTTTGAAGGAAATATGTAATGTGGTCATGACGCGGAAACATGCAATGTTAACTTAATGATCAGTGAGGAAAAAAATGAAAGTATTTTATTTGCGTTAAACTAACAGTTTTTATTTTTAACCAAAAGCATTTATATAGCGGTCATAACATTAAAAGCTTTTATATTTAGTTAATAAAGAAACATTGGTGCGACTTCTTCTAATTAGATGCCCTATAATTTATATTAGGTTCATATTTTGTTACTTTTAGCAGAATATAAGCTGAACTGCACTCATCTCACAAACGGTTTCTAAGTGAATCTTTAATGTTTTCCATTTCTGAAAATAATGAATCACAGGTATAGGTGGATGAAAATATTGTCAAAGTAGCAAGCAACAGGTTCTTCAGACAGCTATATGTGTCTAAAACTGAATTCCATATTTTAGCAGTGGCACGTTTGTTCATATTGCCTGATCAACTTATTCCTTATTTTTATGACTTTTAGAGTTCATATTAAATAAGACTGGAAATCAATCAGAAGCATTTAAATTTCTTCAGTTTCCAACCACTCAAATTTAGACAAGTTGATCACCTGGAGTCATATCAGGGTACATAACAAATTTGAGTGACTCTGATAAATCTATAAACTGAAAAAACTCCGATAAAAATTCTTTGTGTGAAAAATTTATCTATCACCAAAAAATCTTCCATGACTTTTGCTTGGTCAAGTTTTTTGCTTAAATCCAAATCGCTGGTAAATTTTATCAAGTCTGGAAATTACTTGTAGTTTTTCGAAACAATATTAAAAATCGCAATATTTAGCCTTAAACACGCGAATGAGATCTATCATAACGACAAATGTTTTGTTTGTGCATTGAATCTTTACGTTAAGATCATTTAAATGCTACCATGAGTCCGTAAAAATCATCAATTTTTCATGCCACGTAACATCCGTCAGTTGTGAATATTGTTCAAGTTTCCCTCTTCAGTAAAAACAGTTTTATTTCTTCCAAGCAATCAACCAATCTTTGACATGCGTTACCACGACTCAACCAGCGAACATTGTTATACTTCAGTAACATGCGACGATATGAGGTTCACTATTTTTGTGACTACGGACATTTTATTAGCAAGAGAGCAAACTATACTTATTATTATTTTATTAGCAAACTATTCTTTACATACAAGGCTTGCTGATGTACGATGCAGTGGAATTCAAGAATCGAATGCCCAACGTATTTTTTAAATAAACTGATAAAACCATTATTTTTTCCCACCATGCTAATCAGCAGTTTTCAAAACAATTCTATTCAGATCTACTTCTTTTTCAGCAAGCGAATTATAACAACCATACAAATATTTGTGCCTTTAGCAGTTATTGGCAACGATGTTATCACAATTAATTCTTCCTTGATGTCGTTTACTGCACAAAACCTAGCAAAAGCAGATAAACGATCAGATCTGGGCCATGCAATGAATTCCTTTAGTTCTATTATCCCATTATAAATTTTTGAAGCGGCAAGATTAATCATAAAAATATGGCTGAGGCAAGTTCCAGGAAACGGCTTATAATTTACAACAAATTTCTTAGCTATAATTTTCATTTTTCTGCTGCAGCTTATGTAATTAATACACACACTTTCTTTTTATATCGCATTCTGAACTCTTAAGCTCAACAGAGCAAAAATAACAAACCAAGACATTTCTGTAATCAAGACTCCTGTAACAAATTACACATTCAAAACACCTGGTTAAAACAACAGAATCTTCAACTTTACACTTATTCCACGTCACTTTAATATGCCTAAAATTTAATAAATGTTTATGCACAGCAGGATGCTACTTTGATAACTACATTTCTCTCATGCTAAAACATTTTCAAAGTAAAGCGAACTTTAACGTCTTTCCAGTATTCTTCAGACACAGTAATTTCAAGTTTCGGTTTCTCAATAATTTTTAGGAGTTCATGATCATTAACGTTATTTGGCTCCCTTTTAAGTAACAGAGTAGAATATTTTAGCTTTAAAACATAAATTCAAAATTGTTGAGTTTTCCTTCAAAACAAAAAGGCCTTTTCTGTTTATCATGTTGCGAAATGCATTTCATTACTTTATTATTATTATTAATTCTATGATAGCTAATTCCAATTTTATGTGTCCTAGGATCTATTTCAGTTTTAAGAAATTTTTAACATCATCACATGTGCAGTTTTGCGAACTCACAATAACAAATAGTTTGAGTCAGTTCTGATTCCATACAACAAATGGTGCCATTGTAATTCAAAAGGTTTTTTTTAACGAATTACACAGATATTTAAAGATTTAATATGCTCAACATATCTTGTAATCAAACTTTTTAACTCACCAAAATCTTTCTTTGCATTATCTCGAATCTGCGAATTTATGCTGTACTTGGATAATTTCATTTTCCGTTTCTCACAGCTGCGTGAAACTCGCCATCACCACAATCCGCCCTTTTGGTTACGTACACTTTTGGCTTACGTGTTAACTGAGAAAATGCTAAAATTCGCCATTAAAGAGCGAATAGTTGCCAACTTTGGCAGCATAACGTAAATTATTCGCTGTTGCAAACGTATGACATCGCTAAGTTTCAAGAAGGTCTACAAACCCCATTTTTAAAAACGGAGTTCTTTTTATCGGAGTTTATAGTTCGATCATGGGTCTATAGCAGCGGTTCTCAATCTTTTGACTAACGCGTCTAAACAAAAATTGAAAACCTTTAGTACTACTATTGCAGAGTACTACTACCACCACCACTCTTGAACAAAGCTCAGAAACCATAAATTTACGAGGTGTTAGAGAAAAATTTCAATCAGGATGTTGCGGTTTTAATTTTTGAATTTAATAGTTAAAAATACTTTGCTTATTCGCTTATCTCCTATTTTTCTCTTGCGTACCACCGGTCGAGAAACCCTGGTCCAATAGCATAGATTTCAATAATAGTCTGTATGGACATTCAGGAGCCTTTCGTTCTGCATCGGTCTATGTCAACGAAAGAAAAATTTGGGAGTGCATGAGATGTAAATAGGGGACCCCAAGACTGGATCCCATTTAAGTATGTTGTCTCTAATATTTTAGCGTTCCCTAAATGCCATAATGCACCTAGCACATATTTATCTATGTAATTGCATAGTACTAACTTATATGATAGGCATATAAATAAATTAATTATATATTAATTAAGTATATTTTTTATAAAGTTGTGTAAGCAGGTACCTATTCGCTTTGTTGTCAAAGTAGTTTGTGGGCACAGTTTTTATTTATTTATTTACCATCAGATGAGATGCACCGTTTTTAAGACTTTCAGCTTTTTGTGGGCACAGTTGGAAAAACTTGTAAATTTGATGCCAATGGTAACGTACTGTCCTCATACGCGCAGTAGAAATGCTTGGTCAGAGCTTTGCAAGACGCTGCAGAATTGTACCATTTATACGTGTACGGATATGTTTAATTCGTTGGTTATAATTATGAGACTCAGTGATAAACACCGCATTTTTTTCTGAATATGGAGAAGAAAAGAAGATAAACGAATATTTTCAAAAATATAGATAGATAATTAGGTATATACAAGTAAATCAAGATTATTTTCTTTAAACTTAGGAAAAAATAATTAAGTTTACTTTTTTTACACTTTGTATAAGGTAAATTTTGCAGAGTAACTTTGTTTAGTGGGCACTACAATCTGGTAAAAATAATGTCCCCACATGAGAAACACAGTATACTACCTAAATCTAGATTAAAATAGGTTTGAAGCTCGAAATCAGTTATAGGATCGTATATGAAGGTCTCATCCTGATAAAACAAATAAAGATTTGTTTATTAATGCGAAGAAAGTGATATTTAATAAATAAAGGTAACAGACAAAATGTTAAAAAAACGCCTCTTTGGACGTAATTTTAAATCTGAAACCTTTGAGATTTATATATATATATATATATATTTCCCCTCTTTCATCTCTTTTTTTTTTAGATAATTTTAGAGTTTTTCACCTGATAGCTGTCATTGTGATGAAACTTTTCACCCTGTAAATTTCGCCTTTTTACTTGATATTTTCGTACATTCTGCTTTCACCTGAAGAGTTTGGGCCTTGAATAAAACGTTACTCTTGGTTTCACTCTGTTTTGAAGCGCTCAGTTGACATGTCATTTTGGTAATTTTTATGAAACCTGATCTGACCTCAAAAATGAGAGAGTAAAGGATATTAAAATACATTCCTTGACTAAAATAAGACTAAAAGAATTCAAAAGATTTTTCCTTTTTCATGTAACGCACCTCTTGGATTATTTCTTATTTCGTATTTTTTCCAGATATCTTTATTGCATAATAAACAATTGAAAATTTAAACAAATAAATGAAAAAATAACATATATGTGTACATGTGTTGTAATAAATATTTCATTTAAAATACTATAGGATATTTGCTTTTATTTTTAACAGTTAAAACAGTTACCATGGGTTAACAACAAAAAATAAATAAAAACTCATGTGGACACCACATGACTTCCTTGCAAGCTTATTAAATTACACACATTTATTGCTGCACTTAATATAAATTTATTTCTACAAATTATTCTAATTTAATTAACCGATCCTTCAAGGCAAGTTGAAAATGACATCAAAAATAAAAATTTTGAAATTAAATATCGCGATCAATTTTTGTCGTACGGGAGTCAAACTTCTTGTATATTTATTTTTCATAACGAGTATAAATCTTTCTCAAATATAAGTATAGGAATCGGGAGACCGCATTAAAAGTTAGATTTCGTTATTTGTCCGAAATAATTTTTAAATAAAATTTGGCATTTCCAGAACATGAATATTTTGGTTATTTAAAGTCCTTTTGCAATAGGAAATATATATCACTACGACCAACAATTGCGAAAATAAAGACTAGGTAAGAACTTTTAGCCGGTTAAGGATTAATATATATATATATAAACAACAAAGTAAGAAATTTAGAACCTATCATAAACACATGCAAGAAATAAAATTAAAACCAGTAAAATCCCAAAATTTACCAATAAAAAAAAAACATCAACTGTTTGTTTTCAAACCAGAAGAATTTCCGAAAACAACAGAAATATATAAAAATAGGAAGAGAAATTCAATTAAAATCTTATTCAAAGTTATCAAGAGGAGATAGATCAGATTCAATTAATTAATCCCTCCCAGGAACTTGGCATATTTTTGTTTAATTTTTTTAATTAAAAAATTAAAACAAATATTTGGATATTTTTGTTTTTAAATTTCTTTGGATGGGAAATCGTATAGCAATTGCATGGTCGGAAACGCTTTCCTGGCACGGTGGTGACGACACAACCCCCCCCCCCAAAAGGACACAAACAGTGAGATAAAACATGTTTAATTATGTTTAGCACAACAGAAACCTGCAAATAAGAGCAAAAACAAACAAACAACGATCATCATTAAAGATGCTCAAACCTTGATGCTCAAACCTCTTCTCTGGCGCATGGTGGATGCATGACGCACGGTTCCTGCATCACGATCGAGGTCATAATTTCAAACAACTCTAATGATGATCGTTTTCTTTTTATGTTTTTGCTGTACTCCGAATAATAAACATGTTTTCTCACCCCATTCTTGTGCTTTCTTTCTTGACTTTCGTGTCGTCACTACCACGCGAGGAAAGCGTTTCCGACCGTGCATTGCTATGTGATTTCCCATCGTTTAGGTGTGCTCTATCTCTCCTGAAAGTTTGTCACTGCTGTACTGATACACCCTGTATACATATTTTTGGTACTGTCGATTTCAATAAAAAAAGAGGTGCATAACTAGATGTAATAGCAGACCGTATGAAAAATTTCAATGTTATACGGCTAATCGTTTTTGAGTTATGCGTGATATATATATAATTACGTACTACCATCACAAAAAAATCCATTCTGAATCCATTTTACAATACATTTGGAAAAAAGAGTCCATTATTCTACGCATACGTACAGACGTCACGAAAAAAAAATTAGTTATGATGAATTCAGGAACTGTCAAAATTGATATTTCCGTTTAAATCTAATAACCGAAATTTTTCGCGATTACAATACTTCCTTTACCTCGTACAAGGCAGTAAAAAGAAAATAATATTAAAATGGCTGCACCGTTTAGTTAGGATGAGCAGAGTTCTATTACGTATTAATAAAATTTTCATTTAGAAGATTATAATTCCGATTAGTAACACTGTGCTTGTTGAAGTACAAATAGTTTGTGCTGTCCATGAAATTAAAAGATTATGACAGTTTTTTAAGTCAGGGGAAAAGCAAAGCCAATGTGTTTCGCAAAGTATAATCTGACGTCATTAAATGATGAAAGAAGTCGTGACGAAAGTCATCACCGCTCGAGAATGCGGAAACTGTTAAGCAATATTTCAATGCTGCCCGCTTTTCTCACAAAAAATATTAGTCCGCGGAAAGAAATAAACCGAGGAAAGTTCGAAGAATTTATTTTTTGTTGCTAGATGAGTAGAAGTATTTAAAAAACAGAACTCGACTAGCATTTCTCTTTCTCTCAACTATGGCATCACGTCATTGCGAGAAAGGTTTTAATAGGGCTGTAAAGCTTATTATAAATTATAATTATGACTGAAATTAAATGAACAATTCTTTTATATGAAAGGTATAAATAATGAATTTTAAACGAAAACACTAAGTAGTAAAGTACAAAATAATTAAAAAATAAACTTTATGACATCTTTGTAAGTAATAATCCAAAAAATGCAGCACTTTTCATCAACGTTTGAAGGTTGGAGTTCTAAAAGCGGCAACTATTCAACTAAAATTGATGCAAAAGAGTCTTCGAAACTTTAATTGTTCTTCAGAGTAGTTATCAGCGTTGTGTTTAGCCCATTTCTAGTGACGTGAAGATCGGTAGTGTACCAATGACATCGTAATATACCATCGTTCTTTCATCTGGCTAAAAGGAATGGAATGGCTCTGAAGAATCACTGGAATAGTTTGCAAACGAATGCCATTCAGTGGTTCCTTTGTAAAGATCTAAGTTTTATAACGTTTATTTTGTTTTAAATCTTTACTATCACTTCTTATTTTCTACTTCCGGCCAGAATTAAAAGCTTTAACTTATTTATGCAAATTTGTCTTGCTAACGCCAAGTACTTAAGTTGTGGCCTTTTGCCAAGCAAGAGAGAGGAAGGAGTTATTAGAAGCAGGCCGCTTGCCATAGTAGTTTTACTCAGTTGCTGGTTGCCTTCAAGGCCAGAGGTTTAATCCTCTTGATAATTTTAAACGTATAGTAGTTTTAGCAGCTCTCTGTACTACATACGGATTTTGTTAAATAACGGCCAATCTTAAAGTTAGGCACTTGTATATTAATCCAAAGTTAGTTTTAGTTAGAAGTTTTATATTCTTACGTTCAGACCACAAGTGGTTGGTCTCTGTATTCCGAAGTTCCGGAAATCTCTGTAAAGATAGAAAAATAAAGGGTTTCGTATACCCTTCCTGTGTGTATTGTCTACTTCACAATTTATTGAACATAGCTTGAGTAAGCTCCCTGTTCCGAGTCAGGACAGTTCATGTTTCCAAGGCAAATAAAGAGGAACACAAGTCCTGATAGTGGCGCCCGACGAAGAAGAATAACCATGGCCGAGTTTCAAGAGGAAACTGTGGTGTATGCAGAAGCGGCTCAGAATCCAGAAATGCCAGCTGCCGCCCTGGAAGGATTTGAGTACATCGTACAGACTATGCGCGCATCGATGAATTCAGAAGCAACCTTCAATGGAAACTCACCGGTAACCAGTTTTTTGGAAAAATTGGATGACCACTTCATGCTGTATCCAGTCCATGAATTCCAGAAAGTCACTTTAGCTACCAGCGCTTTGAGGGGCCAAGCGCCTAATTGGTTCAAATGTATAGGCAGAAACCTCTTGGATCAAGCGGGAAGCCCCACCTATACTTACGAAAATTTCAAGACTGCCTTAGTAAAAGCCTTCCCTGTCGTAAGAAATCGTTCAAAATTAGAAGCGGAACTCTTCAGCATAAACCAGCAACGAATTGAAAACCTCTCAAGCTTTATTTTAAGAAAAATTCACGTATTTAAACTTTTGTATGGAAGCCGTCCGGATCCTGAGATAATCCAAGTGATTTTGCCGAGGTTACTTCCCCAAGTACAAGACTTTATTGAATTAAGGAATCCGACTACACTGGAAAAGTTATTTGAGCTAGCAATCCAGTTTGAAACTGGAAGAACGGCGGTAACTAGATTGTACTCAGGGAAAAACTTATCCCCAAGGTTAATAAGATGGGCACTCAAGTTACAAGAATATAATTTGGTAACTAAGCACACCCCCGGAAAGGAAAATATCGTAGCAGATGCCCTATCCAAAATAAAAATAGATGAAGAAGGTAATACTGTAAAGGTGGCAATGCTCACAGCATGTACGATACATTCCCGAGAAACTGTAATAACCGAACTGGGTAAGGATCCTGAATTTAAAAATATTTATGATTATTTAAAGGATCCTGAAAATTTTAGCCACCAAGATATTGTGGCGATAAGAAATAGGGCGGCCCATTACGAACTAATAGATGGTATATTATTTTGTACAAAAACTATGAATTCCAACAACGAATTTCGACCTGTTATCCCAGTTAGTCTTAGATTAAATATACTGCAGGAGTTGTACGACTCCCCTTTAGCTTCTCATGCTGGTATTCGAAAAACCATCCAACGCGTACACGAAGCAATTTATTTTCCTGAGCTGCAAAAGTTAACAAGGGCGTATGTCCAGTCCTGCACAACATGTCAAGCAGTTAATTATATTAATTTCCGCCCGGCCGGTTTTCTAAATAGCATTAAATCCGAATTTCCAAATGAAATAATTGACATCGATTTATTGGGCCCTTTCCCAAAAAGTCAGTTAAATGAAAGTCGGTATCTCCTTGTTATGGTTGATCATTTTAGTAAGTGGACCGAAATTGTTCCCTTAAAACGAGCCTCTGCGAAGTTAGTTACTGATTCTATTTTAAATAAATATATTTTAAAATACGTGGCGCCCCTAAAAGTTATATCGGATAATGGTCCTCAATTTGTAAGTAATATATTTGAAGACATGTGCCAAAAACTGGGCATACGTCATTTAAAAATGGTCCCGTATCGGCCGCAGTCAAATATAGCGGAACGGGTCAATAGAAATACAGTGAAAATTATCCGAAGTTATGTTAAAAATTTTCATAAAAGCTGGGATAACTATGTCAATGAATTAGCTTTCGCCCTCAGGACCGCAAAACATGATACGACGGGCAAAACTCCTGCTGAGTTATTTTTAGGCACAAAGATTATAACGCAGTTAGATAAATCATCTTATGTTCAACAAAGAGCCCCAGAATTTAAAATGGGCGATATAGAAAAATTAATTAAAGAAGCAAAAAGAACACTGAAGTACCACAAAGAAAACAGAAGCTCTATTATGATATGAACGACGGGGAGTAACTTATAAAGTAGGGGATGAAGTGTTAAAAATTAAGCATTTACTTTCTTCAGCACCAGAAGATAAAACTGCCAAATTTTATCCACGATTTGAAGGACCATATATCATAGAAAAAGTAACTCAGGCTGTAGTGGTGTTAAAAGCCAGGAATGGTGAAACCTGCACCGCAAAAGTTGACCAGATAAAACCATTTTATAATCGTAATGAAATGCCAATATTTCAAGATCTTTTGCAGGATCCGGCACGGCAGGCGCAAGCTCCAGAGGTGGAACAACGACAATCACAAGGGCAAGCCATTAGTAGACAGGAGCAGTTGAAAAGAAAGTTCCCCCGTTGGAAAACTGAAGGTAACAAGAAAAAGAAGCCGTTCCACCGACCAGAAAAGAGAGCGCACGACCACCCCCAGAATGAAGAAGGGAGAAGTACGACTAATGCAAAGAGAGCCAGGAGAAATGGCAGCAACAATAACACGGCTCCAAAACGGAAGATCTACCCATCGGATAGGAGTCTACGCAGAAAATGTCGACGAATTGATGAAGGAAGACCAGCTGCAGATGCAAAGAAGCAAGAAAAATTTGAACAGCCAGCAACGAGATCCAGGCAAGAACGAGAGAGATTTGTCCCGGTTCCGCCAAGACCAGCTGCCATCAAACGGCCGAGACCACAAGCAGATGCTAAAAAGAAGGTCTTCAAGGGTGACCGAGCTGGAAGAAAAAGAAAGCTCATGGAGGAAGGAACCGAAGGGCGAACCCGCACAAGAAGGAAGATAAACCAGACGGTAGTCTTCGCTACTTTCCAGGACTGGGCAGAAAAACGGATGTCTGAATATCACAAAGATAAGTAAACCGTTATGTTACTTTGAAACCTTACGTTAATTTTTCATTCTTACTGCAAGTGGCAGAATTCAAGAAGTTTCACCACATGTGAGGCCTACCTTTATCGCCAAAAAGGCGAGAAATGAGTTGTTACTTCTTTTGGTATTATGTTTTTCAATTACTCGCGAGTAAAACTAAAATTAATGTATAATAGGAAGGTGTAAATACTTGAATATTGTAAAAGCATTGATAATATTTCAGAAAGGTACCTTAAGAAAATTGTAAAAATTATTATATAAAATTTTATTTAAAAGATTCTGGCAAGAAAAAAGTTTTAGTCTGAAAGACTTTTGAAATGTAGTATTTCAATGTAGAAGAATTGGCACTTGCTTGGAAAAGAATAGAAGTTAACAATGTACTACTAATGTATGTTTTAAAATGCGTAAAATTAACGGCATGTTAATATGTCCTTATATACAATGTGAACTGTTATCTTAAAAGTTAAGAAATACTGTGATATGTTAAAAGTGAAAATATTAGAGTAATGCCAAAAATTTTAACTTATTGTTGTAACTGTAAAAAGAGCAAATTATTGTGAATATGTGTTAAAGGTTGAATGAATGTAGTTAGGCTCTCTGACGCTACACTTCAGAGTTAGCCACTTTTCAGAATAGTACCTCAGGGTTTAGAGATGAATATAAGGTGATTTCTGAGGTCTTATTATGTTGAATTTTAACACGTTAGTGTTTTGATTGCAGGCGGTAGTGTTGAACACTTGTACATAGACACGCTCGTGTTTGGTGTTTTTCTTTACAACACATGTCAGAGTGCACGGGGAGATAATTAAATAACGTCATGAATGAAATAAGAATTTTAAAAGAGAAATATAAATATCCATGTTACTTGCCATCTGATTGTGTAACATTTCATTAAACTAGTTTTCCTTTCAGGTCTCTGGAAGGAACCAGATTTCAACTAAGAAACTCCTGTTTATAGATGCAGTACAGATGAAAATTACTTGTCCATGGAGTTGATAATGTAAAAACGACTTTTTAATTTCTAGTTTCTAGAGAGAAATGTTTGTAAAAGATTGGCCTCGCGTTAGATTCTAGAGCTAAAAGTTTTCAACAAGGTCGTTTTAGACCTCAGTTTCAAACTAATTAACTCTGGCGGGAAATATGTAAGGATCCTAAGTTTTACTAATGTTTATTTTGTTTTAAATCTTTACTATCACTTCTTATTTTCTACTTCCGGCCAGAATTAAAAGCTTTAACTTATTTATGCAAATTTGTCTTGCTAACGCCAACTGCTTAAGTTGTGGCTTTTTGCCAAGCAAGAGAGAGGAAGGAGTTATTAGAAGCAGGCCGCTTGCCATAGTAGTTTTACTCGGTTGCTGGTTGCCTTCAAGGCCAGACGTTTAATCGTCTTGATAATTTTAAACGTATCGTAGTTTTAGCAGCTCTCTGTACTACATACGGATTTTGTTAAATAACAGCCAATCTTAAAGTTAGGCACTTGTATATTAATCCAAAGTTAGTTTTAGTTAGAGTTTTAGTTAGTAGTTTTATATTCTTACGTTCAGACCACAAGTGGTTGGTCTCTGTATTCCGAAGTTCCGGAAATCTCTGTAAAGATAGAAAAATAAAGGGTTCCGTATACCCTTCCTGTGTGTATTGTCTACTTCACAATTTATTGAACATAGCTTGAGTAAGCTCCCTGTTCCGAGTCAGGACAGTTCATGTTTCCAAGGCAAGTAAAGAGGAACAGTCCTGATACCTTTACCTTAAGAATCAAATCATTATCTTAGATCTTATATCTGGGGAGTCATATGGAGAGTAGAACACTCTTCTGTTCCATCGATCGAACAAATCAGCCACAGGTTGCATTATATACACTAAAACGGCGGTTTTCAACTTTTTGATTAAGGAGTACCATCTAAACAAAAATTGAAAAATTTTAATAGTACCATTACATTTTACAATGACTGTCTTTCAACTTCTCAATAGGAATATTAAAAAAAAAAAAATTGTGTTTTGGCATTTGCACAACCTATTGGCCATTTGTATTAAATATGCACATAAAATATTAGATTAAAAATTGTTTACCATTTGAATTTTCAAAATTTGAGTACAAAAATTTCTAAAATGTAGTGTGAATTTTAGTGTGAGAATTAGTAATTCTGTGCAGAATTTTATAGTGAATAGTTCTAAAATTTAGTATGAAATTTGGGGCTGTTTAAGAGAGATCAATTTCTTTATGTCTGGTGTCATTTTACTTTGCTTTAACCGTAATTCAGGATCCACTTTGAAATTTGTTCTGTATTTATGTTTTTAAATAAAACATAGAAGAAAATCTTTGTTCGCACAAATAAGTTGTGCAAAAAGACAATAGAATTTGACAGCTTTATTTGACACGCCTTGGAGTTATTTTTTTCCGTACAGCCAAAAGTTAACTAGTGTGTTCTTTTTTAATAAGAAGAGAGAATTACTTGTATAACTGTTACGATGTAAATATTTTTATATATTTCATTCATATTTATTTTTCATTCTCTTTCTTTCTTTATTTAATTGCAATTTTTGCAAGCATTTCTTATGGCTATTATACTGCTATTCTTACAGCTATTATACTATTATTATTATATGAAATTTAAATTTCTCGGATCTTTCCTGCGCGCTGTTCTTAAACCAAATATGGAAAAAAATTCTATGAAATCTGTTTTTTATCGAAATAACCCTTGCACTCTTACATCTATAGATTAAATTTTATTGTTTACGCATAAATAGAACTCCGATTTAGAAAATTAAAATACAAATTATAAATCAGACAAAATACGAAATTATTAATATTGTTTAAATTTTTGCTTCAAAATTATTTCTATTTATAATGAATCAGAAGACTAAAATCAGAAGCTTAGTACATACTGCATACTATTGTCACAGTCACCTACAAAACCTAAAAGCATTATCACAGAGTGAAAAATTCGTTAAACCCTCCATAATACTTTGATTAACATTGCGCGTTTTACATTCATAATATATCATATTCCTAGCAACAAAATTAATATTAAAGACATTCCATTCAATGAAGACATGTGTCATTTTAAATCCATTTTCTCGCTTTTAAAATTACATGTAAAACGTTCCATTTCAGTGTATCAAATATGATACTGTGAGCAGACGGACATTTCGCTCCCGGAACATATTTGATACAGGTTTTGAACGAATTATATTGAATGCTTTCATCCAACATACCACATTAATACTTGTAAAATACAATTTGTAAGGATATTCGGAACTTTTACATTCCGTTTCATCATAATCTCGAGCGTGTGTTTAAAATTTTATATGTAATATTATTTGGATATCCTCTAACCTAAAGATGCGTGTGAGGGTTATTCTTTTAGTTAAACTTTGCTAAATGCAATGTTGTTGTCGACGTGTCATTTGAGGTATCTAAATAGAAATATTAGCAAGCGGTTTGTTACGAAAAATAGTGGAATTTTTCGTTAAAATTGTAGCGATTAATTGAGCGGCTGTCGAAACGTGAAACTGATCTATGAGTTGTTAAGAGAGTTTTCGTAAGTAATAGAATTCTGTCTGCGTACATTTTTTCTGCAGATTATTCTTCAATGATCTAAAATGCTGCCGATTAGACGTGCAAGGGAGACGTAAATTTGTTCTTTAGTATAAATCCACTTTTGGGAAAGTTAGAAGCGATCAGTAAGTTCTGAAATGAGAAAGCATTGTTCTGAATGTTTATTAAATTTCACTGATTAATTAAACTAACTAAATGTCATAATCAAAAGTACATAAGATGCATTTCTTACGTCAGACTGTTTCTAAGCTGTTTATAAATCACAATGTCGGCCATTAAAATTTTTACATCAAGAAAAAAAAATAGTTAGAGAATAATATTAGTTTTAAAACTGCATTTTAATGGAAGGATAAAATCAGTAAATTTCAGTAATATTTGGAAGAAATATCTCAGCAACTAATTTTTTGTTTATGCCGTGAACGGCAGTGTATAAGATATCATATCAATGGGTTTGAAGAGCCTAAAAAATTAGAAACTTGGAAAGAGGCTTTCAAGATATATTCACTAGATCTCTATCCCTAGACTTCCGAAATTATTAAAACGTTAGTAATTTATGCATCAAAATGCACCAACACATTAATTATTCTTTCAAATTTTTAGTTTCAAGCAGTCTTTTTCAAATTTCTAACGACGCTCTAAAATAACGAACTACTGGTTGCCTGACAACTCCATATTTAATTTTGAAATGCTAAAATATCTATCGAAGAGATCCGTTATTTAACTACCATTTTTATAACTTTGCGTGCGTACGAGTTCGTAACAGATTGAATGCACTAGTCGATAAAAAGTTAATAATATTTATTCTTATCAAAAGAAATATAATAGAACTCCGGAATTTTCCTCAGAGATATTTGTACAAGTCTTCACACTATCACACGGTAATTATAAATAGTTATACTTCAAACTACTAAAAACATTAACTAGAACGCAATGCACATCGCAATTAAAGAGAAAGTTAATCCCATCTTACGCTGAATTCACAGCAACAACAAGAGCTAACTAAACAATTGGAACTGAGATGTCTCTATCCGGCTTTAAATAGTTTCAAACCGGCCGTCCGAGATAATTTTAGCATTTTTTGCTTCTCGAAATTTCTGGAAAGCAATAAGAGGATATAATTACGGTTAAAGCTAACACAGTGGTCAATTACATTTATTCGATTTCAAAACAAATTACCGAGATATCCATGTATTGAATGTTAAATGCACGTGCTCCTGTATTTTATTTTTCTCACATAGCTTTCTCTTCAAATTTGTCTCGCGCTGCAGTGCACGGGAAAATAAAACATTTTAATTATAATTCTCTTAAAATTAGCTATCTAAATACAAAATTGGTAACAATAATGATAAATAACAAAATTTTGTAGGGCTACTACTTTAGTCCTATAACTTTAGTCTCCTAACAGAGGTGAAGCGAATTATCGCTATGTCTGAGACAGTACGACAAAAGTCTTAGAGAGGTTATAAAAACAACCTTTTCATTTAAGCAAAACTTTGAACATAAAAGCACGATTTTGTAATTTATAGTAATGCAAATCAAAATAAGAACAGTGAATAAATTTTAATGATCAGCAGCAATCTAAGAGTATCCAATTATACTACGTTAGAAGCTGACTCAATAATTTACCGGCGTATCAGAATAAAAATTTGGCAGCGAGAGATCGCAAAGCCGAAATAATTACATTTCTCTAGAACTGACATAGGGGCCCACCAGCGGCCGAGCGGTAAAGTCGCTGAACACTGGTAGTTCGGTCCGAGGTTCGAATCCCGCGAACGGGCTGGCTGCATGGGCGTTTTCGTGGTTTTCCCCATGTGTAACGTGTATACGAGCCAGTTTCCCTTAGAAAGTCCTCCACGAAGGCATCCCTCCCCTTAGGCAGATAGCCCTCGAGGCTTTGCCATAATCACACACACGCACACACACACTAGAACTGACATAATCTAACTACGTATATCCTAAATCTCTCAAGATCCAAAAATCTCTGCTAAACTACTCAAACAACTAAATTGCAGTCTGGTGAGGAATATGTAAAGGAGAAGTTATAATAAAGACCAAAATCATAATAACTGGATAATTAACATAATACACTCTACAGTTTTATTTAACTGATTTTAAAAATTTAATTTTAAAAACAGCATCTCGAAAATTGCTTGAAACATGAATTCTGAAAGGGGATTCATTGACCCATTACAAAAGTGCAATACGAAAAAGGAAAATTGTAATTTTTTGAATCGCTTATACATTTTAACAAAATCGTATGATCTTCAGTTCAAGTTAATAATAGCGTAAGTCACAGGTCTTCTTTTTTTCCCTGCGAAACTAAATTGTGTCAATATAATATACTAAAATCAGCATCAGAATTGCATATGGTATATTTTCATTCATCCTAATTAACTGTTGTTGTTCCTAATCGTCGTGATATGAAAGGTCAAGCCCATAACTTTTCTCGCTGCTAAGAGGTAATGGTCACCCCTGTCTTTGGCTTAATCCCTAATGGAGCGTTCACATGAAGGCTTTGCGGGGCACAATTAGCATCAGCGTAACTTCGCTGTTAGTTAACCAGACCTTGCTACGTCAAATAAACTGGACTGATGATTTTATCTAAAATCCAGGCTCTAGGTTCCGCTAGTCGCCCCGATTAACATACTATATGCATGTTGTTTTCCGGCTATATTTATGTATTTGCTTCAGCTGACGCTTGAAGAGATTGATTACTTGAGCCAAGTGATTACCAAGAGGACAGCTGGGATGGATGGTTTTATCTAAATGCTCTAGCTGTTCCAATTTACATCAACAGGACACAAGAACTGACTATTCACAGCGAACGAAACATGATTTGACATTCGGTTGATGATTTCGCCAAGTCAGCAGCACATTCCTGAAAATGCGACTTTACCTTCCTGATTGGCTACTGCTCAAATCCTCTTCTACAGGTGTCAACGGAGTTTGCGATTTCGTTAATGCTATGAAATATTGATTAATGAGCAGTCATACAGTGGTTTAGTCATCAAGGTGGTGAAAGCTGTTAATGCTGTTTGTGCCTAAGGAACAAGGTTTAACCGTAATCAGTTTGGGAAGGTAAAGTTGCGCATTATGAATGTGCAGCTGACACAAAGAAATTATCAACCAAATGTCCTTTCGTTACACCTCTTGTGACTAGTAGGTTCTTATACCAGGTTATCATAAAGTTAAATAGTTAGAACCTCTAGACAAAATCCTTACGCCAATTTCTGCGACGTAGTAATGACCCTTGCCTATTAATGAAGTTTAGCTTATGCCACTTTTGACTACAAAGCGCTTGTGTAAACACTTCATTAGAGGTTTGCCCAGCTCTGTCCCAAATTTAGTACAGAATCCTCTGGAAGACGGAAACCGAGGTTATTCTACCCCTCTTCCTCTTTTACCAGACCATTTGAGAGGGTTTTCGGTTCACTTTGAGTGCTCGTATGCCGCAAGCATGCAGTACACTTACGAACATCAGTACCTTCTTCAGTATACGAACCCCGCCCAACGATTCAGCAGTCGATATCTCTATCCACGTGCTTGAAAATAAACAATAATATATATATATATATATATATATATTGTTAATAATTCATAATATTTTTGTTACTTATATTATTTTGTTGCCTACAATGTTATTCCGTTCTCTTGTGTTTTTTTTAAGTGCCCTCGGATTATCCATGATTTTGGGTAACCGTAAACATCATCTCCGGCGTTACGAGTTAATCAGGTCTCCGGTTAATCAGGAGCTTAGTGAATGTGAAAAGTTGCAATATATGGTAAAAAAAATGGACATTGAGACTTATTTATGAAATTCAGTAGGTGCTGTAATCAGTAGAAAATGGAAAGATTTCAGATATAAATATTTCTATTTTCAAAATCTTTGACCTTTTAAATAATGTTCTAAAAAGCGTATAGGAATTTATAAACTTTTTCTAAAAACTGGAAATTTATCCACTGAAAGCAGAACAAAACTTTGGCACCATATTGAAAATTTAAAAATACCTATCATGAAACTGTAAGGAAGCGAAAGTATAATTTCTGAGAAATATGTTTAATAGAGTACTTGTAGTGATAATGAAGAAAATAATTACAATGCGTTATTTAATATTGTTGATGAATTACTTTTATCAATTAAGGATGCTTTTAAGAGCTATGCGATTAACATTTATAAAAAGAAAAATTTAGTCTCGTAGGTTTTGATCATAAGGCCTGCTTTACGTTCTAGTTCTTAAATACTTACGTTTTGCATTGCATGAATTCACATTATATATGTTAGCAATTTTTTGAGTATTATCACATTATTTATCTGAGTATTAAATCTGTATACATAATGGCAGGCATTATAATTAAGCTCATGCTAAAATATGTCTACATTAACCCGTTTTTACCCCCAAATACGCGAAAAATATCTTGGTATAGTTATGAATTTTACTGCAACATGCTCAAATATACTAGCGCAAACAGTTGAAAGAAATATTCATAATAATAAAATGTAACCTACTTTTTATCTAATTAGTTAAACTCACATTACTAACAAAATACTTGTATTTTCAAGTTGCTGTCAGCTGTGTGATGCAGCTCTCGGTTTCCAGATGACATCGCAACTATTTTTAATGCTCCATCATTCATGACTCCTCAAGCAATAGCTTTGAAAAATAATTTTTCTTGAAAGTTCAGTTAACTGCGACCGTGGTTTCAAAGAAACCTTAAAATGCATAGTAGTAGTCGAGTGTCTTGGAAAGATGCCAGCCAAAATAATGCTGGACCGCTGCTGACGCAGCCTAATCCGTTCCATGCGCGGACTTTTCTTAGCCGAAAGCACTTTTTGTAGAGTATACTGCCATAAATCAATCATTAACTCTCTGAGTTATTGGGTTATTTTCTTATATTTTCTCGTAGAATACTATAAATTATGGTATAACAAATAGACAAAATATAAGAAGAAAGGTTGATTAAATAAAAGAACGATTCATTTTGTCCTGGAGTGCTTTAACTAAGTATGGAAAAGAAAATTTTAAAATTGATCACTGTGCTTGTAATTGGAAAAACAAATTTAAATATATATTCTTCTTTGACCTTCTGAATTTCTCAGAAGAAACTCAGACCCCAAAAGAAGCATACATTTATGGAAATGTTTTAAAGATAAAAGATTTAAATAAATATTATAGTGCCGCGTAACCACGGCGATGTGTCCCATGGCTTAATGAAGGTTAAATGAGATGTCTCAGATTGCCTATGCTTATTACCTGATATTCATGTATATATAGCCAATCGTAAATAGCTAAGGGCTCACGCAAGTTCTTGTTTGTTAACCCTTCTTTTAATTTGCTTGTTTATTCATTCCAAGAAAAACAAACGCCTTCCGTGGTAAATCATACTTTAACTTACGTTAGCCTTCTGTTACTGAGAATTTTGATCTCATTTAGTTTCATTTAAGTTTGGTCAAACGCGTTGTAGTTAATTAAATTTTAAACAAGCGCTCGAAAATGGCTGTTATGTTCAAAAAGTTTATTGTTGGGTATTAGACTCTTTAATATCGTAATGTTGATATGTAGTCCGTTAGTTGAGTTTTCCATTACATAATGTCAATAAGTATGTAACTAGTAACTTATTTTAAAATTTAAACATAGGTTAGTGAACCCACACTCCGTGATGCAGAAATTATTTAGTAACCATTTCATTGATACCAGACATCGGAAAAGAAAATCCACAGCAAGATCTTCTTCGATTGTACAACATATTTCACATTTTATGGCGCTTTCCTTAAGTGAAAAACCTATAACAGAATTTAATCTTAAATGTTGTGAAAAAATATTTTTGAAAAATCATCTCTCTGCCTTAAAACCTCTTAAAAGATTAAATGATGCGAAAGAAGTCAAACATAACGTGTGGCAGCTTCTAACATAAATTATTTCTTATTATTAAATATATTTGTTATTCTGTGCAATTTCTGAGATATTTTGTGATATTGTAAGGTTCCTTTATGTTAATTAACCAGTTATTTTATGCTTTGGATCTCTACTATCACTTTTTCCTTCCTTTTTCTCACCAGAATGCAAATTTTCGCGTGTATATGAGGTGAGATTTTTGACCACGTTACTGGGTTGCTAGATAAGCTAAGATTTGGAGTCTTCGGCCTTGGTTTATAATCGTGGATATTGAATCTTGACGCCGGTTAAGTTGAGCCAACTTCGCGTTAAACTGAATTATGTAGCCTTCGGCTACTAGCTTGTTTAATTTAAATTTTACAGTTGGCTGACTGTTACTTTCTGTTATCTGTCAGCAAGTGGTTGGCTGAGTTGTAAGCATCGAATGTGGCTTCCGTTCTTATTTTGTTTTAAATCAGGGATCTTTTACACGCTTCTCATGTTTCAGTTGTTATTTAGCGATAATTCGCCGCCAGCGTATCTAAAGTTTGGTTACAGTGTATGACGCCAAAGACCATTACTTTAAAACTTTATAATTTCTTTGGCTCTTAACTTTTTTAATTGAAATTTTTTATTTAAAAAGGTTTCCTTTATCATGAACAATTATTAGTATTCTTTGTTTTTTGTATAAAATAAAACATTTATATCGTATTTTAATAAGGTAGGATGCGAAAAGTTTGCTAAAAGTTTCATAGCTCACCACTGTGCATAGCACTATATTCGAATATACATGTAATGTACATATATGCGTAATAGTTGACATACAGTAAATCATTACCAAAATTAAATAATAATAAAGTATATTCCGTGCTGCGTCAATTACCTAACAGTGTACTTTCTCTTCATTTCTTGCGTATTAGAAAATAAAAATACATATTGACGTTTTATCTTGACCCCAAAAAACATCAAAGTAATGAAAACTTCCTGCGCATGCAACTATATTGTTCCAAGTAATGACATAATTAAAAAATTGCTATATTTAATGAAAAATTGCATAAGCAATGAAAATTTGCCACAAAACATGCGCGTCTGCTTTGATCTTGAGCTTGGATACCGTCGTGGGAAGGAGTAATTGAACGTGCTAAGATTGAGATATTTAAAAAGTTACTACCCGTTCTTGCTTTGCACGCAAACCTCAAGATTTGAGTGATTTAATTATGTACTACATTTACAAAATTTCATTTAGGTATTCTTAACGATGTATTTTTTAAATCTGTATTCTTAAATTTGTATTTCATTAAGCACAGATGTTAAATTTGGCTTTCTTCAACCTTAGTAACTGCTGGAATTTATCTACTCATCCGAATTATAAATAACCCCTACCCAATATTTCTTCTAATTATTATATATATTTCTATAAATAATTAAAAATAATTTTATACTAACTCTTGCGCAACGGGAACACTCAAAACGCAAGTACATCCGGTAAATACGAAATTGTCTAGACTTAGTGCTTTTCACTGTCACAATAATTCATGCCTCATTAGTTTTCAGAACTTGTTCAATAAATTGCCAATCATTCTTTTTACTGCTGCATGAGAACTACTCAGCTCAATAGCCTTTGATCTAGCATCAACAACTGTTCTTTTTGCTGTTCGTGATCTTACTGTTATTGATATCCACCGCTGCAGTCCGTTCAAGGTGGTAATATGTAATAAAGATCGAATGAAAAAGTAATCACTCCAGTTCAGTAGACAATTGTTAACTTCAGTTTATTTCTTAGGGAAGGTAGAGGAGGTAACCTAGAAGAGGATGTCTTTCGAAAAGAAATTTGTAAATTCGAAAGTTTTGTGTATTCTGGGAGTAGAGATTCTTCCTAGATTAAATTAGAGACTTAAGGGCTTATTTCAAATTAAAGTTACAAATTTATCTTATATATACAAAACTAATTTGAGAAAGGGAAATTCTAAAGATTAGAGAACCTTCTTAAGATTTGAATTTAAAAAATATACGATTTCCTGACCTTTTTTCTTCTATTATTATTATAAGGGTGATTTTGAGATTTAAAAGTTTTGACAATTTTTTAAAATTCGAACACAAAATCCACAAATTTTAAGATTGCCTCATTTCTATAAAAAAGTAATGAGAAAACTAAAGGAATTTTATTTACCTTGTATATAGTAATAATTCAAATCTGTTTAAAGTTTGAGGATGTAGTGAAAATAATTGTCGTGAAAAGTTCCATAGAAAACACAACATTTGTAAAAAGGTCTGGAAGAGCTTAGGTTTTCCTTTGAGCATGAATAAGTTGACAAGTTAATATGATTTAAGAAGGAATTCACGAATTTTGTAAAATGTTCAAGATTCGAAAACTCAAATCTTCGAGCTGTTTTGACATTCGAGTCTTCCAAATTTTAACATTATAAAAAAAAGCTTTAAATTTTGGAAATATTACTTTTATTGACGTCTAAGAAATGCATTAGTCAAAAAAGAACTCAGTGGTCATAATTTTGGTGGATCTGAAAAAAAAAAAAAAAAAAAAAAAAAATACTACGTAGAGGCGGCCCCAAAGTCCTGTGTTTTGGCCTCCTCGGTGATTGCGGTGATTTGTGCCCAGAGGGCGCACCGCACAAAAAGTTAGTTGCGTTACAGAACGTAAGGGAAGCGGACACGCCAAAATGTCGGGCGTATTACCGCTAATTGAGGTAATTGCATCGTATCTGTCAGGTGGCAGAAAACTAATATGATGTATCAATTCACATGCCAGGTGGCAGAATATGTCTATCATGTACATGCCAGGAGGCATAACGCTTGTAAACATGCCAGGTGGCATACGACTTGTAAATAAATTGTAAATAAATGTACAGTAAAATATCTTGGTGCAATAGATCAAGGAACAAGCATCAACAACCTTCTGATCATTTGGATACGTACATTTTTTTCTGGTGACACCGGACTTGATTTGTGGAGATGAAGAATGGACGAAGAAAATTAGTGAGTTCATGACTGAAAAGCCAGGATTTAACGCGAAGAAATTCGAGGTAGGCCCTTTTTCATTTTTCCAGTTTTGAATAGAATTGTTGAATAAAAATCTTGGTGATTATTATAGTTGATAGAATCTAATGGTAAAATGGAGGCTATGAATAAGGCAAAGAAGTTGCGTACGGTGACGCGTAACTTAACTACCAAGTTGATGAGTAAAATAGATTCTGCATTGTTAGAAGAGGGTGAAACCGCGGATGAGAAATTAAAAGAATTACTCGAAATGTTACTTGAAAAATCGCGGTTGTTGAAACAATACGATTCTGAGATTGAAAAACTTATAATTACGGAACAGGAGTTGGAAACAGAAGTAATTTCCGCGCAGGAATATCAGGAAAGAATTATAAGTTTTAAATGTAAAATTCAGGAAAAATTAAGAAAAAACGCGTGTAAAGTTGAATCTAGAAATTCTAGTGAGGAAACTATATCTCCGAAGTTGAAAACTTGTGAAGTTAATACTTTAAAATTGCCAAAATTAACGATTACAAAATATTACGGTGATCCTTGTTCTTGGCTTGAATTCTGGAATCAGTTTAGTAATTCCATTCACCAAAACGAAAGTCTCAGTTCGGTTGACAAGTTTTGTTATTTAAAATCGCTTTTGGGAGGTTTAGCTTTAAATGCTATTAGTGGATTAACTTTTACTAGTGAAAACTATACGGTGGCTGTTGATATACTAAAAAACCGTTTCGGCAGAGATGACCTGCTAATTAATGCGCATATGAATAAATTGTTGAGTTTAGAACCTGTAAAATATTCCGGAAATACGGCTTCTTTGAGGAAGCTTTATGACGATATAGAAATACAAATAAGGAATTTAAATTCTTTAAATATTACTAGTGGTTCTTATGGACATTTATTATCCCCTATTTTGTTATAGTTAATACCCGAGAATTTAACTCTAGAATTCACTAGGAAAAGAAGTGATAAACAAAATTTCGATGTTAATGAACTACTAACGTTCTTGAAAACTGAAGTGGAATGTAGGGAAACATCAATGATGTTAGCGCGTTCTAAGAATTTTGATGTAAATGAAACATCAATACGAAACAAAACTTCCCATCAAGGTTATCAAAATAAATCTTACATGCATTCTAAAAGAAATGATTACAGTACGAATAAGCAAGGTGCTTCGGTATTAACTAGTCAAAGCGAAACTCCCTCTAAATACTTTCAAAAATCGCATTTTAATCAAAATCGAAAGTTCTCTACCCCGCCTAAGAAAGAGAATCAAAATGTCTGCATATTTTGTTTATCTGCTTGTCATATGAATCATGATTGCGCACTTGATTTAAAGGCTCGCCGAAAGGCATTAATGGATCGAGGTTTATGTTTTATTTGCTTTTCGAAAGGGCATCCAAGGCGTTTCTGTGCTCATAAAGATGAAAAATGCAGACTGTGCAATGTCCAAGGTTTACATAATTCGTTAATATGTGACGCCGCATCGAAAGATTTAGAGACGGATACTTCCAATCAGACAAAACAAACGCCAATCCCTGAAGCTTCTCTTTCGCTCTTATGTAATGAAAATAATAACAAAATTAAACCACCGACTTCCGTTCTTTTACAGACGTTTTCGGCAGCAGTTAGGTGTAAAGGGGGGAACGAAAAGGTATTACGTTGTATGCTAGATTCAGGGTCAACAAAGTCATTCATCTTACGAGAAGTGGTTGATTCACTGGGGTTGAAAATTATTAATAAAGAAGCGCTTATTATTTTCACATTTGGATGCAAAGAAGTAAAATTGCGCTTGTATGATATCGTAGAAATCGTATTGCAAAATGTAAGCCATCCCAGTAAAAAGATAAAAATTAACGCAATAGTCATTGATTCTATAACACTAGGGCATGTAAAAGTTCCTTCTCGGTGGATACGAAAGATGGCGTTTGAGAAGGGAATAGAATTAGCAGATGCTGGTACGAGTGACGAAATTCAAGTATTAATAGGTTCGGATTATATTTGGGAAATTTTAGGAGAACGAAACGTGAAGATTTGTAAAAAATTAGTCGCAACAGAAAGCACTTTCGGTTTTGTGATTCAAGGCAAGGACGAAGGATCAAAGTGTAAGGACGCAAGAGTTAATCATATAACCGTTGTAAATGAGGACTTAGATTATGAAAGAGTTAAAAAATTATGGGAATTAGAAGCAATTGGGATAAGTTCGGATAAAGAAATATCTCTATCAGATAAAGAAATTTTAGAGTCATTTGAACGAAATACAACTTACAAGAATAAAAGGTATGAAACTCGATTATTGTGGAAAGAGGGTGTTGAAGGTTTAAATAACAATTATGAAATCGCGAAACAGCGTTTACAATTTTTAAATAATAAGTTTCAGAAAAATAGCGAGCTATATTTAAAATATAATGAGATAATTAATGAACACTTGAGAGATGGTATAGTGGAACGGGTAGATACGTATTTAAATAGTAGTTTGAAAACGGGGTATTACATGCCTCATCACGCGGTAGTGCGCGAGCAGAAGGATTCTACAAAGGTTCGAATAGTTTTTGACGCTTCTTCTAAAAGTAAGGGAAATTTATCACTTAATGATTGTTTGGAAAGCGGACCTAATTTAAATCCTGATTTGCTAAAGATTATCATTAAATGCAGGGTACATTCAATTGCGTTTTGTGCCGACATTCAGCGTGCATTTTTAGAGGTAGGCTTAGCTAAAGAAGATAGGGATTTTTTAAAGTTTTTGTGGATAAATGAGGAAGGGTCAAATTTCGATCACAGTAATCCCAACTTACAAGTTCTCCAACACAATCGAGTTCCTTTCGGGGTCAAGTGCTCACCTTATTTATTAACAGTTACAGTAAGACTGCATTTAAAAAAGTATGAAGATGCCTACGAAGAGGCATGCAGTATGTTAAAAGAGCTTTACGTAGATGATTTAATTTCTGGGACAGTTAATGTAGCAAAAGCCTTACATTTAAGCAAGGACATGATTTTCATTCTTAGCGAGGCCAGTATGAATTTACGTAGATGGGTTTCAAACTCACCTGAGCTGAATGAACTATGGAAACTTAATGGAATTGACTCTCGTGAAACACCTGAAGACTCTTTGGTACCGTTGAAAGTTTTAGGTCTTATCTGGGACAATGTCAATGATAATTTGAAAATAGATGTATCTCAGTTTGAGAAGTTACAAAATCTCAAAATAACTAAACGCATCATTTTAGCAGCATGTGTCTTTGATCCCTTAGGAATTATAAATCCATTTACTGTTCGAATTAAACTCTTAATGCAAACTATGTGGGAAAAGGGTGTTCAATGGGACGAAAGTGTTCCCCTTGATACAGAATTCATATTTCAGGAATGGTTAAAAGAAGTTGAAAAAATAAAGTTTTTCGAAATTCCCAGACAGTACTTCAGTGATATGTGTTGGAAGTTAATAGAAGTTCACATATTTTCTGATGTCAGTCCCAAGTGTTATGGTGCCGTAGCATATTTTAGATTTAAGAAGAAAAATAAATGTAAAACAAGTTTCATAGTGTCGAAATCCCGTTTGGCTCCATTAAAAAGGGTAACACTCCCCAGGCTTGAACTTTTGGGAACATTAATTTCGGCAAGATTAGGTTCGTATTTGCAATCGATATTTCCGCAGTTGGATAACGGAAATATATTTTACTGGACTGATTCCCAAATTTGCATTCACTGGATCAAGGGATCTGCCAACGAGTGGAAACAATTTGTTAGAAATCGTGTGGTAGAAATCAAGGAGAAAACAATTTTAAACAACTGCTACTTTTGCAGTGGGAAGACAAACCCTGCTGATAAACTTACGAGGGGGGATGGATGCTGAAGCTCTAATTAATGATAGTGATTGGTTTTCTGGGCCACCCTGGCTTTCAGAAGTAGATATTCGACATCACATAAACGAAATGAATACCGAAGCTGACTTGCAAAACGTTAGTGAAGAACGTAAATGTGTTACTTTGAAAACACTTGTGGAATCTACAGAACCGTTACTAAATCTTGAACTGTACGGAAATTTAACCAAAGTACTGGGAATAATGGCTTATGTTCTGCGCTTCGTGAACAACTGTAAATCCGCTCGTGAAAAGCAATCTGGTGTGCTTACCGCCTATGAGTTGCGGAAGGCTTCAGAATTTATTATAAGAAATGTTCAACTTAATGAATTTTCAGAAGAAATTAAGGCTTTAAAGACAGAACAACCGATTAAAACTAAAAGCAAAATCATTTCACTTAATCCATTTCTAGATGAAAACGAAATTTTAAGAGGTAGATTAAGAAATGCAGAAATTACCAGAGAAAGTAAACATCCCATTATATTGCCAAATAATAATCACTTCACAAAATTAATGATACAGCATTATCACGAAAAACATTTACACGGAGGGTTGCATTTAATGTTATCCGCAATAAGACAGAAATACTGGATAATAAGTGCAAAGAATGAAATTAAAAAATGCATTTGGAAATGCATAAAATGTTGCAGAGTACGAGCAGTAACATCTATTCAATTAATGGGAGAACTACCTGCAAGTAGAGTGATTCCAAGTAGAACCTTTTCAAAGGTTGGCGTTGATTATGCCGGCCCATTTTCTGTGAAAATGAAAAGGGGAAGAGGTATAAGACCAATTAAATGTTATATCTGTATTTTCGTTTGTTTAGCTACAAAGGCTATCCATTTAGAGATTGCTAGCGACTTATCAAGTGAAGCATTCCTAGCTGCTCTAAAACGATTTGCTTCGAGGAGAGGAAAACCTCAAGAAATAAGAAGTGATTGTGGAACTAATTTTATAGGTTCAAATAAAATCCTCAAGGAAGCAGTTTCCATCTGTCCAGTCAACCTCAGAATTTCAAAGATGGTTAGCAAATGAAAACATAAGGTGGATATTCAACCCGCCAGCTGCTCCACATCATGGTGGTATATGGGAGGCAGCTGTTAGATCTATGAAGCTGCATCTAAAGAAATGTGTTGGAACTCAAATTTTGACTTATGAAGAGTTTCTAACTCTAATTGCACAAATTGAAGCATGCTTAAATTCGAGGCCAATAACACCGGTCTCCAGTGATCCCAATGATTTGACAGCTTTGACTCCTGGACACTTTATTATAGGGACTTCTTTAACAGCTGTTCCGGAACAAGATTTAACCGAAGTACGAGTGTCTCCATTGCAAAGATGGCAACTAACACAGCAGATGTTCCAAGGGTTTTGGAAGCGGTGGTCTAAAGAGTACCTGTGCCAACTACAGCAGCGTAGCAAATGGAGACAGCCTAGCAGAAATATTCGTCTAAATGACTTGGTTCTCATTAAAGAAGATAATATGCCTTCATTACGTTGGAAACTCGGGAGAGTAATAGAAGTGTTTCCTGGAAGAGACAATAATGTCCGAGTGGTTAGACTAAAAACTGTGCACGGGGACATTAAACGTCCTATTACCAAACTGTGTCTTTTACCAGTTGAAGAACATTAACTTAAGTGTTTGTTTCATATTGAATATGTTTTATTATTATTTTCATTTCTTATTGTACTAATAATTTTATTTGTTTGTTCTAGTTTAACCCTCATAGTTAACGTTTCAATATAGTAAGATATAAGATGTTTTGCTAGAAGATTGGTAAGTGTAACATGTAATTTTATACTTTTTGAAGGTTTTTGTATGTTTTCAGTTTCTATATTTTTCATTTACTTGTTTGCATATATTGAAGATTGTATTAAGATGAATGTAATTCATCGGGGGGGGGGAGGATGTTTTGGCCTCCTCGGTGATTGCGGTGATTTGTGCCCAGAGGGCGCACCGCACATAAAGTTAGTTGCGTTACAGAACGTAAGGGAAGCGGACACGCCAAAATGTCGGGCGTATTACCGCTAATTGAGGTAATTGCATCGTATCTGTCAGGTGGCAGAAAACTAATATGATGTATCAATTCACATGCCAGGTGGCAGAATATGTCTATCATGTACATGCCAGGAGGCATAACGCTTGTAAACATGCCAGGTGGCATACGACTTGTAAATAAATTGTAAATAAATGTACAGTAAAATATCTTGGTGCAATAGATCAAGGAACAAGCATCAACAACCTTCTGATCATTTGGATACGTACATCCTGTTTAGTGTTTATCTGGATAAACTCTTGAAATAATGCTTTCCTGTTTATACTTTCTTTTATTTTAAAAGATTTTGAGAAAATGTAAAATATCTGAATTGCTACTGAAGCATTTGCGTAAAATTATATTGTTACGAAATGTCCAGCTGCGGTAAGACAGCTTTCCAGAAAAGCGGGATTAGGGTTAGCAAAAAATGGCAGGGAAAGGCAGGCAGAATTCCTGAGAAGGCTTGGATGTTTGTAAATGTATAGTGTCTTTACGGCATGGAGGGAACTGTAAAGATATGGCGAGCCGAATGTCCTGTCATGTGGCTTGGTGGTAGGGGAGAGGTATAGAAGACCCTCGTTCCCGGGGTGTTCTTCCTCAAACTTGGAGTGGAAGTAGATCTCCAACCTCCTTGCTCTGGCAACCATTTTTCCATGAAATGCATGAACAAGACAAAAACAGCATAAATATTCTACCTTTTCATTGATTTCCTATTAGCTTAGCACATTACTTTTAAGTAAGCAAAACACATCTTCATATTGGCAAATTTTACAAATATCGCAGATCATCTGTGCATTAGCATATGTTTTATATTGATATATATGGCTCATATATATCTTTTTAACACAGATTTAAATTTGGCTTTAGCGTAATAGTGAAAGAATTCTGTATACCGCATATCGAATGATGTTAAATTTTTTTATCTTCATTTTCACATGATTCAATATCCAGAAATAAAGCATTTTACCCATTTTTAGGTTCAAACTCGGTAGACCTAAAATTTTATAGATTAAAGTTTTATTTCAGACCGGGTATCTTCTTTCACTGTGTAACATTTTATTTTTGTAGTAATAGGGATAAAGAAAAAAATAATTCTGATAATTAGAAAACCGAATAAAGACTATGAATGAGTCAGGAAACAGTAGGCAGCATAATAAAAGTTTTCTATCGTCTATAGTATCTGCTGTCATGATAATTCAAAATTATCTGAAGAACCCAGTTATCTGAAGTTATGGGACAAGAAGCGGTATGAAAGGTACCTTTTTCGCTCTAATGGCATACGAATTGCATATAAGGCGTAAAAATCGACTCGCGAAAAGTTATCGAATTGAAACAATTATTGGTATGTGATGTAATGTGCAGAGAAAAGGACGACTACAGTTTCAAAAAATTTAGATAATTTATTCAAGAGGAAAAAAATACATAAAGTGAGCAGTTAATAAAACGTTGGCTCATCTTTTGGCCTGAATGTAAGCTGTTATCAGGTAAGGAATTAACTTACAAAATTTTATTTTGTTAAAGCATTTTGGATATAGCCCATGATAATAGACTTTGTGCCTAAAACTGTACGGATAAGACAGCCTTATCATTTTCAAACAAGAAAGATAATGAATTCGGATGTAACGACTTTTAATTGTTGGTAAGTTTAATTAGTGACGTAGCATGGTGCTAAAACTGATTTGAGCTTTAAGCAATATTATGCATACGACATAAAACGCGATAAAGTATTTACACCTAGGAACATCATTTCTATCTCCTTAAGCTTTGACTGTTTAAGTAAAGCATTTTAAAATATTTGTGCACCCGTTGCTTCGAAAATCTGCATGAATAAGTAGAGAAATTGAACTTTACAAAAGAGAGGTAAAAAATACCGATCCAAAAATTTAATTAAATGAAGTAACGTTTCAGATTATGAAAGATAAATTGAGATTCTTTCGTAAAAATATACAGAATTCAGATTTTGATATATTTCATGTGAAACGCAAATTCTTTAATCGAAATCCTGCTGAAACCTTGTAGAGTTTCCCTTATTTCGCATAACAAATTATTTTAAGTTTTATACCTTTCCTGAACCTCTCATTTTCCCCTCACATTTCCTCGCCAGGATGCAAATTTAAAGTGAAGTGAGTATTTAAATGGTTGAATCTTGTGCTTTATTCAGAGCGTGATTTTGCTAGCCAGCATATGTTACCGGTTGTCTTCGCTGTTCCGCGGATTTACTCAGATACGCCTTTAGGGCCATTCAATAAATATGACGCCGGGTAGGTTTTTGAGTCAGCCTAGTAAGCCGTAACTTAAATTGTTAGTATAACACTACTCTTATCTTTGAATTTATTGTGTAGCGATTCTTAAATTCCACCGCAAGTTGTCTGTGTACGTATTCTTTTCTATTCAGAGCTTGACGAATAATAAAGGTTTATTTTTACTCTTCCTCTGTGCTGGTATTCGTTACGCCTGTTCGAGAAGTTGCCAGGTTCCTTAGTAGCATCTAGCAGAGTTTATGCTACCAAAGAGAGTATAATCCACAAAACTATTTAAAAAGTTTCAGTTCTGTATTATGAAAACCTGATCCTGAAGAATCATCCGAATCAAATCATTTTCATCTGATAAAAGGAAAAGACGAAGACGTTTCTTCGGAGAAGGCATAAAAACTGCTTTATAGTAAATGAAAAGTTCCTGTTATACTGCCTTGGCAACCATACTTTTTAAGTTTATTGATGTAAAAAAAGCGTTTCCGTCATTAAGCGTAGAAACACTGAACTCATAAAAGCAGACTGCATTTACACGCTGTTTAGAAGAAAAATATTGTCTTAATCCCCGGAGCTCCTTCACATCTGAAAACTTACATCAGCATCTGCGTTTAGAAATATAGTAAATCTTTCCTAAGATGATCATTCACGACTCCCAATGGTTTTAGTTTTCTGTAGAAGAAGTCGCCTACAAAGGAGTTATTTCAGTGCTGATATTTTTTTTTTATTCTTAAACTAGACAGTTTTAAAGCTAGTGATTTTAGGTAGAGTGTACTATCTTCGTATACTGTTCTGAAAACCTGAATTAAGCTATCACAATAATTTTGATCATATGAAGTTATACACCCCCCCCCCGGTTTGAGAGCGGAACTAATTTTGCTAAGAAAAACGTTCTTTTTATTCTTTGTTTTACCTCCTTCTAAGGGGCTGTATAAAAATTTAAGCTTCATGCCACATGACTACAAATACCATAACCTAAATGCCTGTCTTGTTTTGTTCATTTTTTAAAGCGAGTCTACTATATTCATTCAACAGGTTTTCGTCCTGCAGTGTTTTTAGCATTCTGCACAGAATATGCAAATAGATCTCTGCAAGCAGAAAATGCAACTTAGATCCAGCCATATTTCAATGTACGTTCTTTCAAGTGCATGTATTATATTGTTCTAATATTAAGCTTTGCAGTTCATAAATGGCGTAACAAAAGAGCGCTCTCGTTCATGAAGAGAAGCACTTCTATCACCTCGCGCGGGAAAACTTTTCTGAACCGAACTCATAAAAGCAGATTCCATTCACACGAGGTTCGGGGAGAAGAATGTTTCCTTAATCGCTGGAAAAGTTTCTTCGCAACAAGAAAACTGTCCCATAAATCTGCCGTCTTTAAATCTCCCGGATGTTTCATGTCTGGAGCCCATAAGCCGGGACGCATTCTTCCCGCCAAGAACTGGCGTGACAGTAAACTGTTCCGGACTCCCTTCGCGGTCCTTGATAGCCTAATTTGCATACGGAGTGTTGTTCTGCCGTGTCTGGAATAGCGGCAAAGGAAAAATGCGAGTATTTCTCATATAGCATTCTTTGTTTGAGTGAAAGTTTATTGTTTTGAATCGAGGTGACGGCCTTCGAGTATTGTACTTTCAATTATATGATGGTTATGCAAGATTATTATTCTTCTACATTAAAATACGGAAAAAGAATAAACTCTTGTCTCAAGTTTTAGTTTCACGTGAATGTTAAGTTAATAATATTCGAAGGCATTTAAAACTGCGTGTTGAAAAATATAAAAATGCATCAAAATTAGCGTGCAAGTAACGCATTTTTCTTTGTTTTGCATCCCTCTTCAGTAATTTTCTTCGCGAAACTTTTCGTACGCGCAACAACTAGATAATGTATACAGGTGGTAGCTTTATGTATTCTCTAGTTATTGTAATAAGTTGGTATATTCGCAGGTTTCATGTATGCATACTACTTTTTTTCAGATAAAATAACCAAATCTAAAACAATACCTAGAGAATGAATACTTTCATTTCCATTTTTATTACAAATACCAAATTGATATTCAACAATATGTTCCTAAAAGTTGAAAATAATAGTCTTGAAATGGTAATGTAATATCTTTCATTGTTAATTTCACTGATTATTTGTTATTTACCTTTAAAAATATTGTTTGAATAGACTACTGTAGAAAACCTATTGGTTACACTGCAGACCCTTTCATACTGCAAATCACTGCACATAGAAATTTTCAGAGTTGGAGAAGTTATACTACTATTTATATTAATATAATGTTTCAGAATTAAAACTTATTATTATTATTATTGTAATGTTACTTTAAAAAATGTTACTGTGTTCAGCAAGGTTAAGCAATTATAATAATTATATTAATTTTCTGAGCAATTAATAACTATTTTGATTATAATGTCGCTTTCTTAAACACACCAGCGGCCAAGCATTAAATGCCGCTGAACACTGGTAGCTCGTTCCAGGATTTGAGTCTTGGCAAACGGGCTGGCTGCATGGGCTTTTTCGTGGCTTTCCTCATGTGTAATGTGGATACGAGACAGTTTCCCTTAAAATGTCCTCCACGGCGCATCCCTCCCGTTCCGTCTAGTGGCAAGTAGCGGAGCACATAATAAATAAAAAAATAATGTCGCTTACTTTATTCGAGACCGTTCTCTTAATTAGATGATTTATAGTTCCGAATTAATAGCAGGTGTGTGCTATAGCAGAACCGGGATAAAAGTGACCGAGCCGTTTGCCTCGAACTTTTGGAAGGGGTACTAATTTAGCTACGAAAGGTTTAGAAATTTAGTTAAAAAAGAAATGTGATTGTTAAATTTCAACTTTAGAATAAATCAAGACTTATCTAAAGAACAGCGTAAACAATCCGACCCATTTTGTGCTATAAAGAATTCAAGCGTTGTCAGCTGCCTTATATTAAATGTATCTGACGGCAGTTCTTTCATCTTACAACAGCGTTTTTATTTTGAAAGTAATTTGTGTTAATAAAAGTTTTTTAAAGAGTGCCATTCTATTTCGTTTCTTGATTGTTCACCTTACAGAAATATTTCTTACATTTAGAAATATTTTACTAGAGTCGAAATGAGGTAACCATATTCGATTTGAAATTCTTTCTAAAAGAAAAAAGATGAAACTTTTTTCTTTGATTATATACAAGTTATCTCGTATGAGGAACAGCTGAATCAAAGTATTAGATACGTGTATCTGAAAAAAGAAACGAATCTGGAGCAACTATCAATTTTACAGAAAACCGGTAGGGATTTAGGAAGCGAAAGATTTTGTAATTTAGAAAAAAGATGGCCTTGATGTTCAAATTATTCACACACTAGGGCTATATACCTAAGGAAAGACATGCCTTCGAAGACGACTCTAAGAAAAGTTGACTGGTATTCACGTTATATTTGAAACAAGCCTCGAGAACCCGCCATGCAGCCAGCCTGTTCGCCTGGGTTCTAACCCAGAAAAAACTACCACTATTCAACAGTCTCTAACGCTTGGTCACTGATGGGGCACAAAAGTAAAGAAACAATTATTCTACAAAGTAATGATCATTCTAAATACTTTTCTTGTTCGCTTTGTAGTTTAAATTTAGTATGCAAGAATGCCGCTTTTTATTCAAGCATATTTGGATCCATACAAACGATTTATAATTTTTTGTATCTTCGCTAAGTAGATTAAATGCACTTATGTCCGTAAAAAAAAAGTCACGATGAACATTGAGAGCAAAAACTAAAAAATTGTCTACATATCTATAATTTTTATCTGCATGTAACCGAAACATTAAAACATATACGAGGCGTATTCGGAAACTAAGTACCGTTTTGAAAAAAAAAAAAAAAAAAAAAAAAATAGTAAAACAATTTTTTCGAATCCAATTTTATTTTTACATGAAAATACATGTCTTAAACTATTTTTCAACATAGTTTCCGCCAATGATCAAACACTTGTCATAGTGGGTGACCAGTTTTTGTATACCATCGTCAAAGAAAGTTCCCGCCAGTTTCGATAACCACGACTCCACAGCATTTTTCGTGTCATCGTCAGATCCAAAGCGCTTGCCACAAGCTCACGCTTCATGTGCAGGAACAAGTGATAGTCGGACGGCGCCAAGTCCGTGCTGTACGGCGGGTGATCGAACTGCTCCCAATGAAACTTTCGAATTAACGATTGAGTGACAACAGCATTATGGGGCCGAGCATTGTCATGGAGCAACACAATTCCTTTACTGAGCATTCCTCTTCGTTTGTTTTGAATGGCACGCCTTAGTTTTGTTAGTCTGACAATATCGTGCCGCATTAATGGTTTCACCTCTGGGAAGAAATTCTGTAAGCAAAACGCCTTTCCTACAGAAGACAGTGCACATGATTTTTTGTGATGACATTGTCACTTTGAACTTTTGTTTTTTCGGAGAATGAGTGTGTCTCCACTCCATCGATTTTTGTTTCGATTCTGGTGTGAAATAACACACCCAAGTTTCATCACCTGTCACAATTTGGTTTAAAAAGTTTTCTTCCTCATCACTGTACCGCGTGAGAAATGTCAGGGCACTACCAAGTCGCTTTGTTTTGTGAACATCAGTGAGCATTTCTGGAACCCATCGGGAACACAGTTTGCGATAATTCAAGCGGTCAGACACAATTTCGAACAAAACAGTACGTGAAATTTGTGGAAATGCCTCTGAAAGAGTTGTCATTGTGAAGCGTCTGCTCTCATGAATTGCTTCATCAACTGTCCTTACCAAATCATCGGTGACAACAGAAGGCCGACCACTCCGAGCCTCGGCGTGGACATTTGTTCGACCTGCATTAAACATTCTTACCCACTTTCTCACCATTCCATCACTTATCGCGTATTCACCGTAAACTTCTGTCACTTGACGATAAATTTCGGCCGGTTTAACATTCCTCGCGTTCAAAAATTTAATCACGGCACGAATCTCATACTCAGCGGGAGAACTAATTGTCTTAAACATTTTGAATGTGCACAGCAAACTGAAAACACGACATAGAACAACCAAAATGGCGACAATTGAAAGTCAGTGAACAAGAAAGACTAGTGCGCATGCGCGGAACGCCTACCACAGCGCTGCGACGGCGCTAGAATGAAACGTTACTTACTAGTTTCCGAATACGCTACGTAACATCAGTATTAAATCACTGCAAATGAGTGAAAATAATAGCATTTTTGAGGCAAACCAATTTAAAATTTTTAGGCATGTTATATGCGTAGAATTTAAAAATGCAAGAATCAGAAAAGTAAATGAAGACTTGCAATCAAAACTTATAACTATATATAAAGCCGCATGATTTACAGAGATAAATATTTCCAGGAGATAAATATTTTTGAAAATATTCTTATTTTTGAAAATGTAAAACTTAAGCTCTTGAAATAAATATGTCGGAAAAATTTGAACTAAATGGGAAAAGAAAGGTTAATAAATCAGATTATTAAGAATCTGTCGATAAGAAAAGTAATTTTTCATAATAAAAATTTGTGAAGTGTTAGATATTTTAATCTCACAATTGAAATGATAATATGCAAATTTAACATCGCTAGATTTAGACAATTTAATGATACTAGCGTATAATTTAATACTTAATTATTCGAATGATACAAATATGGCAGAAATTCCTTCAGACGTATGCAGTGTTAAAAACCATGGAGGGCCGGCAGTAGAGTTTCATTTCTGCTAAAATAGTTTCAATGTTTTTGATATTTATTAAAATGTATTTATTAATTTTTGTCTTTAAATCACTATTTGTGGTATTTTTCTAAATATAATAAAGCTTTATTTAAAGAGTTAAAGAGTTAAAGTACTAAAATTTGAATATTTATGAATGTAAGGTCGTATTGTGTCTCGTGCGAGAAACTCTAAATAGTACGTGTCGGAATTCGGCTGCGGCAGGTTCGGGGCTTCTCGGGACTGCGGTTTATAGTTCTTCAGTATTGCTGCTCGTGTTCGTCTGGATACCATGGCTGTCAGGCGAATATGGTATCTATGGTTCCAGGAGGGCCATACTGAACGCCATGCAAATTCTCGGCATCCCTGGGCCTCTTACGCCCGAATGAACATTTTTCGGAATCCGTACAATCACGTCAACTACCCTGAGTTAGGAATTTGGTTTGTATAGAAGATGAAACGTATCCCCACGGGCAATGTGTCGACGTTTGCAGCACCCCGGACTGCCAGCATGGCGACGAATATTGCGGTTCCGTTGCTGCAGAGACATCTGCGCTTACACTGGTGTGACTTACAATGACCCTGAAAGTAAGAGCACCATATTGCCTTTTCAAACAAATCCTAATTCTGCATACAGCATGGTGATAGACAGACGTATCCGTGTGTGGAGGCATCGAGAAGAACGAAAGTTGTCAACTTGCATTCATCATTGACATACGAGCCCAGCATATGGCGTGTTGGTATATGGTGCCACTGGGTGCATATCCTGGTCACCTCTAGTTGGCATAGCCAGTATTATAGACAACCGCCGTTATATTTCTCATGTTTAATCTCTTCGAGAAATAATAAATATGGAAATGAGCATTCGTCCCATTAGCCTAAACTGCATACGGACTCATACAGGCATTAAGCGGAATAAAGCTACGATACAGCAGCTATGGAAGCCACATCAAAAGATATGTCTGATATCCATATTACTATTTTAAGACTTAAATCAAGAGTAAAATTTTTAAATACGTTTTAGTAAAACGGTAAGAAGATAGGATGAGAAACATACAGGATGATTAACCCACGAATACTTCTCGCACATATCACTAAAATGAATAAAAACAAATTCTATGCTTTTAAAATTAACAACAAATCATGGAAAGTTTTCATCTTACTTCGGGCGATTCTTAAGAAATGTAAAGTTTGGTTCCGGAACACCAGCACATCTAGCAGTACTTTCAGTTAAATCAAAGCATTTACCAGTGTCTACAACAAAAATTCCAGCGAAAGATTTATTATATAATACAAAATGTGTGTTCGCTCTTCAACAAATTATGAAATATATTTCTGAAAGTAAGCACGTTGCTTATAAATAATTAATCACATTATATGAGTGAATTAGCAAGTATTTAAGAGAATGTAAAAATTAAGACATGCCCTATCAACATTTATAAGAAGCAAGAGAAAATTATGTTAGGTCTTCTTTCTGAGTATCTTGTACATTTTTTTCCTTTCTTACTCTATTATTCTATTAGTTTACATATTTAACAAACGACCAGTGGATCCTGTTAACGAGGTTAACCAAATCGTTAGCAGAACGCTGTTAATCCTTTTGTCCCCAGGCTGCATATACTGAGCGGATAGCCTATCAATTGTTTCGGCACTGTGTTCAAAATTGTCTCCCCGCAGTATTCTTCAATGAATCTGGCGGAAAATATATAGATACCTCTGAACAATAGGGAGCATTTATCAAACATGTGGAGTGGTGTACGGTTGCCCAGACCATGACGAATTTGTCGCCATAACAACCCCTTTCCTTGAAGTTGAAGGGTCTGCATCGACTTCAGATTGTCTTCAGACGAATGTTTGTCGAGAATCGTTGTCTAGGTTATATTACGTCGATTTTAATCACTGAAGACCACATAGACCGACAGAAGTTGGGTCATGGCCGATATATATTGCATTATGCTAGATGCCATTTTTTTGTGTGAGCCGGATACAAGCAGCAGGTATTTTGATGAAAAGACCGTCTGCTACGAAATTTTGAAGAAATAACTCTTGAAACTAAGATTCTAGTGGCAGCAAAAGTCGCCTGAAAAAAACTATGTTGTTATATCAATCTCCTGAGCCAGACTGAAAGTGCTAAATATTTATCTTCACTAGCCATTCTTGGGAGTATTGTTATAGCGCTACCTTACCCAATCCAAGAACCAGAGAAAATGACACGCAATTAGCTCCTTAGGTCTTCACCAAAATTTGCTGGAATTCATGAGCCTCCGAACGGTTACTAGAGCATTCTCCAGCAATTCCGGTAAGACCTCGCAATGCGAAGTTAAGACGTGGCGCATTCAGGCTTTCTGAAAAGCAAGGGCAATTTTAGTCCTTTATAATTCGCTTTCGACCATGTATTCTAAGACATAAAATAATTATTCGGTATATTCTATCATCGCTTAAAATTTGTCCCATCTTTTCTAGAACACCCTGTAGTAATCACGCGATACTATGTCCACCCATTTAGCATTTAGAAAGGAAATAATTTCACCATTCTTATTTAACATCGGAAATATAAGTTTGCTTTTCGCATTATTGGTTTTGTTCTTTCTGTGTGTAAGTCTACCTTTATCGCTAATGTAATGAGGTAAATATGTGAATATATATTTCAAACTGTTAAATACTGGGAGTCGCTGTTACGAAATTCAGCTAGATAGCATTACGCAATAATGTTAATTACTTCAATAATGTTGTCTCATAAATAAATCACTGCATCAACCAATGATGACCGGCATTATAAAAAATCTGTTCCGCTCTATCGGCTTCATCAGCACCTTTGACGTCAAATTTAAAATTAAGTGTTGTGACTTTTATCCCAACAATGGAGTACTACTGAAGGCTTTCATGCTTTCTTCCTTTTGCCATGTCCGCCTTGATCGGTATAGCAGTTTCCAGTGTTAGCTGCTGACCCGGGCTCGAATACAGAAGACAGAGATATTTGTAAATGTATAGCGTTTGTGTGACATGCAGCACTTAAATGAACGGAAAATCCTTTAGACTGGTTTGATGACAGATGAGAGAGGTCGGAGACTCTAGAATTCGTCCTCTTGATCATTCAGATATATGAATAGAGGAGGTGGAACTATATCTCTACAATCAGTTGTGAAATTCTTATGTTCCACTCACTCTTTCCTGTCTAGCCCTGTTTAACATACCGGATATATTCGTTTACCCTGAATTTTAAAAGTCTGAAGATTTGTCCTAGATACCCAAACTCATATTCACAAGGTATTTTATAAATCCTAAGAATAAGTATGATTTTGTGCATGGAGCGTTACAATTTCTAATATGCCCACCATAAAATCAACATTTTGATGAATCTGGACATTTCCAAAGAAACTATGATCAGCTATTTTTTCTTACCTGTTTATGTTAATTTTTGCATTGAATTTCTTTACTAGTAAACTACACAAAGTTATTTCACCAGTATTTAAGAAGAGAATATATATGCTGACATAAGCGAATCGCTACAGTTTCAATACATTTCGAATGACAACTTCATGGCCTGTTTTGTTCCAAAAGATATTTAGTGCTGAGTTATCTGATGACGAAGAAGAAAAATGCTTCTTACCTCAAGAAAGAAGATCGTTTAATAACTTTTTTCGCAAAAAGAAAAACATTGCCTTTGCTTACATGAAAACCATTAAGACTTTTCATTTAAAATTTGAGTTTTCAGATTATTGTCTGATCCAAAGGCAAGTGAAAAATACTCGAGTTTCTTCATAAAATAAAAATGCTTGGTTTTTCTCTTCAGGAGAACTTTTAATTATTAAGTTTTTTATGATGAACTTTTGAAAATTTATTCGAGTTTTATCATAAAGTAAAATTTTTTATTTTTACTTTATCTGGATTTGATAGCTTGTATAGCAAATGTAACTTCAAAATGGAATAGGGGGTAGTGGGCAGAGTGCAATCTTTACAGAGAAAACACTACTACTGTTAAACATTAATGAATAATCTACATCAAAGTTTAATACATTTAAGTAATCAGTAATGGCAGAAATAATGACGAAACTAAAATGTAAGGTTCATAAAATAAAAATTTGTAACTAAACAATTGTTTCCTAAAGAATTTAATTTTCTTTAAAGCTAGTTCTTAAAGCATAGAAAGAAATAACACAAGCCTTTTCATTCGTGCTTGAAAATGTAGATTCTTTGAATTATCATTTCATTAAAAAATTTGATTTATAACTCTCCTCCCTCCAAAAAAATGCATTAGGTTCTAAATTCTTAGAACTCTTTGCATAATATTTAAATTTTCATTTTCCTTGAACCTGCGAGATGGATGCCATATTTCAACGCGAGGTGGAGTTCTTGGAAAATATTCAAGTTCTCCAGCTATGATCCTACACATCCGTTACATATACGAAAGGTAGGATGTAAAGGTGTTTTAAATCGATTACTCAAGAAAGTGCTTTCTAGAACCTGCAGAATCTTTCCAGGAAAGAGGTAAGTATAGCAAGAAGTGTAAGGTTGTTTCTAGTCGGATCAAGATGCATTCTTGTTCCGTTAGATATAGTTGCTCTATTTGTATTTCCAGTTAGATGAACACTCTGATGGAATTCTATCAATCTGTGCGTCTGAGTTACATCCAGTTCTGCTTTTTCACGGTAGAAAGGTTTCCTTTTATAAAACTGTGCAAAGAAAGCACAATGTAAAAATGCAGTGCATTAATAAAAGCAATTATTTTGTATTAAATTATGTGCCATGACACAAAGAGTTGCAATGGGATCTATTATAATTTATATTAATTAAATATGTAATAAATTATAGCAATAGGAATATTATTTAAAAATAAAGGTACCGATTCCTAAGAAAATTTTGTATTTGTTTTAAATTGCTTAATTTGTCATACAACTCTAATTAAAATTTGAAACATAAGTTTCTATGCTCTGTCAAAGAGTAACATTCTGAAAAAAAAATGGATATTTGCTATGCTACGAAGAAGTTAAATTAGTGATTTTATATCACTTGGAGTGGCAATATTTGCCAGGCTGCATGAATTATAAACGCCTGTCTAACGCAATGTTACTCAGTCAAAAGGTTTCAGAAATTCGAAGTACTCAACCACAAAATTTCTAACATAAACTAAAGATCAGTTCTAGACACAAGTTCCATGAAAATAATTTGTTTATCAAAGCATTGCGTTCAGGTTTTAATTACATATTTATATGGTATTTATTCATTTAAACACATTTTTCATTTTACATGCTCGTACAGATAATTATGTGTAATGAAAAGATTGCCCTCCATAAAGAAAATAACACATTATTAATTCAAGAATAATACGAATTAATATTTTAAAATTAAATTAAGAAAATAAAAGTGTAAATTATCATCAACAAAATTTAGCAAATTTATATTACGCACATAAAATTCTTAAAGAAGGGAAAATTGTCTGAAAAAAATTCATTTCTTCCATTAACAGATTTTTCATTTTTACCTCATTGTACGAAGTAAAAAGGAAGTACTGTAATCTCGAAAAATTTTCAGGTATCATATTTCAACGAAAATATCCATTTTGACCGCTGTCGAATGCAATTTAACAATGCTTCTATCCTGTACTTAAGGACAGAATAAAAAACTCTTTTTCTCCAAACGAATTATAAAACTGATTTAAAAAGGATTCAGAAGAGATTTTTTTCGTGGCGTCTGTACGCACTTAGCAGAATAGTGGATTTGTTGCCAATTTAGAGAAACTAAGCTTCGCAACAAGTCTTCTATTATTATTGCGAATTAAATTATGCTTAATACAATCCGAAATTATCAGTTAAATTATTAAATTATCTCATATATTGACTCAGCATAGCATCAACAACAAATTCAGTTTGTAAGCTTTCAGTGTCTTTTCACCGAGTGAGACCAAAAGTAAACTTTCAGTTTTGTGCACCGAAAAGTCAGCCTTCTTGCACGCTGGCCGAATTGCTTTTCCTTGCGTAGAAACTGTAATTTTAATTGTAAAAAAAATTTAATTGTTTTGACTGTATTTGGTGTTTTATGTTTTTCTGTATCATTCAATTTTAATATAGATATCTTGAAATTTTATGTATTTTTTCCTTTGTCGCGTAGTGAGAACTAAATTTATTGAATGAAAAATATATCTTTAATGAAATTCGAATGATGAAAAATATATCTAATGAAAAATATATATCTAATGAAATAAGTTTAAATGAAAGGCAGGAAAAAAATGCGTATAATTTAATATTCTGCACAAGGAAGTCATGTGGTGTACACATCAAGTTTTTTTCTGTAATAAACAACTAAGATTTTAAATTTTAATCATGAACTGAGAGATAAAGATTAAATTACATATAGAAATAAATTGCGAAGAATTTCTCATAAGAAGAAACTGCATCACATATTAGGGGGAACTGTAGAAATTAAATTTTACATTTTCAGATTTAAAACTAATTCGAGAAATGAAATCACAAGAGCGATATTTTTCTGAGCTTCTAGGAATTTTTCTTTGAATGAAAATACATTTTCACGGTTAAGTTCAAACGGTAACGCTTAAAAAAAGATGCCGTTTGAGTCATGCTAGATCCAAACAAACCAAGTTAAAAAAAGTGAATTTTCTCCCTCCTTTAAACTATGTAAGCCAAAATTGCGAAACGAATTGTTATTAACACAGAACTGATTGCTTCTAATTCATAAAATATAAAATTAGTATAAATCTAAAGAAAAGTACAACTTTCAACGGTAGTTTATTTAACATAAGTAGAGCCCTCAGTACTGTTGTCTTGAAGGTCAGAAAGCATCTTTTTCTTGAGTCGGATACGAAAATGAGGTTTATGTATTCTAAAGCTGTATTCTAAGAAGTATAATATAAAATATTCCGCTTTTGGAACAATTAATATGAAAGAGTATGATCGTCTATCTTATAATATAAGATAATGAGATCAAAACTGAGAGCAGTGAATTAAATACATTTCAGGAAACAGGTTTATATAGTTTTTTTGAAATTTCCAATTAATTCCGTATTGAAAAGTGCTTGGAAGAGGAATTAGTATAATTTTTGAGACTGCAAAAGGTACAGAATTCTTTTCTGATATTATTTTCCGTGGTAGGATAAAGATAAGGAGTTGAAATGATTTTGAAATGCCGTTCAGAACGTTTTCTACCAAGAGGCAAATTTACTAAGAGTTTATTTATTGGTTTTCCTAAAATCGATTGGTCTTTGTACCATGTTCTGGGAGACATTCTAAGATATTCAGCAGTTACAGAGTCATTAAGTTTATTTCGGAGTTGGGAATATGCAAAATTAACAGTGCCCTCACCAGAATTCGAACTTTGAAATCCCCGATTGTTAATCAGACGTGCTTTCAATTACGCCCCGAAGGCACGCAATAAGAAAAGCAAAATTCCTTATCTTTTCCCCCTCTTAAAGAACAAATGAATGGGAGAGAACTTAGTCGCCAAACCCAAGAAGTGACAAATTGTCTCCCATCACATTTTCAGTTCGGACACCCCTTGTAGAGTCATTAAATTATTTTGATTCTGGAGACGTGAAAACTATGCAGTACCCTCGCCAGGAATTGAATCCTGGACGTCTCGAATACGCGTCGAGTATGCTTCCAATTACAACACGGAGGCATGAGGAAAGGAGGAAGCAAATACCTTATACACTCCCCCTCTTATAGAGCGATTGGGGATTAGGATGTCTAAACGCCGAATCTTGATAGCAACGAATTATCATCTAACAAATTTTAGTTCAGGCGCCATTTTTAGGGTCATTAGGTTATTTTGATGCTGGAGACGTGAAAAATATGCATTACTCTCGCCGGACTCGAACCCTAGACCTCTCGAATACATGCATCCAATTACACCACGAAGGCATGCGGAAATGAGACAGAAAACACCTTATACCCTTATGAATATTTCGCAGCAGGAAACGTGAATAATCAGCAGTGTCGTCGGTAGTACTTGAACTCCAGATCTTCCGCTTATTAGCTGGACTTCCTGCTTCCATTTACACCAAGATTGCGGTAAGAAAGAAGAATATTCTTTACACAGTGATATATGAAGTAAAGGACTTTAAAACCCGGTCTTAACTCTTCAAAACTTTAATGAAGCTAAAATTGATTTAAATACTATACCTATAAATGAAGCAATTAACTCATTTTAAAAATTTTAATATTATTATTAGTGTGCAGTTAATATAAAGCTAGCTGAAATAAAAGCTATTTTATTAATATCATTTTCAACATTTTGTGCTCTATATTATTAAACAGTAATCTAAAATAGAATTCCATATAGCATATACTTAGCAAAAAAAACAGAAGTTCGTCGGGAAAAATTCGTCATTATTATTTTCTCTGTATTCTTGGCACTCATCATCTAGAGACAGGCGAACAAATTTATTGAACCTATTTACGAAATATTTTTATATTTTCTTTTTGCTAATTTTCATGGGATTAGAAATTACTAAAAGAAAGTTAAAAGTATCTTCATTGTATTGTTCTCGACTTATTATTTTAAATTATATTCATGATTTCTTTTAAAATCATTTTTGTGCAATCCTTGAGCCTGTGGTTTCAGCTGTCCAGTTGTAAGGATCTTAAGTTTTACTAACGTTTATTTTATTTTAAATCTTTACTATCACTTCTTATTTTCTACTTCCAGCCAGAATTATAAGCGTTAAAGTATTTATGCAAAGTTTGTCTGGCGAACGCCAAGTATTTAAGTTGTGGCTTTTTGCCAAGCGAAAGGGAGGAAGCAGTGAGTCGAAGCAGGCCGCTTACCTTAGAAGTTTTACGCAGTTGCTGGTTGCCTTTAAGGCCAGAGGTTTTAATCCTCTTGATAAATTTTAAACGTATTGTAGTGTTCACAGTTCTCTGTACTACATACGGCTTCCTGTTAATATAAGGCCAATCTTCCACGTTTATTATTTTAAAGTTAAATTAGAGTTTAGTTCTATTTTTATATTTTTACGTTAGACCCCAAGTAACGGGTCTGTGTATTCCGAACTACGGAAGTTATTGTAAATAGAGAAAAATAAAGGGTTTTGTATACCTTCTTGTGTATCCTGTCTACTTCCCACAGTTTTGAACATAGCTTTAGTAAGCTCTCTGTTCCGAGTCAGGTCCTTGCATGTTCCCGAAGAAGGTAAGACGGAACATTGAACCTGATAGTGGCGCCCAACGAAGAAGAATAACCATGGCCGAGTTTCAAGAAGAACCTGTGCTGCCTGCAGAAACGGCTCAGAATCCAGAAATGCCAGCTGCCGCCCTGGAAGGATTTGGTTACATCGTCCAGACCATGCGCGCTTCGATGAAACCAGAAGCAACATTTAATGGAAACTCACCGGTAACCAGTTTTTTGGAAAAATTGGATGACCACTTCATGCTCTACCCCGTGCACGAGTTTCAAAAAGTTACCTTAGCTACCAGCGCTTTGAGGGGCCAAGCACTTAACTGGCTGAAATGTATAGGCAGAAGTCTCTTGGGTCAAGCAGGAAGACCCACCTATACTTACGAAAATTTCAAGACTGCCCTACTAAAAGCCTTCCCTGTTGTAAGGGATCGTGCGAAATTAGAAACGGAACTTTTTAGTATATATCAACAAAGAATCGAAAACCTCTCAAGCTTTATTTTAAGAAAAATTCACGTCTTCAAACTCTTGTATGGAAACCGTCCGGATCCTGAGATAATTCAAGTGATTTTGCCGAGGTTACTGTCCCAAGTGCAAGACTTTATTGAATTAAGAAATCCGACTACACTGGAAAAGTTATTTGAGAGCTAGCAATCCAGTTTGAAAGTAGAAGAACGGCGGACGTCGAAAGAAGACGCCAATATCAACAGCGAAACCAATTTGGTGCGCCAAGACTACAGCAAACTCAAGCACACGGCTACGGAAGCAAAGCGAATCAGTGGGCAAGGAAACCCGAGCATTCAAAAACAGCCGGCGAACGTCGACAGTTCAATAGCAATCCAGGCAAAAAGTATCAAGGCCAATGGAAAAAGAAGGAAAGCACGGAAATGAAAAATAATTTAAACTAAAACGGATTTCTGCTGACGGGACGGTGCGGAAATCCGAAGGCCAAGAAAACCCCTCTTCCTTCAAGTTAAATACGGTAATGGTGAGAAATTTGACTCTTCCGAAGATTGAAGTGTTGGTGAATAATATCCCAGCCACCGCACTCCTGGATACAGGCGCGCAGTGTTCCTGTGTGGCAGAAGAATTTTTTAGGAAGTATTTTTGGAAATACCGCATATATAATTCGGATAATACGACAGTGTTAGCGGCGCAAGGAGAAAAATGTAAGTGTATAGGTAAAGTACGCTGTATGTCCGTATCAAGGACGAACAAGTAAAGGTGATGTTTTTTATAGTAAAGAATCTGCAAGCACATATAATCTTAGGAATAGATTTTCTTTCAGAAGCACAAGCAACGCTGGATTTTAATGAAGCGTCCCTTAAGCTGACAATGAAATCAGTTCGTGCAGAAAAGGCTGAACCGCCGATGTTAAATCTTGACCACGTGCCTAATGACAAGCAAGGAAGAATCCGACAAGTGGTAAGTGAATTTGCTTCGTTATTTAGTGATATTCCAGGATTTACTCAGGTTACAAACCATAGTATTGACACCGGAGATTCAATGCCAGTTCGCCACAAAGCATACCGGTATGATAAGAATAAGGAAAATTATAGAATGGCATATCACCGATATGCTACGTAAAAAGATCATAACGCCCATCTCAAGTAGTTATGCTAGCCCGGTGGTTTTATGTAAGAAAAATAATGACTATCCTTTGACACATCCAAAAAGGTGGAGATTCGCGATTGATTACCGTAAATTAAACTCCATAACTAAATATCCGGTATATCCGTTACCTATGATTGAAGAAATTCTAAGGAACATAACATCCACCAAATATATGACGACTTTAGACTTAACGACTGGTTATTTTCAAATAGGGGTTAGGCCTGAGGACGTGCCTAAGACTGCTTTTATAACCAAGTCTGGCACTTATGCATTTTTGCGTATGCCGTTTGGCCTTTCAGGGGCCCCGGCAACATTTCAGCGATGTATGGACATTGTGTTAAGACCTGTTCTTGGAAAGTCCACATTTATCTATTTAGACGATATCATTATTACTACTAATAATCTCGACCAACATGTACAGGATTTAAGACAGGTGTTTTCTTTATTAAAGGAGGCCTGTCTAAAAGTTAATGTCGAAAAGTGCAAATTTGCAGCCCCTGAATTAAAATATTTAGGTTACAAGATATCTCAGAAAGGAATAGAGACAGACGAATCAAAAATAATCGCTGTACAAAAGTATCCGACTCCAAACATGGCGAAGAAGCTCTCTTCTTTTCTAGGACTTTGTTCATATTATAGGTCCTTTATAAAAGATTTTGCAGCTATCGCTGAACCATTGTTAAAATTAAAAAGGAAAAAGGCAAGATTCTCGTGGACGGCCGAAGCCAATAGTGCTTTCGAAAAATTAAAACAAGCATTAACGCAAGCCACTGTGTTGAAATTTCCTGAAAAGGATGAGAATTTAGAAATTTCAGCGGATGCTTCGGACTATGCGGTAGGAGCGGTACTTTCGCAAAATCAGCAGCCCGTGGCATTTTTTAGCCGAACTTTAAATCAAACACAAAGAAACTATTCCGCGACCGAGAGAGAGGCACTTGCAGTTCTGCTAGCAGTGCAAAAGTTCCGAGTCTATTTTGGAAAGGCGCCAATAACAGTGTACTCTGATCATGCAGCGGTAACTAGATTGTACTCAGGGAAAAACTTATCCCCAAGGTTAATAAGATGGGCACTCAAGCTGCAAGAATATAATCTGGTAATCAAGAATACCCCCGGAAAGGAAAATATCGTAGCAGATGCCCTATTCAGAATTAAAATAGATGAAGAAGGTAATACCGTAAATGTGGCGATGCTCACAGCATGTACAATAAATTCCCGAGAAACTGTAATAACCGAACTGGGTAAGGATCCTGAGTTTGGAAGCATTTATGAGTATTTAAAGGATCCTGAAAATTTTAGCCACCAAGATATTGTGGCGATAAGAAATAGGGCGGCCCATTACGAACTAATAGATGGTCTATTATTCTATACAAAAACTACGAATTCCAACAACGAATTTCGACCTGTTATCCCAGCTAGTCTTAGATTAAATGTCCTGCAGGAGCTCCATGACAGCCCTTTAGCTTCTCATGCTGGTATTCGAAAAACTATCCAACGCGTACGCGAGGCAGTCTACTTTCCTGAACTGCAAAAGTTAACAAGGGCGTATGTCCAGTCCTGCCCAACATGTCAGGCAGTTAATTATATTAATTTCCGCCCGGCCGGGTTTCTAAATAGTATTAAATCCGAATTTCCAAATGAAATAATTGGCATCGATTTATTGGGCCCTTTCCCAAAAAGTCAGTTAAATAAAAGTCGCTATCTCCTTGTTATGGTTGATCATTTTAGTAAATGGACCGAAATTGTTCCCTTAAAACGAGCCTTCCGAGTCAGGTCCTTGCATGTTCGCGAAGAAGGTAAGAAGGAACATTGAACCTCATACAGTAAGCCAAAAAAGAAATGATACTGTTTCAGATCCGTTTATAAAAACATTGTGTGCCTTGGGGGCATATAATACCAAGGATACTTTCTCACAATATGTCTAGGGGATTTTGTGAATTTATCATTGATAATTGAGTGACCGCTTAATAATAGGGAAACCGGAAAGTAACGTCGCTTTCTTACATTAAATTCAAACGAATAAATTTGTAAAAAATTTTTATTTTTAATCAATAATATAATCACCTTCATTATCAGCAACCTTTTGCCATCTAGTATGCCGATTTCAATCCCAGACCGATAAAAATCAATTGGTTTTTGAGTAAAATATCTCGAGATGGCATTTTGGACATCATCCAAATTTTCAAATTTTTTGTCACTAAGAAAATGTTGTAGGGATCGGAATAAATGAAAATCCGAAGGTGCGATATCGGGCGAATATGGTGGGTGAGGCAGTATCTCCCACCCCAAATCATTATATTTTTCCAGTGTTCGTCTTGCACAGTGCGGTCTTGCACTGTCGTGTTGCAGAATGACGCTTTTTCTGTTGAAAATAGACACATATTTTTCGATTAAAGATTGATTCACTAGATCCAATTGTTCACAATAAAGGTCTACATTAACAGTTTTTCCAGGTTTCAGCAATTCAAAATGAACAATTCCGCGAATACTCCATCAAACACCCAGAAGCGCCTTTTCGGGACGTAAACCCTTTGTAACCCCTATTAAAACTACCTTTTGAGTTTTTGACTATCATATAGGACTTATTTTTTTTGTCTCCACTAATCAAACAATCAAAAAAAAAGGTTCTGTATGGTGCCGTTGAAGCAATACGTTGCATGTAATGGATAGGTTGGCTTTGTTCATTTCAGACAGATTATGGGGGTTTCAAACACCTGCTTTGCTTATTTTTCCATTCTGCTTTAAATATTCTCAGATTGTCGACCAAGGTTGGTTAAGAGTGTTTGACATGGATTTGCTTCCACTTCTGCCCTTAGCATGTTGTCGACATGCGCAGAAACGACATTACTTTCCAATCGTCTTATTATAAAATTTAAATAAAAAATAATCTTTTAATCTATCTTTGTGATTTACAAAAAATAACTCAAGATAATAATAATAAAAAAAGCATTTCTATTACTTAGATTGGAAGAGATTTGCTTAAATCTGCCCGCAATTAATTATAGTTTTTTTAAACTGCTTTTTAATGTACACCCGAATTCTCTTGATTGTCTCATCCGCTTACCACTTTTTTATTGGAGGCGTATTTATAGCATATTCAAGTATAGCAAATGTTTGAAGAAACGCCGTCAGCGGGAAAGTGGTTAGTGACACTGACTGCTACAGCGATGGGCCCGGGATCGAATTCCGGAGAAGGTATTGTTATAACTGTGTACGTCTCTTCAATAGGAAGCAACGGTGGCCGCCTATTAGGTGCTTACATAATGAAATGGACACAACTTCCGGCTCTTATAGTGGTACTAATCGCTATTAAATAAAGCTCCCGGCTATTACACTGCTGGCCATTAAAATTGCAACACCATGAAGGAAATGAAATACAGAAAAGATATTTCTTGTACGTAAACAATATGGCATGAAGACAAAATGATTAAATTTTCAAGAAGTTTAGTGGTTTACAGGGGTGCGAAATTAGTAGAAAGAGCTGCCAGCCCTGGCAGCTAAAACGGCCCTTACCCGGTTAGACATGGAGTCGAACTGGGCTGAGATGACAGAAACAAGCATTCAGTCCATGCTGCTTCAGGTCTATGCCACACTTCATCAACTGTACTTGCTGGAGAGGGGTGGCGAGCCAATCTTTCAGCGATCGATAACCAGATGTTTTCAGTGGGTGACACATCTGGAGACCGACCGTGCAGGCCAGAGCAGCAGTCGAATACCCTGTGTATCGAGGAAGGCCAGAATACGATGTACAACATGTGGTCTTGCATTATCTTGTTGGAAGATAGCGTTTTAGCAGGCCTCGAAGACAGGACACAACCACTCGACGTAAGGTGTCAGAAATGAACAGATCTACTTTCAAATTACCGTCGATCCTAACTAGAGATGTGCATGTAGTGTACCCAGTGGCTGTCCAAACCATCACACTAGGTGCAGGGCCCTGATACTGATATCGAATGCAAGCGGGAGATGTAAGGTCTCTTCAGTGCCTCCAGACACGTATACGGCAATCATAATACTGCACGCAGAATCGGGTCTGGTTTGAAAAGACGATATTTTGCCACTCATGTATCCAGTTTTTTCATTCGCTTCACCGGAGCCGCTGTCTCTCTCTATGCTGCATTGTCAGGGTAATCCGAGGTAATGGTCGCCGTTCTGATAGTCCAGCTGCTGCAAACGTCAATGCACCGTGCGAGCGAATACTGGACGTGCTGCAAAACATGGCTATTTCTTGACTAATGGTCCGTGATGTGATTGTAGGTTTTGCAGGGCTAAACTCACAATATGTCTGCCCTCTCGGGAGTTAGTCATGGGAGGGCATTGGGATACTGCATGCCGTTCAGTATGATCCTCAGCAACTCACTGATTCCATATTTGCATGACAGTGGTTGAATGCCGACCAGTGCGACGGTCGAAATCATGGGACGATAATCCGTACTCTCGATAGGCAACGATCCTGCCTCTATCGAATTCCGACACTTGCTGGTAAGCATTTCTTTATCTTATTCGAGGCATAACACGATCTTGAGCAAACTCACCTTACACAGCGCTTTCCGAGTAAGAAATCTACTACACAACTTTTCTTTCATACAGTGTTTTAGGTGTCGTTTCTCCCTCCTGCGTCGTGTAAATGCGCTGAAATACTAATCATTTGTAAATCCCAATATGAAGCAAATACAATATGACTTTATAGATAGACTTTATAGCATCCCTTGCTATCAATCATTGAAAAACTAAATTATGATTGATTGAAATTATCTTCCGATGCATGCCAAGATAATGTTGGATAAAAGTTTGATTTCTGTAACTATCCTTTTTTTCGCAGAAATGTTTGGTAATTCCTTAACTCTTTTTTAAAGGTTTGAAGTACCTCGCAAAAATAGGCGAGAGTTCTGTCAAATTATTTTAGAATTGTTGTTATCGAGGTCGAAAACTAAACGCAGGGGCACAATAGATGCTCTAAATACAGCTGAAACAGTGTCATCAGATTAATTGTGCGTTTGTTTGTAAGAATAATGCCCCCAAAAATTTCCATTTCTTAAATAAAGATTTTCTAGTTCGTTTTAGTCAAGTTACAACAGTTTCCTGCGCAATTAATCAAACGTTCAACAGCGTGATCCAAAATATTTGTAATTGAACTTTTTCCATGGTCGATGATATTTTCATTTTTCTATCTTAAAGTAGTATTTCTGTTTCTCTATTTGCAGAAATTTCTGTAGCCAAAATATGTCAACATTCCTCAGTCTAATAATTAAATTATTTTATTTTCTGCCGCTCAACCAAAATGGTGATTAGTGACTTTGACTGCCTTACCGAAGGGCCCGAGTTCAAATGCCGGAGAACGAATGGATGTTTGTAAATGTATAGTGTCTGCGCGAAATGGATGAACTCTAAATATGCGGAGAGCTGGAAGTTTTCTCGAGAAGTTGGTGGTAGGCGAAGAGGGGTGGGAGACTCTCGGACCCTCACCCCCGAGATGCTCACTCTCAAAATGGGGGGTCTCAAAATCTGAGCTAAAGTTGGGTTGTCACCTGTATGGTGCTCAAGGCTCTTGACAAGGACAGACGCATTTGTCTCCTTGCCACGATGAATGTCGTTGGCTTAGGCTGACGATTGCTAGACAAGTGAGATTGGTAAGACTGGTTATATCTCCTATGAAAAGTTGCGAACCTTTTACGGTATGTGCAGGGTTTATTAGAACTATTTAAGATTGCGATGAATCACCATACAGTACCCTTCTCTGGCCGAAAGATCCATTAACTCGCCAACAAATTTCTTTTATTATAAATCAAAATTATAACAAAAATCAAAAACCTAATTTTACAATTTATGCAAAGTTTACAATAACTAAATTCATTCCTTACTTAGTATTACAATATTACAATTAAAAATACAACTTGGATTTCATAGGATTATTTGTACAAATACATAACACATAACCTCATTTCATTTTACAATAACAGAGACTATTTTAATTATATCTTATAAGTCCTATGTACACAACAATAATCAACGTAACAATACAATTTAATTATTTTATTATTTATCTAGTTAATTGCAATCCTTACTTAGGATTACAAAACAATTTAACAAAAATCTTTTATATCTTTCTTTTTATAAAAGAACCACTGAGATTGGAAAGAACAACATTTTATTTTCTAGATAATTTATTGCAGATCACTAGAGTATTTTGCCCTGACATTATTTTAATACAGTGTTTCTGTACGCAATTTTTTATACTTGCCTCTCCTTTTTTTTTTTTTTTTTTTTTTTTTTTGGAGAGGACGGAGTGATTTCTTGCTCAGAGTGATTTTAATTAAAGTTATTCTGCCCAGACCTATGTAGAACTCATTCTGTTTGAATCCCGCGAACGGCCTGGCTGCATGGGCGTTTTCGTGGTTTTCCTAATGTGTAACGTGTATACGAGCCAGTTTCCCTTAGAAAGTCCTCCACGAAGGCATCCCTCCTCTTAGGCAGATAGCCCTCGAGGCTTTGCCATAATCATGCACACACATTCTGTTTGACGACGATGCAACCAAATGCAGTTCAAGTCAATTTAGATTCTACATTTTAGCATCTAAACAAAAGAATAACTTAAAATTTCGCTTACCTGTCACACGAGATCGATTCAGTTGATAACGTTAATTCAAAATGTTATTGAAATCACGAAACAAAGTAATCAACAAGAAGGGAAACCCAGTTATGATTCGCTCATTACATTCTTATCCGAGTTAGACTTATTCGCCGTAGTTCGCAGTCTCAAAAAAACTCAAAAGCGCAGCGCCATCTAGCAACCGTGTTTTTAAATGCTACACGCGTATTTGTTGAAACTTAATATACTTTTATATAGGCCATGAAGAATAGAAATCTGCAGTAAAATAATCTGTGAAATTTCAATAACTAGATAGAATATTTCATGTAATGTAGAAAGGTAATTATGCAAATCAGAAGCCCTTTAAATTACCAGCAATAAGTAATGTAAAATTGACTTTGGTATACCTTTAGATAGAAAAGATTGTCTACTGATCAAGCTGTTTTATCAGTACTGCAGTATTAGTTGAGCGACATTGCGAGAATATCGGTGGTTGAAAGGATTGCACAAAGGTCCTGTGGTAGAAAAAATGATTTGAAACAAATAAATGCTAAATTTGAAGAGAATGAGGGAGTTGCGTGTGCTGCCAGAAAGAATACTGATACAGATTCCAAATGAAAGTGTGGAAGAAACTCGCCGTTGCTGTTGTTGGCAAGGCGTCCTTTTTCCAATATTCTTCGACAAGTTCTCGAGCATCATCATATGATTTGTGTATATGTATGGTACGAAAGGTTTTGAAAGTCATTTTAAAGTGGAACCCATAAGATCCACAGGTTGAAAAACTGCAGTCTTAAGGCTTTGTGGATTTAAGAATATTTTGTGGTGAGACGAGGCGCATTTTGCCCTAAACGGAGCAATGAATATTTAAAACTGTCGCATATAGAGTATTTTAAGTCCAGGGGTCGGCATGAACAGCCTCTTATTTGATTACTTGACCGTATAATGTGGGTTTACTGCTAAACCTATTCTGGTCACCCCCCCTCCTCATAATTTGTTTGAAGAGAGTACTCCTCGAGGCGCCATCAGGTGTACCATTACTGTATGCTTCTGCAGCAGCAAATCATTCTGTCGGACAAGAAATTTTAGAGACTACTGTCTTCATGCAAGATAGTATAACACTTCTATATTTGCCGAAAAATGTAGGAACTACTTTTATGCTCACTTTAGAGATGATCAAATAATTCTAAGAAATATTTCTAATACCTTGCCTTCTCATTCTCTGGCTTTGAATCGCTATGATTTTTGGGCTTGAATCTCATTGACTTCTGAGTTTTCTGAAAGATTGTGTCCATGGAGGAAACATACAGATTTTGCGTAAACTGAAAGCAAGTATAGCAAACCCTGTTACTGCAGTTCCTTAAGACCTTCCTTCTTTTGCTGTTATTGTTGAATATGTCTTATTATGCATCCTGAACAGATGACTGACGTACATGGAACAAATACTGTGATTAAATAAGATTTTTTGTTTCTATTTTGTGTTTCTTGTTCTTTATGTGCCACGTTTTCACTTGGTAGTCGAAGTTTGAAATGCTGTGGAACAAAACCGACTAACCTATGGTAAATAGAGTCTCCGTCTTCCGTCAATAGTCAACTGTGTTGGCAGTTGTGGTAATGGGCGGTTGCATTAAGCTTCATCTGTTTTCATTTCGTTAAATAATTGCTAAGTGTTATCAAGACCAGTTTCTACCCTCGTAAAATGTTCCATTTATCGCTGCAGTGGTCACATATTCCATTTATATGCTCTCTTGTTGAATTATTTACATGGGAGTGAATTCTTAGATTTTCGGACATGACTTTCTTATAGCATATACAGACCGTGCTGGAAAGACCCACTGCGGATTCATTCCATTCTCTTTTTTATCTTTGATCCATCTATCTACAGGAAACGAAGGTAGACAATGATGAAGTTTGAAGTGTCTATGTCTTTTTGGGAGCATTTCACAGTAGATCCTACGGAGAAGACTGTGTAGCGAATTCTCGCTATGTCTTTGAAGAACATATACTACAGAGGAAGGTTTAAATAATCCTTTTATTTGAACTAACTTAACAGGATGTACGCACTCAGTGGTCACAATTCGCCACCACTTGTGGCTAAACTAAATTGAAAAGAAAGTAAAAATGTAAACTCACAATAAATTAGGATGGCTAAACGACTGGCTTCTTAGTTATCTAAGCCACTAAATCGGCTGCACATAACAAAGCCGAGCTTAGAATATCAGTACAATCTGATGGGTGTCTAACACCAACTGGAGAACTAATTTCAAACACGCAGCATAAACTCGGAACTAACTTCGCTACTACTAAAAATAATTGGTTAAAATAAAATGAGGTTTTTACAAGTTAATCATCAGTATTATTACGCCTCGCTCTAATCGCGACATTTCCCCTAGAACCAAAATTCATGCCTCGTTCTAAGCTCGACTTTTCCTTTACAACGAAATTCAAACCTCACTGTTATCTCGACTTTTTTTCCTACAACCAGAAATTACGCCTCGCTCTAAGCTCGACTTTCGCCTAGATCCAGTATTCGCGCCTCGCTCTAAGGTAGATTTTTTTTTTTTCATACAGCCGAAATTCACACCTCGCTCTAAGCACAACTTTTTCCTTACAACTGGAATTTACGCCTCGCTCTAAAGTCGACGTTTTCACTACAACTGAATTTTAGGTAAAAAAAAAGACAGCCGATAATTTTTCACTAAATTAATTTTAGTCGATTGGGAATTACGCGGCCTTTCATCAATCCTCACTGTAGATGCAAGAAAAAAGTGTTAAAAAATAAAAATATTATGTTGCTGCAGTGTAATAACTATCACATAAATATGTTACTAAACTTTTCATAACGTTTCAAGGATTTTAATCACAAAATCGCGGTTTTAAATAATGGCATTGAGTTTGCATTTCATCTCGCTGCTATCATAGACGCTCTTGGTACATAAATATTACCATTAAATGTATGAATTCCAGTTTGAGCCTTCAAGGAAAAAATATAAACCATAATTTGAAAATACTTTTTTACAATCAATTTATTATTATTATTATTCGCTTATTTCATATTTTTCACTTTATTTTTCTTTTATTCTTGTTTTATTTATATATTTGGAGTCTACAAGAACAATTCTACATAACTTTATTCTGTAAATTTTCTTTAAATTCATATAATGATTTTATTGATTTATTTGTTTATTTTTTATTTTTTGCTTTATTTTCTTTAACCCCTTTCATTTTAGTTATACTGTATTTGCTTTTGATAAATGTGTTCTTTATGGTCTTGATCGAAGAGTATAAATCTGACAGTGAATCTCTTAAAATTCATTTTTTATATCTAACGGTATTTCGTGAGTCATATTCAATTAATTCATAATGCATACTGCGTGTTTCATTCCTTTTAACTGTTCTCTAATTGATAGTCATTCGTCTCTTTCCATATTCAGATCACATAGTCACCTAGAAAGAGAGAATTATAATAGTGTTATACTACATTGCGAACAATGTTGAGGATATTTGCTCCAGGAAAGTAGGTTAATGAGGTTTTGTGTTTTTCGTGAGACCACATGGAGTTATAAATTGCGTCTGCATCACTTTAAGAATACCTTGCGTATTCAATTAACATTCTTTTTATTCTGTAGTCTTCCTGCTGTAACGGAATGTTTTATTTTCTCACAGGGAGCATATATTTTAGTGTATGCAGCATAAAATGTTTTCCAAAATAATTCTCTTAATGCAACTCTACTCAGTAAGTTACTTTTAATGCTGGAAATTGTTTTTGTAGAAATAAGAACACATTTGAAATAAAATATATTGCACAAATATGAGTTTGTTTATATTTTTCTTCAAATTTAATTTTAAGGGCATTTTATGTGTTTATATAATGATAAGTTATGAAATTAAAAAATTAATTAGGCAAGGCATCAGAGCAACAAAAGTGATTAAGAATTATGACGGAATAAAGAATTTATATATTCTCTATATTTTTCATACACGAATTAGACATTTTCCGAATTACCTTATCTAGCTCAACTTAATTTGCTTGTATTACAGTATATATCCGAAGTAAACAGACTAAGTTTAACTGAAAGAATGTGGCAGTTTATCATCATCCGAAATACAATTTTGTTTCTTTACTTTACATTCAGATTTTAACATATGGAAGAACGTGGATTAAAATAAACTCTGCTATATAAATTAAAGACCTTATACCTCTCAGACTGGCAAAGTTTTGAAAACAGGTTCTTTGACCGATTAATTAAACTGAGAATCTGGTGTCCTTTGGAATGAAAGCATTTGCCAAACTGCATGGATATAAACGATCTGTTATTATAACGTAACATGAATTAGGTTAGATTTATATTTATTGATGAAACCTTAACCCAACATTTCGACATTAATCTATTGTGTGATCTGAAATGCATTCTGGTATAAAAGGTTCTTGCTGAGCAATCTCTCTATATTTTGCTTGCACTCCTTCGTTTGGATTCTGCTTTCAGGTCCCTCTTTTCCGAATTAAAATTTCATCCTGAACACAACTTACTTAGTTTCTACACTTTGGCCCAGCTCGGCTGCTTCCTGCTGCTCTCTTCGGACTGCAAAGGTATCAAAATGTAAACATTTTGAAATAGGCATGAGTAGTGTGCCAAGTTGTTTGTGGCCGTAACATGTTTTTAAAAATAAAGATTTAATCTCTTTTGGCTGCTCAGTTTGCTCTCCATTACAGATTAACATCTACGAAACGTAGTATTTCTACTTTTAAGCTATCAGTGCTTCTACATCATTGCATCTAACTTTACTTCATTACAATGAGTGTCTGCTTTATTACAATGAATGAAATGCCATATTTCTCCATTTACGTCATCAACTGTTTTTACAACATCATTACTTCTAAGTTTGATGTGTCATTACATATGTATTCAAAGAACTATTTTTAGAACACTTAGCCTTAGTTTTTTCAATATCGGGTACATAATTTTGAAGAGAACGTTTCATAACTGTACTTCTGTATAAAAATGCGAAAATTTTTTTGCAGATTACAGCAATTAGATATTTCTTCACATTAAAAAATTCAAAATGCCCCATGATAAATGTTAAATTTTGCAATCATGGATTGTTGAGTACTATCTGAAGTTAATCTAAGATACGTTTATAGCATAAATAATATTTCGTAAGAATATCTCACAAATAGCGATTTTTAAATCTGCCAGTGGCATTGATTGATCTTTTACATTTCTGATTTGAAATAGCTCTTTTATTGAAAGTTACAACATTTCATCTCTGGACATTTGAATGACTATCTGTATTAAAACTGACGTATTCTTATTCCATTTTCGGCAAATGATGAAAATGAGAAAGAAGCAGTATGAATCGATGCTCCATTTAATGAATGCCAAAAAATCGAGAGCTTTTTTTTTCTTCCATATTATGAATGATGTTATTGCGTAATAGTTAGTATTCTAACTTTTGAAAATAATAATTCGAACGCAGAGCCACATATTCAGAACTCCAGAGTACAATGGTATCTAGTGGATACAGCTATAAAAATTATGTAATGAAACTTTTAAAATATCCGCAGATTTAATGCGTATTTTCTGTGCTATTTGAATTAAAATACATTCTAAATTCCTCGAAATATAAACTTCTTAAATATCTATTGACTTTTGAATCCATCGCGCTGTATATCTATAGATGTTTCTTGCTTATTATGTTTCGGCAGCAATTGCTTATTTTTGGCGGTTGATAATATCTAAATATCTAATTGATATCCTTCAATTGTTATTACTGTTACTTTCTTCTCTTTGATATCTTAAGATTTGCCTATTGTCTCGCAAATGATGTTTCTTGATAAGATTCTTTGGTTCTAATAGTATTTTAATCACAAAATCGCTATTTTAAATTGTCGGCCTCTCTGCTTATTTGGCAATGTACTATCTTTGTGTTTAGAACTTAAAAAAAAAAAAAAAGAAAGAAAGAAAGAGACACAGAAAGCTACTGCTTTATCTAAGCTGATTTATAGTATGCGGAAAATAAATAGATATGATAATAGATAAATATAATAGATAGATAGATAGATATAAATATGCATATATCACAGATATATCATAGATATATGCATATTTATCTTATAGATAACTGCACATCACCCGATACAGTACATTAAAAATACACAATTATTCAAAGAATACAGGAGACAGCGACCAACATCTTTAAACTCCGTAACAACAACATGAATACGAAGACTAACTGGTGGACAAAGGAATTAAGATGTAAAAAGCAACATACAAAGGCTCTTTGAAAAAAAAAAGGCTCTCTCTCTTTCTCTTCGTAGAAAAATTAAAAGTGCTCCGGAAGTGTTGAAAATGGAAATATGGATAAAATATAAGCAGCAAATTACAAAAAGAAAATAACCGAGGCAAAATTACGCAGCTGTAAGAATTACTGCTGTAGCAATAAAGAAACATACGGCCATCTGTATAAAATGGCTACAAGTAAAGTTTTCAGTGCCGCACATATCGCTCTTCCGAAAGATCAACTCTCATATAACAGCCAGGTTGGTAATGTCACTGAAAAGCTCCTCAACAATATTTTAGATGCTGTCTTCCTGAAAGATAATGCAGAAGACGATGGTCATTCACATTCCGATATTAAATACAATAATACCGTTTCAAATACTTCAGACGATGTGGAATTCCCCTCACAAGAAATTTTAAAAAAATTTAAGTATCTTTCGAAAAATAAAGCTCAGGGACCTGACGGATTAGACAACAGAATTATTAAGATAATTCACCACGCAATGCCTTTTCTGTTCCACAAACTACTAAACCTCTGCCTCAAATTTTATGTCTTTCCAAATTGTCTCAAACAGGGACAAACAATAGTGTTCAAGAAAAATAATAAAGATCCAACGGATCTGGAAGCCTTCAGACCAATCAACCTCTTACCTGCAATAAGTAAAATACTGGAACGTGCAATCGCAGGCAGAATACCACCACTTAGAGAAAAACGGAACCGATAGCAGAACTTCAAGAGCAGATCCATAGGAATAAATCTTCAACTCTCCCTACAGCAGTACTCTGTATGGATCTCAAAAATGCGTTTGACTCCGTGTGGTGGCCTGGTATCCTTGAAGCCTTACACAACATTAAATGTCCTCAGAACATATTCCAGCTAATGAATAGTTTCCTAACAAATAGAGCAACCATAATCATCAGCAACAACTACATAGCAGAACGAAGAATAATAAGGGGGTGTCCACAGGGCTCTTGTCTAAGTGCAGACCTGTGGAACAACCTTCATTTATATCACCTCCTACAAGTGGCCGAACCATACAAAACTCATCGCCTTTGCCGACGATGTGGCATTTGTAACAAATGGGCATTCAAGAGACATACTAGAAAAGAATAGTAATGAGACTCTCTCCATATTCCATTCTCTCTGCGTCATTCAAAACTAATAATTTCAGAGCCTAAATCACATATTATCTTATTTCCAAAACCGGACAAATTGCTACAAAGGCTTCCTTGCACTAAAATCAATTATTGAAGAATCAAGTTCTCAAAGAAATAAAATTTCTTGGATTGAAAATCGACCAAACGTTTTCTTGGATCTCACACCTCATGGACATTTGGAAGAATAACCAGACTTTATCTAGAGCCCTTGCAAGGATGCAAGGCACAACGCGGCGCCTCAAGTCGAGGATGCAAAACATTTTTTATAAAACCGTGACCGAAAAAAGAAATCCTCTACGGGGCATCAGCTTGGGCTCACCCCAAGACAGTGAGAAAGAAAAGACTCTTAGCTTCAATTCGAGTCCCTTCCTTTTACAAATAGCAAAAGCATACAGAACTACCTCAACGGCAGCAGTATGTGTATTAACAGGAATCCCACCCCTCCATCTGAAAGCAGAAGAAGATGCAGACTTAGCCATGACTTCCACTTGAAGAAAAACATAGAGGTAGAAGATCAAGACCTATTCCCCCTTGATTTAGAACAGGTCTTGATCCTTGAACAGGCCTCGAAATCCTTACCTAAGACACCCTGCAGTACATGCAAAACTCAGAATATCTACAGCAGAAGAAACCCTCAGTGTACCTACATTTCCATTAGTACCACAGATGTGTCAAAGATAAACGAAGAAGTAGAATGTGCGTTCTTAGCACTCCTCTCAGAACAAGAAACAATAGAATGGAAGGGACACCTAAGAAACAACAACAGCGTTTTCCAGGCTGAGCCTTCACCCATAAAACAAGCTATTCTATTGTCTCATCAAAGGCATTTAACATACGTTATCTTGATAACGTATGTTAAACTACAGTGATAGTCAAGTGGCAATGAGCTGTTGATGATGCAAAAAACATATCATCAATAGTACAAGGTATCTACGATTTAATATCACAGCACAATAGGACGTCTGTAAAGATAAAATGGGTAAAAGCGCATGCAGCCAAAATGAAAGGGCAGATGCGCTTGCAAAGGATGCAGCTCAAGATCCATCTCTACCTTCAATCAATATCCCGTTCCCCAAAACGTATGCGAAACATATGTTGAAAAAAATTACATTAAAGAAATGGCAAGCTAAATGGGGAAATGCGGAAGTAGGTAGAAGGCTTTTTAACTCCTATAAAAACCCACATATGATCCAATCATATATAACTTCTTTATTAACATCTTTTTATCTGGACATGGTCTTTTTCCCCACGTACTACTTTGCACGAAATCTGAGCGAATCAGACAAGTACGTATATGAGGGGGGGAAGGGAGATCTAGAGCACTATATCTTCAAGTGCCAGCTCACAAAAGAGCTACACTGCAAAGAAAGGTCACAAATTACGCTTGAGTACATTAAATGCTTACTAACGATCCCTCATTTACAACAAAAGAGTTCCTTGATTGTGAAGAAACTTTTCTCATATAAAAGAAAAGACATATGTCAAGATGCTATCACGTCTGTATAAATACCGCTTATTGCATAACTTACAAAAATAATGCAAGATTTCAGACATATTGCAAATGCCTGAAACAGGCTAAATATGGTATGAATTGTTTTTACAAAATAATCACATTAAGAATTTGTACTGTATTAGGAGATGAGGGAAAAAATCTTGTAATAATTAAATCATTAATTTAAAAATTTAATATACGACGTAATTAAATACATATATTAATGTAAGTATTATGTGATTTTCTAATGTATATTTGATGTAATTATGATACATTAATTCTTAAAAAATAATGTAAGACTTCAGTAATGATGCAATTGTCTGTAACATGGTAAAAAAATGAAAGGAAATGTATTAACAAGGTAATTGCCTTACGAATACGACAATGCGCTAGGAGATGCACAAAAAATTTCTTCACTTATTAGTTCCTTAAAAAGATGTTTAATCTAACTCGATGTAATTAGATTTACTAATGTAAATGTATTGTTTGTATGAAGTACAATGTCCGATGTGCAATGAATGTTTGTATGATGTATACCATAATCCCTACTGCCATAATCCAAATTTTGCTAATAGATTAATTTCTTTGTATTAATTGTATATCGTGTTTTTGTAATTGTATATTCAATACGTAAATCTAGAATTAATGCAAAGTTTCTCTTTAAATGTCTTGTTAGGCTGGCTTCCGATGCGGGCCAACCGAATGCCCAGCGGGTACAGTAGTGCGGCGTAGCAATAGCTGTAAAAGTCACTGACGAAGTTCTGGTGCTCCGTCTCACTTTTTCCTGTCCCTGTCCCTGCTACTTTATCTCAGAAATATTCATTATAATATTAACCTAAGTCTGAATGAATTAGAAACTGATATAAAACTGAGAATTTAAGTGAATCGGACTAGTTTTTTTTAAAAACTTTTCTTAATGTTTAAATTGCAAAGCTCTTTAGAAATTAACTTTCTCCCGATTTACGTTGATCTCGGTTACTGTTATAACTACAATCATAAAATTTGCATCTTTCGACGATCACAGGTTTTTCCAGAGGCGATACGAATCTTAAACTTTCTCGAATCTGAATTTTAAAATATTTTAGATTCCTCTAGGAAGGACTAACAATAAGAAGAATGAAAAAAAGCCCTTTTAATATCAAAAGCTCTTTAATGTAAACTTATTTAATATCAAAAGTTTGTAATCAGTATGTACAGCATTAGGACTTTTTGAAGCAGGAGATGTGAAAAATGAGCAATGCCCTCGCCCCGACTCGAACCTGAACCTGTCGAATACGCGTCGAGTGTGCTACGAAGGCATGCAGAAGGGAGGGAGGAAATACCTTATATACTCCCCTTTTTAAAAGGGCACCCCTTTAGAGAACCCAGTCATCAAATCTTGGTGGTGAAGAATCATCACCCACCACCTTTTAGCTCGGGCGCCACTGTAGAGTCATTAGGTTATTTTGATGCAGAAAACAGGAAAAATGAACAATGCCTTCTCCTGGACTCGAACTTGGACCTCTCGAATACGTGCCAAGTGTGCTACCGTTATACAATGAAGACATGGAGAAAAGAGAAAATACCTCATAAGTGTAAAATTTCAAATCTACATTTAATGAAATATTAATTTAAGAATACAGTTTTTTAAAATATACCTATATTTATTAAATTATAATATAAGTTTTATAAATAAAGTATGTTATTAAAGCTCCTGATTCTTGAGTTTTATTTTCTGAACATAATTTAACTCCCTCCCTGTGAGAAAAAGGACCTAAACGTTTTCATATCATCGAGATTTTTAAAACTGGAGCAAATGTAGAAGGAAAGGATTATTTCAAAAATTATCATCGATCAGCACTAAATGTAGCTTGCCAAATTCTTTCCGAAAAATTTACAGTAAAACGCTCAGAGCCGTCTTCTTGATACAAAAAATTCATGTTCACTTAACAGCAACAATCACGGTCTTTTAAAAATTTTTTAAGAAAACGCTTTTATTGGACATATGTAAAATTAAACTTTTCAAAAACTTGAGTTAAATCACTTAGCAGTTTTTTTTCTAAAGTTTAAGATGATAAATATTATCACATCGAGAAAAAGTGCGAAGAATCGATTTTGGAATCCCGAAGTTTTCACGAGATCTTGTAAGATTCGAGAATTCGAATGTTCTATTTCTGCATCTTTTGAAATACTGCGGTGAGATCTCCCATCCTCTTCGTTTCTACTGGAAAGTGCATGTTATTTGTAAAGCTAAAACTTACAGGAGGCGTTTGAATGAAATTAAATAAGCAAAGCAATTCTCACAGTTCTGTATATAGTTTAAAAATAAAGGAGATAAAATATATAATTGATTTAATAATAACTGCATTTAAAATTGAGTAAGAAAAATTAGGATTTATTTCCATTTTCGTTTTAGGACCTGCCACTGGTAAAGTGGTTAAAGATTGCTGAATACTGGTTATCGTCCCAAGCTCGAACCCTGGCGATCGAGCTGGCTGCGGGGTTGGCTTTCGTGATTTTCCTTATTATCGTGGATACGAACCAATTTTCCTCAGGAAGTGTTCTGCCATATTGAAATAACCTAACCGTCTTCTACTGTTTAATGGAACAACTGAATTTTTGCACACCTGAATATAAGTGTCTTATTTCTGACAATTTACCATTATATGAAACGAAATAAAAAAATGTAAAAAGGAGAATAAACTGAAATGCTTGAAATTTTACAAATACATTGACTTCCTTAATTTTCAGAAAACATTTAAAGTTTCTTTTAAATTATACATGCTTAGATGCTTATAAAGAAATATAAAGGTACTATTGCTATGAATAATCAGAATTTTAATTACCTTATAAATAGCTTGTCTTTCAAAAATATGCGCCATAGACTCCATTTCATAAACTTATGTAAAATAAAAATGTCAAAGCATTACACAAATCTTCCTGCATCTCCTGGGAAATATGCCTTTATCTTGGTAGCTTATCATAATATTCGAGTATCTTTAAATACTCGATGATTTTATTAGCGAGAAAATAAACATTGAAAATTGCGACGCTTTTCTGAAAGATGAGTTTGGCAACTCTTCTCTGCAAGCACACTTTTATTGACGTTCTTAATCTGTGGGAGCTTAACGGTCAATATTTGTGCTTTTGGGATCACGTTATCGGAGACCTTCTTTAAAATTATCTCGAACAACTGGCAATAAATAAAAATTATCTTGAACAACTGGCAACATAGTTTACAAAATTCGAAGGACAAAAAGGGTTAGACTCAAGTATTCGGTTGCATCCATGAATAAAACGTTTCAAAGAATATTGCTAAAAGCAGTTCAGGTTTTAAAATCGTAAATTTCTTTGCGTAAGAAAACGTTTCCTGGCAGTATTTTACTGTCTTCAGAACGCTGTAAAAGGCAGGGAAAATTACGTGAGGAAAATTGGTATTTTAAATGTAGTATATTTCTTGAGGAACGATATTCATACTACAGATTCTTTATCATATCAGAGCAAAGAAATGTATTAATACAGGAAACTTCATGCTACAGAAAAGAGTATTTCAATAGTGAGGAAAAAAATGCACGGCATTGCGCAGTTCCTTCCTTGGGTTCATATGGTATTACATCGGTTTGAAAATCCGGCACTCCCACATTCTAATCTTTATAAGGGTACATATCTCGAAAGTATGTTACTGTCAATCTAAATTTCATCAAAAAGTCAGTAATATTGTCAAAGCCCTTCCGAAACAAGCCAAAAATATTTGTAAACAATAAATTGCTACCAAAAAGTTTATTTTTATATTAGTGTACATATCCTTCTAATTAATTACTGTATGAAAATAAGTTGGAAAGCCAGCATAGATCTTCTGTAGTTCTATGCTTCACTGGATCAATAGCATCGCGGGATAGAATCTGTATCATATGTGGTGTCCCGTATATTTATTCCTGTCCTGTCCTACCTTACACCTCATTTTAAGCTCATATTGTCATTTCAGATCTTTGTCACAGCATACCACTGTTATATTGCCATTAAGGTAGCCTACAAGTAAACAACAGATTTTTAAGTAAGTTTTCAAATTTATTCTTTCATACTGATAATTTACAATGTAGAACTTAAATTAAATAATGTTATAAAAAATTAAATTAGTCATTGCGAAATACACTAAAGAAAAATCTAAGGACGCAAAAGATAAAAAGGGAATTTAAAAATCAGTCAAAGAAGTAAAGATGCATAGTAAAATTTAATCCCTACCGACAATGTTTCTTCCTCTCTTTTCAGTGGTTCCTTTCCACCGTCATTCATAACTTTGTCACAATTTTATTTTAAATTTTTGTGCGCACAAAAATATTTACCACTTTTAAAGTTTCAATTTAAAATTGAATTAGTTGCATTAAAATTATTTATCTATATGCTATTAACTTCTGTTGCCATTTCGGCAATGCACAGTTTTTCTTTACTCGTGTACTCGCAATTTGAGGTCTTCAATTTTAAACACAACATGCCGATTCCTCCGTGATAAAAAGTCATAAGCAATAACAGAACATTAAATATCAAAGAAAATTTAAATAAATACTAAGAAAACAATGAAACTGAAAAGAGCACGTTCTTCTTCTCCACAATGATAATACTAACACAAATAAAACCGCTGTTTGGAGGGGGTTTATTCCTCCCTCCAACCTTGGAGATTCAATAGTTAATTTGGATAACGCGTCAGCATTTCCTTGCTTTGCATCTTTACGATATGAGTAACTATATCATTTTGAGGTAATGCCAAAATCTATCGAGATAGCTCGATTCCATGAAGCTCACTACTGGTTAAATATGACAGAAGACTGTGATCTAGAATTTTTGCACCTAAGCTCCAAACGCTCAACTATCAAACTTTTTCAGCATTTCGAGCACACAAAGCCCTCACATCTGCTTGTAAACCATTTCATTTGACTTCAGATGGGTTTCTTGATAGAAACACAATACGAGTTACTTTCCGACAGTCATCATTTTGCATCTTCTGCTTTTGAATCTTAAGGAATATTGTTAGGCACTTTCTTCCTGCTTAAGTTCGTCAAGAGCAATTCCATGTAATAAGAATTTGGGGTGTAGGCTCAACAGTAATTAGCAATTTCAAAAGACTCTGAATTTTCATCTAAGAAGATTACTGTTAAGTTTCTAATAGCTTTAGGCTTTTGAAATATGGGACATAGTGATCAAACTCTAGATATAAAAGAAGAATTTTACTTTATCTTCCCCAGTTACTCGTCTAAACCCACAATAAGTTTCGCAAAGTTTGGAAAACTTATATGATAGAGGGTAATTTTATATGGAAAAAAAATGATTTCAGTATAAGAACAGCAGTACTTGTTATGTGATGCAAACTTTTGTTCATTCAAAAGTTAAATTTTTCATAATTAGTAGTTTCCAAAATGATCTACCAAAGTGGAGTAGTGTTTAGCATGTTTCATTGGAATATTTCAGTAACCTTTTTTATATCAGGTACGAATGAAAAAATTTTCATTCGACAATTTTTACATTCATACCTGATATAAAAAATACATATTTTTATACAAAAAATGCATATTTATAAATATACTCATACTTGATATAAAAATGTCATACATATTTTGGAGCCTTGATATGAGTTCCACAGTCTTCAAATAATAAATCTTGCGCAATATTTATAGAAAGCGGATCGTGAATAGCAAAACTGATTAGAAATCAGATGTGAATACGAAATTAAAATTGCGTACAGGCCACTATGTGTCCAATAACTGTCACTTGGTTCAGTTATATCCTAAATTAAAATTTAATTTTTCGATTGATTTCATCTTAGAGGTTAACTGGAATATGAAATAAGTGAAGTAAATCTGTAGCACAGTCGACAATAACATGTACATAATATACTATACTTGTGTACGACGTGTATTACTGTTAATACATCTCTGAAATTCAACTAATATGCTACGTTGATAACTGATTAGAGTTCCTTTGACTGTGAAAAGATGATTTTCCTCTGTGAAAAGATGCTGTATGATATCACTAACTGACAAAATCAGAAGTTTATTATCTGACAACATCAGAAGGAACTTAACATAATTCTCTCTAAAATCCTCATCTTATTCGAATATCAAACCAACATGTTTTCTAGCAATTTAAAGTCTAGTTTATTACATGCAGTTCTTTAATATTTCTATTTGTTAGTTCTAATCTGGCTGAATGATGTCTGACTAAGTGACTTATTGTAGCCGAACCAGTTCATATATTCAACAATTTATGATAGGATTGAAGAAGAAGTGTAAGTATTTTATTCCACCAATATAAGAATTTTTGATTGATTCTTCTGTTGAGATTTTTTAGAATTTTCTAATTCTTTATCATGAGGCCTTTTGGGCTTTTTAGAAAAGTTCTGATGTTAATCTTCTGCTGAATGAGGAACTATAGTAGGACTTTCATACTTTCGTTTTCACAATCCTTATTTCTTTCAAAAGTATATAAGTTCAGTATTTAAGTTAGACGAGGTGCGAGTTCGTTAACTAATTGTAATAGTATTATTCCCATTATACTTCATAATATAAGAGTAATATAAAATCGAAGGAAAACTTGGATGATGCTTAAAAATTGTCAGTCAATTTTGCAGTAAAATTAGTTCCTTTATACGATAGTATTAAGTTGAGACTGTTTAAATAAATATTATGATAAGGAAATACTATGATACGTAGTTTTGGTGCTAATATCCTTGACAGTTAAAGCCCCTGCTCGTCCAGGTCAGAAATTCACAACATGCGAGTATATCATATAACGATGCTCACATTTAGGTTTTTAAAGGTACGATATTTTCTGTATTTTGAACGATATGTCCTGCCTCACAAACTTCAAATAGAAACTTGGTTCCTGTATGATAGTCCTCTTCTCGTTTGATACATCAACTGAAAAGAGCAATTGCCTCAAAAATTCTTCGTGTCTTGTTTGACAATGAGACAGAAGAAGTGCTTGGTTCATTGCCTAGTGGTTCGTTCGGCTAACTGACCAGCCGTAGGGATCTCGTGGGCCATTTTAAGAATTTCTCTCCTTTTACGGATTGGAATCACCAGTTGCTCTATAATCTATCCACGTATGTACTCTAAAGGGTCCTATCCCCTTACTTTATTTCTTAACAATTTTAGTGCTTCCTAGCCCTACCCAAGCTAATGTCAAGGTCTAATCGTTTTTCTGACGTTCAATAAATGATGCCTTTATCTACTGATGGTTGTCAAAACTTAGATGATTGGGTAAAAGTTGTCCATATAAACACTTCTATCGGTACCGAAAATTATATAATTCCATTTGTGACCTTTCAAAAACTCATGAAAGAAGGAAAAGTCTTTCCTTTGTTATGGTCTACTTATACCGAAGTCTTTTTAACACCATAAAATTTGTAAATCAGAAGTGCAAGTAGTATGTACTTGAAAACTGTTCATTCCTTAAAAAAGAAATTAATCGTAACTTGTAATAAATGTTAGAAATAGTTACCATATCAGTTGCATTATTTGAACACTGACGTTTTCTAAAATAAAATCAGTTAAATAATTCACTATACTGTGTATTTGCTTCATTCAGTATACATATTCACTATGATATGTGTTAAATGATACACTTATAAGTTGCAAAGAAAACTACATTTCGCAGTCATACAGATGATGTGACATTACATACATTAATTTGAAAATTGTTGTTCTCAAATTCGTACTGCCTTAAATAAATAATTGTACGCGTAACATTTGCAAATTTTCAAATGCAGGTTATGCTTAAAATTTAAGTGTGTATAATATCGTTTAGCATATCTTTTCTTAAAAAACAAAATACTGAGTTACCACTTAAAATATTCGCAGACTTAGATTTTGCTTAAAGATTCTATGCGTAAACTCGTTTAACATTTGACGTGTTCTAAAAAACTAAGAAAGGAAAAGGGTCATTCATGCACAAGCTGTTTGTTAAAGCACCGACGCGCAACAATACATATAATTTTACACTTAGGTATGTTAGCATTTAATTAGTTCCTTTATTAAAAACACATTCCGTCAAAACATTAATTGTTAAATACTTGCTTTATTGAAACATTACCGTCAACATTACTGTTCAAAAACTTACAGTTCAAAAATATTATCGTTCTGAAAAAAACAACTGTTGTTGCCAATCGTGAAAATACATTTTAAATAAAATTAATACGTTGCGTTTACATTCGGGCATCCTGACTTAGTTACGACCTCGGAACATTAAGAACTTATATTTAAAAAAATTAAATCTGTAATATTAATGTTTATAGTTCGAAAGTCTTTAGCTGTCATATAGATTCAGCGTCGTTTTCTATTCTTTTTCCGTGTCCTAGTTTTAGTAATATGCGGCGTGTTGTTATCGTTATCCTTAGTAACACTAATGTCATCACCATCATCATCGTCTTCTTTTGATTCAGCTTGACACTGCCATGACTTTAATTGGCTCACATGAGCTGTCGTACTAAAGAAATGTCCTTTCACCTTCTCTTCTAATTGAGTCACTCTATAGGTATCACTTGGTAAAACTTCTGTAACTACCAAAGGTCCTCGATACTTTTGTTGTGTTTTGGTTGATTCTCCAGTTGATTTAGGTACTCTTCTCATAACTACTATTTCTCCTCGTTCGAATGTTAAAGAATTGATTTTCTTCTTGTCATAATTTGCTTTCATTTTCATCTGCATATCTTCAATTCTCTTTCTAGCTTCATTTTGTAAGATTACTGGATTCTCCCATTCATTTGCGTCTTCATCTGTAATCACCCTCATCAATCCGTCGTTAAATTTTGGTGAATAACCGTGAAGCATTTCGAAAGGAGTTTTATTTGTAGTCTTATTTATCATATTGTTTAAATTTCTTTCGCATTCCTTAATCTTTTTTTCCCAGTCTCTCTGATTCGGATTTTCCATACTCGTTTTAATCGTAGCCAAAATTGTTCGATTTGCTCTTTCCACCATTCCATTACCACGTGGATGTTGAATTGAATTGAGTGTATGACTGATTCCATTATTTTGACAGTACTTTCGAAATTCCTTCACTGTGAAACATGTTCCTCTATCGCTGATAATTTTTTCTGGTAACCCAAAGTCATCTACAAAACTCTTCAATGCAACTAACACATACTTGGTTGCAGTGCTTTTCATAGGATATAAGCGTGTAAATCTCGTAAAATTATCAATTATTACAAATAATTCTGTATTTCCTCTTGAACTTTTTACGAATGGTCCTAAATGATCTATATGTATAACTGCAAAAGGTCTTCTACCAGGTCTAATTGGATGCAGTACTCCTTGTTTCTTACCACTAGGCAGTTTATTTACTAGGCATTCGAAACACATCGAAATGTGACGCATAACATATCGTTTCATTCCTTTAAACCAGTATGATTCCTTGATTTTGGCAACAGTTCTGTCTGCTGAAAAATGTCCCAAAAGATCGTGAAATTTTACTACAATATCTTTTCTCATCGATTTAGTATGACATATAACAATTTCTCCTTTTCCTGATCTTTCACTTTACGAAACAATCGATTATTCTTCAAGACGTAATTTTCAGTTACATATTTCTCTGCATTCGTTCTATCATTTATCTTTTTCTTTAAAATGTCTATTAATTTGCGTAATTCTGGATCTGAATGCTGAATCATAAGAATTTCTTCATCTATCGTAAGCGTTAAACAAACTTCCAAGTTGTTTTCAATTATAGAGTTTAAAGTTTCTTCTGGCTGATTAACTGGCGATCGGCTCAATGCATCTATGTGATTCATTCTTTTGCCTTGCCTGTGCTTTATTTCAAGATTGTATTCCTGGATCAGATTACTCCACCTTGCTATCTGAGGATTTGAAGTTTTCTTCGCGTTTAAATAAACTAAAGCTTGGCAGTCTGTAATTACCGTAAATCGGATTCCAATTAAAAATTGTCGAAGTCGTGTCAAAGTCCAAACTATAGCCATTAATTCTAATTTGCTTGAATGATAATTCTTTTCTGTTTCTGTTGTTCCTTTACTTACTTACACAATAAACTAAATGCCACTTTCTATCTTCACCTTTTTGCAACAGCATTCCTGCCAGCCCTTTGTTGCTCGCGTCTGTGTGCACTTCAGTCTCTGCTTCGGAATTATATAATGCTAGTATTGGTTCATTAGTTAAATGAACCTTTAAAGTACTCAATGCTTCTTGCTGATCTTCGTTCCAACGAAATGTTTCATCCTTTCTCGTCAGTCTCGTTAGCGGCTCAGCTTTCTCTGCGTATTTCGGTACAAACCTTCTAAAGAAACTTGTAAGACCTAAAAATTGTTTAACTTCATGTTCATTGGTTGGTTTAGGAAAGTTTAATATGGCTCGTACTTTTCTTGGTTCGGGTTGCATACCATTTGATTTTATTAGAAATCCCAAATACTCAACTTCATCTTTTCCAAATTCGCATTTTGTCAGTTTCAATGTCAGCATTGCTTCTCTCAATCTATCAAACACTTTCCTAAGTTTTTCCATCATTTCTTCCCAAGATTTAGCCGGAATTAATATGTCGTCCAAATAGCACAATACTTCTTTATTAAGCAACGGACCTAAAACTTGATTCATAAGTCTCTTAAATTCTGCAGGTGCATTAGCTAACCCAAAGATCATACATAATTGACCAGTATCATCTGGAGTGATGAAAGCTGTTTTCAGTTTCGCTTCTTCAGTTAAAGGAATCTGCAAATATCCATGAGCTAAGTCCAATGTCGTGAAAACTTTACACTCACTAAGACATTGAAGAAGATCATCTATCATAGGGAGTGGAAATTTATCTTTAACAGTTTGCGAATTCAACTTTCTATAATCTATCACTAATCGTAATTCACCTGTTTTTTTCTTTACGAGTAAAACTGGACTAGCATACGGAGATCTTGTTTCAGTAACAATTCCATATTTCTTCCATTCACTTATTATCTTCTTTATAGAAGCACGCTCTTCGGCATTGGTTTTATACGACTTCATGCAAATAGGCTTACTCCCTTCAATTTCTTTAATATCCATTTTTGTTAAGTTTGTACACCCTAATTCCTCCATATTTAATGCAAAACAATCTCGATACTCATTTATCAAATGTAAAACTTCCTGTTTTCTCTCTGGCGTAATATTGTTATTAACTTTAATTTCTTCTAAAGTAATCGGTCTCCTAAACTTCTTAATTTCATTTATTATCAGTATTTCCTTTTGACTTGAATTTTCAGTTTTCTGATCTGAACTTGGTTCAACTAATTCTGCTACTTCCGCTCTACCGATACATTGATTCTCTTTCAAAATTAGTTTTCGATCGCTGTAGTTAGTGACTGGTATCACTGTTTCTCCCTGTATTACTTCCAATAATGAGCCTAACTCATCTTCCGATCCACTTATTAAAACATAACCGTTATTTATTTCATCAGTTTTAACTTTCACGAAATTAACCGTATTACTTTCGATTTGAGTTTCTTGGGAAGCCTTCAGTTTAATTCGCGGAGTGTTGCTATCATTTTGCAACTGTGAAAATGGGCAGTCATTAGCATAGCGTATGTGCAAGGTATTACCTATCTTGGCGTATGCAATATGTGGTAAATCAATCCATGTTCGACCAACTGATAAGTCGCATGGTTGCGTTTCATCTCCTACAATTAGAACTGTAATGTCCTTTCCTTCCACATTATCAATCTCTAAGTTAACAGTTACTTTTCCCAATGTTCTAGCGGCTGGTTTATTCTGGTTCCCAAAGCCAAACAATTCCTCCACATCAGGTTTTACAATAAGATTCAGTCTCTTAGCCGCAGACTGTTTCAATAAACACGAACTAGAACCCGTATCTATGATTGCAGTAATTTCTTCTCCATTATTGATGCGAGCATACTTTAAATATACAGCTGGTGAAACACCTGAATTCTGGTTCACGGATAAATTATTTTTAACATTTGTCAAGTCTGGATTCTTAGACGTACACTTTTTTAAAGTATGACCCTTTTCATTACATTTCCTGCAAATAATTTCTTTTTTAGGCTGAGGACAATCCGTCGCTATATGTCCATAATCATTAGAATTGAAGCATTTCGGCTCACCCTTTTCATTGCGGATGCCAGGATTATATTCCCTTTTCCTTTCGTCTGTTTTATAAAATTTATCTCTCAGATTGTATTTATTATCAAAACTGTTTTTAAAATCCACTTTGAAATTACCATCTGTCTGCATGGAATCGTTAACATTTCTTTGTCTTGAATACTGATTATAGGATCCTTCATAAAATTTAGAACCAGATTTGGGCTTAGAATTATGCCTAAAACTTTTATTTTCTTCTTGAAGTACTTTTATCCCTGCCCGAATATTTTCATATTCATCTAGTTTTTCAGCCAACTCTTCAGGATTAATGAATTTAGACCAATCATCAATGAAATGGTCTCGGATAGCAGCGGGGACCCTCTTCTTTAATTGATCAGTAATAATAAGTTGTTTTAAAGAGTCAAAATCTGTTACATTTAATCCAGCAAGCCACTCTTCAAAATAATTTTTTAATTCAAACGTGAAGTCCTTCCACGTATTACGCAACGTTTTAATATATTTATAACGAACTTTTGCCGAAACTGTTCAGGGCTTAACTTAAATTTTTTCAGTAGCAGTTGTTTAACGTGCTTATAGTCGTTAGCTTTCTCTTCTGATTCACGGGCAATTAATTGAGTTATTTCATAAGGCAATAGACCCAACAGCTGAGAAACCCAGTTTTGTTCTTCTAACCCAATACGTCGTGCCTGTCTCTCAAATAAAACTAAATAAAAACTTATATCACCTTCATTCAAATCATACTTATGCATTAATTTACTCATATCACAAATATTACTTCTACTAACATTAGAAGAAACAGAATCATTTACATTACTACTTCTGATTTCCGCTTCTATTTTCAATTTTTCAAGTTCAAAAGTTCTTTGCTTATCTCTTTCTATAATTTCCATTTCAAATGCTCTTTGCTTATCTTTTTCTATAATTTCCATTTCAAATGCTCTTTGCTTATCTTTTTCTAAAATTTCTAACTTTTCCCTGTCTAAACGATCATTTATAATTCTATCTAGCATTTGTTTAGTAAAGTCTTCGTTATAATTCTTACTATTCAAAATCATATCTCTTAAGCCTACAATTTTAATATCAGAAGAGACATCTACATCAAGTTCCAAAGCAAGTTCTTTTAAATCACATTTTTTGCCTCTTGCCAAATAAGCCATCTTAGACTTCAATTTTCAAATACTAATACAATAATTATACTTAAGTTCTTTCCGTTTAATACTTAGACATAACATAAACAGTTTATAAATTCACGTACCTTTCTACTTTCAGTTTTGGCGAGTTTCCACATTCAGTTTAGGCTTAGCGTACGTTAAGGCAATACGTTGTTAAATCTAGATAATAATTCTAGTTTATGCCACTTCTGAAATGTTAGCATTTAATTAGTTCCTTTATTAAAAACACATTCCGTCAAAACATTAATTGTTAAATACTTGCTTTATTCAGAAACATTACCGTCAACATTACTGCTCAAAAACTTACAGTTCAAAAATATTATCGTTCTGAAAAAAAACTGTTGTTGCCAATCGTGAAAATACATTTTAAATAAAATTAATGCGTTGCGTTTACAGGTATTTTCCAATTCAATTCAACAAATTTCGCCTAGCATTCTACTAATGCAAAATCAAACTTTCGTATACAGCAGCAACTTCAAAACTCCTTAAGATAATACTAGATAGACAGCTTAATTAAATATTCTTCAGAGTAAAGTAATAATATTTGTTTAATATATGAGAGGCGAGCATTTATAACAATCTTAAACTAAACTTACTAATCTTACAAGACCACAGCAGTAAGACTTTCTTTCAGACCGAAATAGTTCTTCCAAATATTTGCAGTGAATGTTTAAACGGAGTTACAATTTTTAACAGATTTATCATACTTTTATTGTAAATTTTTATATGAATAAAAATATTAGATGTTTACAAAAATTCCATCTCAAAACTAAATTAGAAGTTGTATTTAAACTCACGCTTCTAGAATATCATTTCTTCCTATTCTAATAAAGTATAGTTTTTCCCCCTTCTTTTTGATTCGTGAATTCGCTACTTATCGTCTGCTTTTTAATGCCTGTAGAATTATAAATCCCTTAATCTCTCAAATTAACAAGGTTTTGAAAAATTAAATAAGAAGGAAGATCTGCAGAATATATTATTAAAAAAAATCTGAAAGGTTTCAGATTTTAAATTACGTCCAAAGGGAACTTTTTTTAACATTTTGTGTGTTACCTTTATTTATCAAATATCATGCTCTTCACACTTAAACCATAAAATTCAGTTCTACAGCAATATCGTAAAATAATTTTAAATTGAGTATATTTTTATAATTTCCAATACAGAGCCTCGTGGGCTGAAGATAAAATGTTTGGTTTTTTTTTCGTACAGTGTTGCCATTGCTCGCTTTAAAACCGTTTAGTTTGTTAATCAAAAATTCATTGACATATTACAAAATATGTAATCGATAATAAAACAAAGTTCAAATTCGAATTAGAGCTTCCACATGCCCATATTCTGTGGAAGAGTACGTTATTTAAATTTCAGTGGCTCTAGGTATCGTTGTTTTGTCACAGTGCGAGAAACATACATACATTTATGCAGATTCTTCATTATTTAATTTCTTTAAATATAATACAGGGCGATAATATTTGGTGGAAAAAATTTGAAAAGTGAAACAATGCTTATCGTGAATCGAAGCAAATTGCCAAAACGAAATTAATAGTCCTTTTGGGCAAATTGCCCCTTTGGACTAATAAATTTATAAATAATGACTAACATTTAATTTTTATATTAACAAGTAAATGGAGGTAAAAATTTTGCTGCGAAGCAATCTAAAATATCTCGGTTAATATAGAAATTTTGGAAATTCTCTCCGGCTATTATCCATTGTAGAATTTATCGTCTCCAAGAATTTTCTAAATTAAAAGTAGTTAGTAAGACTGTCATAAACACGAATAAATCATAAAATCTTCTGGAACTCCCATTTACGTTTGACCGGTTTGTGAAATCTCCATGATTCATCTGAAGAATCTCGGGAATTCGGAATTTCCAATTAGCTATAAAGATTGCATTCCATGTTCAACTGTTTCTTGAATATCTCTCCCTACACTATTCAGGAAGTAATATGCTTTTGGAAATCCGAGCTTTGTTCATTAAAGAAGACGTTTAAGGGGATTCAACGGATGAAGTCGACATACAAAAATATCCAATAAAAAATAATTTGTTTAAAAACAAAATAAATAATAAAGATTCATCTAGCAATTAAAAGCTTTATCCCTATTACTACTTTTTACTTCCAGTGGCGTGCCCAAACCGCGCACAGACGTTGGCCACTACTCAGGCTAGAGGCGGTAGTCACTTTATTATGGAGGTACCTAAAAGGTGGGCCACTTTTGCCTCCTATGATGGGACGGACAAATACAACCATGCCATCTCCGAGTTCGAACCCGGGCGATTTGGTATCGCAGTCGCTCTCCTAACCTATAATGGGTGGATTATTAAATAATAAATAATATGTATGTATGTGCTTCGTTCGTATTATGCAAAAATGCATAACCACCAGATTTTGAGCACACATAGTCCTTCACCCCGAACAGGTGCCCGCTGAAGCTAGACTTTTGAATTTGGAATTCCTATTTGATTTGTTTTCTCTTTCATGAGAATTTAATTAGTTTCGGCTTAAAAAACTGATAATGTATTTTATCCTCTCTTTCCGTATGCATGCTTTTGTATTGTAACTGTGTGTTGTATTCGAGAGGACCAGTGTTCGAATCCGGGCGAAGGCATTGCACTTTTTTCACGTCTCCTGCTTCGGAAAAAAAACTCTGCAATTTAAGGCAATCTGTTGCCATTTTTCAAAACGTAAGATATTTATGGTTCAAATTAAACTAAAAAAAACTCCACGATTTAAATGAAATGTATTGCCACTGCCTGAAATGAAATATTTTATCTCCCACGCAACAATGTGCTGTGCCGTCCGCAAAACTAAGATATATTTCTTCATATTTCACCTGCCTGTTATTGATTAAAAAAGTAAATGATTTAAAAATCAATAAACTCAGCTCTTCATCCTTATTATAATTAATTTCTAGCTGAACCGTGAAATTATACTGGCTAGATGCAGTCAGATCATTATATATTTTTTCCCTTTTAAAGTAACTATTTCAGGTGGCTGATCGAACAAGAGGCTAGTGTAAATAAATTTTAATATTAATAATAAAAGCTTTCATTGCTTAAAAAATTACCAATAATAAAAGCTTGAAATACTAATGCGGTTTTCTATTTTCAGTTGTGATGATGTGTTATACAAATAGGTATAGGCGTAAAGCATGTAAAGTTAATTAAATTGGAATCAAAGCAAGGCAGTTCCTCTTCAATATTAATAATTGTAACCGTGGATAAGAGATTTAACACTGTATTTAAGCATATCAAAAGTAAAATAGGAATTCATCAGTAGAATAAACTCAAATAAAAATGCGAAAAGAAAAAAATATACAAAATTATAAGAATATAAAAATTAATCTCCTTTTATTGAATTTTAATTTTAGATGCTTTAATTTACTTCAATCCTCCTATAGCACAGAAGTGGTTAGTTTTTGTTGTTAATTTTGGCCTATTACTGTTTCTTTTTTGCATATATATAAATATACATATACACACACATATACTTATATACACTCTTTTCAATAACGTTACATTTTACCTTTGTTGATAACGAAATTCAAATCTAGTATTAAAACAAGAAATAGGATAATTGCAAAAGTGAGTTGACCTCAGAAATGTGCTAAATGCTATTCAAAATTTTTAAAAACAATTTCAGTTTTCAGTGATTAATGTTCTCATAAGCCAAACGAAGAGGTACTTGTTTCCTTATCAAGAGATATGTATTACAGTGAACAGTGGAAAAACCTTGTGCACACCTGCAAATTTGCTACTTTCATATTTTAGATATTTTATATTGCAGCGAAATCTTCCGAGGACAACTTCCCACAGTTCCAGACAGTTTTGGTTTTTCTTTAGAAGTAGGTGGTCCCCTTGAAAGAGTGATGTTCCATTCAGGTGCTTTATTATGTTCTAAGAAATATTTGCCACTTTCAAAGCGAGCACCATAAGAGATTCCATTGTATTGAGATGTATCATAACACATCTTATTCCTAATGCTGACAAATTCAGAGTAAATGCATGTCTGTAGTGAGCGTATAAAGTTGAAAGACGAGAAATAAATTTATAAACTAGATTAAATAGTATTGCGCGTGAGAACGATGAAAGTAATTTAGCTTCATATTGCAGTAAAGTTCAACAAATTTTCAAAAGGCTTGGATGCAGGAATGAGAACTTTGGTTTGGTTCCAGCTTTTTGGGAAACTCTGTAAGTTGTCTAACAAGCAAAGTTAGAAAGGTTATTTTAGCTTTAAATTTTCAAGAAATTTTGCCCATTGCCCTATGCTTAGATATGAGAGCTCTTTAGATTATGAAAATGAGATATGCAAAATTATATCAGAGTTTAATGGCAAACGGTATGATCCGAAAAGTAGAATGTTCACAGAATATCATTTTCAGTAATCGAAGTCCTAGTTATTAACATCTTTAGTTTCAAGTCATCATGGTAAAAGTTACCTCTTTTAAATATCATATCAAGTTCTGCACGCACGTCAAGATTTTAATTTCATTTGAACAAAATGATATATGTCCACGGATGAAGATATTTAACTCTGAGAAGCGTGATTGCTTTTACCGGATCATACGATCTGGTAATTTATTGGCTTATTACTTAAAATATTTTGTTTTCTTATTACCCTTGATAATCTAAATGTCACTGTACGGAATGGAAGGTAACGGAACGAAAGGAAAAAATAATCATTTTATAAATAAAAATTAATAAATGAATGTTATTTATATACCGATTTTTCATGAGGAGAACCAAAGAACTGGGCCGCTGGAAAGGTTTAAATACAGGCAGGAAGCTATGTCTGCTTGAAAATGTAAATTTGAGCATAAAAACTATTATTGTTACTGGTAAATTTTTATTAGAAATGAATTAATCATTAGCATTTACTGAAAGTCGTTTGAAAAATTGTTGGTTTTTAAACTGCATTCTCAATTAGTGTAAGTTTATGCAGATGCTTCTGCGCAAAATTTCGTGAAATCTTTAGATGTTTTGATGTTTTGTATGCATATTATAAAAATGAATATATGTGTGCGTGTATCTACATTCATTACAAAAATAGCGAAGGCAGATTAAAAAATAATGAGTTTATCGTATCCTCTACTCCTAACGAAATCGAAGCGGATGTTTAATGATTAACATTGTATTTGTTTCACTGTAGATAAATAACGTAAAGTATGCATTTCTCCTCATCAACAGTACAGGAAAGGAAAGGAGTTTGGAGGGGTGCGTAGACTAATTATGCATAAAATTTCTTTCATATGTAATACTTCAACATTTTGCTTAAAAATACGTTTACAGTTAAATGCAGGTTGCCGACACTGAAAATTAAAATTGTTAAGCATGCCCTGAATACTGAAACCTTTTATCTCCTTGCATAGTCATTTTCAAACTTTTATTCCTTTTTTAGTCATAAGCAATTTGAAATAATAATTTAGTTTTTCTAAAAATATGTATTTTTCGAATTTCATCAAATATACTTCTTGGGGCAGCCAAAAGCCAATTGCTGGCCTTCTCTTGAATTCAGGTATTTAACTAATCAAGAAAATACAAGTGAAAATACAGTTGAAATAACTTTATCTATTTTATTACAAAAATAGATTGTAACTGAACATGAATTCTCTCTATAATTAATGCATATTAACCACAATGACCGTAATCTGCATCATTCTGTTTTCAGTATGCATCATTATGTTTTCAGTATTATCAGTTCAGAAAGAAATAATATTTGTATAAACAAAGATATCATTTTATTTTTAGACTAACTGCTCAAAAATATTTAATTTAAAATAAATTGTAAATTTAACACAAATTGTAAAGATTATAAGTTCATTTCTTATAAATAGGACTGCACATATAAATCTATCCTTTTGCGAATGCTGTAATGATTAATTATTTGAAGATATTTTTTCAGAGATTGAATTTAATTGGCCCATAATAATTAATGACTGAAAAGGTATTATTTATCAAACTCAGAAATAGAAGATTTAAAATTTATTTTCCAGTTATCGCCTCAAAATTTTACCGTGAACACAATTGTGTACAGCTCCAGCTTCTGAATCAAAGCTCGAAAGATACAGAAGTGCAAAGCCTCAGACACAGAGTTTCAAAAAGGGTTTAACTTTTCCAAAGAAAAGTCACATCCCACCTTCCCAACCTGCTGGAATATATTGGAACTTTCCATTACGTCCTTGTAGCAAAGAGTGTTTCATAAAACTGTCAGAGTGTGGCGCTGACATAGGCTTCAGAATGAGCCCGGTCTCGACCATAACAAGATGTTTCAAACCAGCTCTTCTGACTGAACGGATACTCACCGATCCAGTTGCTGTTCCACCAAGTCGGGATCTGTGTGGATTCCTTATGTGCTTGCTCAGTTGCAATTGAACTCCATGTATGTGTCTTAGCTATGGATATGTTTCTCTTTGTGAGATGGATAATGTACAGAACTGGAAAGCCTCCGCCTGGGGTACTAGGAAACGGATCCTTCTCTTTGGATAAACGACAGTTGCAGTGGTTTGTTTTGTACTTCGTTTTATATTGTAAAGGTGTTCTGGCAGAAGGTAAGTCGTAAATTTCCTTACTGGTTGTAAATTGTGAGTTATTATTGTTGTAGCATTTAAAAATGTCTTAACGAAAATTCCCCTAATTAAATTTATCATGTTTTGGAAATTATGGAAATGGTTTATATTAATTCTGTTTTAAGTCTAAATCAATAAAATAGGATGTTAAGTATCATCTTAAAATCTACAGTGTTATATAATTGCAATTTAATTTGTTTTATTCAAAAATTGCTATGTAACAAGTGATAATAAGGCTAAAATAAATCCCAAATATCCTTCGTTAACATATTTAGAGATCAGAGTAGTCAAATCATGATATGAATTTTAGTAACAAATTCATCCAGAGAAAAACTGTTAGACAAAGTGAAAAAATGCTTTGCGTGTAATAAACCTTTGCACTGATTTATCTTCATTTAGAATCAAATATATCATAGTACAGTTAATAACAAAAATAATTATCATTGATTTGAATTTAAAAGAAAACTAATTATTTTAGGAAGTTTACTTTATTGAAAAAATAGATAAATGAATCAATATCCATGTAAATCGCTGAATTTAAGCAAGTCATGACAGATGTAGGCCATAATGCCCTTCCGAAACATTTGTTTCATTATTCCACTACTTATGCTATATAAAGCATAAGTAGTAGAATAATGAAATAAATATTTCATACTTTAAATGCATATAAAACGATATATTCCGTTATCTTATTCCAATACTTTGAATGTATATAAAATACAAGCCTTGGACAAAATATTAACATTAAGAGCTACAATTTTACGTTTAAAATTCCAGATTAGCTTTACAAATATTAAATCTAATCTAGTTTTCATCTTTGTAAACATGACTAAAATGTGTAGAAAATAAATCTGCGATCTAAAACTTCATTCATAATTAGCATAAACAACTGCATCGGAGTTTTATATGACAATCTATATTCATCGGAGATTTATATGAGAACAGTAAATTCACTTCGTTAAATACCTTTTATAGATATTATACTGTGGTTATTTTTCAGATAAAATCCGTATTCAACCATTCCACTTGCCAGCTAATGTAAAAGAAGGATTAAAAGTTCAGATATATTGTGGACTGCTAGAAGGAGAAGCTCCTGTGCATTTCCAGTGGCAAAAAAACGGAGAATCTCTAACTGCTAATGATAATGTGGATATTATGACCCATCAGGATTTTTCAAGGCTAGTAATAAACAAAGTAGATGTTGAAAGCTCAGGAAATTATACGTGTATAGCAAAAAACAATCGAGGTCAAGACGCGTATTCAGCTCATCTTGCTGTGAGAGGTAAGCAAATCTATGCTATTCAATTTTGCTTAGTTTAAATCTGATTGGTAATTATCAGATAAACTAAGGCGTGATTCTGTTCCATACTGGTGAAGAACGTTGCACTGAACTGAATTATTTGGATTAAGGCAAAGGACGCGACGGCTTACCTGTACAGAGGAGTTTAAAGCAGACTGGCTCCTATTCACGTAACACAAATGTTTTTGCATGCAGGTATTTTATCTAGTTGGTATTTCGAAAGTATATCTCGAATCCCAGACAGGGCATTGCATGTTTTTCATGTTATTGACATAAATATGAAATAACACTGAAATTTGACAACTCTGTAATACTAAAAATTTGAAAACATGAAAACTTAAAGTAACTCTATTTTAAATTTTAAATTTCGATGAAATTAAGCAAAAAAAAAAGAAAAAAAAAAGAAAAAAAAAAAAACTTTTGCTACACATGGCAAAATTAAAAATTCTTTAAAATAAATGCTTTTGAAGTAACACGTAACATAATATTGTTATCCTTTTGATCATAGAAAATACTTTTTAGGAAGGCAAGTAATATTTTCTGTTTGGGCATCATAAAAAATATACCAGAATTCACGGATTCTCACTTTTCATAACACATTAAAAAAGGAGCTAAAAATGATCAAATGCGGTATCAGAATACGTTATTTAAGAAACTAATGCTAAGATTATATTTTTTATAATCCTGCTATAAAAATCTGACCGATTGCGTTATTTATAAAAATTTGTATCAAGGATTTTAAAAGATTTTTAATAATTTTTTATATATCTTTATATAACAATCATAGAAACTAAATACTATTGAAAAAGTTCAAATGTTAATAAACATTCTATTTAAGTTTCAAATGTTAGAACCTTATAAACCATACTATTTAAGATTTCAAAAGCACAATGAACGAAAAATAAACTTAAAATTAAGTTAATAAGATAAAAAATTCTGTAGATATGGAATTAAATAGGTAAGGAGAAATATTAGTTTCGTTCATTTTGCAAATATTAAAGAATTAAATCTAAATGCATTAGAATATAGATTACCTGTCATTCTGAAGGCTACAGTCGTGACATATAAGAGAACAGACTGTATAACAGAAATTCCTTCCTCCACCCAAACGCAAACAATCCATAGAAAGATTTATTTTTATCATAGAATATTGGAAAGTACGAATAAAAATAAAAATCTGTGTTGAAAATTTGTCACACTGTATCTCTTTAGTTTACTTGCTGTTACGTATACTAAAAATATGATATTTGGAATTAATCTACAGTAGGAGCCACTAAATGTAATCGCGTTTGTCCAGGACTATTTTGATAACATTTCACCCCCCCCAATTTCGACCATTAGTCATCATAGCGATGGTCGCTTTAGTATAGGGGCACCTAAGAGATTTTGCTACCGTTGCTTCCTATGAAGGGACAGAAAATTTACATCCAAACCCTCTCCGTACGGAATTCGAACTCGAGGCCTTCCATACGGTAATCAGAGTCACTAACCACTTTCCCGCCTGGGAGACCACTTTGATGACATTAAACGATGAGAAAAGCTAATATGAAGGATATTTTCTCTCATCGCAAATTTGCGTTAGCTGATTTGAAGAATAGTGATCAATTTAATATAAATACAAGCAGAAGCGTATAAATATTTACTTTCGCAGCATTTTAACTAAAGAAAAAAAAAATGCTGTTAGTGGATTGTGGGCAAGTGTTACACAAAAGTTCATTTATATACTGTTTCTAATGTTAGTGTAGTTTCTAATTTCTTTCTTTAGTTATTTGATAGTTTTTAATATTTAGTTTGACATTATTTGGAGAATTTACTTCGGATGGTATCTTGATAAAATGAACCGAATTTTTAATGATAAAAAGCGGTGTGTATTCCTAGTTTTTGCATAAAAATAGACGGGATTTCGGCCATTCGATACCAATTTCCGAATTTTAACATTAAACCGTTATCATATTAAGCGGCGTCTACTATAAAGCACTTTTAAGCAACAACGCGACATAAGAGAAATAGCTATAATTTAAAACCTCTCTTTCCCTTTTTCAATTGACAAAGCGCTTGCAATGAAAGGAAAATAGAGAGATTTCAGGTCTCTTTCGGAAATGAGGTATAGCAATGTAATTTTTACATAATACTTTATGCAAGAAACAGAGCTGAATAAAGTATGATAAGTAAACCAAAGAAGAAGTTTACAGGGCCTTTCTTTCATGTACATTAGGTACTGTAAAAAATAGTGAAAGGCGGCATTAATTCATTTTATTCAAGTAGTATAACATTTATGCTAAACTACTTTCGCTTATTTCAAACTTACATAGAAAACTTGCCAAATTGCCGGAATATTTGAAAATGCTATAGGCATCTTCATGATACGATATAGTAGCACGTGAATATGGCAAAATTTCAAATCATCCATGATTCTAAAAGGAATTTATTATAGCTATTTGTGAAATTTCATTTTTTGTATCGAATTAATTAGCTTGCTTTCTCGCCAAATCATCCAAGAGTGAGTCATTCATCTGTAGATTTCCCAAAGAGAGTTGTCGAGTAGCCTTTTTATTGAAAATGACGCGACACTCTTTTTTCGTCATATCTCTTAAAACACCCGCAATCATTCTTTTATTGATAGCCCTTAACGGCATGTAGCGGGGAAGAGGGGAGGAGAAAAAATGATCAACCACACCCTCACTGTGAGCAGTGGTCAGAAAAATAAATGGCCGGTAGAGCTAGCCGTGACCGCACGCTATCGCCTGACTCAGTCCCGTGATGTCATCCCTTCACCCTGAGAAAAGAGACAAGCCGGTGCCTGGGATTAAGGTGAAAAAGAAAGAAATAGAAAAAGTGAAGCTTCTGCATCTTCTTGTAACATACCATTTTCTTCTCAGAGAATTCTTTCTGGGGTTTTATTTCTCATGCATTTTATCATGACGAGAATTCAGGTTGTTACTTTGATAAGTGACTATTCCTCAACTTTTCATACTTGAACTTCTCACCTGACAAATTCATTTTCAGTCAGTAATTTACTAATTATTTATATTTTACATTGATTTACTATTTATAGGGGGAATATGTCTATTATAAGGAAATAATATTCTTCATAACAATTATGGCCTATTCCCATTGGGGACATCATAACCGAGCTAACACATACTCCTGTAATAAATTCGTTCTACTGTGGATCCCAAACTCTAATGTTTAGAGAGTTACTAAACATTTAATGGATAATCATTTTGATTTTATGATTTAATTGTTTTAATTTTTTGAAATTGCCCTGTCAAAAAAATTAATGAAATGGGAAGTCATTAAAAACATATAGTTGCTATAAATAAAAAATAATAATACATTATTACTTCATTGAAATAATTAGTATCTCTCATTTAGTAATCAAAGTAAATTTGTTTTTAGGCAAAACTAAAAATAATTAGTTTAAATATTTTTTTTTGTAAATATTTCCAGCTTGAGACGCTAGAAGGCAAACGCCAGGCGTTATCAAAACTTTTCAAAATGTACTTGAAAGGCGCTATTTGTAAAGTTCAAAGTCCGGAGCTTGTCAAAAGCTGTCAAAAACTGTAAATAAAATATTAAGTAAGATTATTAAAAATTAACTAAAACGAATAATAGTTTGGAAGAAAAAACTGAAATCTTGGGAAAAAAATCTGAAGCGTTTCAGATTTTAATGACCACCCAAAAGGATTTGTTAAGGCTTCTACGCTGTCGAAGATCTCGCATCCTGCTATTGCATTCACTCCTGCTAAACATTTTTCCTCTTTTTAGCTTCATTATTGACCATCGTTTACTTAGTGCTTACGCCGTATAAACTCAACAGTAAAATTACAAAATTTTTAAAAGCAACATAGCAGCATATGTTTAGAATTCCCGATGTGGTGCTAAATGTTGGCATACATTTTTCTATTTTTGATTGTCTTATCTCAGTTAATCATATCAATATTCAATTTTCTGAGCAAGATGGCTAACAATTTTTTTAATCTTTTTATTATTAACTTTTCTGCATTAACTTTATTAAATGTCACGTTTAAGGCGCTTACGCCACATAAAATTTATTTTAACATCAAAATCACGAAATAATTATAAACAGCGCATCTTTAGAATTTCCGACAGACAGTCTCACACACAGGAGATAGAAATGTTTTATTCCGTTCAGTGTTGCCACTGCTGGCTTTGAAGTTGTTGAGTTTTTTAATTAAATTTTTACAAAATATGTTTTACAAAATATGAAATATGTAATAAAAATTTTTGAAATTCAAAATTCGGGCTACAGGTGCCCTTATTCGGATGGAGAACTACGTTATTCAAAATTTGATGGCTCTAGGTACCATCGTTTTTCATAGTGCAAAGAACATGCATACATTCATGCAGATTCTTCATTATTTAATTTCAATTTTTAAACAATTTGAAAAGTGATACAGCTGTTCATAGTGGACGACGCAAAATTCCATTTCGAGACAAATAGCCCATTTAGGGTAATGCCTTTTTGGGCTAAAAATTAAATTAAAATAATTACACAGGTTATAAAATAAATGCATCATTAAAATTAAAAAATGTAATAAAATTAGTGCATGGAGATTTAATTAATGATAGTAAGACATGGTTTCAAAGGCAACGGAAATGTGAGCAATTTCAATAGTAATCCTTCTTGTTATATACAATTTTCTTCTCTGTTTTGATTTTCTCATTTTAAGCGCTCTTGATTCATAGGTATTCCACTGCCTACAGGGATTATATTTCAGCGTTAGGTATTTGTTCTCTGTTTGCTTAAGGTTTTTTTTAGCGTATTTTAAGCTTCCCAGATGATGTGAATGTTCAATTGTTGCATGATTATCGAAATTTCCTGTTAGTCTTCCTGTTCAGTTAAGTGACAAAAATCTTGCCTTTAAGTCTTCGGGCACGCTTTAACTTAAATTTTGATTTCCCTAAAAAATTACGAAGTACTAAAGAAGGACCTCGGTTAAATTTAAGCACTGTAAAATGTAAACTACTTCAACATTTAATTAAATGGCATATCGGTTTAAAATGCATAAGAGCGACATAATCTGGTGACAAAATTAAAAATGCTGAAGAATTTTAGAGAAATCACGTGCAGCTGGGAATATTGACCTCATATATAATATCAAATCTCAGAATCGTTTGGGTTATAAAGATCTGATATAATATCTAAGAATGTGAAATATTTGATAATACCAAGCAAAAAACTGGCAGATTTGCGAAAGACGTAAAAAAATTAAATAAAATCTGAAAGCCTTCAGATTTTACATTACTCCCAAAGAGGATTTTTTTTTTCATTTACGACACATACACATTTCGAGAGCGTTTGGGCTAACACCACATTGTGCTGAAAGTATTTAAAAACAGCATTGGAGATCAAAATCGCTCGTTGGAGATAGAAATAGAATTCCCTACAGTGTTGCCACTGCTTGCTTTAAAATTGTCGAGTTTTTTTAAATAAAAAATTCATTAAAGTTTTACAAAATATAAATTAGACAATAAAACAGATTCCCGAATTCGGGCTTACAGGTGCACGTGCTCGGGTGGAGGACTATATTATTCATAATTTGATGACTCTAGGTACCATTGTTTTCTCACAATGAGAGAAACATGCATACATTCATGTAGATTCTTCATTATTTAGTTTCTTTAAATATAATACAGGGCGATAATATTTAGTAGCAACAATTTGAAAAGTGATTCAGAGCTTTGAGTGATTCAACGCAAAATACCGTTTTGAGACTAATAGCCCTTTTGGATTAACGCCTATTTGGGTTAAAAAAAAGAAATAGTGAAGACCTAAATTGAAAAATAATTATAATTGTATATCAGTAGAAAGAGTGTTAGTTACTTTACTAAGCAGAGAAAACACTACATAAAACTTAAATTAAAATGAATTAAGTTGGAAAATGGTTTTCATTGATAACTTAAATCTGTACATATCTACTGAACAAAAACTGTACGTTAATGTTACGCAACAAATAGAACTAGCTGTGCGTAAAAAGGCATTATAAGGATTTTTATGCACTGCCATTTTCCTACTTACTCTGGCACTTGTTAAATAGCGTGTAAATAATCATTTTCAACACTTACATAGTTTTACTCAAAATAATTTCAAACATATACCCGCAAGGTAGTATTACAAGGAAAAAAATTAAATTTACCTTCTCACGTTACTTACGCTATCATATATTTCTGTTTCAGTTCGAATGATATAAACGTTGTCAGCAACAACAGTAAAAATGAGCACGAAGTATTTTTGAATGTAAGATAGATGCTTAAATTATGTATGTATATTGTGATACCTTATCCTTTCGCTTGTATAAAAAACATAACGAAGTATTCAGGCATTTCCTGCATTAAAAGAAAATAGAAACAAAAGGTTCACATTTCTGAGCGTATCCAATTGAAATGAAGGGCTGAGTTTAGTTACTAGACTTCAAATATCAAGAGTACTTATTCAAGAAGAATTGATAAACACTAACTCTCTAAAAGGTGCATTTTGCGCTAGTAATGTATCTGCATCTCTGACTTTATAAGTGTTAATTTAAGGATAATTTCGTATACCTTTAATTTTTTGCGATAATAACAGTAGTTACAGAGGACCAGTCTTCGGAACAAGTTAGAAACAAAAATACAACTCGCTCAGTTCACTTTGACTAAATTGCAATCTTTAAGTTTGTTTTAGTTTCTATCTTACTGATCTTTCATAGAAAAAGGTAGATATAAAAAATCTGAAATAGTAATGTTAATATACTCTGCTAAATGAATGGTAATTTTTATTTTTTAAATGATGTTTTTCTATGTAGTAAACCAAGTGTACAATGTTCTATGTTTCTAATTAAGTATAATGGTGTCTCGACTTACGACTTTAATTCGTGTCCTGGCTGTGGTTCGTATCTCGAAACTGAGTATGAAAAATCATTTACTCGCTTTTGAGATCTAAAATTTTTGTATCCGAAAAAAAAAAAAAAAAAAAAAAAAAAAAAAAACATGCATGTAATGTAGAAATTTATTTTATTTATAAACATCTTTGGTTTTGCATGTTTCAGATAAAATGAATTACTTTATTATTTGTGTAAAAAATAAAACAAAGACTGCAAATAGTGTTCTTCATCATACATTTAAATACATTTAAAAGAGGGTAACAACTAAATTACGCACTAGAGAAAGTTAAAGTTTAATACTCATGTGTTAACATACAGCCAGACCATGAATCTATGACCGTTTCTTCAATCTATGCTATAAAAGCTAAGCAGCTAGACCACCTGCGATCCTGGTTTCGGTATTTTCGGAGTTGAAAATTAGTTACCAAAGAATTTTATTTAACTAGCAATTATTATGCAGATTTTTAAATATTATCAGGAATGGGCAAGCTGTTAAAATATTGTAACATTATGCCATTAGAATAATTAATAAAAATATTTGTAATGCCCCCTTTTGGCCTCTAATTAACGACTTTTATTTTCTTTTGATTAAAATTAGATATACGTAAATGGATTTTGTTCTTTTATATGCATATACATATTTCTAAAAGATTCATGAGTTGCTTACAAATTTTTTTCGCTTAAAAAAAGTATTTGTGAGTAGGTTCCTGAAAGGTTCCTTTGTGGAACATAAGTTTTAATAATAAATGCACTTCCTCATTTATTGTTAATAGTAGCGATATTAAACTTGACAAATGGGTGCAAAAAATTCATATAAATATTTTTTGAAATTCGATGATAAATCTTTTATTATCTTTCATTGTCTCTGCTACGATATGTTTCCTAAACACTTAAGTTCGACATGGTTTGAATTTAAAGATTACGTTATTTTTATGTTAGGCAAAGTGAACTAACAAAATATTCTTATGTTCAAAAAGTTCCCAAAAAGAGTTTATAACGCATTTCTTTTTGAAATGCAAAAAAATTATTACCTAATCACTTTTTGAATAGACATCTAATGAAGCACACACACTTGCTTCAGAGCTTCTGACATTCCTGGAAGTTTTGGGCGGGTACATATTTAGGTATCTGTCGTTTTCGACAGCTTGAATTGTCTGTTGATCTTGAAGAAAGAAGAACAACAGGATGATAGGATAAGAAATCTGATAAATAACGTGGCTGTCGCACGTAAAGATCGAAGAAATGGAAGCTTCTACATTCAAATGCACTTAGTTCAAAACGCAACGTCGTGTCGAAGGCCGAAAAGTGCTGTAATGCGCTAATGCCCTTTAACCTCCAAACTCAATGATTTCATGGATGTGACATGACTTTTCCAGGCAGCAGAATAATTTAGGCTTAAAATTTAATAAAACTGGATTTTAAATTAACCTAAGCTGTCCAAAAACGCTTTATGCATTTCTAGTATTCTGACATGTGTACTCCTTTTTTAAAGATGCAAAAATATTGTTCGAAGTGCAGTAATATGAAACTCTTCCAAGAGCAATAATATAAAATATACATATCTTTAACAGGTTGTTTTTCGTTTGTCTTATCAATTAAGTCAAAATGTATGGGAATGTTATCTGGCTTAGTGAAAAATTATATTCATGGAGAATTGTTTAAGGAAAATCGGCTCGTATTCACGTTATCATCAGCAAAAGCCATAAAAAAGCCACTTAAATTTGAGCGCATTAAACAGGATTCGATCCTGGGTCGTGGAAGTTTCCGTTTTACTCTAATATTTTCGAATGTTTTTTAACAAGTTTATTCATCTCAATTTAGAGAGGCATTTTTGAATTTAACTAAAAATTGAGTCTATATGTGCATTTTGATTTCAAAAACCCTGATATTTATATAAACTTAATTATCAATGTTTTTCATTTCTATGGTTTTTTTTCCTTGTCGACATTTTACTTTAGTTAGACACTCCATTCTTCTAATTATGATTCATTTCCTTTTTTGGCTACGGATTGTTTCATAAAATGTTAGAAGTTTCAGAGATATGCATTTCATTTTCCAACTCGTCAGCTGTTTGTTTCAAAGATACGTACTTTTTTTTAAGTATTCGTTACAACAGATTTCCAAAAACCCAGACGTATAAAATTATTAAAAAGATAATTCTCGTCTCATGTCATATTCTGTTTCAGTACATGTGTAATTTATAGTATTGCTATTATACAAGCGAATTATAATTCTATATGCGTACTAAAAAGGTTCAATCATGGTCTACTTTGCTTTAGCATACACAAGCTGTAGCTGCAGTTTGAACAAGAAGAAATGGAGATCACAAGGTTTCAGTAAATTAATTAGAAGAGAGCACTCGGCAACAAAAATGAGAAGCCTTACATTCAAGATTTCACACTAACTGAATTGTGTTTGTTTGTTTCCAACTACGATAAAAACTCGCTTAACTGAAATCCAGTTTAACCGAAACGGCGAAAAAAATAATCTTACATAAATAATTTCGAAAAAAAAAGTTTATCCAATTTGTTTAACATTTTGCTTTTCCATTGCCTTGTTACAAAAAAGTAAATTTAAATTTTAGTGTCAAAAAATTATTTCAGTGCATTGTTTGAAACTCCCCATTTTGAAATCTTTGCCCAGGTATACAATATTATTAAGAATACAATATTAGTTATCTGTTATCGTTAATGGATTACATCAACTATTTTGCCACATTTAAAAAAAAATATCTTAAAGCGAATAAGTTAAAAAAAAACCTTTAATACTTAAGTGTTTTAAACATTTAGGAAATTATTAAAAAATATAGTTTATCTTACATCCATATTTTTCAGCTCTACAAAGGATTTGTTAGTGGGGCTACCCTTGATGCGTAAAATATTATAGAAAAAAATATCTGACGCGAGAAAATGCAGTTATTTGTTAAATATCATGATTTTTGAACCTATACGGGAAAGCGGTTAGTGATGTTGTCTCCCGCGTCGAAGGGCCTGCTTTCAAATCCCGAAGAAGGCATGAATGTTTGTAAACATACAAAGTCTGTGCAGCAGGGAACACTTAAAATATGCGGCAAGCAGAAAGTCCTGTCGAGAGGTTGTTGGTAGAGAAAAAAGGGTGGGGCTGTCAGACCTATACCAGCGCTCCTGTCCTTCAACATCAGGGCGAAACTGAGCAAAATCGATCTGTCACCTGAATGATGTTCAAGGCTGTCACAGTCATTGTGTAGATGCCAAATGATTACAATGTAAAATAAAATAAAATGTCACTAATTCTTTTAAGAAAATAATTCAAATTATAATAACAAAACTTTTTTATCGGTTTTTTATTAGTCCAAAGGGGCTTTGTCCCTGAAGGACTATTGTTTTCGTTTTGCGATTTTGCGTCGGACTTATAAATGTCGGTTCACTTTTCAAACTGTTGCCACAAAATGTTAGAGTCCTGCATTATATTTGAAGAAATTAAATAATGAAAAATCTGCATAAATGATTGTCTATTTCTCGCATTGTAATAAAACAATGGTACATAGAGCCATCGAGTTTTGAATGACGAAATCCTACTGCGAATATGGGCATCTGAAATCCCAAATTTGGAATTTGTTTTATTATAGATTTTATATTTTGTAAAACTTTAACGAATTTTTGATTTACAAACTCAATGCTTTAAAAGCGAGAAATGGCAACGTTATATAGAAAAAAAATACTTTTATCTCCAGCTCGCGAGACTGTGTATATCGGAAATTCTAAAGATATGCTTAATTTAACATTATTTTGCGATATTGCTCTTGAACTGAATTTTATGGTTTAAGTGCAAAGAACATGATATTTAATAAATAAAGGTAACGTTAAAAAAACGCCCCTTTGGACGTAATTTAAAATCTGAAACATTTCAGATTTTTTTTTTTTTTTATATATATATATATATATATAATAAAGTTTTTCCGTACAAATGTTTTGTACAACTCACTTCATTTAATTGATTTCTTGCAAGTGATTCCTTTTCGCACGCCAAATTAAAACGAAAAGAATTTAAAGATTCAGTAAATGATCGTAAGACCATTTGATCTTAATAAAAAATACAGGTAGTTTTCGTCTGAAGAATTTCAATAACGGATGAGAGAAAAAATAAGGTAGAATTAATAAGGGAATGTCTTGAAGAGAAGTACGAAAATCAGAATTTTAAAATTATTCAAAATTAAATATTAGGTGAATTTGAGATGCATAAAAAACACTGTATTTCGAAGCTGAAACTAATACAAATTCTCTTTTCCAGAAGAAAAAATGCTGTATTTGCTAAAATATGTAAACAGAGCATGCTATTCAAATAAACAAAATAAAATGAATAATAAGATATTTTTTCAGTAACCTTTTTTGTTCACCAAAATTTATCAATTTTAGTTAGATTTTTAATTTTAGTAACAGCATTTTATACTTTCGTTTTCCTGAACACAGCATGAAGGCCAAATCTCTACAGCGTTTTTATTTTTTCTCTCCTCTCCGTTTCTTTCTCGTTCACCGAAGATTTTCTTCAGCTACTTTAATATAGAATACGTTATTATTCCATTGTTTATTAACATCTAACACTCTATAACAACTTAGGACTAATTTTTGCGTAAGTGCCCAATTTACGCAGTTTGAAGCTTCGTATTTATAGACTAACATTAGTTAGTCATGGCAGAGGAAGAGAATGAATGTGAATGTCTTAGAAGGAATTGTCTTAGAACATAAATAAAAGGCCTTGAAATGCACACGAGAATTCTTATCATAAATTCCTGAAACCGGTTATTTCTGTAAGAAGAAAACTATGCGAACAAAAAAAAATTTCTAAATCATGGGTTAAAAGTGGTACGAGAAAAAAGGTTAGTAATTGCGGTGAAATGTTTTCATCTTTTGTTTACTTAAAAAATATTTCGAGATATTTTTCTTTATGTATTTCTGTTTCCTTGCTGGTAGGAAAGGAAATGATGTAGCAAAATGTAAAGCATTCCAAATATGTTTCCTGAATAATGTGAGAGTTATCTGCTTGTATAAAACACGTACTGCATTTTGCCACGCTATGATTTGTGTAGATGCCAAATGTTTATTTTATGTTTGTTAGATGTTAGTAACCAATATGATTTGTTTAATCTCCCCTTTTGCAACAGTAGTTCTCTCTTACATGCTTACAACAAAAGTGCTGCACCTTTCAGCATAATGAAACTATTAAATACCTCGGATCGACCACTTATAATTTTTAGCTAAATAATATTAATGAGCAAACTCTTTTTACTTATCCACTAACAGCTTTACATCATTTCGATTCTTATCAAATTACTAGTGCATGGTATACCGATAAAGCGCCATTAATGTTCTCAGAAATAAAAAAAAAAATTAAAAAAAAATTACGATCTGAACAATTTACTACTACTGCATGGGAAAAATCCTGATGCCTCCACTAACATGAGTGTCCCTGGACTCCGCTATGCTTTCAAGCTAATGAAACAATTAAATATATCAGAATTGCCATTTTTTTGGGGGGGACAACACCAGTTCATGAATAATAACGCTGTTGATTCATTTGTGTTTGTTCATTAGTTGTATGCGTAGTAAGTAACAACGCGAGGTAACTCGCGGCTAATGGGATAGGCCTTTCAACCATGACTAACCGTGCGTTGATTTTCATTACAGGTCCACCGAAATGGGTAAGGGAACCGACGGACATCTCCACATCAGTGGGAGAGGCAGTCACACTGACCTGTGCTACGTTCGGATATCCAACTCCTGATGTCACTTGGAGGAAAGCCAACGGTGCGTATCCCAAAGGAAAAAAAAAAAAAAAAAAGAGCTGTTTGCGAATTACACACATTGTCAGTTTTCTTTTAACAGTAAGGTGCTTTTCAAAAGGAGGAAATATTAGTCCCGTAATGTTTACTCAGTTGCGCTGTCATTGTTGAGCAAGTGATGTTGCTGAATTTTTTTCAAAAGTTGGGTGATTCTAATAATGCATTGAATGAAAATATTTAAGTTCGAAGCGGTGAATTGTTTGCACAAGTGTTTCCTCTTATTATGTTTTTTTTTTTTTTTTTTTTTTTTTTTTTTTTTTTGTTGTTGTTGTAATAAAGTAAAAACTTTCTACTGCAGCTTCTGCTGCAGCTCGAGCTATGTGCGTAATACTAGAATTAGAGTAATAAAAGGGATGGGAGCAGTCTTGGGTGAATGGAATTATGCCATGTAATTATAATTGATAATAAAGGATTAATTGACGATTTTTAATACTTTAAACTGAATATATTTCATGAAGGCTTAATGCGAATCTCTCAGAAGTAAGGAAGAAAAATGTAGAGACTAAATTTCTGAGTAACATGCATCATTCCTACTGTAACATGACTCGCAACATGCTATTTAAGTTCCGCTATTTATTGAAAGTTGCGATGTTACAGTGGTTAACGTAACAGTGCCACATTCACAGAGTTTTGTTTTCAAATATTTCTCTCACAAGTAATTTTTTTTCTTTAACTAATTATTAATGGTGGTTTTGTCTAATTAAACAACTTCTATTAGTCTTTATACCGCGATTTTATTTTTAATGAAATTTAAATATAAAAATATGTTGTAATGCAAAATTTTCATTATGAAGCAATTTTTTGCTTATTTTTTTTTTCCAATTTAATGTACATTTCGTAAATTTTCTTACAATTGGTTTATTAGTTTATTCTGATTAGCATTCTGAAAAGCACTGGAGGGTTATCTGCCGAACGAGAGGGATGCCTTCGTGGAGGACTTCCTAAGCGAAACTTGCTCGTATACGCCTGGAAAATAACGCGCAAAAAGTTTATGAAGCCAGCCCGTTCGCCGAGCCTAGAACCAAACTACCAGCGTACAGTAACTTTACCGCTCACCCGCTGGTGAGTTTTCTTACATTTGACAGGATCAGGTACAGCGTTAAAACATTCAAAGAACAAAATATTTTGGCATCGAATACATTGAATAAATGAGGACTTACCACACTAAAAATGTTTTCTTGGAAACTTCAAGAATAAATTCACCAACATTCATTAAAACTTCTTTATCTTTAAACAGTTTTAGAGGCACGCAGATTTCAACTTATTTCAGAAAGTGAAGCACTCATTTAACAATATGTCAAAGAATGAATTTTTATTGAATATCTAATACGAAAATTTAACGGTTTTCAGCTATAAAAAAATCGCAAATGAATTTTTTGGTTAAAATATCATGGGAAACTAAAAAGTTATTTTCATTTTCCCTTTAAAATATTTTCCTGAATAAATTCCCTTTCAATTAAAATAACAATAAAATAATAATTAGTAGAAATGAAAAATCTAGGCAATTTAAATTCAAGACTATTTGTCTATAACACTACTACACACAATGAAATCTTCCAGGAACCAAGATAACTAGATAACATATTAACTAGAAGATAGACAGCTCCGTCATCTTGTTAATTTGTACGATTTTGTTACGAATTTTGTACATTATTGCATGTTTTGTACAGTGAAATTGTTGTTTTTTGCAGTATTATGTAACATGAAACACTTGAGAAACGATGCTTTTCTGGAAAAATAAGAATACAGGGGCAAGTCTATTTAACACTGAGTAAATAAATGGCTTTTTCGCTAATCTGACTAGATATCGCCAAGATTGCAAGGGTTTTGGCGACTAATTTTTTAATTAATAATTTGGCGAGAAATTGTCAGAAATCCCTAGAGCTGATGATCATTTGGCGATATTTTGGTCCGATCTCTGTATAACTGCAATGGATATTGTAAATGAATAACTGTAATTGATGCTCCGTGCAAGTGTAACCATATTCGGCCGTCACATGCCTTCCAGTAATTTCGAGAAGCAGAAAGTATTGGAAATATCTCGGCGGCCAGGTGAAAACTATATAAGATCGGAGACAGCATCTGCTGTCAGTTGTTAGTTGAGGGTGAGTTCGAAAGTACTGAAATATCTCCTGGTTAGCTTCGCTTTTTAGATGCTGTTTGCATTGCTTTGTGTTTAACAGTTTGAAGTGTAACTACTGATTGTACTGTATGTTACTGTAGAGAGTTGTAAAATTGTAGAAGTATTTTTGTGGGAAGTTCCAGAACTGTGAAGTGTTTCTTTTGGGTAAATTAAATCAAGCTGTCATCAATTCTGTGTGCTTTTAATCTGTTACGAATCTGTACGCAAACAACAATATGCTTCCGTCTGTTTTCAAATGCATATTCCATCTAAAGTCATCCATAATTATGTCGAATTCGGATGAATCTGTAGTATCTTCTTTAATAATGCTAGATATGAATACCTGAAAGACAATCAGGTCAACTCCTTCACTTGCAAAGTCATATAGAAGTCACTATGTGGCTGCTTAGACAAAGGCTAAGTCGTTCATTATTCAAAACCTAAAAAGTTTGGATTGTAACAGCATAGCAAAAAGGTGTGCTTATTATGGATAAATTATATTGCACTATAAGCTTGGAATCACTTGTATTGGATAATGTCAACTATATAACTTACTGCTATATTTTCAACACTCTTACCGACGTGAGACTTTTTATGTGCCAGTTATGCCTGGACTCCGAAACAGTGATATATAGTTAGGGTATCTGAAATGTGCGCCTATCTTTGCGTCTGCATTTGGGCATTTTTGTATATAAATAATAAATGAAAAAAATAGTGTAAAATGAAATAAAGTAAGGCACTGATCGAAATTAAGAAACGAATGCAAAATAATAATTCTTTAAGAGAATTAAGTTCAAAATAAAAATAGGATTTTGATATTTTCATAAAGCTAACATAATAATGGTTCGCAGTTATCAATAATTTTGCCGTGGAACATTGTGAAATAGTACAGTGTTTCTGGATTAACTGGAAGCATAGCCCATCCCCCATATGTAGGAAAAGTCTGATTAACGATGTACATGCTTGTACATGCATATGTGTTTATCCACTATTATATTATAACTTACGTGTTCATATGGTTTTGGGCAAATATATGTAATGCAAATAGAGGAATTTTATTTTTTATTTCACGTATTTTAATTCGATAGAGACTTTAAAGCTTAAAAGTGCAGATATTTTTTATTTCCTTGAAACTAAATACAGCTTATTGCTTTTGCAATAAAATCAATTCAAAAATTTTTTTTTATTTGATTACTTTAAAAGGCTAATATTAATTAAATATTTGCAGCTATGTTATGTAATGTAATAAAAAATATCTTGCTTGGAAAACAAATTGATTATCATGATTTTTCAGAATGATTTTAGTAAGGAATTGCTTCTTAGAATTAAGCAATGACTTATGAAATAAACAAAATACAGTAAGCCTATGTCAATCACATATGGTCATGGGCGCAATACTTAGCCCATAATTTTATGTAGAGTATCACATTTTAGATAACGGCGTAGTTACCAGCAAGGCAAAGCAAAGGGAGCGAAGTAGCATCTTGGGTGCAGGAGAGCTGAAGCTAAAGTGCGCAGTTATCCATTATAGAGGCTCATCAAGAGAAGGTTTTAGTTTAGGTTAGAGAGGTTTCAGTTCTCGAAATTCTGAGTTCAGGTTCCGAATTAGGTATGTCATCAAAGTTACGAAAACCATGCAAGATGGATGATCTAGAAAGGATGCAGTCCAGAAAAGTTATTACGATTTTTAGAACAGAGAGGGGGAAAATAAGAATTATTGCTAATTTAACTAATAATTTTGATTTATATATATATGTAATACTTTGGCAGTCGGGCACATGAGTGACGAAGTTTGGCATCAGAGTGCAGGCGTTGTTTGGCTGAGTGGAATACAGCAGAATGATGACACAGAAGGATTTTGCTTTTGATTGCACATTTTTATTCAATTCAAATGGTTGATAATTTTTCTTTTAGATGAAATTCTCCTAATTACATATCAAATAGTGTTTTAAACTAAATACGATGAAATCTAGGCTTTTGACGTCATAACTATTCTAACAAAGGGAAAAAAGATGAGAAGCGGAGCACAGAATCTTAGCAGCAGAGGGAGATAAGAGTTTCTGGACGCCAAATAGCGCGAATTCTCTATTTATAGAAACGGTTACGTAATAGACTGGAACGTTCTCGAAAGTACTGGTCTAGGGGGAGGATCCTGAAATTGCAGAAAGTTAATTAAAGGTTGCTTGTTCGCATAGAGCAAAGCCATCCTATTTTTTATAATTTACATATATATTGTTACTTTTTTTTTTCCTAACACCAGTTGTTACGTTGTTTCCTTCCTTCACGTCCGTACGGGGTTCGTGTGGATTTGGAGTGAATAACGACGACACTTGGTGAAGTATCGAAACATACTTTATTAGCCAGTATTGTCAGGACAGCTCCAAAATCACGTTTTACAGTTGTAGAAGATCTACTATACACGCGCTGGAACAATCAGCGACAAAGCCTCCACACTGTCAGGCAATAACGGTGGAGATAGCTTTACTGAAAAGCACCAGAGTACAGCTCCCGACTCTGCTCGGTCGTTCTCGGAACTCCACGTACTCTCGAGACTCTCCACGCTACAACTCGCGATGCACTCGACGACACACAGATCACGGCTCCCGACTCTTCGGTTCAGTCGTTCCCGGAGCTCAAAAGTCTCTCTCGACGATGCACTAACCGCGATACACTAAGAGACTCTTCGGTGCACTCGACGACCCACTCGGCACTCGCTGACCGGCTCTCAACTCGATCGACTCCACAGGGATCGACTCCGCAGGGATTGACTCGCTAGACGAGACACCCACTCGATACTAACTCTCTCGCACTTTACGAGGCACTCTCACTCGCCCTCTCGACGAGGCATACACACTCTAACTGACTGCGGACCAGCAGGGTTTATATAGTTTTCGGCTTGTGTTCGAAAACATTCTGGGCTAACCGGTAAGAATTCGTTCCAGAAGGTTCTCCATCCTTCCATGGCATTTGTGGCCAGATATCGCCAAACGGGCGATTTCTCGCCAAATGTGGCAACCTTGCCTTTATGCAATTTTATGGTAACCCTAAAACTGCTTTGCGGGGAAGCCATCTTACCGCGCCTGTACATTTCGCAACACTATATATATATGTTATATACTGTATACATTGTATGTATACATCTTATTGTCATACGTATACTATTGGACATTAGTCTGCAAACGTAAAAATCTATGTAATGCAAATGGAGCAGAATCTGTCCCACCTCTACACTCATGTATATTAAAACTGAATCTATTATTAATTTGTTCCCGTCAGAGTGTTTTTAGCGGCATGGGAGGTGTTGGTATCTCTAGATAGTGAAAGATGCAGCATGCATACCTGCTTATCCCTTATTAGACATTAGATATCCCCTTCTTTCGTCATTTATCTCACACATTCTTCTAAATTACTTTAACAGTTTCCTAACATGCACATTCAGCTGTATTATCTTTTCATGTTATTTAAATAAATAAAGGCGAATTGGTGTTAGAGGTCCGGATGGAAAGCTCCCGCATCTAGGTTAATATACATTTATTATTATTAATCTCAAATTTCCGGCTGGGTACGTAAATATGAGCAGCATCACTGGAAACTGACTTTGATGAACTTCTGTCCATGAACGTCATTAATTTGCTGCACTTTAAGTTTTAAAATTTAAGCCTATAAATATTTTATCTAAAAGTATATTCCAAACATCAATTGGCATTTCTTTGTATTATCTTATTTTTGGTCTTGGTGTTGTTCTTTTTGCAAAATTATTTAAAACTATTATTTGAAATTAACACCACAACAATCTTCAGATAATCGCTGTTTATCAACCGAAGATATATTCCTAAATTTTTGCTGTGCATGTAAGGTATTTTCTGTCTGTTGATCACGTGCCTTCGTGGTGTAATTGGAAGCATTAATTAGGCTAGCAGTTGGGAGGTCCGGAGTTCGAATTCCGGCATGGCACTGCCCACTTTTTATGTTTCCTGCTTCAAAAAGTCGTAATGACTCTACATGCATAATATAATGTTTGACTTGTGGTTCCGAGGTAAGTTGGTTAGAAGGTGACTTAAAGGCTACTTATTTAAATAACTTAAATAAATAGTTAAGATAACGCCTATATATGAAATTACATTCTGCAAATCCTCGCTGAGTTCTTATTGTAACTGGATTTCTTTTGCAGTCTGATAGGAAAATAAACGATGTAATTTAAAGAAAAGTTATTAAACAAAATACATTAAGCATTATTTTTATTATTTAAACGGTCTTTTAAGTTGATTCAATGGATACAACCTGTCCAGATTTAAAAGTTGTTCAGAAAATGTATGGGGAATGCGACTTCTTCTTTGTCGTAAAACAAATATGAAATTTCTTTAAAATAAATCACAGTTTTCGCCTAAGCTTTTATTAAACAGACATTTTTCTACAATAATATATTTCTGTGTTAATTGCCGCTGCCTTCATATTAAGGGCGGAGGAGTGAAAATTGTGGATTTCCCGAGCAATTTATTAGCTATCAGGATTTTTGTTATCTGTAAACAATTCCGCATAAAAATTTAGGCCTTTAAATGTCTCCTGGATATAGTGAAATGCTTACTCCTTTCGATATAGATAAATGGAAAATGGTTGAATGAAGAATTGTATTAATATTCAACATTTATACTCATTCAGTTTTAAATATTTATTTTTCTATATCTGTCAACAGAATCTGCTCCCGACCAATGGATTCATCTCACTAACAGCCAACATATAAGACTGGAAAACAACGGTTCCTTGACTATCCTCAACGTGCAGAATGACGACTCTGGACTTTACCAATGCCAAGTCAGCAACGGTATTGGAGAAGGTCTTAAGAAAACGGTTGCGGTTAGCATCAAAGGTATTTCATTCCAGAGTACTTTTTTTTTTTTTTATTTGGCCTGTAAAACCTCACTGATTTGTCAAAATATTGCAGATATGGCACATATCTGCATCTTAAAGTAGAAATCGTTTGTTATAAAATGAATTGTTTTTTGTTATATAATATAACACTTAAATTCATTTTCTTTTCTTTTTCTGTGTCATCATACGAGGAATATTTGGTTTCATTCCTGAAAGAAAAAAGAATTACTACAGCTGAGTAATGAAGTACATGTCCATCTTACGTCGAGGCTCATCTTTGCTTTTAACCGTGTTATTTATTTTTTTAACTCATTCATCGCTATTTTTTATCGCACTTTGTTGCACTGCGCTGCGAACCGACTAAGAATATGTGTGAAAAATAATTCCAGGGATATCTGCTTTCCTTGCCCTACATGACCTTTGCCATGTGTAAACAGTTTAAACTGGGTCGCAGACGAATATTTTTTTTTCTGAACTTTTTCGTTTAATAATCACTTACACTTTCTTCGCAAGCAAAGTGCTTCCTTTCGCCGTAACTGTAACCTTAATCCGTCAACTACAATACATAATTCGGCTTAGTAATTAAGAGCATATGAGGACGCTCAAGCATTGCTATTATTAGTGAAATAATCAGATTTGTGTGGGTGATATGTAAACTTAAACTCTCTAATTTGAAGATCAAAAAATAGATAACTAAACATAATACATTAGTGCGGCTTCCTTTAAATGACTTATTCATTTTCACCAGATCTTAAAATAAACCAATTCAGTGCTGTCATTTTTATTTTATTTCATTGCTGTGTTAATTTACTAATCGCATCCCAATTTGATAATAGTTACGCTGCTTGGCATTATATTAATTTCTCGCCAGTTTATTTTTAGGCAATTGTCTATTAAAATTAGATTTAGAATAATTTAAATATAATTATTTCAGTATAATTACCTATTATTTTAAATATTAATTTGTTAATAATTGATTGTTAGCCAATTAATACTATTGAAATCTGTGAGCGTCTGTCTGTTTGTTTGCGAAGCCGTTTTAACTATTCTTAACTTCGTACTACTTTAATCAGCCTAGATATTAATCAAAAACTCTGAAAACGTTAATTTTTGCACCCTGCAAGTGAACTTGTTTCGCTAATTTCATTGTTGTTCGGCGTGCTGCGTCGAAGCGCGTACGAGGTGGAATTTTAAAATTACTACCCGTCTTTTCTAAACAGAGGTAGAATAAAATTTTTTACGGAATAGAACTTCTAAATTTTGCTTTGGTTGCAGCCACTCTAGTTAATATTATTAAAATCTGTGCGCATGCGTCTGTTTGTTTGTTTGTAACATCATATCCGGCGGGGAGTTGAGTTCCGAGTGAAGTACCCATCGTACGGTAAAGCCGAAATATTCATTAAAAACTCCTAAAACGCTAATTTTCGCAGTCTAGAAACTTCATTGCTGTTCGCTGAACTTCATTGCTGTTCGGCGTGCTGCTTACGAAGCGGAATTTTAAAATTGCCATCCGTCTTTTCTAAACATAGGTACGTAAAATTTCTTTTGGAGTAGAACTTATAAATTTTTCTTTAGCGCAGTCTTTGGCCGCAGCCCGCTCATCTGGCAGGCTTGCCCTCTAGTTGATTATTAAAATTAGAATAATATTAATATAATTGTTTTAGTATACTTACTTATTATTTAAATATTAATTTGTTGCGAGTTGGTTATTACGCAATTGCCTATTAAAACTAGATTTAGAATAATTTTAACATAATTGTTAATTTTTATATAATTATTTCAGTATAATTATCTATTATCTTAAATATTGAAATATTTTGAATGATACATTTAACTAATTTAAGCTATCGCAAATGTGGAAATTATGTAATATATAGCATGATAGAAGTCTTTCATTCTAATACTACATACTCTTTTCTTTACGAAATTCTAATTTTCTTATAAACTCCAATCTTTAAAAACGTAAACTGGATGTTAACGAACTAGTGATTATATAAATTTTATGGTATTTCTGAAAGCAGAAGTTTATGATTTAATTTTACAAACTATTTTTGCTATCTGTAAGAGTTTGCAAAATCAAGAATTAGCTGTTATATATATATGTTGATAATATTATTAAAAAGAATTTACATTATTTTTAAAACAGTATAGTTGCTTTATAAGAAATGCACTGTTATCGTTTCAATACATATTATCGTTATCTTTGAAATCATACGTACTTTAACATAGTATTATACATAGTATGATCATTGCGAAACGGCAGTAACTGTTCATATTAGCAATTTTCCAGGTTGCGTAAAAGATCGGAGTGCATGCCGATTTTTTATATAATAACGTTAGGTTATCTAATGTAACATGACTCAAAAAATGGCAATGATGGCTTTAGGTGTTTTCGAAACAGAAAAGGAGTAACTTGCGTTTTTATGTTGCGAATATTTAATGAATGAGATCTTAAACTTCTTCGTGGTATATAATTTTACTAAATAATGGTAGGCGCTAGCATTATACAGTTCTCGGAAAATACAATTAAATAACTTCAAAGCAATAAATTCCTTAGTAACTAACATTAGAATTCAGTTTATTTTAAAAACAAATTATTAGAACATTTGCAAAACTGCCGAAATCGAAAAATCAGCATTTCGTCTATTAAAACGCTTTCTTTCTTGTGCTATCATTCTCTAATTAGCATAAAACATAGCTGCAATCTTAATAAGAATTAAATAACATGCCGAATATTTAATTAGAATTCTTAGCTTATTATAAGCAGTCTTGAACTTTTATTCAAATTATAATTTGTAAACTAGTTTCAAAATAAATAAAATAAAATATTCACTTTTAAAATTAATTTTCAAATCATAATTAATGTTCATTACCTTTCTATAATGGAACTGAGCATTGATCTTGTATGGATGTTTTTGTTTTCGTCTTTAACAATTTTATGAATAAATATTATACTGATTTGCTGTTCACTAACTCTTACACGGTAAGCGGAAAATATGCTGAAACATACTATATAAATACGGCTGCTAATTACTGAATATTTACTTTAAAATTACCTAAACCTCAAATATAGGACATATTTGCCAAAATAAGACGTTATTCATGCTCACATTCATAATACTTATATTATTTACTCTTCATCTTCCACAACCCATGACTACAAGAAATTTCATTCATGTAACCGCTCGAGAGACATCTAACGGGGAATTTTTCTCCTTAAAGGGAATTTCGGGGGAAAATATTCTCTGAAAAAATCTCAAGAAAATATTATATTGACAAATTCTACTAGAACACCGCGTTTAGTTTAAAATTACCTAGTTGTATTGTATAAAATGGAAATAAAATATGTACATTTGTTATTATTTAATACAGGAATTCCGTGAATCATTGTTTAAATGTATTAAATTTAAGAATTTAGCAAAAAGTTTCATTTAAGCTTTCATTCAGCATTTTAAGTACGTATATATAACAAATGTTCTTTCTGTTTATTATTCCTTTTTTTATTTTCCGTTTAAAGTTTTTATATGCTTATCTTACAATTTTTTGCATTTTTTCACCTACGCTTTAATTGATCTTTCATTACGCTTTCATCTTATGCTTAATTATTTCAAATTACGCTGTAACTCACTGTACGCTTTATTTAATTCATATTACACTTTATTTCGCATTACGCTTCAACTTATCTTTCAAATTATAAGTGCATTGCTTATCATTGCAACGAATTAAGTGTTTCAAGAAAAGTGCATATGATTCTTAGCAGTTTTTTATCTTTTTAGTGTTTTATAGTCTTTGCTTTTTTCATGTACTTGGAATAAATTATGAATTAGTTAAATAAACCTATGTAACAATAAAATTCTTCTTAATAATTTATATAAATATCATTATTACTTGTTATTCATAATGTTTAGGTAGTGCATCTGATTGCTAATTTCTATATATATATTAGGATAATTATGAAAGATGTTTCTTTATATGTATTATACCCTTTTTATATGTATTTCATTTATGGAATAATAATTACCGTACATAATGCATATATTTTTAGCAATAATAACAGATTTCTTTTATTGCCATTGGATGTGATATCAACCAGACTTATCTGTTTATTCACTGGTATTACATCAGTGTTATCTGTGTTTATTATTTAGTATAAAATGCAATTTTATATAAGTAAGTATATACCTTATATTTGTTCGTCTGTGTGTATCAAAATAAACTAACATTACGAGGCATTAAGTGCATATTTGATTTTAAGATTACCTCATTGTAAAATTATTTTCAAAAGTAGATTTATATAGAATTAAAATCTTTACATTAACACTATTCGTATCACATCTGATTTCGTGTCACATATATGTTATTACAGTTACAAATGATAAAGTAATTTACCTCATGCCTTCCCAAAATTCATTGCATGACTTATGCTAAATAGAAAATATATTCTGGCATCAATTATTTTCCCGAAAGAAAAAAACTATATTTCCGAGCTTTAATTGTCACAGACCAATTTCTTACACTGCCCTATTGCAAGTGGGAAAAATTATGCTTCAAAACTAGATTCGCGCGCTCTGCCGGTAAGGGAAATTCTCGACCCGCTGTAGGGATTTTCAGAACCCGGGTTTCAACGTACTGCTTTCTTACAAATTTCGGCAATCGTCATGTAGAGTTCGGCCATGAAAGTTCAGCTCCTCCCTGTAATCAGTGTATCACACAGTAACAGTTGGAATTTTACGTAATTCGTTCATATTCATCTTTTATCTTTATTTAGTTAACGCCATGAGGGGAAAATTCACCCGCAGTGCCGGGAAAAATATGCGGCTTTTATGATGATAATTTCACGGATATGCCTTGAATGCTTGGATTTTGGAAGTTGAGTATTTTTAAGTGTTTTTTGTCTGTCATACCTTTTGTTTGTGTGGTGATGTGTTCATATACATAGTTGCTACTACAACTGGATTTCTATCCGGCAACATTGTATCATGTTGCTCGTCCCAATCGTCTGCTTTCTGTGGAGTACAGTGACGAAGAATGGAATCGCTGCAGCTGAAGGTAAGCATCATCATATTTCTACCATTTTACTTTGTGTGTTGAATACATGATTTTAATTTTTAACAGCTATTATCCTTCATATTAGATTAAATTGTTTTATTAATGTGTTGTTCTTAAAAATGTTAATAAATTTCACTCAGTTAAGGTTCTTATTATTTGAAAGCCGGTTCACACATACGGAAATTAGGTAGTAAATTAGTACTTTCTATGATAAATTAATAGGTATTTTGAAGAAAATTTCTGCAGCATACGGAGGAAAGCATTTCATATATTTTAGGAGTGATTTTGCCGCAGATTTTTGTGAATGAATGTTTTCCTGAAATACGTTCAACAGTATAGAAATCGTGTAATTCACAGGTAAAATAGTATTGCATTGTGAAAGATCACTTTTTAAAAAATTTCCTAAATTATAAATAATATTTTTATATCTGCTGTATAATGCTTCTTGCAATATAAATAGGCATTTTTTAGTAACTAATTTTTAGTAACTAACACTAATAACCAATCGAAAGAAAAAAATTTCATGGAAAATATTTTACTTTATAATTCTACTGTTCACAGGTTAAACTGTCATTTTAAAGAGCGTTATTAATAACTACTCTTAAATAATTTATTTAAATTGTAGCATGCTTTTGAGCCTTTATAAGTGAAGAATTTTAATCTTATTTCTTAAAATTTCTCCTACATTTTCTTTTTTCTAAAAACTTGCATTACGAATACAAAATATTGAAAGTGTCTCTGCAGTTCATTGTCTTACTTACAAGATTATTTATGTTAGCATATTATTTAGCATGTAATAGTTACATCCTAAAATTTTAATGTAATTTTTTTTAATAAACGAATATAATTACAATTGTGGCATAATTTTGCTTCATTATGCTCCTTAAAATTGTCACAATACGTACTGTATTACTTTATAATGCGTTTATGAAAAAGTAATTTTTATGCGCTATTAAAAATACCAAATTTTAGACAAGGAAAACCAATTTGTTTATTTCCTTTCTTTGGATTTGTTGTTTTTATAATGTCTTTATATCCGTGTGTGCGTGTGTAGATATTTTCCTGATTATACATTCCTTAAATCGACGGATGCTTGAAAATAATGATATGGTTTTAAATATGAACTTCTTTTATTGGAAGCGCGGCCTTATACCTTATATTTAATCTGTATTTGATAAATTTAAATACGGAACCACAAGTAATTTGAAACAAAAACCATCTTATGCAGATACATTTAGAATTTGATATAAAAAATTAAAATTTTGCATTCCTTAATACTGATCGATGGAGCAATATTTAAACATTTTTATATTATTATAATTTTATTTACGTTAAAATAATGTTACTCCATATGTTTAATTATTCAAAGTGAATAATAAAAAGAATACTTTCTTAGATATTTTATATATTTCGTACCATACGTGTACTTAAATAAAATGAAATCATTTATTATCCGAGTTTTGGTTTAATTTAATTGCCAATAGTTATTTTGCAATGGTTTCTTTTTATTATTCTTATCATAGAAGCAAAGAAATATTTTTGAAACTTATTGTAATGTAAAGGTTTCGTATATATGCTAAATGCAACTATTAACAAAGCCACTTTTAAAAGTAAAATTTCACGTTTGTAAATCAATGGCATCTGCATTTTTTTGGATCCATACAAATTCTCCAGCCTTATTCTTGCAAACAGGTATTCTTTCAATCAGCTTTTGGTTTTAGGCTGTTTCAGGCTGCCAAAGTTGTTCGTTGCATGCACCTGCTTTTGAAGTTCCAGGATCGCTCGTTTTTTGTTGATTAACATAAGCGCTCTTCTAAATATTTCTTTCCTAACATTCGTTTTTCCTATAATGAGTAATATAATTTTAAAAAGCTGGTTCAAAACTAGTGCGATGAGAATTATGATGAGTTGAATTCCAGACATCTGTTGCAATGGTATCTTATGCTGTTACAGAAACTCTTTATATATTCGTTGTGGAATTTGCAGGATTTGAAGAATTGAAAATGGATGGAATTCACAAGCGCATGCTATACTATATTTCTTACAGATTACCAGATAGAAGCAAATCTATTACATACGAAGCAGTAAACAGTATTAAATGGACGGAGGTGGAAATCCCCGCAGCATCTGTTCTCATATTTATTTTCATCCAAGAATAATATGTTAGAAATTATAATTAAATAATAATTCTCAAAAATCAGTTTTAATAGTTTTCTTTGCAATTTGTAGCAAGGAATATTAAGATAAGTTATTAAGCCAAGGTCATTACAGACTGAGTGCGGTGTGCTTCATTCCCGGCATCTGAACAGACTTTCTGCAGAGGGATTATATGTTTTTTTTTTCATTTGTTACGTGAACATGAACCGTTTTTTCTTAATTCTTCTAAAAAGGTAAAAAAACTTGCAAGTTAAATAATGTCAGTTAGCTGTAGCATTTTTATCTGGTTCCCTACCCTTAAATTAATTATAAATTACACCATCGTTCGCGAAGACATGTTTTAAATACAGTTTAACTTGGATTAATCAAACTGTATATTACTCCGAATGAAATATATCATAACTTAATACTGATTTTTTGAAAAATCAAACATTCTCAAAGGACACCAAAATTATTATTTGTACATTTCATTTTCGGTAAACCTAAAACCATGCCGCTCCTTTTCAAAATCTCCTTTGCGCAAAATTTTAACGGAGAGATATTTGGATAATTCTGGTTCCATGTATTCACTCCCACGGCGCCGAATATAGCCTTATTTTTGCCTGTTCCTAAAAATACATTTTGTAAGAAATCGTAACATAATTTTATAAATACCATCGGTATTAGTTATCCAGAATTAAGCAAAATTTCATGTCTCTGAATTTTTACGCTTTTAGTTCACTTTTTGAAATATTAAATATAGTTTTAAAAAATTTAAAAGATTATCTTTTCTAATACTGTGTTTGGTATAATTATATTTTATTAACTCCCATTAGCATTTCCAAGTTCGTATATGCCACTTAATTCTCCATCAAATCATATGATTCCAGGCTGCTACAAGCGGCATTTTTTAATGAAAATATAGGCTCAAAAATTGCGTTTCTTGATTTTAATTATTTTGTAGCATCTCTTGTGTATAAAAATTATTTTTACCATTAATACATGCAGAATTTTTTATTTTCATTTTTTAAATATATTTGTACACCCTATCTACAACTTAAAATCGGATGCAGTTTTTGAGCTAAAAGCAGCATTAATTCGAATTTCTGAATTATTCGAAATTTTTTTACTGCTTCTTTTGGTCTCAGCTTGTCGGAGTTCGGTTTTATACTGATTACGTCACTTTTTAAGTCGATTTATAAGAAATAACTTATCATTGTGGATATCTCAAGGCTACTTCAAAAGTAATTTTCAATAGTTTTAAATCTAGCGTATTGAGTTTGTCATTTTTCTTCCCTATTAACTAATGGATCAGTTAATTAAAATAGCCTCTAATAAATTAATGAAATATTGTAAAATAAAGAATTCCTTTTTGTTTCATTCCTTAGAATTCCTTACAGGATTTCCCCGTAAGCGCTTGTAGAGACAGTAGGCTATTTCGAAGCGGGAGACATGAAAACTGAGCAATGCCCTCGCCGGAAATCGAACCACAGGTCTCTCGAATACGCGCCGAGCGTGCTCATTACACCACGAAGGCATGCTAAGGAGGCGGGAGAAATACCTTATAAGCTTATTACTGTTCTTTGTAGAAAGTACATATACGAAAAATAAAAACAAACAAAAATATATATATATATATATATATATATATTCCAAGTCCTCCTTTTAGCGGAATTTTGACATTTTTTAATCTTTCGAATTAAATGCTCGGGAAACCAATGTGACTGCATATTACTATAGGTAAAAGATAGGAAAACAATCAACAGATAGTCAGGTTTTTGACATCAACAGATTTCGAAAGAAAATTCCGTTAAGAAACAAGTCCATTCTGGGTCAGATTTATTTTTCTTGTTCAAGGATTTCGACAAAACGATTTTATCGATATACTTTATTTGGATAAGATAAAAATAAGATCGATTGTTCTCTAGACTTAGTTTAAAGGTCAAGACTGATGGGAGAAAATATTGATGGATCAGGAAGTACATATCTCGGAGAAATGTGTTTACAGTCTATTTTCTAATCGTAATCGATTAAAAATAGCTAATTCGCAATTTAAATTAGCTTATATTCAAAACACCGAACAAATTTGTTTTAACTTAAAAAAAAAATGACTTTTAAATAATTCATCGTCCATATTTTACGATTTTTGCGAAATGAAAAGCACTAAAAATAATTTAGGATTTACTGAAGAATTAATTGAAAATTTTGAATTTCTTCAAAATTCTGTTCTCATCAGAAGAGTTTAATTTATCTATCTATATATATAAAGAAAAAATTCTGTGTGTTTGTTTGTTCGCTAATAAACTCAGTCACTACTATAGCTATCGTCACCAAACTTTCTACAATTCTTTTCTGGGTCCCGGAAAAGGTCGACACCCACTTCCCCCCCCAAAAAAAAGCTAAAATTAGAGATATTAATTAAAAACGCTTAAAATGCTAAATTTCGCCCTCACTTTTCTGAGTGGAAACAGTCTTGCACGCTGGAGATAGAAATCTGCTTTATTTTGAGAAGTGCTCGCTTTCAAATCGTAGAGTTTGTTAATAAAAATTTCTAAGTTTTCACAATGAAACAAAAATAGCATTGCCAAACATTAAATACATTATTCCCGATTCCAAAAATTCGTGGGAAGCCATTTCGACTATTTCCATTTTTGTATGACTTTAATCAGCCGAGATATTAATTAAAAACACTAATTTTCGCACTCATTTTTCCGAGTGGCAATCTCGCGCGTTGGAGATAATAATGCTTTATTTCGAAAAGTGCTGCTACTGCTTGCTTTCAAATAGTAGAGTATGTTAATCGAAAATTTGTAAGTTTTACAAAATATATATATATATAAAGAGGAATGCCTGTTTGTGTGTTTGTTGGCGTTAATAATTTCTAATCAATTACGATCAGTTTTTTGCCACATTTAATCGACTGAAATTCAATATAGATGAAATATTGGATGGAACTTGAGCTTTTACGACCATTTGATTAGCCGAAAATCATTAAAAACTGCGTGTTATTGTTGCTGATATAATGAGAGAGAATTAGTTTATTTTTCTATCGAAATTGCTTATGTGCGTTCCATATTGCATCAGACTGAAAAATGTATGACTAGGATTCGTATTTTTTTCATCGTTATTAGAGAAAGATTACAGCGGTATCTTTCTCTCTGTTGTTAGATACATTACTCTCAATCTAACTTCTCAATCTAACCGATATTATTAAAATAAATACTAAAAAATAGTAATGTAGAGCACCTAAACCTCATATAAATTTACAAATAGTAATGTAGAGCATATAAACCTCATATAAATTTACAAATAACTAAAGGTGTGATAAGAAATAAAACCGAATCGAAAAAATTTCATCGACCCCGTAAAAGAAAAATTCCGTAAAGCAAAACATTCTGGACAAGTCGTGACTTGAATTTTATCTCTGAACTTGTTTAAGTTTGCAGGAAACTACACAATTCACCAAGGAGCTGAAAATACCTGTTTCAAACACTACACAGCTGTTCGAAGCACGTGGTAGTTGCCTCAGGGTGCAGGAGGGTAGCAGTTGTCACGCTTGCAACATAATAAAGCACTTCCACTACGATTGTATAGGTCTTCTAAGTTGAACAGCTGATCAATGAAAGGTCTTTGAAAAGTACTGTACAGCTGCAATTGTGCCGTAAGATTTTTAATATCACGAGGATTTAAGATCGTGAGAATTTCCGGATTTTGCAGGTTAACTCAGTATTGAATGAGCTTTTTTTTTTTTTTTTTTTCTTTTTTTTATTTCTTTCATTCAGGAAAAGAAATAGGTATGGATATAAAATTAAAATTTTAAATTTCCCCTTTTGATAGCAAACCTTATGTTAAAAAACGTTTCGAACAAACATTTTATACACTCGATTCAATAAACTTTTTCACATGAATGGGTAAAATGTATGGTTAACAAAACATCCCAATCGAAAAATCATATAACATAACTATGCCAGATTTTTTACCTTATTTTTTTTATTCAATAATGAGCACGATGTATTAGACACTAATCAATTTTCTTTTATCATATATTTTAATTGAATGTTTAATATAACATTTAAACTGAAGTAGCTGTGCTAAGAATATTCGTTTCTCGGGCGGTATGCGATAATATTGAATAAGTAGTTTTGTTTCCTGAATTTTATGAGCATTTGGCAACACGTAGAATCTTCCAGCCTCTCTTTTCCCTTCTCTCTCTCTCTTTTTTTTTTTTTTTCGGGGGGGGGGTAAATTGGTAATACGAATTACATCATGGTAAATAAGTAATACAAATACAAAAGCCAATCAGTTAAAAACATGAATTGATTACAAATATGTTGTATTTATTGTTATGTTGATATATTCGCATGAAGTAATTTACTATCGTCTGAAATTTAAGCAATGCTGAAACAAATTTGATTCGATGAAAGTTGACAGAAAAAGGTACATGAAAAGGAAAAAGGCTTCTTGGACTTTATCTTGCTCCAAAGATGAGGAAAGACAAATATATTTCAGACCAATATAAAAATTTTAAATGGCCATGAAATTTTAATGGCCATGAATTAATGAGTTTAATGTGTCGGGGAAGAATATTTTCTAGTTTCTTCAAAATAAATAAATAAATAAAAGTCACTATAGTGCTGCCTTCCAGAATTTTATGTTACAACAATAATTTTACTTAACTAAAAACTGAAATAGCTATTATGGTTTTATGGAAGTAAATAAAATAATTTAGGGTGAATATTTGTTATGGAAAGAAAATTAGATTCGCGAAAAGAAATATCTGAAAGAAACTTCTATTGATGCTATTCTAGCATTTAATATGTTTTGGCTTCTAAAGTCGTATTCAAGAAATATAACCTCGATAAATAAATTTCACTTATCTGTCTCTCGAAATGTGCAATGAATTAATTCTTCATAAAAACGGAAAAAATAAATTTCTTCACAATTTCACAGCAACTAATATAATAAAATCTAAGTCAAAAAATAACACTTAAGTACTACGCAAATTTCTTATAAGCATTTTATGATAAAAAGATATGTACATAATTTTATTGGGAATTAGCTATCGTCGTGTATAAGACTTTCGCCACTATATAACGGAACGAAATCCACGTCCTACTTTCGTGACGTACAACTCTTTTTCTCACCTCTCCTGTACAATTATAAGAGAATCGGTTACGATGATTTAAAAGACAACCTTTTAAGAAAAGTGAACAGTAGATTATTTAATACGTTCTTTTTGCTAAATAAATTTAAATAAAGTGCTGAAAAATTAAACTTGACTTTGAAATGGGATTCGAATAAATGATTAAACGTTTGAATTTTAAATATAGTTTCTTTTCCCATAAATACAAGCTTATATTGCATAATAATGAATTCCCAGTTTTTAAAACATTACATAAGTATCTGTTTTTTAGCATATTTTTAATAAATTGTTCTTTAGTGTAACATCTGTTATAATAATAAATAATCATTTGTGGGTAAGGATTAATATACTCGGTCTGTCATTTATCAAGTGATAGTTAGTTGCATATGCTGCGGAATGCGTTATGCATAACGCCTATGGTAGAAAAATTAATTAATTCCTATAAAGTTTTTCTGGGGGCTGGCAGTTGCTAGTTCAAGCATTCGCAAGAAATGGCCGACTCATCGGTGTGAAGTGTTAAAATCGTAATCTTAGTTGCAATTCAGCTTGCTTCCTAAAACCCAATTAGTAGAACTTGGACCGGTTGACTATAGCCAAGCACTTTGTGAGGATTTATTTATTTTTACTAACATTACATAAGTATGATGTTTAGTTAAGCAGCTTTCCTTTCATTCTCGTTTTCACCCACGCTTTCCTGCCAGAATGTTATTCAGATAGCGCGCCTGTATTCAAATTAAGAGAGAAAGAAGTGCTATTAAAGCGAAGCTTTTGGAAGGTGATTTTAGAGCGTGTTATGCTTGATTGAAAGCCACATTGTTACTTTGACTTGCTAGGGATTTCATTCTGTGGCTTTGAGTGCTTCTAGCCATTAAGCTTGTTTTCGCCGGTTTCTAAGTGTCAGAGAGTTCCGGCGCGTTAATTTAGGCCGTTAGCTGTTAGGCTAGTTAAATTATATTTTATTTTAATTTCAACACTACCTGCTTGAGTTAAGCCGGAAGTGTTGGCTTTATATAAGCCCAAGTGGGGCCGTCTGTTTAGCTAAATGTGACTGAATAAAGGGTGCTTCACACCCTTCTTCTGACTTTGTCTTTTGTTGTCAAAACCTGCGGATAATTGATCACGTTTGTCTACGCTACCAAAAAGAACGAGACTGTATAACCTGAAGGTTACCTGCCTTAAGGAAGGCATGCATTAGGAATGCTTTTTTAAGGGAAATTGACTTTAATCATGTTATCACTGAAATTTCGGAAATTCGGGTTCTTCACTACCATATCCAGGGCAAACTACCAATATTCAACTGTGTTATCCTTTCAGTTACAGGTGTGCCCATAGGCCTTGACGTAATACCTAGTAAAAAATTAAATCTTAGTTATTGATTTTTACTTTGGTAAGAGTAACGTGTAGATAAAACAAAAAGTTTAAAAAGAATTTTAAAAAGCTCTCTTTTAATTAAGGATATACTATGAGATTGAATTACATGAAATTATTTCTTTCCATTGCTATAATCATTATAAGTCTTTTCGCCATAGTATGGTAGTACTGTAATGTGTAGTATGGTAGCATGAATAAATATCTTTATTTAATTTTATTATATGTTCTTGTTGATAAGAACATGAGTATATCTAAAAATTATTATGTTAATTGACAGTTGATTGGGTTACTCTGATGCCGTAACTAATAACAGAATATTAACGCGTAAAGATTCAGTTAAAGCTCCGCAGTGGCTCTCGACGGATAAATCTTTTTATACTTTACACACCAGAGGCCGAGTACTTAAGATAGCTTAATACTGTTAGTTTCGGCCTAGGTTACAAACCAGAAGAACGAGCTGCTTTCGTGTTTTCCTTCATATGTAACGAGAATAGGAGCCAATTTTTTTAATCTTTAAATACGAAAATTTTCACGTTTTCTTTGCTACAAACATTAGCATAATACACTGAAGTGACAAAAGTCATGGGATACCTCCTAATATTTTGTCGGTCCTCCTTTTGCCCGGCGAAGTGAAGCAACTCGACGTGACATGGACTCAACAAGTCGTTGGAAGTCCCCTGCAGGAATATTGAGCCATGCTGCCTCTATAGGCGTCCATAATTGTGAAAGTGTTGACGGTGCAGGGTTTTGGGCACGAACTGACCTCTCGATGATGTCCCATAAAGGTTCGATGGGATTCATGTCGGGCGATCTAGGTGGCCAGATCATTTGCTGGAATTGTCCAGAATGTTCTTCTAACCAATCGCAAACAATTGTGGCCCGGTGACATGGCGCATTGTCATCCATAAAAATCCCATCGTTGTTTGAGTACGTGAAGTCCATTAATGGCTGTAAGTGATCTCCAAGTAGCTGAAGGTATCCATTTCCAGTCAATGATCGGTTCAGTTGCACCAGAGGACCGAGTCCATGCCATGTAAAAACAGCCCAGACCATTATGGAACCACCACCAGCTTGAACAGTGCCTTGTTGACAACTTGGGTCCATGGCTTCTTGGGGTCTGCGCCACACTCGAACCCTACCATCAGCTCTTACCAACTGAAATCGTGACTCATCTGACCAAGCCACGGTTTTTCATTCGTTTAGGGACCAACCGATATGCTCACGAGCCCACGAGAGTCGCTGCAGGCGATGTCGTGCTGTCAGTAAAGGCACTCGGGTCAGTCTTCTGCTGGCATAGCCCAAGGAAGACAAATTTCGCCGCACTGTCCTATCGGACACGTCCCTCGTACGTCCCACATTGATATCTGCGGTTATTTGACGCAGTGTTGCTAGTCTGTGAACATTGAAAACTCTACGCAGACGTCGCTGGTCTCGGTCGTTAAGTGCAGGTGGTCGGCCACTGCGCTGTCCATGGTGGGATGTTATGCCTGAAATTAGATTGACACTCTTGACACTGTGGATCTCGGAATGTTGAATTCCCTAACGCTATCCGAAATGGAATGACCCATGCGTCTAGCTCCAACTACCATTCTGCGTTCAAAGTCTTTTAATTCTCGTCGTGCGGCCATAATCACGTAATAATAAGCCTCTTCACATGAATAACTTGAACACAAATGAAAGCTTGCCAAAGCACTTCGCATTTATACATTTTCTACGCGATACTACTGCCATCTGTATATTTGCATATTGCTATCCCATGACTTTTGTCACTTCAGTGTATTTCGCTTGTTAATATTAAAAAAGAACATAATCTCCTGTAATTCTTTACTGCACTCAGTTTAACGTCGGTTAAAGTACAATGAGTGTTATTTCTCAGAAAATATTATACACTGTTGTATTTATATCTATCTAAAATTATTTAAGACTGTGTATGATTCTGTAAGCTGAAAGGTATCGATGTTAATTATGACTCGGCAACTCAATATCTTCATACATGTCAATATCTTCATACACTGTCTACCAAAAAATTAACACGTGGCAATAAATTCGGTATTCACTAAACGTTGAGCTTTGATCGACTCCAGATACGAGAGGAGTGTGGTCAATTCAAGAATATAATAAGATTAAAGACACCATGCTTCGGAAAAAATAACTTGTGCAGTTTTACTAATAAACAAATAAAGAGTTGCAACTTTTTTTTAAATTAGCTCAAATAATCAAAATAAGAAAATAAATTAAGAAAAGAGTTGATTGCAATTTCATTGAAGCTTAGTCTTCTTTACCAAACCATTGTCCTTTTAGTGAATGCAGTAGAAGCTTATTTCTACATTTGTTTACGAATAATGGTAACATGTATAATAAAATTTTCACTGTGAAAATTTTGTAAATATAACGCTGATTTTTGTTGTTTGACTTCTGAATTAGTATTTATTCGGCGTGTTATTGTGCCTTAATGTATAAGTAAATTTTTAACACTTCAAATGCAAGGTTAGTACATTTATTAGGCTTTATTTTACCTAGTGTAAGCATCTTATTATTTTGGCTTGACTATAATTTCTGATTTCATCAATATCTACTAGAAAACAAATTAGATATGGTGTAAATAAGGTTTTAAATTTTAAGTTTTTCAGAAAGAGGTTGACAGCATAAGCTGATTTTTACGCTATTTCAGTTTCCTTGTTGTTGCAATTTGACTTGTCAACTTAAGCTCTTGCCAGCCGCGATTTCTTCGCGACTGCATATTTAGTAGCGAGGTTAAGTATAGAGTTAGAAGTGTTAGTTTTGTACTTAGTATTTTATTTGATTTTAACGTGTTTACTAATTACTCTCAAGTTAGAGGAACTCTCTTTCTCTTTCTTTTTTCTCTGAATTTGTGTAACTGTCAAATCGACAAACAAGGAGAAATGTCTTTGACATTCTCTATAGTTACTCCGAAGTGATTTGAAATTTAATTTTAATTGCGTAACCGTATTCATTTAGAAAACATTTGTATGGTATCCTAGTAAAATAAACATACTAAATCTTAGCACTATACATAACTTTCCCAGATTTTGATAAGAGCTTCACATCCAAATTTCATCCCTTCAGCGCAGAAAAGGCAATAACTCAGTAATTTTATCGCAGGAAAATAAGGCGAAGTGAGTGGTCAAAGAGAATAAATCGTAAAAATTTGCGAAATTTCAGTGGTCCTGGATTTATAATAGCAATATCAAGAAAATTTCGTGGCCGAGAAACTATGCTAACACTTTAAAAATAATTACATATATGAAGTATTGACACAAATATAAGTAACTTTAGTACGTAGTAAGTGTTATATTTCATATTTCTAAAACTGATACTTACCTTTATTAGGCAACCAGATTCTGGCAGTATTGTCCTCGTCAGTATCTGAGATCAAAATTTCCATTTAAAAGGAGGGCGTTTTGATCCGCCATATTATATACGTACAAATATTCTACTTTAACATATTATCGCCTAGTAATTGATTTCTAAATTGTGGAAAATCTTGACATCTGAGCTATTTTTCGGTGCTGTCGGAGGATCCCGTGTAGCTTAGATAAACGACCGTTTTCTGTTTTTAGCAGAATAGCAATCTTTCCCTAATTTGTAATTTTTACGCTTATACAAATGAAGTTCAGATATTGGTTGATCATCGTCTTAAAACAGAAATGTGACTGAAAATAAATCAGTCATCGCTGTCAAAAAGTCCTCAGACTTATAAGAGTTCTTAATTTTCGGAAAAAAAATTATTAGTTCTTCCAAGACAGAGCTTATTTAGCAATTCAAGCTAAATTTATGCTATTAAATTTTGAACTTTAATACTTTGAAGCGTACTTCGAAGCATATTTTTTTTTGTGTTCATTTATAATGGCATATTAGCAGTTAATTTAATTACTATGTATTAAAATTATTTCTATAAAAATAATTCAACAGTTATGATGGTAATTAAAAACATATACGAAAAATATTTTAAATTCGTGACTTTTTTTGAGAATCGCCAAAAAACGTTTATGTTTGGGAAATCTCATGGAATCATCTAAAAGTCTTGCTGGGATTAAATTACTACCTTAGCAGTAACTGGTATTCCTGTACAGTTTGCAGTTCTTGAAGAGCAGTCGAAATTGGTTAGAGGGAAAGACAATTCTTTTAAAGTAATTCTTATAGGTTTTCGATGCAATTAATGTCTGGAAAATATACTGGCTACTGCAACGAAAAAAACCCTTCATTCTGAAAGTTCTTTACATCATTTGTCTGCTGGGTAGACCAGTGTTATCGTCCAGCAAACGAAAATCTGGATCCTCTGCTAAAGCGTGGCGTTTCACGAACGATTTTCATTACTACTTTTATTGTAGTTTCTAGAAATGAGATACCGAACAATACTTTTGCTCATGTATCTATCTGCCATGAATAAGGAAATGTTATTGGTTATATATTTCTAACATATTCTTGGCAACTATCCATTCTTAAAATTCATTCTTAGTATTCTTGGCAACTTTTAATTTTTAAGTCTGGTCTCTTTAGCTAATATCCGTAAAAAAAAAAAAAAAAAAAAAAAAAAAAGTAACACTTCAATCAAATGGCATCCTTTTAAACGTTAAGGCCAATGTAGCATGATTAACACCGGTGTTACTAGCATGCGATCTAGATAGGGAGTGCAAAAGTTGCGTGACGGATATCGCTTTAATCGTACTTCACTGATTTTAAAGCAGAAACACAGGTTCATTACGCTGGGGAAAAGATCTCTAGTCTTTAACCTTTATTTCACAGTACTGGCAGATACCGAATTCCTTATTACAATGGTAACCTTCGCTGATAATGAAAGCAATTGCCTTCAGTGAACATCAGAAGATACACATCTCGTTATCAGAACTATCTGAAATGAATCTGTGGTTAATTGTACCTTCTGCTTGGTTTTCGTGATTTATTATTGCCTTTTGTTTAGATTATGGTATAGCACACTAAGGCTACTTGCCTACTAAGGGGAGGATTGACTTCGTGGACAACTTTCCAAAGGAAATTGGATTGCATTCAAATCACTCAGTGGAAAAGCATAAAATCGCCATGCAGTTAGTCTAATTGCAGAAATTTGAAGACGGATCAAATTACCGATGTTCTGTTGTTCTATTTCTGTTTAGCCAATGGTGGGTATCACTTGTTCGTAATTGCCTCCATAAACGAGAAGTTGTAAAGCAAATACAGAGAGGAATTTGGCGATTTCCTTAATATATTCTCCTTTGCTAAGAGAATCTTCCAAACATATTTTTACACCATAAAAAAATTAACCTACTCCAAAATCAATGTAAATATTCTTCAAAAATTTTTGAGCACGTAACATTTTAGGTGCAAAGAGATGTTTTCATCTCGAGCTTAATTTGCATATTTTCCGAGGAGATAACCGCTTATGCCGGCATCATTTATTATCTAAATACCCCTCTTGATGTCAACAAATTCCAGATTACGCTCACTGTTTGAGAATTTGTGTCGAATGAACTTTTAGAAAGCAACTACTTGTATTTATAATGTAATTTTAGCGTTTCTCGAAAGAAGTTTATTAACTCTTTTAATATTACACTTCTGCGAACAGAAAAAGCTTATTAAAGTAATTATACGCTGAAAATATTTGTTTCTTTTATAATCAAAAAGTAACTGCCAGTTACACTGAAGAAATTTTTAAGTCTGGTCTCAATGGCCTTGAGGTTATTGAGAGAAGATAACACGAAACAAATGACTGAGTCAGCTAGAGGAGTTAAGGAAATGTTATTCGTTACAATTTTAGACCTGATTTATTTTTACTATCTCAAGATGGATTTTCTTCTGATTTCATAATATTTATGTATAAACGCTTGATTTGAAAATTTTGGGTACGCGATATATAAATTCATTACTTCTATTCAAAATTCGAACTGATACTTTCTGCATGTATACCTTTTTTAGCAATAATTATTACCCTTCCCCCTCCAACCTACTAAACAGGCAAAGCAATCTCATAACAGACTTAAGAATAAGTAAAACTAGTTGATTAAAATATCTTGTAACACTGATAGTTCAATAAAGATTTCTTCATCATTCGGTTAGAATCCTCGTCTTTAGAAAAAGTATTTACCTTATGTGTGTTGGTCATGCAATTCAAATGTGCGTTATATATTTTACACATTACTAGCTGAAGCACCCGACGTTGTGCGGACTTTCTGAAGAGGGGTGAGGCTTCATTCAAGGACATGAGAGTAGATTTTTTGGAACCTTAGGCAGACAGTGATTTTCTTCTTACTTTGGACCAAGATGAATTGTCGAAAATTTTACCAAGCTGGAATACAAAACTAAAGAACTGTGTGTAGTTAGCACGGCTCCACGTAGCAGTTTTAGTAAGAGCTGGCACTTGCTTTATTATCGGTCATGTCTTTTTTCGGATATGAGCTTTCGGAAACTCTCCATCCTCACTTTCCGCTTTCTTCACTGTTTCCATAATATTCGTGAGAAACTGATATATAGCGCACTTTAATTCTTCTTTTAGCATTCTAAGCTTTTCAGGAAAATTCTTCACTGTTCCAGCGTGTAAACGAACACGCTTGTGCGATACCGGTCACCCAACAAAGGCGAGGTAAACCTAAAACGAGTAAAGTGATTTTAAAATTGAAAACTGTGTAGATACATTAATATTTATTTTTTCGTAACAAAAAAGCAATTATATAAATTCCTTACTCAGCATGTATTACTTCCGCTAATAGCTGGAACGCAACAACAGCGACGTGAACCTAAGATGGTTGACGTGTGCGCAAGGTGGGTGTTATGAGCTCAACATTCTAATGTAAACGACTTCAGTGAGATGGTATTCGAAATCTTATGTATACAGTTAGCTAACCACTTGTTTTAAATGTGGGCAAAATCACATCAGATCGGAATAAAACTGTAGATTTGCATGAATTACATATAAACAAATAAACGGACACTCTTCTTTGTATATAAACTTGATTTTAATGAATCCAGCTAATGTAACTTCACAAGCCCAGATATTAATTATTATTAATTGAAATGAATCTGCTCTTATAGCTTTTAAATCATTTAGTTTGTTAATTAATAACAGAATAAATTTGAAGGAAAAATTAAAGACCTTACTCTTTCCTGAACGACTTAATAATGTTTTGTGGAAGATAAAAATAATTTGGACAGTGGCAACACATTCCTTTAAATTCGCTGTTTGTTTATTAAGTCGAAGAACATATACGTTGCGCTTTGCTTGACAACATACTTCTTTTATATTGCCGAGTTTTTAGATTAAATTTGAAAGAATTTTATTGCATCGGGGCAACACCAGTCTTTTCATTCACTACGTTTTCGCGAAATTTTGTTAAATCAGAGGGAAATATATGTGTATAAAAAGTGAGAAACCTTCCGGTAGTTTCTGAGAAATCTTATGTAGACAGTGACTCTCCTCTTGTTTTGTAAATCAAATGTGTCATTCATCAAGATTGGAATAAAACTGTAGATTCGTAAGAAAGACAAACACGTGAACGCCGTGAAAGACTAACATGAAAGATACACATGAAAAACAAACACTCTTTATTTATACAGACAGATTTCGATTTCTGAAGGTTTTGCTTATTGTACTGTTAACGTTTATGTTATGACCAATAATTACTCAGTTAAGACCAATAATTATGACCAATAATTACTCAGAAGGATTAGAATGTAAAATCATTCAATCATTCTAATTATCCCGTTTACTTTACTCAAGCACATGTTAAAGTATCTTATAAAGAACTATAAAGATTTTTAAAAAATTCTTAAAAAGTAACAGTTAATAATTATTTATAACAGAACTTTTAAGGATCGATGAAAGCAGAGATAAAGCTATCAGTAATTATAATAACAAAATTTACCTTATGTACTCATTTCAGAAAATGATTACGAATACTTTAGGAAACTCACCTGATTGCATTTTTGGTTGTTAAAACAAATTACACTACTCGACACTGAAAATGCAACACCAAGAAGGAGTGGCTAGAAAATGATGAAACTCGGCAAACAGAGAGAGACAGCAACGAACAATAGGTGATCTTTATTTCAAAATGATATGCATAATACAAGCGAGAAACAGCGTAGGTTGTATGACCACCTTGGACGGCATTACAGAAGCAACACGTCTACGTATAGAGTCAGTGAGACTACGGATGGTGTCCTGAGGAATGGGTTCCCATTCCCTGTCAACCATTTGCCACAGTTCGTCTTCTGAACGCGGCAATGGTGTCCATTCACATCCCAAATGTGCTCGATTTGTGACAGATCAGGAGAGAACAGTGAACAGGGAAGCATCTGGGCACCTTGCAGAGCACGTTGTCTGATATGAGCAGTGTGTGGTCGGGCGGTATCTTGCTGATAAAGAGTATTGGGAACTCTCCGCTGGTAGGAGAGTGTCACCGGCCGCAACGCATCGTCCATGTATCGTTTTGCTCTGAATACAAACTAGAGGTGACCTGGAATCATACGCAATTGCGCCCCAAACCATGATGCCGGGCTGCCGCGCGGGGAGCGTTCCCCAACTGCCGGATTGGACCTGTCCACATCAACGCCACACACGTACGCTGCAACTATCATTGGAGAAATAAAAGCGTGACTCGTCTGAGAATACGACTCTGTGCCATTCAGTCTTCCACATCGCTCGAGCCCGGCACCATTGCAGACATTGGCATCTATGATGTGGGGGTCAATGGCAGTCTTCTTAACAGACGCCACGAGTGCTGGCCACCAGCCACCAATTGACGGCAAATGATTCTGGTCGATATGCGAATATCCAGGGGTCTTTAACATGCTGCAGAGTGGAGGTAGAATAGGCTTGCGGGTGCGGCCACCGCTTGTTAGCGGATGCGTCGATCCACGTTTGCTGACATCCCTCTGGATGCATTTAAATCTCTAGGATTTACCACATTTCAATGTTACAATCATCGTCGCCACAGTAGCTGCACTGTGGTCGCGTCCAGGTGTGTTTCAGCTGAAATTTGCTGTATGGGCCAAACTGCCCTTCTCAGTCCGATCACCATGCTCCTCATAAAATCGTTTGTCTGCTGGAATTGCCTCCGTTGACGACGGCCTGGCATTCTCTGCTATTACACGTGTCCTCTGAGAAAGAACAAATTTCCTTGATTTTCCTATCAGAAATAACGGCACGAAAACTGAACATTCTGCAGGCACCTTCCCTTATATCTTTTTCAACGCGCACTGGAGAGCTGCGCATTTCATATAATTCACATAACTCGGTGACGTGCATCTATTCTGAAATTTGTACGCCTGTTTGGTGGGAAATTTTCAAAGTCGGTTAGTGTATAAACTACAAGTTTTCCTTACACGTAATAAGTTTTCCTTACATGTAATATAATTTCGACTCAGTCAATCACAAATCTTTTTCTGCAGTAGATAGACTGCACTTTTCTAAGCAGATAGTAGATTAAGTCTATTCCTTTTTCATAAGCAGATAATACTCCAATGTTTGACCTTAAGTGAGAAATCATCCCATTATATATCTCAAACAGTTATCTTGGATCTTGAACAGTACTTTAAAATTCTCTTAAGATTTAAAAAAGTGATGGCTATTCTTTATATAAGCCTAAAACTTTTATCTTCTTTTATAATTCTTTCCAGAGAGGCGAAACATCACATATTAATCTAATTACGTACTGTACTGATTAATTACTGATTACATCCTTTCGTGCGGCAAACTGTATTTTTCTTATTAAATCGGATGCAACGAGCCAATGAAAGTTGATTAGAATGAGGTTTCACTATATTATGAATTTAAAATATATCAAAATGGGCGTCTTTGAATTTTCCTCAGGAATTTCGTTTATACTTGAAATGCTTGACCTAGGTGCGAAACAAGCTATTAAGATCCTTTAAACTTGAGGGAAAATTAATAAGAACAATAACTTATTGACCGAATTTAAAATAATGAAAAAAGGTTTCAAGGAATAAGGAAAACACTAAGTAAAAGTCATTAAAAACTGGAAAAAAGAAAATAAATTAGAAATAAATAATTCAAGAAATTATTTATCTTCGTTGTGACATATCATATCGTTTTATTATACAAAAATGCTGTATTCAATACTAAATTGAGTCGAATTAATATTACTGTGAAATACGTTGAAGTAAAATGCATTCTTAAAAACAGAGAAACAGAGTGTTTTAAAATTTGATTATAAGGCTCAAATATACCATGCAGTTAAGTATAATCATTTCTGTAACTCATTTGATTGCAGTTTGAAATTAAATTAAATATTTAAAAAAATCCACACTAGCTGCAAAAGCATCTGCTGGTAAAACAAAATCTGAAGCAATGGCTACAAATTTGCTTGGTAAAAAAGGCGTTAGGAGTAATGTTGAATGAACTAAAGAATATAATCCACCTTTATATTTTCGTTTTCAAACTGATACTTCAAATTAAAAAGGACATGAAAATATTCCCTATATAAGTTCAGTATTTTAATACGGAATTTGGCGCAGTAAATTATGTAATTGACATTTTTATGGATCCAGATTAAAGTGCAGAAGGAATGTTCCAGTGGTTGAAAAATACTATGAACAATTTGCATCTAGAATGAACGAGGATTATTTTTTTTAGTACAGATAAAATACAAACTGTAGTTTTGGAATAAGGCACTCCTTACATTAGTAACTTTCTTACATTAAATAAAAATATTATTTAAACTAATTATAATGCTCATGTTGTACATAATACAGGAAAATATACTGTGGGAAACAATAAAAATAAAGAAATAAAACTCTGAGAAGACCCAAAACATAAAGTAGCAAATGAGACATGATTTTAAGAAGTGCTGATTATAAATATATGAATATTTTAAAAAGAGTTTCGCATTTGTTTTCAATTCCTGCAACATCAACATACGGTGAGAGAATTTTAGTGCAATGCAATTAAATGGAGAACTGAAAGAAACAAATATTTGGCTAAACATATAAAAATATGTACATTACATAAAAATTTATATATTTTAATTTGAAAGAAAGTTGTTCAGAATCTGCCGAAAAAAAAAGTGATGCATATTTTCTGGTTTTGGACTGGTTTAGCTTATTATGGCAAAGTGCACAAGGACTATTTACCTAAACAGGGGAATGCCTTTGTGAAGGACATTCTAAAGGAAACTTTCTGACTTGTGAATTAACTGAGTTTCCTTTAGAAAACCATGAAAGGATCCATTCAGCGAGCCCTTTCGCTATGGTCAAAACTCCGACAGAGCTGCCACTGTTCAACGATTTACCGCTCGGCTGTCGGTGTAAAGCAGTGTAATTTTTTTAATTTAAAGTTTAGCTTTAAAAATGACCAAGCGAATACGTTTGTGTAACAGCAACTGGGAAAAAAATTATAAATGGTGAACGGCAATTATTAATCCATAAAAGAAGCAACGTGTACTATTCGTCAAAGTGTTTTTAAAATTGGGTATATGACTTTTTTAGCAATAAGATGGCATAAACAATCAGATATCCATAAAACTAAAAACAGTTTTTTTTTTCCTTCTAAAGTTTTCCTATTCAGGGTGTATCAGTACAGCAGTGACAAACTTTCAGGAGGAATGGAAATCACATAGCAATGCATGGTCGGAAACGCTTTCCTGCCGCCGTGTTGACGACACAAAATGCTAGAAAGGAAAACACAAAGAGTGAGAAAAAACATGTTTTATTACGTTTAGTATGGTAGAAACCTACAAATAAGAACAAAAACAAACACCGATCGTCATTAAAGAAGGTATTCGAAATTGAACCGTAATGCAGGCCTCATTTGTCTGGCGCATGGAAGATCTGCATCACGAATGGATAATGCATGACGCACGGTTCTTGCATCAGTCCGGGTCGTAATTTCGAACACCTTCTTTGAAGATCGCTGTCTGTTTATGTTGTTTTTCTTTCTTTTTGTTGTACTCCGAATAATAAAAATTTTTTCTCACCCCGTTTGTGTCCTTTCTTTCTTGACTTTTGTGTCGTCACTACCACGTCAGGAAAGCGTTTCCGACCATGCAATTCCTATGTGATTTCCCATCGTCTAGGTGCACTCGTATCTCTCCTAAAAGTTTGTCCACGCTGTACTGATATGCCCTGTATGTTTGAATTAACATTTTTAAAAAATTCTAATCAGTCTTTTTATAAAGCATTCTTTATGTTTAATGATTCAATATGTTATTTACTAAATTAGTAAACTAAAACATTTTTTATTTTTATTTATTTATTTATTTATTTTGAAGTTTTAAGCAATTAAGACACAATAACACGCCGAATAAATACTAATTCAGAAGTCAAACAACAAAAATCAGCGTTAATTTACAAAATTTTCACAGATTATTACACACAGATTGTTTCACAGATTTACAAATTTTGTAAATTAACGCTGATTTTTGTTGTTTGACTTCTGAATTAGTGTTTTAAGCAATTGTTTGTTCACATGAGCATTAATAATTGATTCTACAGCTATATTCCAATAAATATAGTAATAATAAAAAAGAATTAATTCTTTGTAATTAATACTAAGCAATTAACATTTTCTAATGCCCTTTATTGCGATTCAACAGAGTTGACAACCCTAGGCACCGGTCTGTGGCACTGTCCGAGCGGAAAGTCTACTATCAGCCACCGGTGACTGACATGGTGCTTACTTGTTCGCTTGGGGAGGCAGTCGTTTCTGTAATTAACAGAATTAGATTACTATAAAAATGATTGAATTTTTACATGTAACGTGTTACGTTATTTATTATACAAAAAATGTAATAATTTTTATATTAATTGATTATGTACTTAATAATTATTTTTTTATTACATAATACATTTACATAATAATTATTTTCTATATCAGTATAATTAGTAGATTTTTACGTTATTTGTAAAGTGATAAACTTTCTTTTCTTTTTTTCCTGAACATAAAAAGTACGTTTTATTACAAATATAATTAACAGTAATGTATATTATATTTGATGCCAAATATTGAGTAATCAATTTATTTTTCTTTTCTGTGTAAATGAATGATTAGATATATAATACAATTAAAAGCAATGCTAAAGTCCTAAACCAAAATCCACTTAAGCATTGCAAACTCACATAATACATATACAAAGAAATTAAATATTCAATTTGGAATAAAGAGTTGGAAAAATTAAATTATTTTGCATGAACAATATACCATTCTGAAAACAGTAAACGAGTCTAGTTTCAAAATCTAATGAGAAAAAAGAAAGTGCGAAAACTAAATGAAAAAAAGAAAAAAAAAAAAAAACTTTTTCTTTGTGTAGATTGAAATTATGGGAAAAATTAGCAAGCCATTTCAGAGAAATCTTGACTTTCGTTAAAAGCGCATGTTAGAACAATACTAGTATGTGAAAATCTAACATTGTTTTTCAAAGGTAATCCGCCTACTCATATTAAAGAGGAGTTGGACATAGTGTAGGGGACTCTGCATCGTCATTTACTACTGTGGAATTTTGAGCGGCTAAATTTAAACGTGGGCGTACCAGCTTGGATGACAATGAACGTTCAGGACGGCCAAAACTGCAGCCACTGAAGAAAACATCGCTAAAAGCCACCAAATGGTGCTGACGACCATCGAATCAAAGTTAGAGGCAATTAGCATTTCCACAGAACGTATTTGCCACACATTTAACCAAGATTTATATATGCGCAAGCTGGCTGCATGTTGGATGCTGCGTTTGCTCACTTTGGACCCAAAACGCGTCCCAATTAACTTAAGTATTTTCAACTATTAATCACTGTAGATGAAACTTGGATTAATCATTACAACCCAGAAACAAAAACACAGTCAACACAGTGGATGCAACGGGAGAATCGTGTTCAAAAATGGCAAAAAATGTTCCTTCTGCTAGGAAAGTGATAGCAACAGTTTTCTTGGACAGCTATGAGATTGTCTCAATAGATTATCTTGAAAAGGGAACACCATGCTGTGCAACATTACTTGACAAGCTGAAGGCAGAAATTACGAAAAAACAACTACATTTGTAAATGGAAAAAAATTTGTTTCACCAAGACAGTGCTCCATCTCACACTTCAGGAGTTGCTATAGCGAAAATCCATGAATTACTATTCGAACTACTTAACCATCCGTTCTGTTCGCCAAACCTGGCTCCAAGTGTATTTTGTTTGTTTCCTAAGCTAAAAGAAGCATTTGGAAAACAAAGATTTCCGTCATATGAGGAGAGAGAAAGATTCCACATATTATTTAGGCGCTATAAAAGGATCAAGGCATCGATGGAAGAAATGTATATACTTACAAGGAGAATATTTCTAAAAATAAAGGTAATTTTGGAGAAAAATTATCTTTTTTCTTTGTTAAATCGGAAACTTTCCAGACAGCCTACGTTTATCTTAAACCGCGCTTTCGAAATATAAGAAAATAGAGTTGAATTTCGTCTATTAGTCAGTTACAGTAAGAGCTGTAGAATTGTGAACATACTGATGTAATACTGTACTAATCTGATTGTAGTAACTGCTGCATAGCAAGAATGAATGAAAGATTATGACGTAAAGTTTTCTCTTTTCTTTAAGTGTACTGAAGCATATAGTCATATTTCTTCAATGTAATAACAAAGTTTAAATAAATAGCTGAAAGATAGTGAAATAGTGCAACAAAAAACAATTATATTAAAAAACTGGATAGTTAAACAGTTCTATGTTTCACTGAAAGAAACAACGATAAATTATAATTTAAATAAAGCTGTAGTTAAAATACACTTTACCATTACATAATTTTAATTGCATTTTCTTCAAAATGACATCAAATTATAAAATGTTCTACCAGCAGAGCAACTTATTTTTGTTGATTCATTGTTTGTCGCGAAGGTTCGGCTGCATTTTTTGCGAAGCATCTGTACTGTGATTGCAAAACAGGTTTATTTTCCATGCGGGTCTTTTTTTTTTTTGGAATTGCAACACTCTTTTTTTTTTTTTTTTTTTTTTTTTTTTTTTTTTTTTTTGTGTGTGAATAAAGTGTAAAGAGATTACGTCAATACGCAGAGATTTATGGAAATTTTTTATTCCTGATGTTAATGTCAGTCATAGTGCAGACAAGACATGTTTCGCTGTATTTTTGACATTTAGCTTGATTATACGAGCTGTTTAAATAAAGTGAAATATTGTAAAAAGGGACTGATTCTAGTATTTATTTTCTGCGGTACATGAATTAGCATGTTTTACATTAATCAATCGTGCTTGTTTTTTCATGTATTTATTTTCGTGGTAACGTAATATACATACTTATGCATAGCCAATGTGACAAATCAGACATGAGTTCGATAAAATTAAATTTGATACATAAGCGTAGTGGCAAGTAACTATTATTATTGCTCAAATCTCAGAAAAAGATTTATGTTTTACTAAGGCAGAGCGTGTCTTTTCTGGTAATATGAAGAATACATTGAGGGAAAAACTTATCTGCCATCTGTATTTTTCTTTTTCTTTTTCTTTTTCTTTTTTTTTTTTTTTTTTATTTCTTAAATAAAAACCTGTAGTGAACTGTAGTAATTTTCAAAGTAAAAAAACTGTGTAGCATTTTTAATCATCATAAAATATAATGTATTAATTAAAATTAGAGATATAAGGTGAATATATATGCATTTAGCTAAATAATCAGTCATTAATTAAATCAAATTTCAAATATAACTTATATATTAGTTGGTTTCGTTCGGTTCATTTGATTATGGCAAAGCTCTCAAAGGCTGTGTGCCTAAGGGGAAGGATGCATTCATAGAGGACTTTCTAAGACTTGTATATCGGTAAAATCACGTAATTAGGTTTCTAATTAAACTTAAATAATTTGATTAAAATTAAAAGCAAAATTGTTTAGATTCAGTTTATGTGTATAATAAAAGTGAGGATGCAATAATTTATATGACTTCAGTTTAAATTTGTATTTTTAAAATTAGTTTTGTGTTTAAGATTAATATGTATTTTATTTTTTAATTTTCTGCTTTTTCAGGAGCTCCCAAGATTCAACCACTTTTTTTCTCAAAAAACGTGACATTTGGTCAAATGATAAAAGTGTTCTGTGCAGCAACTGGCAGAGAACCATTAACTTTCCAATGGCACAAAGATGGATTACCTATTTATAATTCTCAACAAACTAAAATTCAGAACCATGATGATTTTAGTGTGCTTACCATTAACTCAGCTGATTATAATAGTCCTGGGAATTATACATGTATTGTCAAGAATACTGACGGAAGTTCCAGTTACAGTTCTGAGCTAGCGATTCAAGGTAAGCGTTGTTTCTGCCATTTTTTTTTTTTTTTTTTTTTTTTTTTCTAGTTCTGCTTTCTTTGTAATGTTAAGAATTTTTTAAATGTTTGCTATTTTGATTTGTATTTATTTAATATTATATACATGCTCAGTTTGCTATTCGGTGAATTTTTTGTTTAATATTTCTCTCATTTTACGGCTTCTTATTTCAATTTCAATAGTAATTTTTTCCATATTTATTGCAAATAATTTCTAAAAACACTAACCTTAACTGTTTTTAAACTATTTAGAGGAAAATCTTTCCTATGTGTTGCTATAGAAGTAACATAAAAAAAACTTTGTATTCCAACCATAAGTTGTTACAAAACGCAACTTTCTAATAAAAGAATATTCAAATATAATATAATACTTTTTTAGAAGTTTTTGGATGTTGAAAAGGAAAATTTACTTTGAATTCCGTGATATTAATCCTTAAGAATGTAGCCTGGTGATTTGTAGCCAGACTAACAATAGGATCGCATGACCTTAGTCTCATCGACTTCGTCCAAACGTTGTGTTGTACATAGTTTGATTTCACTTCTTGATTCCGGCCGCCACTAGTGTGGTAGCTTACACTTCTGGCATCCTATTGTTTCATTAGTTTGATGTTTGCATGATTGAGATATTATCCTTTCAACCATCTCTCAAAGTCATCACTGTGTCAGGACAAAGGTCTCCAGTCTTCTTCCATGTCTTATTCTTTGGAGCATTCACCTCATTAAATTTCAAGGTCATAGCTTTTTAGGGAATTTTTTATTGAGCGAGTGACGCTTCCGCATCTATAATAAATCCGTATCCGCATTGCCCAAATTCTGTATAATTGCAGAGTATCTTAAAGTTAATACATGTGTAAATACCCTCATCTTTGAAAAAAAATGAGAAATTCGACATAACATATATATTTAAATTTATATCTTCCCAGGAAGCACTAAATATCAGGTGCTACTACAGATGAGAAATTTCAGCTCCAACTACAGCCAGCATATTTTTAAAACGCTCTTATAATACTTTTAACTCTCAATTAGAGACCTTAGATATTAGATATTAGACCTTAGATGGTATTTAAACATAAAAACGCTCAAAATATAAAGAATGGGCATTGCACGGATTGAAAACATGAGTCTTTCAGTAAAAATGTTTTCTGACAAAATTCAAATGAATTTCTGCAACTTATACTAATTCAATGGTTAACAAACAACGAGTAAATAATTATTTTCACTCTAAATGTAAGTAAATACAAATTACAATTTTATTATAGAATCATTAGGGTTTTTAAAGCTGGAAACGTGAAAATATTGTAGTGCTCCCGCCGGGACTTGAACCTGGACCTCTCGAATACGCGTCGAGTGTGCATCCCATTTCACCACGTAGGCATGCGGAAAGGATGGAGAGAATACCTTATATACTCCTACTTTGAAAGGGCGACTGTTAGTTAGGGGACCCAATCGCCAAATCTTGGTGGTTACGAATTGTCGTCCACCACCTTTTAGTTCGGAGCTACTTGTAGAGTCCTTAGTTTTTCAGAAACAGGAGAGATGAAAACCACGTCGAATTGTGGACCTCTCGAATACGCGTCGAGTGTGCTTCCAGTTACCTGCGGAAAAGAGGGAGAAAATATCTTATAATATGATTTACAAGAATACAGTAAAATTCAATTAAATTCAAATAATTCTCGTGCGCCATTGCTGCAAGAAATGAAATTTGAATTTAACAAATATTCTCTATTCGTATAAAGCTAATATAAAATAAAATTTAATTAAGAAAATTTTAATTGCAACAATAAAAAATAAAAATAAAAATTATTATTGCTGCGAACTAATTTACAATATCATTTAAATTCTAAGAGCCTATGTAAATTAAGTGCACGTATCTAAAACCATGAAAAAATATATTATTCTAAAAACTTAAATTGCATAAGTGAATAATTGTTGAGCAGGTAGGAGCCAGACTTATCAGGGAGAAGTTGCCTTCAAACCCTAACTCTTCAGTTACTCAATTCGTGTTTCATCATCCATATAAGCTAGGGTAAAAGTAAAATTCAAAACCGAAAGTAAAACCAAATGCTGTGAATTACTAAAAAGAAATATAAATTAGTGGAATTTTGAGAAAGTAGTAAGTAAATGACCAAATTAAAATTAATTAAATGTCAGTTAAGAGCAGAAAACCAAAGTAATTTAGAAACTCTTGCCTACAGAAAATATCTCCTACACGAATTATGTATGTAAACCTAAAATAAACTATATACAATCTATCAAAATATAATAATAATAATAATAATAATAATTGTTCTTAATTAAATATTAATTTATATTAGTTTTATACTAGAGAATATTTGTTAAATTATAATATGATTTATGTGAATTTCATTATATATAGGAAATTTAATAATATTTCCTGTAACTACTTTAATATGAATTATTCACACAGCTCATCTATTTTTGTAGCTTGTATTTTCTTAAACTTATTTGGAAAGGAAAACAATTGGAAAGATTATCACAAATAATATAACATAAATTAGTAGTGAAATTATAAAGTGTAAAATTATCTCATACAAACTGCTGCACTTTTTGGCATTGTGATCTTACTTAAGAATGGGCAGTTCTGAATCTAGCTGAGGAATCAGTAACATCGGATCTGTTTTATAAGACTCAGTCAACAACAACAACAACAACAACAACAAAAAAAAAAAAAAAAAAAAAAAAATTTTCAAACTTTGTCAGCTTCTTTCACCATAAATAACATATAAGCCAAGACTTACGATGCGGCAAGTACTTCTGTGCAACTTTTACAAATCCTCTGTGTTGACAGATGAAAAAAATATGTATTAATATCTAAACATGTTTTTATTAACCGACTGCTTGATCAACTGCTTAATTTTTATTTAGTTTCAGAGTAAAAAAAATTGTTGACATTTCTTTGCACATTGTAGCTTCTTCTATAAATTTAAAAGATTTCGAAAAGTTCACAATTTGTTTTTAAAAAAATTCTTCAGAAAGAATATGACTATTGGAGTACTTTATTATTAACTGTTAGCGACAAGCAACAGAGAAGCAAAACTGAAGTATACGGATCATTTGCCTTCCTTTTCTTCGATGATGTATGAACTGGTTGGCTGTATGGAACTTTTGTTGTTTTCTTCACATGTATCGTGTAAGAGATTTGTCTTCCCTTGGAAAGTTCCCATGATCGGTAGCTGTATCTCATCCTACAAGCATATAACTACAATTTTCATTTCCAAAATTAGTTCCAATCGAGTTCTAACTGTAAAACATTTTTTCATCTTAAAAATATGGACGTTCAATGATATTTGAATGAAATTATCATATTGTCAGCATATTATTCCATGAAAATTGATGATGTACCTTACGTTTTTTACTAATTTAAAGTTTAATTACTAAATATTAAAATTTGTGTAATAAATTTTATAGCTATATAATCAGTTCTTCTACAAAGTGTTAGAAGGGAATTAATCCACCCAGACAGTATAGTGGTCACTGAGCCTACTGCGGTACCGAAGGCCCCGGGTTCGAATCCCAGAGAAGGCATGTGTTGTACCTCTCATCATACAGCGAGGATAAGTCTGGCAACAGCTGCAGGAAGAAAAACTTCGCAATGCTGGAATGGCAAAAGCGGATGATATTCTATGGATTTTAATATTTTGATTTTGAGTCGATGTTTCCTTTGCGATACTATTGCGTTAAAACATTTGAGTTTTGGATAAATGAAATGAATCCGCTGTCCCGCTGCGGATATTAGTAAAATATATTTAGAAAATTAGCTGCGTTGGAAAGGATGAAACCTTGTGTTAGAATTTGCGGTATTTTTCCTCCTAAAGTTGCGTCGAGTTCAGAATATTATGCCAGGCTTATTCACGCTGGTGCAGATAAGTTCAAATTTTGTTATTGTGTATAACTTGCAAATATATGAATAGAATTCTATTAAATAAACATTTAAAATTCTGGAATGTTGTTTAAAATTTTAGATGTAGAGTATTCACATTGCTGTGTCGGAGCCAGTGGCAGTCAGGTGTAAAGTAAAATTGTTTTTGCTCCTAGACATAAACAAAATGGCGAGCCAGCCAGGATTGCGATCCTGATTCGAATGTGTTTTGATTATTATATTAATATAGTTGAGAAAGTATTGTGTTTGCTATATTATATTATTGTAGAAGTAAATATTAATTTAAGTGTTATTTGGAAACGTAATGCGTTTTATTGTCTGCAATGTTGAATTTCGTATTTGTATTCGAATTAGTTTCAATTTTCAATTGAAATGCTATGCGCTAAATCGTCTAAACGTAGAAAAGGTTATGCGTTAAATCTTCTACTGTGATATTCAAAATAATTTTGTTTTGCTGTATTATGAATGTTATTACATATTGCTATTCATTTTTATTATATTGAGTTATATTTTTGAAATTGCTGAGTAAAGACGTTTTTGAGGATTTGTCGGATTGATGATAACATTACAGATTTTGAGTTTTAATTGGGTCTGCATTTAAAGATAAAAATGGATGTTGATATGTTGAAGAAAAGGCGTGCAACGGCACGCAGTGCCTTTACTAGGACGGCTAAGATTCTAAAAACCGAACTTTGTAAAGATGTTCAAGCGGATAGAGATATATTGAAAGACATAATTTTGAAGTTGCAGATGATAATTGCTGAGTTGAGATCTTGCGATTCAGAAATGCTAGATTCAATGATTAAGGGAAAAGCCGCTGAGGTTGATCTGGAAACAGAGGTCATAGGCTGCGAAGAATATTCAGATGAGTTTATCACGCTTAATCGTCGGGTGAAAGAGAATATAGATAATGCGGTTGACCGTAGTGTCAATACGAGTTCTAACACGGATTGTAGCATAAGTGCTTCTAATGAAAAACGGTACAAGTTGCCGAAAATTCAAATTAAAAAATTCGATGGACAATTATTAAGTTACTTTACATTTTGGGGTCAATTTAAAAAGATCCATGAGGATAAGGAGCTCAATGACGTTGACAAATTCCATTATTTAGCTTAATCAATGTTACCCGGAACTCGGGCTAGTGACTTGATAGATAGTTATCCTTTAACGGCTGAAAATTACCCGAAAGCCATTTCTGCGTTTGAGGAGCGTTTTGGAAACAAGGAAATTTTAACTGAGATATATGTGAGGGAATTGTTAAAATTAATTATCCAAAATGTACGCCCACAAGGGAAGGATCGGTTGCCACTAGTGTCACTGTTTGACAAAATCGAATCCCATCTCAGATCTCTAGAGTCTTTAGGCTTAGCCCTGGATACTAATGTTTCCTGGTTATATCCCATGGTCGAGTCTTGTCTGTCTGCTGAGATGCTTCGAATATGGCAGAGAAGCGTTTTGTTCAGTAAAGAAGGGTCACGTCTCACAAGTCTCCTGGAATTTTTGCGTAAAGAGGTCGAAGGAGAGCAGAGAGTTCAACTGGCCAGGTCTGGATTCGAAATTTCTTCTACTTCGCGCAATGAACATTCTAAAGATGTAAAAGTTAAGACCCAAAACCCAATCGCTAGCGCAGGAAGTCTAGTTGCTGCCAAAGAATAAAAATGTGTTTTTTGCGGAAAATCTCACGAAAGCAAAGAATGTTTTACAGCTTGATTGATGAGCTTAAAGGAAAGATTAGACAAATTAAGAGAATTAAAATGCTGCCTCCGCTGTCTTAAACCAGGGCATTTTGCGAAGACGTGTCCACAGTTTATTCAATGCTATTTGTGTAGGCGATCTCACCCTATAATTTTATGCCCGGAGGTATCAGAAAACAATGCTGACAATAAGGAGTCTGTAATGGTACAAAGTACGATGTCCTCTCCCTTATGTATGAATGAAGTCACTTTTATGACGATAATGGTTGAAATAGTTGCAGGCACTGTAAATAAGGTGGTCAGGTGCCTCTTGGATTGTGGATCCCAACGATCTTACGTTTTATCATCCACAGCTGAAGCTTTAAATCTGAAAAGCACTTCCTCTGAAACTTTAACTCACGCGTTATTTGGCGGAACAAGGACTGAGTCAAAAATTCACAAGATATATTCTGTAGGTCTAAGCCCGGTTGGGAAAAACAAGGTGTACCAATTTAGTTTTCTGGATCAAAATACCATTTGTGGAGGCATACCACGCATACCTAAAGGATCGTTATTGAAGGAATTAAAAAGACACAGAATTTGGATTTCAGATGTCGGTGAGGGTCACCTGGAAATAGAAATCCTCATAGAGAGTGATATTTATGGGCAAATACTTACTGGTGAAGTAATTCAGCTTGAGGGTGGTTTGACAGCCATAAATACTAAACTGGGATGGACGCTGTGCGGTGAATCGAAAAGAACGATTATCCAAAGTTTTGAGGGTACCCCATCTATGTTAGTAACTAATCTTCTTATTCAAGACATGGAACCTTCCTTTATGTGGAAGTTAGAAACTATCGGCATTGCAGATGATGCGCAAAGCATTTCCAGGGTCGCAGAAGATCAAGCAGCGAAAGAGCAGTTTCTTAGGGGCCTTCGCAGAACCGGAGATGGTAGATATTGCGTGAGTTTACCTAGGGCTCTAAAATTCCCTCCTGATATTCCCTCTAACTGGCATATTGCAGAAAAGAGGCTCTTTGCTACTACGAGAAAATTGAGAAAATTAAATAAATTTGATGAGTATAGTACAGTATTTAACGAATGGCTAGCGGAAGATGTCATAGAAATTGTCCCAAAATCAGTAAAGAATGACGAAGGGCATTATTTACCACACCATCCAGTAATAAAATTAGGTATCCTCACTACCAAGATTAGGCCTGTATTCGATGCGTCGAGCAAAGTCGTTGGTTCGCTTTCGCTAAATGATTGCTTGATAAAAGGTCCAAACCTTGTAGAAGAAATCTCAGCCATTCTAATGCGGTTTAGGGAAAAGGCAATTGGTGTAACATCCGATATTAGGCGGGCCTCTTTACAGATTGAGGTAGAGCGTGAGGATCAAAATTACTTAAAGTTTTTGTGGTGGGTAAATAATAGAATTGAAGTGTTTCGTCACAAGAGGGTTGTTTTTGGGTTAACTAGTAGCCCCTATTTATTGGCAGCTGTGATTTCATTTCATTTGTCCCACGTTTCACCTGAATTCAAAGCTCTTGCAAATAAACTTGCCAAATCATTTTATGTTGACAATTGTGTCACGTCAGTCGATGATAACAAAGAGCTAAAGATTTTTATGCGCCAGTCAATTACTATTATGGCAGAAGCCAAAATAGATCTTCGAATGTGGACTTTTAATCAATATGGTGATCAAGAGCTAACAGCTGAAGATAGTGATCCAGTCTCCGCAGTTCTAGGCTTGCAGTGGGACCGAGAAGATGACAGCCTTACAATATCCGTCCAAAGAGAAATCGTTAAAAGATACTTATCAAAAAGGAAACTATTGTCTCTAATCCATGCTGTTTTTGACCTGCTAGGTTTCTTTGTGCCCGTCATATTACCTGCGAAATTAATTCTTCAAGAGGCTTGGGCAACAAAATCGACCTGGGATAAGCCATTACCGGATGAACTTCAAACAAGATTTGAGAGATGGTACGAAAGGTTGCCTAGTCTTTCCAGCCTTAAATTACCTCGTCGCATGGTCATGGAATTAAGGATTCATGGACTCTACATGTCCTCTGCGATGCCAGTCAAGCTGCTTATGCAACTGTCATTTACTTACGAAGTAAGGAAGAAGACAAAGTTTTCGTGAAATTCGTCATAGCAAAATCACGGGTATCGCCCTTAAAGAAAATAACTATTCCGCGTTTGGAGTTGCTAGCCTGTGTTCTAGGTGCACGCTTGGCAAGGTATACTGTTGAAACCCTGTGCTTAGTCGATGTCCCGATATATTACTGGACAGACGCTACTGTGGCTCTTAGCTGGATACAACGAGAGGAAAACTGGGGAGTATTTGTGAATAATAAAGTAAAGGAGATTCGGAAACTCTCGAAGCAGGAATGTTGGAGACATATCCCTGGGAAATTGAATCCGGCAGATGTGGCATCTCGTGGCTGCATGCCTGAACATTTGCGGCAATGCAATTGGTGAGAGTGCCCCGAATTTCTGAAAAGCTCTCCGAAAGAATGGCTAGACTTTGAGTTTACTCCAGACGAAAATTCTGTTGCAGCAGAAATTAAGAAGGGAGTAATTGTCAATTTGAGTATAAAATTAGAAGATTCTGAGCGGTACAAACGTTTTTCGAGTTTTTCTCAAATAGTTCGAGTATTCTGCTGGGTTCTATGCTTTACTAATAAACTCCTAAAGAAGCCCTCGTATTCTTCGGATACCTTAACAGTAGAAGAAAAAACTAACGCCGAAACATTTTTGTGGAGTTTAGAGCAAAGCAAGCACTTTCAAGAGAAAGGAGATTCCGTCCATGGATTATTGGTAGTGAGAGACAACGACGGAGTCCTCAGAGTTAAAATTAAAATCATTGAACGTGATGATGATTTCTGCTTCCTTTATCCCCTGTTGCTTCCGTCCAAGCATTACGTAACTGAATGCCTCATAAGAGAGTATCATGAAAAGAACTGTCATGCGGGAGTGCAGATATTAGCTGCTAAGTTAAGAGAGCGATACTGGATCATTCCGTCGAAACGTAATATAAGATCTTGCGTAAGTCGATGTGTAGTATGTAGGAGATTTACCGCTAAGGCTTTATCTACCCCTCCGATCCAGTTACCCCTTGACAGAATAAGAGATTCGGCAGTCTTTGAAACAACTGGAGTCGATCTTTATGGACCTTTACTTCTGAGACCAAAGAGTAAAGCTTGGATCGTCTTGTTCACCTGCGCCGTATACCGGGAAATTCACCTGGAGCCTGTCACCTCTCTGAGTTTCTACAGGCTCTGAGACGGTTCATTGCCAGACGAGGCCGTCCTGCGACAATGTATTCAGATAACGGAACCAATTTTACCGGAGCAGAAAATGCTCTGAGATGCCTGGATTGGAGAAAAATCACAGAAAACGAGTGTTTTCCAACAAAATGGAAATTCACCCCCCTACGGCTGCGTGGTGGTGGGGGGATGGTGGGAGCGCTTAGTTCGTTCCACCAAGACTCTTCTCGTGCGAATTCTAGGGAGATCGTCGGTGAATTTCGAGGAGTTATTGACCGTCCTGTGTGATGTTGAATCCACATTAAACAACCGTCCTTTAACATACATCTATGATGATTCGGAAGAGCTCGTACCTCTGACACCTTCCCTGTTTTTGCAAGACATAAAACAAGTGGGGGTACCAGATCTGGATTACATCGATTCCCAGAAACTGAATGTGCGTGTAAATTACTGCAATACGTTGAGACAAGAACTGAGAAGTCGCTTCCGCAAGGAATATCTGGCTCAACTGGTGCAGAAGGCAAGCGCTTCGTGTCAAAACCTAAAGGTCGGGGACGTAGTCCTCATAGAACTAGACAATAAAAGCGTGTAATGTGGCCAAAGGGCAAAATTTTAAAAATATTCAGTAGCAGAGATGGGGCTACCAGAGTGGTACAGGTAAAAACAAGCAGTGGATATTTGGTAAGACCAATCAAAAAACTGTATCCACTAGAAGTTTCAACTACCAGTGATCCTGTGCTAACTCTGGCAACTGAAAACAGATCTAGATACGGTAGACTCTTAAAACCAAGGACATGCTCATAGAAATAACGTACAATATAGACGTTTTGGACTTATATCCTCTTTTCTTTAGCAATGACTTTAATTAGAACTTTATTCTTTATTGATCTCATTTTAGTATGATCTGTCATATATATTGTATGTTAACCGAGTTTCTTTTATGTGTTTTCTAAATTAATACGTAGTACTGTTTTGTTTTATTCGTAATGTTAGAAAATTTTGTCCAATGTCTGATTTTGAAAAAATCAGGGTGGGAGGATGTTGTACCTCTCATCATACAGCGAGGATAAGTCTGGCAACAGCTGCGGGAAGAAAAACTTGGCAGTGCTGGAATGGCAACAGCGGATGATATTCTATGGATTTTAATATTTTGATTTTGAGTCGATGTTTCCTTTGCGATACTATTACGTTAAAACATTTGAGTTTTGGGTGAATGAAATGAATCCGCTGTCCCGCTGCGGATATTAGTAAAATATATTTAGAAAATTAGCTGCGTTGGAAAGGATGAAACCTTGTATTTGAATTTGCGGTATTTTTCCTCCTAAAGTTGCGTCGAGTTCAGAATATTATGCCAGGCTTATTCACGCTGGTGCAGATAAGTTCAAATTTTGTTATTGTGTTTATAGTGTATAACTTGCAAATATATGAATAGAATTCTATTAAATAAACATTTAAAATTCTGGAATGGTGTTTAAAATTTTAGATGTAGAGTATTCAGATTTCTATGTCGGAGCCAGTGGCAGTCCGGTGTAAAGTAAATTTTTTTTGCTCCTAGACATAACAGCATGGATGTTTGTAGCGTACGTGCGATATGGGGACTCTCCAAATAGGCGGCGAGCCCAAAGTTCTCTCGAGAGGCTAGTGGTAGGGAAAGAGAGGTGGGAGACCCTCGGACTTATCCCTCCCGGGGTGTTCTCCATCAAAATTAAGGGCGGAACTGAGCGAAGTCTTACTATCATTTGTATGGCGCTCAAGGCTCTTGTCAACGACAGGCGCAATCCTGACTCCTTGCCACGATGAATTTCGTAAGCTTGTTCGATGTTACTGTCAGCCAAGTGAGGTGAGTCACAACGCAGCACAGAACGGAATTTTTCAACATATTCCGGGCAAGCTACTAAACGACAGTTTAAGAGCAACCACAGCCAGCATACCTCAACTTGATTTCTTTAAAACGTCGTCTACTTATGGAAAAAACTTAAATAAATTATTTTTTTATTATTTTGGGCAACCTTTATCTGTTGTTTAGTTTTCAGGAACTGGAGAGCAAGATATAGGTTTAATTGAAATCGCTGATGGTAATCTTGATATTTAAATAGTAGCTAGTGGTGATTGCTGATCTATTGGTAAGATTTAAGGCCACAGTCTCATTTATACAGGAGTTTTATACTAGTGGGGAATACATACCTGGTCTGCCAAGCACAGCTAAAATCTACTTGTCAACTTTAAAACTCGCAGGTTTGATTTATCATGGTCCATTGTCACCAGTTCTAATCCGACAAACCGGACATACAGTTACAATCCTTTTAGAACTACACACTTCCTCGCTAGCCCTCACGAGCGTCTATATGCCTCCCAGTGGTTCTATGGATGATCTTCTGCAGGAACTGAATCCTGATTTTCTTGCCAGATATCCGTTTCACATTATAGCAGGGGATTTTAATGCCTCGAGTTCTCTTTGGGGAGCACGGGGAGAAAATGAGAGAGGCCGGAAGGTTCTAGACTTTATCTCGGAAAGTCGGCTAGTTGTGATCAACTCTGAGGAGTCCCCTCCCACTTTCTTTACCACTAGGGCGGAGGGTTGGCCTGATCTGACTTTAGCTTCATCCCCACTAGCACATCTTATCAGCAATTGGAGAGTCAGTGATACGCCGACGTTCAGTGATCACAGGCTGATTCTCTTTGAACTGAAATTGCCGAGCATATATTACACACAGTATCGCTTAAAGACGAAATATGGCGGACATTCCAAGTTCATGCAACAGTGCAGGCTGATTTTGCCCCAGTACCTCAAAGGACTAGACAACTGTACATCTGGTATCGATTTGGACAGGATCTACGATAAATTAATACATGATCTAATGGCAGTTGCTCGGATGTCATACAAAAGGAAGAGATTGAAAATATCTGACTCTTTATCCTGGTGGAACGGCAAACTTACGGAGCAGAGGAGTAGAGTTAGGGCTTTACGCAGAAGAGCGCAGGCGGAAATAGACCCTGCCGCCAGGCAAAGTAGAATGCAACTTTACAGAATGGAACACGCCAGTTACAAAAAACTAATCATTAATAGCAAACTGGAAGCGTGGCAAAACCATTGCAGCAGAGTCATAGAGCATTATGGCAAGGTACAGAAAGTAGCCTGTGCGAAAGTATTTCGTCCACTACAGTTAGCAGCTTCGCAACTTGGCACTACTAGCGAAGAAATTTTGGGCAACATACTTGAAGCTATCTTTCGCAATGACACACAGGATACAGACTCAGCACAACAGGCGGACATCAGAAAACACTATGATAACTGTAATTGGACTACCACTGAAAGTGACTCGAAGCTGCCAGCGCCAAAAGAATTGCACAGAATAGTCAAGGCCCTAGTCAATAACAAGGCACCGGGCCCAGACGGCCTTGACAACATCTTAATCAAGGTTGTGCATCAAGCATGCCCAAAGCTCTTGGTTAAATTATGCGGCACATGTTGGAGACTGGGTCATTTCCCAACAACTATGAAAATAGCCGAGATAGTTCTCTTTCTGAAGGTCGGGAGGGGCCCCGATGATCCAAGATCCTACAGGCCTGTCAGTCTGCTACCAGCCATTAGTAAAGTAGTTGAACGAGTAATACTGAGCAGACTCAATCATTTCTTAAGCAAAAGAAATATAATACACCAAGCTCAGTTTGGTTTTAAACAGGGTACTTCAACAGAGCATGCTCTGACCAGTCTTTTGGACACAATCAAGGATAACCGAAATAACGATCTGCACACAGCAGTCGTGTCAGTCGACATCCAAGGGGCATTCGATTCACTCTGGTGGCCAGATGTGATCGAATGTCTAGACCGAATTCAGTGCCCGATTGAAATTCTCAGGATTATTCGCAGCTATTTGTCTGATCGGCAAATACAGATAACAATGCCAAATGGCCAACTTCAACGACGACTGGTGCGTGGCTGTCCCCAGGGTTCATGCCTGGGCCCAGTCTTATGGAACCTGGTTGCCAACATGATATTTGACTATTACAATGGTGATGAGACTGTCAAAGTCCAGGCATTTGCCGACGACTTTCTGCTTTTGGTCACTGGAAGACACAGACTGCAGGAGAATGTACAGCGAGCACTGAACGTCTTTGCACAATGGGCAGCCGATCACAAACTGGAAATTTCAGCGTCCAAAACTAACATTTTACTCATAGGGCGTAAAGGTCCACTGAGGCGGAATCCAACTATAAGATTATTAGGTCATCCAGTTAGGACTGTTTCCCAGTTGAAATATATAGGTGTCATCATAGACAACCGCCTCAACTGGATTCCACATTTGCATCATATACACCAGAAAGTAGTATCTCTTACCAATAACATGAGACGAACTACTGGCATGTATTGGGGCATTAGACCAGACATGTTGAAGATCTGGTATCGTACAATAACAGCGAGGGTGATTTTGTACGGGTCTTCAGCATGGGGTATTCATCTCAATGGAAACCTGAGAAGGAAACTCAATTCTATTCAGCGTCTCCAACTCCTCATGATTACTAAAGCTTATAGGACCACTTCTACAGATTCATTGCAGGTGCTCGCTGGGTTACCACCATTGGATCTTGTCGTGGAGAGGGAGGCTGGACAAGCACGGATCCTACGCATAAAGGAAGATTTTATCTTGTGGGGTACCAATTACCGCGCTCTTGATTACGAAGATCATTCCCCTCGTTCTCTAGGACATCCGGCGGACATAAATTATGATGACAAAGTCACCATAGAGCCCTTAATTCCGGCTAGGCACGAAATTTGTCTTTATACGGATGGTTCCAAAACGGAGCTTGGCACAGGTAGCGGCTTCTGCGTCATGCGAGGCAATACTATCTGCTACACTTGGTCACAGAGGCTGTCAGATTACAATAGTGTATATCAGGCGGAACTTGTAGCAATAAAGGCAGCATTAGATTATATTAAGCAAAATCTAACAGGACCAGTCAGAATACTGAGTGATTCAGCATCGAGCCTACTGGCCATTAAAGAACTCAACAGCAAAGCGGATTCTGTCCACATTATTAGGGATGCTCTACTTCAGATTCCCGAGTCCCAACGACCGTACTTGAGCTGGGTTCCAGCGCATGTAGGCATTGCTGGAAACGAAGAGGCCGATAGGCTTGCTAAGCTAGCAGCTAACGACTTGAATATGCCTGTAACACCCCTAAAAGCACCAGTTTCCTATTTAGAAAAGATTACCGAACTTAAAATGTTAGAAATTTGGCAACAGAGATGGAACAACTCCACCACAGGCCGCAGAACCTTTCGTTTCTTCCCCAAAGTTGGTCTGAATCTGGTCACTAGTAGTGCTCATCTTACACATTTCTTTACTGGACACGGACCATTTCCAAGCTATTTACGCCGCTTCAGATTAGCTACTTCAGACAGTTGTAGATGTGGAACACTAGGTGATCCGGATCACTTTGCTTTCGAATGCTCTCTCACGATACCATTTCATTTAAAAAAACCCTCTGAAGCACACTGGTCCGGGTGGTCAGACACCCTCAAGAGAAGTAAGCTCGCATTTAAACAGATTCATCGAGTAATGGACATTTGTGCTCGTGAATTCTGTTGAACAGCAGCGGTGTCAACAGCAGCTACAGCAGGCAATTCTATACCAACAACTTTCATAATTGTTACCTTACAAATTTGGTATCTTCTTATATACGATAATATTCAACTACTGAAATTAGGACAATTTCAGAGACTAATGGCATGCCATTGTACCTATGTTACGTACATGCATGACAGCCATGTTTAGTGCAGTACATGAATAACTTTGCTGGAACATGTTACCTCCTAGATGCAGATTACCACAATCAATGTCTGTCTATTTGTACCTCAGTGTCGCTTCTATCCATTATTAATCTTTAAATTTTATTGTGTTTACTTAATTTTTGTATTGTATTCTGTGTATTTCAATTTACATATTGTCTTAGTGTATTGACCTGTTAAGTAGTAAGTGCGTTGTGTTATGTTTTCAATTAAGTTTGCGGTATAATAGTAAATACATATATAGAGCTCTCGGCTAGTACCATGAAATATTGTGTGCAAATGTTTTGTAACAGTTTCTAGTACTGTGCAAAATGCAACAGTTTATAACAAATATTCGTGGCCGCAGAACCAACTTTCTGATAAGCACATTGTATATTGATTGTTATTTTGTAGTATTCGCCATTTTATTTCAATGTATGTACAGTATTCCATTAAGTATCTTGAATAATTTTTTCTATTAATGTGGAGTATAATAGTTTAGGGTCGTATAATGATAAGTAAGTGTGATGTATAATAGTAGTATTGAATCAGACTTTCTTGGTTGTAGAACTTTGTAAATATGTATTGAAATATTTTGCTGGATTTAATGTTTTGAAATGACTCGTATTCTAACTCTGCTAGAATATATTATATTCCTAATTTCACTGTGACTGTTTCCAAAGGTTATTGTCTAGTGTTCTTTAGTTTTAGCGTTACAGTACAGCATCATGTACAGAATTGTCTACTTTTCTGATACGAGCAGTGTATATGTTGTGTTTTATTTGTAATATCAGCTTTACTATGTCAGTGTGTACTTTTCTGATACGAACAGTGTATATAGTGTGTTTTATTTGTAGTATCAGTTTTACTATGTTAGTGTGTTTTTCAGTCTTATAGTAATATTGCATAATATGTTGTAATGTGCGGAATTATAGTAAGTGTATAATAGTAAGTCAGTGTGATGTATAACTGCAGGCTTGAAATTCCAATGTTAGTCTTAAATTTTACTGTTTTTGTTTTACCATTACCAGTTTTGTATTAATGCAGCTTTGTACTTCTAAGTTTTTTTTTTTTTAATTAATTAATTTTTTTTTTTTTTTGTAACTTATACTATCAGGAATGGCATATATATTCAAGGTAGTCCTTTGTATTCCCTATCTAGATGTAACTCTGTACTCTTTTTTTTTTTTTTTTTTTTTTTTTTTAAAGTTAGACTTAATAAATGTCTGCAGGGCGGACATCATACTGCAAGGGCTTGTTCCCGGTCAGTAGTCCTCCTTAGCAGTGTAAAAGTAAAAAAAAAAGTAGCTAGTGGTATTTTGTTGGCGATCCACAAATGAAACTACAGTAATCTCCATGAATAATAAAATACTTGCCTTTGCGAAAATCGGTTATATAAATATCGAGGGTATTGTGCTGGTGATCTTTTCTTATTGTCCGAAAGCATTTTACAAAGAAGTTTATACCTGAAAGGCATACAATAAACTTTCTTCTTCCTTTAATGCAATAATGTCTTGTCGTAAAATATTGCGTCTTGGCATAACCTTATTATAGTCAAGCGGCTTATAGCAAAGGAAAATGTAATTGTTCACAATCAGCTTCCTGAGAGAAGATGATTTCTCGAATGACATACTTTTAAAAACCTACCAATACGAGAATCATATTTTTCCTTGTACGACACACATATCATTTAGAAATCCAGTTATTGAGAAGAAATCACCATGCAAAATTTCATCTTTGAGTATAACAAAAACCACATTACTGTTTATTTTTTCTTATCGGCATCTGATGCTAACCAAATCTTTTCCAAACATTTATCTAGTTTGTTGGCCATATTTCATAAACCTAAACAAATATGCTTATTATTTTAAATCTAAGAGTGAAAATAAAATTTCAGCTTATGAAATTTACAGTTAAACAGTTTATAAGGTATTTCCTCCATCATTTTCGCATGCCTTTGTGATGTAATTGGAAGCATACTCCAAGCGTATTTGAGAAATCCAGGGCTCTAGCCCCGACGAGGGCATTGCAAATTTTTCACTTCTTCTTCTTCAAAATAATCTAATGACTGTACAGTGCGTCCCAAACTAAAATGTGGTGGACAATAATTAGTCACCCCAAGGATTGGGTATTCTCATTTCCAATCGCCCTTTGATAAGGTATTTTCACATTAAGTACATAAGGTATTTTCGCTTTTCTCTCTGCATTCCTTCGTGGTATAACTGGAAGCACACTCGACGCGTATTCGAGACGTCCGGAGTTCGAATCACGGCGAGGCCATTGCTTATTTATCTTATCTCCTGCATCGATAATCCTAATGACTCTACAAGTTTATGCATATGTTTTTTCAAGTTTTTATGCACGCATACTATATCAGATTGCAAAATCTTTCCATTAGCGTAATACAGAGTTTACCAACTTGTATGCCACAGTATCACGGTGTGTCATGGAATCCGATTGCATTGCGGAATTTTGTGTTTTAAATATTGTTTTAAAATTCTTCTGCCGTTTTTAATATTTCAGCATCATGCTTCTATGATCGCTTTTCTTTTTTTTTACATTGATGATAATGAAATTTAAACAGACTTTGAAAGGGAGAGTACATGCTGCCTCATGCTGGCATGGACAGTACATGCTCATCAGCACATGCTGAAAGGGGGAGTACATGCTGCCTCATTAAGATTGTATGTTGGCATAAGATTAAATTTAAAATTACTGTGTAAAAAATACTAACCACAGACTTGAAATTAATGTATTAGTAATAATATTTAAAAATATAGACGTTGAGAATCTCTGACCTAATGTATGAATGTAATGACAGTAGTTTTTTTTTTTTTTTTTTTTTTTGTAGTATGCAAGTCGCAGAGAAATATTCAGTGATTAATCCATAGTCTGTTAACATGAGCGAATATTTTTATATATTTTTTACAGTAAATAGCTTAAATATGAAATGAATTTTGAAATCATTCAGCTGATCGTTTTAACATATATATATATATATGAAAAATTCAAAATGTTACAAGAATAATGTATAAGAATGCAAAAATAATTGTAAAAATTCAATAAATAAATTCATATTCCTTCTCGAATGGCAAAAAATTAATATACTGAAAAGTATAAAAATCACAAAGTAAATCAATAGCACGGCAGAGTAAAAATAAAAGCAGAAGCAAGTAAAATAAAAACGAAACAAAGTGTTATATCTCTCGCAATATCTCGTCAGGGCCTGGTTACATGAGAAATGCAGCAAATAGCTATAATTCTGAGCTATTCAATAAACAATTTAGCACGGTAAAAATAATGTTTTACGAAAAACCTAATTAATTATCAAGCAATTTATTTTTTAAGAGAATTCGTGTTTTTACTACATTAGATTAATTAAATTATCAATTTTATTAAATCATTATTTACTTTGTGTTAAATTTGATGTACATGACTATGAATTATCGGCTATGTTAAAACAATGAGATGAAGCAAAAGGCTTCACCTTTTATTTGATTAAAGAAAAAAATTCAGATTTTTTTTGGTAAAAATTGTCAAAAGAAATTAAAAACTGTACGAAACATAAAATTATTCCATCTGCATGTGAATGACATGACTGCTGTAATATCAAGATAATCGTTCTTTCCTTTTTAACATCGTTTTTTTCTGTGGAATACCAAGAGCTTTTGCAATTTCTCTTTCAAACTTGAAACTCGAAGTGTTATGCCCATATTCAATATTTATGGGACAACTGGCTAGTACTTATGCCGGCATCACCGTAACCTATTGCCTTGATTACGTATAGAATAGAACCTCTTTAGAAAAATGTTATCACCATTGACCAATCAAAACCATCAAATTTGTCATACAGGCTTTCGTCTCATATGAAGAAAAATGTGCGCTCACAGAATGAACATAAAAGACTTTTAATGAATACTTCAACAGTTCAAAATATAGAAGAAATAAATAAATTTGTATTTCTGAATTCAAATAACTATTTTATGCGGAATACTTCTTATTAGCAAGAGGCGACTAAACTGTTGTTTGCTTAAGAAAAGTGTTTTTATATCGACGGATTTTTATTGACATTCACATTAGAAACGGAAAAAAAATCACAAAATCCTATGCAGCTATATTGTGTTCCATCAATAAGATGAAATATCAGCAATCAGTAGTCTTTTTATCTCTTAGCTGGTTTACTCATCGTTATCTAATCCAGACCTATACACTTCTGTCTGTAAGGATTCCCTGCGTTTAAACTTTCCTGTCATCATGCCTTGCACATGTTCACTATTAAAAAAATCTAATATTAAGAGTATTCAGAATAAATGATAATAAAACATATATATTATATCGCTATTTGTTGTAATATTATCCTTGGCCACCTCGTTTAACACATAAATTTACTTTCTGTTGAATGACATACTTTCGAATATTACTTGTAAATTCTAAAGTAAAAAATTTGATGTGGAAAACACATGACTTTCTTGTACGGCCTGTTAAATTGTACATATTTTTTGCTGCACTTCATTTAAACCTATTTCCTTTAGTTTCATTAGAAATATATTTATCATTCAGTCAATTCACTTGTCACTTCGAAACAAGGCAAAAATGCATAAAACTTCAAAACATCTTCATTAAAATTTGTAAAACACAGAAAACCTAAAACACTAGATACAGTTAAACACATTTAAAGAAACAATTTTTACAATTAAAATTAGACTTTCTACACAAAACAAGCAACTCGGTCAACGGGCAGGAGGACGAAATTTTAGTGCACAAAACTGAAAGTTAACTTTTGGTTCCACTGGGCAAAAACTCACTTGAATTGGTGCACTAACTGATGTAATTCACTATTCGATCAAGAGTTTCAAATGTAAACAAATGCCGGCCTCGTTAAGTTTCGCGCCACTTAAGCATTGAAATAGTTGATAGTTCTGCAACTATTATATGCGGATTAACTAAAGGCATAAAAACCTTAACCGGAACATAAGAACAATATAATTCTTTCTCTTTTAAAGCGAAAAATGTACAGTTAACCAATGTATAAGAATAAAAATCTGAGTTCATAGAGCCGGTAACAGAGTGACAATATAGATACATATTTTAACGAAAAAGGTGAATAACATGTAGTTGTACGCATCCACAACTACATGTTATAGCAGTCCCATATACAAAATTTCAACGTTCTGCGGCTACTCGTTTTTGACTTATGCAAGATACATACATACTTACGTACAAAGCTCACAAAAAATTTCTTCTGAATCCATTTTAAATCCATTTTACAATCGTTTTGGAAAATAAGTGTCACGCAAAAGGTCATTGAAATGGATATTTTCGTTGTACAATAACACCCGAATTTTCGATCAGAATACTTCTTTTATTTTATAGCAGGAAGTAAAGGGAAAAGTGAATAATTCTTCTTTCCGGAGATTTAAATCATATAACTGCGTTCTACGCGAACGACTGATTTTAATTTTTTTCGTAGAGTTATTTTAGTTACAGGGGAATAAGAGCTCCTCGGTTTCCATACATGCAAGAAAAACAGAGCAAAAGGAAATATTTTCTTTCCTTGCGTTTGGCGAATTCTTTTCCTATTTACTCTTGCTGAAATTTATGAAAGGTATTTGTAAAAGTATTTGCTGTTTTGAAGAGATATTTTTCAGCTATAAAATGTGACTTCCTTAATAGGTTTGTTTATTCTATTGGAGAAAGTGAACATTTTGGAAATTTTCAACTACTCAGTTTTAAGCCCAGATTCTGTGAACGTATTCCAGAAAATTCTGTGAACGTAAGTGCTCTACTAATTTCCATCTAAAGTCTCCTCTGGAGCTTTCTCTTCGGTAATGATCCGTCTCGTTGTATTTCCTGGCTCGCACATGGACCGAGAAAGAGAGAGAGAGAGGCTCGTAGTAAAATGTCATCGTAAGGAGGCGTAGCCACGAACCGAGGAGAAGATGCGGCCGAGAAGAACGCAGGGTTGCCGCCACATCTTTCCAACGTGATGCCACTGTACTTGAGCGCCAAATGCGCCAAGTATTGCCAGGCACGTAATCGGAAATTAAAGAACTGCCTAGCATCAAGAACATCAAGAAACTATTCCTAAAATGTTTTACGAATGAAGAGTAAAATAAAAGCAATGAGTGATAACAATGTTTGGAGACTGGACTCATATTAAAAAAGCAATCGATTATTTTATGAATTATTAGCTTCGTTTCGAGAAATAAAGGAATTTAATTAATTGCAAATTTAACGTGAAATAAACTTCTTAAGAGTATTCAGAATAAATGATAATAAAACATATATATTTCTTTTTATCAATGTTTGAAATTTGCACATAACTTCTCTAGACAAAGTAAAATATAAATCAATGAGGAAATCTTGGTATTAACTGGAAGAAGAAATCGGTCATAAGAACAGAACTTTTTAAATTCTGCTTAAGGAATCTGACCATTTATAAAGTATGCTAAACCGCGATGTCTGACAAAAACATAGCTGATTTTTTTCATATTTCCTATTTAAAAAAAAATTATAAATCATTCTATAAGTGACGCCAGGATTAATGTGTGGTGGGTAATAATTCTTCAGCACCTGTATCCCGCAAACCAGGCCCTCCTTTAAGTAGGAGGAATGTAAGAAATTTTCTCCTTTTTCACCTCAACCCTCCATTCTATAATTGGAAGCACGTCCGGCTATTATTTCGGAGTGCCGGAGCTTGAATCTTCGCGAGGGCATGGTTCGTTTTTCATGTTTTCTGCTCCTAAATAGAATCTAATGACATTTTCGGAAAACCGATAGGCAAATCGGATTAAAAAAAATTCATTATTATATGCGCCATTTTTGAAATGATGTCATTTTAAAAGATATTTTGCTTAAAACAAGCTTTCAAACTCGTTTTTTTTATCTTACTTTTCAATTCTTTTTAAATTTGCCATATGCAATTTAAAAAAGAGGTAATTTGTTCTGATAGTAAGATGAAACTTAGAAAAAAAAGGTTAAAAATTGGTAGTATTACTGTATTTTAAATACGTAAATGTGTACAGAATAGTATGTTATTATAAAAGAATGCAAAACAATAACAGAAAACGCTACTCATAATATCTAGTAACTTCTTAAATATATCTAGAAATTTCTGGTTTCAGAAATCTTAACACACTAAAAATATGCTGATGTTATATATTTTTGGTTAGATTAAAAGAGGTTATACTGCATTTATATTTTTGCTAATCTCGGTGACCTGGACTACTGAGTCGTTGCGGATGAGTCAGGGTATTCTGATGAAATTGAGCTGAATTTTCATGTTATGAACTTAAAATGCCGTGATACAAGTCATTAAAAATAATTAATAAATTTTTAAATGTTGCTGTTATTTAAATTGTGTCGAAAATAGATATGAAGTTTTCCATTTCATACGGAAGTTTAAAAATAACTATGAATTCTTTTATTCAGAAAAATCAGTGAAGCTATCGTTAATTTCAAGAATTCAATCGAAAATACTAATGATGATTTACTTTATAAAGAACCTTAATAATGCTCGTAAGTTTGACAACATTTCATATTAGAGACTTACAAGTCCAAAACTAGGGGTAAGGGGGAAATCAGTCTTTGTCCTGATTTGGCCTTTAAGCGATCTTGCATCAATTGAACCTCTGGTTAAGAAAGGGTTGAATCGATTAGCTGTGAATGAAAAATCTGATATCACTCTAATTTAAAGTTTTATTTTATTAATATATATATAGAGAGAGCAATACATATGGTAAATTGTCAGTAACAGCAATTTCAGCAGTGTGATCTAAACGAAGAAACCATATCATTACAAAAAGTTATGTACTTTTTCCAAATTATTCACTTTCAATTAACTGTGTTAGTAAAAGGCAAATAAATATTAATTGTTCTAATCCGTTAATGAAACTAAGAACTGAACTCGAGTTATCGAGACCAACAAGGGTAACAGCTAATCCACATAACCGGAAAATCCGGATATTGGTTTCCTTCCCCCCGACTCTTTGTAAACCAGATATATATTTCCTGTAATATAGGTTAGAGAATTTTAGTTTTTTTTTCGTATTATATCGGTAAGGTATTTTATTTCAACAAAACTTATGGATTCAGTTAAAAAACATTTTTATTTTCATAGAACAAAATACAAAAAGCACTCTTTTTAGAACAAATTTAAGCAATGAAATTATTCCTTTTTTGCACTTTAAACACTCAACTGGTGTACAATCAAAAATTAAGTTGATTTTCTTAAAATTTTCGTGGACATAAATTAAGCGTTAATTTTTTTTAATTTTTTCTATAATAAATTAAAAGAAGAGAAATTTTTTTAAAAACATTTCAGTTAGATAAAATGTATGATTTCTTTATATTCAATTAAAAATAAGCTAATATTTTTAACTATAAAAAATAAAAATGTAAATTGAGGAGATAACTTTAATTTTAAATAATACTTTAATAACTTATTATACTATATTTATGTTAAAAAATCATAAACGTGTAAATAAATTACCAGACACCAGACATTAATACTTACCTAGAAGGAAAAACAACTCATCCGGGTAACTGGATTGTCGAGGACTAACTAATTTCCGAATAGCTAAAGTTCTTTTGTATTTAAAAACCATCTCCTTATCGGTTATTTTGCAGTCTACTATTTTTAGCTTAAATAATCGCATTGGTTTTATTTTAAAACATGTTTCTGTTTCAGATTATGAAAAAAATGAAAAAATTTGATTTTGGAAAAAATTGCGAGTAACTGGTTTTGGGGTTCATATGTCCCATGTTAATTTTCCCACTATTTTGATCAAATCAGAATTATTTCAAATGCAGTTCAGAATGTATTGGTCTGTATTCTAAAAATACACTCTGCTGTTAAGAAATAGTGCTGTTTAAAGAATTTTCATTTATCTCCAGTGTTTTGCAGTTTATTACGCATCACAGAAGTCTTAAAACATTCTCTAAGAACAGCAATCTATCGACCGTTTAATAACTTTCCTGCAAATGTAATTCATAAATAAATAAATAAAACATTGCGCAAACGTTTTTTCACACTATTGCCTTTTAATACGAGGGCTGACTGAAATTATTGCAAAGATGATTGAAAACCTCTTTCTCTTTCTCAATATTAGACCTGCATCTTTAAATATTTAATCACAGCGAGTGGAATCTCATAGTATGTTTCTTGCAGTAGAGAGTGAATTGAGTTATTAGTTTGCAGAGATATTAAATATTTTTGGAAGCAGGCAAGATGAAAAATGAGCAATGCCTTCTCCGGGAATCGAACCAAGGACTTCTGGAATACGCAACCGGCGTGCAGACCACTACACCACGAAAGCACGCTAAGAAGGTGCGAGAAATACCTTATGTACTCCCCCTTTTAAAAGGCAATTGGGATTTTTAGTCGACCCAATCGCCAAATCCTGGGTGTGGAGGATCATAATCTACCACGCCACTGTAGAGAGATTATGTATTTTTGGAAGCAGGCAAGAGGAAAAATGAGCACCGCCTTCGTCGGGAATCGAACCGCGGACTTCTGGAATACACGCCCAGCGTGCAGACCACTACACCACGAAGGTAAGTTAAGAACGCGGGAGAAATACCTTACAAGTTCATGATTTTATTTCATTGCCGAGAAAAATATTAATATTATTGGCAGTTTTCTAAACTGTAAATATTGTAATTTATTCCATTTTTTTCAATTGCCTCTCGTCAATTACTGTTGAATCAGATCAGTGACAAGCGATGATAAATGCAGAAAACTGAATCACTCATCAATAAGATGCAAGAGTTGCAATAAGCTAGGAATTGGCGTCTAGATACCCAAAAGTCTGGAAAAAATTTAGTAATAATGTTAGGTTAGTTTTAATTAAGGCCAGCAACTCGAGGGCTATTCGCCTATGGAAAGGAATGCCTTCGTGGAGGAATCTGTAAGGGAAACTGGCTCGTATCTACATCACGCATGGGGAAAACCGCGATAATTCTCATGCAGCAAGCCCATTCGGTGGGATTCCGAAAATTTAGTGGATAGCTTTACTATGGAATCTAATTTTTCGAATGTTCTTCCTTGAATATTCTTGTCTGAGAATTAGTATTCATTCAAAATGAAGAAGACAATCATAATTTTTTAACATATGACAGCTGGTGCATTTGTTTTCTTTATGCAAATAAAATCGCATCCTCTTTCACTACACGAAAAAATCGCGTATTGGCTAAGTAGGAAATTATTGATATTGTAAAACTTATAATAAAATGAGGAAACACGAAAATAAATAAATAAAATTCAAATATCCAAAACTGAAGTCATGTTGGTAAAAAATAGCTGTTTTTCTTAGGTTAAAACATGGGAGACAGTGAATGAAATATGCCGAATTGTGTCCTGCCAACATTAAATTTTTTCCCGACACATTTTTTCCATGTTTTTTCCCGACAACTTGTTTCACCAGTTGACAGTGTATGGGAGAAGGATACATCATCATTCTACCAAGAGATCAGGTAGTATTGTTTTGCGTCCCCGCATATCTAGCATTAGAAGATACATCAAAGAACGTTGTAAGATATTGTAGCCGTTGCGGCTCAGGATAGAATTATATAATTTACATAATTATTACATTATTTTAGGTACTTAGATTACTTTATTACAGATACACTTTACAGAAATTTACAAACGTATATTGAGAGACATCCAAATATAGTAGTAGTACAGAGAGCTAAACTTCTAGAAACGCCAGTGGAAATCCTTTCACTAGTGTAATTTCCTTTGTTTAATTCCTGTTATTTTTAAAGCCCCTTTAAACAAAAACGACAGAAAAGTAAATCTTTATTAACTGACCCTTTCATTTTCATGTTATGGTCCCAAATGTGCTACCTAACTTATTTGTACGATTTCACGCTGGTTATAATAAAGCAAAGCCAGATTAATAAAATTTGGAGTCTATACACAGTTATGAATAAGTTCTTTTTATAGTAAAAAAAAAAAAAAAAAAAAAAAAGCAGTTTGGATTTCTTAATGAATTTTCGCATTTCGCATCCAAGAAAATACCTATCAGCCGTGAAGCTGGTATTTAAGAAAAAATTATTTTTACTATTTTTAAGCAAATTATTTTATTATTTAATGCACAGATTGTTTCGTGTAAAGAATATGTTAAAACCAAGTGAACCAGTTTAATGTTTAATAACACATGTCTTGTAAGAAATATGTATTATCTTTTAAGTAGTAATAAATTCGTCATAAATTTTGTCGTAATAAATTATAACACGTCTTATGCTTTTAAAATATGGTACGCAGATGAATCTTATTTTTAATTGATAATTTATTTAATAGATTCTTAATAATTGCATAAAATAATATCATGTAATTAAAATGGAAATTAAATGTCTGCATTAAAATTATTGTTACTATTATCATTATTATTAACCTTAATATTTAACCAATTTTATTTCTAATACTATATCTTGAAAACAATATGAAGTTGCGTGTGATTTGTCCTCTTCCTCGACAAGGTTGAACTCATTCCTTCTCTTTTCCGTCACTTACGATGAGACGTCATTCTTAAAGACACAGTTTTCCCTGGCCTTTTCGATGCCTACAATAAAAAGAACTAAAATAGCACCCACAGGCTCTTGAGAATAGCCATGAACTCGGCGCTACAAAGAAATAATTTTACATTTAAGTATTTTCGAAAGTAAAGATAGCGTTTTTATTAGTCATAGTTATTCCAGAGATTCCGCCTAATCGCATATTATTCACCCAGAATCATATTCCATTGTGCATTTCCATAATTGCAAATACTCGCTAGACAAAGCGCAAACAATTCCTATTGAAAAAGACTTAATGTTTTCAAGAAAAACTATTCTAATCTTGCCAAACTGAGGATAAAAGGAAACATGTTGAAACACTGAAACACTTTGCGCTGATCCCTTTCCACTTCATCCGTAGAAGGATTCTGGCACTCTGCCAAATTGAGATCACATGACTCCGTTCGATGATGTCATCGAAGCGAAAGAGATTACGCTGTCGCATTTTTTCAAGAGCCGCATCCGAAATTCGGTTCGTTGCGAAGTTGTTACCGCAAAGATTCTGCTCGCTTATTTTGAATTTTTTCCCCAAAAAAACTTTTATCAGCCGTTTTTCTTTTCCTTCTTGATTCAGGAATATATCTTAATTATGGCTCCGAAATCTTGATTTTGATTTCGTTCTTTTAATGGAATTATACATAATAACACGTTTTAAATTTGAAGAAACATTTTTATAAGCTTTGAAGTTTCTTTATACTCTTGTTTATCGAATAGTATCGCGTGTTTTGTAGTTCGTATAGCTGCATTATATTTCTTTAAAATTATAAGAATGAGATGGGATATTTCTTTTTACATCACTGTCAGCCGTAATAAGAATAATCGATGTATCCAGATAATAAATATTTTTTCCCTTCCCGCCATTCTGTGTCTTCGAATAAAAATGGTAAATTTCAACCAGTAAATAGATTGGCATATAAAGTCTGCAATAAATGCCTATAAGTTTTATGCGAAGAATTGAAACGCTATAATTTAACAAATGAAAAAAATATTAAACAATTTTAAGGCATACGTCCTTTTCTATTATGAATCTGAAAACCGATTGTGGCCAAAACTTGTCCGGCTTTCTGTTATAATTCAAAATACTTTAAAACTTTTTTTTTCTTTCTTTGAATTAAAGGCATATTATCTCTCTTCTAATGTTCATTGTCAAACAACAAGACTTTTTATCACTTTGGGAATATTGATAATATGAGCATTAATTCATTGAGAATTGTTTCGCGTATGAAAATTTTAGCATGCTAACATTTCTTTGTTTTGATCTGTGGTACTCAAATCCTTCACTTACTAGAAAAAGCGAAATTTTACAGATGGAAATACTGAATCAAAACATTAAACCAAGTTTCCAGATTCATTTCAGATATGTTTGCCTTTGATGTTTGAATGAACTTTTCTTTATGTGGTTTTCATGTATGAGCTGCTCAAGCTTATTTTTTTTTTACTTGAAAGAATCTCGACTTATATCTATCTATACTATTAAAATCTGTCCATGTCTGTCTGTTTGTTTATTTGTAACTTCTCCGGAACGACGGGGAGGTGACTTTCGAGAGAGATAAAAATTCGTGGGAAGTCATTTAGACCATTCTCATTTTCAAATAACTTTTAATCAGTGGAGATATTAATCAAAAATTTTAAATACGCTAATTTTCGCACTCATTTTTCCGAGTGGCAACAGTCTCACGCACTGGGGATAAAAATGACCAACTTCGTAACAACAATCTTGAATTCCGATTCACACCCTTTCCTATATGGATATTCAATTCCCCTTTTATGGAGTTTTTGCTTCAAAATTCATTTTCACTTTTCTAAATATTTTTACATGAAGCATTCCGGAAGACCATTCAACAGTGCTAGTTCGATTTGGCGAATAGTTTGGTTGCATAGCTGTTTTTAATTTTCGTCCTATGTGTAACCCGAATACGAGCCACTTTCTCTTTAAAGGTCCTTTGCGAAGGTATCCAGTCTCTTTGGCAGAAACTCGTCACGCGATTCGCTTATTCAAATAAACAAACGTGAAATATTATAATGAACAAACGTTAAAGCATTACTATGCTAGTCTTCTATTTCCTTTGACTTACAGACTTCTTTGACTTCGTTAACATTTTCAATGCTGCTGCTCACATCATTTTTTAGGGCACGTTTTAAAAGCTAAATGATTAGTTCAGAATAATATAGGAGAATATTAATTAATATTAATCAATTTTAAGTAACGTTGTTAGCTTGCAATAAGCTCTTCTTCTTCTATTAAGTGCTTTAATGAAAAATTGTATAGCATTACATTTTTAAGAGGTTTTATATTTTCCTCATTTGTATACAATAGCATTTTCTTTTATGAAGGAAGATGTATCGAATTGTAACTACAATAACAAAAGTTGTTAGCTAAATGTTGAATAATAAATATATATTTTACTGTAGAAATTATCCGCACTAAGTGTTTATAAAATAAATAATATCTAAAGTAGCCCTAAAGGGTTATTTAGCCTCAAAACGGCATTTTGCGTCGTTTCATTTTCTGTGTTGGTTCACTTTTCAAACGGTTGCCACCAAATATTATCGTCATATCTTATATTTAAAGAAACTGAATAATGAAGAATCTGCATGAATGTTTCTCGCCTGTGAAAAGAAAATTGTGCCTAGAGCCATCCAATTTTGAATAATGTAGTCTTCCACCCGAACATGGGATCTGTTTCAAATGTTATAAAACTTTAACGAATTTTTGATTAACAAACTCAACGATTTCAAAACAAGCAGTGGCAACACTATACAAAAAAAAAAAAAAAAAAAAATTATCTCTAGCCCGCGAGACATGATATTTAATACACAAAGGTAACACGAAACATTAAAAAAACGCCCTTGTGGGCGTAATATAAAATCTGAAAGTTTTCATGTTTTTTTCCTTTTCCGCTCCTCTCCCCTCCTTTTTTTTGGCTAAGCCAATAATACTGTAGAGCCACGAGGTCTTTAGATCAAGAAATATAAAAAATTTTCTCACCCGGATTCGCCTCCGGACGGACTCCGAACTACTCCACGAAGACATGCGATAAGAAGGGGAAAATACTTTGCTTTCTCCCGGACATGAAAGGTGACCAGAGAGGCAGGTTCCAATAGCAAATACTAGGCTGGGAAACTACTGTCGACTATATTTTAGTTCAGGCGCCATTATAGAGTCCTTCTGACCTTATAGAGCCAGAATAATGAAGAATTTGCTCTACCGTCGGCGGAATTGCTCTACCGTCCGAAATTCAAATTCCGGAAATTACGACTGCTAGCTGGACGTGTTTCCAGTCAAACTACGGAATCACACGGTAAGGTGGGAGAAAATATCTTATAACGTAAAATGAATAATCAGGAAATTGTGCCTTTCAAAGCAATAAGTCTTGCACGTCTAATCAGTCTTGTTTCTAGGTAAAACTGAAATTATGTACCTTAAGAAAGGAGGAAAAAAGTAATTTTCAAATAACAATATTTTGTCGAATAATCAGTTTCTCATATTTTGTTGGATTCTTTCGAGATTTCACATAATGAGACAATATTTTTCTGATAAAATTAACTTTGATAAAATTAAATTCATTCCAAAACAACATTTTTAAACTAAACTTATTAATTTTTAACTGAAAGGCTGAAATCTAAGTTTGAAATCAAATATAATAGATCATAGGCCTAAAGTTAGCATTCCTACAACATTTAAATTAAAATAGTGTATTATTGCCGTATAATATAAGAACTAAATTTCTTCATTTCCCACTCACCTTAAGTTTTTCATTTGCAAATTAATACAAAATATCACACTGCTTACTTCCATAGTTGCGATAAAGAATTTCTTTCTAGTGAATAATATATTTTACAATTCGTTATTAATAATACAATATATAATTTGTTGTTACATAAAACAATGCTTTTGTGTTACATTATTTGAAGTTTATATAGTGTTGTACGTGCATAATTTATTAGTTAAACGTAACCATAATAATGTATGTTATACGAATATTCTGCTTTATGCATTTGTTCGCTATTATCTGCGGTTTCAAGTGTCCGTGGTAAGTCTTTCAATAAATCACCTCAGATGCGGTAGTTACTACTGTATTCTAAAATCTAAGTACTTAAGTTTTGTATCTTTTTTGCTGTCTGAAAAATTTATAAGTATTTAATTGTGACAACTGCGCATGTCAAAAGAAAATGATAGAGCTTGCTGAGAAAACCTTCTTAGGTTTTCTCAGCAAGCACTATAAACTTCAAATAATGTAACACAAAAGCATTGTTTTATGTAACAACAAATTATATATTGTATTATTAATAACGAATTGTAAAATATATTATTCACTAGAAAGAAATAAATCCGCAGCAATAAATCAAGGAAAATTTTCAGGATTCTCCCTCCAGACTAATGGTCGAACATTTTTTTGATGGTGTTTGTTAGGAGTGACCGAACTCATTGGTCATTTGGCCATCTCATAACTGAGAAAATTACCCAGGGTGCACTACAAATGCAGATCGATATTGTACCTGCAAGAAAAGGGGAAGAATACACAATACAACTAAGCTTTACATGGGAATCGAAAGCACACCTTTAGTTTAGGGTTAGTGCTCAGATTTTGCTAACGGTCTAGGGCAACCTGTACGTATCTTAACATTACATTTCTTCACGGTGTAAGATTCTCACTAGTGTATTTCTCAGTTACTGTAGAAAATGACGAATCTTAAGAACTAGTTAGTGAATAATCGCTCAAGTTCATGTAAAAAGAAACATCAAGATGGAAGGGTAACTAACCCTTTATTATTCCAATAAGATTTAACAAAACTCCATCTTGGAGTGTACAATAAAAGCCGACACTTGGGCTTGAACTTAAGAGACTAAGAAATAAACTAAAACTAAGATTAACTAAAGAGATATAGCCGAAGCTATCAGGATTCTAATCGAGTTGGCCCCTTAACTCTATTTGACTACGAAGCTTATCAAGGGCTTGAGTACGGCCGAGCGTAATAACAGCTATGAGAGAGAGTGGCCAAAAGGCAGACGCGCGCAAATCAGAAACTCTGATTATCTCTAACTCAGTAGACTTCGCGGTTTAAACACCGCTCCCCCTCATTAAGTATTCAGAGTGATTCCAAAACTACGTTCTGGCCGGAAGTAGTAAGTTGAAATTAAGAATTTGACAGGAAAGGAACTTAAATTTAACTGTTAATAGAAGTAACATAATCCTTACAACGTTATCCTTTAAACCAGATATTATTAACTTAAATATTAAAACTGCTATTATTTTTATCCATTTAATTAAGACCAGAATTTTCTGAATTATTTTAAATTTTATATAACTTGTATATTTCAGCTCTACACGAGGCAGGGCATGGGCTCCCCACCCCATCTGTACGTTGCCGAAAATTCGAATGCAATTAATATTAGTGCTACCTTACAAAGAATTCTTATATGCGTGTCTAATATATTCTGTGTACAAACATATGTATATAAAATACAAATATGATTCTACATACAGAGAACTGTTATATGCGTTTCTAGCATTGGATGTTAAATATGAAATGTTTTTGTAATAAATGTATATACTTTCATGGTCGTAAATGGCAGAATAAGCTAATAGATTTGGGCAGCTAAAAAAGTTTTTTTTCCTATATTTTTAGGTTATAATGTTCCATTACGAATTTTCAGTACGTCGTAATTTTATTTTTCCCCCTGCAATATACTGCGAAGCTTTTCACGGAAATGCCCTTTCAAAATTATCTGAACTGCTGAGACTATATGTAATGCTGAACAATACTGATAATCATATTCTATAAAGTAACAACCTCTACAGAATACCAAAATCATCTGTATTTCTCAGTAATCATTTCATGAAAATTTCTCTGCGCTGAAAAATTCGCTCGTGAAAATGCAGTCACGCAGTTGAAATCCACCTTATTCAGTTTCATCATCATGAACTACAAAACTATTATTCTACAGTACTATTGTTCTGTGAATCTACTAAGGTACTGAGGTTGAACTTTGCCAATTTACGATGACTTATCGTGAATTCAACTAACAAAGCTTAATGTAGAATGATATTGTTAACAGAAAAATATGATCGTGTACTTGCTGTCTTTATCTTAAGTTAGTGCAAGTTGTTAGCTGCCATCACAAAGTAATGCATTTCGAGATGCTTAGAGAGAAGTTCAAGACTGCATTACGATGTACTAAGCAAAAGCATCTTTTGATGGCGAGATTTATTCAGTGTGAAAGGCTAGCTGAAGGGGGCTAGCTGAAGTACCTGTTCAAAGCCCGGTTGGAGAGAATTTTTTTTAAACACGCAGAGGCTTAATATCAATACAAAAAAACCTAAACACAGAAAGGGATAGAGCGCCCTGGCGTTTCCAGCTGCTTCTCCGAGAGCGCTTATCCTTATTCCCAGGTGGCGAACATTTATTGGCTTCTCCTTGAGCTCTCTCCAACATCTGATACTCATTCTTTCTCTCACTACCACATCCCTGTAACGCCCTACTGATGATCGATAAACGATTGCATACTGCACCTACCGCATTGTGTTATAGTATGCTAACCTAATTGTACCTGGATGGAGATAGTTTTTTTTTGAATTATCTGGTAAACAGTAATTTTCCTTTTGTTATAATTCAAGGTGAATTTCGCAAAGTTTTAGCACAAAGTTTTTAACTATCGAACACGTAGAACTAACACGGCACCCTGTAACTGTTCGAGTAACAACTTGTACTTATTTGTTATAGGTTATTTTACGAAATGAGTTTTCGGAAAATCACCATCCGCCTTGGCAGATTGCTTCACGTTTTCGAAATATCTGGGTAAAACTGATAGTGAGAGCTCTTAAATTCTGCTTTAAAGTTTACTTTAAAGTGCTACAAAGTGCCTACAGTGTTCTGGAAAGTTTTACTGTATCCTGAAAAATCAACGAAACTACATTTAACGGTTCGAGTAAGAACTAAAATCGGAATCGCAACAACGGCGACGTGAACCTAAGGTGGGTGACGTGCTTCCAGACTGAAACTGTGTAGAAATATTAACATTTATTTTACTAAAAAAAAGGTTATCAATTCCTTGCTTAGCATGCAAAGCAACCACAACGACGTTAACCTAAGAGCACAACGTTCTAATATAAACGCCCTGAATATATACCTCATGGGATGGTTTTCCGAAATCTGATGCATACAGTGTCTTTCTTCTTGTTTTGAATGTCAGGTGGACAAAATTTCATCAAGATCCGTATAAAACTATCGATTTTTATGAATTACACTCACATGAGCAAACGAACGGATGCTCTTCTTTATAAATATAGATGATTTTAATTAATCCAGCTAATGTAGTTTCACTAGTTCAGATAGTAATTAGTATTAACTGAACTGAATATAAGTGTATTGCTTTTAAATGGATTAGTTTGTTAATTAATTACAGAATAAATTTGAAAGAAAAATTAAGTAACTTATGCTTTGCTGTCGCGTGGAAGCAAATACTGCCGCGTGGAAGATAAATACTAATAAATACTAATCAAAATACTGCCGCATGGAAGATAAGAATATTTTACACAACACATAGTTGCAACAGACTTCTTATCTATTGCTCAGTTTTTTTATTAAATTTGAGACATAAATATCTTAAGCTTTGCGAAGTAGCAACACAAAGCCTTACTGGTGATGGATGACACTCTTCCTTACAGTGTAGATCTTAATCATGTAAAAAGATATAGCCGGAATGTATCTTAAACTTTCTGATACGGTTATTTGATTGTAACAATAGCACAGACTTCAACATACTGCTGACATTCCTGCGACACGATTTTTTACTTTCCTTGTACGAAATAAAAAGGAAATATTGTAATCGCGAAAAGTTTCAGGCATCATATTTCAACGCAAATATCCATTTTCACCACTATCGAATGCAATTTAACGATTTTTTGCGTGATATCTGTACGAAAGGACAGGACTCTTTTCCCCCAAAACAATTCTAAATGTAATTTAAAATGAATTCTGAAGAGAATTTTTCGTGGCGTCTGTGCCTACTTACGTACATATGTATCTCGCATAACTCAAAAACGATTAGCATCACAACTTTCAAATTTTGTGTATAGGACTGCTATAACATGCAGATGTGCATCTCGTATTTTTGTTGCAATCGGACGCACCAAAAGTATATAAATATATGTATATATATATATATCCACTCTGTTACTCGCCTCAGTGATCTCAGTTTCTTTATTCTTATATGTTTGTAAATTGTGCATTTTTTGCTTTATAAATGATTGAATTATGTTGTTCTTATCTTCCGGTTAAGGCTTTTATGCCTTTAGTATATTTGTATGCAATAATTTTAGAATTATAAAAAATTTAAAAGTTGTTTAAGTGCCGCCAAGCCTAATAATTTTTCCATTGCTGCCATTGCTTGTTTACATTTGAAACAGCAGAATAGTAGATTTGTTGCCATTCTGGAGAAAGTAAGCTTCGCAATAACAAAGATAACGCCATCTTTTGTTATTGCGAATTAAATCATGCTTAATCCATTCTGGAATATATTTGAGGAAATAAGTGTTTAAGATTTACTTCATAATTTTCAATACAGACATCTTGAGTTTTAATGTATTTTTGACTTGTCGCGAAGCGAGAACAGAATTAAATGAATGAGGAATACTCAAACGTCTGTGAGAAAATGTTTCCTTTTTTTTTTTTTTTTTTTTGTTGTTGTTGTTGTTGTTGTTGTTCTTTGCTTAACTTCTTTTATACATCGTTATAGATTTATTATAGTATTTGAATAGAAAATGTGACAACGATTAGATAATTCTTAAGATGATATAAATTTTGTTCATTCTGAGTTAAAAAAATGAATGAAATGTACCGCTGTTAAGTGAACCTAGGGCCAGAGTATCGCTATGGCAAACAAATACAGTGAATTTTAAAGAGTGCATTTATTCTATTGTAGTTTATGCGCTATCGACGAAGTAGATTTAATTCAATGCAATAAGTTTAAATGAAGTGCAAAGAAAAATGGATATAATTTAATATTTCGTACCAGGAAGACATGTGGTGCACACATCAGATTTTTTAGTTTGTACACGTATCTGCGCAGTGGCAAAGCCTCAATTACGAAGTTTCGTTGTTTAATTATAAATTTTAGTTACCAGGACTTTAATTACGAAGAACTTGATTGAAAATAATCAAAAATGAGTTTTGTATTCAGTATTTTGTATGAAATGTTAAGATGAATTTATATGAAGTTTCACCTGTATATACATGTATTCCACCTGTATTATACATTCAAAACGTAGCTTGGTATTACGGTTTCATTTATTTTGCGCAAAGCATTCGAGGACTCTCTGCCTACGAAAAAGGTTCTTTTGTGAAGGATTTTCTAAGGAAAACTGGCTTATACTCACGTTACACATGGGGGAACCACAAAAAAGTCCATGCAGCCAAGCCCCATTCATCAGGATATCGAACTCCGGACCGAATCACATATATTCAGCGACTTAAGCGTACGGCCGCTGATGGGCTGCATAGCTTCAGAAAATTACGAAAATTGAATCTGAACTGAATAAATAATAAATATGAAGAATATAAATAAATAATATGTAATGTAAAATTTGGCAGAAAATTTCAAAGGTGTTATTTCAAAGTTACGAAAACGTTTACGGTGGGCAAGTAAGATAATTGAATGATTAAAAAATTACCTTTTTCGATTATTTGAGTACGATATCCTACTCCGAGTCATGCTGTAGCATTTCTACTTGCAATCGATATATTGAAAAGCATTTCTGAAACAAGGATGAAAGTTTCTGATTTTAGTTTTTGGAAATCTAGGTTACACATCATAAATACACTGCTGGCCACCCAAATTGCAACACCAAGAAAGACAAGAGATATCACAGCAAAATTTATTTAGTAGATAACATGCTGACCAAGTATCAAATGATTAAATTTATAGACTTCTGTAAAGTGTTGTTCCTTCCAAAATCAGTAGCCAGAGTAGCCGCCATTGTTGGACATCACCGCTGCCACACGCCTCGGCACTGATTCAAAGAGACTTTGGATGTGTTCTTGGGGTACAGCACACCAAGCAACTTCCACACGTTGCCAAAGTTGATCTAGTGTGGCAGCTTGGGATGTAATCTGGGTCAATCATTCAGCAACCATGGACCACATGTTTTCTATCGGCGAAAGATCCGGAGAGCGAGCCGGCCAGGGATGCAATTCAATCTGACGATTGACAAAGAACCATTTGATAATGCGTTCCACGTGTGGTCGCGCATTATCCTGTTGAAATATGGCTGTGGGCAAGCCCTGAATGTAAGAAAAGACAACTGGCTCCAACACCTCGGAGATGTAGCGCTGCCTGTTTAAAGTACTGGCAGTGCGTATTAGAGGAGTGCGAAAGTGATATCCAGTACCGCCCCATAACCATAATTCCCGGTGCAGGACCAGTGTGACGGCGCATAACGCAGCTGTTCAGCATCCTCTCTCCACGGTGTCTCCAGACTCGAACCCAACCATCGTGGTGTTGCAGACAGAAGCATGACTCGCCATTAAAGACAATTTCATTACATTCTGCCGCCCACATTCTTCTTTCATCGCACGATTGGCGGCGGAGATGTCTGTGGTTCTGCGTCAAGGGTAGACGAAGCAATGGACGTCTTGCGGACAGACCACTCTGCTGTAAACGGCGTCGAATGGTACGCGCAGACACTAGATGATGCGTTACAGACTGAATGTGCTGTGCTATGGTTCGTGATGTGACTGAGCGATCCGTCACTGCCATGCGCACAATGTTCCTGTCATCACGTGAAGTGGTGCACTGAGGTGGATGCATTCGAACAAGTCGATCCGTCGTACACTCCTGCATCCAACGGTCACATATCCGCATTACAGTTCTTTGGTTCCGTCCAACACGACTACCGATTTCCCTGAAAGATAATCCACACTCTTGGTAGGCCATTATCCTTCCTCTATTGAACTCGGATACTTGATCAAACGATGATCGCTGTTTACTACAAGGCATAATTGATCTTTTTTTTTTTTTTTTTTTAACTCCAAGCCTTAAATAGCGCATTGAAGTGGCGCCACATGCCCGCGTGATGTGCGTCTGCGCTGAAATTCTAATAATTTGCATATCTCATCTCCGCTAATGCATGTTGTAAATTTCATGTTATTTTCATGCTTCCTTCAAGGTATTGCATTTACGGTGGCCAGCAGTGCATTTTAACTTTTATGTATTATTAACCAAAGCGATGCACAAAAATTAATTTTTAAATAAACTAAAGAACCTTTTTGAGATTTTGTAATTTCTACTAGATCATATGCTCGGCGTGGGAGAAACAACCTATCAATTTAACAAAAGCATATAATTGGTAATAATAAAATCAAACTTCAGTTAAATATTGGAATCAAACAGTTGAATGTCCGAAATCCACACTAAGATATCGAACTGAAAATGAGTCTAACAGGTCTCCTCTCACCACCTAACAGGTCGCGCAGCTTGACGGCATACTGGACAGAAGGGAGTCAAAGAGTCTCTGAGGCAGTCGATTCCACTACTACAGCCAGGTATTTTTCGGGAATGGCTCTCGGAGGGGGGTGGCGAAACGAAATTGTCCTCCAAAGATGCTCTATAGGATTAAGGTTAGGAGATCTATCTGGCTGCCCAATCAAAGCGGCGAATATCCTCACTTTCCATGTAATAGTCGAGCAGCTGAGACCTACATAGACATGCTTTGTCGCCCATTAACAGAAATTCAGAACAAATTGCGCCCCTGAAAAGTCGAACATCTCTAAGATCTCCTTTCTATACCTCGTAGATCTAAGATCTCCTTTCTATACCTCCTTTCTCATACCTGTCAGGGAATCTTTGTCAAGCACGTGTAAGTGTGAGCGGCCGTCCAACATAATGCCTCCCCAAACTATTTCACCCCCACTACCGTAATGATCCTTTTCTTTGATGAGGGAGGGAGGGTATCGTGTTTCAGGCGCTCCATAAAAGGTACGCCTAGAATCAATGTCCAGGCTGAATCTCGACTCATCTATAAAAAGCATGGTGCGTCTCTAAAGTCTGGTTCAAGATGCATGTTGTCTGCACCATGCTAAACGCGTTCTCTTTTTGTTGTTTCTCATCCCCTTGACCAGCAGAGCTAGATCAGGTTCATGAGCCCATTCACCCTGAAGAAGTCCAGTACAAAAAGGGGGTCTTGAACCAGGTCCTGTCTCGTAAGCCCCAGACAAGATAAAATGTGATCAGGAGAGGCTTGGTCGGTAGAATATTAGTGCATATACGCGTTCTCTTGTGTACTGAGTGAGCAGGGCGAAAACAGAGGATCGTCTGGCATATAGCCTTATCTCATTATGCCTTCGGACAACTGTAGAACGTGAAACTCGGATTCCAGTGGCAACATACAGCTTATGTGAGAGCTGTGAAGCTGTAACAGTCCTATGTCGCCGCGCTGAAAGTGTCAAATGACGACTCCCATTCGTCGTTGTGGGCCTTGGTCGACCTTGTTTGGGTCTTCTCGATATGGATCCAATATCCTGGAACTGTTTCCGCAAATTGCAGACGACACTGAAAGTTACACTGAGCTGTGTAGACACCTGCCCTTGTAATTTGCCTGCCTCCAATCTGCCTACAATACTCCATTTTATTCTGTAATCCATGCATTCGTGGTTACTTATTTTACCCGATATCTTATAAAATTTACCCAACTCTTGGGAGAAACGCGGTGAATATCGTGAAGGAGTAGGAGCACACAAATGACGGAAAAACCTTCGTGCGCTTATATCCCCTTTACAATCTCACCTCCATAGACACGCCCACGTACGCTTACATATTCGCCTAAATTGCATACTATTTGCATAATTTTTCGGAGTCATAATTAGTACCTTTGGTTCAATACTTTTCGTAAAAATTTACATAATTTGCAAATGCTCTTAATTTTGCACAGGAGTATATTTTCTTCTTTGGAAATGAAATTTTTTAGTTGAATCAAAGTTTTAATTCTGGAAGATGTTGCAATGTTTTGTATTTTGTTGCACAAGAGAAGTTTCTGTCTGATTCTCCAAAACATTAATCGATTCCAAAAGTTAAATGTTAATCCTATTCTGAAAAACGGCTTGACTCGAAATCGAAAATTTTTATTGTTTTCACGCCTTCGGCTGGAGAACATTGATAATAGTTTCTATTTCCATTGTTTTTTTAAAATTCTTCTAGCACATCAGTGAGTTATTCAAATGCTCATAAAGATTCAAAATGTCATATACATTCAATCTAGTCTTATTGATAGAATTTAATAATTTTATTGCCTAAAATATTTATGTATGATTTCTAAAACCCACTAGACTCAAGACACTCAAAATCTTCTGAATGTAACAAAAACCTGGTGAATATGGAGATGAAATTTAAATAAATTTAGAGGCTGAAGTAGTAATGCTTTGTGGAGATTAATTTAATTTATCTAAGAGTTAATTTTTATTTTAAAGCAACATTCCTTTGATCACCCACGCTTTCTTGCCAGAATGTTAACAAGGTAGCGCGTGTCTATTCAAATTCGTTAGAAAGAAGAGGTAATTAAGGGAAGGTTTTGGAAAGTGAGCATGTTAATGCCTGCTTGAAGAACAGATCTGTGAATCTAGTGTATTTTAGAGAGTGTTATGCCTGCTTGAAGGCCACGTTGCTGTGTTGAATTACTAGCGATTAGATTTCTGTGGCACTGAGTGCTTCTAGCAATTAGACTTGTTTACGCCGACTTTTGCGAGTCAGAGCCACCTGCATATTAACTTACTGCATTTAATTTTAAGTTTATCATTACCTGTTTGAGTTATGCCAGAAGTCTAGCTTTTATATACGCCCAAGTGAGGCGATCTGTGAACTGGTATTGGGTTAATATAGGGTTCTTTACACCCTTCTTCTGACTTTTCTCATAACTAAGACCTGAGAATAATTCCCCATACAGTTTTTAGGTCTCTTTAGTTTATGCTACCCAAGTCTATGAGACGTACTTTCATAATGTTTACAAGTTGTAATCGAAATTGAAATCAAAGAAGTAATTTTAGCTGCTTTGGGTTTTGTCTGCTCGTTAAAACCACTTTATGAATGCATCCACTCAGTGTCTGAAAAACAGTTTCTATATAAATTATAAGGATTGTGCATATTTAAACATAGATCATATTTGTTCGTACACATTTCAATGAGAAAATATTATATCATTTTAAATAGCTATCTAAGCTATTGCTTCTCTAGCAGTACATATGACCAATGTATAGTAAAAAGAATATCACGAAAAAGAGTTTTTTGTGTCATGATACTGCTTAAATTTGAGCAAAATCGGCTTAATTTGACTTACCCGTCCTGTCATTCGGTTTGTTGCCATTGAACACTGGTAGTTCGGTCCGATGTTTGAGTCCCTTTGAATGGAGTGGCCACATAGACCTTTTCTCCATATATCACGTATATACGAGCCAGTTTTCCTTCATACGTTCTCGACGAGACATTCCTCCCTTTCTGTGTAGTGCCTAATAGCGGAGCACGTAATAAATAAATTTCGTACGTTCCAGGATTTCATATCTTTTACACAAAGTGATTCAGTAGTCTAGAAATCTCTTTTTATTTTGTCAGTATTTGTATAAATAGAAATTGTGTGACGTATGGGATGAGTAAAACTCTTTTGAGGCGGAAAGGGAGCATTGTGCTGGCCATATTTAAGGGTCATATTTATTTAGTTCAAAATTTTTAAACGGGAAACAATGTCTGGAGTACATGAATGTAAACTAGAGTTTTTTTTAAACAAAATTCTTTCTATTAGCTCTTTAAGAACATTATTTGTTAAAAAGGAAGTGCCAAATGAGACTGATATAAAGGCATCTTGAGCATGTTTTCCCTCCATTCCGAGTGACTCAGCATGATACTAATTGCTAAGGAATAAATTGAAAACGTCCTAATGAGTGGTAGGAGAAGCTCCATAATATGATTTCAGCGTCATCTTTGGTACTGATGAGATCGGCTCTTGATGAATTTAAATCACCACCGATACCTATGGTTTTGCTTGTTAGCTTTTCCTTTTGCAAATTAACTGTCCTCGTCACCGAAGAAATTAATCACGAGAAATTTGGGTTAACATGAACTTGCCCTATAGCTTATATTGCGAACTAGAATGGCCCGTTGGGGATCATCTTCAGTTAATTTTTACTTACACTGAACCTCATATCGATGATATTTCTTTGTCTGCAGTACTCGTATAATTTCACTTGACTGATTAACTGCTTTCAAGATTACCCTACGAGTATTATATCTCTTTGCGTAATGAGAATTCTTCATGAAACCAGCGGCAGCTGCAGATCTGTTGATTAGTTTATTGCAGTTTTTGCATATTCGCTAGTTTGCTTATCATGCACTGATCCCATTTAACTTAACCTTTTTAAACTTCGTCTCAGATCTGTGAGTCTGGTTTATTTTATTTGATTACGTCAAAGCAGGCAAGGATTATTTCCCTAAGGATAGGGATACTTTCGAGGTGGACTTTCTGAGAGAAATTGACTTGCATAAACGTTACACATGGGGAAAATCACTAAAATGTCCATGCAGCCAACCCGTATGCCAGAATTCGAACTTCGGACCGAACTACCAGGGTTCAGTGACTTAACCCTTCCTCCGCTGGTAGATACTAACTTCAACATCCGTGTTACGAATGCCAGTGAGAGGATGATTTGATTTATCCCATTCTCTGCTCTAGAAAACATAATGGTGTTTACGACAGTAACCTAATATTTAGCTTCGAGTCATGCAGAAGTTTCCGAAACCAAAAGATATTTTAAGATATTCGAATCACCGCGTGTCTTAGTTTCGATGTTGTTGCTTTTTCCTAGTGATAACAGAAAGCAAATTAAAAAATAATTCTTCCAGAGATAAATTATTTTGAAAGACAGTTTATTCATTCATATAACTTATCTACTTCTTTTTAAGGGCAGGCCGAGCACAGTTTGAGTGACCCATTTCATAATTTCAAATGACCCTCTTTAGTTCATAAAATAAAGTATAATATATAAATAAAACATAAATATGAAGCAAAAACTTGAAAACACATAAAAAAATAAACTTAAAATAAATAACAGCGGTATTTTTGTTTGATTAGAAAGTTGCAATAACGAACATGCATTTTTATTTCAAATAAAAATTATAACGTACTGTCAAGAAGAAATCGATCAGTTTGGTAACACCGATCCCTAACCCATAATTCCAAAAAAAAATGGCTTTTCTATTTTCTCCGAAATCGCTTATGCAGCTATAACGAAATTACTTAAACACGCATTAAATATTTAAGAATACTGACTCTCGCTGTCTTTGCAGTTTCTTGATATCGGTTTTACATGTACCTGATTTCACTGAAAATAAGCTGATGAAATTAAATATAAGACATTTCACCTCATAGCACGTTTTTGTAATTCTCAGAAAAAAGTAAGTACCATAGCTACAGAATGCTAATTTTGGACTCTGTCTTCAATCTTCTCCAGCATGGAAGTGCAGACAGCTGAAAGGAACAGAGATCAAGAAAAACTGGCCTTTCAATTTCGTCTTCCGGTGTCAAAGTAGTCCTAACGGTCGCGTTTGATGAAGTCCTAATCATTTGTTGCCCGACAGTCGTGTTGATGAACTGGAAATAGCACTTTGTCAGATCTGCGAACACTTTTTTGATTGTCATGTTTAAAGTGTCGCTTCCTTTACACTCTAGAACAACTGTTTAAATTACTCGGACTGTCTTAATGACATGCAGCTGTTTAAAGTTTTGTGCTATCATTTTTTTTAAAATTATTCTGCCCGATAAGCTGTTCAAATAACATGTCAAGTAACCTGGCAAATAAAAGTTATGGTAAAGTCTAAATGCCGATTATGAGTGTATTTTTATATTTAACATAGCGTAAAATGATACTTAAGGAAAACATAATTATAAAATCTCAAACAATAAACTTAGAAATTATAAGAATGCAGTTTTGAATGAATGAAAAAAAAAAGACGCGTACGCTTATATATATATATATATATATATATATATATCACGCATGTGCTCATTCGATTCATTAAAGAATCTGGTGCTTACTAATTTAAGTATACTGTAGTAATTTTTCTAAAATTAATATATCTATACAGAACTTCTTTTAAAGTTAGGTGCTGACAGTGTATTGAAGTAAAACAGCATCAAAGAAATATTCTACCCTACAAGGTCTAAATACAATTTTAAATTTAAATATCTAAGAGCTGAAGAGGAATCGATAAAACTTCTTAACCCTTCTGATTAATTTAACGAATATTAAATTAATAATTTGCAAAGAGCTTGTTTGGTATAAAGGTGTATGAATGAGCACACACACACACACACACACATACAAAAAAAAAAAAAAAAACAAAAAAAAAAACTAATGACTCTAAAAGTTTAATAGTTTTAAGCTCCACCAAAGTAGACATATGTTTCATGAATATATATATATAAACAATGCTGCACTCAAAGAAGGCACTTTCTTGTCAATATTTTTGAACTGTTAAGATAAGAACCGTATTTGTTATCATAAAAAGTAAATACGTGTCTGAGAGGTTAAGTTTGTCCCTTAGAAAATCATGGTCGTATAGAACAAAATTATCTCTTTCATTTGCAACAGAAAATAACATGTAAGTTATTAACCAAATTTTATTTTATGAAGGAAAAGGATTCATATTAATGTCGCCTGCAAATGAAGGTCCTGTAAAGGAAAAATGTGTTTTTACGAAAAAACATAAGTAACGAAAGGAAATATTTCCTGACTTACTTAAGACAAGGAATTGTAAGAATATAAAATTGCGAAATAACCTTTTTCAAATTATATGAATTCACTTATAACAGTTTCAGTTTTAGATAAATGATAATTTTGATTTAGCTGTAGTTTTGTATCTAATTATAAAAGAAAAATATAAAATAAAACAGATGTGAAAAATGAAGTCCGCTAGTTGTGAATTTTAAAGTTAAGCAAAATTTAGGCTTAGAATTATAAAGTTTTTATCCTTTTTGAGAAAGCGTGACACAAATATTTTCTATAGTGAACAAACATTCAGCGAAATACTCTAATAATATACATTGCCACACATTTTAGAAACATATATTGTTTAATAGTTTTTTAATGGGAGTAAAAAGATTTTCTCTTGGCTCATTTGACTAATGTCGTCATCATTTTTCAAGAGCTGTGCATGATAAACTTTTACCTACATATTTCAAATTCATATTTATTGATGATTTTATTGATGGTGATAAATGTACGTCTTAATAATTTCTCTTTCTCTTCTACTCTTTTTAATTAGATAAAGAAAAATTAAAGATCTATGCCAACATTAAACCATTTTTATTAAATATAACAAATAAATAATGTAAACAATAGAGTTTATAGTATTAATAATTAAAAATGAGTTTCCAAACGAGTTTCTTAACACACGCTTTTTATATGTATACTCAATATATTTTTTATTCAATATGTTTTCAAAACATTTTAAGCTTAAAATTTTGGTTTTTTTTAATTATTGGGATTTAATTTTAATTTTACTAATATTTTTTTAAATAAATCAGCTTAGAACTTTATGTATTCCCTTTCAACGTCGGAAAAAAGTAAGTAAGAGTTGTGAGATCTAGTTTTCTTACACCTGCTCAGAATTCTATTCACAATCTTTTATATCGTAAGATTAATGTTTACGATTATTCTTTTTCCGTTTTGCATACAGCACTTCTAAATGCTTTCATTAATTCGTTTCAAATATGATTAATTCAAATACCTTTTTTTTAATAAAATGTATTATTTAGTGACTCATAATCAGAAATTATGTATAGTATACATATATATGTGAGTGTTTGTATGTTAGTGGATGCATACGCCTTATACCAAACAAGTTCTTTGCAAATTATTAATTTAATATTCGTTAAATTAACCAAAAAGGTTAAGAAGTTGCCCTATATATATATATGAAATATATTTATAATTTGGTGGAGCTAAAAAATATTAAACTTCTAGCGTCCTTAGGTTATTTTGAAACTGGAGAGACGAAAAATGTGCAGTGTCCTCACCGGGACTCGAATCCTGGGCCTCTGGAATATGTGTCGAGTATGCTTCCAACTGCTTCACAAAAGCATGCGAAAGGGAGGGAAAAATAATACTTTATACACTCTCCCTTTTAAAGGACGACTGGGGATAGGGAGCCAATCGAATTATCGTCCATCACCTTTTAATTCGGGCACCACTTGTAGAGTCATTAGGTTTTTTTTTTTTTTTTTTTTTAAATGCTGGAGACGTGAAAAGTTTGCAATGCCTTCTCCGGGAATCGACGTGTATTCGAGAGGTCTATGTTCGAATCCCATCCTGGAGCTGTCGAGTATGCTTCAGCAGGAAGACATGCAAAAAGGAGGGAAAAATAACTTTTATACCCCCTCTTTTTAAAGGACTTTTCTAATTTTTTTTTAATTGAGGAAAAATGTGCCGTGCCCTCTCCGAGACTTGAACCCTGGACCTACCGAATATGCGTCGAGTATGTTTCCAATTACACCACGAAGGTATGCGGAAACGAGGGAGAAAAAAACCTTATAAACTGTTTAACCAGACTGATTAATATCAATAAATATCTGTGTTCAGGTCTGTCAACGCTTACTGTTTCAACCATTTACTGTTTACAAGCAATAAAATGTAGCAGCTATAGTTTTTATTAAATTCGTAGCGTGTAAAAATATTGGATGATCATTATTATGCAATTTGAACGCTATATTTGATAGGAACAGATTATATGCAAATACGTAAAAAAGTACACAGGCAAGGTCTCAAAAATAATTTATTTTTCAGTAGCGCGGAAAATTATCGTATTACTTTCATATGTAAGGAGCTGTGCTATTATTTATTGTTATTCAAGTAATTTGATTAGGAGTTCAGACTATACCTGCCATAATATGTCCTTTTTTATCTCAAAGTTAAGATTCCTGCTCTTGAAAAATGTATATTTAGTCATCCTTTTGCCGATGTTCTCCCCATACCGTCGTTGGTGAATTCTTACGAAGCTTGTTCAGAGCAGAAAGAAAATAGTTCTCAATTATTCATTTCCTGGCGGCGAGGCGAGCGGTAGAGATTGGGAGAATGAGTTACTTTAAACGAACTCTGCGTGATTGTTCACGAGGCTGCTGGCTGATGAACTTCCAATTATCTCATAACTCCAGGGCGGTCTTGTCCGTCTTCCTGTCTCGCTCGCGGTTCGCTGTCATAACTGAACAATTGTGGAGAATCAAATGGTTGAGTAATCGTAGATGATCCTCGTCTGGAATGAGGATGTGTTCTTGAGACAGCAAATGGCGATAACTAGATCTATTCTAAAAATGTTGTGTACATTGAACACTTACTGATTTCACACTTAAAATTTAAATTCTGCTTAAAAACTTACTTATCGATTTGTAATTAATATTAATAACAATGATAGATACAATATTGCATGGTGTTAAAATTCCTGCTGCCCATATCAGACCAGAATTTCGTACAGAGCAAAAGAATGTCAGAATGTGATTTTTGTCCAACAAAGCCCTTTTCCTTTGCATTTTCTAGAATTTTTACAATAATTAATAAAATCCATTTTAAGCATTAGCATGTATGTTTTTTTTTTTTTTTTTTTTTTTTTTTTTTTTAATTATTCGTCTCTTAATTCTTGCTTATCAAAAAATGTCCAACCGGTTTTTATTAGATTTTTCTAAATAAAATGCTGAATTTTGAAATTAAAATACTCTGCTGTTAAATAAAAAGGCAAAGTTTAGATGAAAATCGAGCATAATCTTTGCCTCAATCAGTCAAATTAGTCTCGTATTGATTAAGTTCCAAAGAAACAATTGTGGGTTAATATAAAATGCATATTGCATAAACTATTTGAAGAAACATATGTAATTTAATATATATTTGAATAAAATTGCGCATTTTTTCCATGTCTAATGATGTGAGTAAATACGGTACGTTGAAAAGGGTAGACATTTGCTCTTCCCCTTTTCCTTTCCTGTAATTAGATTTTTTATTCATGCAAAAATGCAGTGAATACATGCAAAAAATGCGCGTTTTTCGCTATTCAAATCTTTTGAATCCTTATTTAAGAACCGCTACAAGTTTTTAACTTAACACTGTTTAAATAAATAAAATATGAGCCGTAATTACTGTCAATAGAAGCATTCATCATAAAGACAGAGCTATTATTGCAACTTCAGTGGACCTAGATTAACCCATTTCATTTCACCTCTGCGTACCACACTGTTGATTTTCTGGAAAGAATTTAGCGTGTTTAAATGTGTTAAATATCGAAAAAATTCCCTTTTCTCTGTTCGTGCCTTGGTTTAAAATGATGCTAGAAAATTTTAAAAGATACACACTCTTATTAGCACAAAGGGCCCTTACTCTAAATAGGCAGTCTAATAGGCTCGCGAAACGGCATTTTGCATCGATACACTAAAAGCGCTGAATGACTCTTCAAATTGTTGCTATTAAATAGTATCATCCTATATTTCACATTTAAAGAAATTAAATAGTGAAGAATCTGCGTAAATGTGTGTATGTTTCTCGCACTGTGAAAAAAAAGGGTATCTAGAGCCATCAAATTTTAAATAAGGTAGTCCTCCTCCCGAATATAAGACACCTGGATGTCCGAATTTTGATTTTCGAATTTGTTTTATTATTTGTCCAAAGAGGCGTTAGCTCAGAAGGGCTACTAGTCTCGAAACGGCATTTTTCGATGTATCACTTTTCAAATTGTTGCCACCAAATATTATCGCCCTGTATTATACTTGTATTTAAAGAAACTAAATAATGACGAATCTGCATGAATGTATGTTTGTTTTTCGCATTGTGAAAAAACAAGGGTACCTAGAGTCATCAAATTTTGAATAAAGTAGTCTTCCGAGCATGGGCGCCTGGAACCCCGAATTTGGAATTTGTTTTATTGTATATTTCATATTTTGTAAAACTTTAACGAATTTTTGGTTAAAGAACTCAACAGTTTAAAGCGAAGAATAGCAACACTGTAAGGAAGGAATAAAACATTTTTATCTCCATCATGTGAGACTGTCTATCGGAAATTCTAATGATAATTCTATGTTTAAATATTTTTAGCTTAAAGGTGCGTTAACCCAAATGCTCTCGAAACGTGTATGTGTCAGTAAATGGAAAAACAAAACGCCTCTTTGAGCATAATATGAAATCTGAAAGCTTTAGGATTTTACTTATTTTTACTTCCTTGTGCGAAGTAAAAAGAAAGTATTGTAATCGCGAAAAACTTCAGGCATCATATCTCAACGAAAATATTAATTTTGACCTCTATCGAATGCAATTTAACAATATTTTTGCGTGACATCCGTACGTAAGGACAGAATAAAGAACTCTTTTCCAAAAATTATAAAACTGATTTAAAATGAATTCTGAATTTCTGTCGCGTCTGTGCGCATGTACGTACATATGTACGTATCTCGCATAACTCAAAAACGAGTAGCCTCAGAACATTGAATTTTGTATATAGGATTGCTATAGCATGTAGATGTGCACCTCGTATTTTGGTTGTAATCGGCCGCACCAAAAGTATATAATTATATGTATATATTATATGAGTATATATGTATATCTTATATGAGTATATATGTATATCTTATATGTTTGTAAATTGGACACTTTTTGCTTTGAAAATGATTAAATTATGTTATTCTTATCTTCCGGTTAAGGTTTTTATGCCTTTAGTAAAACAGCATGCGATACTTTTAGAATTATTTACAATTTTAAAAAGTTGTTTACAGTGCCGTTAAGCCTTTTGCAATATCTGCAATGTTTGTTTACATTTGAAAGTAAGCTTCAAAAACACAGATAACGCTTTCTTTTATTATTGTGAATTAAATCATGCTTAATATATTCTGGAATTTATTCGAGGAAACAAGTGTTTAAGATTTACTTCATAACTTTCAATACAGGTATTTTGAGTTTTTATGTATTTTTGCCTTGTCGCGAAATAAAAACTGAAGTAATTGAATGAGAAATACTGAATTGTCTGCAAAAACTTTTTTTGTTTTTTTTGTTTGCTTAATTTCTTTTATATATCGTTTTAGATTTATTTTAGTATTTGAATAGAATATGTGGCCACGATTGGATAATTCTTAAGATGATACAAACTTTGTGCATTCTGAGTTAAAAAATGAATGAAATTTAACGCTGTTAAGCGAACCTATGGCCAAAGTGTCGCCATGGTAAACAAATATAGTAAATTTTAAAAAGTGCATTTATTCTATTGTGTTTTATGCGCTCATGACGAAATAAATTTAATTCAATCCAATAAGTTTAAATGAAATGCAAGAAAAAATGCGTATAATTTAATATTCCGTACAATCCGTAAAGTCATGTAGTGTACACATCAGATTTTTTGTTTCTATTTCATACTTTGTAAAACTTTAACGAATGATTCATTAAAAAATTCAACGATTTCAAAGAGAGAAGTAGCAATACTGACAAACAGTTATCTGTAGTAATAAATATCTGTTGTAATAACTGGAATAAAACAGTTTTATCTGTAGCTCGCGAGACTGTCTATCGGAAATACGCTGTTTTCAAGTATTTTTAGCCGAAATGTTCTCGAAACATGTTTGTAACATGTGTAAATGAAATAAACGCCCCTTTGGGCGTAATATTAAATCTGAAAACTTTAAATTTTTTTTTTATAAATACTTTAATCAAATTATTTTCAGAAAGTGAGCTTTAAGAATAACATTTTTATTACAAATTTCATTTACTATTGTAAATCGCATTTATATGTTCTTATTATATATATAAATGTACTTTTGTAAACCAATATTCTGATAATTAAGACACAATAACACGCCGAATAAATACTAATTCAGAAGTCAAACAACAAAAACAAGCGTTATATTTACAAAATTTTCACAGGACTAGTTTCGATGGTTTTACCGAACCACCATCCTCAGCTGCAAAACCGCAAATGAACAAAATAGGAAATAATGATTATATAAGATAAGAAAGCCTGGACAAGAATAAGCAAGTGGCGCCATCTGTTGGTGAAACCAGAACTAAAACATAATTTCTTTAAAAACCGAAGGCAAATTTGGATTGTAATTAGGATCGTTAACTAGAACAGAAAGATTTTTATGAATGTGAAATGCATCTAGAAAATCCAGTTCTCCAATGGAAGATGTCTTTTGAATAATTTTGGCAGCAGAAAAATTGAAAGTGTGGTTTTCGGACCAACAATGTTGAGCAACAGACGACTTCTGTGTTTCCTTTTTTCTAACATATGCCTCATGTTCCTTGACGCGAAATTTTAAGGCTCTCTTAGTTTAGCCAATGTAAATTAAACCATTGTAAATTAAACTGGCAAGGAATACTATAAATACCCCAGGAATTCATATCCGGAATGGGGTCCTTGAGTATGGAACTCGGAATTTTACTGATGGGAGAATAAACAACCCGAAAGTTAAATTTCTGCAAAATATGTGCAACTTTATAGCTAATTGATGGAAAGAAGGGAATGATAACAGAATTTTTATAATCTCCTAAAACAATATTCTGATATTTGCTTTGCTTTAATTAATAATTTAAATGAATGAAAAGTATTTTTACCTTCCTTTATTGTTCTTATACGGAAGTTTTTAAAGATTCGAGAATCTTTTTGTATTCGATATCGAAAAAATTTTGGATTTCTGCCATCTCCGTTTTAAAAGTATCTTACATTCCTTTCCTTTTTCTGAACCATAACTCTCTTTTTACTCCGTATAATCATTCATCTAATGAACGTTATGAATACACGAACGCCATTTCATAGTCACGTAAATGACATGACTGATAATGAGGCATTTGCTAATGTTACAATAATGTTAATTATTAGTTACACGTACTATTCCTTATATTATGAGAGCACACCTGAGATAATGCCCTAATTTCGTATATTTTCCTCAGGTTTTAAAGGAGACTAGGCAGAGAGCCGTGAGAGCCAGTCAATTAAATCCAAGTTGTGGCAAATTATAGTCCACCACATCTTAGTTCGGACTCCATTATAGAGATCATTATCCTTTTTGTTACTAGGAAAAGTGAAATATTAATTGACAACCTGACAGGATTCAGATCGCGGATCGTCTAAAATAATGACTTTGTTGTCGCTTATATGTGCTATAGCTTACTTACATTAAACAACATGCACGAAAAAATGCGATAATATCAAAACGCATGTGGTGTTTATTTTTATTTAATGCTTGTTTTGCGCCAAGAACTAACTTTATACAAATACTGTAATATTTTTCACTTTTTTTAAAAGAGGTGATTTAACGCTGTTAAGCGAACCTATGGCCAAAGTGTCGCCATGGTAAACAAATATAGTAAATTTTAAAAAGTGCATTTATTCTATTGTGTTTTATGCGCTCATGACGAAATAAATTTAATTCAATCCAATAAGTTTAAATGAAATGCAAGAAAAAATGCGTATAATTTAATATTCCGTACAATCCGTAAAGTCATGTAGTGTACACATCAGATTTTTTGTTTCTATTTCATACTTTGTAAAACTTTAACGAATGATTCATTAAAAAATTCAACGATTTCAAAGAGAGAAGTAGCAATACTGACAAACAGTTATCTGTAGTAATAAATATCTGTTGTAATAACTGGAATAAAACAGTTTTATCTGTAGCTCGCGAGACTGTCTATCGGAAATACGCTGTTTTCAAGTATTTTTAGCCGAAATGTTCTCGAAACATGTTTGTAACATGTGTAAATGAAATAAACGCCCCTTTGGGCGTAATATTAAATCTGAAAACTTTAAATTTTTTTTTTATAAATACTTTAATCAAATTATTTTCAGAAAGTGAGCTTTAAGAATAACATTTTTATTACAAATTTCATTTACTATTGTAAATCGCATTTATATGTTCTTATTATATATATAAATGTACTTTTGTAAACCAATATTCTGATAATTAAGACACAATAACACGCCGAATAAATACTAATTCAGAAGTCAAACAACAAAAACAAGCGTTATATTTACAAAATTTTCACAGGACTAGTTTCGATGGTTTTACCGAACCACCATCCTCAGCTGCAAAACCGCAAATGAACAAAATAGGAAATAATGATTATATAAGATAAGAAAGCCTGGACAAGAATAAGCAAGTGGCGCCATCTGTTGGTGAAACCAGAACTAAAACATAATTTCTTTAAAAACCGAAGGCAAATTTGGATTGTAATTAGGATCGTTAACTAGAACAGAAAGATTTTTATGAATGTGAAATGCATCTAGAAAATCCAGTTCTCCAATGGAAGATGTCTTTTGAATAATTTTGGCAGCAGAAAAATTGAAAGTGTGGTTTTCGGACCAACAATGTTGAGCAACAGACGACTTCTGTGTTTCCTTTTTTCTAACATATGCCTCATGTTCCTTGACGCGAAATTTTAAGGCTCTCTTAGTTTAGCCAATGTAAATTAAACCAATGTAAATTAAACTGGCAAGGAATACTATAAATACCCCAGGAATTCATATCCGGAATGGGGTCCTTGAGTATGGAACTCGGAATTTTACTGATGGGAGAATAAACAACCCGAAAGTTAAATTTCTGCAAAATATGTGCAACTTTATAGCTAATTGATGGAAAGAAGGGAATGATAACAGAATTTTTATAATCTCCTAAAACAATATTCTGATATTTGCTTTGCTTTAATTAATAATTTAAATGAATGAAAAGTATTTTTACCTTCCTTTATTGTTCTTATACGGAAGTTTTTAAAGATTCGAGAATCTTTTTGTATTCGATATCGAAAAAATTTTGGATTTCTGCCATCTCCGTTTTAAAAGTATCTTACATTCCTTTCCTTTTTCTGAACCATAACTCTCTTTTTACTCCGTATAATCATTCATCTAATGAACGTTATGAATACACGAACGCCATTTCATAGTCACGTAAATGACATGACTGATAATGAGGCATTTGCTAATGTTACAATAATGTTAATTATTAGTTACACGTACTATTCCTTATATTATGAGAGCACACCTGAGATAATGCCCTAATTTCGTATATTTTCCTCAGGTTTTAAAGGAGACTAGGCAGAGAGCCGTGAGAGCCAGTCAATTAAATCCAAGTTGTGGCAAATTATAGTCCACCACATCTTAGTTCGGACTCCATTATAGAGATCATTATCCTTTTTGTTACTAGGAAAAGTGAAATATTAATTGACAACCTGACAGGATTCAGATCGCGGATCGTCTAAAATAATGACTTTGTTGTCGCTTATATGTGCTATAGCTTACTTACATTAAACAACATGCACGAAAAAATGCGATAATATCAAAACGCATGTGGTGTTTATTTTTATTTAATGCTTGTTTTGCGCCAAGAACTAACTTTATACAAATACTGTAATATTTTTCACTTTTTTTAAAAGAGGTGATTCTTTATAGTCTATCTCAGTGGAACTGCGAGTACTTGAATCGAGGTCATTCCTACCCAGATTAGCTTTTTGTTAATTTTCTTTAATATATTTATTTGACAACAATAATTTGGATAGAAATCCTTGGGAGTTCCATAATATTTAATATTCTATATTGATTCTGCGAAATGATAAATCCAAGCAGAGTTGCATCCCGTTATTCGCTACAATTATTACCGTTTCATATTTGATCTTTTATACCATTCATAATTTGAAAATATATGAAAATATCGTGTTTTAACATTATAGGACAGCAAGGTATACTGCGTAAAAAAAAAGTGACAGTTCTATATCTCCCGTTCTACTGGGCCGATTGACGAAATTGAACTTGTGCTTTTAATATCTCGAAAGTGTGACTTAGGATATGCATTAGATTTATATATAGCATTGTTCTAATATAGGTATTTTTACATAAAATCGTATTTTTTCTAAAATGACATGCCAATTTTTTTCCATATTTCGATTCTACGACTCAAATTATGGCAAACTGCCAAGTTTTGTAAAAGTCGCAAGAGTAATTTACAAAATAAATAAATAAATAAAAATTAAAAAATTAAAAATAAATAGATCTTAAAATTGTAGCTCCTCAATGTTAATTGAATTTGGTATATATTTATTAATCTTTCTTTCTTTCTTTCTTTCTTTTTTTTTTTTTTTTTTTTTGTTAAACGTTTTTGATTCTTCTTTCACATTTTAAAATTTAGGTTCGTTACAAATAAAATTCGCCCATTTTTTATGATTTATCCTTAAAATTTGCATTTTTAAATAATTTTTATTAATTTTTCGAAAAATATTTGGATTATAATCTATGAAACTTTTACCATCACCTTAAGTAGATGTATTTCTAAGCATATCTGCAAAACATTAGAATTTTTCATTCAAAATGTCCGAATATATACGTGAATTTATATGTTGGCACATTTTGAAATTTGGCAAATTTGTTGAAAGCGATAATTAAATGTGGTTTAGGCACTTTGTTAAAATTATTTGAAAGTAGGAACGAAATGACTTTTTTTCCGTTCATCCACAATGTAAAATGGGAAAAAAATAGATTGCCATATATTAAGAAGTTCGCCAAGTGAATTATTCTTGGCGCAAACTGAAAAAAAATTGCGCCAAGAAACATTTTTGAATTTCTCCGTAAATTTCGCACTAAAATTTAATATTTAAACATAGTTTGAGTCGTAAAATCGAAATATGGAAAAATAAATAAATGTATATATATTTGATTTCATGTCAAAATACCTATATTACAACAATGCTATATATAAATCGGATCCTAAGTCGCGCTTTTGAGACAGGAAAACGCAATTTGAATTTCGTCAATCGGCCCAGTAGAACGAGAAATGTCCCATTTTTTTCCCGCAGTGTACAGTATCGAAACCGTTACATTAAATCTTGACTTTAAGAATAATCCAGCTGTCTAGCGTGTAACCTTTTTCAAATTAATTTGGAAAAAAGAGAACGGGAAATTTTGTTACAGGAGTAATATGCCAAAGATACCATAGAAAGCATTATCGTTTAGTAAAAAGAATAGTGAAAAGTCGATTATGTCCTCGATGAGATTGTAATGAAGGTCTATCCATTTGCTGGTAAACTGAAAATCATTTATACTACGATTGTAGGCACTGAGATATGCGATTATTGCTTATAATATAATAAATGAACTAATAACCTTTTTAAGTAACGTTTTCACGTGTAAATAACATGTAAAAATATTATATTATAATACTTCCTATAACTATATTTACAGGTCTGTATACTATAATGCGAAAGTAACAGAGGAATAATTTTAACTAATTTTAATTCAGATGTCAGTTTTTTAGTCTATCAAGTTAAAACGTCTTTGGAATTTTTAACTTTAATCTGGTTTCTCGAAGAAAGGATGGACTGCTCTTTTTTCAAGAAGCATATTTTATATTTGAATTCTATAAATTTTGTTAGTCAATTAATATATTTCCTTTTATAATAAATTGTATCATTAAAATTCTGAATTCATGCAAGATTAATCATGTTATACAGTTTCTGAAATTCTGGGAGGAAAATTAATAATTTTGCTTGTAAATCAAAAACAAAATAAAATTTTTATGACGTAGTTGACTGACTAATATTTGTGGATTAACATACTCGTATGTCTCTCTGTGTAGCTCCACCAAAATGGACCAAAGAACCCCAGGATGCATCTGTTGGTCTGGAAGGTCGCATTAGCTTAGATTGCGAAGTCAGGGGGCATCCGAGGCCGAAGATAACTTGGTTCAAGATAAACGGTAAGTCTTTCAAATTCTTCTTAAGTATTGTATTCAAAATACATTAACAGAAATCATTAGCTACTTTATTATGCGTGGATATTCTAAAGTTGCTGGGTCTCATCTTATTTCAGTCTCATGTCAAGCAAACTTAATGAAAGAGCATGTAATGGATTTTTGGTTACAGCTGTTCCTTTTCACTTATAATAAGTTGCAAGTGTTTAAGACAGGAGTACAACGTTATTCATTATGACTGATCAGTTTCAGATGCTTTTATGTTTGAAATTTTCAAGCGCAAAAAGGCCAGCAAGCTGTGCGATAGGAACAAAATTGTTTTACTTAGAAAATATTTTGTGGATTTTTTTCACTGTAAGAATAAAATAAAAATAATATTTAACTGTTATATATTCTGTGCAACTTATCCTTTGTTAATGACTTCACAGTAATAACAACGCGCTTTTTGAGATCATATCCTTAAAGGGAAAATTTACATGACGTAACACCCATTCGTATAAGAGGCCAAATGAAATACCAAGGCAGACAGCAGTCGGTCAGTACTGCGGAAATACTTCATCAACATATTTTGCATCGACATTTTGATAACGTAATAAAACTTTCAGAATTCCAGGAGATTTCCTTTCATTATTCCAAAGTTATGCATATTAATACGAACTGAATTAACGTCAACTAAAATCAGGGTAACCAGTCTGCAATATCCGTATATTGCGAGCATTCATAAAATTTAAACGTTATAAAAAAGTTTACGATTTCAGACACAGTTTCAAATTACAGTATTTATTGAATGTTTAACACTTCCGAGTTCTTCTTTCATTCCCTTAAAAAATGAAATACCTTTCTTAGACTTCGAAGATGACTGGCTTTCCGAATAAGTTTAGATTGATAAGAAAACCTTTTTATCTTATCTTTTAGGAAGGGTACTCCATCTGCTCTTCGGGAGTGTATTTAACTGAAGAGCGTTCTCTTTGTGAGGAGGTAACAAGAGGGAGGTGGCTAAAAAATTGAAGGCAAAGATTAATTGGAGATTTGACACGGAAAAGAGATTTTAAACTCTTCTTAAGCACAAGGATAAAGTTATTCATTTCATTATTATTACGAGGCTTTGCAGGGAGATTAAAAGTTTCGTAGCGCTTTCAGAAACCATCTATAGTCACTGTTTAGACCCTTGCTATCAATTTTAGATATACTTTGAAAGCAGAAATATGATAAAGTTAATCTAAATAGAATGTCTATCTAATTACTTAATTCTTAATAATCAATCCTAATTTCTATCTTCCTAACAAGCATGCCACTCAAATCAAGAACATAGTGTTTGGAAACTATGCAGTTTGTAGCGGTTACAAAGATTATGATTGTTAAAATATGATAATAATAAACTTCAATGTAACAAATGAGTTGTCGCTGAGTTTTTTAAGCTCTGTGACGGTATGAGTAACCTTTGTGTGAGATGCATCAAGTTTTCAGAGAATCTAAAAAGGTTTTTAAACGCTTCTTTCTTTCGAAATCTAACTGACCACCAACATTCTTTTGTGGTCTAAGTATGTATTGAAAGGGGTAGTTTATGTCAGGAAAAGAATGCTTTTTTTACCGAGAATTACCTGTCTGGAATGGCTTGGAAGCAGTCATGTGAGGTCTAGATTATCTAGCGCAGTGGGTCTCAAACTGTAGTCCGCGGACACGTGGTCCTCGAAGCCTGCATTAGATTTCTGAAAGAATATAAAAAATAAAATTCAACTGAACATTCCACACGATAGTTGAAACTCTCAGTGTTTGAAAATTACACATCTCAATCGTCTATTATATTTTTCTTCTAAGACTGAGATTTTGTGAAATTTATGATTGGTTATCCAATCTACGACTTTCCACTCCATTCTTATCAACAAAAGATGATTTCAAGCAACAGGATTATGGTTCTTCTCATCATCGTTTCGCTGCACATCTGGAGCAGCTGGGCTCATTACCAGTGAAAACGGAATATAGTGAACTGGACCATAATGCTTCAAAAATTGTAATTCACTTTGCTTCTAAGTACCTGTCTGAGCAAAGGTTTTCATCAAACTTATAAAGTATTGAAATCGACTTAATGCATATGCTATCTCAGACTTCAGCTTAGCATACATCCAAACACAAAGCAGCTGTGCAAAAATCGGCACGCTCATGCATCTCATTAAAATGAGTACTAATAATTTTTGAATTTTTAGTTAGTAGTACAAAGATTATCTAAACTTTAATAGCTTGGAATTATTAAACAGGAATACGAATTTTCTTCTAATAACTTAATATCTATAAAATTTAATGAATTTTAATTAATTATATTTTAAAAATGTAAATATACTGTAATATACATATGCTAAAAGATATATATGCTGAAATAGTGTATAAGTATGCATATGGTAAAATATTGTTTTCGAAGTAGAAGGTGCAAGAATAAGGTGCTCCCCAGAACATTCTAATTTATAAAGGTAATCTCCACTTGAAAAAGTTTTAGAAATGTTGTTCTAGTGGCTTCAGCGTCTTCGAAAGTTTTATCTAAATGAAAGTCTATGATTCTGTTGAGCAAAGTACTATGGATCAGCGACAAATGCTCAAAGCAGTTGCGAATAATATGTTATCAGGAATGGCTTACAGCTTCCCTGGTAAAGCTTCAACAACTGGTAGAGTAAATGCTTTTGTATATAAAGGCTGCCATTCATTTTAAGAAGATCCGACGCAGTTGGAAAATTGCTTGTGATATGGTGTACATTCTCAGTGTTCGTATATTAAAAGCTACATCACGTGTGTTCAAAATTAAAAAAATTAATTTACCTCAAATAATATAAGTAAAGAACATAATATAAGTAAATTGTCATTTCTAATAAATTCCAAAAGACTTGCAATAGATGAATTTTAAACCGACCGAATCACTGAAATTAAAATTTCATGTAATTTGAAGTAACATAGAAAAGTCTCGAAAGCCATTTTATTGTAATCTAAGTTATACAGCTGTTACTTTTATTACTCACTCAATTAACCCATTAACTGTCAATTTTTTTCCTCAATTTACATTTATTTCTAGGTGTCTAGATTGATAAAAAGAGTGGAAATTGAAATATAAATGGAATATAGATGGAATTTGCCATATGGCCCAAATGAGGATCGACGTTCAAGTAGCCTCACCGTAAAATAAAATTCACATTGACACTAAATATACAGCAAATACACTCTAAAACCATTATAGAGAACACGGTAATACACTGGAGTTAGAAATGATGTACATAATAATATGACATACCACGTTTTGAAAATGTTGAAATCTAGAAACTCACAAAAATTTTACTTCTTCTCACAAATAATACTCTCCAGCTCACTCATACAACTACTACTGAACAACTCATGCAAAAGCTTGAAAAAGGTTTAAACAACAATGTAAAAAAAGTAACCATTGTTGCCAACATAATTAAAGTTACCAAAATTTCACTACTAAAGCAAATCCCCAAATGGAGATCATGGCAGTTAATGAGTTAGTAATCCTGTATTTCTTTTTATGGGCAAATTCTTTGCTCATGATAATATGAGCAAAAAATAATTGTAAGGTTGAATTAATTTTGAAATAAATGAAACAATGGGAGCAGAAATGTTATTATTAACTGCTTAAAATTTTTAAAGTAAATATGCGCCACTCCATATAAGATGTTCCATAAATTAAATACTAAGTCAAATTGGAAGAGAATACGGTAAAATTTAGAATTCGTCAAAAAGATAACTTAATGTGGCATCGATTTTGAACAAAACTCTACCGATTTTCAGGGCTGTCAGATACAGGTTTCTCTTCTTCTCTCTTCTTCTAACAAACATTTTATATCGGAAATACTGAGCGATGAAACTTGTATCTGATCGCCTAGGAAGTTTTATTCAAAATCTACGCCAAACTAAAATTGCTTTTTTTTGGCCTAATTTTAAATACATAAATCTCAAAAAGGAAACTAAGACGCTTTAATACAGGTTTTTAAGATATTTGTGTGAAAGTATCTTGCAAAAGCTCATTGTGTTTATTTGGGATTACATATTCGGATAATCAAATCCTTTGAATCTTGGCAAAGATATGAAATTCTTGAACTAGATACATCGTGCTTTAAGTCAGAGGAATATTTCGAGTCGCAGTGTAAAGAACCTTTAAACGGCTTAACTCAAAATTTTATAAAAGATTAGTTTTTTCCCCTCGGGAAGGGGGATCTAGAAGAAGCATTCATTAAAACAAGAATGCCATTGTCGCAATTTCAGTGATACCTGAATAACTAATATCATCACGCGTAAGTTAAATTTAAATTTTAGTACTCTATGAACTTTTCAGTTTTTTTTTAAATTCTTTTTACTGCTGCACGTTTAGTGTTTATCAAAGATATCTCTCGGAAAAAATTCGCTATCCCCATGCATTACGCTTGTTTAAACGATTCTGAAAATGAAAAAAAAAAAAAAAAAAAAAAAAAAAAAAGAATTCATTTGTGACATTTGAAAAAAGAAATAAAATCTTACTACATGCACTAAATTTTATTTGTATCTTCTTCGTATAAAGCATGAGAATATTTCTAAAAACTCTATTCTTTAATGTTGTTTTTTTCTTTCATTACGCTCATGTTTCAAACTTTGTTTCGATTAAGTTCTTTTAGTATTAAATAAGAGTTTTTTTCTTCTCTTTATTCGCATTCTTATATGAAATATTTTAGGGCCTTTCGGGATTTGGATTCGAATACTGGAGAATTTGGGATTCGTTCTATCTCTAGTATTTATTAAAAATGATATATTGGTAATTTTCTGAAATTTAGTATTTTTGTTGCATTTTAGGTAAAGCTATTGTAAAAGAAGTAAATATACATAAATAATGAACTAATTTAGCCATACGATTGCATCGATTAATGCTTAGGTAATGCAAGCGAACATGTAAGAAGCGAATTTGTTGTCTTAAGGTCTTATTTTGTTTCTTAATATACTATATAAATGTATTTTAGGCACAAGGTGTAATGATTCGAGTCTGATCCTTGCGTTACTCAAACAAAAGGGGAGTTTTTTTAGCACTCTGATTGGGTGTTCAGAATCCGCAAGAAGAGAAATATGTGCTTGAAAGCATTTTGTCATCTTCTTCGAGGCCAAGATTTTTACTGTTTTTCTTTCCTCCTTTCTCTTCTCTCTGCGACGTGACTGAAGTGTGATATATAGCGGACGCACTTAGATATTGACGTAGATGCATTGCGAACAAGGCCACGCTATTTTCTGGTTTCGTGGATATCAAAATCACGGTAATTGTATCTCCGCTTTTAGACAAGAGAAGGATGCATTGGCTTTTGTCTTTGTGGTTCTAATATTTAATAAAAATCTGAAAGGGTTCAGATTTTAACGGTCGCCAAAAAAGGGTTTTTTAAAGATCTACCAGTCTGCTTTTGCACTCACTCCTGCTAACTCATTTCTTCATGTCTTTTTAGGTTTATTATTAAGCAACATTTTCTTCGCACTTACGCCATATACAATTCAACAGAAAAATTAAAAAATTAAAAAAAAAAAAAAAAAAAAAAAAAAAAAAAACGCAGACTTCCTGATGAAGTGTTAAGTGTTAGCATACATTTTTCTATTTTTTTTTCAGTCTTTTCTCAGTTTATCATAGCAATGTACACTTTTCTTAATAAGATGTCTTGCAAACCTTTCTTATTATTATTATTTTCTTTTTTTGTGACTTTAATTAACGGTTTGTGGGTTAAAATTATTAATTAACTATCATGCTCTTCTTTTTTATGTTAACTGTTATAGCACATAAATTTTAGTTGAATACCAAAATCACAAAATATTTTAAAACAGTATATCTTTAAAATTCCCGATAGACAGTCTCGCGAGCTGAAGATAATAATGTTTAATACGTATAGTGTGTCCACTGCTTGCTTTCGAATCGTTGAATTTGTTAAAAATTCATAAAAGTTTTGCAAAATATGAAACATAAAATTCAAAATTCGGTCTTTCAGGTGTACATGTTCGGGTGGAGGACTACGTTATTCCAAATTTGATGACCTTAGATACCGACGTTTTTTTTTTTCGTGTGAGAGAAAAATAAATAACTCATGTAGATTCTTCATTATTTAATTTCTTAAAGTGAATAATAATTTCTTAAGTAATACAGGGCGATAATAGTTGATGGCCACAATTTAAAAAGTGTTTCAAACATTTAAAGTGATACGGCGTCAAATGCCGTTTTGAGACTAAGAGCTCATTCGGGCTAATGCTCTTTTGGGCTAAAAATTCGTTTTTAGGTGATGAAATGATGAAAATAACAATTTTTATTTATTTGCTATTATGTTCCGTCATTTCTCAAACAATCTCAAATTCCGTTCGTAGAATTTGAAATTTATATTTGTGAAATCATTTTTTATGATGTTTGTGAATTATGATATTTTTAAGTGTTAATTACATACAGTGGCTGAGTGTTGCTGGTAGTAATATAAGCGATTAAAAATAAACAATATGTTTGTTATTGTCAAAAAATATATTTATAAGAGAAAAAATACAGCAAAATAATAAAGGTTCGTCCTATTGATTATATTTAGTACGTTCAAAGCGCTTTAATGTTATTACCTTAAATTTTGTTTAATTTTTAAACTGTACTTAAGAATGTATAATTTCTTAACGACACTCAGATTAATGGCAGTATTTGATTTAATATAGAACTAATTTCAACTCTCTCTTTCTGTTTTTTTTTTCAGGCGAGGAAAGTGATCTACTAAAACTAACGGATAGATATCAATTAGCTGACAATGGTTCTCTCATCATTGGTGATGTGAAGCCAGAGGATGCGGGGAAATATGAATGCAAAGCATCTAATGATATCGGAAACGGACTGAGCAAAGTAGTGTCCTTAAGCGTCCACGGTAAGATGAAATAAAATAGCGTACGAAGATAAAACAGAATAGCGAACAGCGATTCGAAAATGCTTTGCTTTCAAATATCTCGGAATATTATGCTCGTCTCAAATATTTCGAGCAATTTATCTTTGTTATATTTGGACTGCTATACTTTAGAATTATTATTATTTTCTATGCCTAAAATTTCACATAATCTTTATAGATACAGAAGTGTAAAATTTTACATTTTGAATAACTTTTCAATTTTCCTTATTTTTTCTTTTTTTACGATTTTTGTGATTTTGGCACGCTGGGGGAGGGGAAATTTATTTAACTGGATTTGTATGTATCATTTGATGCTGTAACTGGCATTTTTAGACTGATAATTTCGAACTGTAAGAATAATCATCGTATACATCAATCTTCGTTTTGCATTGGTGCTTGGTTTGACATATAATTTTTTATACTTTCCCAAATTGCGAAGTAACTTTTTAAGCAGGTAAGATTTTTCGTCTTAACTGACATAAGGGTATAATACTTTTAACATCTTATATGTGTCGTTGCTTAAACCTATTTTATTGAATGTATTTATAACGCCTTTTCGCAAACGCTTAAAATTGACTTACGACTGCATTATGAAAAATATAAACTTTTAGATAGGTATTACGAAGAAATATCTCAAGAAGGTCTTAAGTTTAAATCAAATATAAACTCAGACGTTTCTTACACAATTCTATTCTTGAAGAACATACGCTTCATTGTGTTTAAGATAACATTTAACATTTATTTATTTGCTGTATTATGTACTAAATTTCTTGTGCAAATTATGTACTCTGAATTTAGTTCTTTACATAATGACATCGTCAATGAAATTTTAACGAATAATATTTTGCTTTATTAAAACTCGGAAGTATTATAATTTTGTGTACTAACGTTCTAAATAGAACATGTAAATGAACTTTGCTCGTCAAGCAATCAAGTAATAGTGCGTTCGTAATAAAAACTTTATACAAATTCTGAATTTAGTTGTCTCTCTAGAATGCGTCTTTCGTAACTGATATTGGTATATTAATATCTTACACATAGCTGCAATTTAGTTTTGAATTAAAATTTCTTTTTATTTTCTAAATTTTTAAGAACTAAATAATTAACAATATAGACCATGAAAAATTTATACCGTTTGAGTATTGATTTTACAAAAACGGATGGCAACAACTAGCTCATGTTCTATGGATCGCCTTAGCGTTTGTCTAACTTAAAGCTCAAAAGATTCTAAGTGTCTCTAGTTCTCTTAATAGAAATACATATATAAGTTTATTTTTAGTGATGTTTGAGGACTTCGAAATTAAAAATATTTATTATATCCTCTGAGTGCCGTTAATTAAAATACATTTCATAAAAAATAAACAATGTATCATTATTATGAAAATTTACGAATTCTTTTATTTGTGAGAGAGGAATTTATATAAAAGAATAAATATCACTGATTAGGACGCCAGCCGCTACCGATGGCTGTTAAATACATAGTATAGGTTGAACGTTACACAGGCTTTCAGTTACCTTTTAATTACTTGTCGTCTGATCTTCTTATGCCTTCGACTAGATTCTGCGACTCGTAATAATATGAAATTTGTTTCTTATATTTCTTAATTTTCGTACTCCAGCAATGTTTCGCCACATTTTTACTTAGCTGATAAAATTTCGAATATGTGCATTGAAAAGTCACCAGTCAAGAGCGCAATATCAATTGCGCATAGTCACGAATGAAATATCTAATTCACAATACATCTTTATGGTAAAGAATGAAAAGTTAATTCAAGAGCAATTTATCATTGGGGAGCAAGGGAAAAGATAGCGTGCCGTAATCTCCGAACACAATCGCTCTGTCTACGTGATTCTCTCTTTTTTAATTTAGTCCTGAATAGCGCTGGTTTTACGCTATGATTCACAATCTATCCGGTGATATCCGAATCTACAAAGTGGAACACATTATCCGGCATCGTGACCTATTCAAAATCGCCCTACCTCCCACCCGATGGTTAAAAAAAAAGTAAAAAAATGAAAAAAGGGATTTCAGTTGGGGGGGCTGCAAAACTAAGACAGCGAAGAAAGTGACAAAAGTGTAATACAATTTGGTCTCTTTCGGCCGGGTGGGCCGAGGTAAAAGAGGGGCAGAAGATGGTGCTCCATTTTCTATATATAGGCTGCAAAGCCAGTCGTATTTCGCCCGCTGCTCCATGGACGAGGATAAGAGAGAGGAATACAGCTTAGGTTATTGATTGAAGAGATTCCGCAACGAAACAAACAGGGGACCAGACACAAATTGGGATTAATTAGGAGAGTTATTTTAACTCTAAGCTACATGTTGTGAATCATGCTACAATTCAGTTGTTTGTGGTCTAATGTTTCCGTAGATTTTACTTTGTTATGTTTGCGATCAAGAAATTTTCTCTTGTAAAGAATATTCTGTAACAAATATTTGGGCTTATTGTCACGCACATGCATATAAACAAATCTTTCTCGTTGTAATGCCGAAGTGAGAACGAAAATTAAAACCAACTTCATTAAAGTGAAAAATATTCCAGCAGAAAATTTATTTAAAGCGAAGAAACTATAGATGTGCGTATGTACAATGAACTTCAAGTATTATGTTACGTATTTTAATTAATAAATTATGCCTTAACTTTAAAAAAATTTGAAAACTGCGAAATGTAATGCATAGTACGTAAAAAGAAAATAACGTTGTTTTATTATGTTTTTATTTATATGTCTTATATTCAACTGTCATTTAGTCTTAATGTTTTCCTGTAAAATTAAGATTCTGATTGAGAGTAAGTTGTCGGTTTTTAGTAGATGTATATTTAAAGTGTGATGTTATTTTATTTGACGTTTCAACAGTTTCTAGTGCCTTTTGATTTGAAGTAATATTCTGCCAATATAGCCAGATTCTTTCTCGAAAGTATTTCATCGTCAAGGACTAGATTCATCGGTCATTTTGATATCTCATCAGCACGAGCGGTGTTGGAGGTGCGTCTCAGATTTCACTCGCGAGAAGGGTAAAAAAAATATATACATTGCAGCAAAGCTTTACAAAAATTGCAATATATGATTACAAGGATTCAGACTCGTACTCCTGGCTTCAAACTAGCAGTAAGAGTCCGCCAAATTAACCTTTAATACCCATCAAGAGAGGAGTAGTAGAATCGTCGAACATTGATAGAATAACATAGTTTAAAATTTCTGCAAACGGGTTGGTTGCAGGATAATTTTAAGGATTTTCTGTATACGAAACTTGAATGTGAAACACTTTCCTTTACAAAGACCTCCGTGAAGAGTTCCTTTACCTTAGGCAGATTGTTCTCGTGTACTTTTCCAAAATCTGAACAATTCAATTCACTTTTGATACTATGTAGAGACATTAGGATTTTTTTTGGAAGCAGATGATGAAAAATGAGCAATCGATTTCGCCGGGAATCGAACCACGGACCTCTGGAATACCGGCCCAGTGTGCAGACCACCACACCACGAAGGCACGCCAAGAAGGTGGGTGAAATACCCTTATATACCTTTTAAAGGTTTTAGGGGTTTTAGGTTTTAGGGGGTTTTAGGGGACCCAGTCGCCAAATCCTGGGTGAGGAGAATTATCATCCACCACCCTTATAGTTAGGGCGCCACTGTAGAGACATTAGGAATTTTTAGAAGCAGGAAAGATGTAAAATATACAACGCCTTCGCCGGGAATCGAACCACGGACCTCTGAAATACCGGCCCAGTGTGCAGACCACCACATAACGAAAGCACGCCTAAGTGGGAGAAATACCATATAACTATTATAATATAAAATTTCTTTGTCATCAATTTGACGTATCTTGTTGAGGTGTGTTTTTCCAAAATCGCGTTACTTAAATATGGTTTTAAATAATGATGGGGCATTTGAATATTCTTTTCCAACTAATCTTGAAAAAATTCTGGATTCGAAAGCGAATTCGAATGTATCAAATGTGAACCTAAATAGTCCTTAACCCCTTTAATTCAAACCATTTGGAAAATTGTTCTTATATAAGTCCTACTGAAACATTCGTTAAAGAAAGCACAATCATTGCATTTTCAATGGAAGTGAATCGCTAGAATTGTTTCTTATCGGCGTTGAATGTCATATTTGTAATTTTCAGGAGAGAATTAAGCATTTTATGTTTAATATTTATTTGCGTTAATTAAATAATCCTGACCCTTCTGTACTTATATATATATATATATATATATTATTAAAATAAAATTATGTTAGTAATGTAAAATTTAAAATGTACATTTGAAGGAAAAATTATACGTATATTTTTCTAAAAACACTCCAGTATTTATGATGAAGGTACATATATATTTATTGAGAACACTTGTAGCTTAAGCCTCATTTTTTCAATAAAATTTGACAAAAGACAATATTTCTAAAACGATTAATTTTTTTAGGTTTCTCTATTAAGTTCACATATAGATATATGTAAGAATAAAAGTCTGTAAATACAAATCAACAATAGCTCCTTAGTGCCTTATTTTAATTTGGGTATTTTCCCTTTCTTGCCTAAAAATAATAATAATTTTTTCTGAAATGCACCATTTCTAGTCTAATCATATCATATGATTTTAACATACACTGCTGATGTAATTAGAACTAAACCTCTACCGGAAAATAATCTTTTTACAGAAATATTATTTATCCAATCAAATGCAATGGAACCGAAACTAACTCATTCTCAATTAATAATTAATTCAAAATAGCTCAAAGAACTCTCAACTGAGATTTCATCCTGAACACAAGGCACTTGCGTTCCGTCATCGGCCTATCACCTCCTTCTCTTATTATCGCAAGGCTATTAAAAATTAACTTTTCTAGAACAGGCACGATTAATGTGCTAAGTATTTGTGGCCTCAAACGTCAGTTAAAATAAAAATGAATTTTTAATCTGCCTCAGCTGCAAATTTTCTGTTCATTACGGATCATCATCCTCAATATTCATATTATTAACTCTCCTACATCATTACATCTAGGTCTGCTTCATTACATATATATGTGTTTGTATATGTTTATGTGTACACACCTCTACATGAGCGATTATATGATTAACGTCTACATGAACGCTTTTTTGTTCACTCCGTAAGCAAGTATACAATTTTTATTTAATGTGTAAATCTTTCTTTTAACTTAATTTTAGTTAGTTTCTTTTGCCGAGAATGTTAACTGTTATTTCCATTCAATGATAATCTTGATAGATAAAAATCATTGGAATAACAGATTTGTAACTAGATCGTTGTGAAAATATAAAATAAAAATATTCTCATTTCCTAATATGAAGTATAAGAAGGTTGAAAAGGTGCACTACAAGGTTGAAAGTGAAAAGAAGGTTATGTCGTGCGAACTGCAAATGCTCCATATGTATGAGAGAATGTAAACAAATGGAACTGATGCACATAATTTGTAATAATATCTCCTTCGCATTGCGAAAATGAGCTTGATAAATTCTGTTTTTTCGAAAGGAAACCGCAAAAATACGAAAAGAGTTTACGGATTACTAAAGAAACCGAAAACAAGTTCAACAATTGATTTGTACAGTTATTGCAAAAATAGATATTAATTTTGAATATGAACATGAATTTATATCAAATTTGGATGATATTATAGATTTCTGAAAAGAATGCATAACAGAAAAAACGCATGAAATTGAGGAAATTTAGGAGGAGCTTTCATAATCCACATTTTCGATATAGTTTCAGTAGAAAACAGGCCTCGATCTTTGACATCGAGGAAGTTTGTCCTAGAATAAATTGTACAAACAGTCCTCCAACGATTCATCACCAACACCACTTGTCAACATTTTACAACTGTCTCCACTGTCTCTCCATCCTGAAAAATAAAATTTGGCGTGTAGAGTCACTAGGTTTTTTTTTTAAGCAGGAGATGTGAAAAACGTGCACTGCCCTCGCCGGGACTCGAGCCCTCGACTTCTCGAATACGAGTCAAGTGTCTTTCTAATTATACCATAAAGGCATCCTGGAAAGAGAGAGAAAATATCTCATATACTCCCCTTTTTATACGGCGACTGGGGATTAGGGGATCCAGTGGCCAAATCCTGACGGTGAAGAATTATTATCCACCATCTTTTAGTTCGAGCGCCACTGTACAGGCATTAAGATTTTTCGATGTCAGGAAACATGAAAAATGTGCAATGCCTTCGTCGGGACTCGAACCGTGGGCCTCTCGAATACGTGTTGAGTGCGCTTCCAGTTACACCACAAAGGCAGGCTAGAACAAGGGAGGAAAATGACTAATAGGCTTCTTATAGGTATCCTCTGTTCTTACATATGTTGTATCATGGATGCTTTTACTATATATTAGATTTTGTATGTTACTTGATATGATTTAATCAGTGTTCGGACATAAGAACATTAAAAAAAAATTCTTTTGTAAATTAGTTGCAATTCCCTTTTCAGTTTAAATAAATGTTGCGGAATCCTGTACTTTTGCAAAGCCGGAAAATTATACTTTATAAACGAATGATCAAAGATATTTTACAATTTTTAGCAAATTCATTTTTCTTGCTGTAAATGTTTTATTTAGATATAAAATTATATGTGGCATGGGTTTAAGTTTAAATATCTAAATAAAAATGTGTGAATATCAAATTAAACAGGTCTTTTAAATTTGTCGTGCATGTGCTTAATTCATTGAAGAAACATTGTAATGGCATATCTGCCTTCAGAGCAGATGCGTACGTTGGTGAATATATTTTTCCATTGCTGTGACCTATGGAAAGAAAGATCAGCAGACACTTCTTCAAAAGTGTATTCATATTATATTTATAAATCATCAAATACCAATATTACATGACTAGACGTCAACGTTTAAAATACGTGCATTTATATCTTACGTAACGTTAGATACGAAGAAATGCTTGTAGAGAGAGCTATGTATTTCTATTTTGATTCCATTCATATATACAATAAAAGTTTTGCAGGGCCAAAAGAATAAGTTTGCAATTTTATGAAAAATAAAGAAATATTATTGTTTATTTTAACTGTTTATATTTTAACTGTTTATATTTTAACTTTTGAATATGTTAAAAGCATAAAAACTGCACAAATTCCTCACAATCAGTTAAACGTATTATTTTAATTTCGCTAAATGTATCATACGTATATATGTCATTATATTTTATTCCCTACCTTAGTCTCATCTATAATCAAGTTGTTATGAATAAAATACATTTGATTTTATATTATCATCAAAGATTCATTTTATACGCTATATGATATAATTTTGTCGGTCACTTTTGGGGCCTCGAAATCTTCAAGCATATGAAATACAAAATTTTAAAGTCAAGGTTACAAGGCGTATAAATCCAGCATAGTTATAAAATTTTGAGTCTGTTTCATCAATATAATCCCATTCGCGTGCATCAACACCTGCTTTCTCTTCGTCGGCAGTTTTTTAAAAATATATTTTCCGTGAAATGTAAAAATCTCAGTAATACCTACTTAAAGTAGCTTCTGATCTCCGCTGCATTTGCTCTTCCATCATTGTCTTTTATGACAAGCATCACATATCTCAGCGGAATATTCACCGTAAAACATTCTGAGTAAGGAAAGGATAACTTCCACGCATGAATGAATGGACGATAATCGTAAAACAACTGAGTAATTTTATTTTACGTTGATAAAAGGCTGAGATAAAGAATGAATTTCTAAAAGGTTTTTTTTATTTTATGGCTAGACGAAAGTTCCGTTTTAACATCAGACGTTATATGTATGGTAACTTGGTTTAATTTTCTGACAAACACATTATCTGTTTAATGCTTTCTCTTTAAAAATTAAACATACTGTGTTTTTCCTCCACATATTTTAACACACCATTGATTCGAATACAAGACGACTCTGATCTTGATGCATTAAAGATCTTTTCCAAGAAAATTAAATAAAAGATGCCATATCTTGAAGCAAAACTAAACGAATGTGTTTATTGTTTTTATTAAATTATCTTAATATAATTTTAATGCATGTAAAATTTGTACAGTTTTTCAAAATGCAATGAAGGGAAATAGCATCCTTTTATATTCGAGACACTACGCTTAATCCAAATGCCAAAATATATTATCCAGTAAAAAATTTGGAAAGATCTCTCATAATTAGTGATACGCTTAATACTGTATGAAATTCTAAAACAGTTCATTTCAGCTAACCCTACCTCTGCTTTAGTGATGACTATTTCATATGCTACTAATTAGGAGGCAATAACACAGAGAACTTTAATATTTAGCCCCGGAACCAAATTTTTTAGACCGAATTTTGTGATTGTATGGGTGTTTCATGTACTGTATTAGTAATGCAAACATAAGGTAGTTTTCCTAGGGAAAATTTCGAAAATCTCATATCCTTGAAGTATGTATTTCTTTAGTGCTTTGCCATAATAGCTTGTATCGCTTGATTTTGCGTGGAACAAAATTAATTCATTAAGAATATATCAAACTTTAAAACTTTCTCTTTTATTTTACCTCACAACAATTATAAGACCACAACTAAGACAATTACTAAGATTACTAACAATTACTTTTTAACACCAGCGTAATATTTTGCTGCAATCATAGCAAAAGTAAAACCACAATTTAGAGAGAAGTTCTCTTTATTACGTATAATGGATTAATTCATAAAAGCAACCATGGAAAAATTTGACGAATACTTTATTTCTTTTCTCTCTGATAGAAAGAGTATTTGGAAACAAAGTTGATTAAAAAGGCATGTTTTACTTTATGTGGCTTTTGCTGAAATACTTAGCAGTCCAGCGAGTGCAAACTGAACCTGTAAATGTAATTTCTGTTGGCTTCCTCATCCTAAAATCGCTTTTCTTTTGGTAACTCTTTTTTTCCAAACCTGCTCATTTGCTAATGGTATTTACTAGAAGCTGGACAACACAATACAGCTGATATGATACATAATCCGCTTAAATTTAAAGACAGACCAAAGAGATATTAACGCTTCGGTAATGTTGCGGCCGTTCTAATGATGTCATTTCGGTGTATCATGACTTCATTAGACAAAAATAACCTGCTCATATCCGCAGTTCCGATAATGTTGCCTGAATAATGATCTGCTGATGGTAGTGACGTTATCGATTCTCCTAACCCTATAACATGAGGGAGTTTTCATCAAATTTATGTGCTCATCGAAAGCTTTTGAAGTTAAGTAGAATAACAGGGAGCGGAAGAATTAAATTGATTTTTTGCCATTAAATGAGTTAAACGTAATAAGGGGGGAGTTAATTTTAGTGTGAAAGAATTTAAATTTCTTGAAAATGTGTTAAAGTTAGATCAGAAAGAACCGAAGTGTTTACTTTTATCAAATAAAACAGATTCAGTTTGCAAATAGTAATACTTTTATAAACAGCTCTCAGGTGTTAGCATGATATTTAACATTTAAATTATTCTCTAGAAAAAGAGCGTTATTACTAAGACTTATGTCGACGAAAATGTTATTTAATAGAGTAGTATAAGATAGATATACTGGAAAACGTTTCAAATAAATATATATTTGCTTGCAGATTTTTTTCATAGTATAAGGATTATTTGTGTCAAGGGTTATATTAAAGTGATTTTTAAAGGAAATTTGTTAAAAACCTAACACTTATACCAGATTTAGTGTTTTTCACTCAAGGCTTTTGTTTTCTTTTCATTTAAATTCAGAAAACTTTAGATCAGCATTTGAATAATCTATAAGCTCCGAAGGTGTTTATATATTATTAAAACAAGTGCCAGAAACAAGTGACTGATCCTATTATATCTTTATCACATTGTAAGGTATTTCTCCCGCTTTCCTATCGTGTCTTCGTGGTGAAGTGGTTCTGCACGCTGGGCCGGTATTCCCGAGGTCCGTGGTTCGATTCCCGGCGAAGGCGATTGCTCATTTTTCATTTCTCTGGCTTTTCCAATTAACTTAACGTCTCTCCGTACCGAATTTCTGATACCAAAGTTAAAAAGCTGATGTCTTCGGTAATCAAACTCTCAAGTCCTTTCACTCGTTTGCATGTCAAACCTTTTTCATCATTTTTCTTTTACTGAATCTCTTCATAATTATTATATTATATTCATGATTCATTTTAATGAAATTTTTGATGAATGATTTCCGAAACAAATGGAGTATTTATAATAAGCTAAGATATACAAGCTTTCTTGTCTTGAAATAGATATGTAAATTGTAAAATATGAAACAAAATTATTAGACTTAATCAATTGGCAACAGATCTTGGAATTCATAAGTTTTAATTAAATGTATCTCTGTTTCAAAGGATGTGTTTTGCTGCGTAACTCTGCCGCATGTTACGTGATTCTTTCATTGCAATTGCTCTGCCCTGCGACATCTGTAGCCCAATCGCTGTTGAGGATTAACATAATAACTTTCAGCCTATAAATTGGATCGAAGTGAGTACGCATTCCTTTTTCTCGCGTGCTGTTGCCTGAGTAAACCACGTCTCTCGCTTCTACTTCTTTTTCTTTGTCTAAAATGTAAACTACGAATATTAAAGTGTAGGCCGTGCTTTCCTCGTGTTGAATCAGTTTTAAAAAAATGTATATTGCTGAAAAATTGTTTCTGTGAAAAATAACGATGTTTTAACCATCAAGCCACTTATGATTTTCACATCAGTTGTCAACTAAGCAACAGACTTTCCGCATGACTCAAGCATGATTTGAGTTTCTTTTCCCCCCTAAAAAACCACATCATCATATGCATAAATATGCTTTAATTAATACGTTATATTAATTAATTATATATATAATTAATTACTTTTGATATGTATTAATGGGTGCTTTGAGTTTTTTAATGTGAATACGGTTACAGTTTAAAACTTTTAATAAGCATAGTTTCCATAGTTTTATCTAAATCTACTAAAGAATTAAAGTTTACACGTTCTATTACACAATAGGTTTGCTCTTCATTTCTTAGAGGATAATCGAAAATAAAAAATTAATAAATATATATATATATTCTTTGCCTCAAAGTGAGAACGTCGCATTATTTTCGGTTTTTTTATGGTAAATAGTTTCGAAAAAATATTTTTGTTTTGAATATTGCAAAATCAGGATTGAACTTTCAGTGACACAGCCGGAGGTATATTGGAAAAGCTAGTTTATCTGAAAATTTCATGCTCTTCAACAACAACTATATACTGCAAGCAGTAATATATTCTCTATGCCTTTGGGACGAAAGAGATGTTTATCTCTTTTGTTTGCAGTTATTCAACTTATTCAAATAATCATGTCTTCTTTATTAATGGTTTAAAAATATTTTAACCCACTTTCGAAGAAAGAAGGCCCCATTTCTTTATTTTCTTCCTCTTTTTTTCAGATTTGTTCTAGATTTTATTCTTCTTCCATGTCACATCCCTCATTTTTTATAACTTTTTTTGGTATAATTTAGAAATAATACGCGCGAGGGAAATAATCGATTCTGATCTGTGTTACCTTTTCAAATCGGAGCATCGTCGCGATTGAGAATCGCAGGATGTTTGTATTACGAGGAAATGAATCTTTTCTCCTGTATTGCTTATATTTATTTGTTTAGTGGTAGGTGGTGACTGGCTTGGCATTTTAAATTGTTCAAAGGAATAATTGTGGAGGTATTGAGGATTTAGTATTTAAGAACGAGAAAAGAAAAATATCCGCTTTAAATGCTTACGACATAATTTTTCGAATGGCGAATGGAGAAAATCATTAAATGTTAGCCAGCTAGCAACCTGGAATTGTCTTTTTCTAAAAAAAGGTCTTATCACCTCGAAAACAGCTTTCTTTTTTATAATTAATTTTAATTTAATTTACAATTCTAGGTTTAGAGATTTTCGAAAAGAGCGTATCAGGAACAGTACTTAGGATTCCTGTATGGTATATCTAACTGCAGTGAGATTCCTCCTTTTCTTCAGATGGCTTTGTTTCAGTATAATGAGTGCTGATGAAGGAGAACATTTCTAGAAATTGCAAAATAAGCTAATGTAATTCCAAAAATATATTTAAAATGTTTAGAATATAATAAATTCCGAATTAAAATATTCAGAAAAAAGCTTTTGAATTTGAGAGCAAATTCAAATTTGCGTTTTGGGTTTCCCATTTCCATATTCTGGCTTTCAATTTGTAAAATCTTAAATTCCGATTATTTTCTGTTTTTTTTAATAATATGCAAAAAATCCAAACTAGAACAAAAATATTTTTTTATCTTTTTATTAGAGGCCAGCTTCATTTTGAACATTCTGATTTCGGAATGGATTATGGTGAAGCACTCGAGAGCTAGCTGCCTAAATAGCTATCTGCCTAAGGAGAGGAATGCATTTATGGAAGGTGTCTTAAAGGAAACTGACTCGTATTCATGTTATAGATAGGGAACACCACAAAACGCCTATACAGCCACACATCCATCAGGCTCAAAACCAAGTACAGAGTAGTTATTGTTTTCCGCTTTGTGGCAGCAAACTGGATTATAATTTTAAACATAACTAGACTATACTGATCATAAAAATGATTTGAAACGTCAAAAATAGGCAAAAAATTGCAAGAAAATAAGTATAGGTTACTATATATCTTCCTCCAACGAAAAAATAAGAAATAAGAAAAACTTACTCGAAGTTTTAATTGTTAAACGCTCTAAAAACTCAAACACTTTTATTTCTTGCTTTGTGACTTAATTCTTAGTCGCGTGATATACGCTGCGTTACTTTTAGTGCATCTCTTTTTTTTTTTTTAAAACTTTAAGTTTCTTATCAAAACCAGACTATATCTAAGCTTATTTTCCCAACACACTATTAAAAAGATGTGAATTTTAAAACACCGTATTACCTAGTTTCCTAGAAAGGGAAAATAAATAAATAAAGTGTATTCCTTCTTGTCCAATTTTCGTCCTGCATCAACAAGTCGAGCAGCGGGGTAGTTAGGATGGCATCGTCGGTGTGCTATATGGAATCGTGTCCGAGAAATGGTGTGCATCCTTATCGGCCGATGTAACAACCGAGGCTTAACGTACTGGGATCGATATTTCTACTCACGCTTCCACCCCTTTCCGGACGTAAGTGGCATCTCCCGGCACTTCGGGACATCTGGGCCTTCCATGCGTGCATCATGACGTCACTTTACAATCGATGACGTTTCTGAAGGGAAGAAGGGGGAGGGATGAGATTATCCAGGTCTCCCGGACTTTCTTTTGTCGATATCGACGGAGAGCGTGATGGGAGAACTGTTACGCGTGCGTTGAAACATTTTATTGCGGAAAAGATGCAATGTTGCACATTGCAGCGTCCGTGACACCCGGATGCAATTTTGGAAGGTTCTTGAAATTTCGTTAACGTAAACGTAATCCTTAAAAATTGAATCACTTTGAATATTAAACATAGTCGTCAGAAATTTTTAAGCTATTTCAATCAACGTTTTAAAGCGTAATTATTTTTTACCTCTTCCATATGCCGTGTATTAGGATCTTGTTTGATAATTTTCAGTACACCGGGTACTCCCCCCAACAGTGATTTTAAAATTTTGTGTTCAAAAATGCTTTACTTTTGCTTTTGCTTTTCAATCTGTGATTTAATATTGAAAATTTATTATTACGTTCTATAAAACACATGATATTTAATTTGTAGGAAAGACAGCACAGTTTCTGTATAACTTCTTTTAATATATAGTACAGTTAACTGGAAATCTCATTTCTAATAGAGCAAACATAATGTCTCTCAAATTTACACGTAAATATGAGAAGTTACGTGTAAATTTGAGAGATTTGGATTGGGAATTCCTAATCTCTTGCGAATTGGGTTACGTTTTACATGACCCAATTCGCAAGAGAAGACAAAGTAATACAATTACATTTATACCTGCACTATATATTACCATGTATAGTTTCAAGATATAGTAGGACAATGAAAATCGTTCTTTTCCATAAAAGCCATGACTAATGAAATAGTGATGCATAGTATGCCTGCATGCTATGCATCACTATTTCATTAGTCATGGCTTTTATGGAAATTTAAAATCAACTTATTATGGAAACTTAAAATTAAATCATAAAATGTAATATTTTTATGATTTTGAACATAAAAATTAGAGAATTTGTAGCATTTAAATTATAAAATTAATTAGTATGGAAGAAAATAAATATTTTTTTATCTATTTAAAACTTCCAAATCAGTAAATAAAAGAAATAAATATTTGGAGGAAAATAATGTTATTAGTGGATTCATATTAATTCAACAATTAATTTATTGTCCTAACAAAATAAAAGACGTCTCATTAAGAAATAAGTACCAATTTAAAACTACAGGAAAAAAGCAGAATTAAGTAACCAAAAATATCACTGTGATTAAATTTCTCCAACTGCTTTACCCACGATTTCTGTAGGTAGCATTTCGAGTTAAAAAAATACTCAAAGCATTAAACGTAAGTGACACGTAAATTATGAGCTTTTTTTAACACGGATCGACTTTTTCTTCATATCACCATTAAACTAATCCATTCTTTAAGATTTTTAAAGCATAAAATTAAATACATGTCTTTATTTCAATTGAAACTGTAGTGTGACAAAATGATTTGTCATTTAGATAATAATCCTTTGAAGGAATACGTAAGAATAAATTTGTATCGTAGAATGTTAAAGATTATTTGTCGTAAATGGATTTTCACTTTAAATAAATAACTTTAGTGTTTGAATGCTCAAATATATTGCTTCTACTAAAAAATTAGAACGTTTGCTGCTTTTATGTTAAATAAAAACAGCTTCCCAACATTTTACTACAAAATTCTTTGACTGAGACTGAAAAGCTTTTTAAATTCTTCATAAACTTTTTAAAAAAATTTATTCTCACTGAAACTTAGAAGCGCGAATCACGGCACATCCTTCTCAAGAGAGCAGCGATCCATCGTCACGTGTTCTTCTTACTCCCCCTTAGATGCTCGTTCAACGTAGGCTTCCTCGGGTGGTTTGGTGAAAAGCACTTTTGACAGGAAATATTAAATTGCCAGAGACTTAATAATTTCAGGGTCGTCTTTTAGTGTGCCTATTTAAAATAACATGGTTCATTACAAAATTCTTTATTCGTATAAAAATAATAATATTTCTCTTACAATATAATCTAAATAGATGATCTCACCAAGATATTGTTTTCTAAAACAAGTAATAAAGAATAGATCTAGTGTTTAAAACAGAGTGTTTAAATTGTGCTTTTAACATATAGATAAAACACAAGAATCATGAAAATGTTTTATTTTTGAAATTTGGCTTGGCCGAAGTGTAGTTTCTCGCTAAATGTCTTATTCATTTCTAACATCATCTTTTATCTATTCGAACGCACGTGTTAGATATCGCAAAAGGAAAAAAAGTAAAGGATCATTATGATTTTGTCCATGATATTTATTATGAAATTTGATCAAAATTTATTTTTCTTGTAGACTAAATAAAACATTTTCTTAAGCAAAATTGGACGAAGTTTTCTTAGTTTATTAAAATCACTAAACCTTTAGTAAAAAGTAAAAAAAAATTATGCACGTGGCAGAGATCGCCGCTGTTGTGAACTACAGGAATCTGTTTTATTTTATTTTATTTTGTTTTGGGTTAAATGCTTGGCTTTTTTAATAGAAATGAAACTAAGGTACAGTTTGTATTTAACATCATGCAAAGAAAATGAATAAATTATTTGATGTTAAAATCAAGACATTCTTGATTAGATTTTTATTATATTTCTTGCGTAATCATTTCGTAGTATAGTAAGAAAGAAAGATCTTTTATGTTTTCTAATTTGATCTTTCAACATATATTTCCACTGTTTACTATATAATCGTATCCAAACTTAATTAATTTGATACATTTTTGTTTTTAACCTTCTATGGTAGATACTTAAAAAGTTCAGTAGACCTTTCGTTGTTTAATTTAAAACGCGATGATACAATGTTTCCTTCACTTCTTTATTTATGATTGCTACTTTGATAAAGCATCCATATTATATCCGCTACCATAGACGTACTTCTGTAAATGACCCTTCATAAGAGAACTGTGTAAACCGACTGAAGGCTATCAAAATCCGATGGAAACTTTGGAGCCTCCCAAACTGTATATTGGTTTGGGGAGCGTACTGCGGTATAGAAGGGCTTGGGTTCGAATTACGGTGAAGTCATGGGTGTTTGTAAATGTATAGCTTCTTTCCTTAAGGTGGGCAATCTAAATATATGGCGAGCTGAAAGTCCTCTCGTGTGGTTTGTTGGTAGGGGAGAGAGGTGGAAGCCCTTGGACTAACTCCCCAGGGTGTCCTCCCTCAAAATTGGAGCGGGAATAGAAATCCAATCTCTTTGAGGCTCTGACAATTATTCTTTCAAGAAATACATGGACAAAATAATAACAACAGAAACGTTTCTCTGGAGAACTGCGCTGAAGAATTTCTAAGTTATCAAAAACTTCTTTTTTAAGAAAATAAACCCGTCGAAACGTATTAGCCGAGGTTATAAGTAAAAGCGTGTCAATTTTGAATGTACTTAGTTGCGTTATAAATCACTGAGCACTTTTGTTTAACATTACTTAAAAAGTTTGTATTGCGAATCAAGTCGCATTCATCTCCGCTTCTCAACACCTTTCGCCTCTTGTTACCCCAAAAATTTCAGCTCTAGAAGAAAATTGCCGGTTATCTGTTTGAAATTAAAATCGTTAAGCTATTAATATTTTTTGTGTAAGTCCATATCTGTAAATTTCTCTTTGATACAAATATATTATTAGACATCAGTTAAGCATTATATCTATTGTACACAATAACATTAAATTTAAAGCAGTATGTAAACCTTAATACTGAGATGAGATCTCTTGAATTTAATACGGCTGGTGAAATCTTAATGTAACGTCAAATAATCGTTAAATACTAGAATTCATCTGATAAGGAAGGCTTCCTTGTCAAATTTCTGACGAGGATCGTTTTGAAACCGTAATATAAAATATCAGATTAAAGTCAATGTTTGAGTAAAGAAAATGAGTGTTTTCGCTGGAACGTTATTTTAAATTCCTGCGAAAATACTTTTTTTTTGTCTGAAATTAAAACTTTTCAAATTATGGAGCAACAAAAGTGGCATAAAATTTTTTATTTATAATAATAATAACAATAATAAATCTCTCCGTTAATATATTTGTCTTGTAAAATATTTTGAAGTGTCATTTCAAAATACAAGTGTATAATTTTTTTATTGAATGAAATATTTTATAGAATAAATACCAAAATTGTTAGCAAATGCTTAAATTAAATTTTATTCTGAAATACGAGTTCTCGTATCTGCATTATGTGAAGATTAGTGTTTTGATTGCTTGTTGTTTTAAGGATACAAAATACTCAACTGAAAATAATTCCACAAATAGTAAATTTGTTCTTACAGGACACATTATGTTTTCTTCATTAGAATAGTCGGAAATTAAAAAACTGTGTTTATTAATGAAACGCTCATATATAGCTCCCTTCATTTTAATTCCTTTCACGATAGCATTTCTTAACATAGCTACCCTTATGAAGGCTTTGAAAAAATATCTATGTATCAGGGAAAACCGATATAAAAATCATTATATATCTTTATATATAATTTATTACCCTACTCCTCATTATTTCTCACGGAAAACTCTGTTGAGCAAACGTTGCTGAACAGTAATTCGTAAATATTTAATACCTTGAATCTGGCTGTTTTTCAGAAAAGTATTCTTAACTGTGAACCTGAACTGTAAAGTTTGTAGTACTATTAAATTACTAAAGACCAAAACTATTAGTACTATTACTAAAGACGCAATACTATTAATATATAGTTCATAAAACCAATGAAATTCTTTTTCTCTTGCTGTACAGCCAAACTATTCCTCTTTTATGAAAGCCGTGTTTTTAACAGCAAACAAATAAAAGAAATTCAACTACAAATTATCATCAACAGAAAAATATATTTCCAATTTTCTGAAATATGAACCCTTCTTTTTAAGGAATCTTTTAATTTACAGCTTCAGATATAATGATATAAAGTTTTGTTTTTTTCTCATAAGCAGTTTTATTGCCCAATTGATTTGAAGCTTGATTTTTGAAATTAATCATTATTTGGTTAAATTCACTTATTATTGTATATCGTAAATGTTAAGATATGAAATTTAAGAAGCTATTTTTGTTAACTAAACGAAAATTGAATTTGTATGTTGTCACTTAATAATTATGATAACAGTGAGATCGAAAAATAAATGATACCTACTTTTTGATTTATCAAAATCAGCAATGAAGAATTTTCGTAGTATTTAAATATCGTTTAGTTATAAAATTTCCTAACGTTTCAAAGAATTATATTTATATTCATTTTTTGTATTTATTAACTATTTTCTTCTTATTTATAACGCTTTTATAATGTTTCCAATCTTAATTTCAGTTTAATAGATCTGAATTGTAATTACATGTAATTATCTAATGACAAATCAGTGAGGTTTATTGCAAAATATTTAATTTTGTGACTTTGATGTGCTATGTATGATAATGATACAATGCAAATGTTTAATAACATGTGATAATGCTATGTTTAATGACCTGTTGTATTTCTTTTCAGCGCTTCAAATAGATAAATAAATAAATTTCAAATTGTGCAAAAAAGAATTTTAAATTTCTTTTATACCCCAGATTTCACTCAATTCGGTTAACAAAGAAAATTTCTAAGACTTCATTAAACTGATAATATATAGTATTGTTAAAAATATTTTGGAACGGATATCTTTAACTAAGTATCTGATAAATTTGTTTAATATAATAATAATTTTGTATCTGAAAAACAACAAATTTTTGTAATTATAAATGTTAAAATTCTTTCTTCTAGTCATGCTTGAGTGTAAAGTGTCCTAGTATGTGATTTTATTACATATTTCAGATTTTTTGTAATCCTACTACTTTATTGTAGGTTATATGTCTTTATTCAAGGTTTCTTCTTGTCTCGTATATTTTTTCGCAAAATTTTACATCCGTTTACTTTAATACGTCACTATAATTATATAGTATGAATTCTAGAGCACAGGAAATAGACTTTTCGCTTATTGTCCTTGTTCTATGATATAAAAAAACGAAAAATTAAAATATATTTATGTTTTCTTTATTTATTAAAATGCATCTTAAATTTTGTTTTTTATTTATGACAATAAAAGAATGTTATTATAAAACTTGTATGCTAATTAACTACAGTGTGGACACTTTTGGAAATTTTTATGTTTTTGAACTTTGTATGCTTATAGAAAACGTTACGTTTCACAAAATGCAAACTTGTATATATCATTTTAAAGTGAATTTATTACTGAATTCAATACAAAATACAAAATTCAATTATTTGCAATACAAAAAAAGTTAAACGATAATAGTTATCGATATACATTAGATAGTGATGATTGCAGTGAGTTATCAGTACTTAGTAGGGTACCCTTTATTTTTGATTACAGCTTCACATCGACGTTTCATTGAACTGATAAGAGTTTTAAGCTCTTCTTTCGTTATTACATGATGCCGGGAAACAATTATAGCCTCAATTAGTTCCCTTTTATTTGATGGGCGCGTCATTCGGACAAGAGATTTCAAACGGTGCCACAAATTTTCGAGAGGATTGAGGTCAGGACTGTTTCCTGGCCATGACAACAATTTAATGCTCTTTGTACGAAACCACTCTTTCGATATTTTGGCCGTGTGGCAAGGAGCAGAATCCTGCTGAAAAATAAACGAAGAAGCATTGTTGGGAAAGAGATCTCTGATGGAAGGTAGAAGTTATGGTTCTAGAATAGTGTCAATGTATTTTCTGACATTCAGTGTCCCATCGATGACATGAAGGCGACCAATACCATCTGCTGACATGCATAAACAAATCATAACACTAACTGGGTTATTCACAGTTGCTTGAATGCAGTCAGGATGTAGCTCTTCTCCTATTCTACGTCTTACATATTTTCGCCCATCACTACCGAAAAACGATATCTTAGTTTCATCACTCCATATAAGTGACCACTGATCATCTGTCCAATTGATGTGTTCCTTTGCCCACTGTAGTCTTTTTTTCGTTGCTGAAAATTAAGATAAGGCTTTTTTTGTGGAATTTACCTATCAGTCCAACATCTGTTAATCTTCTCCTGATAGTTCTTGAACTGACAGAAACACCAGCATCATTCAGATCATTTCTGATGGCCGCTGATGACATTTTTCTATCTTGGAGACATAGTCTTTTTATTCTTCTGTCATCAATAGATGTGGTGCACCTTTTTCGGCCTTTTCCTTCTTTGTTTTTTATTGAATTTGTCTCCTGATATCGTAAACAAAACTTTCGGACTCCAGATGTAATCACTGAACCAGCCACCTGTCTTGCAATTTCAGCACAGGAAAGACCACTTTCTCGTAACACAATAATATTACATCTCTTTCTAGGTGTCCAATATACTCTTTTATTTGATGTTATTGCTTCTTGACTAAATATTAAAAATTTTTACAAAATTTCCTACTTGTAATTGCAGTGTATAAGAAACAGGTTCTCCTTCTACAGAACAAAGCAAAATAATGAATTGTTTCAAGTGTAAACATGATGTTAGCTTCTACTGGCAGTTACTAACATTTGATTGGTTCTCAAAACAAGAACAGTGATTGGCCAGGAAAGCTAGACATTACAAACCACTTTATAACTGTGTTTTTTATTTATATTAAAGTACATATAACTTTTTCTGTATTGCAAATAATTGAATTTTGTGTTTTGTATTGAATTTAATAAATTCTCTTTAATATGATATATACAAGTTTGCATTTTGCGAAACGTAACATTTTCTATAAGCATACAAAGTTCAAAAACATAAAAATTTCCAAAAGTGTCCACAATTTTGGCCACCACTGTATATCTATCTTTCAAATTGTGTTATGAGTATTATTCAAGAAGTGTTATCGCTTACGTCTTTTTGCTGTTTTTCCTCAATTTCAGTTCCAGCCCGATTCGAGAACAAATTTAAAGTGGAAACAGTTCGATGGGGTGAAACAGCAATTTTGCACTGCGAAGCCTTTGGCGATAATCCTATCACATTAACGTGGACCAAAAATCAAATTCCGATATCGGAAAAGGAAAGCACAAGGTAAGGTTCAACTAGTTTTGGTATTATTCTTTTCAGAAAATACTATATTTCAAACACATGAAAATACGTAAGATTTCATTTGTATTCAGAATTTTTTATCGGAATTAGGGAAAACTATAATATGTAATCGAGTTCTTTTAAATGATTATCATTTTTAAGAAGAAAAAAATATCTTATTATGAGCATAACGCATAAAGCAGTTTAAACAAACAAAACGAAGAATAATTTTAAAACATTCATAAAATGCTAGAAATTCTACTTAAATTGTTTATCATTGAGAGATTGCTCCATATATGCTATTAAAACTTAGGTTAGTATCATATGTGGAAAGTGTTCAGAACATGTTTATAATATATAAGATTACATCTTAGCGAAATTTCCTTGAAGATACAAAATATTACATCACATATATTCTTACTATCATGTTGTATTCTTATTGTGAGAAAATTGTGATTTATTTTTATTTGAGTGGCGAAGTTTAAAAAACATAGTATAATAGACGCGTACTAAACGAACCCTCACGTTCTAAAACAAAAAGGAGTATCATAACGAGTAGTCGCCGTACTGAAAGTTAATTTGACTTAATTGCTTCGGTTGGACGCTTTTTGCATTAGCTGTTGTAACGGAATGGATCGCTGTAACGAGCAGTCGGTATAATGATCGTCGACAATATTAACGTTTTAACAACTGTAAAAAAATAATAAGTAAATAACGTATTAACTTTCTGGTTGTCTATCTCTCATCGAATTTTTTTACCTTTATTATTGAAATATCTTCAGTATGTAATGACTGCATACATTAGTATGTTTAAAAAGGTAAGTCCTTTAATTTTAAACTTTCTGATATTTTAATGCGTCCAAGTGCTTAAAACTTCACTGTGTGTGTACTTTCTGTTGATGAAGATTTCTCTTTAAATGACTTCGTAAGATAGCTAGTAATTTCTCTTCATGGGAAGAAAAGGCAAGAGAAAAATTACCGTTATCCGGGCTTCTGTACATTTTGAACTAAAGAAACAACTTCAGAATAGAAAATAGACAGAATTTTCCATAAATGAAGAGCACTCCAATAAGATACGACTACACTAAAAAGTTAGTCTATATTCAGCGTGTCTCCCATAAAAACGGCCCTGTTCAACAGTATATACACTCTTAGACAAAAAAAAAAAAAAAAAAAAAAAAAAAAAAAAAAGGCACGCACCACAACGCACCGAGAAGTTATTAAGTAAATTGGACACAAATTGATATGCATACTGGTTTCGATGGAAATGCAAAATTTTACATTTTGGCTGCCAATGAATGAACGGTTGTCGCTACAGCGCATCTGATCTGCGCAACTGGCAGGATATTTAAGAGGAGAAATTACGATTCCAGGTCATAAATTCTTCACTAATTTCATTCCGTGTACTCTGGTAGACAGTAACTATGCCTCTCATACAGGTGCGCGAACGATATGCGCAAATGTCAGAATTTGAGAGAGGTCGTGTACTTGGCCTCAAGGAAGCCGGTTGGTCTAATCGGCGAATACCTCTACATTTGAGCAGGAGCGATGCCACTGTTAGACGACGTTGGCAGGAATGGGTTAACCATGCCCGCACACAGCGTCAAGAAGGAAGCGGTAGGCCTGGAGAAATGACAGAACGTGAAGACCGAGCAATCGTCAGAGCGGCCCTCACAGCCCTAGATGCATCATTATCATCGATTGTACGTGCAACCAAGTGCAACCAGTGACCGCAAGGACCATTCATAGACGGCTCACAGAAAGGGGGCTGAGGTCACGGCGCCCCTTGCGTCGACTACCATTAAACTCTGTACAATGTCAAGCCCGTTTGCAGTGGTGTTGGGCTCATTCGCACTGGAATGTCACAAAATGGAGTAGAATAGTCTTCAGTGATGAGTCCCACTTTGAACTGAGCCCCGATGACCAGCGAAGGCGAGTCTGAAGACGCCCCGGACAGCGGTGTGATACCAAACTGACTGTCTTCCGGCAGACACGCCGACAACCAGGAGTGATGGTCTGGGGTGCCATTTCATTTCATAGTAGAATCCCTTTGGTTGTCATCCGTTGCAACCTTACAACACAGCGGATCTAAGGCCCGTTGTGTTGCTCTTCATATCATACTATTCTGGGCTTACATTTCAGCAAGATAATGCCCGCCCCCATACTGCACATGCTTCTATTGCTTCCCGAACATTACCTTGGCCAGCAAAGACGCTGGATCTCTGTCCTATTAAGCACGTTTGGAGCATTATGGGCAGGGCCTCCAACCAGCTCGGGATGTTGACAATCTAACGCGCCGAGAACGGACAGAATTTAGCACGATATCCCTCAGGAGGACATCCGCAACCTCTATCAATCGATGCCAAGCCGAATAACTGCTTGCATAAAGGCCAGAGGTGGACAAACGCGTTACTGACTTTTTCACTTTGTAAAGCTCTATCACTTCAATAAAACATCCAATTTTTCTCAAACTGTAATTCATTTGTTTTTCTGTATATTTGCA